>NC_051179.1:183408044-184625711 GCF_013339695.2 Rhipicephalus sanguineus
CGCTCGAGAGGGCGACCCATTACAGACTAACAACGCTTCGCTACACCTACTTTTCTTTCAAAACAGAAATTCGTTCACAGACAAGTTCTCTGATCAGCGTGCGTAGGATGGGGGAAGATGATGAGGCATGACGTTCTCGAAGAAATTTTTAAAAGACATGGTGGTGTGGGCGTCTTTACTGAAGGGGGGGGGTGCCATGTGTGAACACACTGTTGCTCTCCGAATTAACATTTGCGTTAGAAGTCCGCAGACAAATTCGCATTCTCGTAAGTGCTAGCTTGCTGCAAACACGTGCGCGGCAGACATTCTGATGGAGATATGCCGTGTTTGCGAGCTGTGCCAAAGAAAAGCTACAAATTTCCGAAAAACAGAGACGGTCGCTCATGCCACCACGAGTGGTTCGAGAGGTTTTCATGGCTTTCTTACGACTTTGAGCGTGATATAGTTTTCTGCTACGAGTGCCGTGAGGCCTTAAGTAAGGACGTTGGAGATAATACGCGAGTTATGGAGTTATCATTTATGAAGACAGACTTCAACAACTGGAAAAAAGGTACCGAGAGACTGAAACGCCATGAGAAAAGTCAATTTCATGTAGATGCTCTAAACCGCAGCCTCTCCAGAGCAACAGGAATTCGGGTTGTGCAGCTTTTGCGCAGAACCAGAAGCAACAGAAGGAATCCATGATAGCGCTGCGCGTCATAGTCAGCTCCATCCGTTATTTCTGTCGCTCAGGTCAAGCGCTACCGGGGCACACTAAAGAGGACGGCAACTTAATAGATATTTTAGAAGAGCGATCGAACGACGTGCCCGCTCTGAAAAGATGGCTTACGAAGAGGGACAAATGGCTGAGCACTGATGTGCAAACCGAAATAATAGAGATCATGGCACACAATGTACAGCGCAACAACGTAAAGGACGTGAGATCGAGCCCGTTCTTTCGTATAATTGCTGGTGGGACTACAGACATCACAGGGCAAGAGCAGTTCACATTATGTGTGCGATGGGTAGACCGCTCGACGCTGACTGCTCGAGAAGAGTTCCTCGGCCTCTATGCGCACCCGACAGTAGGGCCGAAACATTATACATCACCCTGAAATATATGAATTTGCGTATCGGTCTTGAATTCCAAAAGTTGCGCGGACATTGTTTTGATGGAGCTGCAAATATGTCCGGCCGTTTCAACGGAGTGCAAAAAATAATTTGCGACGCACAGATCACTTTATGTTCACTACAGTAACCATTCCTTAGACTTAGTCTTGCAGGAAGTCAGCAAAAGCTGCGACGTAATTAACGATGCCCTAAGCATCGTGAAAGACATCTCACATTTAATATTGGATTCATATAAGAGGCGGAGCGTCTTCGTCGGTGTAGTCAGCCCTCCGTGTCACGAAATACCAGAGCATGTTGGCTCGAGCCCGAGCATTCTGCTGCCCCTTTGCCCAACCAGGTCGACGGTCAGGGTACAGTCATTCAGGAGGTTTCGCGAAAAGTATAGCAGAGTGCAAGAAACTCTAAATGAGTTAACGAAGACACCGCGCTCTACGACGGAAAGTTGCAAGGCTGCCTTGCAACGATATTCAAAAGCCATGAAAAAATTCGAGACGATATTAGGAATTGACATTTCAGTAGCGCTGTTCGGTCCATGCGAAGAAGTTGCAAAGGAAGCTGCCGAGGCATTAGGTGAAGCGATCTCCCGCCTACGCTCAGAAAAGGAGCTTGCTGAACTGTGGCAACAAACTCAGTCAACTGCCACGCAGATCGGACTGAAGGAGCCTCAGGTGACAAGGCCTACAAAAAGGTTTGAGTTCACACAGAAGCCGTCTGAGCCTGCTGCACTTGACCCCAAAACAGCAATGAGGAAGGAGTTTTTCGCGGCTACTGATCGGATAACGAGTGAAATACACCGTCAGTTCAAGCAGCCTGGTATGGACACGCTGGTTAATCTGGAGCTCACGTTGACTAATGCTGCTAGGGGTCAGGAATATACACCATATGAGGTGAGAAAAAATTTAGGTAGGCACGCTGACGATGTTGCCTATCTAGACTTTCAGCACAGTTTATGGTCTTGTCACCTCTTCTGTCCGAAGTGGACATAGTCACAGTAGAAAGCATCAGAGATGTCCGTCGGAGGGGGTGCAGGAAGTATTTGATGAAGTTATTAGGTACCTCCAGCTTTTACTGTCCATTCCGGCATCCGTAGCCTCAGGGGAGCGCTCATTCAGTGCTTTACGTCGAATCAAAACGTACCTCCGCAGCCGTATGCCCCAAAGCAGACTAACGCATCTTCTACTTTTCCATGTCCACAAGGGCAGGACCTCGGAAGTGGTGTTAGACGATATTATAAACGAGTTTGTTAACAGGACAACTCAACGGACAGCCACGTTTGGCTCGACATTATGGCTCACCATTCAGTATATAGAAAAATTCTTATGTCTGACCTGAAGTAGATCGAAAAGTGCACGTTTTTAATTTTGCGCATGGTGTTTAATATGGCTTATTTGTGTATGTACGTACGTACGTACGTATGTACCAGGGGCGTAGCCAGGGGGGGGGGGGTTGGGGGGGTTCAAACCCCCCCCGAAATTTTTCAGTTTTGCTTGCGTATATAGGCACGCACACATACAAACGCACGTACGAACATACATAAAGTATGGTTGAACCCCCCCCCGAAAAAAATTTCTGGCTACGCCCCTGGTATGTACAATGTATGTATAGGTATGTATGTATGTAGAGAGCAACCCATTACTATGTTCCAGGGCTTCGCTACAATATATATATATATATATATATATATATATATATATATATATATCTCTATATATCTATACTATATATATATATATATATATATATATATATATCATTAATTTCAAACACTACCTCGACCCACCATATAATTCGTTAGAAGTAGTCAAGCTTCCTAAAAGAAGCTTTTTCTCTCACTCCTCATGATCTGCATTGTCAATGAAATAAACATCTGTTATAAAAATGAACGTCACACCAAGGTCGAATGAAGACTTTTATTCTCTTCTGCTTCGAACCTTGGTCCTGACCGGCTTCACTTTCAACAAAGTTTTTACCTCACCAGGTAGTTCTTCCTTCCGACTCTCTACTTACCAAATGATATGTACTTTACCGGCGTAGCCAGTTTTTTTTTTTTTTTTTTTGAGGGGTAGGGTTTTACATAGAAAGCTGTTATGAGATCACAACAACTGTGCCGTAGTTGTTCGCCGCCGCCGGGGTCCTTAACCGCTATCGCGCGAAATAAAAAAAAAACGAAATGATCAAAAACATATCCAGGACCGGATGGGATTTGAACCCGGGCTTGATACTTTCGATAATTCGGCATTCGGTTTGTTCGGACGTTTTTTTCCGGTCCCGTGAAATCCGAATTAACGAGTTTTAGGGGCGAAGCTCCTTAAGGCGGCACCCGTTCGTCCCTCGTAGTCGTAGTAGTGCGTAACCAGTCGTAACGCTAGTACCAGATCTTGACCTCCAAGGTGGTGCCGGTGGGAGATTTTTCCTGTGCGTTGTTGAACAATAAAAAATTCGCAGCGTGCGCGTTAACTAAAAGCCGAATTCTTCTGTCTCTCATTCCCCATTAGCAGCCATTGGCATGTTCCAGTAGGAAACGTTAGTAGAAGTAGAAGTGTAAGTGTTAGCTAAAAGCCGACTTCTTCTGTCTCTCATTCCCATTAGCAGCCATTGTTTACCTCCAAGGTAGTGCCTGGTGAGATTTCTCCTGTGCGTGATTAAACAATAAAATTTTGTTCAAAACGCCGTTGATTGATGAAATAAACCAACGAAAGACGCCAGATGTTTTCTAAAAGCAAAACGAAAGAACGCCAGATGTTTCTAAAGCAAAACGAAAAGACGCCAGCTGCTTAACGAAAGACGCCAGATGTTTTCTAAAGCAATGGTTTTCTAAACAATGAAAATTCACAGCGTACATGTAAAATTAAAGTGAGCTGCAAGTCGTCATAACTCATCGAACCTTTAGTATAAACGCGCCCTATCTCACGCCGGTGATGATGTACTGGGCAGAATTCACGGAAGATTCACGGTTTACCGATGAACCTCCGCAGCTTCGCCCACTCATCATCATTCACTCCGTGGATATGCTGTGATTTTTTTACTATGTATAGCCTTTGGCGCAGTGAAGTATGCCACAGGCACGCTGAATAATAAACGCCGAGCTGAAGAGAGCCGATAGAGCGTCCCTCTCATGCCGGGAGGAAGCTAAGGAAACGATGGACCACGTTCTGATTGAGATGACAGTCGTTATCGGACGCTCGCTTGCCCGACTTTTGAGTGTTGCTGTACTGTTTTGTTTTTCGAGAGTAATGATAACCATAAGTCTAATCTGATCGACCCTCGTATTATGATGATGATATTAATAAAGGAAAATAAGCCACATGGTTCCTTATGCCTAAGACGACTCGAAGCCATCATCTTCTCAGTCGATCGTATTGAAGCTTCCCTGCACTGCCTCCGGGATCAGTCCACCAGGCTAGGCTTTGACCAAGCGCCGACGTCACGTGATGACGTAACAAGTTTTTGGTGATCTGCGACGTCACGACGACGTCGGCTCTGATCCCGTGACTTTGTGTCGACGCTGACGGTCAGCCTTCTCGTTTGATGAGGCATATCTATTTCGCCTTACAAAGAGGAAAGTTGTGCTGCGGGCCGGGGCCACTCCTCCTGTCGAAACTTTGCTTCTGTTGACGATGCATCATATCGATACCTGCAGTTAATAGGGCATATCGAGCTAGCCAGCGAAATGATACCAAGTAGCCGAAAAGCTTTAACTACGACTTCTGCAGCGCTGTGCAGAGCCGAGTGTGGTGCGGCCTGCACTAGTTGTCTGCCCGCGTCACTTCTCGCGATAGGCGACAGCACGTCTTCGGCACAATATCTTCTATAAAAACAATCGAGGATTGCTAACAGCGCTGTTGTTCAAGAAGTGCGTTGCACCGAGCTGCGTCCTTGGAGGATCGAGCCGCCGGGGCGGGGCGCATGCGGCCGCTGACCCCAGCTGCGCTGGCCAGCGCCATTATCAAGGCGCGGCCGGCATGGAGGAGGGGGTGCGCTGTACGGCACCGGTTCTTCGACAGCCGAACACGGTGCTTGTGCGAAGAAGCGCCAAAGTGTGGCGCGGCCGAGAAAAGCTTCTTCTGTAGCGGCGAAGCTTGCGCGCGTGTGTTTCGCCGCCAAACGAGCAGCTTTGCGGATTTGGATTTCCAATGGACATTCTCCGTCAGCGTCTTCAGAATGACGGACTTTTCGGACGCGATACCTTCCTCCCCATCATGCCGGATGACGATGCGTGCATGGACCGGGGCTCACTGGCGAAGCGCGGAAAAACAAGGGGGCGTGCACTCCTCTAACCAGATGCCAGGCACATATGGAGGAAGTAAAAATGACTGATTGGGAAAAGTGCGCGTCATATTTCAGGGGCAGACAACTCTGCAGCAAACGCCCCGATAGGGCTGTCTCTGCCTTATTGGGTTACGGCGGTTTGCTCCTTCGTACATTTTACGCACAACAGCGAAATGTATGCTTGCGTTTACTGGCTGTTCGTGATTGCCGATTTTCTGCGATGAGCGTTTTAGCTGCAAATTATGACATCCGCTTCGGTTTAGCAACTATACTGCGCTTGCCGTAAACAAAAAGAAAAGAAAAGAAAAAAAGGCACTGCACACTATAGTGGCGCGAAGACTGAGGAATCAGCGGAGCTGGTGACGTTCCTCCCGCCTTTCCTTCCGCCTCGCTTCCTGTTCCCACCCATTTATGTACTATACCATACATGGTCACGCCTTGTTATATACTATACATAATACATGGCTACGTTTTGTGTCACCGTTTCCCCTCGTCATTTCGCTTCTCCTCGCCTTCACTTTCCTTTCCCACCTCTATGCTACACTGTGGTGAACTTTTTCTCTTTCTATCTGTCATGTTTCTGTCTTGCTCTCTGTTTTTTTCTATAACCTTTTTTTGTATGCTTCTTTCTATGTTTTTCTCACTGTGTAGTTCTTTCTCTGTCTTTCTATATGTTTATGTCTTTCTTCCATTTCTCTCTCTCTCTCTCTCTCTCTCTCTCTGTACTCGTTCTCTCGTCCATCAATCAGTTATTGCATTCCACGCCAGACAAACCGCCGCACGTGTTGTGGGAACGAAGCAGAAGACGGAGGAGAGGAAGAGGAGGTCGAAGAGTGCGCGTACCGGTTCATCGACGATGATAATTTCTGTTCGCACTACCCGGCTCAACGAACAGCTTAAACAGCTCCATTGTTAAGGTAGTAGGCCACCTTCAAGTCAATTTTTTTTCGCGAGGTTGATTTTTTAGTTTTTCGCTGTTTGTGCATGCCCAAACATTCAAAAATATGTTGCAACAAAAATTATCCTCCTATCATAATTAGTTTGCGAGTTACAGCAAGCTTTCCATACCCCATGTACGTATAGCGAAACCGAAACTGCATTGCGTTGGTTTCGAAAGATACTTTACAAATTTTATTTTCACTTTTGCACAAAAGGATGTCATTAAATATAACTTTTGTTTCTTATTGTCTTTAAATCTCTAAAAACGGCCACAAGGGCTAAAAACGGCCACTAGAGGGACACACACCTTTTGCAAGCTTTGAAATCTTTGCGTTTTTCTGAAAATAACGCTAACTTTGATAACTTTTTTCTCCGTGTGTGCATTACATACATATCTGTGCAGTGAACTAGAATAAAAGACATTGATGGAATATTTTTGAATTCACAGCTGATTTTGCAAACAGGTTCAGTCTAAATTGGCTCTTTTTTCCCGTCTTTTTGGTTTTTTTAACATTACCTCCTTGATATTACAGCGAAAGCTGTTATGAGATCATTTCACCGGCCGTTTTTGGCGCCGTAGTTGTCCGCCGCCGCCGGTGTCCGTAACCAGTATCGCTCGAAATAAGAAAAAAATTCTAGAATGGAACGAGGTTCGAACCCGGGCCCTCTGCGTGGGAGCCCAGTATTCAACCTCTGAGCCATGCCGGTGCTTGAAACTGCTTTGCAAAAAGGTCCTATACAGGCTTCATGTCGGGAAGGAACCACATCAGCATATGCAATATAGCGTGGTAGAAGAGTAAAATACGCACCAAGCGTCGCACAACGCGAGTTCTGTAACCAGGCGTCACACAATGCGAATTGCGCAACGAGTAGGTTGTCGATTGCTTCCAACCCATTACAAAGGGCTCCGCCATTATTCTTCATCGTCATCAGGCAGGCCCGTAACTAGGGGGGGGTTGAGGGGGTTCTGACCCCCCCCGAAATTTTTTGATGCTTTAACTTTTCGGGTGATACTAAAATATTTACACGCCTTCACAGCGACCCCCAGCTGCCAAAGTTACACTGCAACTTTCCTGGCATTGCTTCCCTCTTCTTCCTTTCTTCAAACCTACCAGAACACCTCAGCGCTCCCTCCCCCGCACGCGCACCTGCCCTATTTGTACAGCTTTGCACTTCGCCCTCGCGTTCCTTCGAGTCTTTTCTTTTTCGTATTTCACCCCGTAGCAGCTCCTTTATTGATTCCAGATGCTTTCCTTGTGCATTGCCGCTGGAGAAGTTATCCGTCTGTGCGGACCGCACGTGTCGGCTTTGGGTTTCTACGAAAAGCGCGTCTCCTTCTGTGAAAGTAAACAGTTCGAGAGCAACGGCAACACCAACACGACGTGCGCAAATTTGCCAGGGAACGAAACCCCTAAGCGGAAAAACTCAGCGGCGCATTCCGAGGACGCAGGCTGCAGGGTAAACTTTTCTCAAACTGTAGTCTTCGCCACCGAAACGAATCATCGAAGATGACATCTACTGAAAGACTGGCATATCCGAGCAACTTCGAACAACCTTAACCACACGCAAGGAAATCTACCTCTTCTGTACACACAAGGTATATGCGCCTCCCTACAAAGCACACAAAGCGAGGATACAGCCGGCACACAATCCGGCACCAGCGGTCAACTTTCACAGGAGAGAAAAAACGCCGCCAAGCTGGGCTGCGCGCGGGAGTACAGAGGCTGACGTCACAGCCTACAAAGTGCATTTTTGGGGGTCACGGCTATTTAATTAGCGCAGCCCAGAGAGAATTATGCAGGCGCCCAGGGAGCCGTCTGTGAAAAGGTGACTTTTTCACAGGAACGGAGCAACACCTGCTTTCTGGACTGTACCACGGGAGTGCAAATGTCTCGGCAGTGCATTCTTGGGGGGTTCACGTATATTAAGGGGAGTATGGAGTGCCCATGGAGTCTTCTGTGAAAAGGTCTTTAAGTAGCGTTAATCCAGTTTGCTGCAGCGGGAGTACAATAATGGTCCTGCATGCACACCAGCTGTAGCGGCGTTCAGAAAACACATGCGCCACGCGGGAGCCGGCGCGTTCATCACACTTCTACATTCTAGCCACTGTAAAGTGGATAAGAGAGGAAGAAAACATCGCCCGCCGTTCACGCCAGGCAGTCGAAGCAGTCGCAAACGTCTTTTTGGAGCCACTGGCCACTTCTGTGTGCGTGCACAGGATTGCGGCAGCAAAATGAAAAGACACTCTGCAACAACGAAGCAAAGGAGTCTTGCGTCTTACTTCAAGAAAGTTCGAACCGATGAAGCGGACGGAGAAGAACCGCCTCCTTCGAAGGATAAAACTTCGCCCTCTTCAGCACTGGTGGAAAGCCAAGCGCGTCGGAACTTCTGTAGCGACTCAGGAGAATGCACCGGTTTATGTGAATCCCCTGAGAACGAACACAAGCAGGACACCCATGCGCCGCCGGAAAATGATGGTGGCCGCAGTGCAACTCCAAGTGACCTTTGTTCTACAGTCAACGCTGGGCAAAGTGACGCCTTTACCACTGGGCAATGCCCAAGGAAGGTGAGTGGCATGGCACCTACACATTCTGGTTCGCCTCCCCTCTGTGCGACGAGTGCGAATATTTTGGACTTGGGACTGTTTGTCTCGAAAAGCAATAATGTAAATGATCCAGAGACGACGGAGAAGCTGCTGCTCAATCCGTGGACCCCTCCGGCTAACTATGATTATCCAGCCACAGGGAAAAGGAATCTGAAGTTCCAACCTCACTGGGTAGATCGTTACCCATGGCTTGTTATTCAGAGAAGCTTCAAGGAGCATTATGCAAATATTGCGTAGTCTTCGCAAGCGAGTGTGCAGGAAAAGGGGAGCACCAGCGCTTGGGCTGTTTTGTAACTAAGGAGTTCACCAATTACAAGAAAGCCATGGACGCCTTTAAGAGCCACGCATCCAGCAGTTATCACGCCATGTCAACAACGCTATCGGAGAACTTTTTAGCAGTCCGGTCCCGCTCACAGCATGACATCTTAACACAACTTGACCACGGTCTTAAAAAGCAGGCGGAAGAAAAACCGCAAGAACTTGCTGCCAATAATAGAAACAATCCTTTTCTGTGGCAGGCAAGAAGTACCGCTTCGCGGCACAGACGACTCTGGTCCGATAATATGTCTGAAGTGCTGCCATTGAAAAATGATGGAAATTTCCCGCGCACTGCTTAGGATGAGAGCAAAATGTGGAGATGCCGCCTTGAGAGCTCACATGGAAACATCTCCGGCGAATGCGCTGTACACGAGCCCAAAAATTCAAAATGAGTTGATCACCCTCTGTGGTAAAATCATACAAAGAAAGATAGTTGAAAACGTCAACTCAGGTTCGTGTTTTTTCAGTTCTAGCTGACGAGGCCACTGATATATCTCGCACCGCCCACATTTCCCTATGTGTAAGGTACGTTGGACACGACACGTCGGGAGTGCCCATACTTAAAGAAGATTTTGTAGATTTCGTTCCCGTGTACGATCTCACTGGCAAGGCGCTGGCGAGCACAATCCTGAACAGCCTTAGAGGTCATGGCTTTGACCTGAACCTACTTTGCGGGCAAGGATACGACGGCGCGGCATCAATGAGCGGCCACCTTAACGGTGTTCAAGCCTTCATTCGTCAAACAGCGCCCAAAGCGTTGTACGTGCATTGTAGCGCCCACTCGTTGAACCTTGCTCTGCTTCACGCATGCAAACTCCCCAGCATCCGCAACTGTTTGGGAACTGTATCCTCAACCTGTACGTTTGTGAGAGCTTCGCCACAGAGGACGAACCAACTGCGAGACAAAGTAGAAGATTTAACACAAGAAAAAAGAAAATCAGTTCTCTCCTTTTGCCAAACAAGGTGGGTAGAGAGTCACGATGCACTTCAGCGTTTTCCTTGAACTGTACGTGCCTATTGTACAATTCCTCGAATATTTGGAAGAAGAGGCCGCGTCGTCTGATACTTCATCAAAAGCTTCTCAACTGCTCAATGCCATTACGAAGCCCGAGTTTGTCGTTTCGCTTCAGATCTGTAGCGACCTCTTCTCTTTGACACTGCCACTTTGCAAGTTTCTTCAAAAAATTGACTGTGACTTGGCTCAAGCGCGCGATCACGTAAAGAATGTTATAGACGTTCTTTCCACAAAAAGGGCTAGTGCGGAAACGGAATTTAATAAGATTTTTCTGAAGTCGCTCTCTTTGCTGAAGATCACAAATGTTGAGATGGCCCTACCACGCATCACTGGAAGGCAGATGCAAAGAAGCAACGTACCTTCTGCTACTCCCGAAGAGTACTACCGGAGGAATGTGTATTTGCCTTTGCTGGCTGACTTCGAAAATCAATTAAGAGATTGGTTCGATGCCCATAAGAAGGTCGTGGTTGGCCTTAACATGCTGCTGCCGAAATTCTGCGCATCGGCTAGCCTTTCTGATATTGATGATGCAGTGCAGTTTTACCTTGGCGACATTCCGTCCGCTAATGTCATCGAAGCAGAGTTCACACTGTGGGTGAACAAATGCTGCCAGATCGAAGAAAAGAATCGCCCAGCTTGTGCTTTACAGGCCTTAGAGATGTGCAACCGCGACTTTTTTCCGAACATCCACAGCCTACTTTCTATCCTGGCGACTTTACCCGTGTCGACGTCGACCCCGGAACGGACTTTTTCCACACTGAGAAGGCTGAAGAGCTACCTTCGAAATCATATTGTTACGAGGCATTCTGCATGAGCATGCCGTGGAGACAACCCAGGGATGAAGAGACAAAGAAGAAGCTGGAATGCGGCGCGAGATGCTGGCAGCCATTCGGTGCCACAGCTACTTGTAAAGATTGTAATATACCCGCTTCTGTCCTCTTCAGTGTATTCCTGATTCCCGTGACATTTGGTGGAGGTGCAATATGAACAACGACAGATTGACCGGACTAGCACTGCTCAGCATCCATCGAGAACTTCAAGTGACCCCAGAACAAGTCCTCACAGAATTTTGCAAGTTGCCGAGAAGGAAAAACTTCCTCGTTTAAACTTCCCTCTATGTTTCAAGAGTCGATTAAAGCTAAACCCAGCTAGCCCAGCTTCAACCCTTCTATTCTTTCCGCAATTACGAGGAAACTATCCAGCAAGCAGAATGTGCGAACGGTAACAAGAAGATCGGAATGTCGGGCGACTTGTTTGTTTGCTTGCATACATACTGTCACGGACTGCCATTTTTGCGACCCGGCGTAACGGCAAATTAACGGGCGCCGCACTCCCCCGCTGACCGGTGGAAACCGTTCGCTCATGAAAAGACTGGTCTTTAGTGCAGGGAAGTACTGAATGGGGTGTTCTTCTTCAAACGTTAGTCGCCGATGTTTGATCCTTTGTACCTACGGCGGCGTCGGCAGGGTCGTCAAAGGCCGCGATGCACCCCGAACCAGCTGTAGACTGCAGACGCACCGGCTGAAACCAAGGAAACTGACCATTCCCACGGGCAAAACTGCTTGTGGACAAGCCGTATGAGAGAACCCCAACAGGTTGTCACTCTCGCTCAGTTGAGGACCCTCTCCTAATTAAAAAGGGACGCGGTCAATATATTTTTAGGGTGGAGTTCTAACAATGAAACGTGCATGATTGGACCCATGTAGAGGTCTCTTTTCCCCCAGGACGAGAATGAGGGGACACGGAGGTCGATTTAAGCGCAGGATTTCGCCTTGCTAAGCAGGTCTAGTTGCTGACCAACATGGTGTAGAAGGAGATCAAGAAGTATCCCTTAAGTGGTTGTGGCTCCGTATCGGCTGGCCACCTAAACTTAGCCATTCGTCTAGTTGTGACGCGAAATTAACGTCTGTAACGTAGGGCATCGGTACTTGAATCTCGAGTAAGTTCAATCTGCCCAGAGATCGGCTTCAAGCACTAGCCTACCGGAAACACCAGCGCTGCAACACCGCCGACATCGCAGTTGTGCCAGAACTGACTGACTTCTTGCATCCGATCTGACTCTCTGACTCTTGCATCCGATCGTCGTGGACTCGAAGCTGCCGGTCATCACAGGTATCCCTTCACCTGCTTATACCTTCGGACTTTCTCATCTGTAGTTTTATTGTTGGTTAGTTTTGTGTAGTTTGTAATACTTCTCTCTTGTAAGCTGATTTATTGATTTTATATGTATTTTGTTAGTTGGTATTAAGTGTTGTACTAGATTCCTCGTGCTGCAATATCACTAGAGTTTTGTTTTTCCCCACACACGTCTCTGATCTCTTCACTGTCTCTGCTTACGTACGGAACGACCTAACCTGCTGCCATTCCCGTCGCCGACTTCGCGCTGGCGACGCTAGAGTGGCAGCTTGTAACACATACATACCGTTTTTGTACCGTGGTTACATTGTGTTACTTCATCAGGAGCCGTTGGTCGCGGTGTCCCCGGCTTTGGTGGTGCTATTGTCCAAACTTATTTCTTGCTTTAACCAGAATTTGAGGTTGACATACCAATTTCTTTATTTGGGTACAAATAATTGAAAAGTACCATCGAATTATTACAAGTAAGCGATGTACGTGATTTATTCACAAAAATAAGCCAGTATAAATCTTAAAAAATGGCAGCCGTTCTACACGCAAACCCCCCCCCGAAAAAAATTCCTGGGTACGGCCCTGTCATCAGGCACAGCATCAACAAAGTGCGCACATAATGCCTTACATGCGTTTAGCAGGTACCACGGCTCTCCGTAGAATGACGAAAAATGGCAGAGTGCCTGCTGCCCTACTTCTCAAAAATTACAATGATTTATAGCGTAGTGGGTTCCTCGCAAGTGCACTTGTATTGGTTGCCAAGGAAGCCCATAAGCGCATGATCCATTTCCTCGGGGTCTCAGTAAAATTACAATGATTTAGAGCGTAGTGGGTTCCTTGCAAGTGCACTTGTATTGGTTGCCAAGGAAGCCCATAAGCCCATGATCCATTTCCTCGGGATGCATGGACGGATGAATAAACTTTATTTCGGTCCCTCGGAACGCGCCCTAGCACGTTGCGGGCCGCTCCCACGTCGGAACAGAAAGACCAAGTCTCTCTGCTGCGTCGCGGGCCCGTTGGACTGCCCGTCTCAGTAAAATTACAATGATTTATAGCGTGTGGGTTCCTCGCAAGTGCACTTGTATTGGTTGCCAAGAAAGCCCATAACCACATGATCCATTTCCTCGAGGTCTCAGTAAAGTTCTTCGCCCCCACCCCCCCCCCCCCGTCTCTCTTCCACGTCAACGTATGTTATACAGCATCACGGGAGAGGGAAATAGCGACCGGGCGTCACCCAATGCAAATTACATAACTGGTGGGCCGTTTAAAGCTTCCAACCCATTAAAAAGGGCTGAGCCATAATTCTTCATTGTCATCAGTCGTCGCTTCAACAAAGTGCACATAATGCCTTACAGACGTGTAGCTGGTGCCTCGCTTCTCCGCAGAATGACGAATAATGGCTTAGTAGGGTTCCCAACTTCACAAAGATTGTGATTTATGGTGTAGTGGGCACCTTTCTAGTGTACTTGTATTGTAGCCCCAAGAGAGCTTAAAGGGGTACTGACACAAAATTTCGCGGCCGAGATAGCCTGCTGGATCGATTCCCGTGTACGTGCGTGTACCATCTGCAAAATATCGACAGCGAATAAAGCTTGGAAGGTATTTTATATGAATTTTGAAATTCGCGAGCGCGATCCAGCATTATAGGCCGCACCTAGTGCATCGACACCCTCGGAGGTGACCCGAGGTGACCCCCCTACTTCCCCCTACGTAAGCGTTGCAGCCGGTACAAGTTACGATGACGTCGTAGCCGCCATTTCTGTTTTGACGCGCTTCCCGACGAATCGCTCCTCGCCAGCGGGTCAAAACTGAAGTGATTCGCCACGTCGAAAATTCCTTCGACCCCCGCCGCAAGAAAATCGTCGCCATCAGACAACGATGAGCCCGACGACAACAGACCGCGCGGAAATGCGCCACCTTAGTCACTTATCACGGCTGGCGGGACTACCACTTTTAATGCAATTTTTTACAAAGATCACCTCCCAAAAAATAATCAATATTTTGCACTATAAATGGCTGGGTAAGTTAAATAAGACATGCTTGTTTTGGAGAAAAGGTTATTTCAACGCTGGCTGCTCTTGAAAAAAAAGATTTTTTTGAGTGGCCTACCACCTTAATAAAAAGAGAGAAGTACAAGTCGATATTTTCTCATGCGAAATTAGAGCGTAGCAGGATTCTGGCGTTGGCGGCGCCGAGTCTCTGGCAAACCAGAAAAAAAAAAAAATACGGCCCGGATTAACTACCGAAAGGTCAAAGAGGAATTAAGGAGGGAGGTATTTTATGACAAGTAAAAAGCAAGCAAACAAGCATGCGCATTACGGTTTGAAGCGAGGTCGGGAATTGAGATTGAGTAAGGAACAACAACGCAATTGCCGTGGAAGCTGAAACAACGACAGAGCACGTTGTAATCGGATGTGGAGAAATCCACCCGGTTACTATACGTTTGGGCACTAGCCTACATGAAGCATTGGGTTTTAGGGAGAACAATGTAAGTGTAAACACATCCGCAATAAAAATAATTAAGTAAGAGACTGTTACAGGATTGCTAGTGGAAAAGTATTAAAGGGCAAAATAAATATTGGGGAAAGTAAGGTCATTTTGCCGTAAGGGCCCTTACGCAGAGAGTTGGGCTATGGATTTATGCAGTCTTTTTTTTTCTATAGTAAGATCAATTTAATAGAAGTTCACAAGGCATAAGGCCGACTTAAAGAAGAGTGTCTTATTTCTTATTATTATTTTAAGATTGATGACGCACAGGTGCTCATAGCATATATCCATCCATATATGGCTGAGGAGCCTAAAAGCAGTTCGGCGGCAACGAAGCACTTGCACCTAAAGTCGCTAGATTTTTAAAGGACAATATATATATATATATATATATATATATATATATATATATATATATATATATATATATATATATATATATATATAGAGAGAGAGAGAGAGAGAGAGAGCGACTTCCACTGAGCGCGAAAATGAAACGCGCGCGTAGTCCATTGGACTACAGTTCACTGTAATCGCTCGATTGCGCTCGGCCGTGGCATCTCCGGAGCTCAACTGAAGGGCGATATAAGTCTTTCGAGTACACGAACTGACAAGGGACTTATATAACAGGAGAGGCCCCGTATAGCCCAAAAAGTTCCTATAAATGTTGGCCCATTCCCGCGCGCTGGGAGAAAAGTGTGTAGGAAATGACACCTGAGTGTCCATATGCACTGGGCACAATGGCGGCGTTGCTATGGTTACGTGGCGCGCCTTGCTGTGTAGCGGCGGCTGCATGTGCGCTTCCGTACGTGCTTACGTAGGACTCGTACGGAATCGTGGTTGATTTTTTCTGCCGCGTTGTTGTCCCGGCGGTTATAGTACCCACCTACATTTATAAAGCCTGTTGGTATAGCCACGGGGTCTGAGCAGTGCGTGGAGGCGCTAGAGCGTATTTCATCCACGGTACCGTGCAGTGGATGAAGCAGATGAAAGATTTCAAGTGCTCAGCGAAATCGTGCTAAGGCGCCATGACAGAACGGAACCACTGTGCTCTGCACGATGAACGCCTTGCAGGTCAGTGAAAGCAGTGTCCACGCTTGCAACAGCGCGCAGGAAACATTTGTGGCCCGCAAGACGAAATGAGGACATCATAGTTTCGTGTTCTATATGTTTACAGTAACAACTTTCTTGTGCACCTACTTACGATGCTCGCTTAGCAGTGTGCTCCCAGCACAGAGGGCACGCGTTCAAGTGTGGTTGGCACATGTGCACCGTGCACACCAGTTGCGCAATGCTGACACCGGTGGGCTTTTACGTAGAGCACGGGCACCAGGTGCCGCGTGAGAAAGGCGCAATCTTAGCGCAATCCAACCATGCGGGCCAGCGCAAAGCCGATCGTATTTCCTCTACAGTGCGTGAATAAAAGTCGTACAAACATTGACACCACAAGCGTCAGTAGTCCGCGGCGTTCTCTTGTGCTTGCATCCTTGCCGGCGCGCTCTTGCTCGCCACATTTCCCCGGTGCTTAGCCCCCCGAAACACGTGTTTGTGCTCCTACGCCAAGTACGAATCGCCGAGCATTCTTTAGTGCCGTGATGAGAATGCGCGGATTTTTTCGAATCGTATCGGCGCATCTAGTCTGGCTGAAAGCCCAAACAGATGGGAAAAAAAAAACAGCAGTATAAAATTACAGCGTTTGCACGCGCTTGGTCGTCGAAACAGTAATTTGGCCGGTCGGCCAATAAAACAGCTTCATTTTCAAATAAGCAAATAAAAGCAAGTTCTTGCGGTATAATTTAAAATGTTCGTATAAACTTTCAGCGCAAGAGCAGAACACTCGGACGAAATGATTTCGCCAACAGTAGGTAGTTTTAGAATAGCGCACGCTAAGTTAGCGTTATCGTTCGCGCCCCGCTATTTCCGTCACTTAACGGGAGCCTGCAAGCGGTTAGCGCACGACGCATGCGCAGTTGCGCGAAAAGCCAACGCGAAGCTTTGCGTACGCTATTCTAAAACTGCATATCGCGCTGGCCCGGCGTGTTCCGTTCCGTCCGCCCCACGGCCACGGCACGCGTTCCGTTTGTATCGGATTGCCACGGCGATGACCACGGCATGCGTGTTTTCGAGCCGGAGAGAGAAACGTGCCTTCTAGTAGAAAACATGTTGTACAGTGCTGTTCGCATGTAAATAAGTGAAGAGGATCTGCCTATTCGCCGCGAGATCGGGCTACAGGTGGCAGCACCGTCGCCGCGCTAGTGTGGATAGGCGGTTGTCGGCGCGTATACAAACGTGCACAACAGCGCTTCGTTGTGAGCGATGTCATTCGATTTCCGGCAAACAAAATGCGTTGACTGCAGCTTTGTGGTAATATGTGCGCTCTTCATTCTCGAATTAATGCACGAAGCACGCCGAACGTTAGAATTACTCGTGAGAGAAGCGCATTCTGGCAACGAACGGGTTGCTCGCCTTCGGCGATAGTCGGCGTTTTTGCAATAGGTGGCGTTTTCTTGTTGTTTTATTTGTACATGTTTAGCAATTGTGTTCCACCCACTACACACTGCTGTAGTGCGCGACTGAATTAACTATTTACTTCTTGTTCATTTGGATGCCCCTCAACAAAAACAAAGCCCGTATTCCTGCACGATGAGTTTAAATAGCACTTTGTGCACTGTGTGCTCAAACATTCATTCGCATTTCTTATTCAGTTCTCCATGAAATATAGGACAGTTGATAGGTTTACTGAGGAAAGCTTCGTGGCTGACAGCGCTTTAGCGCTACGGAGACGTTTCACACGCACACGCTTGTTTTTATTCCAGTAACATTACACAAAGGTAAGTGTAAAGCACGGAAATTTCTTCTATTGATTACTTGCACGACAGTTTTGGAACAAAGGTCCGGTTGTTTCACGGGACCAAAGTACGTTTTTTCATATGAATAATGTCCGCTGCCTTCCGTCAATCTAAACAACACAACACAAACGCTCAAGATAATGTAAAGAAAAAAAGATGTGGCTTCGCGTAAAATTACTACGACATATGCCGTTTGGATTAATTTTGACCATCAGCGCTCTTTAACGCGCACCTTAATCTAAGTACACGGGTGTTTTTTGTATAAATTTCGCCACAAGTTAAAATTGCGCAAGGCAACTCAGTTTTGCGATTTCCGTGTCATTTCATTTTCTGTTCTTTTTAGGGGACAATTTAAGTACCGAAGTGTCAGACGTGAGTTAACAGAAATATTTCTCTCTAGTGAGACCAGGACCGTACACAACTAAATCTCCTCGCGTAACGTATAAACAACACCTAACCACAACGCTCAAGTACAAGCAAGCCTTTTTTTTTACCACCGCGCCGCTAAAAGGCTATATTCACATGACATTTAATACTTCTCATCTTTAGGCCAACGCCAGGTGCAATGCGCTTGAACCACAGAGCGGCACCTACACTGATATGACTCTCGTGAACGGAGAGTACGACGACCACACACAGCACTCTCGGCAAGTGCACTCTCTGATCTTATTACAGTACATAAACAGCCGATCAAGGCCAAATGCTTCTTTACATTGTGTTAGGCATACGTACGAGCGGTTAAAGTTGCACTAACACAACGGAACAAACCGCCTTTTGAGGATCTGCATGACGTACGCGCACATGCAAACACAACGGGGCTAGCAGACGACGCATGGAGCAATCTACACTAGCCGCGGTTCAGCCAGAAGCCGCTAGGCGGCGACTCCGCTTGATCTCGTGGCCATAGTCAATATGGCCAACTTCCGGCTTCACGAAGGTACACAGTCCTTACTTTTCTGTAACCGATCGAACCAAGGCTTCACAGAGAGTGACGTCAGGGCCCCTCCTCAGTTGTTCCTTCCTCCGCGTTTTACAAGAACGTGACCATGCTGCCATCTGACAAGTATTCAGACGAGGCGGTGCAGATCGTCAACGACAACAAGTTCGAGGAACTTGTCGCGCGGCAGTAACAGCGGTTTACATTTGTGATATGCAAGCAGTTGACGCTGCTCTGAAAGGTAACCATACCAGTGTCAGGAATTGCTTTTGCTGTGCTCTACTACGCGAAACGTTTGTACCGGTGGGCGCTTTAGAACGATCTACACTCAGACATTGTCGGCTGTTTCCGCAATAACCTGTGGCCCCGCAGCCAGACTTTGACGACTGAATGTGGCCGAAGCGTGACAAAATTGAATGTATATAATTCAGTTGGCGCCCAAGCATATTGATCCAACATGCAAAGTTCTGCCCTAGTGCTCCGCCAACTGCGCATTTGAAGGATATGAAATGGGTGAAAGTGCAGGACACACTTGCGAGCCCTGAAGTGTCGGAAACACTTGCTACCATACCGGAATCTAAAGCAGGTGCTTGCTCCCATGCACCATCTCCAGAGTTTTCTAACCGTGCTACAGTGCCCTTGCGGTGGTGCTGGCGAAGTAGCGCATGCACAGTGGGTCTGAAGAGAGAGAATGTATTCTAGAAGTACACCCTCGTTATTTCCTTGCGCAAAAACAGCCATACTTTTGTGGCTTGTTCTTGGAGAGAATGTATGTGGCTTAACGTGAGGAAAGACCCTATACAGGCTTCATTTCAGGAAGGAACCACATTAAAAGAGCGGTGACAGAAAATTTGTGAACCTCTGTTTTTTGCTTAATCAGTGGCTACTGACTCGTTAATAGTGGCAGCAAAACTCATTTGCCCCAGTGAGAGACGAATGTTTGATTATATGCTCGTATGTTACAACCGGAGGGGGTTTCGATTTTGAAGAGCGCTTGGTGACCCCGTGGCGTAGTCGGACTACTCGTTAACAAATACTATCGGGCATAGAGTTTCCCACAACTACCTAGAGGGAAATTGCTGCTAGTGAGCTGTGGCATGCCTGGAAATGACTGTATATGTGCGTTTCGGAGTTGGCTCTGATTGGTTTCGTTCACAAAGAGCCCGGACACCTCGAAGGAGCGTCTGGCTTCAACGCGTTCCTTGCGTCAAAATGGTTGATTTCGTACTGAAGGAGCACGTAGTAAGCTATTGCTTTTTTGTCATTGCACAGAAATGAGTTTTATCTAACTTTGGAAACTTATGGGTTGATGTATAATTTTACGAAGCGTAAAAAGTAACGAACGGCTGCTAAACATGGACTGCAGATGACAAGGCCAGCGTTCACTCTGCGACTGCTCGTTGTCTGTTTCTTTCTTTTGTTGTTTGGTTATGCCGTAAATATGGGTGGGCTTTTATTCTAGAATATAATACGTGTCAGTGAGCTCCATTTATAAAAGTTTTGTTTCAGAGAAGCATTATTTACGCAGTCGTATCCACTTTTTAGCCGAAGCCTCGCTCAACACCAGCCTACAAAGCAACGGTGCCCGTTAAGAAATTCGCATAGACGGTGGCGCCAGATTTCCCTCTAGGTATTATTGTGAGAAACTCTATGCTATCAGTAAAGTTGCAAGGCGGGCTTGTCGGTACAGCATTTTTGAATAACTATGGTAGCACAAAGGTAACGGGACACAAGAAGAACACGGAGACACGCACACAGCGCTGCACTTCCAACAAATGATTTATTTTTGGGCACCATGTGGTTCTTGTACACTTATTTTGCGCACAGCTTTTTCATATTGCACACAGAAACAAAATTCATTTATCGCACCTTTCAGGTCATGCGCAGGTATTGTAGCTCTTTTCTTGAGAGTGCAATCGACGGACTGCTGACACATGCACTGCCAGCCCTATCTATCCATTCACCTTCCACAATTAAGCATGTTACTTCACACCCACTCCTACCTAAGATGGCGGTATCTTGAAAGCATGGGTAACATTTGCATTTCTTGCAGTGCAGGGACAGGAATCCATCTGGCGGTGTCTTGTTAATTTTATTGCTATGCTCATGCAGCCTGTCATTACTGCCCGTCTGGCCTATGTAACTCTTTCCACAACTTAACCGAATCTGGTATACAACGCCTGTACAACAATCCACGTATGTATCTGTTAGTGTGCTGTTTTGCACGTTTAGTTTTCGTCACTCCACTTGGATTAGTTTTCTGGCACAGGCTACCTAGTTTATTTGGCGCCGAAAAAACCACAATGATGTCTGCGCACAATGCCAGATATTCATCAAAAGAATTTTTTGGAGTGCTTGACAGTGAAAATCTAATTCTTTGGTCCTGTTACCATTTTAGCACACACCTGAGAGTTTATTTTCTTGCGCTAAACAACCCGTCAATCTTTTCTCCAGCACCAACATGTTTTAGGTTACGTACCATTTTGTGCGCATGGACAATCACTGTCAAACTTTTTGCTTTTATTTGACCTGCTCTCATTCTCTTCTTTCTGCGTTTTAATTCTTTCGCTAGTTTTAACTTCTTTCCTAACAGGCAAGACAGAGAGGATGAGAGTCTGAGGAAAGCAATTCAAATAAATGCAGAAAGTTTGCAGTCATTCAGATCAAGGGGTACAGTTGCACATCTTGGGATTGGACAGCATTCCACAATTCTACAAGAGGATTGTCGATCCTCTATTGCCGATGCAATAGTCAACCATTGCAAGTGGCAAGGGTCAAAATATCTGCACACAAATACAAAACCATGCTGCCTAAATTGCAGAAGGTGAAGCGAGGCAGTGTCACGTACGTAATGCACCTTTCCACGTCAAAATGATAGCAGTGCTACCAAAGGTAGCATTTGTGCCGATAAAATTGTTAAATATTATTTATGTTTTCGGCAATTTACGCGTATGCTCTTTCAGCAAACATTACTTGGTTTTCTTTATTGTTTTTGGGAAATTCCAAGCATTGGTGTTTGCATATATCCATGGTGTCTCTTCTTTTTGCCTCTTTGCAGCTTGAGCCTTCAGGCTTCACGTTCCCATCGTACGAGTACTATGCCGATGGCAAGCCCGACAGTTTCGCCGGAAAGGTAAGCATGGCTGTTTTGTTCTGCGCTTTGTTCGTATTGTGTTCTCTGGGATGCGTAGCTCGCAGGAAGCATGCTCGAGTGAATCTGCAGTGGCGAATTCAACCTCGGTGGATGCCAGCTGATTGACTGCTACTTCCCCCCTGTGCCATTTCCCCCTCAAACAGCAGAAGGACTGTGACAAAAGCTAAACAACACTTAACATCCAAAGCATTCCATAAACTGCTGCCAGGTGCAAACATTGTGCCCCATGGTTATGCCTTGTGGTGAATGGCATAAGATTCACTACAGTGTGGACACATTCCTTTCGGTTGGCAGAGCAAAGGGTTAGCTGGCTCTGCTGCGGCCTTAATGTGAAATAGCAGATAGAAACTCGAAAACACTATTACCAAACAAAGACACTACAGGGCCTCAGCGTTATTTGTTCACAGTTTTCTTAAACATTTAAGCTGAATGATTTTTCTAATTCGATTCTCTAGACATTATTTTTTGTTGTACTGTCGGTAATGCACTGTGGGCCTTCAGGATATATTCAAATAAAGAAGCTATCTGTAGACCACACAAAAGAATATTATGAAACGTCACTTTATTTTTTATGTGCTCCTGTTACCTTAGTCATTATGTTAAACTAGTGTGGACATATGCTTGAATTTTGGTTAGGATGAGGAGATTGTGTGTCACGTGGATTTAAGGAAGCATGCTTGCTTTCCATACATGAGTAATCATTTTATTTTATGGTGACAACGGTACCAGGATACGTGGCGCCTCTTCACGGTAAAACAGCATCAACCAATCTGTGTACCATCATGTAAGAAAAAGCCACACAGGGAGGTTCATTAGTAACGCAATTTTCTTTTATTATTAACACATTATTTAAACATTATACATGGTACGTAGCAGGACTCCATCTATCAAGTTGTGTTACTGTCACAGTAATCCATCCCCATTATGTGTGCAAGAAATCACATCGAACACCTAACTGATTGCCGAAGTTTGCGTAATTAAAAAATTGAGACCATTACATTCTGTGAAGATGTGTGGCCAGTTGAGCTGACAAGGGCACTCCCGTCTCTGCTCTCCTCGCTGTTCTTCATAAGCGTGCTGCTACTTGGGCATTCTCACAATGTACGGCCGAGGCCTACTTGCCACGCACAACCGTGGCAGTGCAGCACCTCAACACGACTGATGTGGCGAAACCGACAGGTTTTTTCTGCTCCTTTACATTGTTCCGCCACTCCATAGAGGGCACAAAGGGTTCCCCTTTGATTCTTCAGAATGCTTCGAAATACACCACTGATCTCAGGGGGCACTAGGCACTTTTTGTATACAGATGGGCACTGCAAAATCAAGTAGGTGCGTTATTTACAACTCCGCTGTAATATTGAGCTAATTACTTCACGAAAGGCATTGCAACTTACGAATTGTAGCCAGGGATTCTAAGAGTCATATTCACTTGCATTAGATTCTGAGGATAAGACCAGTTTTGATATATGGGTTCTCAAAGTTTGAAAATGGCTTATGCAGCCGACCTATTCTCTTAGGCCATCATCTCCTTGTGGTGGGATGTAATACTGCACTGTGCCTTCACTTGCGTTTTTGACCTTCTTCTTCTCAACTGATGCATGCTTCCAGTCTGAATGATTCGAACAATGTCCACATATCTAGAAAAGTAATTGTGTATGTCAAACATATCCCAACTATTTCCTTGTCCTTTAGTCACCCAGCTGTGAGCACTCGTTTCTCAGTTTCTCCCTTTTTTTAGGATTCACTTTCCAGTGGTTATTTCTTACCCTTTTCCCTCTGTAATTGCCTTGTTCTTGAGGGTACAATATTATAAAAAGAATACCTGGAGCACGCTTAAGCTTGGCCTCCAGGATTGCAACGTGATAGTGTAATTGGATTCTGCTCACATTGCCTTCTCATTGCATGCCACACTTCGCTTCTCAGTACACACCTCAGTTGTGCTTTGAGAAAACGAACATTTGTGTGCATGATATCAGTCATTGTGAACTCTCCTAGGGTGCTACCTAAGTACAGTTGCAAAGTGCCTACTATGCCGTAATTCATCATTCCGTCAAGTAGCAAAATGCCTTTACACATCCGTATACACAAGGCAATATGCGTGCGCACCTGCACAGCTGTACACTTCATTGATGCAGCTGATGATGATGATTACTTATGGCCAAGTGCTTTGTAATGGGTGGGTCTTTATACCACCCACTCGCATCATTTGCATGTTGTGATGTGTGGTGTGGTTCTACGCGTCTGCCACGCAATATTACATGTGTAAACATGACCCCTCGCACTACATGACGCTTGTATCGAGTTTTTTTCCAGAGCAGTTTCAAGCACAGGCGCAGCTCTTTGGTAGAACACTTGACTGCCAAACACAATGCCAGGGTTCGATTGCAACTCGAACCCCTGATTTTTATTGTTTGCATTCATCGCAATTTGACACTGACAACCAACGCCACCAACAACATAATTTCTGTGACACGTATTGAAATAAAAAAGAAAGTTGCTCATGGGACATCCACCTTAATTGTCTATTTTTAGCATGCAAGGACAACGCATTTCTCAACTGACATCAACAGCCTCTGCCAACTAACAGCTACTGACGCTTTGTATGCTAGAGACGTCAGTATGCTTCATGAGGTGCAAGAAATCCACCGGGGCCACTGAGATCACAACACAGGCACATAGAGACGTCAGTATGCTTCATGAGGTGCAAGAAATCCACCGGGGCCATTGAGGTCACAACACAGGCACATAGTCATTCGTGAAACACAGAAGCCATTCTCTCTTCTAGCTGATTCCCCCACCAGTTTCAATTTCTACCCTGCTGATAGGGGCCTCACCTGCAGGCTTTTTTGTGAGGTGTAAGTCCTCACCCACACTTGACAAGCGCCAGAGGATTAGTGTGGTGGCTGGAACTAGCAAGCATCGCCGTGGTCCTATGAGGCCATAGTAGTAGTTTTGGTTCGACCAAACTAAGAATGCTCAATAAGGTTGGCTTGTTGGTCATTTTCTTGAACAGGAATAGGTGCGAGACAACGCGGCTAATTATAGAAGCATAGAGGTACTTAATGATGCGTGTTCCAGCAACCCATTGATTTCTTTATCCGAGAAAGAGTTACAGTATCTGTCTGCAATGTGAATTAATTAGGCCATTTCGAAAAGTGCCTCGTGGTTTACGGGTTGATTGTGTGACAAAATGAAATGCACATGTGTCACGTGGTGATGGGGAGAGTTACAACTACTGCTGGAAAACGGAAATAAACATTTGTTGCAAGTTAGTGCTATGTGTCGTCGTAAGTTTCTTTCTGGTGTCCATCTCCTTTGCCGTGCTACGACAAAGTTTAAGAAAAAGAATGTTCAGTGCATTCCAGTGAGACGCATTTCCCCAGAACAGGAATTGGCCTTCCCGGTGCAGTATTTGCCCTCCACCTCCGACATGGCACTTAGAATTTACACTGCTTCTTGGACCCTGGTAACTGTCAGGCATCTCACATTGGCAGTCGTCAGACTTGTAATGCAGCAGAGGGTGCTACGAATCACTGGATCCAAATACGCTGTAGAGCCTCACGATGCTCAACACATGAACTTTCTCAAGTAAAGCTAGGCTAGCAAAGTTCCTTGTAGAGCCAGTGGGATGTCATTGGCCTTAGTGAGGTTAGGAGAACTGGGAAAGCATATACAGTACTGGCGAACGGCCACCTCGTCTGCTCCCTAAGAAGAGAGAGAGTATGGTGGGGGGTTTCTGATCGGCTAAGAAATTGCAGGCAACATTGATCCTACAGTACCAGGGAAAGGGTAGCAATAGCTAGGGTGAGACAGACTTTTTATTGTTGTTTATGTATTTACAAAAATACTGCAGGCTTGTGAAGGGCCCATGCAGGAGGGACATAGTGTAAGTACAAAATGTAACAAACATTGAGAACAATGTAAGTGTGCAAGAATAAATAAGAGAACATGGCACATAAAGTTAAGCCACAAAATAGTGAGTAATGCGCGGTGCAGAACATGAACATTGAAGTAAGTATATCGAGGCATTGTACAGAATCTAAGAAATTATGATATATTGTATGAGCAATTAAGTCAATGCTATGTAGAGATGTGAAAGGTAAGATATTCCATTCAGAAATGGTTGGGCAATATAAACGACAAGGAAGTAGAATGATTCTACAAAGATGTTGAATTAGCAATGAGAAGGTTGTGAACCCAGTGTGCTATAGTCTTGGCAGATTTCAACGTGAGTGTAGGAAGAAAGCAGCCAGCAGTCAATAATCAATCCTGAGAATGGCAGCAGAGAAATGCTAATGCAATTTTCAGTATGAGGTTGACCCCGTATAATGGACACCTTCCTCCAAAAGCACAGAAGTGGGAAGAGCCCTAACAGTAGGAAGGAAGCTTCGTGTTGTATGGGGATCCATGGAGGGTAAGGAGTGGAGGGTAGACACATTTGGGCCTTGTTCTCTCGAATAAAACAAGACCAGAAGATAGGCCAACCTAGATTTTAAAACACCGATGGATTAAGGATTGCCCTTGCAATCGAACATGCTGCTGTAGAGCAAGAAGATGAAAACAACATTAAGGAAATGAATGAAACCATAACTAGGCTGATTTCCAATTGGAGTTAGGAATAAAGCACCAAGGCGAGTAGTAGGCAGGTTCTCCCAAACCATTGAAGACCGACTGAAGGGACGACAGAAGATGAGTCACTATCTCAAGGGATGAAAGGGAATTTTCTGAGCTATTAAAACAAGAAAAAAACTCTGAGACATGCGAAAGCTGCCAAAGAGATAGAGGCAGCATCAGAGGAGCTTAAAGGAAACTGCTTAGCAAGTGCCAAAATGAATACACGAAAACAGAAGCTGGGCATTGTTGATCGGTTGCATGGTAAAGCTAGCTGAATACTTCTACTCTGAATTGTACAGCTCGTGAATATGTCATCCACCCGTGAAATAAAAGTCGAACTGGACACACGTCTACCTGTAACGAGGCCATATGAGACACATCTTGTGAAAACATATGTCTCGCTTACCAGTGTCTTCTTGCAACCCATGTGGTTGTTTTGGTATTGTGATACTGTAAATTAGTAATACGAGGAAAATCATTTTTCTCTCGAGTGTCCCTTTAGAAGTATTCCGATGACTATAAATTGAGAGGACATGGGAATCAAACTGTTTGACTTGCACGACGAACGTAGGTGCTGGGCCACTACCGGGAGCTGATTGAGCATGTTTCTGGCCACCTGCGAGATGGACCACCGACCCTGGCCAACTCGGTGTTGGCCGACACCATCATCAACTACGAGCGACGACTGCTCGAGGTTTGCTCCCATTGCTCTCTGTTGTGCAAGCGTATCAGGCTTGCCAGTTCTGCTTGCAGTAAGCGTGCTCGGGATTCTTTTTTTCACCGAGTCACTTGTAGAATGTCCCGGTCGCTTGTCTCTTTTCTTGGGGGCTTATTTGCGTTTTTTCTGCAAATAAAATTATGTTAGTGCTCATCATGTTTACCGATAGCACGTCTGTCGATGACTTTGTGTAGGTAAGCGTTGAACTCAAACACACGTCGGGGGAGTCAACAAGTAGCGTTACTCATGCACTGCCAAATGTGCTATGAACAGAGTGTCCTGCTGGAGACCATGTTAAAAAGTATATGTGCTTTTGCTCACGGTTGCACATATTTTCGCTGTACAAAATATTTAAGGTTACTTTTTTACCTTCCCTTTGTATTTGAGTGACTTTTATATTATAACTGAACAAATATCTTCAATAATGCGAAAACTTATTAAGCTTCCACTTCTTTTGGGCTTCATTTGGGATGATTATTTACTTGTCAGCTGGGCAGCATCTGGCAACTCTGAAGCGCATGATTCTCCAATATTTCCTTATGCAATGTCATAACAGTGGCATTGCACACAAAGTTTTCTTAGCTTTTTCATTTCTTGGTGCGCAAATATTCCACATCTCAAATCCACTTTGTAACCCACTGTTGCCCACTTTGTAATTAACAGAATCACGCTGCACACTGCACATGATAGTTTTGGCTTGGCCTTAGACTTACTACAAGAAACATTGGGAACTCAGATTGCAGCAATAGTGCTGGTAGCACCAACAGAACTATTTCTGTGTTGCGTTATTGTTCCTGCAGAAGAGAAGAAATAAATTCCGTACACATGTGAATAATTGTTACTGCCAACACTTTCTCGCTAGCTTGGCTCTGTAACAGGCAGTGCGTGTAGTAGCAACCTCTAGGATGTCAGCTAGATAGGAAATCAACACTAGCTAAAGGAGCCCCCGTAGCACAGCCCAACCTGCCACCAGCATTTATAACCAAATACTGAAACGCACTCCCAAACATAAATAATATCCTCCATAAGTAGTATCCAATACTGACAAGCAACGAGCGCCTTAGAAAAGCGTTTCCCGGAGTACCAAAGTTCGTGTATCGCCACAATAGGAATTTTAAGGACATATTAGTGCATTTAATAAAATACGTTGCGGGGCTAGTTGGTGATACATTCTTATTTAAAAATTGTAGCGCTATATTAGACGAGGACAAGAAGAAAGGTACATGACAGGACGGGCGCTAGCACCCGTCCTGTCATGTACTTTTCTTCATGTCCTCATCTATTATAGCGCTACAATTTTTAAATAAGGATATTAGTGCATGCAAAAGTAAGCCCTCATTTAACTGCCCACATAACACTTTGTTCTCGTCCAAGATGTAAGACATGCGAACACCTTCAAGGTGATGTTGTTGAATGATTACGTCCATCATATAAAATCTAGTTTTACCTGCACTAGTTCAAACCTTATCTACGTGATTGAATGTTCATATTGTCAAAAACGGTACATTGGCGAAATGGGACAGCCTGTTAATGTTAGATTAAATGGGTATCACGCGAAGAAATTACCGAAAGCAGTGGCAGAGCATTTTAATGTAGCAGGTCACAACTTCAACGATCTGAAACTTTACATACTCAGTGAAACTTCCGGTCCCCAAGAGAGAAAATATACAGTCATAACTTATTCACTAGTTCAATATACTCAAGCCAGTAGATATTAATGTTTCTAAGGGGTCTCTTGAATTCATCCGATATGGTACATACACAACGAAAACCAATGAAAGTTAAGCCCTTCTTCTAGGCATTTCTATTTCTAACTTACCATTGTTAAGTGGTGCCCCCTCTGACAACCACAATTCAGCTAAATGTCGACCCCCCCCCCCCCCATTTTTTTCTTCTATGCAATACCTCTTCCTTTTCTGTTTCACCCAATTCGTCATGGCGGCCTCTCCCCCACCCCGCTCGCTTTCGCAGTTGCCCTCCTTCTCCTTTGTTTGCATTGGAGGAGAGGGTACGAAGCATATACACACAAGCGCTAAGGAAATCAGTTACAGCCTTGAAAAAGACAAGTCCACTTGTCGAAACGTGGGCTCGAGCACCCACCCCCTGTTTACGGATTTTTTCATTACCCAATCTTTGTGGCACATACCCGTTTATGAGGACATTAGTTTCGTGATACAAGATACAAGGAATGATTTGCTAAACAGCTTTGCTGTTAAAATCAATGTTCTTCAGCTCATGCACAACTGCGAGTGGTCAGGAGTTGGTGGAGCACAACTCAAAAAGCGTCGAGAAGCAGAAAGTGCGATGATGATGCAACCTGTAATGGTATCATTTCATGTCAATCAGAGGCCGCCATAGCTGCCACCTGAAACAATCAGAGCTGTTACGATGGTGAGCTCTACAGGGTCCAGAGTAGTACTCTGTTCCTGTGTACTTTGTTTGTGTGCAAGTGGAAACAAGATGAGGTAATGCTGGGCAAGTGTCGACTGATGTCCTGCTTCACACAATCAATTTAGTATCTTTATCCCTCTTCCTTTCTGCATTCTAGCCCTGGAAGCAGCACGGCTGTCTTTCTTGTCAAACATTAGCTCTTATTTTTAATCAACTTGTTATCTGTAAAGGGTGGGCTGCTAAGTGTAAAAGTGACAAAAGAGATGAAGCTTTCGGTGCTGCAGGCAATGCACTGATGTAGCAAATATTTGGAAGGACCGTAGAAAGCAGGAGGGAAATAGGAAAAGAAATAACGAGAGGAGTGCGCTTGTTTTGGAGCTTGAAATGCTAGAGGAAAAAAAGCATCGAACTGTGTGAGACAATCTGCTGACACAGATTTTGTGAATATGCCAAAGGAAAAAATGACGCAACTCTGTAAGCCAAGGCAAACAATTTCTGAAGAGCAGCCAGAGAAAATGATACTGATAGTGAAATGGCATCTAAGAATGAGATTTTAGCTTAGAAGAACTGAGCGTTGGGCAAGTTTTGGTATTGCATTCCGGATTGAATTTTGCACAAAAAACACGAACACAAAGGGAAGAACCACAAAACGAGCGCAGCTAACAACTGAAGGTTTATTGTCAAAAACCACACATATGAAGAAAAAGAAAAAGGAATGACACATGGCGTTGGTTGTTCTGTTCATGTTCGTATTGTTTGCGCAAAATGCAATCCGGAATGAGATTTTAGAATCCATAGAATACTTGCACAATACTTTAATAAAGTCTCTTTTGCCCCTCCTTGAATTTTGGCCCTCAGAATCCTTGAATTTCCTTGAATTATTAGTCGGATATTCTGTACAAACTCCGAAAGTATGTGCACATAAAACATTGCCCTGTCAGGGATGAAACCTGAAAATCAGATGCATCAGTGTCTATTTGCAGGCACTAACCGTGGATTGTTTTGTGCAGCGACTACGTCCTCGGGAGAATGTGACCGAGGCTGACAGCCTGCGCACTACCGTGGCACAGCTCACACGCCTGGTTCCCATTGTGAGTGCCATTGATAACAGCTGTCCCGATTACATGATCACGTCCACACTTGGTGGTCATGCCTTTCAGTGAAACTTGAGCTTCTAATTCACTCGATAATAAGAATTTTTCTTTCAGGGATAAATAGAAGTTTGGCTAGTTGGTTTTGGTCGATCTTCATGTTGTGCGGAGTGAACATTACATTCATTGTGAAGTCATTGAGTGGACAACAGTGCGGAAAGAAACATGGACAGGACAGCTGCTCTCTTACAATGAAAGGTTTCCGAATAATTGGAGGGGCGTCATAAACAAAGCTGATACGTAAACACGCTCAAAAGTTTCAGACATACTGACGCCTAGTAAGATAGCAGAGTCCTTTATCTGTCAGCACTAGGACTATACACTGATACACATGCCTGATAAAGTGTGTGTTTGGCCAGCCTGAATGATTTCTCTCACCGTTCTGTCACCAGAGTTGTTTACAGTTGTTGCATTGTCACAAAGTGGTGCACAATCACAATCTTTGATGTGTGCACGTAGGTGCATACCATTTTCACTATAGCCTTTAGAGATGAGGAATGCTCCCTGAGGTGGCTGTTTGCACACCGACCAGTTTTGCCAGTGTAAAATTTTTACCGTAGCTTAGCAGGACCATTAAATGACCTCAGTGGCACAAGTCACAAAGGGCTTTACATGTTTCTTCTGGCTTGTTTTTTTTTTTTTTCTTTTTTCGCTTTTTCTTCGGCGTGGAACATGTACTAAGAAGCACAAACTAGATACAGTAGAACCCCGCTGTTACGTTCCTCACTGCTGCGTTTTCCCGGCTGTTACGTTGTTTTCCGCCAGTCCCGCATAGCTCCCATAGGATACAATGTATTGGGAACCCCGCTGTTACGTCGTAACTGTCGGACCGTTCCCGTATGATACGTCGCGAAGTGCGCTCGGAGCCGACCGAGTGACTACCAAAGAGAGCGGCCATGGTGCATTTTCACGCAGCCTGGCCTCGTTTGACCGCAGTATTAGCCGCATGAGAGGCGCAAGCAACAGAATCTTTCAATTGATGCAAACAAAAGCATGGCCTTCGAGATTCAATTGCAAAGATGGCGTCTATGACGTAACTGCTCGCGAAAGCAAGGCCTTCGAGATTGGCATTTACTATTGACAAAAGCATAGCCTTTGAGATTTGTATTGCACAAACATGGCGTGTATGACGTAATTGCTTGCGAAAGCAAGGCCTTCGAGATTGGCATTCACTTCTGCCATCGCGTTGGCGTAGACTCATCATCATCGTTATTTGCGGAGAACGGGAGGAGTTCGAGCTGGTTGGAGCTCGCATGGTCGCGCGTGCGGTTCGCGGTCGGACTCGCCGCGCCGGTCGTGATTGCGTGTGCTTAGTTCTTTCATGCCTACAGCTGTTGGTGTTAAAAAAATCACATACGTTGATTACATTTCTGTGGATGAGGCCGTCCTTAGCTCCGCGTTTCTATCCATCAACTAGATCGCGGCTGAGCGCGCCAATTTTCGTGCTGCTCGTAAGAATTGAAATAAAATTCTGTACCACTAAATATTTTGCCGTTTTTCCTGTTTTTCGTCTCTTACGTTTCCCGTCTCTCACGTTTATTTCCTACGGTCCCTTCAAAAACGTATCAGCGGGGTTCTACTGTAGTTTACAAGGGGCTGTGAAAACTAATTCCAACCCATCTTGCTTTTTTCAGTTGGTGCATCACTTTATGATGATGCACCAACTGGCCCAACAGTCAGCACCTCTGAGCTGTGTGAAGTCTGCAACACCAATAAATATGCAGGACAAGGATATCCATTCTATGTTCGAAAAGAGCCATCTTTTTGGATATAGAGATGTTCTTTGATGACGTCCTGCATGCTTCCTTCTGGTTTGCATTGGGCCACTGCTGACTGCATAATCTCAGAAAGGCTTGACAAAGTTGGCCCCAGATACATAGACAGCTACTATTTAATTTGCACTAAAACAAACCCTAAAAATTATTGTCAGTCTCCAGCGTTGTCAACTTCTTTGAAAGAGCACACAAGGGGCTTGAACTTGCCTGATAACTCGAAGAAAAAGACAGGTTTGTAGTTACTAGACTTGGACATCAAGAAAAGTCATCAAGGTACATTCTGGCTATCAGTGTACTGGTTGAAATGAGGCTGCTTCCCTTTGATTATTATAAGGTAATAGGAATCACAGTGATGCGCATAGATCAAGCTGCTAAGTAATTATGCCATCTCTGCTTGGTTGTTAACTTGACAGACTTTGGAGGAACCAAAGAGATGGAAACACAGGTTTGTAAAAAGTAGAAGAAACCAAAAGGAAGAGAAAAAATAAACAATTCCTAATAGAGAAAATTAAGAAACCAGTCGTTATGCCCTATGTGTACAACCTTTGACACTGAATAATGCAGCGTGAATGGTACTGCTTTCAGTCATGCCAAAGCTCAAAAGCATGCGTAAAAATTGTGACAGAAGCAAAGTATTCACGACATCGAGCACACGAACAGGCTTGTGGAATTTTCTGAAGCTGCAGTCTACAGAATTCTGTGGTAGGTCGTATGTATGGTGGTTGCTGTCTCAACAAAAGAGGTGTTGCACATGTTGGCGGCTTCCAGTGTCAAGTGACATTGCTGCTCACTGCAAGGAGAGCTTCTGCACGTTATTTTTCAAAGAAACAGCAGTTGTTGCCTGCTCTCAAGAAAAAAAAAATCAAAAGAAATGTTCAAAGACCTGAGCATTACAGAAGAAGGCAGGGGTGTTGCAATAGTGGCCGTTCCAACGTGTGCATGGTGCTCAAAATAGAACTGACATAACGACACACAAACAGTAATGATAATACCGCAGAAATCAGTCATTTACTGCTTCTGCCTTGATTTTACTTGCTCTTCTGCCCTCTTCCACCTGGAAGCTGCACATGCTCACTTAACAGCAGCCCATGTTTCAGTGACAATAAAGGGGTTTGCACTTTTCATCCTCCTCTTTTGTTCTCACTGGTGTCGCAAGCTTTCAGATATAATGTTCACTCATTGCCATGAACAGTGAATCAACAAATACATTCTGAAAAGCAGTCAACCACTCTCGCTCACATGATACTGTTCTTCTACAACATCACTAAATGCAGCACAAAAAACACGGAAACAGAAAAGGAGCACACTACACTCTGTGTCCGTGTTTTTTGCACTGCATTTAATGATGTTATCGTACCAACTCATCCAGCAAGGCACCCTTCTGAAGTTCTTCTACAAGCATGCGATTTAGAAGTTCCACCTAGTGAACAATTTCATGTCTTTAAAAACTGACAGTTTAAAAAATTCTAGTTTCAGATATAGTTTTTATGCATAGAAAGAACGGCGTCTGTGCAACAGGAAAGTAAATAGTAGGCTTGTGCGAATATTCGAGCACTTCGAATATTCGAACGAATATTACAGTGCTCGAATTTGCTTCAATTCAAAGTTAAAATCTTGGAAATTTCGAAGTATTCGAAATGAACAAATAGTGTATATTAGTCCGCTTGTAACCCCTCCCTGTAAAGGTGGTTTCACTGCAGTGGAGGGGTGCTGTACCGTGAATACACCTTTCCAGGAAAAACTCATACTGCCATGAAGTCCCATTTCAAGGTTAACTGAACATATTACCCTCACATCGGTTCATCATTTTTGAACTTTAAAAGCTTGTTATACCGGCTTATATGCTCTAATTATAGTAAATTTTTGAAACCTAACATATTCCACAGGTTATCATTTGCATTCTACCGAAAGTCAAATCCTGCTTCGACTTCCTTTGGACCAAAAAGAATGACATTTGCGCATGCCTTATTTCAATTTTTAAAAAATATTGTGCAGATTAGTTGGGTCATGACAAGCATGCTCATATTACTTTATAATATGTGATACATACCATTCGAATTCGATTCAAGATTATTAGACCAAATCACTATTCACTTCGAACCTAAAATTTACTATTCGCACAAGCCTAGTAAATAGCATCGAAAGAGGTAGTTGGTATAAATTCCATGTTACAGACTACCCAGATTGAAAAGTTCTTGAGCATACTTATCTAAATATCTCCAGTTCCTGCAGTAATACTTACATGCAACACACTGCAATAACTCTGTAGAATGCATACAAAGTTTGGTTTACAGACTCTCGCTATCTTCTGGCCATATTTACTTGAAGCAGCTTTGTGTCAATGAGTATTTATCACACAATGGGTGTGGGCGCTTTCTGATGTGCAGCAACGACTGCAGATTGCATCAGCCTTATGTTGTTTACACATTGCTCAAGGGATGGTAATGGCAGCCAAGTGCAACATTGCTCATTCGTGTGACACATGTTATGTTCCTGTATTATACCCAAGTGTGCGCATTAACGCTCGTGATTGTTTGCTCCCCACTTTTGCACTGCGTCCAGGTCAAATGGGAGCAGCTTCTGAGTGCCTACTTCTCCGGCCACTCCATTGGCCCGGACACGCCCGTGCTGATAGTGCAGCCACACTACTTCAATGGCCTCAGCCAGATCATCTCGACCACCGATACCACGTGAGTGCCTGATCATGAATGTCTAATGAAACTGTGAAGATTACGGTTATGTAAATCAGTTTTGTGAGCTGGAAGGGAAAGCCTAGCCTGAACCTACAGATGATTTCTTCAAAACGGGGTGTTGTGATTAGGGTACCTCAGTGAACACCCGCTTGTGGGGTGGTTCTTGTATCACTGATCACGATGGCGTCGATGCCATCTGGCGAGCAAAGGGGCACACTCATGTGGGAGTGCATGTAGAAGCGGTTGGATCAGGCTGAGAGCTGTGGGGGAGCTCATTTTAATGTAACAGAGGGTGCGTGTACTGTGAGCTCCTGATGTCACCCCACTTGCTAACATGGCCAATAGAGGCACACTGAACCGTCGCCTTAGAAACCTGCAACTTAAAGGTCAGTGAACTTGATCCCGAAATCCACAACACGGCAACACGGCTCCTATGTGTACAGCACAAGAGTACAAGACCAAGTTATACTGAACTAAGGCCACAGTTGCACTGCGAACATGAACTGGTGCCACGAACATTGCACTGTACAAAGGCAAAGGCACAGAACAGTTTCGATGTGCCATAACATATGCACAAGATTGACTGGCAGCAGTTGCAGTAGAATGTGCAAAGTAACGATTTGATGCACAGTCATTGAAACCCTCGTGGACAGTTGTGCAATGTAATATACCGTACACAATGGTCATCACAGGTATGACTGCAAGAAAATATTTATTCTTTATTCGGATGGTTTCATATTGCCAATGCTCTGAGCAGAGTTCAGCTTAGAAGTTACCCGTTAAGGTAATATTTTAGCAAGCTTGTGTAAAAAGCATGATATTCATGTGGCATTGCATGGTGCTACCTTGCACACTGAACTATACATGAAAAATGCATGAAAATTAAAGAAATGAAGTACACTTTAACACCGCATTAATAAAAAATCGGTGAAGAAACCAAAAAATTTCGCTAATGCAGAAGTTTTGTTATCGCGAAATAATACCTAAAGTACGAATAGGGAAACGGTCAGCAAAAAGAAAATTAAATTCAAAATTCAGTTGGTTTGCCATTTCGACCGTTTTCACGTATTAAATGAGTAGATCCTCCTTCATAACGCAGCAAGTTGTATAACGCGACATCGTCATTGTGCACGCCTAGGAACGCCCGCACCCTTTCAAAAGTGTTCAATGCGCGCGCCAATGTAGCCATGGCAATCACTCCTCTGTCACTGATTGGCCACGTCACTGGGCAGCTGCCGCAGAACATCACCACAATGGGTCCATTCTTCTAACGGCACAACGTGCATGAGCTACGCTGCTTGCAAAAGGCATCCCAAAAAAGGCAAACAGCAAACCGCCATGCCGCTAGCATGAATGGCAATGCAGCTACACTCTGATGTGGCTATGCATAAAAAAATCAGTCTAAACAAGTGACATGCTGGCGGTCTGGTGCGTGCGACTGCTTCCGGCACCTTGCCGATTTTGTAAACAGAAATGGTGGCACCTGCGCAGGCACAAAATGGTGGTACTTAACGCAGTGTAAGTCTGACAAAAAGACATATCAACGCATTTGGAGTATTCTGACCGTGTGCGGGCAGGAAATGTGGGGGGAAACGTTCCGTCAGTTTTTGTTGTTTGGGGTTGCAGTTTAACAATATTTCGCCGTTGAGAAATACAAGATGCATTGAATCCTATGGGCGTTTGCCGGGAACAGGAAATTATTTCATTGTCACAATAATTGCATTGTTGCGTGATTTCGTTATTGTGGGTTTCGACTTAATATGCATGAAATGGAATATAGTAAAAACCTTAAAACGTCCCTATAAAAGTTATATATAACCTTATAAAAGTCCATTAAGACAACTGGTCACTTTCGGCTGCGTTTGGGACGGGGGCGTGCAGGACGTCTAGATGAACTTGTGTTCACTGACGCTGATGGAGCCTTTACTGAATAAGAGGCATGAGTAGAGTTTGTGCCCTGGGGCTAACCTAAATGCTCTTTCACAAAGTTTGGGAGTGATACGGTATCTGCAGTATTATATGAATGCCAATCAGGTGTGATTGAATATTGGGCATTTGTCACGAAGGTGCTTAACTTCTCTGTTCAGTCACACACCTCTTAGTGGGTTCAAGGATCGAAGCACGTTGGCGGGGCACATGCATCAGCAAAACAGGCTCTGACGTTTTTAACAAGTACTTGTTAAAAATGTGGCAGCCTGTTTTGCAGAAACGTAGATGTGGTGTTTTTGCTGATGGTGTGTGCGAAGCTTCCTGTATTTTCGTTCTGTATATATTGCATTTCCCAGCAACAGACCAGTGGTTCAGTGCCCTGTCTGTCGTTCTACCTCCGTCCCTTGTCTAGTGCTCTTTGTTCTTACTTGAAATAAAAAGAGCGCAAAAGACAGAGGACCAGTAAAAGAAGGAAACAGCCCAAACATCCACTTCAGCTGAAGGTAGAATTGAAGGTAAACATTAGACAGAAGTCTGTCTGGTTGGGTAAGTAAACTGAGATAACTGATATTTATTCTCCAACCAAAGTTACGAAGACACGTAAAAACCCGACGTTTCGGAACCAGCTCGGTTCCTTCCTCAGGGGGGACTGCGGCGGCTTGGCAGCGGCCTCTTTAAGGCACTCTCGCGGCGGTTAACGACCCCACGCATTACCGAGGAGCGTAGCCCATGCACATACACCGGGGGGAGAGTTCCGAGTGAACGGTTGATATTTTGAGTGGTCCTCTGTATATGCCACGACTCTAGTAGTAACCTCCTCCTCCACTTGGTTTCACTTTCGAGGATGGCGGTTCCGTTGAAGTCTATTCTGTGGTCAAACGTCTCTGCGTGCTCGGCGACGGCGCTGCGTTCTTTGTTGAGTTTACGGACGTCGTTGACGTGTTGCCTAATCCGTTCGGGGAAGTTTTTGGTCTCGCCGATGTATGACGAGGGGCAGTCGGCACACGGTATTTTGTAAACGACACCGGGCGCCCTGTCCTTTGTTGGTCGGTCTTTCGGGCGGGGAAGGAAGCGGCCCAGCGTGCATGAAGGCACGTGCGCAATGTGCACGCCTTCTTTTCTAAAAATCCGAGCCAACGCCTCGCTGGCTCCCTGGACGTATGGGACCGACACGCGTTTTGGAGAGCTGTTCGTCAATGCTGGCTGGGAGTCGCGTAACCTCTTTTTCTCTGCGCGGCGGGCGACGGATCGAATGAAATTTCTGGGATAACCGTTTTTTCTGAGGTCCGCAATTGCGCGGGCCTCTTCTTTCCGGCGTTCCGTGTCAGTGGAACATATCTTTTTGGCTCTCTGAAGTAATGTGGACACAACGGAGGCCTTGTGGGTGGAGGGATGGGACGAATCGTATTGAAGGTATCGGCCGGTGTGCGTCGGCTTCCTGTAAACGGAGAACTCCAAGTCACTGCCCCTTCTTGCCACCTGGACGTCGAGAAAGGGGAGGGTGCGGTCGCGTTCACACTCGACCGTGAACTGGCCCTTTTAGAGGGTGACGCATATACGCAGCTAAAAAAGGATCCGACGAAGCAAACTGAGACTCAGCTAAACAAGCTACTCTCCGAAATTTTCAAGCACCACCCACAATTAAAAGCACTCTACCTAAGTCTAATCTGCCGCAACGGCTCCGCACCGGGTTTCTACGGACTACCCAAAATTCACAAGCCTGGCGCCCCCCTCCGACCGATCGTCGACTTCACTTCCTCTCCATGCCGAGCCCTTTCAAGCTTCCTGCACCGAATCATCGCCCCTCTCACCCGGAATACCCCAACTCATGTCCGCGACTCCAGCCACTTCGTGCAGCTAGCATCAGAGGTGAGCATCGACGAAGACGAGAGCCTGGTCTCGTTCGACGTCGTATCTTTGTTCACCAATGTGCCGGTACCCTTATCTGTATCCTGTGCCCGTGCTGCTCTTGAGGGTGACGATGGCTTGAGTCAAAGGACCCCACTCACTATTGACGAACTCTGCCGCCTACTGGAATTCTGCCTGTCCAGCACGTATTTTTCCTACAAAGGAACAATCTTCAGGCAAAACAGTGGAACCGCAATGGGAGCCTCCATCTCCGTCACAATGGCAAACCTGACCATGGAACATATAGAAAGGGAAGCACTTGGCTCAAGCCGCGACCCAAGCTCTTTCTTCGCTACGTGGACGATTGCTTTTGTGTCGTGAAGACATCTGAAATTGAAAACTTCAGACTGCACCTAAATTCCGTTCACCCAGCCATACAGTTCACGGTCGAGTGTGAACGCGACCGCACCCTCCCCTTTCTCGACGTCCAGGTGGCAAGAAGGGGCAGTGACTTGGAGTTCTCCGTTTACAGGAAGCCGAAGCACACCGGCCGATACCTTCAATACGATTCGTCCCATCCCTCCACCCACAAGGCCTCCGTTGTGTCCACATTACTTCAGAGAGCCAAAAAGATATGTTCCACTGACACGGAACGCCGGAAAGAAGAGGCCCGCGTAATTGCGGACCTCAGAAAAAACGGTTATCCCAGAAATTTCATTCGATCCGTCGCCCGCCGCGCAGAGAAAAAGAGGTTACGCGACTCCCAGCCAGCATTGACGAACAGCTCTCCAAAACGCGTGTCGGTCCCATACGTCCAGGGAGCCAGCGAGGCGTTGGCTCGGATTTTTAGAAAAGAAGGCGTGCACATTGCGCACGTGCCTTCATGCACGCTGGGCCGCTTCCTTCCCCGCCCGAAAGACCGACCAACAAAGGACAGGGCGCCCGGTGTCGTTTACAAAATACCGTGTGCCGACTGCCCCTCGTCATACATCGGCGAGACCAAAAACTTCCCCGAACGAATTAGGCAACACGTCAACGACGTCCGTAAACTCAACAAAGAACGCAGCGCCGTCGCCGAGCACGCAGAGACGTTTGACCACAGAATAGACTTCAACGGAACCGCCATCCTCGAAAGTGAAACCAAGTGGAGGAGGAGGTTACTACTAGAGTCGTGGCATATACAGAGGACCACTCAAAATATCAACCGTTCACTCGGAACTCTCCCCCCGGTGTATGTGCATGGGCTACGCTCCTCGGTAATGCGTGGGGTCGTTAACCGCCGCGAGAGTGCCTTAAAGAGGCCGCTGCCAAGCCGCCGCAGTCCCCCCTGAGGAAGGAACCGAGCTGGTTCCGAAACGTCGGGTTTTTACGTGTCTTCGTAACTTTGGTTGGAGAATAAATATCAGTTATCTCAATCCACTTCAGCTGTTTGTGCCCATCTTGAACGGTGTGTTCTATTCTCGCTGTGTTGGCACATGAGGCAGTTGGAGGGATTGGAAGCGACCATCTGACTCTTTTCTTTTGACCATGCAGCACGCTGAACCACTACATGATGTGGCGCTTGGTGATGAAGTACGCACCACACCTGGACAAGACCGTGCGGTCCGAGTACTTCCGTTTTCAACGGCGCATTTTTTGGTGAGCTTCCTACCGGTTTTTTTCTTCTTTTTTCTCACTGGTCCACACCAAATGTCCAGTATAAAATTTATGTGCATGTCGAAACTCTGAATTGCCTTTGAAATGTAAAAAGCACTGATTTACTTATTCCTTATTTATTCGCAACATCATTAAAGTTGGTGGGTATTGCATAAGGGCAGGGGCATCAGTACAAAGATAAGAAAAGTTACAAACTACCTTTGTTGCAAAAACAAGAATCGAAAAACTATAGGACAGAGTAGAGAACAAAAGTTTTCGAGCAGAGTAATGAAACGAGAAGAGTAATAAGGTGTGACTCACGGAGAACAGTTCTTAGGTGAAAATAGAGGTAGGCTACAGTAATGATGACATGTGCAATAGCAACCTGTTATAAACGAGCAAGAAGTAACGAAACACACCTAATTGGCTGAGAGTATCATGTCATAAATTCTTGCAAGGATAAGTTTAGATGCAATATTAAAAGGTGAAGTGTTTCATTTAGTGATCGTGTGGAGCATGAAAGAGCCTGCATTATGTAACATTTTGCATGTCATTCACTCATTCCTAAATGGTAATGCAGGTGTGGAAGGATGGCAGACGGTGACTGAACGAGATCTCCATAATAATAGAGTTTGTCAGACAATCAAAGACATGCTTATTTTCGATGGCAGATGAGGTTATCTAGACTGGCAAATGGTTTTAATGGCAAAACACTCGTGTAAGATGAATAACCAGAATATAATAAAGAAGCCGCGAAGTTTTCCAGATTCACTGTGGTTAAAGGTGTACGATCAACATGGATCCCACATTGCTGTTGCGTATTCAATAGGCTTGTGCGAATATTCTCGAATGAATATTACAGTATTCGAATTTGCTTTGATTTGAATTTAATTTATTGGAAATTTCGAAGTATTCGAAATAGGTGTGTATTAGTCCGTATGTGGATGGGGGGAGGACCGCCGTTGTAACTCAGGTGGTTAGAGCATCGGGCGTGTAATCCGAAGGTCGCAGGTTCAGTCCCTGCTGGCGGCTAGTTGTCTTTTTGTCTACTTTACTGTCTTCACATCTATATCGCAGTTGTTACCATACACTTAGAACAGCGCAATTAACGACTCCTATACCTTCCTTGGGTTCATTATCTGCTGGTTTTCATTAAAGCTGTGTCGAACAAAAGAAGTGAGCCCTCAAAAACTCCCTTCCTTCATTCGTTCGTTCAAGTGGCATTTTACTGTAGTAGGAAGTGGGCACACATGAGGCATGGTGTGTGAAAGACGAAAATTTAGTTTAATTAATTCAGATTTAGGGGAATTAGCTGGTGCACCATGATCGAATCATTGCAATGGTCACAGCTGCTACAGATTATAAAATAAATGTTATGCTGCACCTGTGTATCTTATGTTGAATTCCACTGGTGGATTTGGAGCAGCCGATCAACTCTGCGAGTGAGCACCTGTTCCTGGTTTAGAAGAACGTCTCCCAATTCGTGATTCGAACACAACCGCCAGCATTGGAAAAAAGCCAGAGTTGAAGTTCTGTCGGACACTGGCTAACCATCCTGCTGAATGCCCACTCCTATAAGCTGTGGTTTCAGCATCGCTCTTTGTGTCCGAATAATTGCAGTTATCGGAACTTGAGCTTTCTGCATTGCAGCTGTTTGATATTGAGCGGCAGAAGCAATTCTGCATGCCCCACCAAGTTAGCTGAGTTGTCCACGTCGCTCGTCATTACTACTTTTCTGTGATGGGATTTAAGAAGGTAGGAGAGGCCCCACCGAGATGACTAGAGTGTGGCAGACTCCGCGACTAAAGAAATAATAGTCCCACTCATACACTCAGCAGTGTTCTGCGACATAGTGGAGTCATCAATTCTGTGGCTTATGACGTCAGTCCAGAGTATACGTTCATTGGTTCAGGTTTATGTTCATCTGAGGTTTTTCTGAAATGGACTACAGTAGTAGTTCACTGTCGCGACTACTGCAGTGCCAACAAGCAGGTAAGCATGTCAAAGGGTGGCTGAAGTTGTCCACTGAGCAACTTTTCTTGCTCCATGGGGCTGCTTTGAATCCACTCGGACTCTCTCATCAGAATACTGTGTGACTTGTGTCCTCACACTGCCATTGGAATCATTCTTGCACCAAAACATTATTTGAATGAGCAACAAGTTACATGCATTTTATTTTTCTAATTAACTAGTAATCTGTCATTTTTGTTCACATCAGGCTATACCAGCATCAAATCAGCTAAGAGTTCACGCGGCAGTTAAAGCTGACAATGCCACACCGTAGTCATGCCCGTGTGGGAGCAAGAGCACACATTGAGAACATCCCTTTCGCCCAAGCTTCTATGTTCTGGGAACGGGATGATGGCCAGGCTCGTACTGCCCCTTGCTGAACCGCGGACAGCACCGCTGACAGGAACGAGCGATGGGCAGAGAGTGGCCGGCACGGAGGGACTCGGCGGCCGAGTAGACAGGGACGAGAGACATTTGAGCAACGAAGAACGAAAGATGCCTAACCCAGTTGTAAATAATGTAAAATAAACTTCTCATATCATTTAGAAACCTCAGCATCATCGAGTTATTCAAAACAAACCTTTTTATAACACACATAACATATAATCACCAAGTGGCTCCAGCCATGCGATGCCAAACTGTACCAGCACACTTGTGTTCTCAGAGGCCAGAGGTTCCTGTGAGCAGTGTTTCGGGGTTCTGTGAGTAGCAAAAATAAATGTAACCCCAACTCTGAACTTGATCTGTCTTTTCATTGCAGTTTCGATTTAAGTAAACCTCCATATGCCACATTCACAAATACTATACACCATTGTGAAATTGCAACTTTTGCACTGCACAAGTACATATTTATTTTGGTTTGCAGTGTTACAGATGTTTTGGAATGAACTCGGATGTTATGCGAGTGGAAAGTCACCTTTGATTCCTATATCTGCCTCGATCAACTCACTGATGACATTGTGTACTGATGTATGGCAGCGAGTCATAAAAAGCAGTGAGTCCCTGTAAAACGGGGGGCGTGTGTTTAGACCTGTGCGCTGGCGATTGTCTTTGACAAATTTCCGCTGCCTCGCACTGAAGAACTGCTGCACAAACTTCACGGTGCAAAGTATTTTTCCAAGATTTATTTTGCAGCCGCATACCACCAAGTTCTGCTGAGTCCTGAAAGCAGAGAATTGACTACCTTCATAACCAGTAGTGGATTGTACTGATTCAAATGCATCTGTTTTGGCCTCGCATAGGCACCGTCTGCTTTCCAAAGATGATGGTAACTATCTTGCAGAACTGCAATACACTTTGTGCTACATAGATGACATCATTGTGTTTGGTAGCACGCCTGAGGGGAGCACTTCAAGAACCTGAAGCAAGTGTTGCACTTGATTGCAAAGTCTGGATAGAAACTGAATAACAAATGTATTTTCAGTGTTCAAGAAATAGAATTTCTTGGTCACGTGATAAGTCAGCAGGGTATATGCCTGCTACAAAGCAACATTGACACCACCAAGGCTGTGCCAGCACCAGCAGATATCAGTACCCTGCGCTCATTCTTAGGCATGGTTGGCTATTACACTAAGTTTGTACCTGCCTATGCAGTGCTTGTTAAGCCTCTTTGCAAGCTCTTACGTAAGAATTCCACGTTCACTTGGAATCCTGCAAGACAAGCTTGTTTTGTGCAGCTGAAAAGCACCTTGTCCACAAAATGTTTACAGCTTTCTGATCCTGCGGGTGACATTATTGTCACTATGGACGCCTCATTCATTGGTTTAGGAGCAGTGTTGCAGCAGACAAGAAATGATGAGGTAGTAACAATTTCATTTGCTTCTCCAGGCTTCCTCCACAGGAACAGAAGTACTCCGTTGAGGAACTGGAAGCCCTTGCATGCTTGTGGGCATGCGAACACTGGATAGTGTACCTTTGGGGCCGTCCATTCACTCTGTGCACCGACCACCAAGCTCTGACCACTCTCCTAAGTACAAAGGGAGTAGGTCACCATCTGTTTCGGATAGCAAGGTCGCACAGCAGAGGGCTGGCGTACAATTTACAATTGAATTCCAAAAGGGTGACAAGAATACTGATGCTCTGTCAAGGATGTTTCTCCCAGTTCAGGTGGAGGAGGGAGAGAGAGACAGGGGAGACTGTTTGTGTTGGCTCAGCATGCGTTACCCATGTGCAGTTTGTCGCTGAAACAGTGTAGGAAACAGTGTAGGAAACAGTGTAGGAAACAGTGTAGGACCTGGGGCTGCGACAGGTCATAAAGTGGTTGACTTCGTTCGACATGGCCTGCAGTGAAGACGTTGCCTGCCGAGTCAGTTCTGTTCTACAGGGTGCACGTTGAGCTCTCAGTCGTTAAAGATCTCCTGCTTCATGGAGACAAATTCGTCGCAGCTTTGTCTCTTGTAGGACGGCTACTTCGCGCAGCCCACGAGTCTCACCCAGGAATAACAAGGACAAAGCAGCTACTACGTGAGCAATACTGGTGGCTGGCTATGTGCAAACAAGTAGAGCAGTTGACTGCATCGTGTGGTGTATGCCAATCAGTTGACAAGTCTGCAAAACCAGTGACACCACCTTTGCAGCAAGTTGCATTTCCGTTGTCACCATGGCAGAAGCTAGGAATCGATATTGTGGGCCCTTTTTTTGAATGTGCCTACAGATTGTTGCTTCACCATTACGGCCATTCATTAATTCAGCAAGTGGCCAGAGGCTTGTTTCGCAGCGAAAGTGACTGCTACAACAGTTATATCCTTCCTACGAAACATCTTCAGCAGTGAAGGATACCCGGACGAGATTGTGAATGACCATAGTCCTCAGTTTACGGCCTGTGAGTTTGACAGTTTCCTCAAGGAACGTGGCATTGACAATACGTATTCGGCAGTCTACCACCCGCAAGCTAACGGCCAGGTGGAAAGGTTTAATTGTGTACTCAAGGAGTATGTTCAGGTCACTACACGTGAATGTCAGCTTCTCAAGGAAGCCATCACTGAATAGCTGGGAGTCTACCGTTTCACGCCACATGCCGCTACAGGAGTGAAGCCTTCCGTCCTTCTGCACAGCCATCACCCCAGAACAAAACTGGATCTGGTAGGAGAGCCAGGTAAACAGTTTTTCCAAGACCCACAGGCAGCAATGAAGGCCGTCCGCAGCAAGGTAGCACGAAAGCAACGAGCAAGTAAAATCTACACCGACCGTCGATGAGCTGCAAAGCGTTCTCCCTTAATAACAGGCCAACCGGTACGAATAAAGTTGCCAGACCATGTGCCTAAGGGTGCTGTGAGCTACTCAAGCCCGTTCACCATCATTCACCAATGCATCCAAGACACTTATAAACTTAGTGATCAAAATCGGAATCGATTGGTACCCTGCCCTCAACCAGATTCATCACCCACAGTTCAACGAACCTGAAATAGTAACATCACTCGGCAATCCACTACAGGAAAACCATGACCAACTACAGCAGCCATACATTCAGACACCATTTCAAAGTGACATTCCAGAACTGAGGCGTTCGACAAGACAAAGAAGACCACCGTTGTGGTTTAAAGACTATCAAAGACATTGAGGTTATGATGTTCCTAGTACTTGTTATTTTGCCAAGTGATTAGTTTTTTTGAGGAGGGAAAATGTGGTATTCAGCACTTGCGTTTATATAACCTGGATGGTGCTAGGCACGCGCCTTATCACATCAGATGACACATGCACCTCTTCATCACGTACAAATAATATACCCATTGTGTACGAATAACAAACAGAGTTGCTTGATGTACTGGGCTGGTGCGGTTTACTTCGTGGTCCTGCAGCTCTCCGGCGTAGTCCGGCAGGGCATGGCGGCGGATACAACAAACTGCTGTTGCGTTTGATGCTTGAAGGCTTCCGAGTTCAGTTACCTGTGCGTCGCAGGTACTTTAGCTGGCCAGCATTTCCCAGGAACAGGATCAGATGTGGGCTACGGAGCAGTGCCTAGGACGGTGCATTCGGGCCACAAGCTGACGACGCTTCCTGGGTGTTGCAGGTATTTGCGGTTGCCATCTGGTTCCTTGGACGTGTCCTCGAACTACGGTGCAGTGCCGTAGAACAAGGAGCATGAGCACCCAGAACAGGAGCTGGCGATGCTCCTACCCAGTTCACGCGCTCATGATCGAACACCCCGGGCCTCCAATGCCCACGTCATCATCTTTTTATACCCCCTATGTCATTTTCCTCTTCTTCTGGTCGAGTGGTTGTCTTCCTCTTCTTTGATCTTATTTTCACTGTCACCTCTTAAATGTGACAAATCCATCTTCCTCTTCAAGGGGATTCTGCTGAACTGATTTACCATTTAAAAGGACAGACTGGTGGGCTAGTTGGTAGTGCATAACTCATAAGTTGGTAGTGCATAAGTTTAGCGCTGTGTCCCGTCTTGCTCTGTAGTCGTCTGTGTGATTTTTTGTGCTACTGTTCCGAGTTATGATTTACCATAATCACTTTAGCAGTGCGGCCTTGAGTTTTATCGGCTTTGCACACTTAAATAGCACTGTGCAAAGTGTCGACGATAAAGGTTACTGTGCCGAGCAGGTTCATAAACTGGTTCAGTGCTGCTTTGTGAACTGCTTTGTGAACTGTTGTAGATTTATATTTCTCTGAACTGGAACTGCACTGGAGTGGAAAGGAGTCTGTTGAACACAAACCGAAGCAGTATTCCTTTTTCACTTGAATGCCCTGATCATGTTGCTGTGTGTATGTATTATAGTTGGCATCTTGGTTGGCATTAAAATAGTAGTAACATTATTACACTACTCTTCTTGCACGGATAGCAATTAGTAAGGAGGTCGTGATATCTTAATTTGCACTCAAGTTGGGTCGCAGTGGCAGACACGGCATCTCGACATGACGACACAAAGCGGAGGTTGATCGTGTTAATGGCCATTAAAAGTGCTGTGCCATCAGTGTGTGGCTGCTGCAACAATCACAGAGTCCTGGGTTGGGAGGCTGGTCTTGCCAGTACTACTGCTTAACGTGGGAAGGATGCACTGATAAGTGAGCGTGCACTAAACGATTGGTGGATGCAGGGGATGAGGAGCCGGAGGAAGAGTGGTGGGAGCAGTGCACTCGGCACACCAGCCACTACCTGCGCCATGCTGTGGGCTACCTGTATGCCAACAGGGCAGCTGGCAACCGTGTGCAGGACACCATCCAACAGGTGGGTGTAGCTAGCAAAGTATAGGCACGACTCTGGCTTGAATTGCGTCCCCTGCCTCAGTGATGTAGCAGTTCCTCTCTATCAAGTCCTTGCTGCTAACTGTGCAGTGATGCATAGGCAGCTTTGGTAATTAGGTAACGCGATACTGGCAAACAGGTCACAGAGGCACAGAGAGACACCAACAACGGCTGTTAGTATCGTCTGTCTCCTGTTCACCGATATCACGTTACATGGGCAGTGACAAACCAGCAATGTTTGCACCACCTCATGAGCATGCACATGGTCCCAAATCAGAGAGGCACTATAGTCGAACCCTGCACCTTTGGCACCTCTTGTGAAATAAAAGAAAATGTCTACTTGTGCAAACTGCAGGACTTATTTCTAGTGTATCGTGCATTTCAACTTGCATGCTTTCCACAGCTGCAATCGGTGTTGGATGCTGAAATTAGCTTCTTGGCATAAAGAAGAAGTTGAGGTTCTTATAGGCAATGCTTCCTCGATGTATTAGCAAAGTCTGTAAAATTGGCAGTTTACTTCACTATGTTGAAAGTTTGCTAAGTTGAAAGTTGAACCTTTTTTTTTAGGTGCAGCTGTCAGAGGCTTCTTTTTTGTGCAGAAAGTGCTGAAAAATATTCAAAGTGTAAAAAAACGAATTTCAGTAATGTAAAAAAGAATCAGTTTCGTTGAACCTGAGATCTGGCACCCATGACTTGATGCTCTATGTTTATTTATTTATTTATTTATTTATTTATTTATTTATTTATTCATTCATTTATTGAATACTTCTGGCCCGAATTTCCAGGCCTTAAGCAGGAGTGGATGGATTACACTTTCAGTACAAATGCACTTGAACAATGAAAGAACAAAACAACAGAAAAAGTCAACTGGTGTATCAAACACGGCACTGCATATATTAACACAATTTGTAGTGGCAAACATTTGGTATATCAGCGCAAGTAGTGATCCTTTTATACAATGCGTTGCTCAACATTTACAATGAGTGAAAAAAAAAAAAGAAAAAAGAAACAAGTGACTTTTAAGTGTGTCAGACATTTTAAAAAATAAACATCAAATAATGAAAAGCAAGAAATATGGGCAACGCTTCTATGACACATTGCTACACCACTGGTGATGAAGGCACTATCATTTCGCGTTTTGAAGTGTGGTAATGAAAGCGGAAGCGCCCTCGATCGTTTCTTTCTGAGCAAACGGTTGCAATCCCGGATAGTATGGGTTACAAAAGAATTCACGTAAGTGTTAGTTTTGCACGAAATTTCACTAACCATTTTTGAGTGGAAAGGTAGAGTGGGATGCTGCGTGAGAAGCTTCTAGTACCTGTTTTTGCTGATGACGAGCTTGTCATGATATATCATATAGAATATTCTTTAGCCTTTCACGATAGCATCTCGTTTGTAGGGATTCTAGATTTGCAGAAACTAAAAGAGCGCTTGGCGCCGTTTTCCAGCTGTACGAATAAACATAAACCTAGCTGCCTTTCTCTGAATATTTTCTAGTTTGCTTATGTTTGTATTTGTGTGCAGATTCCTTACATCTGCAACGTATTCGAGTGTTGGCCTTATAGTATAGGTTTTAAGCGCCAAAAGCTTTACATCCCTTGAAGCCTTGGAAAGTGTTCGCCATAAGTACCCTAGTTGCCACATGGCCTTTTTGTGTATGTAGGTGGCGTGATCATTCCATCGAAGATCAGCTGTAGTGACAGCCCCCAGGTATTTGCAATTGGAAACTACAGATAGATCATTACCGCCGATACTATAAGTGAAACTGAGTGGATTCTTCTTACGTGTGATTCTCATTGCTACCGTTTTGCTGTGCTTTATTTGCACCTGCCAATCTAGATACAGCGACTTGCCAGGTGCCTTTCTCTGAAACAATTGTTCGAAACGGAATCTCATTGTTATGTGTTTTCACCGAAAAAACAATTCTAAGGTAAGCCTTCTTGAAATTACAGGCTATTCTCTCAAGGTTATGTCTTAACAAAGGTCGACAACTAGGGGTGTGCGAATATTCGAAATTTCGAATATTTTTCGAATAGTGTTTGCTATTCGATTCAATTCGCACTGGAATTTTACTATTCGAACTATTCGAACTTCCCAAAAACAAATACAGCCAATGCCCGATTGAAAGTGACCCCTTCAAATTTTTAATATTCTTCACCTCATTACACTCTCGTATTGCGACAAAGCTGCCTTTCAAGCTCCGTTACGGTCGAACTTTGCCGAGACAGTCAACGTCCGATTGGAAGTGGTCCCTAGATGTTCAATATGCTTCACCTCATTACACCCCGGTATTGCGGCAAAGCTGCCTTTCAAGCTCCGCTGCGTTCGAACTTTGCCAAGAGACAGTCAACGTCCGATTGGAAATGGTCCCTAAATTTTCAATACGCTTCACCTCATCACACCCCGGTATTGTGGCAAAGCTGCCTTTCAAGCTCCGTTACGGTCGAACTTTGCCAAGAGACAGTCGACGTCCGATTGGAAATGGTCCCTAAATTTTCAATACGCTTCACCTCATCACACCCCGGTATTGCGGCAAAGCTGTCTTTCAAGCTCTGCTTCGGTTGCAAATGTATTAACTCAAGAAAACGCTGGTTCCAACATGGAAATGAAAGATGTGGCAGAGGTGGGGGCTCAATTAATGCTGTTTTGGACCTGAAATTTGGGCAGGTAGTCCGAAAAATCGGAAGCCGAAGCTTTTTAGCATCCAAAATTTCAGATGTTCTTATATATCGACGTCTACGAGGCAATTTTGGAACTCTGGACTTGAAGGAAGCACACCCTTGTCCGCCACATCAGTTGGGCTTCCACAGAAGTTGAAAGAGGAGGAGAGGCTGAGGAAATGGCATCTTTGCCTATCACGTGTAAAGTGTTGTTGGCAACACTTGGTTGCACCAAATCATGTACATAAATACAATTCGGCCTCTACATTGCCTCATTCTTGATAAGGCAACTATGAAACACCACTCTGCCAGTGCTTTATCAACCTAGCGAAAAGAAACACTTTCATTTTGCTATCTCATGAGAATATGCTTAGGAATCCTCTCTAACTTTTTTTTTTCTGCAATTGCGCTTCGAAGTATTCGAAAAATATTCGAGAAATATTCGAAAAATATTCGATTTGATTCGCACTCACACTTCAATATTCGAATTCGCTTCGCACCCAAAATTTTGCTATTCACACAGCTCTATCGACAAAACATTGCCTAACTACCGATGGCTGAAGTTTTACCGTCCTAACATTCTTTTTTATGGCTGTTCATGCTTTTTTCTGAGAACAAACTGTCGGTCATAATTACAAATACCTTCTTGTGATGTCAAGAAGGCTAAATCACTTACTTTACAATTCTCTTTTTCAGCGAAAACACATAAGACTGAGATTCCGTTTCGAGCAGTTGTGTCAGAGAAAGGCACCATGTACGCTGTATCTAGTTTTTTGCAGAACTACTTAACCTCTGAGTTTTTCAGACCCTTTCCGTATGCGTAACTCTCAGGCGCTAGTTCAGTTCCTCTCAGAGGAGAGTCCCAGCTGTTGTAAAGCTTTTAGTATGGATATTGAAGACCTTTATTACTCCTTGCCACATGAAGACTTGTTAAAATGTGTTAATGAATATATTAACGTACAAGGGCACGAGACGGTTTTCACCGATAAATGTGGTGTTTCTACCGGGGCTTTTCTAGAAATTCTTTCCGTGTATATAAAGTCGACGCTGGTAGGTTGGAAGGAAGGCGTTTATGTGCAAAAATCAGCGATATGTATTGGTTCTAAGGTTGCTCCGGTTCTTAGTGATTTATACCTTAGCAAGATTGACCAACTTTTGGAAGTCGCCTTAGGTAATTCGATTACTGAGGTTTCGTTATGTGGACAATTACTTGATTTTTCTAGTGGTGAGGACTTTGAAACCACGGTAACCTCAGTGAGCGAAAAATTTGACTTACATGGAGGAGCACTGAACTTTACCTAAGTGGTGGCTCAGAATAATGGAATACAATTTGTAGACATTTCCTTAACATTTCAGAAGAACCACGTGTGCTGGCAGTATTCTCCTAGATCTTCGAAACCGCTGTTAAATTTTTCGTCGAAGCACTCGAAGGTTGTAAAAAACGGTATCGCCATGTCTTGCCTTAAGTCAGCCCTCACCAAGTCGTGTGAGCACAAAATGAGTGATAGCTTTAACCCACAGCTTACGCGTCTTCTAGATGTAGGTTATTCTTGTGATGCAGTGGCCACTGTTGCTGAACGTTTAAAGAAGTCCATTATGTTAAGTCCGACCATGGTTGCAGAAAGCGATAGGAAGAAACGTGTCGTAGGTATACCGTACATTCATTGCGTATCTCACAGGCTAAAGAAAGTACTAGGAAGTAGATACGGCGTTAATGTTGTTTTCGCGGCTGCCAATAAGCTAGGTAAGATTTGTGCCGCTGTGCAGAGGAAGAATGAACGAGTAAAAGACAAGAAGCGGACCGATATTTGTTTCGTAAAACACACCAACACATTCACTGATTGCCGTACGAGTGTGGTGTATAAGGTCCCTTTCAGCTGCGGCCGCTTCTACGCAGGACAGACGGGCCGCTGCATTAATTAGAGATTGTTGAAACATAAGAGATTGCTAACTGGAGGCTCACCTTCTAATCTATCTTTACATTGTCGAGATTGCAAGTGCACGCCAAAATTCGATGAATGCGCAGTGTTGTACCGGCATAGGAATGAAGAAACGTGTCTCATGATTGAGGCATGGCATATTGAGAATAGTGGTAGCGCATGCGTGAGCCAACCGTCGATTAACTTGCATAAAGATGACATCAAATGTCTTAACAGTTATCTTCCACGTAGACCCCCATGTGTGCCAGATTGATAGGTTTGCCTATTGCATGGGCATGCACAGATAAGTTTTACAGCGAAAGCTGTTATGAGATCATTTCACCAGCCGTTTTTGGCGCCGTAGTTGTCCGCCGCCGCCGCCGGTGTCCATAACCAGTATCGCTCGAAATAAGAAAAAAAAAACGAAATAAGAAAAAAAATTGCAGGACGGAACGAGGTTCGAACCTGGGCCCTCTGCGTGGGAGCCCAGTATTCAACCTCTGAGCCATGCCGGTGCTTGAAACTGCTTTGCAAAAAGGTCCTACACAGGCTTCATGTCGGGAAGGCACCACATTAGCATATGCAATATAGCGTGGTAGAAGAGTAAAATAAGCACCAAGCGTCGCACAACGCGAATTCTGTAACCAGGCGTCACACAATGCGAATTGCGCAATGAGTAGGTTGTTGAATGCTTCCAACCCATTACAAAGGGCTCTGCCATAATTCTTCATAGTCATCAGGCACAGCATCAACAAAGTGCGCATAATGCCTTACATGCGTATAGCAGGTACCAACGCTCTCCGTAGAATGACGAAAAATGGCACAGTGCCTGCTGCCCTACTTCTCAAAAATTACAATGATTTATAGCGGAGTGGGTTCCTCGCAAGTGCACTTGTATTGGTTGCCAAGGAAGCCCATAAGCGCATGATCCATTTCCTCGGGGTCTCAGTAAAATTCTTCGCCCCCCCCCCCCCCCGTTTCTCTCCCACCTCAACGTATGTTATACAGCATGACGGGAGAGGGAAATAGCGACCGGGCGTCACCCAATGAAAATTACATAACTGGTGGGCCGTTTAAAGCTTCCAACCCATTACAAAGGGATGAGCCATAATTTTTCATCGTCATCAGTCGTCGCGTCAACAAAGTGCACATAATGCCTTACAGACGTGTAGCTGGTGCCTCGCTTCTCCGCAGAATGACGAATAATGGCTTAGTAGGTGCTTCCCAACTTCACAAAAATTGTGATTTATGGAGTAGTGGGTACCTTTCTAGTGTACTTGTATTGTAGCCCCAAGTGAGCTTAACGGGCTCTAGAAACGCCGCTCTTCCAGCTTTCGCTGTGACTGTGCTGCGGTTTCAGCGCAGGCCTGGCGGTTTTTCGTTCCTTCTTTCTTTTCCGCCATTGTGCGTCTCTTCAGTTGTTAGTCGGCGTTTGTGGCGTCGTGACTTCTTTCTTGTGTCCGTGTTTGCACGCCCTGTCTTTTTTTAGAATGAATGGTTATGAAACGAGGGTCGAAAGTGCTCGGTAGTGACACAAACGTGGCCTTCGGGGCCGCGCTCCAAATTGGCCATGTAGCGTATTCGCTGCCTTGGAATCGATGCCATGCTTGAGCAGATCCTCGTAAACGGCCTTCGGCAACTGATTTTTTGGTTGTGTCTGTCCAAGAGTGCCTGAGAGCAACTGAATTGACAATGCTTACCCGGCTGCTCGTTTCATCCTTAAAACCATGAAAACATGGAATTTCATTCTCAGTGAGCAATGCAAGCGTGGCTCACCCGATGCCGGATGTCTTGAGCTTTTGAGCAAGCAAGGAGACTACTTGGGAAATGTGACGCTGATGTCCTGCTGCGGAGCTGCCGTGGAGGCTCGGGCGCCGTCCACGGTTTGTGGCGAGTCTGAGAGGACTCGTCCACTTCGAAGTGTCGTGGACGCAGCGATGTTGGGGTCGGTGGTTCGCGACTGCGCCATTGTAGAAGAAGAGACAGACGCAGCACCTGTTCTATTCTGAATCTCTTTCCTCCTCCTTCTTCACTTTCCCTCTAGACCAGAGTTGCCAGCTCCACTTATAATAAGCGGATTTGGGCTTCTTTTTTTGCCTAGTCGCTTGTAGAATTTTACAGTCGCTTGTCACGTCTTTTGGGCTTATTTTCATTTTTCCAGCAAATATAGTTACTTTAGTGAGCATCACGTTCACCAATAGCACGTTTTTCGATGACTTTCTGTGGTTGAGTGTTGATGTCAAACATGCGTTGGGGGAATCAACAAGTGACGTTAATCATGCACTAGCAAATGTGCATTCAACTGAATGGAGGAGACTACTCTGGAGTCAATTTTAAAAGTAAATATGGGCTTTCATTCATGGTTGCACAGATTTTCCCTTTACAAAATAATTAAAGTGATTTTTTGAACTCCCCTTAATATTTCAGTGACATCTTTTTATTATAATGAAAATATTTTTTAGAATGGAAAAAAAATTGATTAAATTTCCGCTTTTGGGCTTCTTCGTGAAAATCGTGCCAGTTTTTTGGGGCTTCTTTTGTAATGATTATTTGCTTTTTAAAGGGACACTAAAGAGAAACAATGAATTGGTTTAGATTAATAAAGTGTGCTCAGAGAACTCTTCTGTAGTTTATTTCACCACCATAGGTTTATTATTAGAGGAGAAAACCAAGTTCAAAGTTTCATTTTTAAATTTCACGCCAAACTTTGTAATTCGTGACGTAAAAGACTTCAAAGAGCATTTAATGTATTTTGGCGCCACTGGCTCGACGAAATTTCCACATATTCGTTATGTCAAGTCTCTGGCCCCCTCAGAGGACAATGTACTTCGATTTAACCGATTAGGAACTACGTAGGCCCAAGCAGGCGCCGTCAAAAATATGTGATGTCACGGCAAATGGTGCGGGAATTCCAAGGTGGCGTCGCCACCTGTATTTTCTTTTTGCGCGTTTCCTCGCTTATTAAGCGTCTTCGCGCAGAAAGCGTGGTGTTTTTGGTATCGTGGAAGACTACTTTACTAATGTGAAAAAAATCGTTTTGCTCTTTAGTGTTCCTTTAACTCGGTAGAATCTGGCAACACTGCTCTAGCCTCCAACCCGTGGTCCCACTCTTCTCTACAGTTTTTTTAAGAGTATCAGTGCTTCTACGCAAAAGTTCTAGTTTTCTGTCCAGAGACATGCGCTGCCGTTTGGTACAACAATAACCAGCACATGGTTGTAGCGCTAAGGCTGCAGCTGTTGCTGCAGCTATGACTGCGGCTGGTTTCGAAAATATGTAGGCAGACAATCGAGTTCAAGGTCAATTGGTGCCCACTTATCGTCGAGTGGTAATGAAGTGCCCTTATCAACATAAAATCGTGACCTCCTTTATTAGCTCTGGTGGCGTGCCATTGGCGGAGCTGTCCACGCAGGTGACGGTGAGAGTATGCTACAAAGAGTGCGGTAATACTTGTTGAAGTCGTCAACATGACTGGGGAGGCATTGGATGGTGTCACTGAAAATGTTCGTAGAACTAGAATGCAATGTGCACCGAGTTTCATTAAACTGAAGTGAGTTAACATTGAGTTCAATGGCGCTTCCGGGGGGATATAAAAAAAAGTTTGTACAATGAATAGTTTGTTTGACCGACCTTCGCTCAAGTGGTATTTTACTGTATATCGAACATCGGGCATTGCAAAATACCCCAAGAAGTTGGCTTTCCCTCACAAAGAGTTGGCTATTCCTCACGGAAGAGGACTATCCCGCATGCATTTGGGAAAGTGAGCGGTGTGATTAGAAGGGCAGTATCGATACCGCATTTTCTCCCCTTCAGCCCGCCTTTGCACATAATTCTGCAGATCCCAATGAATTCACTGCTTCGCCTCAACAGATACAGCGGTGGAACAGCTGCACCATTTGCGCCATTGTGCGCCAAACTTGTTCACCTGCGCCATCCTGCACCGAACCACCCCTGTTGCGCCAAACTCGCTTATCAGCGCTGTACTGCGCCGCAGTATCCGAATTTAGCCGCAAGGTTGCGACAGCCATTACGCCCCGTGCCCGAAAACATGGCTGAAACATCGTTTTCAGTTTCATCAAAACGGTTATGGTTTCGGTTTCATCAAGGCTGTGATCGGCTATGGAGGTTGGCTCAGCAGGCGCTAAGGGCCACGGAACAAAAAAAAAAAGAAAGAAAAAAGAACGAGGAGGCGGCGTTATTCGACTAGCTTCGGCAAGGGAACCTTTCCTGGCGCCTCCCCTCCCACTATTCGGTCCTTTCTTATTTCCTCCACGCTCCTGGCCATGGGCCATGTGCGCAGTGCCTCTTGGGTAGGATTCTTTTTTTCAATATCGTCACGTGGCACCCTCTTCCTTGGTGCTACCTGCATTTTTGGAGTTCTTGGTGCGGCATTTTCACAGTTTTCGTTTTGTCTGCTGGCGCCAGCCACTGTGCCACAACTAATGGAATTAAATGTTTTTGTGGCTCATTGCAGATAATATTTGCATGGCAGCTTTTAGTTTATTGGAGGTGAAAAACGATCCTTGCTTTGCGGCCCACAACTTTCCATAGCTACATGTATTGAAGAAAACATTTTGGCACTTCGCCTTCCCGTGCTTATTCGGTTCACTTTTGTAGTCTTGTAATTACGCATTCTGGAGTAAAAGAAAGCTGTTTGTTCCTGGTTATCACCCTTGCCTGTTCTTTGAGTCCAGCTATTGTAAACCCCAAGCCTTCTCAACCAAACACGCACATGCTCACATGCAAGGTTTTCGAGCTTGTGTTAGAGCATGATGCTCTTAAGCCACTGTTCATGGTCACGGTGTATGTTGTGCATTGTCACCAGCACCAGATGAAAGTGCTTACTGTCTAATAAAATATTACCTGACCACTTAAGATCTACCTTACACCTCAATTTTTTCAGATCATTGGTGAAAAATGAGAGAGCATTGGTCACCATCATTTGTCAGCTTCATAGTACTACTTTGCATCAAGATAAAATTAGGGCCGCACTTTGTATTTTTGAGTGAAAAATTCTGCAGCATATGAGCGAGGCACTACTTCTGTAATTAGTGATCGTGAGTTGTTCTAAATCACGGAAAATGGTTGAAAGAGGAAATAGGCGACATTGCCAGTGCAGTGAACTGCTCTCTAATTTTAGATTGTAATTGTAACCTGTGGCAAGAAAAACTTGGAAAGTGGATCATAATCCAATTCAATTAGTTACTCATGCTCTTCCTCATCTATGATTGTAAACACCAATGTTGCACTTAATAAGTAACCACATTTAAAACATGTTGAATGTTTTCTAATTAAGTGAACTAGGACTTGATCCATGTAAAATTTGTTGCAGAATAGTGCAAGAAAATAGATTTTCGGAGGCTGTTGTCACAGACATGACACTGTCATATAGCTGGTTTCATTTTGTGTTTTGTAATGAATTATTTGCGCCTGGTAAATTTCTTACATGTCTAGCTGTCTTCCAGGTGTATGGAAATTGAAGCAGATGGCTTTTCGGCCGAGGGTACTTGAAGTGTTTGTGAGACACTCGAACACTTTTGCTGCCTCTATTTAATGTACAAAGTGACTTTCCATTTCTGCAGGCTGAGGCGCTTGCTCAACGGGTGAAGACGTCGGCCATTGAAAGTGTTGGTGAAGTTGCATGGCTGCCTGAAAAAGGTCCACTTCGAGAAAAGGTGTGACTTGTTTATGCTTCTAGAATGAGAAAAACAAAGTGGTACGCGTGCAGTAATTTTTCTGGCCAAAACTCACAGAAAGCTATTCAAATAGTTTCTGAATTACTAACAGCCTTGTGCATCATTAATATAAAGCAGCATCTATGTCCCAGGATGCAATAAGTTATCAGGCTTCTGTCAGTGAACTCTGCATTATGAGGCATGATTTATAACAAGTGGAGCTTTAGAAGTTAAAAAACTTGCCATGCGCGACCGCACCAATGCAGCACCTAGACTTGGCTTACCTGACGAAACAGGTACCAAGCCCGAGATGGCTCCACTGGAGCTTTCTGTGCCTCCCATGGTGTTGCCCTGCCCCCCGGGATCGGCCACTGATCGACAATGTCAGTTGATAATGTCATCTTGTGATGTCATGTAGTGAAGTCATCGTGTCATGTCAGGACGACGTCACAAATTTTGATTATCTGTATTTGTGACGTCATGATGTCACATGACGATGTCATTATGAGATGTCATCGCTCTCTCTCTTCAAGTGATCGTCAGTTAGCTGAAAAACTCTTCTTTCCTGAACAATGTGGTGCACCCTTAGCTTCTCGTGCATTATGTCCCATATAGACGGAATGAAAGTTGCCACTATTTTCTTTCAGTCATGCATCTCCTGAGGCAGTTGGTGATAAAAATTATTGAAGACCTACTCAAGAAATATGCAAAATTGTGATGAGGACTATTTTATCTAAGGATTTACTGAAATACTAAAATATTCAGTTGACTGTACTTTAAAATTTTGAATATGCGTACATCTCTTCTGATCAACTTAACTCAATGTCTTTAAAGTATATAAACTGCAACATAAAAGGGAACACCAATTCGCACTTGGGTTTTTTTTCTTTTCTTCGTTATATCATGTTATACCAGTGTTCTACAGTTTCCGCTTATATGTATCAATAACTATTGTGTACCTTTGCATTCTGATCTGTTCCATGTTATTATTATTTGTCCCGTTCACTGCCTGCTGCTGTCCTATCAAGGAGGGGCTGTCACCTCGTCAAGCTACTCACTGTAGTAGCTTTTTGTGACAACTCCTATCTTTCCTTTTTCGAAAGATGAATAAACTTGATTTGATTTGATTTGATGACTCTGCAAGAACACGAGTGTCAAAATCTTGCACAACTTGTACAGTACGTAGCTTCTGCATTTCGGTTTGCACACCGCTAGTACTACCAGGAAAACAGTATCGCTCTTAAGTGGGGAATATCTTTTGGTAAAGTTGCCTTCAAAACCAAAGAGAGTCCGGAATTTTGACAAAACGATGCTGTCTGTCATTTTCAAAACCCTCTCATGCTGACCAAATACACTTCCAAAAGGTATCAACATGTTTTCTTCTGGCTGTGCAGCTGACGAGCCTGGATTTCCGGGTGGGCTATGCTTTCAAGGACAAGCCAAGACAGCTGGACCAGTTCTATTTAGACGTGAGTGATTTTCCAGTCCGAAAGAAAAGTTACATAAAATGCTGAGCAAGCGCCTCCCCTGCGGTGAAGGATAATCTGACCAGGTTTGGAGGGGGGCGCTTGGTCGGTCCCAGACCGAAATTCAAGATGGTGGAGAGAGAGCCGCTCAAAGTAAAAAATGCCCATCCACATTTCTAATGAACTGCTTTATTTATTTACTGCTTTTATTCCCCTTCATGACCGCCAAACCATTGAAGCAGCGACCGGATTGACCAACACACGACTGGCCACATGACAACAGAAATTCATAAACATTAGATACGCATTCAGTGTACTCATTCTTGTGGTTCTTTTCACACAAGCGATGCTCGTCTTGAAAACAAAGAGTGCCCGCAGGGGAGGAGGGGGAGGGGGGGCGCTTGCTCGGCATTTTACAGTAGGTGTGCAGTATTTGAGAAAAGGGAAAACAAAGAGCAGTGCTATAGAATGGCATCATCTTTTTCAAGCAGGTGAAAGGCATCATCTGTTGCTGTGGCCATGATTGCTACAAAGCAAGATATGCCATGCATACCCAGAAATGGGGAGCACGGGGTTGCCTTTTTGGAAAAAAGTGCGTTGTTTTGGAAGGGCTGCAAATCAAAAAAAAAAGCTTCTCATCATACTGCTGACCCTTGCAGTGGTGATCCAACTGGACTATTGGCCTATGCCGCAGTTTGGGCATGTTGAAGCAAACAGAAAACGTCGTCCATGTTTTCTGTGCGCTTTCGGTTTTTCGAAATGGACTATTTGCACCATTTTGCCATAATTCTATTTGCCTGTGCCTTGCTGCACTCATCTAAGTGCAGCTTGCGCCAATTGCACCCAAGTTCATAATTCTGCTGGCTCATATGGCAGTGGAGTGTTTTTGACCTGGTAATGCCAGCGTTATATAGTAGTGATGATACCGCTCACTGAAATCTTGGTGTAAAGGGTGTTTGTGTAGAGAGCGTTTCTAACAATACTGATATCACTCAGAACTTATCTATGTTATTTATCTACTATAGTGTTCATATGTTGGCTGCGTATAAAAGATGCGCAAATAAAGTCTCATGGACATTGGCCTGCTAGGAGACTCGGCTGTATGCTCACTACATGATGTTAGAAGCGGGCGTGCTTCTACCACCACAAGGGTGGAAGGGGGCGTGTCAGCAGGGATGTGCTGTGAATAACAGTTGCTGGTGCGGTCAAAGTGGTCGTCTGGGGACAGGATGAGTAACGGTGACAAGAAAATGGATAGTACTTTGCCAAGTGCACCGGCAAGTACGCCAGCTCCCGTGTTTGCATTGGCAAACCTCAGACCTCCGCCGCCCTTTGATTTCAGCAGCCCAGTGCACTGGAAAGATTTGCTCATCAAGTTCAAAGACTACCTCTACGCTTCAGGCCTGTACGCTGCCGATGAAGTGCGTGTCTGCACACTGCTGTACACCATTGGTCCACAGGCAAGGGAAGTTCTCAGCTCGCTGCAAGTTTCAGAGGCTGATGTGGTGAGTTTCAAGCAAACCATCAGCAAGATCAGCACTTGCTTCATCCATACGGCAAACGAGCTACACAAAAGCGTTAAGTTTCACCATCGGATACAGCAACCTGGCAAGTCGGCGGGCACTTTTTACACCGCACTTTGGACCATGGCACGACGGTGCAGCTACCCTTCCAAAGAAGTCGAGGAGCGGCTAGTGCACGACCATTTCGTCATTGGCTTGCTTGAAAGCAACCTGTCCGACAAACTGTGCAGGTGCTCAAAGCCCAGCCTCAGAGAAGCTTTGATCCAAGCATGCCAACGAGAGAATGCCGAGAAGGAGCACAATGTGCGGGACTACCTCGTCTTGAGTGCAGCGTCTTCGGCCGTCTCTGTGGACACAACAAAAGTGAAGATGAATTGTCTACAAAAAAAAAGGCCCCCCACAAAAGCCAAAATGTCACCTTCAGTTTGAGGGGGCAAATGTCATTTCTGTGGCAGAGCGTGCCACCTGAGAACGGAATGCCCAGTGCGACAAGCTCTCTGTAAAAAGTGCCAAAAGAAGGGCCACTTTGCGGCAGTGTGTCGTTCCTCGGTGTCGGCTATAGGACTGAATGAGGTTCGCTCAGTCGGCCTGCTCCGGGCCAAGTACGTGGACATTAATTCAACATGTTGCTGCTCGAGTTCAGGGTTGATAGCGGCACTGAAGTTTCCGTAATACTGAGCACATTCTCTGGAATACCGGTGTGTCTTGACCCTCAAGAAGCTGAGCACATAGGCCCCGGAGGGCAGCTGCTAGACGTTTTGGGTACCTTCTAAGCTACGTTGAAATGCAGAGGCCGGACAGTGGAGCCGAAAATGTACATGTGGGAATCACCGCCGATAAACCTCCTCGCCTCCAATGGCTGCGACACGAGGCACGATCCGACGGCGGTGCGCATATTCCACGTGTCAAGAACAAGCTATAAGAAGGGACCGGGGGCAGCCATGTGAGGGTGGCCGACAGACTGTCGTGGAAAGTGTTCGCGCACGTGGCCTGCAGCCTGCTGGGGCCCAGGTAAGGGGCCGGAAGTTTTGCTGTAACTTTGCCTAACCGTTCAAGTTTGTTTTAGCTAATAAATGTGATTCTGGTTCCGCAGCAGTCTCTGATGAGGTTCCTTGGGGAAGACAACCACGAACCCCCACAGTGTGCTGTAGCCTTTGCTTCACGCTCACTCACGAAAACTGAGCAGACGTACAGAAAGCAGAAAAAGAGGCCATGCAGTGGCTCGACAAATTCCTTCGCGGTGTCCAATTTGGCACCAAAACAGACCAATCACTGACAACTCTTCTGGGCGACATGGAAGTGGATCTGCTGCCACCCCAGCTACAGCGCCTGCGATTTAAGCTGATGCGCTACCAGTTTAAGGTACTGCATGTTCCAGGCAAACTGCTAGTGACTGCTGACACATTGTCAAGAGCTCTGTTTTCGTCATCAGGCACTGCAATTGCTTCAGTTAAAAACTACATGCAAGTGGTTGTGGAAACCATCGCGGAAGGTGTGTCAGTGGACTTGGAGACGATAAGAGGGCATCAAGCATTGGATGGTGTGTGCTCCACTTTGATCAAGTTCTTCAACTACGGTTGGCTGTTTAAGACCAGGCCAGTACTAACTTTGGCAGCATATTGGAAGCACCTCAGCGAACTTTTGGTTGCCGATTCGATTCTGTTGAAAGGCAGTCAGCTGGTTGTTCCTGCAGATTTGAAAGTGGAAGTATTGAGTTTGATACACAAGGGTCGTCTTGGAGTGGCTTAGTCTAAGGTGAGGGCCCGTGAGTCGGTGTGGTGGCCGCAGGATCAAAGAAGCAGTCGAAAACTGCAAACAGTGCATAACGGCAAGACAGCAGAGAGTGCAGCCCATGATAGGGACAGCTACACCTGAGCTCCTGTAACAAGAAGTCGGGCTGACATCTTCCATTCTGAAGGTCAGGACTTGCTATTAGTAGTTCACTACTACTCACATTTTCCAGAAGTACAGACCCTGCGCGGGACATCAAGCATATATCCGTGATTACCACACTGAAGACCATTATGGCTCAATACGGTGTGCCCGGGGTTCTTCGGAGTGACAACGGGCCACAGTCCTCGTCTAGGAAGTTCGCTGACTTCGCGTCAACATACGGCTTTGCTCATTGCATGATTAGCCCTGCTTTACCACAGTCGAATGGGGAAGTGGACCGTGCAGTTCCAAACCATGAAGGAACTGTGGCGCAAGAATGTTGATCGTTGCATGACCCTTGTGATGTACAGGGACACACCTGGCTCAACAGGCTTCAATCCTGCTCAACTTTTGATAGGTCGTCGCCTGCGCAACCGCTTGCCAAAAGTTCGTGACCATCTAGCTCTGCTTCTTCACCATGGAACCTTCAAGGCGCGTGACGAAGCTCCTATGCGCGGGAGGACCATGGACTAATACCGCCATCCCTGTGCTCGACCCCTGCCAGTTCTGAAGCCAGGCCAGGACATCTGGTTGACAGATTCCAGGTGTACTACTTAGGTGCTGAGCCAAGGTCAGTCTGAGATGCTACTTGGTGGAGACGCCGAACGATTTGATACAGTGCAACCGTCGTCTGCTTGTGCCATTCGTTGGTCATGGCACAATTCCTGCTTTGAGGGCATGGTCACGGGTGCCAGAGACAGTAGCGACAACTGACACTGAGGGAGGACTTCCAAGTTCTGTATTGCGTTGTGTGATTTGTCCAGGTGGTGTGGCACCTGATGTAGTTCCCCAAGAAAGTGTGCCTTTTTCTACAGATGCGGACAGTCCGAAGGCAACGCATACCATGACTCTACGTTGTGGTCCTAGGTATACCTTTTTTGGAAGGCATATCGTTACGCCTAAAAGATAGAACTTATAAATAGCCAGTGATAGGTCCACATCATCAACAAGGGGGGATGTGGTGTAAAGGGTGTTTATGTGGATGGAATTTATAACCATACTGATATCACTAACTTATCTATGTTATTATCTATCTACGGTGTTCACATGTCGGCTGAGTATAAAAGATGCGCAGATAAAGTGACATGGGCATTGGCCTGCCAGGACACTCGACTGTATGCTCACTACTGAGATGTTCACTTCTGGCAAATAAAAATCTACGTTACAAACTTTTAGTCAGCCATCCTGTCTGTCTGCATGCATTTTTTTGCAGTTTTTGATTCTGAAAGACAGATATCGTTTACAATGGAGGTTAGCCTTTGTCTCTGGAAGACCAAGCAATAGAAAACAACCACTGTTGTCAAAAGTAAAATTGAAAGATGTTATATTTTTCGTGCATCTTCACAGCTTGTTGTCAAGCTTGGCTCACACCTGGAGAACGTGTTTGAGGCTGAGCGTTTCCTGGGACGCAAGAAGGCCCTGATGCTCAACAACCGAGCACTCCTGAGAGAAGAGACTGCTGAGGATGAAGCGTGAGTCCAAAGAACAAGCCCTCTAAATTGCAACAATCACTAAGCTTCATGCATGCGGTAATTACAATCAAAGCCAGCTAGGGCAGACACGATGTTAGCAGCAGGAGGCACAGTACTATGCATATGAGCAAAGTGCAACAGTCACTTTGTATGTCTCATCATCTGTGCCTTGCGTCTGTTCCTATAGTTCACACCCACAAACATGCACATGACAGGTAAACACACATGTAAATGGCTTGTTTCTAATATGCTTCCAAGCATTCTTGCTTGTACACTTCAGGAAATTTTAAGAATACAGTTGAACCCGTTTATAACGAACTCGAAAGTGCCGCGAAAAGTGGTCGTTATATCAGTAGTTCGTTGTATATGGACTCGCCCTTAAAAACGTGCGCTTAGCGCCCAAGCCGTTTTTTTTTTCTTTGCACTTTTATTAAAGGGATAACAACCCCTTCGGTGACAAGCTAAGCCTTTTCGCGTCGTGAAGCGACGCCCGCTGCGTGCTTACGAATGAATTAACCGCCTTTGCAATGAGCTGACACCATTTCACCGAAGCGCGGTACCGCGACGTGGAGCCGATCATCCCTGGCTAGTTGCGTGCAGCGCGTCGCCTACTCGGTTCACGGAGTCACTGCCGGGCCGCTTGCTGTATGCCGTATGCGCGCGTTTGTACGTTCTTCGTGCTTGCTTCACTCCAAACCGTGCACGGCGACTAGCCTCTTCGTTCAACGCGGCGAAAACAAGCATTTTGCAAGCAATGCGCACTCGACGTCTCCGCGATGCCATCGCGGCCCTGCACGACGATGCGCGGCGCACTTGAGTTGTCACCTAGTCAAACACGCAATATATGCTCGCTGTCAGTGCATCGACGTTTCTCGGTGCCCGCGCCACTCAACAACAGCGAGCTACTTTCGTTTCTACAAAGCGACGCGCACTTTAAAGCGGTCTCGCACGACGCGGCGAACTTGCGAACGGCAGCATGGCGCGCTCGTACCGCCGTCAATACGCAGTGTACAGCGTACGCCACACGCGCAGCCGAGCAGATATCTACAGATGACTGCGATAAGGTTGTCGGCTATAAGTCATAATGGCACGTTCATCGACGGCCGCCACCTCGCCTTCGCTCTTTTCTGATGCTTATCCGCGAAAGCATCGCCGCAATCGTGCGGAAGTCGTAATCACCAATCGACCAGTCTCTGCCGTTACTAAAAAGACGGACGACCTTTTGCGGCACATTGTGGCGTCGACGAGTTTAGGGACGCAGTGAACCTTTTTGCGATGGAAAGTTATCGCTGTTATCACTTCTTGCATTTATGCCTTCTTGCGCTCCAAGGCATTGTTTGGTTCATCACAGGCGGTCGTAGCTGCAGAGAACGGCGCCAGGAAAGGTTACCGTGCGAAAGCTGACCACAAGGCTTCATGCTGCCTACTATTTTTTTTTCCTCACTGCCATTCTGCCACTGACGAAACGCCTGGAAAGTGAGCCACCTCGCTCGCAGCGTCCGAAATCTGCGTGCGGTGCTTGCCGATCTGGGATATCATAGTCGCGAGCACCGCGGTCGCAAGTAAACTGGAGCGGGGCACGCGTGAGGGCGCGCCCCTGTCACGCTTTAGAGGGGATGTTTTAACTTTTTTTCGCTTCGTATGAATCATATTTTTACCGCGACCGTGTCTGAAGTGTTCGTTGTAAAAGTAGGAGGCTTTGAAAAATGTTCGCTATATGTGGACGCAGCTTCAATGGTTAGCATAGGAAAATCGTAAGTGCACCCAAATATGGTCGTTATAACCGATAGATCGTTATATGTGGGATCGTTATAAGTGGCTTCGACTGTACTAACTCTCTTCAACATTTCATTCCGTCTTGACATCAATGGATGCCTTTTGTTTGGTGCACCAAATGTCTAGTTTATTGTGTTTGTTTACTGATACGCAAGCAATATACTCCTGGTACACGAACACTTGAAAGACTTTTGAGCAAGAAGACTTCTTCCGAAAAAGTGTTTCGCCTGCAGACAGACAACAGAGAGCAGTCTCTTTTTCTGAAACAGTCTTTTTTCGAAATGGAGTTCGTCACTCTCTTTCATGGCCGTAAAAGTGTAGCCTCGAAACCAGTGAGTGCCAAAACTTATGAATTGATGAAAAAAATGAGCAAAGGTTAATTTTCCTGCCTCCTAGGCTTATCATAAAAACAAATTTCATATCTCGTAGAAGCTCTAATATACCCTTTAATGCTTATTTCCTTGTGTACTTTCGTAAAGCAGATCGAACTGGAGGGCGTATCACATTGGAATGCTTAGTGCGTTGCACTCACAGACACAAGAAGAGCGCCAATGCCATTTACCTAACAGCTCTGACCACATGCGAAAAGCATCTGCTGCAGAGGTCGTAGAGAGACGCTTGGCTGTGGGAAGACAACCTGCACGTGCTGCGCGTGCAGATGCACAACAGCGAAGTATACGGCGACATCGCGTTCATTTATATATCGAGATAGATAACTTTATTTTGGCTGGTTCTGTTTTGAAAGCTAGCGCCAGAGTTTTTCAATCATACAAGTTGCGAAGCTTCCCATAGGCCCCATGCATCAAAATCCGGACTCGCCATTGGCCAAAATCAAGGGCGTCTGCTGATTGTGGTGTCATCTGCTGACCAAAAAACAAACTAATAATCGTTTGCGACGACGCCAGTGCTGCGTGCGGCGTTGAGCAGAGCTTGCGAAGAGTGCACGCAAGGGCAGCACTGCGGCAATCTAGTGTTTTGTATCGCTGCTCCCAGATGGTGCGACAATCTGCAGGCCCCCGCAGAATCGGCCATGGCCATGTCCGGGTCCCTGAACGCAGTTTTGCAAGCGGTATGATTGAAGAACTCTGGCTAGCACCACGCTTTCGGTAGTGCATTTGCAAGAAAACACTAAAAAGAGATCATCAGTGCCGTGTGTGCGATGCAATGCCTCTTATTAAAAAGTCTTTCAACTTTGTAAAAGACCGCTTACGTAAAAGAGTTTTCGTGTGCTTGTGTGACAGGGGTATAATGATGCTTGTGTGTCAGTTAAATCGGGTTTTACAGCACAAAAGCAACTGAGTCTAAGCTGCGCCAGACACAAGGTGTTTTGTAATAACCCATAACTGTTATGTAATTCTAAAGCTTATCTAAAAAGCCACTTTCCTTTCAGAAACTGATAGCATTAGACAGGGCAATAAGTGGATCCTAGAATCTCCTAAAATTAGACTTGGGTGCAAAGGTGTGTGATGTAGAGTTTGCCGAAATGTTTATGACTTGCGTATAATCAGTCAGTAAGTTATGTGTGCTCAGTATAAATAATAACAGAATGTCTCCCAACCTGGAAAATCATAAATTCTCAGGGATATTGAACAGCCTGAAAATACTTAGGGGAAATTCAGGGAATTGGTGCTTCTGTAAGGGAAAATTAGCTGTAATTTTATTCAATGGGAGCAAAAGCTGCACTAAAGTTGTCTCGAGTGACAGGAGACAATTTCAATTGGGTGTCGGCCGCAGCAGCTCCACAGGTGCAGGCTGCATCCACAGAGCAGACGCTCTGCTACACCTTCTGGAGGTGCTTTTCAGGCTCGTACGAAGGGTGTCCTCTCCACAGCCACCATCCACCTCCTGCACTGTGCTGTCTAGAGACACCGTGCAAGCAAAGCGATAAGAATCATCGCGACACTTCAAATTTCTAAGCATATCGAAAGTGGACACATCACAGTGCCGTCACCAACGAATGCAGAAATCATGCTCCATGCAGCTCTCTTTGACAGTTGCTGCCCCCCCTTATTTTCTTGGTTTCTCAGGCAGTGGACAGCTCCAGCGAGGTGGAAGAAAACATTGCGGGCTATACTAGTTGCCATGCTTCCGCTTTCCAGTAGGATTCCCAAGCGAACATTTCTTGTGCAATGCCTTGATGAAACTATTTCCACCGTGGCAGCCACGTGCACGTGATGTAGGCAGCCTCAGCAGCGGGGCAATATCGCATTGCACCCTGCCACGATCTGTCAATGCCCAATTTTTATGACGTTCTAAATCAACTTAGCTTTAATCCCTACAATGGTGCCATGGGCAAGCTTTGTTGGATGTGGACTTCCGTGCAGGACAAAACGAATTTGAAACATTGTGAGTTTGCAACCTGGGTTAGGCCAGTTGAAAGTTCTATGAACTTAGCGTACCACGCACTATGAACAAAGTTTTCGCTTGGCAACATGGGAAGACTAGCGGTGACAAGTCACGATGGCTAAAAGTAGGAAGCACTGATTTGTGCGACCGCAGCCGGGACACCTTCTGTAGCTTTAGTTTTAGTGCCACTGGCAAGTACACTGCCGCATAGGCGTGCGTACAGGGGGGAGGCAGGGGGGGGGGGGCGGCTGCCCCCCTCATCACCTAAAAGGGGGGGCGCGAAATCTTCCCCGTACATTGACTCTTCTAGTCACCTAAGAGGGGGGGGGCGCAAAATCTGCCCCATACATTGACTTAGTAGGGTGGGGGGGCGCTGCGATGAAACTTTGCCCCCCCTGATGGGGAACCCTGCACACGCCTATGCACTGCCGGCCGAGTTTTGACGAAAGCTGAAGCAGTGGCATCAGGTTCTGGTCACGGTTAATTTGCTTCAACAACAGCTACTGAGATCCATTTCGAGCGTGCAGCAAAGAATATTTTTCAGCATGACACAGAGTTCACAAACGCTGAGGTGATGTCAGTAGCTCCACAGTGCTAGCTGTTTTCCTATACATGGCACAGGGCTGGAATGACCCTCCTGCCCGAATCACCATGTTAATAGACTGCACCCTGTTTAAAACGACCATAGAGAGCCGTTACCTCACATGCCAAGGAGTGCTGCCTTCGTGGCCCAGCCTTCATGTAATGTCCCTTCCAACAGGCCCGTAACTAGGGGGGGGTTGAGGGGGTTCTGACCCCCCCCGAAATTTTTTTGATGCTTTAACTTTTCGGGTGATACTAAAATATTTACACGCCTTCACAGCGACCACCAGCTGCCAAAGTTACACTGCAACTTTCCTGGCATTGCTTCCCTCTTCTTCCTTTCTTCAAACCTACCCTTTTACCAGAACACCTCAGCGCTCCCTCCCCCGCACGCGCACCTGCCCTATTTGTACAGCTTTGCACTTTGCCCTCGCGTTCCTTCGAGTCTTTTTTTTTTTTTCGTCTTTCACCCCGTAGCAGCTCCTTTATCGATTCCAGATGCTTTCCTTGTCCATTGCCGCTGGAGAAGTTATCCATCTGTGCGGACCGCACGTGTCGGCTTTGGGTTCCTACGAAAAGCGCATCTCCTTCTGTGAAGGTAAACAGTTCGACAGCAACGGCAACACCAACACGACGTGCGCAAATTTGCCAGGGAACGAAACCCCTAAGCGGAAAAACTCAGCGGCGCATTCCGAGGACGCAGGCTGCAGGGTAAACTTTTCTCAAACTGTAGTCCTCGCCACCGAAACGAATCATCAAAGATGACATCTACTGAAAGACTGGCATATCCGAGCAACTTCGAACAACCTTAACCACACGCAAGGAAATCTACCTCTTCTGTACACAGAAGGTATATGCACCTCCCTACAAAGCGCACAAAGCGAGGATACAGCCGGCACACAATCCGGCACCAGCGGTCAACTTTCACAGGAGAGAAAAAACGCCGCCAAGCTGGGCTGTGCGCGGGAGTACAGAGGCTGACGTCACAGCCTACAAAGTGCATTTTTGGGGGGTCACGGCTATTTAATTAGCGCAGCCCAGAGAGAATTATGCAGGCACCCAGGGAGCCGTCTGTGAAAAGGTGACTTTTTCACAGGAATGGAGCAACACCTCCTTTCTGGACTGTACCACGGGAGTGCAAATGTCTCGGCAGTGCATTCTTGGGGGTTCACGTATATTAAGGGGAGTATGCAGTGCCCATGGAGTCTTCTGTGAAAAGGTCTTTAAGTAGCGTTAATCCAGTTTGCTGCAGCTGGAGTACAATAATGGGCCTGCATGCACACCAGCTGTAGCGGCGTTCAGAAAACACATGCGCCACGCGGGAGCCGGCGCGTTCATCACACTTCTACATTCTAGCCACTGTAAAGTGGATAAGAGAGGAAGAAAACATCGCCCGCCGTTCACGCCAGGCAGTCGAAGCAGTCGCAAACGTCTTTTTGGAGCCACTGGCCACTTCTGTGTGCGTGCACAGGATTGCGGCAGCAAAATGAAAAGACACTCTGCAACAACGAAGCAAAGGAGTCTTGCGTCTTACTTCAAGAAAGTTCGAACCGATGAAGCGGACGGAGAAGAACCGCCTCCTTCGAAGGATAAAACTTCGCCCTCCTCAGCACTGGTGGAAAGCCAAGCGCGTCCGAACTTCTGTAGCGACTCAGGAGAATGCACCGGTTTATATGAATCACCTGAGAACGAACACAAGCAGGACACCCATGCGCCGCCGGGAAATGATGGTGGCCGCAGTGCAACTCCAAGTGACCTTTGTTCTACAGTCAACGCTGGGCAAAGTGACGCCTTTACCACTGGGCAATGCCCAAGGAAGGTGAGTGGCATGGCACCTACACATTCTGGTTCGCCTCCCCTCACACGTCTCTGATCTCTTCACTGTCTCTGCTTACGTACGGAACGACCTAACCTGCTGCCATTCCCGTCGCCGACTTCGCGCTGGCGACGCTAGAGTGGCAGCTTGTAACACATACATACCGTTTTTGTACCGCGGTTACATTGTGTTACTTCATCAGGAGCCGTTGGTCGCGGTGTCCCCGGCTTTGGTGGTGCTATTGTCCAAACTTATTTCTTGCTTTAACCAGAATTTGAGGTTGACATACCAATTTCTTTATTTGGGTACAAATAATTGAAAAGTACCATCGAATTATTACAAGTAAGCGATGTACTTGTTTTATTCACGAAAATAAGCCAGTATAAATCTTAAAAAATGGCAGCCGTTCTACACGCAAACCCCCCCCGAAAAAAATTCCTGGGTACGGCCCTGCCTTCCAAAAGGCATGAACTTTAAAAAAATGATATTGGGTACTGTGCCATGAAGGTGATCAATGAATCAAAGGGGGATTTCTGTAGTCCAAACTCTATCTTATTTCAATAAGGTTCTAGCTCCCTCGGACGGCCGTATAGTGTATTGTTCAGAAAGACCATCATACTTAAAAAAGCTAGACCCACTACATAACTCAGGCCTGCATCTTGCTATCATGCCGGGCGTACGGAACATCTCCGATAGCTAGCCTTTATGTAGAAACAAATGAACCCACGCTAGAAAGTAGGAGATCCTTCTCTTACCTCTGCATATATTCCTAAGTTACGATCCGTACCAAAACATCTGCTACCCAGTAGTAACAGACTGTCCTTCAAGAATACTATTTAACAACAAACTCCAAGCCGTTAAACCACTGCTCTTACGTATTGAAGTGATTTGCGAGAACCTTTGCATACTGGACACATTACCGTGGCATTGGCCACAGACACGATCCACTGCCCCTGTGGCTCACCTTTCCCACAGGCTGTGATCTCGCTCTAGCACATTTCCCTTAAGCACCAACCCCACCACAACACCTTAGCCTATTCAGGAATTTCATGCGCTAGAGGAAAAATACGGCAGCTTAATTCACATGCTTTTATACCGATGGTTCGAAAACGACCGGCTATGTTGAAAGTGCAGTTTTACAAGGGGGCCAAGAAGAAGCACTATGACTTCCACAGTCTACATCCATCTTCACTACAGAATGTTAGTATGCCATTTCTAAAGCCATAGAAAAAACAGTACAGGAAGACATCCCACATGGTATTACAGTCGAATCCCGCTGTAACGAAGTCTGCTACAACGAAATCTCCACCACAACGAACGATTTTCGATTCCCCGTCAGCCGCCCATAGAAAACAATGCAAAAAATGTCTCGTCACAACCTGGATACTTCCGCTTCAACGAAGTTTTCGCAAGTAATACCACATAAGGAAAAGGAAAATGCCTAGGATTGTCGCGAAATTCCGCTAGCAGCTCGACAATTTCTCGTTGGCTTGTGACTTCTGGAGCCGTGCAGCCACATTGCAACACGCGTGTCTTCATTGGGACACACTGTCTACCACCACACGTGCATCCCGGCAAATTTTTCGCCATTTAGATGATCGCCGACACATCGCCCATTGACCCTGATGCTGCCAGTGGGCTTGATGCGCGTGTGGACCGTGGTAGAATCGTTCAAGAACTGCCGCCATGTTTTTGATGTAGCGCTGAAAACAAAACTACCGCTCGTCGTCACTAGCCCTTCAATCCTAAATGACAACCACGGTGTTACGAAGGCACATGCGCAGCCAGCATGCACCTGGTGCAAGCGTAACTACATTCTGCCGCAAACACTGCGAACACAAATGCGGTTGTGTCGACGCGATCGTGGGCAACCACTAAAGTATGCACGCATCACGCGTACCGACTCGAAGCAATGCGCCAATTCTGTTTGCCACAACGCTGCGGACAAAACCGTGGTAGACGCGATCACAGATAGAAACGACACACTTCTGAAGGCACGCGCACAGCCAGCAAGCACAGATTAAAAACGGAACTGCCGTTTGCCGCAATCACTGCACAGAAAACCGTGGTCGCTATCGTCGCGACGATCGACAGCGAATAAGCTCCGAAGGTACGTAGCTAACACAGCCGAAGATTAAAGGCAATAAAGACGGAAAACCGTAAAACGGCACGAAGCGTGAGGGCTTTCCTGTCATTCGCTTACGACTGTGGCGGTGTGGAGCTTCGGCACTTAGTTTTCAGTTGGCCTCCAGCGAAGCTTTAGTACATTTGTTCGCAGCGCTGCAAACTCTGCACACTCCGAGGGCAGCCTGAATATCGCATTTTTCTCGTGTATAACCCGCCCCTGCATATAACCGGCACCCCCCACTACAAACTGCGGGAGAAAGAAAAGAAGGTACTTGTGAAGGTAAAAATTAGGCCGAAGTCTGTCTGGTTGGGTAAGTAAACTGAGAAACTATTATTTCATCTCCAACCAAAGTTGTGTAAACACGTAAGAACCCGACGTTTTGGAACCGGCTTGGTTCCAGAAGATACCCGTGTATTGTTGCAAGGCCGCCTTCCTTGCATTACTGTGAAGGCATGCCGTGAAGCCTACTTGCACACTGAAATTTGTGTATAATGCACCAAGAGTTTAGCTTCAACTTTTCTGTATGTTTTGTGCGTGTTACACGCGGGAGAATACGTTGACTCGGTGTGCGGCCAAGTACGTCTGCATTGGCGAGAGTTCAATGCATGCGTTTGCTGGGATCAAAGAACGAGTCATAATAATCAGATCTTACCGAATTTTATGGTCTATAGATGAAATTTCACTGCACTGAAGTTCCGCCACAACGAAGCTTTCTGCGTGTCCCGTCACTTTCGTTGTAGCAGGATTTGATGTAGTATACACACAGACTCCCTACGTGTGCTCACAGCCATTCATTCTAGGGACACAGTGACACTGCCATTGGGGGATATTATATACAATGTAATAAAGGCTACCACACGAGGACAGCGCATGAAATTTATGCTGGGTTCCGAGCCATGTCGGAATTAGCGGCAATGAGAAAGCAGACATATGTGTGGCACAAGCTAGTCACAAACAAATAAAGAAAATAAATGTACGTCCTAAAGACTGCATTATGCTGGTACATTGTAAACTAAAAAGAAAATGGCAGTCTGCATGGAACAATCAATCCAATAACAAGCTGCACCTAGTAAAGCCCGTGTCAGGCGAATGGAATCTTGCACACATCGAAACGTGTTAAAGAAGTGATATTGTGCCATCTCTGCATAGGAGACACGCACCTCACACGCAGCTTCATTCTAGCAAAGCAAGCCTAATTGTGACACATATGGAGATGTGCCGATAGTAAACCACGTCTTAATTTCGTGCACAGAACTTAAAATGCTAAGGAAAAAATTTTTTACTTCATTTTGCACCGAACACATCCTTATTCGCCGAGCACTGGTTCTAGGTGAAGATGTGCTTGTTAAGTCATGTTTTTTCAGCTTTTTAAGGGAAGCAGGATTTCTAGGAAAACATTAAAGTAGCCGCGTACCTAGCTAAGCATTGTTGTTTGCCTCACCCACTTTCTCATCTCTGAGAAGAGGAACGAGGTTTTTATTATTAGTTGGGATCGTCAGGGCCCTTGCTTAAACAAGAGAGTTGATTGAGGAGACCCAACTTTTTACATAATTGATACCTTGTGTTTGGCACATGACAAGCCCTAGTTGCTTATGTGCTACTAAACACAACACACCCAACCGTCTAGCTTGCTCGGAGTCTTCGAGGTGTCGCATCGGGATACAGCTGTTGAACGAGGTGTTCATTTTTACATTTGTGCAGATGGACCATCTCGGCAGTCGACACCCAGCCAACGTACAACCGAGAGCTGAATACAGTTGGTGAGCTTCTTCATTGCATCATCCACATTTTGACCTGGGAGCAATTGATGTACTAGTAGTATTTCTTTGTTAGGAGTGGTGATGAATTGCACCCAGCTTAGACCTAGACTTGCTGTACATTTATTCCCAATATTTTTTTTTTATTTTGCTGCTCCTTGTGCATACGATAATTGTGCATGCTGCATGACCATTACATAACGATACAAAGCCCATGGATAACAAAGCCAAGGAAAGCATGGGGGTAGTGTTATTTGTATAGTATTTAATTGGGAGGGTAGTGATTATGAAGTGAGAAGGTTGCGGGTTCGCTGTGCACCAGGGCAGAGTCATATTCTTCATCCATTTTCATTAATTTTCCTTTTATCATATAATTGATCTCACTTGATTAAAGCAACTACAAATAATGCCTCCCTGTGGTTTTTTTCTAGCTTCATTTTTCATAGGTTTCATATGGTTGCGTCTAACAAACAACTGGCCCCTCGATCCATTCCCCTTCATACAAAAAATGTATGCACATTTTTTTAATGAGTACTACAGGGTGATTCCACGAGAGATCGAACATGCCTGTCCGGTCGCAATTTTTGTTTTGCCTGGTTTTTTTATATGTTATGTGGATACATTCAAAGTGCACGGAACTGAGAATTTTATTTCCAAGAAACGCTCCCAGCGCGCCAAAAAAATATTTGAAGGTGGCGGCGCGGGCCTCCTGTTTTTGCTCACTGCAATATTTTCGGATTTCGCGGCCGAATTTAGCGCGAACTATAAATGATGTGTCGAAAATTTCTTTTGCTGGTTTTAATACGCATTACTGTGAATTACACCCATGCTTTTTTTATGCCGTCCTCAAAAAGAAGAAAATGGGAAAAAATGTCAAACACAGCCGAAATCAAAAAAGGGTCCTAAGTTTGAGGCGCCTTGGCGCCTTTGCTATTTCAAACAGAAACTTGAAAATAATGTCAACTATAGAAAAGAGCCTTTGCAACATTTACACGGAAGATCTTTTTCCTATGGGCAGCGCACAAAAAGAAAAAAATAGTTAAATAAGCGAGTTTTTTCAAAAAAGTACACTTTCAAAAAATAAAATAAAAAAAAACTCCGGTCTTAATTTTGACGACAATTTTTTATCGAAGAGCGCTTATGTCAGTGAACACACGGTTTTAATATCATATGTCCTCATTTGCTTTGTTTACGAGATATAACTGGTCAAAATGACCCTTGCTGTGTGGGCTCACTTCAGTGCGACTGATGGTTGTTATCAGCTTGCATTGTGCGTAAATCGCAGTTTTAATTATTCTGCTGCAGCAAAACCTTGCTCTGGTGGCCTTTCGTCAAGAAAAATGTGTTCTCAGATTTTATTTGGTTCTAGCGTGTGCGAAAGTGGGCTACTGCCGCCCTCCAAAGGGTGATTCCACGAGAGATCGAATATGCCTGTCCGGTCGATATTTTTGTTTTGCCTGCGTTTTTTATATGTTTTGTGGGCACATTCAAAGTCCACGGAACCAAAAATTTTATTTCCAAGAAACACTCCCAGCATGCCAAAAAAATGTTTGAAGGTGGCGGCGCGGACCTCCTGTTTTTGTTCACTGCAATGTTTTGGGATTTCACGGCTGAATTTAACGCGAACAATAAATGATGTGTCGAAAAATTTTTTTGTTGGTTTTAATACGCATTAGTGTGAATTACATCCATGCTTTTTTATGCCGTCCTCAAAAGGAAAAAAAGATTGTGAAAAAAATGGCAAACCCGGTCCAAATCAACAAAGTTTGCTAAGTTTGATGCGCCTCGGTGCCTTTCTTATTTCACACAGAAACTTCAAAACAGTGTCCAGTATTTCAAGGAGCCTTTGCAACATTTATGCGGAAGATCGTTTTCCTACAGGCAGCGCAAAATAAGAAGAAAATAGTTAAAGAAGCCAGTTTTTTTCAAAAAAGTACATTTTCAAAAAATGAAAAAAAAACTCAGGCCTCAATTTTGACAACATTTTTTTTGTCGAAGAGCGCTTATGACAGTGAAAACACCGTGTTAATATGTATGTCCGCATTTGCTTTGTTCACGAGATTTAACGTGCCAAAATTACCCTTGCTGTGTGTGCTCACTTCAGTGCGATTGGTAGTTGTCATCAGCTTGCATTGCACGTAAATCTAGTTTTAACTATTTTCCTGCAGTAAAGCTTTGCTCTGGTGTCATGTCGCCAAGAAAAATGTATCCTCAAACTTTAATTGTGTCTAGCGTGTGTGGGGTGGGCTGCTGCCGCTCTCTAAAGGCCTAACGCGTACGCAGTTTGCAGCTTACAATCTCAACTTACCCCGCCAGTATTCGCTAATCAGAAGCACGCGAGACACCGCGAGCATATGGTTTAGGGCACTTTGTCAAAACTCTCCTTGCACACAGAATAAAGCATCTGTATGCAGCGAAGGCCAACGTAATCAGTAACTAAATGTCACAATCAGCAGGCGCGCCGTTATGCAGTTGTTCTCTCACTACCTGCTTGCTTCCCTTCCATTACGTGCATTGTACGCTCTAACCATCTTCCCCATTCGACGCACACTGTGCCTGAACAACATTTGTAAAAAGTTAGCTCAATGATTTCCGAGCCGTTTATTTCACTTCCCGCTATCACATGTTTTTGGCGTCGCAAATAACGTCTTCCTGTATCATCTCGACCTTTATACCTCAGTGTTTGGACAGCCAGAAAACGTGCGGTGCGGCATGATTAAGCCATAAGTGGCCGAAGCTGCCCAATTTATGATGTTTTGTTGCCACTTTACTAAAGTGCTTTCACACGTCGAGGACAGCAGAGGTCATTGGTGGCGCCAGACGGACATTACCCTTAGTTTTGACAATGAGTGCGGCCTACAAATTATTATTACAGCCCAAAGCGCTTAGACACCCTTAGTCATAAGATGTTAAACCGTGAGCAGTTCTGGAAAGGCATTCATGACAGCTGCGCAGATGTGAGATAATTTGTGCGGCGCCGTTCAGTATAAACGTTTCGGCTTGCTCTAGGTCTAGCTGTTCACTACACGCGATCCACGCGGCCCATGGCTACGTCCGATTGTTCTTTGCCGATTATTTCTGCGTTCACAAAAAGAAGATTGCTGAGGAAAGCGTTTTCGTTGCACAATTTTTTTTCTTTGCTCTTTTTGTTGTTGACTACCTCCAGAAGCTACTGTAAGGCTGAGGATTTTCGCGACACCCGCGAAGTATGCTTGCATTGCTTTACGCTCCTCAAGGAAAACCTGTGTACATCTAACCGCGATGAGGTAGACCAGGCATTTCTTCAGGAAGAAGAAGCGATGTGTATCTTGAACAGGCGCGCCCATCTTTCCTCTGATGATTGTTGGCGCGGTTGTAGGCTGCAAACTGTTTGCACGTTAGCCATTTAGAGGGCGGCAGCAGCCCACTTTTGCACACGCTAGACACAAATAAAATCTGAAAACACATTTTTCTTGACCAAAAGCCACCACAGCAAGGTTCTGCTGCAGCAGAATAATTAAAACTGCGATTTACGCACAATGCAAGCCAATAACAACCATCAGTCGCACTGAAGTGAGCACACACAGCAAGGGTCATTTTGACCAGTTATATCTCGTAAACAAAGCAAATGAGGACATACGATATTAAAACCGTGTGTTCACTGACATAAGCGCTCTTCGATAAAAAATTGTCGTCAAAATTAAGACCGGAGTTTTTTTTATTTTATTTTTTGAAAATGTACTTTTCTGAAAAAACTCGCTTTAACCATTTTTTTCTTTGTTTGCGCTGCTTGTAGGAAAATGATCTTCCGTATAAATGTTACAAATGCTCTTTTCTATAGTTGACATTATTTTCAAGTTTCTGTTTGAAATAGCAAAGGCGCCAAGGCGCCTCAAACTTAGGACCCTTTTTTGATTTCGGCTGTGTTTGACATTTTTTCCCATTTTCTTCTTTTTGAGGACGGCATAAAAAAAGCATGGGTGTAATTCACAGTAATGCGTATTAAAAACAGCAAAAAAATTTTGGACACATCATTTATAGTTCGCGCTAAATTTGGCCGCGAAATCCGAAAATATTGCAGTGAGCAAAAACAGGAGGCCCGCGCCGCCACCTTCAAATATTTTTTTGGCGCGCTGGGAGCGTTTCCTGGAAATAAAATTTTCAGTCCCGTACACTTTGAATGTGCCCACATAACATATAAAAAACCCAGGCAAAACGAAAATTGCGACCCGACAGGCATGTTCGATCTCTCGTGGAATCACCCTACAGACTGCTACATGGTAGCATTTTTCAAGCAATCAAAATTTCTTATTTTGATAGCAGAGCATTTGGGGCAACAGATGTGTTGCCTCACCACACGGCAGCTATGATAAAGGCTGTTATTGTCACGTGCACTATATTACTTTTGTAGTTTCGCTGTCTTTTTTATAGTGTAACCTGTTATGAGGATGCAGCAGCAGCATATTTTGGTGGTGATGTTGCCTGCCTCCACTGCCGGTATCCGTCGCAGCTATTGCACACACAATGAGAAAATAAAAAATCACACCATCTCCCGCTAAAGGGGACCATGAAGCAATGCGAAGCAGCGTTTCGGTATGTAGAGCCTGCGTTTCAGAGGGGGAGTGGAGAGGGGAGGTGGAGAAGGGAAAGGGGAGATGGGGATGGGGAGAGGGTGAGGGAAAGGGGAGGGGAAATGGGAAGCGGAGAGGTGAGTGGAGAGGGAGAAAGGAGGTGTGTGGAGAGGGCTTGCGCATGCGCAGTAAGGGTGGTCATGCCGCACACCACCACCACCGGATTGAACTCCACTATAAGATGCTTCACATCTAAAACAGGGTTTGAGGCAAATTCGAATGCAGGCATTCTGCATGGCAGTCAAGTGTTCTTCCACAGAGCCACGCCAATATTTGAACTTCGTCAGAAAAAGACCCCATACAAGTGTCATGTATGGTGAGGAATCATGCTAACATATGTATGTAATACAGTAAAAGCTCGGTAATTGGACCCACGTTGGTTCGGAAGATCAGATAATCCGGATGTGTTCTCTTGTCCTGGCCAGCATATTCATTGTTTAATGACATCAAACTCTCGTTAATTCAGTCACATTTGGCCACAACCTGGTTAATTCGGACAACCCTCAGAGCACCCTGGCCAAGCGTGAAGTGCCACAAATGTGCAACGGAAAAGAGTGAAAATGGCGTTCGGGAACAACTGAAATGAGGCGGCAAAGTTCGCATTGCCATTGTCATCAGCGCGAACTGTACGGTAACGAGAGGAAGGCCAGAACGCTTCATGCTTGTTTGCGTTTACCCCCGCATGTGACACCATGTTGGCCTTGGGCCTTCAAGAAGGCGTGGTTGCCATCCGTAATCACGTTGTTGGCTTCAGCGGCTGCGGTAAACTGTGTTTCGTTTTAATTTTTACTTGGCGCACGTGAATTGCATGGATGCTATCAGTGATCGCGCCGATAGCAACTGCAGTATCGTCTGCAACGGTTGTAACAAGCAGTAGTTTCGTTTTTGCTGCGTGCCTTCAGAACTGTGTAGTCGACATGCATGATTACACAGTGGCTGCTGTGCTCAGTAGTTTCGTTTTGACTCTGTGTGCATAGGCCATGCACGCGCCTTCAGAACTGCGCGAACACTGCTTATGACCGCTTCGTTAGCGATCGCGGTTTCTTCCACAGTGGATGTGACACTCAGTAGCTTCATTTTGACATGCGATGCAAGCGCAATGTTGCAAAACTCAAACATGGCACAAGCTGTTGAAGATAAAAAGCTTTCAGCCACAGTCCGCATGTTGGCATAAAACTCACTTGCTACATTACGATGGGTAAACGATCAGCTGGCAGCCATTTTACTGGTGAAAAAAGTACTATCAAGTGCGCGTGATGGTATTCGTGCTGGCGGTACGTAATAAGGCAGAAGTGCTGAGCACGTTTCGGGATGCTGGCATAAAACTCGCTTGCTACATCGCGATGGGTAAACGATCAGCTGGCAGCCATTTTACTGGTGAAAAAAGTACCCTCAAGTGTGCGTGATGGTATTCGTGGTGGCGGTACGTAATAAGGCAGAAGTGCTGAGCACGTTTCGGGATGCTGGCATAAAACTCGCTTGCTACATCGCGATGGGTAAACGATCAGCTGGCAGCCATTTTACTGGTGAAAAAAGTACCCTCAAGTGTGCGTGATGGTATTCGTGGTGGCGGTACGTAATAAGGCAGAAGTGCTGAGCACGTTTCGGGATGCTGGCATAAAACTCGCTTGCTACATCGCGATGGGTAAACGATCAGCTGGCAGCCATTTTACTGGTGAAAAAAGTACCCTCAAGTGCGCGTGATGGTATTCGTGGTGGCGGTACGTAATAAGGCAGAAGTGCTGAGCACGTTTCGGGATGCTGGCATAAAACTCGCTTGCTACATCGCGATGGGTAAACGATCAGCTGGCAGCCATTTTACTGGTGAAAAAAGTACCCTCAAGTGTGCGTGATGGTATTCGTGGTGGCGGTACGTAATAAGGCAGAAGTGCTGAGCACGTTTCGGGATGCTGGCATAAAACTCGCTTGCTACATCGCGATGGGTAAACGATCAGCTGGCAGCCATTTTACTGGTGAAAAAAGTACCCTCAAGTGCGCGTGATGGTATTAGTGGTGGCGGTACGTAATAAGGCAGAAGTGCTGAGCACGTTTCGGGATGCTGGCATAAAACTCGCTTGCTACATCGCGATGGGTAAACGATCAGCTGGCAGCCATTTTACTGGTGAAAAAAGGTACCCTCAAGTGCGCGTGATGGTATTCGTGGTGGCGGTACGTAATAAGGCAGAAGTGCTGAGCACGTTTCGGGATGCTGGCATAAAACTCGCTTGCTACATCGCGATGGGTAAACGATCAGCTGGCAGCCATTTTACTGGTGAAAAAAGTACCCTCAAGTGTGCGTGATGGTATTCGTGGTGGCGGTACGTAATAAGGCAGAAGTGCTGAGCACGTTTCGGGATGCTGGCATAAAACTCGCATGCTACATCGCGATGGGTAAACGATCAGCTGGCAGCCATTTTACTGGTGAAAAAAGTACCCTCAAGTGCGCGTGATGGTATTAGTGGTGGCGGTACGTAATAAGGCAGAAGTGCTGAGCACGTTTCGGGATGCTGGCATAAAACTCGCTTGCTACATCGCGATGGGTAAACGATCAGCTGGCAGCCATTTTACTGGTGAAAAAAGTACCCTCAAGTGCGCGTGATGGTATTCGTGCTGGCGGTACGTAATAAGGCAGAAGTGCTGAGCACGTTTCGGGATGCTGGCATAAAACTCGCTTGCTACATCGCGATGGGTAAACGATCAGCTGGCAGCCATTTTACTGGTGAAAAAAGTACCCTCAAGTGTGCGTGATGGTATTCGTGGTGGCGGTACGTAATAAGGCAGAAGTGCTGAGCACGTTTCGGGATGCTGGCATAAAACTCGCTTGCTACATCGCGATGGGTAAACGATCAGCTGGCAGCCATTTTACTGGTGAAAAAAGTACCCTCAAGTGTGCGTGATGGTATTCGTGGTGGCGGTACGTAATAAGGCAGAAGTGCTGAGCACGTTTCGGGCTAATTAAGACATGGGAGTCTTGCGCCACAGTCGCATCTTAAAAGACATTGCAGGATGACGAAAATTGCGGCTTCTATGAGTACAGGATTTACGTATACATGAAGAAAATATAAGTGCATTAATGTGATAGATATTTGTTGATTGTTTTCATACTTTCGATAATGGTGCTGTGCACAAACTTGGTGCTGTGCATGTGTACCCATAACAATGAGTCTACAAGGATGCACAATCCCATGTGATCGAAAATGTTACTGCCTGTTTCACATGCTACAGAGCTTACTTTCCATGATCTTTAAGTCGAAAGCAGCTATCCCCAACTCATAAGCACAAACTCCCATAACAAACAATTGCAACTGATGGACACCTTTACTGCAAGTAAAAGCATTTTCAGTGATTGCAGAATCTGCCAACAAGATCGGGATTTAAAGGGGTCATGAAGCACCCCTTGGGCTTGTTGAAAAAACACAACCTGCAGAAAGCTGACACGGCTATGAACTGCTCTGCAGTCGTGCGCGCCGCGTAAGGGCCACAAGCGGAGCGCGAAGTTGCCGTTTCCTCAGGTGCCCTCTTTTCAAACAGAGGCCGGTTCTCACTCTCGTCGGTGGGCGGGGCGTCTGCACGTTGACGTCACGGAGACATAGCATGCTCATTGGCCGATAGCCAGATGAGATGCGCTTCTTGCCACGGGGTGCCGCCACTTGCCCGCGCCGCACTCCTCAGTCTGCTAACTTTACACGGTAGCCGCACTCGCGCATGCGAATCACAGCGGGAGAGCGATCGCGTTTCATGACGCGCACTGACGTATCTTCTTACCCCCGTGCCATCCCTCCCTGTCTAGCTTCCAGTGCACTCGTCGGCACGAGAAAAGAGAAAAAGCGTTGAGAGCGTGCGCCAAACCCCCGTAACTCCGCTCATTCTTGACGGATTCGAGAAATTTTTGCGGCAATCGATTCGGGAGGCAGTAAACTCCGATACTGAGGTCATTAGATCATTACTTGGAAAAGTGATTCATGACCCCTTTAAGTAGCCAACATATTTATCGGAACTCCGAGCATTCACTTGTGGTACCGCTATACTTACTTCACAAAGCCATGTGGTGTTTCCGCTGTAGAAGTTGCTCATAACACTTATATGTTGAAGCAATGCATAAAATGGCAAACATACCTTTTTTTTGATGCCATACAGGATGTCCCTCATTTGTTTGGACAGGATGTCGCTAAACGTGATGGCCATGGTCAAAGCATTTCAAGTTGTTGCTTCATATGATATTAACGTTTCCTGCAAGGTTCAATGAGTCTTGATTCCGCATTCATCGGACCCTCTGGAGCAACGTAGCATTCACTATTGTAATTTAAAAGGGTATCAACTTGAGCTTGTTGGCATGGCTTCAGCTCAAAGTCCTGTCTGTCTTTCTAGTCTTGTGTGCCCGCGCTGTTTCCTATGATGAGTTCACTATTGTGCCACTCTGGCCCACACCTGATTGGCAGCTGTGAAATGGATGCAAAAAGTTTGTATTGGACACAATGGTGTGTTGGACTTCATTGCTTTCTTTCTTTCCTTATGTCACATAGCCAGCGTGAAAAGCGCTTCTTTGGCCATTGCGATACTAGTTGTTTATTTTTTCCAGTTCCTTATGTGTAAAATTGGATTGGACAGTGGCTGTGCTCTCAAAAGAGAAGATTTTAATATAGTGCTGTTTTACCAAGTTAATTGAAGTTTATGTCAGGGACACTGATGTAATTCACTCGTTGCTTCTGCTGTTTTCAGTGGTGCCCTTGGCAGCATTACGCCCTCCCATATTCTCCCTGGACGACCACCCGTAAGTAGACAATGTTCTTGCACTGCGCATTTATTATGCAAACGCATTCTACCAATACTCATCGGTGGTGCCTCGCCGGTTAGTAACATAAGGGCTGAAAATGCCAGGCATAGCATAGAGTAAGTTCTAGTGGCTAAAAGTAGAAGCTTGAACAATGTGATGAGAAATTTGCTAGCACAACTTTGCAAGCGTAAGTGTTTGTAGCCGCAAGATGACATAACTTAATATGTAGTGATCGGCTAGTTGGTGAGTCATGATATTGGTGAAGCAGCGCACAAAGGACACAATCACGCACATATAATAAATGATGCAAGCACAAGCGCTTGTGTTTGCGTAATTTTTATGTGTGCGTAATTGTCTCCTTTGTACGCTGCTTCATCAATATCAAGATAACATAAAATTGAAAAAAAATCACTGGCTGATGTCTTTGAAAGTTTTTAAGGGCACAGCTGCAAGTTTTAAGCAATTAACCGATATTATTTTAGAGCTGCTCACAGTTACCAGCCACACCGCTATCAGCTCTGTAAAATTACGTAGGTGTTGTGTTATAAAGCCAACTTACGAGACTTTCGTTGAGCCAATGCCTAGTGTCGACCGAAATTCACGACGTTGTAATGAGTCTTGCTCAATTTTTAATTCAGTGAGTGATGTCGCAAAACAGAAAACATGGCGACCTCAAACAAAGGTGCCGTAATTCAGGTTGTCACCTTGCTTTCACGCGATTTCAAACCTCAATTGTTTTTGTTTTTGTGAAGTGGAGTGGTCTTCAATGTTATGTATCCACTGAGCTGAGTGGAGAGCAAGTGGTTCCGTTCAGTGAACATGACAGGATATCGGCAATGCACCACACTGGGCGACACCCGAGGTTTTCATGACAAGCCACGGTGGCAGAATAAGTGCGATTGCTTCACTTTTCCTGCAACACTTTTTCAGCATGGTCAGAAAACACTGCGGATCAGTAGTCGAGGCTCCCGAGAACACACGAGCCAAATATTATAGCACAGCACGCGGCCTGGAATTCACAATTAATTTTCAAAGTTAGCTACAAATTGTTCCCTCTTCTTTCTACAAATGATACCATATTCCCAAATGATCACGCCATATACCCAAATTCACTGCCATTGGCTGATTTGAGCATCGTGAGCTGCATAGCTACCGCTAGCGCCATGGGAGGCCGCCACATGCACACGCACATGCTCGTGATCACACTGAAGCTAAGTCATGCGATTGAATAAAAAAAAAAGGTGCTCAAGGTCATGACGCGCTTTTCGCCGTGCCATCCCTCCCTGCTTAGCTTCCAGTGCGCTCCTCGGGACGAGAGAAGACAGAAAGCAATTACAGCGTGCAACAAATCCCTGTAACTCCGCTCGTACTTGATGGATTCTAAGCATTTATGTGGCGGTCGATTTGTCAAACTCCTTTGATGAAGCCATTTGATGGTTCCTTCGAAAAGTGTTGCAGGGCCGCTTTGACCCATATTACCACTGTGTGTTTGGCCCGCATTCCTTTCGGCTCTGTACATGATGCAACAACGTTGTGAAGAGGACTTTGCCGGCACGACATTAATACGAGGTCGCCGAATCTCAGGTTAAAGAAAATTGACTTCTTCGCATTATTGAAATCAGTTTTTTTTTATACTGCCATAATATTCGAACAAGTACTTACTGGAATTCACAAGATGCGTAACCACCACAGAAGAAAAAAGAGACAGTAAAGGACGTCAGCTCGCAACTTGTCTTGCGTCGTCCATTAAGCATACACCAACTGGCTCAGCAAAAAGTGTTACTATGTGAACACATTCTTTGTCAGGATGCGAATTCTATGCTATAGTCACTTTAGCTTATAAAACTGATGTATGAACTCTTTTAAATGAACTCTGCGGCCATGCTTGTGTGCTTGATTTCAATGTCCGCCCTCAGATCAGGGATGGTGAAGTGTAACGAAATGACTGGCAGTACGTAAGGGAGTGCTCAATTATGCCTTTATGATGCAGCAGGGGTCTCAAACTGACCACAGGTAGCTGGCCACAGCCACGAAATTTAGTCCCACAAGGGCGCGGACACTGAAGCAAGTAGAAGAGGATCACATAATGATGCCGTTTGAAAGAACGCCTTTTCCATAACCTATATAGGGGTCGTTTGTGAAGGGGATTTGACTTCAATTTTGAAAAATCACCAGGCCTGCACCGAACACGCAGCACAGTCGCAGCGAAACCTGAAAGAGCGGCCTTTCCAGAGCTTGAAATCAAGGCTTCGACGGATGGCCGTCTGGTCGGGAAGAATCATTGAACAAAAAGACGAAGACGCCGATCACAAGAGAATAAAAAATGTAATAAGACGTTTTGGCACCCGGAACGGGAGCCTTGTTCACAATGAAAGCGAAAGGCGGAAGCTAAGCTTCCACTTAACTTCCACATGTGAAAGACAAATTACGAAAAGAGTGCTTTCCTGGTGTTGTGTACGAAGTTCTGTGCGCGAACTGCGATAGTGTGTACATAGCTGAATCCGGGAACTTTGAGTGACGGCTGAAACAGCGCAGTAATGACGTGAAAACAAGAAGGTGTCATCAAAAGCCCTCGCCGAACATGCGCAAGCCTCAAATCATAAGATAGACTAGGGCAGAGCACGTGTCGTCGCTACCGAGAAGGACTTGACTTCCTGATTGTATCTGGAATCTTTGACAATACAAACGAGAAACAGCACACTCAACCGCATGGACGGTAATCTGCCCCCCGCATACGCAAGATGTTTGGGTCACGTGCTGTAGACTATTTTAAACGCTTAGCTTCCGCCTTTCGCTTTCATTGTGAACAAGGCTCCCGTTCTGGGTGCCGAAGCGTCTTATTACCTTTTTATTCTCTTGTGGTCGGCATCTTCGTCTTTCTATTCAATGACTTTTCAGAGCTTGTTGTGAACTGTCTTGGTGCAACTAATACGAGTGCACTTGCAAGGTACCCACTACACCATAAATCATAACTTGTGTGAAGTAGAGAAGCGCCAATTATGCAATTATTCATCATTCTGCGGAGAAGCATCGTACCCACTACCATCTGTTAGGCATTATGTGCACTTCGAGCTCGCCACACGAAATTCTATAACATTTCTAAACCTCATTTTTTTCCGAAAAGTGCTTCATGCCTCTTTAAATCACTGGGCTGGCCTCAGGCTCATGCTTGGCAGTGCATAACTGGTTTGAGTTGTGGTTGAACCCATAGGGTCAGCAAGCTCACTCATGAGTTGTCTCACTCAGACCCATATCAAGCTGGGATTCCAAGTGAGTTCAGTTGAGGAAAACTTTTGCAAGTCTGAGTCCGGGTGAGCCCCAAGCTCAAAGTATGTTTCTTGAGTGAGTCTGAGTAAGTTCTAAATTTTTTGCCTATCTATGGTTGGAGCAGAAAAAAAATGTGCAGTGCTCTAGTTCAGGAGCTTCATTTCCTTAAAATATTAAATGTTGAAAATGTCGTGTCAGCACTTTTTTAAGTGAAGGACTACATATTTTTTAACATTTGCAGTGATTCTACTCCTGCGCCAACTGCGCCAAAGTGCGCCAAATTGTATTTACTGCGCCATCCTGATAATATCGACGAAATTTGCGCCAAGCTGCGCCAAAGTCTCGGGTTTGGGGGCGTCTATCACCGGCAATCGCACCGCCGGCGCGTCAGAACATGTGCAGCTCGATCTTGGGGCTGCCAATAAAGTCGCAATCATGGACCAAGAATTATTCCGCTAAATAAATAGCGCTAGCGCGTGCGTTCCGAGTAAGCCACGATGCCATGCCCGGTGCCGACGCAGCTTCTGTTCTGCAAGTCGGCTCGACAGCAAAACGCGCTCTCCGCAGAGGCTCGTGACGTCTAGGCCTATCGGTAGCGAGAAAGTGCGACAGCGATTCATCGGCGGACGTCGTCTGTTCCAGAAACGCTGCTGATAGCTCGTTTCAAGCGTCGCACGGCACGTAAGGAAAGCAATGTTCAGTAATAACTACACGAGTACCGCTAAAATGTCTGTCACTTCTGTTCCCGGACATCGCGGAATGAAATCTGTGATCGCTCGCAGTAGATATATGGGACAATATCGAATTTTCCTTGCTTCGCGTTTATGGAAGAGCACGCGAACGGTGGAAACGTGTTGACACTTTTCCTCAGATATACTTTATCCATTGATCTTCATCCAGAACAGCTATTTCGTAATTCCTTCCGCCTGCACGTCCGAGTTTGTAATCACTCTGCGGTAAATACCCCCTAAAAGGCCCTGCCCTTTCGAACTCACGTGCTAGGGTTCCAATTCGAATTTTTTGCTTGCTTTTTTAAAAATGTCATCTCATTAGTAAAATCATATCTCCTGGTCGGAGCAGCCGCAGATGCGCAGCTGTCAGTAGCGGGCCTGTCGCTGACGGCCCACAGTGAAGCGGCTACGCCATGTTACACGTCCGCCCCTCGCTTTCGGGGGTATGGTGGCTGGAGGGGTCAATAGCTAACAGTTAAAAAAACTCAGTTTCGCTTAAGAGCGAAGCAATGAATGCGATACCAAAAAAATTGTGAAACGAAGTAAGACTAGCAGCTAACTCTTTTGGATCCGATCTCGCGTAACTCAACAAAACGCTGGCCCCTCCAGGAAACGAAGCGTTTTCTTGCTCTGAGTTCTCTAAACGAGAGGTAAGCTTTGAGAGCACAGCAAGTTTACGAGCCGTCTCCTGATGCCTCGAGATAGCGCGCGTGCAAGCGAGTGCACCCTTCGAACGATGCGGTTCCCTCCCCCCTTCCGCTCCACTGGCGTCCCTTCATGCTCCTTACGAAAGACGGGCGGGGCGTTTCCTCTCTGTCTGATGAGCAATCGACGGCAGGCCCGCACGCGGGAAGATGTTATCTCATGCGCTGTCCGTGCGGCGGAGACAGACGGCCGGCTAGTTTAATCTCCGCTTCAGCCGCGTTTGTCGCCAGCGCTCGCGAGCTTTTACCCGCGGCTAGAATAAGCGTGGTGATGTTATTAATTTGTACTTTATACGGAAAATTACGGCAACGGCGACGGCAAAAATCCGCCGAGAGTGTCCATATAATTGCTATCGCAAGGGTCAATGTACGGGGCAGATTTTGCACCCCCCCCCCCTTAGGTGATTAGGGGGGGCGGCCGCCCCCCCCCCCCCCCCTGTGCGCACGCCTATTCTCCTGAGATGATTTTTTCCATGAGATTTTCAATGAATCGAAATATTTCTAGCCTTCATAAGAGCCCCATAATAATACTCAGGTGCTTGAATGTTAATGCAATATGCTTCTGTATTGCACTCCAGGATGTAAAATTCGCTGCTCCAGAGTGCTCCCAGATGCAAAATTATCTGCTCCAAAGTGCTCCAAGATGAAAATTTTGCTGCTCCAAAGTGCTCCAAAACGGAAATTTTGCTGCTCCAAAAATTGCTCCAAATCAGAAGTCCTCGGTAGCATCACTGCATTTGCTTAAGTCCGGATATACAGTCTTAAGAGGATCTTATGTAAACTTCCATGCGAACAATCCGTTTGCTGGCTGCCACTTCGTGTGACCACAATGCAGTCTTACACGAGCTTTAGTTGGGTGCATTGATATACCCAGTGTTAAAGGTTGCATTGAATTCTCAAAGTGGCATTTTTATTGTGAGATAATAGCACTGCCTCTTGTAGTATATATTGCACACTTCTCCATACATCGTCACCGTGATGGTTTAAAGTGTGGCCACCTTGTTGCTCCCTTGGATGCTGCCAAGTTGTCCGAATTCAAGTTGTAGGAGTAAACTGCAAGAGTTATTTGTGGATGCATGATGTGATCTTGCAGGGCATTGCAGTATGGGTCCTTTGGGAGCCTGATGGGCCGCCTGGTGTTCGAGTTTCTCCGTCAGGAAGGTGAGCCACTGTGACCACTAGAGCCTCTAACAGGCATTTTCAGAGGGATGCTCTCTGTCGAGAAAAGCTTTCAAGAGTGTGCTATCAGCTGCACAAACTCCACTGCCTGTTTCAACAGGAAGCCCATGCGAGACCTGCGCTGCTACACTGTCCAGGATTCTCGCCAACTTCGATTGTCTCACAGTACTACTTATGAAAGAAAGAGAACACGAAGGAAGGCCGACCAAAAAATGAAATGGCTTTTAAAAAGCTTGAAAGGCTTATTCACATCTGCGACTAGCATTGGTCGCGCGACCAAGTTAGTCGCAAGCAGTCACAAATGGTCACTTTGGTCACAAAGCGGCTGCTTTGGCTCAGTCGCTCGCTGTTAGATTTTTTCAGTCGCGCAGCTGCAGTCGAAAACCTCGGAACCAATCAGATGCGCAGGAACAGGACGTCGGCTTATATTGTGGGGCAATGGCAATATACTAGCATATGTGAATTCTGTGTGGTGACGGGTATAAGTCACACGCAGGTGTGAACAACGGTTGCCTTGAGTCGCTTTCTGGTCGCCAATCGCAAATGGTCACGCACCCAGTGTAGTCACATGTGTGAACGAGCCTTAAGACATTTCAGCTTCCGTACAGAAACAAGGCTTCTGTGCAGAAGCCGGAACATCCTAAAGCTTTTTAAAACCACTTCATTTTCATAAGTCAGCCCTTCCTTGCGTTTAGTTTTCTTCATTCTGTATCTTTGAAGCATTGATTTAAGTACTACTCATGACGTCACAGTGGCAGGCTTAGAGGGAAATACATACCGTATTCATTCTATTATATAAATAGTATGTGGGTGAAAGGTTCCCTGCCACTGGCTCTCACTAATAGAGAATGCTTCTATCCAGGCCCGTAGCCAGGAATTTTTTTATGGAGGGGTCCACTTGCTGAAAGCCTTCACTATTTGAGAAAAACGCCTATTTTCATTATTTATTTTTGGTAAAACACCATGTATCAAAAAATTTTGGGAGGGGAGGGGGGCTCCCCCCTTCCCCCCTGGCTGCAGGCCTGCTTCTATCAAGAAAGCACTCTGCATAATGACTCGTTCAGACAGCTTTTGTGGTAATTCAGGAAACAATTGAGGCAAACATCAGAGACAAAAGAGAGGAGTCAGAGTTGCACCGCGGTGTCGGGGATTAGTGCAGCCCGTGAACTGCATGTTTTAATTGCAGAATTGAAAGTTTTATTAAAGTTTAGCATCATGTCCTATGCATTTCTTGCTATTTTCCGACGCCTCTTTGGTGCAAATTACGTCTTTACACTGCGATACTTACGTACCTACCCACGTTTCCTGTCAGTAAGCATTTCAAAACAGTGTTATTGATGGCAATGTTGTCCCATGTTCATTAACACCTTTCCAACTCAAGATTTTTCCTATTTCTTGGCATCTGTGTTCCATGATGTTTGTCGTCTTACCCGAGTACACAATTGCAGGTGGCAACCTGTTCCACAACAATGCGACACGCACCAGCCTGCAGGAGAAGTTGCACTGCTTGGCCAAGAGGTATCCTGCCCTGAACAGCACACTTCCGGTAAGCAGTCGTAGCTGCTGGAGTGGCACGTGCTTCTTCTCGGCTGAATGTTACGACCTGAAATTGCTACGGCTGACCAACCCGACACACTTGTTTAATGTGGTTCATAGTGCATATGGAATACGCATTGTTCTCTTGGTGTATCAGAGACTGTGTGTTGTTATCGTCTAAAGTTGTCGCCAGTGTTTGTATAATGTAAAGTAGTCATTGTTTTTGATCAAACACTTTGACATATACATACCTGGCAAGCAGAAGAAGATAAAGTTGTCAAGATATCTGTCGGGGAAGATGATGAACCACGGTGCTACTACCGATAAAAAGAAGGTGGAGAAAAGAAGCACAGAATGAGCCACTGACGTACAACTGATTCATGTCCACCAGAAAAGCAGACATACAAGTTGCACTGAAGGAGAACATGAAAACCAAGCCAAAAAGTGAAGCCAAACCACTACGTGCTTGTTCAAATATCCCAGTTGTCTCTTTGTTAGTCCAATCGATGTCACACTTTTAGCTCACCCCAGCGGTCAGTTTCTGCCGCCTCAATTATTTTGCGGGTTAGTGTGTCCAAAATTTTGACAGTTATGTGGCAACTCTCAAACTGATGCTCACAGGCAGATGTGTTTTAGTGAACGGTAAGGTGCACATCCGCTTTCTTTTTTACATTATTGAGATGTTCCCTCAGCCAGTCATTGAGGCATCTACCCGTTTGGCTAACGTACCTTTAGCCGCAAGTTCATACAGAAGGTCTTGCCATGCCTTGCATACAATCAATAAAAGACTTTCGATGGTTGGTTTGATAATCATTTCTCTCCTTTCCCAACCTGTGCGTCATGCTGCAAAGGCCAGCGAGCTTCTTTTTGGGGGCTGCAAAAGCTACCTGCATGCCTGCTCGTCCGGCTGTTGTCCTCATATTATGTGAAATCGCACGAATGTACAGAATCCTTTCTTCATTTTCACTTTTTGAACATGGTGTTGAAGCTAGTTTCAGTGCACAGCCAATTTGCCTTTTAAATTCTGGCTATCCCATGCCAAGAAGCATGGACACAAGAAATTTTTAAGGGTAAGAACTAAGCTAGATGGGGCTTGCAATCACTTCTTGCAATTTTTGCTTCCAGCTCTGTTGATGCAATAAAATGCCTGTTACAAGTAGTTTGATGTCCATTTTATCCTAGTCTTTTCCCCTTCTAGAACTGTGAATGTGCAAGAGAGCATTCTGCATCAACTAATGTACTACAGAGGGAGTACTGCTGTGTCACACTTAGCAATCTGTCACTCCTTTGCAGGTCAATGGGCCCCTGGTTGCTCCCGAGGCACTAGCTGACCTTGCTGGTGTTACAGCTGCCTTCAGGGTAATGTGCTTGGTATCTTCCAGGTTTTTTTAAATCTTTATTTATTATTATTAGAGCTGTGCGAATAGCAAAATTTTGGGTGCAAAGCGAATTCGAATATTGAGGTGTGAGTGCGAATTGAATTGAATATTTTTCGAATATTTCTAGAATATTGTTCGAATACTTCGAAGCGAAATTGCAGAAAAAAAAGTTAGAGAGGATTCCTAAGCATATTCTTATGAGATAGCAGCATGAAAGTGTTTCTTTTCGCTAGGTTGATTAAGCACTGGCGGTGTGATGTTTCATAGTTGTCTTATCAAGAATCAGGCAATGTAAAGGCCGAATCCTATTTATGTACATGATTTGGTGCAACAAAAGTGTTGCCGACAACACTTTACGCGTGATAGGCAAAGATGCCATTTCCTCAGCCTCTCCTCCTCTTTCAACTTCTGTGGAAGCCCAACTGATGTGGCGGACAAGGGTGTGCTCCCTTCAAGTCCGGAGTTCCAAATCTGCCTCGTAGGTGTCGATATATATGAACATCTGAAATTTTGGATGCTATAAAGCTTCGGCGTCCGATTTTTCAGACTTTCTGCCCAAATTTCAGGCCCAAAACAACAGCATTAATTGAGCCCCCAACTCTGCCACATCTTTCATCTCCATGTTGGAACCAGCGTTTTCTTGAGTTAATACATTTGCGACCGTAGCGGGGCTTGAAAGGCAGCTTTGCCGCAATACCGGGGTGTGATGAGGTGAAGCATATTGAAAATCTAGCGACCACTTCCAATTGGACGTTGACTGTCTTGGCAAAGTTCGACCGTAACGGAGCTTGAAAGGCAGCTTTTTCGCAATACCGGGGTGTAATGAGGTGAAGCATATTAAAAATCTAGGGACCACTTCCAATCGGACGTTGACTGTGTCTTGGCAAAGTTCTACTATAACGGAGCTTGAAAGGCAGCTTTGCCGCAATACGAGAGTGTAATGAGGTGAAGCATATTGAAAATCTGAAGGGGTCAACTTTCAATTGGACGTTGACTGTACTTGTTTTTGGGAAGTTCGAATAGTAAAATCCCAGTGCGAATCGAATCGAATAGCAAACACTATTTGAAAAATATTCGAAATTTCGAATATTCGCACACCCCTAATTATTATTATTATTATTATTATTTTGCATGGGTAGCCTGTTTGACAAAGAAGACCTTGTTCCTTACCTTATAAGCAACGTTGACTTTTTTTCAACTTTTCTTTTGTGCACCAGAGTTAGAATAACAAGAGCACCCTTTCTGCAAGTTTCTTTTTTTTTGCATTTTGACGGAATGTTCCATCACATTTGTGCACAAGCAAGTATCTTATGCCAGTGTATTTTAACATGCACAATCTATTTCTTTACGACAAGCTAAAGGATTGTAAAAATGTGTGCTTGAGCTTTACAAGCTATAAAAGCTGATGCTGCACAAAGCAAAATGCAAGTGTAGAACTCTCAGAACTCTGGATATTCCAGAGAGTGGAACTGAACGTTACATTCCTGAAGAGACCAGAAAAAATTAATCCCTGACCTGGCCTTCCATGGATTCTGGATGTTGTGCTTATAGCTGGTTTTTCATCTGGGAATTATGTAACATCCAGTAACAACTGCTTTGCGCACGTTTCAAAAGGCACTGGTGTTTCAGAGTGGGAGTAATGAGTGAGTCTAGTAAATGGGAACAAAGTTCGCATGTGTGTGAGTGTAAGTTTGTATATACTGGAACTTTAGATGAGGCTAAATGGCAGTGGCATTGTTCTCAAACTTACATTTTGTGTACACAGGCATTTGAATCTGACTCTCATGGCAAAGAAAAGCTTCCAGGAATGGAGTGGACAGCGCAACAGCTATTTTTCATTGGCTATGCACAGGTACTGGGTGCTTTGACAGATCTTCATTTTCGGTGTGCTGCTCCATGTATTTTACTGCACAATTGCCTCGGGGCCTCCTACGAGTGTGCACATGGCACATGCAGAGTTCTCACGGCATGTCAGAGACTGTGTTATCATCAAAAGTAGCCAGTGTTTGCGTATAATGTCAAATCATCGTCGTTTTTAAGCAAAGCATCGATAGTTAAGCTTAGCTGCATGCCAAAAAAAATATAATCCACAAATCAGCAACAACGTTGCGCTCACAAAGGAGAACAAAAAAATGATAAAAGACAAGATAAATGGTTTTATATGGATGCTGAATCATAACTAATGGCTTGTTATGTTTGAGTTGTGCTTATTGCATCCAAAGTATACACTTTCATTCTCTTAAGATAGGATGCTCAAGCAGCTTGCACACCTCTGTGGCTGGGCCCTCTTAGGCTGCACCCTATTGGTCATTGCACTTTACGTATGTTGTATTCATCACGTCTACAGTTACGACTGGTGCTACTATCAGATTTGAAGATGAGATGTGTTTTACAAAGCTATGACTTTATTCTTTACATATACAGTTGAAACGCGATTTAACGAAGTGATGACCATGGTGGAATTATTTCTTTACATCTGGAAGTTTGTAAATTCGAGACACAAGTTTATTGGTCCTCCAAAATCTAAAACTTTACTGTGGCGACTCTCAGAAGCTAGCGCAGCCTTGTATTTGCCACTAACCCATGCACGCACGTGTGAAAAGTTCAAGAGGATGGCTTGCGCATGGAGGCTCGTGTGTCCGGACAATGCAAGCCATTTAGACGGTCACGTGAAGCTATGACAGCCTGCCGATGTGCAAAGACGTGGAGAATGAATGCAGTGATTATACGAGCAGACCTTGCAAGAAAGTCGCGAGGAGACGATTAGTGCCATCTGTTGCATAAACCATTAAATAACAAAAGCAACTCATGGCAGTGTTCCTGTGGGAGCACTTGCAAGAAAAATAAACCACCACCACTTCTATTGCCATTACACAGTTGAGATCGTAGTTCTGTGTGTGGATGTGGCATGCAGCCTTACCAAAATAAAACTAGGGTCCTGACTAAGGTCCTGACTAGGGTGGCTGAATGTTCTATCACAATAGCTTCAAAGCGCACTCTTAAAGACAAACCTGTCTTTGCAAAATTAGAAAGAAGTTGCCTTTTTTTAAAACTAATTTATTTCAGGAAAAGCATCGTTAGATTGGGCTTGGTGCCAACTTAGTTCGGTTAACTTGGGTTGATGACAACATTGAACCCTATGGGTGCCTGCACGGGAATGGAAATTTCTTCGTCTAGATAGGGAACTTTGTAAGATCGAGTTTCGTTAGATTCAGTTTTAACTGTATGTGCAATCATGTATGAGGGATGCACACATATGCTGTGTATGTTTGGCCTTCTGAAATATTGTCGCACACCTGCAACAGGGCTGCATGACTATGCATTTAATGAAAATCTACTCTTTTCATCCGACATTAAAGAATACAGTGTAAGAATATCGGCAATATACTTGACAACATTTTACTACAGTAGTACTTACCATTCTGTATTGTTTTAGGAAGTCAGGTGTCATGCATTATTAACTTCTATGACAGTTGCTGCTGTAGCTAGTATAACACATTTTCAGTATTTTATTTTCCATATGCTGTTTTTAAAAGGAGTGTAGAGGAAGCATCATGTGAATGAGTTTTATTTGTAGCAGTTGCTTTTCTTCCGTCGGTTTCTGTAAGCTTCTGTGACATGTCTTTACCTGTTACATGCTTTGGTAACATGTTGTGCACAGACCAATTTATCGATGTAACTGACGCTGCCACTGTTCGGGTGAGCTCTATAGGTAGTAGAAAAGTTCCCAGGCGTCGTCTATAGAATCTCATGTGCAGTCTGCGACTCTCTTTATATCGGGGAGAGTGGTAACTTTTAGAGACGTCTGAAGGACCACATGAATGACATCGGAAAGAAGAATGTCGTATCTAACGCACTTGCGGAACACGTGGCTACATGTAATCACAACAATGACTGGGCCAAGGCATCCATAATCGCAAAGGAAAGAAACTGGTGTTCGCGTCAGTACCTGGAATCGCTTCTTATCCAAACTATGAAAAAAACGCTGAATAGAAATGATGGAAATCTTTTTCCAGCGTACGCCAGGTGTCTCGGCAGCGTCCTAAAACAGACATAAGCCTTTGCTGGGCCACTTTACTGTGAACAAGGCTACCGTACCGTAGCCAAAACGTCTCTTTTTTAATGTTTATAAAACCTTTCATTTGGTCGGCGTTATTTCGTTTTGTTTCTTCTTCATGCAACTTCCCGACTAGATGATGCTTCGTCAAACCATCGATTTCGTGTCAAGTGTCTTACGATGCTCTATGTTTTCTTTTTGTTTCTCATACTTATTATAAACATGCTGTTTGCTTCAGTCCATGTGTGAAGAGGTATCTTTAAGGAGATTACAAATCTGGAGCCTCGTCAGCACATCTGCACCTAAAAAGCTCAGGTGAGTTCATGCTTGCTTGCATATCATTTCTCAAAACCTTAGCAGTTTGTATGTTTACCATATTGCTCCCCAAGCAGGGGGTTGCCACAAAATGTAGAATTTGAGCATGTAACGAGAAATTGTCAAAGCTGAAAATTTGTCCAAAGCCCACCAGTTCAATATTTATGCCATCTTTATCAAGAGCACGTAACTTGTGCTGCATGCCACTGGTCATAGGTAGCATTCTTAATTAAGTACCTAATTGTAAAGCTTATTATAAGGGTGCCATGCAATGTCGTTCCGTAATGCACTTCTCAGGTGCTCAGCAGCGTGTGAAGCCACTTGAGGACTTGTGCTCCGATGCATGGCCCTCGCCAGGCTTGTTCTTAGACACCACAACTGATGATTGTGACAGTTTTTTGAGTGCCCCAGAGACTAGACTTTGAAACTTGGGGCCAAGCAAAGCATTCAACCAGACTTTTGACCTCCACCAATCATTTGGGATATTCTCATGGCCATCACTCGGCCTGTCTCATGCACGTCTTTCTTTTTGTCTACTTCAGTGGACCCTTATCCGTACATCAGTTTTCTTCACTCAGCAGCTGCACATTGTCTCCTTTGTACAGATGCTGTCAAAATACTCTTGGAACTTTTATGTTGACACCACCTCCCACCAACACTCCATACATGGCACTCACGCACTTCTTACACCACACCTTCCACAGAAGCCCCGTTAATTGTGTCAGGAAGATGAAAAGCAGCACAGTCACTGGCTCATGGGAGATATAGCTCAAGTTTGGCCTCTGTAAGGCATACCACCGATCGCTGCTCATCTACCTTCCTGTTGTCAGTCAGCGTTTGTGTTGTCTTGTCTCCATGCTGAGTCTTTTAGAATGAATACCTACCATCTTAGCTCTCTGTTATTTTAAACAAGTACTATTCGCCGCAGAAGTTTGCGGGATCTGCAGCGCGTGGCGGAGCGACAGAAAACTGCATTGCTGCGTCACATACCGTGACGCGGCGGGCGTTGAGGCTACCGGCCGCGCCCTCCACGATTAGATCCGGCAATGGCACGTTGTCTAAACAAGCCGTCGCTATTCGCCGAGGCCGATAGCCTCAATACCCGCCGCGTCACGGTAGGTGGCTGTAAGGAAAGGACACAAAAGTGATGTGTTTTAGGCATGATTTGGGATTAAAAGGACTTGAAAGCGGCGAGAAAATGCAAACCGAAACTGAAGAAGGCGAGCGGAGGACAGGTGGCACGAAGGCGACACCAAAACAGGAACAAGAAGAGAAGAAAAAGAAGGAACGTGCGGAGAAGGGCTCGCGGGTTCAGACCACGAAGACGGACGAAGCGGTGCGCCGCGCGAGGTGACGAGCTCCGGGCGACGTTCCTGAGGTGGGCGTTGGAGCAGTTCGTGCCTGCCGGGTCGAGGGCCGGTAGCCTGTCCAAGGTCCAGTTCCGGTGGCCTGTTCAAGGACGAGGCCTGCTGAACGGCTCCTGCCTGGGTGCAGTGGCCGAGGGCAGGATCGTGGGCGAGGCCCTACCTGGGGCGGTCTTCGCGGGTCGTGGCCTGACGCGGGTCCTCCGGAGTTGCGACCTGTACTGCTGGGTTGGCCGCAACTTCCGACCCAACGGCGCTACACACGGTAGCGCATCCGTGTGCCGTCAAGCGTGCCAGCCGTGCCACCTGTGTCCTCGCGCACGTCAACGACCGCATCATGCTGGGACGACGCTGGGGCGACAAACTGTGAGACAGCGTTTTTTTTCCCCTCACGAATCAGACACTGTCGTAGCCTAGCCCAACGTTTATAGAACCAGGTAAGTTGCAAAACTCCCCGCGTCAGCCAAGCCGTCGCGCGGCGCCAGGGCAGCTTCCGGTTTGGTGGCGCTGGCGGCGCAACAAGCTTCCGCTAGCAGACAAAAACGCGTAGTGTGCGTGGCAAGACGCCGAGCCAGCCGTTCAGAATGGGCTTCGTTGTTTACATCGCCGACTGTATATTATCGAGATTTTTCGTTGCGCTGCCGCTGCAGCGTAAACATGAGTAATATTTAGCAGCGGTAAGGCAAAGTCAGTAAAGCTATGGCTTTCTAGACTGCCCACGATAACTGATGCTTGATAGCATAACATACGAGTCTTTCCATTACCGTAGAATAAATTAACTATATGACGCATTCCCGTAGCGTAATTCTTTAGCTAAAGTGGATGCTTGGGCGTGTTGGTACTTCATTCTTTTCGTTTTGGACTGTGCAAGTATTGCGCGGTGTTTACGAATAAATCTTTGTTGTAAGTCAGCGCTGTTGTTTGTGCATTCCTTTTTCTGGTTGCCCGTCTTGCGCTGTTTTCTTTCCGATAATTCTTCACTGTATATTTTTTGAAGTGAGGCGTTTTCACTCTGTATCACGGCTGTCGTTATTCGCAATCATTGAGCGGTAAAATCGCCGCACTCCACACTTTCAGTCCTGCTATAGAAAAAAAAAAATCTTATTTTACGTACGCGCACGCAATGCAGTGAAACTATTTTTGATATATGACATGTATAGTGTGATGCACACAAACGGCACGATTTATTTGCAGTCTCAAGCATTAAACCTTATCAAAACAGCTCCAATTAAGTGTAAAATATTATTTACAGCACAATTTTTAGAATCACTCAAATCAAGGCACGTTCGGGAATATCGTTGGGACGCATCCTCCCACGAGGCTCCTTTCCGCTGGCGATTTCAGCCTTAATTCTTACCATAGACCATGTGAGTGAAAGTCTTCAGGATGTCTTCCTCGTGAATGTGCATATCATGCACAGATACGTGATGTGTCGGTCAGTTTCTTACCTCACGACGAATGGCGCGATCCCACGCCACTCGCTGGTTCGTTTCATGTTTCACTTTTTGAGCGCGCAATTGAACAAGGACGAAAAGCGACGAGGACGTCGCCAAGCGCTGTGTCCGCGTTGCTTTTCGTCTTTGTTCAATTGAGCGCTCAAAAAGTGAAACACGAATTACCTACATGGCCAAGCACACGCTCTTTCGCTGGTCCGGATCACGCGGGGCACAAATAGGGTTACCGACCGTCTCGGACTTCGCGGAACTGTCCCGACTTTTCATACAGCGTCCTGAGCCGTCCCTGTCGGGACAACTATATGTCCGGGATTTATTCGGGACCACCCAGTTAAAATTTTTATGTGATCCAACGCACACCCGACAACGCACGTCACGCTCCAGAACACGATGTTCTGACGAATAGCACGCACGAAGCAATGTTGTGGTGGCTAGCGGTGGATTCGAAGGTCTTTAAATACTTTGGCTGAACTTCGCCATGAAGCGCGACAACTTTTACGAGTACACTCTCCAGCAAGAGGAAATGTTGCGAGCAGCACGTAGCCAGCTGAAGTACAACTTCAAGAGGCCGAAACAATAAAGAAACAATGGATTTGTCTGGAATATACCGCAATTTAGAAAACTGACTTCGCTGGCTCGCTATGTTAGTTTACCCCGCCTCCCTTCATTGAAGAGTTAGTGACCCTAGGCACAGAAGAAACGTCGTGGTGTCTCGGATTTCCTGTAACCGCTCGTACAGCCGGGAACACAATATGTCGCCATGGTGAAGACACGCAGCACATCCGAAGCACAATAGGGCGCAGAAAGCGTAAAACTGTTCACGCAGAAAGCAGCCTCCACTGATACTAACGCGCCGCAACATTCACCGCTGGCTAAAGAGAGTGGAGTGAGTGAATCCTGTTGCGACAGCAGCGCCACATCTGTCGCTGATAGCGGCAGCGCCGCGCAACATCGCTCAGTTTTGCAACTGACCTGGTTCTATAAACGTTGGCCTAGCCGGACTCTCCGCTAATTGATCCAGGACTTACTCTCGCACATGTTGCGTGATGCTTGGCGTCTAGTTTTGTGTATATATACAGTAGAACCCCGCTGTTACGTTCCTCACTGCTGCGTTTTCCCGGCTGTTACGTCGTTTTCCGCCGGTCCCGGCATAGCTCCCATAGAATACAATGTATTGGGAACCCCGCTGTTACGTCGTAACTGTCGGACCGTTCCCGTATGATACGTCGCGAAGTGCGCCCGGAGCCGACCGAGTACTACCGACCGAGTGACTACCAAAGAGAGCGGCCATGGTGCATTTTCACGCAGCTTGGCCTCGTTTGACCGTAATATTAGCCGCATGAGAGGGGCAAGCAACAGAATCTTTCAATTGATGCAAACAAAAGCATGGCCTTCGAGATTCGAATTGCAAAGATGGCGTCTATGACGTAACTGCTCGCGAAAGCAAGGCCTTCGAGATTGGCATTTACTATTGACAAAAGCATAGCCTCTGAGATTTGTATTGCACAAACATGGCGTGTATGACGTAATTGCTTGCGAAAGCAAGGCCTTCGAGATTGGCATTCACTTCTGCCATCGCGTTGGCGTAGACTCATCATCATCGTTATTTGTCGGAGAACGGGAGGAGTTCGAGCTGGTTGGAGCTCGCATGGTCGTGCGTGCGGTTCGCGGTCGGACTCGCCGCGCCGGTCGTGATTGCGTGTGCTTAGTTCTTTCATGCCTACAGCTGTTGGTGTTAAAAAAATCACATACGTTGATTACATTTCTGTGGATGAGGCCGTCCTAGGCTCCGCGTTTCTATCCATCGACTAGATCGCGGCTGAGCGCGCCAATTTTCGTGCTGCTCGTAAGAATTGAAATAAAATTCTGTACCACTAAATATTTTGCCGTTTTTCCTGTTTTTCGGCTCTTACGTTTCCCGTCTCTTACGTTTATTTCCTACGGTCCCTTCAAAAACGTATCAGCGGGGTTCTACTATAGTTTGTTTCTCCTAGTACTTTTCTCTCCTCTCTAGTGTACATTATAAAGTTTTTTTTTTCTCGCCTAAATGGTTCATGTGAATCCGTTCTCGTCCGCTATTGACAAACATAGTGACGAACGTCCATAACCATCACAGTGGCGCAGCAATGCAGTTATCCATCGCTCTGCCACGCGCTGCAGATCCCGCAAACTTTTGCGGCCGACAGTGCATGAAACCACGGTTGAACAGGAATGGAGACAGGCTATGGCTGCACTGTAGTTTCATGCAAGAAGTTTATATAAACAAAGAAATAAACAGTATAACACCTGCTGCACTACACAGTAAAGTAAAGTAAGTGAACTTGTGCTAGTGGGTAAATCATTTCAAAATTATTTTAGTGCAAACAAGTGGCACATTTACACACGCACACACCCACACATTCAGACACCCAAACATGTTCAGTGCTGTAAGTGTTTCGGTGCATGAATGCATGGGTGTGTGCATGTGGGAATGTTGCCGTATGTTTGTGCTTAAATAATTTTTGAAATAGACTAGTAAAACTTTAGTTATAGTCGTATATCTGGAGCTTACAGAGTTTAAGAGAAAGCATTGAGTGAGCTAGGGCTTCAGTTTGTGGTTTCTGTGAGCACTTCACGAGCTTTGCCAAGGGTGACTGGCAGCACATGAATTCGGACAGCCGAACCACACTTTTAGCCAATCTATACTTTCCAGCTGTTCAGCCAACTGCAATATCACTGCAGCACTCCCACATGATGGTGAAACACGGTTGCTAGCAGCGAGTGACGTGTCTTCTTGAGTGATCACACATTTCTTATTGAACAGTGCTCTTCATTTCTCCCGGGTGAAAAGATTTGTGTGATGCGAGATTCTTGTTTCACCAACGGACTTGGATCTGCAAAAAGCTCCCAGCTGCGGAAAAACTACTCAAGTTCCAGTGGTATTGCATTAAGATGCAAAGAGAATGCGACCGCCCCATAGGCCAGATTAAAAATGTGGACCAGACTCTAATCTTTTTGGACATTCTAGCCAGGCCAAGGAGGTACATGTTTGCACAATGGGCATAAAGAAGACCAGAGTAACAGTGATGCACAGCAGTTGTAAGCTGCCGCCTTACATCTATGAGAAAGACTCTCCCGAAAAATGTAACTTTCCCGCCGCAGATGCACAGGCACAATGACAAAGGCTGGATGGACAGCGCCGTAATGATTGATTCGCTGCATTTTGTTAAAATGGCTGATTGGGTGACTTGGTGATTCGTGATACTTGAAATACGAGCCTTAAACAGGGACTTCGGAAGACATGCGCTTGTCCTTGTCTTCCGAAGTCCCTGTTTAAGTCATGCGCTCGTATTTTAAATATCACTGCATTTTATGTGGGGAAAACATCCAGGCGTGCTCATAAATACTCTCGCAAAGCTCGTGCTGAATGCATTCAAGTGTGAATGCATTCAAATACGAGCAGCGGCTAGAAGACAACAATCGTCATTTGACACCATCAGGCCGCATCAATTGGCTAGCAATGGTCAGCAAAGTTGCGCAATGAATCAGCAATGCGCGGGAGGTTTTGCCGTCTTCAGTAAGCATTTATGAAGTGCTGCCTCTCCAACAACCTTGACAGCACTGATGACAATGTAGTTTTTGCTGAGAGTGCCAAAGGTGTGAGCAGTGACGACGACTAATCGGGCATGCACGTATTTCCGACCAATTCAAGGATAAATAAAGCCCTGCGGGCAACCGCTTTTTGGTTGCCGTTTCCTGTTGCATCAAAAATTCGCTTACCAACGTCCGATGACTCCCTAGGGTCTGCGAATTCATCCGAAGAATCGGGCAATCCAAAAGAACGAATTCATATTTCTTTACATTGACCAAGTAGTCACATCATCACCACAGCATTTAAAATAGTTCTAAATGCTTACCAGTGTACTTATCAGGCATTTGGGTGCTCGCATAGGTTCTGGTTCGGCACCTACCGCGAGCCCCGCTTGCATCTCATGACGAGTGCCACCGATACCAGCGACGCAAAAGACAGGGCGGACGACTCGACCGGCTTTCCCCGGTGCGTGCGTAAATGATAAGCTATCGCACGAAAATCCCTGCCGCTTCATTGAAACCAAGGCGTAAGAATTTTCTTGTGCCGTGATTGAAACAAGGCATTTGCTGCTGCGAGGAGCTGATCGTTTTTAGTTGTGCGTAGCAGGTCGCCCACTGCTGGACACTTCCAAGTTCTCTTTGAAGTTTAATTATTCATATCATGGTTCGAAGGAATCAAAACAGCAGTGCCAGTGGCATCAGGATATGCATAGTTTGACAGGGAGAGAGTTATGTTGTCAAGACTACTATACCTGCTAGTCTGGTCCAGTGAACACTTTTCCGATTATAATGCTTGAACACATTTCCCAAGTTTTGAATTGATGCCTCAGTCATAGGGTTGTCGTTGCATTTTCAGTCTAACCCTTTAGCTGGCAACACCTTCATGAACATCTGAGCTTGTGCAACGTAGTTTATCCATTCGAAATATCGGTAAGTAAAGACGATGCCTGGATGTTTTTGTGAGTGGTGCTAAGCGTAGCTTGCTCAGCAGGCAGGAGGGCACTTCATCACTCTATGGTGGCCAGGCCATGAGGGCGAGTAAGCTGCCCATGGAAGTGTTACAGCTTCATGCATGGCATTGCTTATTTGTACATGCAAGTTAGTGTATGCCCTTCAACACGACATTGCAGTTCAGGACTGATTTTTCTTTGCACCCTACACTGCCTCTTTCTGCAGGGTTCTCCAGGCACTGCAGCAGTCTCCCGAATTCGGTCGAACATTTGACTGCAACGCTGAAGAGTGGCAGTCCCACATCTGTCATGCGTGGTGACCTGTTTACACCTAAGCAGCAATGCATAAACAATTGTGGCAGCTGTAGCAGCAGCGAGCCAGCGGTACCAACACTTCCACGAGCAGCCGGTTTGCATAGGGCGTGGTCGCTTCATGCAGTGTGCCTTTGGTGCAGTTCTGACGTGCTGGTGTCTAGGAAAGCGAGACAATGCGCACAATGGGAGTCATCTCACGCAATGCAGACAAGTTGCTTTGTGCATGTGCAACTTGGCAAGCTGTTTTTGAGCACATGGCGTGCTCAGCCGCACTGCTGGAAGACAGTGCAGATCACAGATGGACTGGCTGTGTGTGTGAACTTTATTTAGAATGGGCTGAGGTGGTGTGCATGTATGTGTATGCGTGTTTGTAGGCATCTGACCTGTTAGCATTTGAAATGTTTTTGTACAAAACTCCATTACAAGTTTTGGCCTCATGTTTTCATTCAGGACCACGAGAGAATAAATACTTTAAGTACCATCACTTTCATTGATGTGTAGTGTCTTATGCTTTTGTTATACTGTACGCTTAATGATCGTAGCAATGCTGGTTTTGTGGGCCGGCCGTGTGATAATGTAAACATGCTCTCCTTTTCTGCATTGTGGCAATTGTGCCTTTGTCTTTGTTCTATCTCGTATAGACCTTTTTCAAGCGATCCCACAACGTCCCCCGGGTGTGCGGAGCACCGTGGTAAAAGTGTGTACGTCTAGCGAGCTGGCTGTTCAGTCGCCCACCGCTCATTGCCACTGGAGCACGAAATGAAGAGAACATGTTGCCGCTTCTTGAACATTGTTAAATTGCAAGTACTACACATATCCAAACGCTTCTGCATATATCTCTGCACATGAAGTGTGAAAGGAATAATGCAGTCAGTGTAAGTATTACCAAGCAGATGTATATACTGGATGTAGCAGTTAAGCGGCCGGCATGTGCATCATCCTGTGCCGATATCGTCAAGATGTAATATCATAAGCAGTATGAGCTGAAACACCGCATTCATGTTTATTCAATGATTACTTGTAATGTACAAATATTAATGTGATGTATGGAGTTGTAAGAGATACTTTTCCACTTCAGCATTTAGTGTCATGAACGTTTTTGCGCTTTCCAACTGCACTTAAAAGGTAATATCAGGGTTCCATCTCATATTGCTAACGGCTACATGTATCTACGGTATAATTCAGAGTTGCCAGATGCTACCAAGCTAACAAGCAAATAATCATCACAAAAGAAGCCCAAAAAAAGTGGCGCGACTTTCGTGGACTAGACGAAAAGAACCGGAAATTGAATACATTTTCCCATTCTAGAGAATATTTTTCATTTTAGTGATAAAATTTAACTCAAATACCAAGGGTAGTTGAAAAAGTCGCTTTTGTTATTTTGTACAGCGAAAACATGCGCAACTATGAACAAAAGCACCTATTTACTTTTATTGCGATAACAATTATGAAAAATGTTCCCGAAGCGCGGAATCGAACGAGCGACCTCTCGCTCCACGCGACCTCTCGATAGGCCACGAGGCGTACGTCTTTTAGCATGCTAACGGCGATCTATTTATATACACGATATACTTCGGCGTGCTTTCTTGGTCACCAGCGAGATGGCGCGAGGGGCTCACTTTAAAGGTCGTCGCCCTGCTCGTTATGATACGCTCGCGCCTCCTGCTTCGCCAGACGCACTTTGCCCTGCAGGGCGTGGTCGCCTGCGCGCGCACTTATCTCATGAGGGGGGTGCTTTGTATGTCTTGCACACCCCCTTTGTAGGGGGATGCTTTCACCGCGATGTCCGCGCTGAAGTTACACAGCGTACGAAAGTTTCGCTCGCTGCAGCGGCCGCGTTTGCGAAAGGAGCGCGCTGTTCAAACAGAAAGAAGTAAGAACTGTGACGGTTGTTAGTTCGCGCTCGTCTTGTTGATACCTGTGCGTTCGTTTCTGCGTCGTCCTTTATGTTTGAGCAGCACGCTTTAAGTGCCGAGCTATGACACTTGATAGTGCGCGAGTGCGCGCTCGTCCTGTGTGTGTTCTTTTCGTGAGTCATTTGCGTTCGAGCGACGCGCTGGAAATTTCGAGCTGCCGTTCTTCGCGTTACATTCTAATTTATTGCTATCGCATTCAATGCTTCGCCGTTGCGGCGAAACTGTGACTTTTTTAACATTGTCTCTAGGGTAGTCTCCATTCAGTTGAATGCACGTTTGCCAGTGCACGATTAACTTCACTTGTCGTTCCCCCAACTTACGTTTGACTTCAACGCTCAACTGCACAGTCATCGACAAAGCGCGATTAGTAGACGTGATGATCAATAAAATAAGTATATTTGCTGAAAAAAATGCAAATAAGCCCAGAAAACGCGACATGCGACTGGAAAATTCTACAAGCGACTCGGCTAAAAAAGAAACCGAAATCCTAACTGGCAACTCTGGTAGATACGCTCACCTCTGAGCCAACACATGAAAAGACAACCGGCATTTGTAAAATCGAACTAGCCACCCTAATCGAACACCTGCAGTCAGTGTCAATGAAGGGTGGTAGACACTTATCGTTTGTCACCTGTAGTGTGAGCGATTTAATCTATCTGGTTTTACTAAATGCCAGCTATACCACAGAATACTTATACTACCATTTACAGAAGGGAAACTGTACCTTTGACAGTGCAACGGAAATAAGGGTAGCGGTGGCGTTGTGAACTAAAGTATCCGACCAAGGGATGGCGCTGCGAAAACCATCATCATCATTGCGTTGAGGCAATATGGCATAATATGGCTATGGTGGCTAGAGGGGGAAGTGTGACGGGCGAGAGCGGAGGGCTGTACGAATTCCCAATGAAAGATGGCGGTCACACCAGGTGGCGCTACCTGCGCCGTAGGTGCTTGCGGCGGCATTTGCCTGCTTTGCGTATGGCCGCTAAACGTTAGTTTCACTTGTTTCTAATAATCGCTTATGCCCCGCGCCCGTGCTGTTGAAGGCGCTACGTGTTTGTTTCGCTAAGAAGCATGTGTTGCAAGTTGTTGGCGGTGTTAAGCAAGAGGAAAAAAAAAAGAAAACCAAGAATGCTCTTAAACCAGACGGAACTGGCGTGCCTCCAGGCTTTCATATTTAAATGTTTCTTAATATCGGTTTGCTTCGACATGTTTAATCTGCTACAGTGTGCAAAAACTTGGCTAGTTGGCTGATTTTCATGGTAAAAGCAGCGCAAAAAGACGACAATTAACACGAGAAGAACGACACAGGACAGGCGCTGAACTGTTCAGCGCTGGTTCTGTGTCATTCTTATTATCATATTCCTTTTGCGCTGCTTTTACCATATTTATAGGCTGCTTCAGTTGAACTAAACCACTTGCTCGGCTGCATAGCTCAGCTGACTTTAAAGTGTTCTTTCCTCTTGGTCAAGTGTAAACTGTTTACAATGGTTCATAGCGAGTATATTGGCTGCAGTGCAGCGCGTTTTTTTTTTTCTCTCTTAGTCCGCACCTACTTCCCCCCCCCCCTCCATTTCCTCTGTATTGTAGGGGGTTCTCTTGAGCGCGAAATGTTCAAAGCATTTACATTTTCCGGCTACTTTTCCTTGAGAAAATTGAAGTGCTCTTGAGCGCGAAATGTTCAAAGCATTTACAATTTCCGGCTCCTTTTCCTTGAGAAAATTGAAGTGGAGATCGGAATGCTGCAGCTGGAGGCTCTTTGATACTGAGCATTTTATTTTATTATTTTAGCGATAGCTCTATCTATGCAAGGACCAATGATTTCTAACTTACGGCTTTATATGCATACTAAATACATGCAAGGACATGTTTATTTATCACACATTTGTCATCCCATAATTATGTCAGACATTTGTTATCACATACTCCCCTATCACGTTAAGAGGTCAAATTACTTGACCCTCCTCAACTTCAAGTTTTTGGCGCTCCCTTATTTTTGGACACTCCTGTCTGCTTTTTTTTTTTTTGGTAAAGTACTTTGGTGCGTCCAGAAACACCGTAGGCACAGCGTCTTCTGACAAACGCGGGGTATCTCAACAACCTCACCGTTTATAATGTACATGGAACAGCGCGCTTAGACAGGACAGAAAGTTACAAGAAGCACACAGTCTGTCTGCTTCTTGTAACTTTCTGTCCTGTCTAAGCGCGCTGTTTCATGTTCAAGATGTACCAACTGGCCCGCGAACAATCATTGTTACAGTTTATAATGTGTTGGTATGTCCTTCCGATGAAACTCACGTCGAAGTGCCGCTCGCAAACAACGCTGTCCCTTGTCAGCTCTTTGTCAGTCCGCTTATTATTTCGAGCTCACTGCTCTCGCCTCGAGAGATCCTTCGGGGATTTAAAGACCGAAAGCTTCTCCGAGCATGATCTATACCCGCCTTTACAGCCAGGGACGAAGCATGTACTTGCGCGACTTGACGGCATGGTTCGCAGAACACGTGGGTACAGTGGCGGGTAAACAAACGACGACAGCGAAGGCAAGGCATCCGAACAAGGTGACGGCACAGCACAGAGAGAACGAACGAGTCCAGACGAGCCAAAGCAAGCGCGGCGAGCGCGAGCACCTACTACTACACCAGCGCCCCTTGCGGCGGCCAGAACTTTCATTGCGTTCCGCGCATCGCTCTCCCACGGCGGGGATACAGCGCCCGTCACACTTCCCCCTCTAGGCACCATAATATGGCTACAGTGTACTTATGGCTATGGTGGCTAGATGGAGAGGTGTGCGAAACGGAGCGCCGTGGAGAGAGCGGACCTTCAGGACGCTGCGGCGGCGCTGCTGTCGGCACGGAGATGCGAAAGACGCGCGACCGGTCGCCTCCACTGCGAAATAGCGGACTTCGCACGCTCTGTAATCGAGCTATCAGCCAGAAATTTGTAAGATGAATGGCAGCGCGCATGTCGTACAGTTCATCTTCCACTAAATACACTTTCACGTCGACATCATGCGAGGTAAAAAAACATACGGTCGCCTTCTTCTCTCTGTGTTAGACAACGGTGAAACAAGGGTGGTTGGAACCCTGTCGTAACTTTCAACTTGGCATGAGTATATATACACGCACGGACCATTGGCGTAGCAGGGGGTGGCACACCGGGCCCGTGCACACCCCCCCCCCCCGAATTTTTTTCTGCCATGGGATACGGAGCACAAAATGACGCTCGACCACACCTGCCTGCCCGGTACGCACATCATTCAAGGAGGTGCCTCCCCTCCTGGCACGGACAAGGGTGCTTGAACACCCTTACCCACCCCGGAAAAGGTTTCTGGCTACGCCACTGGTGTTAGACAAGCTGGTTCTGTACACTGTTCCTTGAAAATATTATAACAGGGCGAGAACGCCTTTTAGCCATTAAAGTGGTGAGTGCATGCAATTCTCATAAAATTAAGTTCTGGCAAGGATTGGCTGCCTTACCTTTCAAAGTACTCAACGAGCAACATGTTCTCTTGGAAGAGCTCAGGACAGGGCCATGCTTAAAATGAACATTTATTCAAAAATCTAGAAATCTTTAGCAAAGTACAAGTACATAACAAGAAAAAAAAATATTTACAAATTCACATAATGCAGAAAATTTTAACTGCTACAACTGGAATAATATAGCAAAACATCACATTTATGAGGTAAGACTTCACATTCGAAGTAAGGAATGTTGAATGCTTCTGGGCAGCAGAACTTCTTAATTATCAACTCTTCGAGTTCACATAAAATAAGGCAAAATGGAACTTCATATTTATACAAACACTGAAATGTTCACAAGATAAATGCATTCCATCATGTTGTTCGCCTCATCTTAAGGTGCTTCATCTTGTCTCTTTTAGCCTGCCTTGATGCGTTCTCATCTGCCACTAGAAAATGAAGCCTAGTTATCACATAAAATATGATCACTTCATTTGTGACCTATACATTGTGCTGTGCGTAGCCAATCGTGTTAAGCTTGTTAATAGAGAGGCAGGAGATGAGATCTCTTATGCTGTTGCTCTTCAGCTTGTTAAAGCTAAAGGAGTGCGTAAAGGCATCTTCCATTTTCAAGACCAGCTCAGTGCTTGTGAAGGGTACATCAGTCCTCCTCTATCCATGTGATTTGTTAAACATGACTATCTTGGACGCGGGCCCTGGCGGACCCCTTGTAGCAACAACTCTGCACAGTCACCACATTTCGTTTTCTTTAGCATTCTTCGAGCTACATACCCACAAGCATAGTATGTTACACGCGAGTCACTTTTTCCCCCAACCAAATCACGGTGGTCTGGAAGGACATCACATGCATTTAACATCTCATGGACCTCATTGAGCTGCCATACATCTAAAAAATCATCAAGCTTGTTTTGCACAAATTTTAGCTCGCTACTGTTGCTCGGACCCAAGAGGCTATTGAACAGGCCCTCTGAAACATTGCCACGCGAGGGAGACCGTGCCAAGGTCTGAAAACTGAGGCAACCATTCGAAGCTGCTGTTTTCCTTTTCGGTGGGAGCTTCTTCGTAAGGTGCGACGGAACATTCGGGAAAACAGTCCGTATGGAGTCGGGAGTCAGGCAGGGACGGTCTCGGCGAATTTGTACGGTTTCACCATTGATCACATGTTTGTACGTCCAAACGATCAATCGCTCATCTAAATGCGCTTCGCAAACGACACAGTTTTTCTCCAGTGACTTGTCTGTACGCGGGATCGAGCGCCAAGCCTTGCTCCGTTCGTCGTCTTCAGGAGCGGTGAAAAGGGACGCCTTGTTACCTTGCTTTCTGGCGGAAACATACCAGTGCATCCTGGAGCAAAGCAGTGTCTCTGTCTCTTTTCAATCACCGTAGCTATAACGAGCACGGCCACATTGCAAAAAGAAATCACTGAAGGCAGCGGCAGCACGGCAGCATTTCGCTAAAACATACGTGTTCCCCGACATGTTCCCCGATGCACCACGAGCATGAAGGCATCTCCGTGGCGACAAGCGCGCCACCTAGCAGCGTCATGGAGCACTGGCGCGCCTCCTCTCGCAGCACAGGCTGCCCAATGCTGACACCTCCCCATCTAGCCACCATAATATGGCTGCCGCATTGCTGGCGGGTGCAGGTGGTCGCGGTATAGTGTTCTAGAATATTGGGTAGTGAGCCCACTCTCCGGGGAGAGGGTACGTTGCCGCGGCGCAAGAAATGTAAACGAGTTTTCGTTTTCCTGAGTGCCCGTGTGGCGGCGCTACCATCGTCAGCAATGGGAGCCTTCGCGCCTTCGCCCGGCTGCTGTAGGGCTGCTGCCCTGATTCGTCGTCGCTGCAGGTTTTCGGCCGAGCATTGCTTAGTCAATACGTTTCATTTTTCAGTTGCTGTAGTGGTGAATAATGTAGATTCGTAGCAAGGCTTGTTCACGGGCTGCTTTTCATGTGAAGAACTCCATGCAGACAGCATTTTAGATGTGCTGACCATTGTGAAAGCAAGGCTTTGGCAAGAGGTTGGGTGCCGAAGCCATGCCTCAATGCTCTCTCAAAAAATAATCCAATTCTATGTTGTTACGCGACTTCATTTTTACATTAAGGGGCTAAACACAGACAGAGCAGGCAAACGCCAAAAAGCAAAGCACTTCAAGATAAGCCGCTGCACTTAAATTTTTTTTCCTTGCTATAGAAGATTTTTTAAATTTTATTATTGTTCCTGCGTTTAGATTTTACAAGTGTAGGTTAAACTTGAAGTATGAATCTTCTCTGAATATTCTTTTTCTGTTTCACTGACCCAAATACAAGAAAATGCCAGATTTGAAAAACAAGCAAGATAGTATGTTAATTGCCACTCGCCATGCATACTATAGCAATAAACCCTTAATTCAATTGTGAATGATGGCTTTGGTCCTTGGCGTACCATCAACAGTGCGATTAATATGATCTACCAGAACGTCAGTAGATCTGTATAAAAATGCATGTGTTTGAATGGAAATGTGTCTATTATTTGTCATTTTTTTAGTATTTCTTCTGATTCAGTGTCTTCACTTATTGTGTGAACAATATGTGTTGAGTATTCATGTGCTTTTGTGAACTTTTTAAATTTATGCTATGCTAAGTATGCTATTGAAAATATTTAGCGTCTCTTTGTGAGTATTTTTCTAGCATCTATTGGGCTGTTTTAGGAGACATGCTTTTTGCCGCACACGCTGATAAGTACAAAATGGGGCAAGGCCCTCTTCAAGCTATTTCAGCTTTTTTCCATCTGTTTTCACTTTGAAAAAAAAAAAATGAAAGTGATTGATACGCATGGCTTTTGTGGAGTAAGGTGCTTAAGTTTGTAGTAATATTGTTTTATTTAGTGAGAGCATGACCTCACTAAAGAGGCTACCGAGTACGAACGCTAGCATGAAAATATTAGTCTCTTTTATCTAAAGGCAATCGATGTCAGTGCACGTTAAAGAACCCCAGGTGGTCGAAATTTCCGCAGTCCTCCACTACGGCGTGCTTCATAATCAGAAAGTGGTTCTGGCACGTAAAACCCCATTAATTAATTAATTATCTAAACGCAATAAAACTGCGAGATCTTTTTTTTTTTTAAGCGAGAGCTCGCTACTGCAATACAAAACTGGCGGTTTACAGCATATATTGCATCCGGCGCCCGCTGATGACGCGCTCATGTTTAGCGATACTTCATGCGCCAGAACAACGGCCAAAGCAAGAATATGCTCACGCAAAAGAAAAAAAAAGCAACGAAAATGGCTATGTACAGGGGTTGCACAAGAGTAGTTTGTGCTTGAAGCGCTGGCAAACTAACCTTCGCGCTGAGGGCAGCAACGCGTCACTTACATGGATGGATGGATGGATGCTATGAGCGTCCCCTTTAAAACGGGGCGGTGACATGTCTGCCACCAGGCTCGAAGGCGAAAGAAAAAGAAAGAAGAAAAAAACTTCCTTGTTTCACGTTGTCCTAATGCCTTATCTACATTGATTAAATCTATGTTATTATAGGGAATCCAAGCTCAAGTTTGCGGCGCGACGACAGCGCCGCGCCAGCCGCGCTGCGGCTCTGTCGGAAAGCTCTGAACCTTCGCGCGGCCGACTCAGCCCCTTTCACGGTATCGGTAGCGCACGTGCGCACGCGTTCTTCTCTCGGTGCGGGTAACTGGGAGGCCGTCAGCTGGGTACGTTGAACCGAGAGGCTTGCTGTGCGAAGCTGCGCACTTCCACGATGGCAGAAGCGACCCCGCGGAAGCGCAAGCGTGGTCCGAAGTATTGCGGTTTAGTGGCCAGCCACAACAGTGCAGACAAGGCACACGATTCACGTGTTAAACTGTATCGGTTCCCGGGCGTGTCGCACGATAAATAAAGGCGCCAAGCGTGGGTAGCTGACAGCGCTGTCTCGCCTTCTATTTTGGCTGTCTGAGTTCATCGCTTTCGTTCGTTCCGACTACCTGAATCGGTAAGTAACGGGGCGCATGCACGCAGCGACTACAGTAATGATTACTCGCTGTCTTCTCGCATTGTTAAAGTCCAGTTACGGTTGTAGGTGAAGCAACTTTGTGTTTTGATTCCCCGTGCTCGTGAGACCTACCCGTCGTTGTTGAACGTCCACATTCGCGTTATACCGTTAGCGTTGCGCGGTTGGTTGAATTCAACTGAACTCCGCACATTGTCAGAAGTTCGGCGCCTGCATTTCATGCGTCGGGAAGGCTGCTTTATCACGCCGGAACGGACGTCTGTGCATTTTCAGCAAGCTTTGACATCGTTCTGCAGGTTTGCTTTGTTTTTGTCACTTTATTGGGGTGATATATATTTAAGCCTCTAAATATAACTGGCACTTAATACATGCTTTGCAATTGCAACCTTGAAGTAACCACCTTCTGACTTTGTGCGATTTTCTAGCCGCGTTCACGCAACAGGTTTTATACGCCTGTCAAGTCGATATCATAAAAAGAGACTGCAAGCATGACGCGAGAGCCGAAAAAAACGAGGCGAGCAGTTCCTCTTGCTTCACAGTGGTTGAAGCTCAGCTAGCTGCCTCGCGTCTTAATCGGCGGGTGATTCTCCAGCGGCACGGAGGACTTGACTCTAACCTTCTCAGGAAGCAGTGCCATGGCCGTATAATCTTTTTTTCGCACGCCGCAAACGTTTGTTCACGAAAGTACACGGCTGCTACTGTAAGCATGCCATATCAAAACAACAATCATATGATTCGTAGTCCACGCCGCAGAACATCGAAAGCGTGCACGGCTTCATTTCGGAGTGCATGTGGACTATTATTCATCTTTAACATGACAGAATGAGACTTACCTCGAGGTATACGTCCTACACGGTGTAATCGCGACTTGGGAAATGCATTTCGCTTTGAGTCGGGCGTGGTTGTCGTCGATCGTCTGCTCTTCACCGTTAACGTGATTGACGAGCCTTTCTCATTTTATCAAGTTCGCTTTTCGGAAGTGCCAGTCAAGCTTGAAAATCTTTTTGAAGCCGCACTGCAAGCGGTACATTGCGAGGCGCCGAAAGTGCGCCGCGAGAGCTCTGCACGTGCACAGAAGCGAGCAGCAACGCGGTGGAGAGAAGGGAAAACGCGCGCTGCGAACACCCCAGTTTCTGTTTTTCTGCCAGAGATGGCGCTGCCTGTCAAGAGCAGCAGCGCCGCTAAGCGTTGCTTGGGAAGCCTATACCAAAAAATATAAATTCACGCTCCATCTCTCTGCCTCTTAAGGCAGAATGACCTTTTCTTTTCCCCAATTATTTATTTTTGTACTTTATCTCTACTTTTCTGCCACCAACACTCCAACCGTCTCTTACTTATTTCTATCGCGGACGTGTTCAGCCCTCCATCGTTGTCCCTAAAACCCAAGGCCTCATGTAGACTCGTGCCCACACGTACACCTGGGTGAATATCGCCACATTCAATCAGTACATGTTCCATCGTTTCCTTGGTTCCCCCGCAGCATGTACATTGTTCTTCTTCGTTACTGAATCTCGCTTTATAACTACGCGTTCTAAGGCAGCCCGACCTTGCTTCAAACAGTAAAGCGCTTCCCCTTGAATTATCATAAAACCTTTCCTTCCTTATTTCGTTTTTTCCTTTTCGGTAGTTACTCAGAGCCGGCTTCTTTTCCATCGCTGTCATCCAATAAGTCCTCTCCGCCTCTCTGACCTTCCGCTTAATGCTCCTTGTTGCCATATCGCCCGCACTGCCAGCCGTATATTTACTGGTGAGCCTCCTAGTTCTTTTTCTCCACTGCGTGTCAACGCTTTTTCTATACAAATACCTGAAAACCTTCTCTGCCCATCTACTCTCCTTCATTTTCCTCAGCCTCTCTTCGAATCTCATTTTGCTCTGCGCTTCCCTCACTTCAAAGCCTGTCCATCCCATATCACCCTTTACCGCCTCATTTGTCGTCTTCCCGTGAACGCCCAACGCGAGGCGGCCCACCGTCCTTTGATTTACATCCATTCCTGATTGCACCTCTGACTTCATGCACACCACTGAGTTCCCAAATGTAAGCCCCGGAACCATCACACCCTTCCACAGCCCTCGAAGCACCTCGTACCTATTGTATCCCCATAAAGCTCTGTGCTTCATAATTGCAGCATTCCTCTTTCCCTTTGCTACCGATGCTTTCTCTTGTACCTCCATATATCTATCCCCCTCATTTACCCATACTCCTAGGTACTTGTACTCGCTTACCCTCGGTATTTTTTGGCCCTGTATTAATACCGTATGGTCTCCGTGATCATTGAATACCATCAATCCACATTTTGTTGCACTAAATCCTAGTCCTAGAGCCTCACACTCCCTTCCGCATATATCTGCCAGTCGCTGTATATCATCTTGACTGTCCGCAAATAAGACAATATCATCAGCATAAAATAGACCTGGAAGCTTCTGCTCAACCATCGCTCCGGCCTGTTTGTGTGACAAATTAAATCCAATGTTGCTACCTTCTAGCGCTTTTTCCATCCTCGCCATGTACAGCATGAATAACAGCGGGGACAAAGGGCATCCCTGTCTCAGCCCCTTGCCAATTTCAACGCTGTCCTTGCTACTTATTCCTTCCCATTCTATACAAACTGTATTTTCTCGGTATATTTCCCTCAAAAGCTGTACACAGTCGTCACCCATGCCCACTTCCTTCAATATATCCCATGCCCACTTCACCCATTTCACCCATGCCCACTTCCTTCAATATATCCCACAATATATCCCACATTGCAGGTGGTGGTGGCGCCATCTACCAGGTGAGACATAAAGTGCGTCAGTGCGCGGCATGGAGGAAGGTGCGCGGCTTCCAGTCAGCCCACTACCCCTTTCTAGAACACTTTAGTCGCGGTGCGCGCCAGCTGGTTCTGGGCGTTTATTCACTCCTGTCCGGGGGTTGTATTCGCGCGCGCGGCAGCCTATCCTTACTACTAATATTTCCGTTACGTCGCCAGGTGACCGAAAGGCCTCAACTGGCAAAAAACACGCCAAGCAAGTAAGCTTACATTGTTTATTGGCAATCGTGAATGTAGCACTATACATGTAAACAAGCAGCACTGTCAGTTACAGAGTTGAACAATACATACAAGAAACAGAAATATCCATCTGCTTAATAAAATTGCCAGCTGAAACTGGCAACTCTATGTCTCTTGGCTCGTTCAGCATACCTCTTATAGTACGCAGAACGAAGCGTCAGACGATACTATTTACGATGGGTGACCCTTGCACAGTACTTGCGTACAGTGCTGCCCGTCCTCTTTCTCACTTACACATGCGCGTTTGACGATTTGAGCGGTAATAAACAAACAGCATCAAAGCTCGCAAAAGATGCAGTGCCAGTAAGATTAGCCTCAGCCCGACGTACTATTTTGACAACACATTGGCGAGACCCACTCGGCGCTGAAAAAAAAAAAAAGTGAAACCACACTGTTGTGCTAGCTATTCCTGTACATAACGTGTTCTCGTTATTGTGCTCAACATCCTTGTGTTCGTGCCTGCGCGCCGATCTTTTTACGATGAATTCCGACCATTTAGCTCAACTTTCAGTTCAGCTAAGCTCGTGTGTTCTGGGAAAACACCACTTACGGTATCACGTTGAAAAGGAAACTTGGTTCATGTTTCAAAAGAGGTTGCAGTGACAAACACTTCATTTGAGTAACTGTTGGCGAATAAGGAAAGCCTTAGCCTGAATCCAACATTTCAGCAAGTGAACATTCCTGTAAAGGTTGTCATGGAAGACAAGTTTCGAGAAGTGAGCTACCCTTGCTCGCCCACTGTTTATCAACTGACGTATGTGATAGCGGATGCCTGCGCGTGTTCCTGAAAGCACTCATTTATAAATAAAAAAGAATGATGTACCAGTGGACAGCACCGACAATAGACTGCACATGATGTGTGCGCGCACAATAGAGACATTTGGAACAGTAGTATACTAGACAGCTAGGAAGGGCTGGAAGTAATAGTAGCAATGTTGGAAAAATAGGCAGTGAGTAATCATTTCTGTCAAATGTGTATAATTAGCTTCTTTGTTTAATTGCTATGTTTCGCACTGAAAAATAAATAAATTAGTCCATTTTTTCTGGTGCCAATGGTGCATAGTCATGAAAGACACTGCTTAAACGATGGACGATTGCAGAAGCTGAATTTACATTTTCATTCTTCACTACCTCCTAACTGTCTGCCTCACTCTTAACACGGGTGTCACACAAAACTAATAAGGCGGCAATAGGGGCTAGATGGCATGTCTTCATGCTTGTGATGCGCTGCAGGTAGACACGGACCAGAAAAAACGAGAACAGCACAAGGTGTCGCGCATCACCCTGTGTTGTTCTCGTTTTTTCTGGTCCGTGTCTACCTGCAGCGCATCACAAGCATGAACACAAAACTAGCCTTTTTTGGATATATAGCTCACGCCAATATAAAAGAAATAGCAGTTATTACACATTCAAATCTTCAACATGCACAAACACTGGCCAACTCTATTGAACTCTGATTGTATCTATTGAGTGCACTCATTTATTTTTCTGTTAAAAATAAACATACTTTTAAAAACTCCGTGTCATGTGTCAGGTCTGTTATCTAGAACAAATATTATTTGCTACTTGTCTGTGGTTCCACTTCACATACAAAACAAATTGCTTGCTCAAATGCAACGGTGCTGTACCCATGTGTCTGTTTACATATCATCCCATTAATGTATTGGCGAAGTTCATTGAATAAAACTAAAGACTAAATTTTCAAACGCTTTACAAATTCAACAGCCTGTTTCATAGAACACTGCCCAAAATGTCCTTATGCACATTCTTCTATTCTCCTACTCCCATCATCAAACGTTATTTATTCCAGAGTAGCGACCCGGAAACTATTCTCCAGGTGACCACTACACGAAATGCCTTGTTTAATGAAGGCACGAGTGTTTGCGCACAGTTTTCTATTTTAGAACCTTCACAATGTCCCTCCCTACAAGCAATCGGTACACGTACATAACTCTTTGTTTCAGCACTACTGTAGCTTTCCCTGCCATTGCTTTCCAACAGCCTCCACAATTGCAGCAAACTATATTCACTGGGAAAAACAAGTGCTGCTAAATATACACTACTACTGGCCCACTTGCTACCAAGTTACATATGATACTCTATGCAAAGTTTCACACGTAGATTAAAGTACAGTATGTGCACCCCACCACATGCACTATCCAAGAAATTTGAAGCCAGCACATTTCCTCTAAACTGAGTAATTCATGAAGCAAGAAGCAATAATTTGTGGACCCAATTTCGTACTGCTTCAACATGCCGTACACTATCACTGCTTTTCAGTATAAGGCTTGCATTTGTCCGCCTGGTAAACTTTGGCGGTGGATAGGCGACTCTTGAGCTTCTTACGACTTGGTGTGGGTAGCTTGGAAACCAATGATCTCTCTTTTGTCCAGTTTTCTGAGAAGAAAAAAAATTGAGTCATGAGAAAAAGCAAGAAAGAAATGATGAAAGAAAAAAAATTGGTTCAATAAGTAAAGTGTCCACAACCATACCTTGTGAGGATTTGGGACGACGAATTTACTTTCTGTAGTGGAACATCCTCTGCTGACTTGAGGTAGGTTCAGAGATAAAGCATCCGAGCGGGTGCTGATATGAGCAGTTTCTTGGAGGCTGTGGTTGGGTTGGAAGAGGAAAAAATAATGATTACTGTGGTAGAAGCGTGAGTGGACTTGTGATTCATGTCTGAGAAGAATGTATATGAGAGCACTGCATGAGAAAAATAGTGTGCACATAACGTTGCTTTGTTGTGAATTTGTTTTAGTGGTGACCTTCAGTGGACCGTGTCTGACCAAGCCTCAATTAGAGGATACTAAGTTAGTTAATTTCCCAACTCTATAAACTACATGGTATGTGCAAATGTAATATTGCCACGCCCGCTTCTTCACTAGCACCACCGGGGATGCCCACGGACTCTTCGACGGCTGAATGATGTCGTCGCGTAGCATTTCGTCGACCTGTTTCTTCACGGCCTCGCGTTCTCGCGTCGAAACTCTGTACGGGCTCTGACGGAGTGGTCTGGCGCTTTCCTCTGTTATGATGCGATGTTTTGCCACGGGAGTCTGCCGAATTCTTGACGACGACGAAAAGCAGTCCTTGTATTGCAAGAGCAGGGTTTTGAGCTGTTCTTGTTTGTGCTTCTGAAGGCTGGGATTGATGTCGAAAGCTGGTTGCGGCGCTTTATTCGTCGGAGTAGGCTCGGGAGAATCGGTGAGGCCGAAAGCATTGCTGGCTTCTACGATTTCTTCGATGTAGGCGACCGTCGTGCCTTTGCTCACGTGCTTGTACTCGTTGCTGAAATTCGTGAGCATAACTGTTGCTTTCCCAGCCCGCAGCTCTGCTACTCCTCTTGCGACGCAAATCTTGCGGTTAATCAAGTGGTGCTGGTCGCCTTCAACAACGCCTTCCAGGTCCGCTGATTTTTGAGTGCCGACGGAAATGATGACGCTGGAGCGAGGGGGAATGGTGACCTGGTCTTCCAGCACATTCAAGGCGTGCTTTCTTGGCGGAGTGTGCGGCGGTAGTGCCTTTTCCGTGGACAGTGTTATTGACTTAGACCTCAGGTCGATGATTGCACCATGAAGGCCTAAGAAGTCCATACCAAGGATGACATCTCTCGAGCAACGCGGCAGGATTACGAAGTTCGCGGGATAAATCCGGTTGTTAATGGTGAGTCTCGCTGTGCAGATTCCCTCCGGGGTTACGAGGTGACCTCCAGCTGTCCGGATTTCGGGGCCTTCCCAGGCTGTCCTAACTTTCTTCAGCTTCGTGGCGAACGGTCCACTGATGACAGAATAGTCGGCTCCGGTGTCGACGAGGGCTGGGATGCTGTGGCCGTCGATAAGAACGTCGAGGTCGCTAGTTCGTCGTCTTGCGTTGCAGTTAGGTCGTGGCGTCGGGTCACGGCTACGTCGGTTTGTTCCGCTGCTTCCACGTTGCGTCGTCAGGTCTACTTCGGTCCGCGAGGTTTCGTCGTCAGGGGTTCGCGTCGTGTCCTGAAGCCTTCGTCGTGGCGGTGGCGTCGGCGGCGGAGGGTCTTCGGTATTTCGTCGTACAGCCACCGCACCTCCATCGGTTGCTGCCCTTAGTTTTCCGGATGCGGGCTAGGTGACCGGCCCCGGGTTGGGCCAGTGTATGGTCGGCGTTGGGGAGAGGCGTAGCGGCCTGGCGACGGCGATCGGGAAGGTCCTCGGGATGTCCACTGCGTTCCTGCCAGGTAGTCGGCGATGTCACGTGGTCGTTCCCCCTGCTGTGGACGTGGCGCGTCGACGGCGAACCCACGCAATCCCATCTGTCGATAATGGCAGCGGCGGTAGGTGTGGCCGGCTTCTCCGCAGTGGTAGCAGAGTGGACGATGGTCGGGGGCGCGCCAAACGTCGGTCTGCCTCGGTGTGTATCGCTGACCGGCTGGCGGGCGGTATGACGTCGGTGGTGGCGGCGGTGGTGCCTGGCGGCGGAACTGCTGGGGCGGCGCGACGTCTTGACGTGGGCGAGGAGGGGGGGGGGGGCGTTGCGTCGGGCTGCAGCAGCATAGCTCATTGCTTGAAGCTGCGGCGGTGCCGGCTGAGGAACACCCAGTGACTCTTTGATTTCTTCGCGGACAATGTCTGCGATCGAATCCACTTGAGGCTGCGGCGAAGGTAACAGCTTGCGCAACTCCTCCCGCACGATCGCTCGGTTGGTTTCGCGCAAGTCGTCGGTGGCTGGTGAGTGCACTTCGGAATTGGTTGCAGACAGCGTCGAGCGGTTGTATTGTTTCGTCCGCATGTCCAGTGTCTTCTCAATCGTCGTAGCCTCGGTGAGGAATTCGGCGACCGTCGTGGGCGGGTTGCGGACAAGTCCCGCGAAAAGTTCTTGTTTAACACCCCGCATGAGTAGGCGAACTTTTTTGTCTTCCGCCATCGCAGCGTCGGCCTGACGGAAAAGTCGAGTCATCTCTTCCGTGAAGATGGTGACGTTTTCGTTTGGCAGCTGCACCCGGGTCTCCAGCAAAGAAGCGGCTCTTTCCCTGCGGACGACGCTTGTGAACGTGTGCAGGAATGCGCTGCGGAAAAGATCCCAGGTCTGCATTGAGGACTCCCGATTCTCAAACCAGGTTCTGGCCGCGTCTTCGAGGTAAAAGTACACGTGACGCAGCTTGTCTTCATTGGTCCAGTTGTTAAAGGCGGCGACACGGTCGTATGTTTCAAGCCAGGTCTCCGGGTCTTCAAACGACGACCCGTGGAAGGTTGGCGGCTCCTTGGGATGCCGAAGAAGGATCGGCGCAGGCTGCACGGGGTCGGTCATCGTCGCTGCGGTCGATCTTGGGATCTGCGACTGTCTGTCTTTTTCGGGAAGGAGCCCGTGCTCTGGCGGCAGTCCCTTCTGCCTGCGGCTTGTTCGACGATCCGGGTTCTCCTTGCCGTCGTCCTCGTCGCGGCTTGGGCTTGGGTCAGCGCTTCGCGGGGGCGTCCGGATCATGGAAGAAGCAGCACCTCCACCAGAAATGCCACGCCCGCTTCTTCTTTTATTTTGATGTGTTCGAGTTTGACCAGCAAGGACGGTTATCAACGCTCGACGCTGGCCCCGAAGCTTCTCGAACACTGCTTCGGGGCCAGCGTCGAGCGTTGATAACCGTCCTTGCTGGTCAAACTCGAACACATCAAAATAAAAGAAGAAGCGGGCGTGGCATTGCCGCAGGACGACATGAAGGATGACTGCTTCTTGGGAACCATAAGTGCCGAAGACTTCGCCGAACGACAGCGAGCGGACCCAGAACTCAGAGGCCTTGTGGAATACCTCGAGGGCAGGACCACCGTCGTTCCCAAGGTATTCACGCGAGGACTGACGTCGTTTTTCTTGCGCAACGGTGTTCTCCTTAAGAAGAGCTAGAACTACAGCAATACACGCTGTACAATGATAGCGGCGAACAGGGCGTCGTCCGTCGATCAAGTGACAAGCGGTCAAGCGCGTCGGCTTTTATACAGGCGCTATGGAACTTTCCAGCAATATCGCTGATGGCGGCGTTATCTCTCGAGAAAGCTGGAACATTCGCGTGCGGCGCGCAATCTTAACAAAACGATCTACCAAAATCGTGAAGCTTCTCGAACACTGCTTCGGGGCCAGCGTCGAGCGTTGATAACCGTCCTTGCTGGTCAAACTCGAACACATCAAAATAAAAGAAGAAGCGGGCGTGGCAATATGTATGATTGTAAACTTACGAAAATGTATAAATGCATATACATACTATAAGTTCACTTGGCTCTACCATGCATTGGACTTATGAGCATTTATCTCAGAAGACTAATTTGTGCAGAAATAGGTAAAACTTATGCTGTGATCTGTGTTACAAAGTTTAGCAGTAAAGATATTTTTTGCAAAAGTGAGAACGAAGTAAAAATCTTAGAAAATGTCATTGTAATCCACAAGCGGTGCATCCGATCAGCTGGACGAGTCGTAAAACCTTTTGAAATGACAAAAACCGTAGCGCATGCAAAAAAAAAAAAAAAGCTATGTTCAAATGCAAAGCAGTGCATTTTCACTCACCGGTGCGCACACCCACATGGTGCATGGTTATTCCGTTTTCGTAGGTAGTCTCCAAGCTCCTTGCTGGCATTGAATTTTCACGCTGGCAGCCGGTGAAGCGCCGCAGCTGACGTGATTCACAGGCTTTAGACACGTTCGCTTTGTGGCAGCAGCATGTAAAATTTGGCGCACAAACTCGCATTGCTATATCAAAACTGATTTAAAACGGAGCTGCGTAACGCCGATCAAAGAAAACGACCGCGGTACAATTTGAATGAAATAACCGACCGAAGCGCAATCGATGCCAATGGGCTGCTGCTTTTCGAGCGTCAATGTAATCTCAATACTTGTCCTCAAACAATCAAGCTCTTGTATTAACTCTAGAAGTAACACAAAAACCGGTCCTTACTAGCTGTATGCAAAATGACACGGTAACTAAGATTTTAACAATCTTCTGATACATTCTGAAATAAAATTTTTGGCTGCGTTGAGCGCCCCTAACACAGAAAATGCGAACTAACTTATCCGACCGACCGCTAAAAGAGGAGTTAGTAGCTCCACTCTCCGCGCATATCGATGAAACTCGCCGCGGTTGATTTTTTCGCCCTCTGCGGCGATCACTGGAACTTGAGACTTTCCGGGGCCTATACTCTCCTGCGTACTATTTAGATATCAGAACTTCACCTTGTGCTCGCCATAAGTGTCGGTGAATGTTGATTCCAAATGCATCCGCGTATTTCATAAACCGCCCCTGTAATTCAGCTAGGAACCCGAGTTGTATCTTTTCGATTTAATTCATGCCGTAGGACATACTGGCGCAAAAAAAGAAAAAAAAATGACGCTTCGGAACCACTCAGCTGTACGCGGTCAGCAATCGATCCGTGGTCCTCATAACGGCGCGACAATTAGAAAGAGAAAAGAAACGAACAATTTCACAAAAATGCGGATATATTGTCTTTCATGTGCATGTAGATATACAATTGTGCACGCGTGCCAACCTTGCACTCCGGCAGAGTTGCAGTTTCCGATAGTTTAGGATCGCCAATTTTCAACACGGTAGCATATTTCACCGCTAATTTGAAGTCCCAATCAGATCCTACAAGGAATGTTTTAGGAATGATCCCTATGCACATGTCTAAAGGGCATCCCAAAAACCACCCTGTTGGGATGTGGGACGTTTGGAATTTTTTGGGAGGTCCCCGGGGATGTAGTGTGTTGTCTGGGTAGCCTACCAGTGGCATGCGGAAACACTATAGTATTTAGTTACTATCTAAGAAAAAATTTGCGCTCCCATCACTGTCCCTCCTACAGAGAATTCGCATAAGTACTCCATGCAGTAGCGCTTACTCATTTTCGTGATGTCACTTGAGCATCTTGTAGTGCGTTTCAGATAGTTGGCTTTCCCATTCAGACTCTCATTTGTGTCGCTGGTTTAGGTCGGAAACTTATGATGAATAAACTTATGATGAATAAACTTATGAATAAACCTATGATGGCGAAATTAACGACATTAGAGTTATCAAACGTCGCGGTAAATTTTGTCAGGGATTTTGACATCGCTGCTCCGCCAAACGTAGTGTTTTAGGCAGTAACAACGAACATTTAACTCCTAATATTGATTCCACACCTGCGCCAAATTGAATTTACTGCGCCATTCTGATAATATCGACCCAACCTAAAAAGACACTAAGACGAACGTTAAGTCGACGTTGATTGCTGAAGCAGCGTTCCAGAAACCTCGTAGTGCTTGTTGCGTGCCAGGGAAATGCTTATTTTTAAAGGGACACTAAAGAGCAAAACGATTTTTCTCATATTGGTGAAGTACTCTTTCACGATACCAAAAACACCACGCTTGCTGCGAGAAGACGCTTAGTAAGCGAGAAAACGCGCGAAAACAAACTGTGGGTGGCGGTACCACCTTGAAGTTTCCTCACCATTCGCCGTGACGTCACATGTTTTGACGTCGCCTACTAGGCACTAAGTATTCCCTAATCGGTAAAAACGAACTACATTGTTCTCTGAGGGGGCCATAGACTTAACATACCAAGTTTGGGGTAATTTTGTTGAGCCAATGGCGCCAAAATGCGATAAATACACTTCGAAATCCGTGACGTCACGCGGGAGGTTTCGGCGCGAAATTTAAAAATGAAACTGAACTTGGATTTTCTCCGCTATTAATAAACCTATGATGGCGAAATTAACGACATTAGAGTTATCAAAGCACAACCTATTGATCTAGGCCGATTAATTGTTTCTCTTTAGCGTCCCTTTAAAGAAAATCGCATTTTGGTGGTCCGCACAGCTAGCGTTCGCACACTTCAAATCGCCCGCCTGGAAAGGGCCTCCTGACGTATCGTTTGCCTTGCCCGACGTTGCCCACCCCTTTACTGTGCGGCAGCCGACGCTGCGGTTTCTGCTCTGAAGGGCACATTACAAGCCTTGCCCAATTTTTTTAAATGATGGCAGTCCTACATACCTGCGGGGTCTTACGTTCAGCAGCTGCCTAGATTTGACCCTGGTATCCAGATGCTTGCGGTCGCAAGTCCAGTGGTTTTCAGACATTGAAACACATGGAAGTGGCCACATCCCAACTTGTGTGCGAATCAGAGGCCTTATCAACTCCTCCTCTAGGAATAAAATACGGAGAATCGATTGGCCAAAATTTCAGCGTCTCATGGAAAATGCATGCCGAGATCTTGGACATAACTTCGGGGATGTTATCAAATAGGCAATGAGAGAAGCTTCCTGCCTGCTCCCGTTTTCGGGCAACCGTTCGGACTTTGACGTTGAACTGGAAAAACTGTGTGCGCTTCGCCGAAGGGCGGAAAGGAGATACAGACGCACGAAGGCAATATGTGATTTGAGGCTGGCACGGCGCATACAGAAAAAAGTCCAACGCCTTTTGGACAAACTTGAAGAGCAGCACTGGAAATCATTCTGCGAGTCATTGGATCCTCGCAAGCCATTGTCACGCATCTGGAGCACTATTCGTGGCTTGCGCTCGACTCCGCAACAAAGGCATCCTTTCGTGGCTTTAGCCCTACATCTAGGCCGCACCCAACTTGAAGTGGCGAATGATTTTTGTACACGAATCGCTGTTGTGTGTGCCATGTCCGCTTCCGCAGTTCAGAGTGTTTTTCCTGAACTCCGGATCCCAGAAATGGGCAAAGATTTCACTATGGAAGAACTTGACGCAGCTTTGGCGGCTTCCCGACGATCATCTTCACCAGGGCCTTATGGCATCACCTACGCCGCTTTAGGCAACCTTGAACAAGAGGCCAGAGGAAAGCTGTTGAGTTAATACAACCACTCCTGGCATGCGGGCATTGTTCCCCAGCAATGGAAGATATCCTACCAGCAGTGGCCGATGGCCGATCATTGGACACATCTTGGATTCCCATCGGCTTCCGTTATCATTGGCCAATGCTCTGACAGCGTGATAGAAAAGGGCATGGCCTACATGCAAAATATGGATAAGATGGCAGCGAAAGTGGCCAATTTATTTTTTAAGTGCGTGTTTCCCGTAGTTGTTGGCTCTTACCACTTATTAGAATGAAACAAAAGGTTTGAAAGATATCTGCCACATTTAAGATGGAGGCCAAGGGCTTTTCTGTAACGTGCCATGGTTGCTGGCCAATGTTCTTGGAATGTGCTTGGCCATCAAGCATACTCACTTCTTTGTATTATTCTTCTCCATGGAAATTCGTGACGCACGAAGACGTACAAGCGGTTAAAAAAATGAGACGGAAGAGCGGTTGTGTCCGTTTCTCTAGCACAGTTTGTCGTGAAGTCTTACAAACAGCTACCGAATAGCCACGTGCTAATATTTTTTCCGGTCATTAATTCAGTTCGCTCTGATTGCTCTGCGGAATACTTCATTTTTCATTTCTTTTTATCCAGAGGACCAGACCTGTACATGCGCTCGCGCGCAGTGCGCGACGTTTGAATTTTGCACCTTTTCCCGCACGCGGCACGGTTCGGCCTGTGCACAACCTTAGTGCGCTAAAAAAATAGTTCACCAATGCATCCAAACAGGCAATTTTCACGAATTTACAAACTGCAGCGGCCGTTATGCGCTTGTGTAATAGTGCACAAGTCATCAAAAATATTGCAGTTAATGTGGCTTTAAGCGTGTATTCGCATGTACCGAATACACTCTCCAACCACGCGTGAACAAGGCGCGGCCGGCGGCGGCGCCTTGTTCCTTGTTCGCATGGCGTTGGTTGAAGGTGGAGGTGTGCTGTGCAGGGGGGCGACGAGCTTCTAATTCAAGTTGAAACAGAAGGTGAGTAAATTTCAGCAGTCTCTCTATTTGCCCCTGTTCCCTCTATGCAATATGGGATTCGATGACGAGGTTCACTGAGGCGAAAATCGCGGATGCTGCGTACGTAGTGCATGTGTAGTCCTAGCTCTTTTCAATGTGTGTGATTGCACATGCCGTAGTTTTCCCATGTTACCAGCGAAAACCGGGCATATGTCAAACGTTCTTCTGTACGGTGTTCGAGCATCGCTTCAATTCGCCTTAATTTTCCATGAGCGATCCACGGTTTTCTGTGAAAACTATTCGCGATATGACATAAACTTAACGGACTGCCACCTGAGGTGTTGCCCCCTGCATGGTCCGAAAGACAGTTGCCGAGCCGCTGACGCAGTCTGTAGCTGCTACATCTCGGTAAATGCAAGGTTCCACTTAGTATGCAGTATGACCGTACTTTGTATCAAGCAGCGTCGAGCTTCGCATACTATGCCCTTTAATTAACACGTAGCAGCGAGTGGCGTGTGGTCGGCGTGCGCGGCTATTTCTCGTTCGCTTCTGGAGGAGCGCCTCGCGTTGCCACATTGCCATGCTGAATTCTTACTGGGTTTTATTACTTTTAATCACAATTTTCCACCATGAAGGCATAGATTTTGTCAGTCCGCATAAGTACTGCGTAGAATGTATAATGAATATTTCAAGTGATGAACTAATGCTGTTTTATCACTGCAAGGTTATCTTTCTGTTGGCACCACAACCTCTGAATATAATAAAGACTTCTTTCCAAGCTTTTAAACATGTGTAACATTTCTTTGATAAACCTAATAATTTATTTATTGCTTTTTTTTTATTACAGATCGGCTATTTCTCCCTAGAAGATGGCAGCAGTGCTAAAGATGCCATGCACAGAGAGCTCCAGCACATTGTATCTAAAATGGTCGTACAGAAGTACAGCTGGGTTTCTGAGAACAAATTAGCATTTAAAAGCCCGGCAAATGTGCTGCTGTTTCTCCTTGGTAAGTGTCAGTAAAAAACAAATTCTAGTTTTCTCTCCTGCTCTGCAGGACAACATCCTCATTATGAGGTTCAGTATTATGTAGACTTCTTCATGTTGTGATATTTCGGTCGTAGTTGTTTAAAAGATGCTTCACCACGACCAGTATATTTGCAGATACTGCATTACTGATGTTTGTTTGGAAACTTGTCCAACTGATAAAAATTTTTCAGAGTTTATATATGCTGCCTTCATGAATACTGCCAACTTGTGCCATCAGGAGCAAGAATCAGCATTGAAACAAACAGTTTCACTACTACCAAGATGCTTCTCCAGTGCAGTGTTCGATCATCTTATTTTCTGTTTTATTGGAGTTCGTATTTTTAGGAGCCGAGAACCAGAGCACATAACCAATTTCTTTGTTTAACAGTCAGCAGCACTGCTAAGCAGCAGGACTCAACAGAAGCTCCCCGGCAACTACAACATTATGGTACATCGACTATCCCAGCAACGTTCATAAATCTCAAAGGACATACGTACAGGAAGAAAACAAGGACATAATAGAGTGCTCGTGCGCCAATGCTCCTTCCATAGTGCTATCAGCAAAAAAAGTATGATCTTTTATAATTTGAAAGAATATATGTTGTTCTGGAAGAGGGTGCCAGAATAGAAGATTAAGTGGGACATTTTTTGTTGTATTTCTTCATCTTTTGTTTCATATTGATGGGGTTCTCACAAAACTACGCAAGCTACTCCATTAATAAACTTGTAGTTGAAAGTGAAAAAAAAAATGTATTATGCTGTCCAATCAACTCTTCCTGTCCGTGCATGTGTTCTGATCTTCATAATCATGCATAACCGATTAGCCTTCCAACAAATGTTCCCGCTATGTGTTGAAAATTGTTGAAAGCCTGAGAAATGACTTTTTAAAGAGAAGCTCATGATTTTTTGTCTCCTTGTATTTCACAGGTGCCAGACGTACACTGTTCAACACAACTGACGCAGCTGTTTCGGACCTAACAAAAAGGTGGCTCATGTTCGCTGTGGATCAAGAAGGTGCACTTATGCAAAGACAGCGTACCACCATGATGAAATACTCCAACAGAAGCCCAAGCAACACTTTATAATCGCAAGAGTTCAGGAAGGAATATAAAAATGGCGTATTGCCTTGTATATATTCAGTGTAAAATAAACCTGAAGCACCAGAAATATTTGCCTTGTGACTTGTTTGGGGGGTGGGGGGGGTACAGACAAAAATGTAGAAAAAAGTAGCCGGGCATCAAATTTTATCCAAGACAAAAAACTACAAAAAATGTGCCAGAAATTACATTGGCCAAAATGCTTGGCCTCCATATCTAGAACATGCTTGGTTATTGCATGGTGTTCCACTACAGTGCCAACCATGGCAAGAGGTGTTTCCAATGATTTGCCAAGCACGGCCTTCCTTTGCTTGGTCAATGGTAGGCTTGTTACAACTGCCAAGCTCATATTTTGCTTGGCCTCCAATAACTTTCCATTCATGGACAGCTTGGCCACTGATGATTTACCATGCTTGGGCCAAGCAAATTTTGCTGTAAGTCGGCTTGTGCCACTACTCAAACTAGGAAAGTCACCATTCGATTTGACGTCATTTCGCCCTATTTCCCTGGCAAGGTGCGTAAGGAAAGTCATGGAAAGGATGATACTTCTACGCCTAGAATGGTATCTCGAGCGCTACAATGTGTACCCAGACTGCATGACGGGCTTTCGGCGAGGCAGGTCATCCGTTGACAACGTAACTGACCTCACAACCTTTGTCCAGCAGCAAAAGTGCCTCAAGCGCATATCACTGGCGCTATTTCTCGATGCGAAAGGGGCGTACAACGTAACACATGACGCGATATCCTCGAGTCGCTGGAGGCTGTCGGAATTGGCGGTCCGATGTTTCAGTGGATCCGCGATTATTTGACCAGAAGGTCCTTCTTTGTGCAGACAGAAGATGGTCCCACTGCCAACCACTATACTTCTCGTGGCGTCGCACAGGGCGGAGTATTGAGCCCCAGCTTTGTTTAATCTTGTGATGGTCGGCATTCGTGAGCATTTGCCAAGTACTGCTCACATATCAATATATGCTGACGACATTTTCCTTTGGTCTTCGGCTGTGACCCGTCTGCAAGTGCGCGCAGGCGTCCAGCAGGCTGCAGGGTTGCCACTGACTTTCGACTAAATGTCGCCAAACGACGAGCAAAAAGTCGCCAAAAGTCGCCATTTTTTCACAAATTTCGCCAAAAAAGTCGCCATTCTAGATATGTGCGGCATACCTATAGTAATAAAAATTTCCACTCATCTATAGCTCCGTAGAATACAGTACCATCCTAGACCCTTAAATTACACTGATGTTTCTCAATGCCAGTCGTATCGCCCGCTTCACCGTGGGAGTACATGGTGCTGCTTCTCCGACTAGCCGCAAGATGTGCGTGGTGACGCAAGGGTGAATGAATGAAACGCTCATGATATCCTTCCATCCCTGTCCGCTCGTTTCAAAGGTAGAAGTGTGCTAAACCTTGGGCGAAAACTGTCAAATCGTTGTTTGTAGACAGCTTTACGTACCCTTATATATCTTACCGGTACTTACCTACGGAGCAGAAACCTGGAGACTTACAAAGAGGGTTCAACTTAAATTGAGGACGACGCAGCGAGCGATGGAAAGCAAAATGATAGGTGTAACCTTAAGAGACAGGAAGAGAGCAGAGTGGGTCAGGGAACAAACGGGGGTTAATGACATCATAGTTGAAATCAAGAAGAAGAAATGGATATGGGCCGGGCCGTAGCACGTCGGCAGGATAACCGGTGGTCATTAAGGGTAACTGACTGGATTCCAAGAGATGGCAAACGCGTGAGGGGGAGACAGAAAATTAGGTGGGTAGATGAGATTAAGAAGTTTGCAGGTATTACGTGGCAGCAGAAAGCACAGGACCGGGTTGATTGGCGGAACATGGGAGAGGCCTTTGCCCTGCAGTGGGCGTAGACAGGCTGATGATGATGATGATATGAATTAAACGGATTAAAAGGTTTATTGAAGGTAACACGACAGAATTCTTACAGTGAGTCTTACACCTTTTCAGTGTGAACTAATATGATACCGGACGCCACCGACCCTTTCTTATAGTCACTTATATCTACACGCGTCAATCCGATGCGTTAATAATGAACAGGTAGATAAGGTAAAATGTTATATAACAATTGTTTTCATTGCACACGCTCACCGAGAACAGTGGAAAATGCCTCAATAAATATTTTTTATTGCACAAATAGCCGCGTATCCGCCTCTCTTCGCTATCCCAAAACAGTCTTTGCGAGCTGAATTATGGGAACTGAAACAGTGAATAAGTTGCCAATCTATTCAGAACAGTTGGCGCTCTGGCGGAACAAATGGTCGGAAGACGCGGCCAACCCGTCGTCTACAGGGGCGTAGCCAGAAATTTTTTTCGGGGGGGGGGGGGGGGTTCAACCATACTTTATGTATGTTCGTGCGTGCATATATACGCAAGCAAAACTGAAAAATTTCGGGGGGGTTTGGACCTCCCCCCCCCCTTGGCTACGCCCCTGGTCGTCTAGCCCCTTCAGAAGCGAAACTTCAGAGAAGCTTAAGGCACTGAAAGCCTTAAGCTTATTAAAGCCCCTTGATGTTGGAAAGTAGCGGCGCTCCTTTATCCACGCCGGCTCACCCTCGCCGCGCCGTCAATCTCCTCTTTCTTCGCCCTCTCTTTCGCGGAGCCGGCGCATCCGCAACGCTGAAGGCCGCGACGCGCGCTACCTCCCAGTCAGGTGACCCTGACGTCACGAGAAGCGAGCGCAAGCAAACTTCGCGCGCTTTCAGCTGCTCACGCACGCCATGAACCCTCCAGGCGTCAACCCTCCAGGCGTGTGTGTACGGGTGTGTGCAGGTGTATGCGTGTTTGTATGTGTGCATGTGTGCGCCTGCGTTTGTATGTGCGTGTGCGCACGTGTTAACGTGTGAGTGCATGTGCGTGCGTTTGTGTATTCGCGGTGTTTGTGCATGTACGCACATATGTGTATGTATGTGTGCGCCTGCGTGTCTGTATCACTTGTGCATGCGCGTGCGTGTCTGTATCGCTGTGTATGTGTGTGTGTCTGTATCGCGTGTGTATGTATGTGCCTGCGTGTCCGTATCGCGTGTGTATTTATGTGCGTGCGTGTCTGCATCGCGTTTGTATGTATGTGCGTGCATGTGTGTATCGCGTGTGTATGTATGTGCGTGCGTGTCTGTATCGCGTGTGTATGTATGTATGTGCGTGCGTGTCTGTATCGCGTGTGTATATATATATGTGCGTGCGTGTCTGTATCACGTCTCTATGCGCGTGCATATGTATGTACGTGCGTGCGTGTCTATATCGCCTGTGTATGCGCATGTGTATGTAAGTGCGTGCGTGTCTGTTCGCATGTCCACGCACGTGTGTCTGTAACACGTGTGTACGCGCGTGTGTATGTATGTGCGTATCTATATTGCGTGTGTGTGTGCGTGCGTGCCTGTATCCTGTGCGTATGATCGTGTGTATCTATCTGCGTGCGTGTCTGTATCCCGTGTGTATCTATGTCCGTGTGTGTATGTATGTGCGCGTCTTTATCACGTGTGTGTGTGTCTGCGTGCATGCATCGTGTGTGTGCGTGCGTGTCTGACAGCGGCATTGACACAAAAAGGCTTCGGGCTCACTCATTTGGCCCAATTTAAGTAAACCACCACATTCCTTCTTGGGTGCCTTCTTTTAGCTCATTAAGACCACAATTATGAAAAAAAAAAATCTCGCCTATACTTTATGCTGGTTACATTATATGCGTTAATACATCGCGTTACAGAAAGCGGAGGCGGCGACGGAAAGGTAAAGCGCTCAGCCGCCAGTTGGTATACTAATTTTTTCCGAAGCGCATTCAAAAAGCGTCTTCAAAAATATATTTGTCACTTTGTTCTATCGGAGGTGTATTCATGTGGGAGGTCTATCGGAAGCCCACTTTCGTCATGAGTATTGCTTAAGAGACAGGTTCTCATTTGACGCTTCAAGGAGCCGATTAAACAAGCGCGCGCAATGATTCTAATGCGGCCGCGGCGAGCCAGTGGAGGGTTCAGCGTGCCGTGCGCAGCGCGCCGACCAGAGGAGGGGAGAAGTCCGAGGAGAATTGAGGAGGAAAACGCGCGTGCGGAGGAGAGTGTCGCTACTTTCTAGATCAAGGGGCTTTAAAACTTATAGTAAAACACTGCCGCCTCGCGTTATGCAAGGCGGTCCGCTGACTTACATGTTGCTAGAATGTCGCTAGAGGCCGCTGCAGTACCTCCTGTATCGTATACGTATACGTGTACGTGTGGGCACGAGTCTACATGAAGCCTTGGGTTTTAGGGACAACAATGGAAAGCTGAACATGTCCGCGATAGAAATAAGTAAGAGACGGTTAGAGTATTGGTGGCAGAAAAGTAGAGATAAAGAACAAAAATAAATAACGGGGGAATAATAAGGTCATTCTGCCTTAAGAGGCAGAGAGATAGACCGTGAATTTGTATTTTTTCGTACAATAACATAGATTTAATCAATGTAGATAAGGTATTAGGCCAACATGAAACAAGGAAGTTTTTTTTTTTTTTTCGAGCCTGGTGGCAGACATGTCACCGCCCCGTTACAAAGGGGACGCTCATAGCATCCATCCATCCTATCTAGATATGAATTGAGGAGATACACACGAGTTACAGGACGGGCATACCGAATGACGCGTAATGTGCACAATCTACTCGTGGGTCTAAAACCGTGAAAAATACAGAGAATGTTGCCGCTCATTCGTTGGGAAGACACTGAGCTTAGGATGCATAACTTAGTGGAGACCTAAGCCGAAAATCGCCAAAAATTCGCCGTGTCGCCATTCATAATTTTAGGTCGCCACGAGCCTCTCAAATTCGCCAATTTGGCGAAAAGTAGCCACCACTGGCAACAGGGGCGTAGCCAGAAATTTTTTTCTGGGGGGTGGGGTTCAACCATACTTTTTGTATTACGTGCGTGCGTTTGTATGTGTGCGTGTATATATACGCAAGCAAAATTGAAAAATTTCGGGGGGGGGGTTGAACCCCCCCCCCCTTGGCTACGCCCCTGACTGGCAACCCTACTTCTCTCCAATACGCTGCCGCTCGCTTCCGTGCATGTGCAGAGTTCTCGCAGTGCACTTGCGGCGTCTCACAATGTACCGCTTGCAGTGCGGCTTCAAAAAGGATCCTCAAGCTTTACTGGCACTTCCGAAAAAAACCCGCATTTCCCCGAAGGGGAGTATGAGGAAGTGCGAAGCACGGGGTGATGCTATGAGGGGGCGCGCGCGACTAAACTGCAGAGCCGAGCGAAGGAGACGGCAGCGAGAGAGCACGCGCCAGCCGACCCACGGAGGTCTGGCCGTTTTTAAGTGCAAAGCACTTTTACTGATGATGATGATCTGTCTTCCGAACTCGTTCCAAAGAACCCGCAACGCGTTCAACTTGTTGGCGGCGTTGCGCACGCCCGAGATGGGGCTCAGGTTGTTGTCGAACCACAGTCGATCGCACACCGCGCAGCTATATCCGAAGCTGCGGTCCAGGAAGTCTGGCTTGAAGCGCGCGTCCGGCCGATCGAATTCGAGGGCCCGCGCTCGCTCACGCATCGCGCGTCCCCGCGCCAGATCGGCTTCGGGGTGCTCGGCTCGCTTCGCACGCTTTCGTTCGGCGTCTCGCCGCCGGCCTTCATCACCACAGGTAGAGTGTACTAGAATACCACAGGCAATGCGCGGGGCGCGCGCAGCCACGGAGCGGAGGGCGGAGCGCGCGCAGTCACGTGGGGCGTGACGTCGCTGCGCCGTTGCTAGAGTCCGTTGCTACAGACGCTCCTCTCCGCTCCTCGCGCCGTTGCTATAGGACGGCGGATTCAGGGTCGCTTATAAAGTGCATTCGCACTTAAAACGAACTTGATAAAAGGAGAAAGGCTCTTCAATCACGTTTACGGTGAAGAGCAGACGATCGACGACAACGACGCCCCACTCAAAGCGAAATGAATTTTCCAAGTCGCGATTACACCGTGTAGGACGTATACCTCGAGGTAATTCTCATTCTGTCATGTTAAAGATTAATAATTGTCCACACGCACTCCGAAATGAAGCCGCACACGCTATCGATGTTCTGCGATGTGGACTACGAATCATGATTGTTGTTTTGATATGGCATGCTTACAGTAGCAGCCGTGTACTTTCGTGAACAAACGTTTCCGGCGTGCGAAAAAATCACAGCATATCCACGGAGTGAATGATGATGAGTGGGCGAAGCTGCGGAGGTTCATCGGTAAACCGTGAATCTTCCGTGAATTCTGCCCAGTACATCATCGCCGACGTGAGAGCGGGCGCGTTTATACTAAAGGTTCGATGAGTTATGACGACTTGCAGCTCACTTTAATTTGACATGTACGCTGTGAATTTTCATTGTTTAGAAAACCATTGCTTTAGAAAACATCTGGCGTCTTTCGTTAAGCAGCTGGCGTCTTTTCGTTTTGCTTTAGAAACATCTGGCGTTCTTTCGTTTTGCTTTTACAAAACATCTGGCGTCTTTCGTTGGTTTATTTCATCAATCAACGGCGTTTTGAACAAAATTTTTATTGTTTAATCACGCACAGGAGAAATCTCACCAGGCACTACCTTGGAGGTAAAGAATGGCTGCTAATGGGAATGAGAGACAGAAGAAGTCGGCTTTTAGCTAACGCTGCGAATTTTTTATTGTTCAACAAAGCACAGGAAAAATCTCCCACCGGCACCACCTTGGAGGTCAAAGCGTAAGACTGGTTACGCACTACGACTACTACGACTACGACTACGACTACGAGGGACGAACGGGTGCCGCCTTAAGGAGCTTCGCCCCTAAAAAGAAATTATACGGCCACGGCACTGTTTCCTGAGAAGGTTAGAGTCAAATCCTCCGTGCCGCTGGAGAATCACCCGCCGATTAAGACGCGAGGCAGCTAGCTGAGCTTTAATCACTGTGAAGCAAGATGAACTGCTCGCCTCGTTTTTTCGGCTCTCGCGTCATGCTTGCACTCTCTTTTAGAGGCGTAGCTCCTCTTAGTCTAACCTTGTCACGTCTCCGTTGTCCGGCGTAAACGGATCTCCCGTATGATGCAATAGATGGCGCTGTGTCATAGAAGCACATACAAACTGCAGTTCAGGGACGATATTCTAGATGGCGCTGTACACAATCTGTGTCGTCATCACCATTTCTTGTCTCATTTCCCAGATGGCGTTGGTCCAATAGAATAGTGTGCAATATGGCGCTTGTGTGAATCGACACTAGATGGCGCTGGAAGTGCCGCTGCTCTCCGATTGGCTGCTGCGCGGGCTGCGCGGGGAGCGAGCGCCTCTCTCATTCTCCTGGATTGTCGCCGTGCGTGTCGGACCGTTGGCGGAGCATGGACGATTCGCAGCGGCGGGCGCTCGCTTGGCGGCAGCCAGGCGGATCTCGCGACGGTGCGCGCCAAGGACGCCGCTGCGAAACGGGATCAACAAGAAGTGGATCCCGAGACCATGATTGCTTCAGGAGCTTCGCCCAAGCTCTTCATCATTCATCCGTGGATATGCTGTAATTTTTTATGAGGATATCGACTTTACAGGCGTATAAAACCTGCTGCGCGAACGCGGCTAGAAAATCGCATAAAGTCAGAAGGTGGTTACTTCAAGGTTGCAATTGCAAAGCATGTATTAAGTGCCAGTTATATTTAGCGGCTTATATATATATCACCCTAATAAAGTGACAAAAACAAAGCAAACCTGCAGAATAATGTCAAAGCTTGCCGAAAATGCACAGACGCCCGTTCCGGCGTGATAAAGCAGCCTGCCCGACGCGTGAATTGCAGGCGCCGAGCTGCTGACAATGTGCCGAGTTCAGTTGAATTCAACCAACCCCGCAACGCTAACGGTATAACGCGAGTGTGAACGTTCAACAACGACGGGTAGGTCGCACGAACACGGGGAATCAAAACACAAAATGTTTCACCTACAACCGTAACTGGACTTCCACAATGCGAGAAGACAGCGAGTAATCATTAGAGGCCGGATTTTAGGCATTAAAAAACGTCGTTTTAGGCGCCAAAAACAGGCAGCCAAAACAGCGTATTAGGCATCCAAAATCGCAAATATAGGCACAATAAATTTTCACGTAAATGCAAATAATTTCAAACGAAGACGTGAGCGACCTCTACATAGAACAAGAAAACAAAAATGTTATTGCTTAAGAGGACACAAAGGCGCCAGCAGCTGAACATAGCCGTGCAATTTTGCTTTGTCTCGCATGGTTCCCAGAACTTGGTCTCTCTCGTGTTCTGCACGGTGTGTCAAGTGTCCACTGTCGAATGAACACACTCCTGGGTGTCTTTTCGGCATGACTGAAAAGGGCAGAGCAGGAGCAGGTAGCAAGATCGCTATAAGTCCAGAAGAGGCGGATTTCTCCTATTGGTCGAGTCGAATTGCATATAGGCCCTACCAGTGAATCAGTGGCGTAGCCAGGGGGAGGGAGGTCATCAGGGGTTCAACCCCCCACCCCTGAAACTTTGCAGTTTTGCATGCGTATATTACACGCACACATACAAACGCACGCACGAACATACTAATGTATGGTTGAACCGCCCTCCCCCTCCGAAAAACATTTCTTCCTACGTTACTGCAGTAAACACCTGACAAAGTAAATTACAAACAAAGTAAAAGCTGAGTGTACATCCCATTTTTCGTTCTTTTTTTGCTCTTCACTCTCCTTCCCACTGACGGCTGGCTCTCCACGGTCTCGCATTCGTCAACCGCTCGCGCCATGTCAGTGCGGCGGCGAATGCTCGCCAGCGTGTCCCACTTCACTGCTGCTAAAGGTTCTTGCCGGGAGTTGGTTGAACGAGAGGACTAGGTTTAACCCCATAGTTCCGAACAGTCGATGTTGCGTGGTAACATGAATAATGGTCTCAAACTGCACCCGGGAGCGAAACTTGAGGCTAAATAGTGTTCATATAAGCGTCAATTTCGAAAATAGGCATTTATATGGCATCTCTAAGCATCTAGGCACAAACTCCAAAAATAGGCATTTATAGGCACTATAAAAACACTATAAAAGCACTTCTTAGCCCCTAATTCGTGCTCATATATCAAAGTGGCGCGATAGGAGCGCAAGGAACAAAATAGGCATTTGCCTAAAATCCGGTATCTAGTAATCATTACTGTAGTCGCTGTGTGCATGCGCCGCGTTATATATTGATTCAGGTAGTCGAAACAAACGAAAGCGATGAACTCAGACAGCCAAAAAAGAAGCGAGACAGCGCTGTCAGCTGCCCACGCTTGCCGCCTTTATTTCTCGCGCGAAGTGCCCGGCAACCGATAGTTTCACACGTGAATCGCGTGCCTGTTGTCTACACTGTTGTTGCAGGCCACGACACAGCAATACTTCGGACCTCGCTTGCGCTTCTGCGGGGTCGCTTCTGCCAACGTGGAAATGCCAACGGGAGGGTGTGGAGGGTGAAGTCATCACGAATCGCTGGACAAATGGCGACTGTACAGAGAGCAGAGCTGTTTGGAGTCTTCGCTGGTGCGAGGGGGAGGTGCGCGAACACTCATGGGAAGAGTGAGGAACTCGCGTACGGCGGCTGGGATGGCGGAGGAGCCGTGACGCTTAGTTCGTGTATGCAGAGGCTCCGGCTGACCCGAGCGTTTATTCACACGTACTGCTGACGATAAGGGGGTGTCCGCCAGGGAGCCATCGAGTAGACGACAGAGCAGGCGCATTTGGGTCACAGCACGACGTTGTCGCAGAGGACGCCACTTGGCCATCTTCAGGCGGGTAGCGTAGTCCGCCGGCGGAGACTTTATGGAGCGTGCGTAGAGGATGCACGAGGCTCTTCTTTGTACGCTTTCGATGCGGGCGATAAGGTGCTGTTGGTTGGGTGATCATACGGCGCAGCCATATTCAAGGATAGGCAGCACGAGTGATGTGTACAGAAGGGCAAATGTAGCGGGACCGCATGGTTTAGAGACTCTGGACACGAAGCCGAGGACGCGGCGAGCCCTAGCAACGACGCTTGCAACCTGAAGGCTGAAGTCCAGAGTGCTGGTGAACGTCACACCTAAGATTTTCAGTGAGTCCTCCGTGGGAAGAGGGATACCGCGCATAGTGTATGAGGGCTTGGCAGGCAGGCGAGCACTCGAGAACTTCATTACACTGCATTTATCGGGGGATAGCTTCAGGTGGTTGGAAATGATCCAGGAGTCGATCACCATTAGGTACTCCTGGAGATCCTCACTTGTGGAGGGACAAAGGATAGGGGCAAGGATGGACGTGTCGTCCGTGTACTGCACAAGGGGGAAGCGGTTGTCGTGGGGCATGTTGTTGACGTATATCAGGAAGAGGGTCGGCGCAAGGACAGAACCCTGAGGCACTCCTGAGGGCACAGGTATCCTCTTCGAGTGGGCGCCACAATATATGACACGTTGGCTGCGCCCGATCAGGAAGTTGGCCAGCCACCCGAGCAGGCATCCACGGATTCCTGCTTCCTTGGAGACCGGAAGAGGGTACACATCATCGTGTCTTCTGCTGCAGACAGATGAAGCAGGCTGGTGAAAATATCCCGCGTGACTTACAGAGGAAATTGGGGCGTCATCAAACAACTGGGCGTGAAGTTAAAACTGACGCAGATTTGAACTGTCTGTATCCCCTCCCAAACACCTCGCAACTCCATCCAACCCCTCGTCCGGCGCGCGGCGTGCCTTCCGACGCCGTCCCCGCCGCGGCCCGCCAGCTGACGTGTGTCTGAGACCCCTGTTGCTCGCTCGTGCGTACCGATTACGCCACGATGACGTACACGGTGCCGTCGCAGCTTCTGTTGCGCTGCGCCTAAAATCAGGAGGGGTTCTCATGCATCAACGTTGACGAGAGATCTGAGAACCCCTCCTCATTTCTAGAATGTGGAGTTGTGTGCTGGCAAAGTGCGCAGGCTGCCATGTGCGTCATGGACCGATGTATGTCTAAATAAAACACGAGCGGTTCATACTGTGCAAAAGGTGACGCGACGCAAGGCGAAGCAACAAGAGGCACAGGAACGCCTTTTCCTGTGCCTCTGTATCTTCACCTTGCGGTGCTTCTTTTGCACAGGTCTCTCCAGGCAAAAAAGGGCGCACGGTTTGCTCGCCCTTACTGGGTGTGGAGGGCATTCTTGCACTTCCGGTATCGTGCGCCCCGACAGCTGAATCATCCTGCTCAAGTCTCTCACAGCTGGCCGTCGAGATGGCCGTCACAGATGTCACGATTGCTATAAAATAGTGGTTTCGTGAATAATTCTAGGTACGCTAAAAGTGCGAACACTTCGTTTCACTTTCAGCTTCTTTACGTCAAGTACCAATTAACGAACACCTTGGCAGCGCTTGGGGATCGCGTGTTTCAAGTCTACTTCATAAACAGAGCAACAAAAAGAGAAACCTTTAAAATTATTTCACTTGTTTGTACTGAATGATGTGTAAAACAAGCTAATGCCGTGCCTTTTCTCTCTCCCTCGTTATTTCTCACCCCATCTGTGCTCGAATAGCCAGAGAGCCCCCTTCGATGGAGCGATTTCCGGGGTAACTGGGCCTCAATAAAATTCACTGAGTGCGTTCCTTTGCACATTGCTGTCATTTATGCCAAATTGCAGGCTTAAGAGACACGCAGATTTTGTAAAGTAAAAGAAGTTTTTGCTTTTAATCAGTATCTTGGTTGCTGTCACTCTGCTTCAACCATAAGTTCCTTCCCAACCAAATAGAATTCCGTCCAATGTTCACCTTTGAATATTAAGCCGACCTGGATTGTTGAAGTAAGGTTCCGGAAACCGCCTATTGCTTGTATCGTCAAGGAAATGGTTACAGTGTGAAAGAAAATCACGTTTAGCGCACTTCAAGCCACCCGCCTCGTGGGACGCACCATTCGCCAAGCACGCCCTTCACTGCCCGAAAGCCGGCGCTGCGGTTTCTTGCTGCTTGTTTCTTTAATGCCGTCGCTGCTGTTGGTCTAGCGGTGTGCACCCTACGGAAATCGGACGTAACTTATAGTCATAGCGGGCTTCGGGAGCGAGCAAAACAGGCGCAGCAGTGCGCACTAATGAAACCACCACTCAGACGCGGCCACGTCACCGGTCCGGTGAAGACGGAACTTTTGATTCATCCGCGTAGTTCTAAAGGGTAACACCATGAACTTCACCGTGAATCAAACAGAAATGCACAAGCGGGATTTTATTCAGTATGGTCATGCACTTCAAGGATCTTTTTTGTCAAGGGCAGTTCGAGTAGCAGTGATTAATTCTGCTAAGGGATGCCTTCATCGGGCTAATACCAGAATGTCCAGCATGTAGGTGGCAGAAATGGTGTCCTGATCATTTACCTTAATTTCTCGAATGCTAAAGCACTGCTCTAATACACAAGATTGATGTTTTAGGCGTTCTCAAACATTGGCTTTTCACTCTGACATACATTGTAATCTGACTAGTGTCCCTTAAAAGTGTCCAGAACCGCGTTTTGCCAAGGTAACCAAGCAATGCCGCATAACCGATAGGCAAGATATGTTGAACACAAAACTGAGGACAACTGGGCAAGTCAGTGTGGTAGCGCAATAAATAAACAGCGAAATAGAACGGAGACGGGGACCACAGGACGGTGCGCTGAGAGTCCGCGGTGTTCCCTTATTTTTCTATCACCGTCTTTTGCGCTGTTTGTTAGTTGTGCACCTTTGACGTGCAAAAATTTCATAGCAGGTCCGAGTTCAGACACGGCTTCTCAGTAAAAACGAAACGAAAATACGTATAAATCTGGCACGTACATTTTTGATGTCTGTGCCCGAAAAGTTACGCGGGCAAAAGATCTATGCGTGAGGCAACGTTCGAGGCATGAAGCACATGTCACACTAACACAGGATCAGCGCAGTAACCTCGCTGGTAACGTTGTAATCGACACATTCGAATCCCACTTGCACCCATAGTGAAGCGGGCGTTTTATGTGCGTGCGGCAACTGTGGCGGCCTGAAAACGCGTCCTTGCAGTGGGGGTTGGGACCATCGTGCCGAATACGGCAGCTGCGCCGAAACTCGTTTTCTAGGCGCACGTGTTCGTGCCTCGGAAATCAACCTGCAGCAAGCAGAAGGTGACAGTTGGAAGTTTGACTTTGCGCCCACTTTCGTGAAGCCACGTCAACCATGAGCAGTGAAACTTAAAATTTAAACCAGCCGTAAAATGTTGCTGCCAGAAAATTTATAACTGTTCGGGCTTGAGACAACAGCCTATCTGCACTAAAATGAATGGGCCACGCATGACTCCTCAGAAGCACTGACAGAGCGTGCCTGTCAGCTATCTCTTCCTTCTATGCTATGGCAGCCATAATTTGTATCAACTCTAAACGTCGTCATGTGCTCAGCCTAAGGAAGCGACTTACAGCATTTACCAGCCTCGATGAATTTATGAAAAAGAAACACGGCCGAAATGAGAAGAATAATTATGTTGGCAGAAAGCATTGCGTGTGCCCAGAGTGGGACATGCAAAGTTGAAAGCCAGCAGAAAGACTGCAGGTATCGCAGTAGGCGTCTGGCAAGGCCTTCGAGAGGACAGAGAAAGCGCTCAAGAATCCCAGCTGCTTCCGCGAGCCGCCACGCATAGCGGCGATGCAAACAAAAGTGTGAACAGGGCGCATGCGTACGTGCGAAACGTTTAGTCAGTAGACGGAGCAAAATTTTCGGTTTTACTGTTGTAGTACAATCAAGGGATGTGCGGTCGCATATCCGCACAGAGCCTAATCGTGTCGCTTAACGACTTCTTGACGTGGCCTCAATATTGGTCAGCCCTCAATCTAGTGCAATACAGTTAACTGGTCAGACCGGCTAATTAGATGCACCCAATCAGAAACGCCAACAAACGAGGTGCATGGAACTTTGCGCTTTTAAAGAAATGGTGCGCATTATAACGCACACTAGTTTCGCTGAGGATGCCCAAATTCATATACCGTAATAGCGAGTTTTAGTATACCGGGAAACGCTTACGTTAGCGTTAGCGTGCGTCTCAACGCTGACGCTAAAACGGAACGCGCTGCGTGTCAACTGGTGGTCTTTTAGTACAGCGGAAGGCATTCCCGCTAACGCTAACGCAAGCACATACAGTGCCATCTAGACATAAAACCACTAAATGCACTGTAGAATCCACAAAAGCGCCACCAATTTGAGCTGATCCAAAGTCACCACTGTTGCGTCTCCACGTCGCGTTTGCAGAAATGTTGAGTTCTCACACGTTGGTTTCTGTCGACATGCCGCGTTCGAGAATTCTTCAAGACCCATATTACTCGGCCTTTTTAAGCTGGGACGCATCAAGCGTCACATTCATGCACTGCCGCGAAAGGCATGAAGGGAAACGATGCCTGACATGCATGCTGACATGTATCTGCTTGACTTGTGGCCGTATCTTGGAAAGAGGCGACTAAAGACAGCGTCGCCATCTCTGCGCTGCTACAGAAAACATGAGCGAACCTTGCAAACAAATCTAGCTAAGCCTTCTGCAGCGCAAATCCACTTTGTATCTCAAAAACGGAGCTATTTTATCGGCGGTACGCGGTTGGCGAAGCCTCATTACTCAAATCTAAATCAAAAACGAACATTATTAGGGAATGAATAAGTTTAATAATGCAGGACGACGGCTACAAAGATTCGAAGTGGACGGCTCTCGCTTCAACAGGCACCGCCATCTTGCCCTACGTACGGGATCTCTTGCGTGCGTTAGCGTTGAACGCTATATTCCAGAAATAGCGTTCGTACGTAAGAGCTCGGGCTACGTTCACGTTCTGCTCATGCGCAGTTAGGAACACGCAACGCTAACGCTAACGCTAAATGCTTGCGTTTGCTGTTATCCGCTATACTAAAACTCGCTAATAGCGAGTTTTAGTATAGCGGGAAACGCTTACGTTAGCGTTAGCGTGCGTCTCAAAGCTAACGCTAAAACAGAACGCGCTGCGTGCCAACTGGTGGTCTTTTAGTACAGCGGAAGGCATTCCCGCTAACGCTAACGCAAGCACATACTGCGCCATCTAGACATAAAAACACTAAATGCACTGTAGAATCCACAAAAGCGCCACCAAGTCGAGCTGATCCAAAGTCACCACTGTTGCGTCTCCATGTCGCGTTTGCAGAAGTGTTGAGTTCTGACACATTGGCTTCTGTCGACATGCCGCGTTCGAGAATTCTTCAAGACCCCTATTACTTGGCCTTTTTAAGCTGGGACGCATCACGCGTCACATTCATGCACTGCCGCGAAAGGCATGAAGGGAAACGACGCCTGACATGTATCTGCTTGACTTGTGGCCGTATCTTGGAAAGAGGCGACTAAAGACAGCGTCGCCATCTCTGCGCTGCTACAGAAAACATGAGCGAACCTTGCAAACAAATCTTGCTAAGCCTTCTGCAGCGCAAATCCACTTTGTATCTCAAAAACGGAGCTATTTTATCGGCGGTACACGGTTGGCGAAGCCTCATTACTCAAATCTAAATCAAACACGAACATCATTAGGGAATGAATAAGTTTAATAATGCAGGACGACGGCTACAAAGATTCGAAGTGGACGGCTCTCGCTTCAACAGGCACCGCCATCTTGCCTTACGTACGGGATCTCTTGCGTGCGTTAGCGTTGAACGCTATATTCCAGAAATAGCGTTCGTACGTAAGAGCTCGGGCTACGTTTACGTTCTGCTCATGCGCAGTTAGGAGCACGCAACGCTAACGCTAACGCTAAATCCTTGCGTTTGCTGTTTTCCGCTATACTAAAACTCGCTAATATCCAGGGTCATCGCCCATCCCCGTGTGATCGTTTCGACGAAACTGTTAAAAAAAAAACCTATACAAGCGTCATATCAGGACGTCATTTGAGGAGGCAGTGTTGGCTATCCGCTTTTATATCAATGTAAGAAATGTTACATATCTGTGACTCTTCAAGCTATAGTAAGGCGCAGCGATAATACGCCTACGACTGCTACGTATGATATGCGTATCATCGCCCCGTAGCATGCATTTTGTGACGATGAAACTGACGTCCCTGCTTCAACGTGAGTGCCGACGGCGGACCATGAGCTGCCCTTTACCAGTGTACTCGGCGCGCCTGGTAAGCACATGATATGCGCACTACTACACAATTTGCACGGACACGTCGAACCACCTCGTAACGCTTGGCGCAAAGCGAGAAATCCGGCATACACTGTTAGTGCCTCACTGCTTCGCATGAAACTGATTCCGGCAGTGCGTGGGATCCGCCGTATTTTTAGTACTGAACTTTCTACAGTCGACATAAGTGCTTTTTGAAAAAGTTTAAATTTTCGCCCGGCCACTGCTGGCTTTAGTGAATTTCAATTTCTTAGACAGACAACTTTGCATGAAACTTGAAATTTTTGGGAGCATTATCATGTTAAGCAAAGCACATACGTAACACACACTGCACTACCAAGCAATAAGCACTGCACTTCACCGCCATGGCGCGATAAATGTCCGGACTTATATACTATAGCTGTAAAGCGCGGTATGCTTGAATAATAATAATGTAAAGGCGTTTATTGATGACACTAGGCGGCGGTGCACAACGGCGGCTGGCAAGACTGAGCACGGACTCTCAGCACGAGGGGCGTGCTCTCAGAGAAGAGGACGACCCACTAAAAGGCGCTCGAGAGGAAGACCCATTACAGAGTTCGAACGCTTCGCTACAATTACCCCGGGTACGAAAAGGGCGCCGCCTGGCGACATAACGGCTTGTCAATATGGGAGGGTCATGGTAGTGCTTCAGGCGCTCCACGTTGACAATGTCGCACCGTCGACGGCGCATGTCCGAAGATAGTTCGATGGGTTCGATCAAGTAGTTGATCGGGGATGTGCGTTCGACGACACGGTAAGGGCCTTCGTATTTGGGCAGTAGTTTGGAAGAGAGGACAGTTGCAGTGGTAGGGACCGAGAGCCATACGAGCGCTTTAGGGAGGAATGTGGGCGCAGAAGTGGTGGTGTCACCGCGAATGCTGTTCTGCCGATCTTCGTCATGCGCAGTAAAGGTCTTGGCCAGCTCGCGACACTCCTCAGCAAGTCTGGCTGTGGCAGAAATAGGCGCACATACAGATCGATCCGGTTTGTAGGGAAGGATTGAGCCGATTGTGTGCGACGGGTGCCTGCCGTACAATAAGAAAAAGCGATAGCAACCAGTAGTGCTCTGACGGGCGGTATTGTAGGCGTACGTGACGAAGGGCAAAAAAGCATCCCAATTTGTGTGATCGGTGGTGACGTACAACGTACATCGAAAGCATGTCGCCGAGCGTGTGGTTAAATTGTTCGGTGAGGCCATTCGTCTGCGGGTGGTTTTGCGGTGAACAACGTTGCACTCTTTGACAATGGCGTCGACGACTTCCGACAAGAAGAGACGGCCTCGAACGCTGAGCAGCTCCTGAGGTGGGCCGTGACGCAGATGGAGGCAACATCGCACGCTGTAGCCGCTGGGAGGGCGGCAGTTTCGGCGTTTCGCGTAAGGTGGTCTACAGCGACGATGGCCCAGCGGTTACCAGCCGACGTCAGAGAAAGTGGAACGCGCCCAAACGGCCGGTCAGGGCAAGGTAAAAGTGTGTTGAGGTTTTGCGGCGCTGACAATCGATGCAGGAGCGAACGAACCTCTGCACGTAGCGGTACATCCCTCGCCAAAATGGCGAATGCGGTGGTAAGTTTTCGATACCCCAGAGTGCGCACACTGCGGATCAACGTGGAACGATTCGTATATTTCAGTACGCAGACTGCGGGGTATTACTAGTAGCCACTGGTGGCCGTCGGCATTGTAATTGCGTCGGTGAAGGAGGTCGTCGCGTATGGCGAAATGGTGGGCTTGACGACGCAACGCACGAGTGGATGGTGTTGCCGATGGATCAGTGAGCAAGCCTATCAGCGATAGCGATCCATTGATCCTTGCGCTGTTCGGTAGCGATGGTGTGAATGTCGATGGAAGAAACGTCATTGTGAGATACTGAGCTGTGGGTATCGTCTTCAGGCAAGGGGGAGCGCGAGAGGGCGTCGGCGTCAGCATGCTGGCGTGTGTTGCGGTACAGCACGCGGATATTGTAGTCCTGTAGGCGAAGTGTCCAATGGGCGAGGTGGTCTGAGGGATCCTTCAATGACGACAACTAGCATAGCGCATGATGGTCAGTGACGACATCAAGTGGGCGACCATGCAAATAAGGTCGGAACTTCGTAAGGGCCCAGATTATTGCCAGGCATTCCTTTTCAGTGATGGTGTAATTGGCCTCGGTTTTAGTAAGCGTACGACTCGCATATATGCCACGACATATTCAGGGAACCCTGTTTTGCGCTGCGCAAGAACAGCGCCAAGGCCAACACCGCTGGCGTCTGTGTGTACCTCTGTAGGGGCCGTAGGGTCGTAGTGGCGTAGTACGCGAGGCGACGCCAACAAACGACGGAGCTTTGCGAAAGCGTCGTCACACTCTGACGACCACGAATTGAGGGGCCCGTTGCTGCCAAGGAGCTTCGTCAGCGGCGATATGATAATCGCGAAGTTTCGAATGAAGCGCCGAAAGTAAGAACAGTCCTTCCAACTGCGCAGTTCTTTGACGGACGTAGGTTTGGGGAACTCAGTCACGGCCTGAAGCTTGGCTGGATCGGGTTGGGGAGAATTCCGTCCTTAGAGACGCCGTAGCCGAGTATTGTCAGCTGTCGTGCTGCAAATCGGCACTTCTTTAGATTCAGTTGCAGACCGGCGTCGCTCAAACGCGTCAAAACATGCCGCAGGCGTTGAAGATGCGTGGAGAAGTCCGGAGCAAAAACGATGACGTTGTCAAGGTAACACAGGCACGTGTGCCATTTCATGTTGCGTAGAACGTTATCCACAATGTGCTCAAAGGTGACGGGCACATTACACAGCCAAAACGGCGTGACGTTGAATTCGTACAAGCCGTCGGGCGTGACAAAGGCGGTCTTCGGTCGAGCGTCATCAGCCATAGGTACTTGCCAGTACCCTGAGCGCACATCGAGAGATGAAAAGAATCCCACTCCTTGCAGGCTGTCAATCGCGTCGTCTATTCGCGGTAGTGGACACACGTCCTTACGAGTGATCTCGTCGGGTCATCGATAGTCCACACAGAACCACACAGAACCGTCCTTCTTCGTAACAAGAACGACAGGGGCGCCCAGGGGCTGTTAGAGGGTCGAATAACATCGCTTAGAAGCATTTCGTCGACTTGCTCGTTGATAACACGGCGTTCTGTGGGAGATACGCATTATGGACCTTGCCGCAATGGCGGTTTGGCGCCAGTGTCGATGCGATGCGTAACGGCGGACGTGCAGCCGAGAGAAGTTTGAGCGACATCGAAAGAAGAGCGAAATTGCTCTAGCCGGTCCAGAAGCTGGGACCGCTGGACCTGCGTTAGGTTGTCAGCAATGGAGGAACCAAATATATCCGCGGGTGATGAACCAGACATGGAAACAGCACTGAGCGTACTGGCACTGGGGCAGTGCGTGTCATCTGGTTCGTCCATAACTTGTGTGTCTTCGAGGTGTTCCACGCTGCCGAGACGTTCCCCACGCACCAAGGTAACACTGCGCGGGGATGGCTTGATAACAAAAATAGAGGTGCTGCCCTGAGTGACTTGTATGGTCGCGAAAGGCACAAGCAAGCCTTTCCTCTTGCGAACACGGTCAGATGGCGAGAGGAGTGCAACGGTGTCGGAGAGACTGGCGCAGTAGACTGACACCTCCATTGACGAGTTTGCAGGCACTTTAGTGTTGTCTTTGACAAGTACCTTGCTCACAGCTGATGGACTGTGTGCCGGCGTCAAATCAGAGAATGGTGAGAGCTCTATTTCGGCTGGTGCGCAATTAACTACAGCATCGTGGCGGGAGAGAAAATCCCACTCTAGGATGAGGTCGTGAGAACATGCAGGAATTAGGATCGATTCGACAGCGTACAGAGCATCCTGAATCATTACGCGGGCTCTGCACACTGCTGTAGGGTGAATACTTTGGGCGCTGGCTGTACGGAGGGAGAGCCCTGAAAGTGGCGTCGTCACTTTTCGCAGAAATCGGCTAAGCGTTGCGTCCATAACGGATACGGCGGCTCCAGTGTCGATAAGGGCAGATGCCCGAACACCGTCCACAAACACGTCTATCACGTTCGATGGGAACACCGTCCACAAGCACGTCTATCACGTCGTGGTGACGGTGAACGGCGGGCAGATGGAGCTTGGCGAGACGTGGGTGACAGAGGCGTATAGGTGAGTCGTCATATGGCCGGTTCGACTGGATGGTAGCAGGCGACGCGGCTCTAGGCAGCTGCACGCGATTGCAATAACGCGCCACGTGGCCGGCGTAACCGCATGCGAAGCATATGGGGCGGTTGTCATGTGTGCGCCATCGGTTCGCTGGGGCAGGGCCGGCCCATGGTGCAGGACGGGATTGACTGGGGGCAGCTGATATGACTCCATGGTGGGTTGCAGTCATGACCTATGCATGACGTGAGCGTAGGTTGCCGGTACATCCGCTTCGAAAGACTGAGGTCGAGCGGCGGCTTCGGCGTAACTGTGTGGGGCAGCCGTAGTGATTGCTGGGGGCGTTCTTGCGACAACTTGGGCGTAACTGAGTGGTGCAGGAGCCGGATGGTGCTGGTGGTACTCGGGCATGACCTCTGCGATTTCCTGCTCAATTGCCCGACGGAGGGGAGGCAAAAGTGCGGTCGATGGTTGTTGAACGTACTGAGGGTGACCAAAGTCCAGCAGAGAACTGGCGCGCGATTTCTTCGCGCACGAATGACTTCATCTCTGCGAGCAACGCGGAGTGGTCGGATATGGTGGACAAGCCAGTGAGCTCGGCGTCGCGTGATGGAGAGCGACGGGTCATCGACCGCTGCCGGCGCAGCTCCTCATAGCTTTTGCAGAGCGTTATGACCTCTGCCACTGTGCTGGCGTTTTTGGCGAGCAGCATGGTGAAGGCATCGTCGTCGATGCCTTTCATGATGTGTCTGATTTTGTCAGATTCAGACGTGGTAGCGTCGGCTTTCTTACACAAATCGAGGACGTCTTCGATGTAGTTGGTGAATGATTCACCGGCCTGCTGAGCTCGTTCACGTAAGCGCTGTTCGGCCTGCAGCTAACGAACGGCAGGGCGGCCAAACACGTTGATAACGGTGGTATTGAAGTCGGACCACGTCGTAAAATCTGATGCGTGGTTGCTGCACCACAGGCCTGCTACACGCGCGACGTAGAACACCAAATTGGTCAATTTTCCTGCCTCGTCCCATTTATTGGGGACACTCACGCGCTCGTAAATCGCGAGCCAGTCCTCCACCTCGGTACCATCGGCGCCAGTAAAGACTGGGGGTCGCGGTTTCGAGGGACACCCGGACTTGGGGTCGGTGCAGGCGGGGGCGTTCGCTGGGCGGCGTCTTGAGGCATGGCAGCTGGCAGGGTACGAGAGCGAAGCGCCAGGAGCATCGAAGTTGAGGACCGAAGTTGTTGTGAAGGCGCAGCACTCTCTGTACCAGTCGGGTATCCGCTTAATGAAGCGTGGTGACCTCCCCTGGGCTGGCCACCCTGAGAGAGGGCGCGCGCGACCGTGCGGTAGCCATCAATAAACAGGTCATTGCCTGTACGCGTCTTGTGTGGTTGTGTCTTTCATCTAAGCAAACTATCCCATGGTATCAGAAGTGTAGCAGTCAAACCCTACACTGAAGATGGACAATCTACCACCTCCCGAGCGACTGATATTGACACGTGCACTGGCGGATAACTGAAACAAATTTCGCCAACGAATTGAACTCTACTTCAAAGCTACCGAGACGAGCAAAAAACGAACGCCAGCACGGAAGGCCGCGAATTTTCTTCACGTCACGGGCCAAGAGGCAATTAAGGTGTTTAACACCTTCCCCATATCAGCAGAGCAACTAGAGGACTATGATTCCATCGTCAAAGCTTTTGAAGAATACTGCATGCCTCGGTGCAACGAGACATTCGAGAGGTACGTTCTCGCGCAGTCGACAACAACAGGAGGACGAACCATTCGAACAGTTTTTGCGCGACGTACAGTTGAAAGCACAGGCCTGTAATTTCGGTGAACTAATGGACTCTATGGTTAGAGATCAGATAGAGTGCGGAATCGTCGACAAGAAGCTACGTACACGCCCGCTGCAGGAGAAGGACCTAACCCTAGAATCAGCTGTTGAGATCTGCAAAGCCGCAGAATTGACAGCAGCACAAAACCGTGCCCTTGAAAGCGAAGGGAAGGTGCAGAGAGTCGAAAAAATGACAAACGCTGCTGGACAGTTTCGCGCGAGCGGGCACCGTCGACGCTGCGACTACTTCGGCAAGACCCACGAACCAAGACGCTGCCAAGCGTTTGGGAAAACATGGACGCTGTGCAACAAAAGAAACCATCTTGCAGCTTGCTGCAGGAGCAGACGCGGCGTTCATAAGTTAGGCGTCGCTGCAACAGAAGACGCACTAGATGAGCCTTCGGACGCTACGGATGAAGACATTCAAATTCTCCGGAAACGTTTCCAAAAGTCAGGATTGGACAGTGGCAGGTGACCTTGCAGGGCACCCGACAGAATTGAAAGTGGATACAGGCACGAAGCGAACGTTTTGCCGTACTCGCACTTTCGCAAGATGCGTTTGCCGACTATGGTGCAGCCATCGAGCACAGTGCTACGAACTATGAAGGAAGAAAAATGCAACATTGTGGCGTCATTACTCTGCCTCTACGCATACGGGCGAAGCAAGAAAACGACAATTTTTTATTGGTCAAGTGCGACAAGCAAGCTCTGCTCAGTATGACTGCGGCTGAGCGTTTCGGATTGATTTCCCGCGTTCACGACGTGTCCACAAGAACTGGCGTTAACACTGACTGGATGACCGAGTTCCCACAGTTATTCGACGGCCTGGGATGCATCAGAAGACCGTACACGCTTGCAATGAGGGACGACGCCCGCCCCACTGCCATGCCGCCAAGAAAAGTACCGCACGCACTTCGGGGTCCAATTAAGAAGGAGTTGGGCCGGATGGTCTCGGAGGGCATCATATGCAAAATGGAAGATCCGTCATAGTGGGTGACCCCCCTTGTGATTGTTATGAAGAAGAATGGCCGCCTGCGGATATGCATGGACCCGCGGTACATTAATCGAAGCCTTAGACACGAGCATTATCAGCTACCCTCACGTGAAGAAATAGAGGCAGAGTTAGCAGGAGCTGCGATGTTCAGCAAGCTTGATGCTAATGGCAGACTTCACCAGATTCCCCTAAATGAAGACACATAAAAAATCTGCCCCTTCAGTACACCGTTCGGAAGATACCGATTCTTGCGCCTTCCGTTTGGGATCGCGTCAGCGCCCGAAGTATTTCAGAAGGCAATGAGTGAAGTGTTCGAAGGCCTGCAGGGCGCACGTGTACCCAGGTAGCACAAAACAGATAATTGACGCTTCATAAACGTTTATCCGAGACGATAAAAACGTTTAGAAAACGTCACGGAATAGAAGCTAAAGGTCTAGAAAACGTCTTATACCTCGTCCAATGTCCGGCTAGAATTCGTTTTTAAGACGATCTAAAAAACGTTTTTAAGACCATCTAGAAAATGTTTTAAAAACGTCACAAAAATCCCATCTTATAAAACGGATTAAAATATCCCATTGCATTGTCTTTGAAAAGACGTTTTCTAAAAGTTTTTAAGACGTCATGCAGGATCTCTTTTCTTTTAGCTGCTTTGTTTTTATGCATGCAATTATAATAGTGCACGTTTTTGGGAAGCCCTCCCTGTTATAGTAAATACAGTTACTTTATTCTGTATTTACTATTACAGAGTGAGAGCTCAGTAGATTAACAGACAAGGTGGTCATGTCATAATTTATTATGTAAAACGGCAACAATTCCTGTACAGCATAGAAACGTACGTAAAAACCACGAAATGAGATATAGCATGCGACTAGATAACATTATTCAGAAGCGGCAAAAGAACGCGAAATAGCGCGGTAATTAAAATGCAGCTATATAGTATCCAACCTTCAAAACACTTTTTGTTGAACGATTTATCATTAGCAAAATTGTTGTCAACAACTAACAATGTAATATGGCGAAACTTAGGATCAGGCAGAGCCATTCTGCAGCATGTAAGCGTCGTCTCAATTAGCTTTACTGAATGAAACGCAAGGATGAAGTGAAGAAAAATTGTCGAAAAGGGAATGTCGCTGAAGCCAGCGACTCGACAAGAGGACTAGTTTCCGTCAGGGCCCTGATGAAGACAAGCGTCCATGATGAAACGTTTCCTCAACGCTTCATCTTACGGTGAATGTTTTTCTTGTACGAAGGAGAGAAAGAGAGGAGGAATAGAGGATAGGCAGGGAAGTTGACTAGCGTCCAGTTTGCTACCCTACCCATTGGAGGAAAATGAGGGAGTAAAAAAAAGAGACACATTTCACAACACACACACGAGGAGCGTATCACAGGCGGTCACTCAATTTTGTTGCCTTGAAGTACTGCAGGAGGGCTCGTGTGGTTTTTTGGGCTGATGTGCTATGAAGACAGACTCCCAAGATAGTTCCTTCAGTAAAAGGCCGACCATCAAGTCTCCTGAAGGCGCATTGGCACACTAGAGAGTTTGGCGATGTTTTTGAAATTGCGGACAGCGGCACAAATGATGATCGATAGTCTCTACACAGTTGCAGTTATCACACATTCATGAATCTGCCCTATACCAGTCCGATAGGTGAATGAGTTAGAAGACGCTACACCGAGCCACAGCCAACACAGCAACACAGCAAAAAGACGTGGACAGTCGAAGTGGACAGGACAGCGCTTACTCCTGTCCACTTCAACTGTCCACGTTTTTTTTGGTGTGCTTCAACCTAATTTTCCAAACATGAACGTAAACTAACAGGTCCGACTCGACATCTCGCTCCGACACAGCGTCCTAAGCAGGAAAAGAGGCATGCATCAAGCACCTGGTGTGTGAGTCCCTTCGTTTCAAAACAATCGTTCAGTAGCGCTACTTAAGACGACAGTTAGTGAAAATCGACTGTAATGTGTTGAAATCACTATAGGCACCCGGCAATGCAGTTTCCGAGATACGATGGTAGCGCCAGAAAACACAGCCTAGCGAGTAGACGCAGCAAAATCGAGTGTCTATCCTCCGCATCCTCCATGTTCAGAAACGCTCCTTGAATTGAACGTGACTTGCCACCGCCTCAATGCAGTGCGCTTGAAACGCGTTTGTAACGTTTGTGCTGCCTTGACACAGCCTGTAAAGAGCGCGTTCTAAACGCGTTTGTGCTGCATTGAAGGCGGTGGCAACATCCCTGAGATGATTACGAACGCACGTAGGAAGCGTTCGTTGAAAGAGGCGCCCAAAAGGGAGACACTTGAGCGTGTCGATGTGTCCAGCGAGCGTTTCATTTTCTTGGTATCCCTGGCGGCTGGTGCCCTCAACACTTAGGCGTTCGATAAGAGCTCAATCGCGCCCTCTGGTCAGTGACGGGTGCCTATACCTGGCGACAACTTTCTGTGGCAGCACAGCTAAAGCTACGTGGGCGGAGCTTCTGCACATGTGTTACTACGCCAAGTAGTCCGTTCGCGGGCAATTTCGGTTTTGGTTTCGCGAGCGCATAAAACATGTGCGTTTCCACACGAGTATTCATGGCTCATGATGTTATTTGGGAATTTATGCAGATAGTTTATTCACAGATGTAGTCGAAATCTACCACATGACTTGATATACATAAGCATGCAGCACAAATACCTGGAATCGTTGCTGAGCTCTTCTGCAAATCAAATTATATAACGCTAATGTGCTAGCGGTTCAAGTCCACCTTCAAAGCGAGCACCATTTAATATTGTTTACAATTATTTTTTGGGAAAGCGATAGAATATTTTGTATTGCGAAGGAACGCAGGAATCAGCTTTATTCAAGCGGTCGGTTTTACTTTTTAAAGAAAAAAGAAAGTCACGGCCCAGCAGTAACTGCGCAATCGGAAATCTTTCGCAAAGGTAACAAGCCATTTTCTGAATTTCGGTGCACACAGGGTCGACATCGTCGTTTTCCTACATTTGGAGACGCTGTAACTTTCTGGAGACGCTCACGTCATTTTGTCAGGGGACGCGAAGGCATCGAAAGGCAGCAGATATCTTGGCCACGACCAGTCAGGAGCGGGCGTCTCACGTGTGTGATTAACAAACGGGTGAAACGCGTTCCTTACTCCCGTGGTCAAGAATGCTTTTTTTTTTTTTTTTTGCAAATTGAAAATCACGCTGTCAGTCGCATAATAGACATGAACGCGTCTGTTGCCGAGGCAAAGCTGTGCATGGGTGATTTTGTCACCGTAAATCGCTCTCATTCAAAACGCCAAAACACCTCCCGCCGTAGACGCCGACGGGCACGGTGTTAGACGCAATCTTCGGCGCGACTGTATCAGTAATAGTAGGCAACCGAAATACCGACCATGTATGCAACGCATTTTATGAAATGGGCCACTTATTTTACGTACTGTTTCCACCCGCAGTTTTGCTTTCAAGCGGCTCTTCTTGCTGAAGACTTGAAGGTCCCCGTAGTCACTGTCAAGGAAGCTATCGCGATGCGAGACCCACTTGCGATGGTGGTATCACTTGCACACTTCTTTCTCGGTGATAGTATGGGCAAATCAACAAAATAATTCACAACGCACCGCTGTCTTCGTTTCATTCTGGTCGATGAACACAGATCACCTAACGAACCCGCCCTTATGCTCACTTGCAAGCTTCGATGTGCACCTGTTGCAGCCGAGCGACGCCATCGTTGTTGAGTGGGGACGGAAAACGTGAAACGGACACCAGAAAACCTGAAAACTCGAAAGAGCGAAAATCGCTAATCCTTTACGGGATTATCATTCTTACTTTCAACGCAAGCAATCTTGACCGTAATACCTATTTCTTTTCTTTTTATGTTTTCTTTTATGCTACGTATTCTACAAAAGCTAGCGTTCGCGGACTACATACAGAAGCGGAGTAAAAAAGTGCGTGGTTCGGTTGCGTAGCCTTCACTGTGCTGCCACAGAAAGTTGTCGCCAGGTATAATAACAAAACAAAACTGCAAAATAATACATTTGGCCCACCCAACCAAGAATACGTAATAAAAAAAAAAACGTTAATTGTTTACGAAATCACTGTTGCTGAAGTGTATTGCTCACAAAATGGAACTTTTACAAACTTTCTTACAAAATACGCCTCTTATGGAACATTTCTCACTGAAAAAATGTTGGCGAAGAACTCTGGCATCATTACAGAAGTAAGACTACACGTTGGGAACAAAATGCGCCATTTTAGACGTTAGCTAAAAATATTTGTGGATGCAGCATCCATGTTTCAAACTGCGCCCACTAAAGAAGTAACGGTTTCAGGCTTCGAAATGCGACGTACAAAACGTATCACAGGAATTATGGTCTGACATCCCTAGAGAGCACACAGTTAACTTTCAATGTGCCATGGCTAACAGAAAATATGAACACTTAATTATAGCAACATATAACAAAAAGTACAACTAAACCAACTGTAGCGCGAAAACAAAATGTATGAACAGAAAACTAATGGAAACGGCCACAGAAATTACAATGAATGGGCCACTTACTAAAATGAATAAATAAAATTTAGGAATATGAAAATACCAGCCTGATAAAAAACCAACTTTCTTTTATGATGCCCAGCATTAAAAAATGTCAGGCTAAAAGAACAAATATAACGATAAGACACATCAGCTAAAGAAACTGTGACTCTTCCCCATTTCTTACTCAATAAGCACACGGCTATAAACTCAAGATTGTCAGAGGCACGTCAGCGCATTGCACTTCGTACATCACATTGCTCAGGGTCAAAATATCACAAAGTGTGGCAAGTCAGTCTGAACACATGGCTTCATAACAGATACTTGATGGAAATCACTAGGCACTTCTGGAAGTCTGCTAAGATAACTACAAATGGCATACACACGAAAGTTGTGCGATTAGCAGCATGGGGCAGCGTTCTACGTCAAATATGTTTTAGCACAATAGCCCTAGTGCGGTTTCTGGAAGATGCCGACAAACACAGACGCTCAAAAAAAGTTAACTGCTTTACAAACTCTGACCTTTTGTTTTTTAAAGTTCCCAGGGAAAAGAGAAAAATGGCAGTCTCTTGGCATCCATCTTTTTTCATACTGAAACCTGTCAGTCAGCCCATCAAAAAGAAGAAAGTAATAATTTAGCTGGTGTAGCCTTTGTTTATAAACATCTAGGGCAAGTGCCACCTGCAATATATAGGAGAAAACATCATTTCATTATTTGCTATTATATCTAAAATAGGACGGTGTGAAAAGTTGAAAACTCGATAACACCGTACGGTGACAGAGAGCGAGCCTGCTATATTTAGCCAGGCACAAGAGACGCGCAAAAGATCCTTTTGGTTCTGCTAAGAGCTGCCGGCTTTACCGAGAAAGGACGAGGTTAACAGAGTAGGGGAGACATAAATCGCATCGAGATAGTCAAGGCAGCACTGAGAAAAAATGCCGAACTCCTCCCCGTGAAATGCGTCTTTGACTCTCATGCCCTGAGAAATTCGCAGCTAACAGAAAAGCGTGGCCAGCTTCTCGTTACATGCTGCTAGTACTGTGGAAGAAACCATGAACCAGTACGCTGTCGTTGCAAAGATTCTCTCATCCACAAACTTCGGTGACACAATAAAACAGATGACACATGCCGTAACTTCCAACAATGCAGTTTTAAAATTGGGTGCGCAAAGCTTTGCGTTGCGTTCATCGCCATTGCGCATGCGTTATACACTACGTACGGAACAAACGCTATCTTTGCGTATTCCATTGTAAAACTGGCTACTCCGCATGCGTCGTACGCCATCCTCTTGCGTACTCACGTTAAGTGGCGGAAATAGAATATGCGCCCAACGAACGCTATCTGTGCGTACCCCATTATAAAACTGCTTCTTACGCGGTACACGTAGCTTAAGCTAAGAAACAGAAAATAGACAACCACCCGTTTGTAGCACGAAGCCACAAGGAAATCCATACGGAATTCTCAGAAATAAAGCCTCTTTCAAGATATACATTAGCTTAAGCTAATGTATATCTTGAATCTACCTCATCAAGCGGCCAGGAAAAAACATAGTCATTGTACTGAAATTACGTTAGCAAATATAAATACGGTTTTTCCTCATGTTCGTTCGAACATGAACGGAAATCATGACCTGCATTTACGTTTCGACAGCTTTATCATGTATGCTGAATAAATTCCGCAATCACGTCCTGCTGAAACATGTCACACATACAGCCCGTGATGCAATGGAACACGCTTTTTCATTTGTCATAGTTCTAAAATACTGAGTGCAAATGCAATAAAAATGAACTTACCTTCAAAAATGACAGAAGCCCGTGGTTTACAGTATCCGCAAGTCCACAGAAACTTACACCATTTCCCGCTAAAGGGGAGCATGAGGCGATGCGAAGCCGGAGCACTTGCACGATCGCGTTCCGTTGGCGTTCTTTGGGCATGCTACCGACCTCGCGTCGTGGAACCCGAAGAGGAACGCTACGCGCGTCTTGTCTTCCCTCTAGCCTGTCCGTTAATTCTCACAGGGTGAGCGGGGAACGCTGTCGGCAGGCGTGCGAGAGGGGGCAGCGTAGGAGAGGAGAGAGAGGGGGAGGGGACGGGCATGCGCTGGTGCTCATCGCGGCGTTGCGCAGGAGAGAATTTCGGCATGTCTAGCCCGCGTTTCAGAGGAAGAGTGGAAAGGGGGAGGGGAGAGGAAAAGTGTAGAGGGGGAATGGGAAGTGGAGAGGGGAAAGTGGAGAATGAGAGGGGGAGGGGAGAGGGTATGCGCATGCTCAGTAAGGGTGGTCACGCCGCACACCACCACCACCACAGGATTGAACTCCGCCATAAGATACTTGGGTCATTCCACGCCAACTGTCCCAGCCTTGGCGCTCGACCATCTGCGATTTGAATGAAAAAAATCGAGGACTATCTATGGAAAGCCAGAAGCCTTCCGCCAAAATAGTTTTGGCAAAAAAAATTTTTCAGTGCCGCAAACCCTATGTGAAGTTCTTCGGAAAGCTCGAAACTATGGCTCGGAAAATGCGTTTTCAAAAAATCTCTTCTTCATATATTAGGCTAGGACAAATTTTCCCCTACATACCGATCGTAGGCTTCTCACTTAAAATAAGTTTCACGGACGTTTAGGCTTACGTGGGTTTTTCATGCGGCCTTAAATATTGACAATATGACCCATATTGGGGATTTTTTCACAGAAAGGCGACATTCAGTGAAATGTAATATTTTGTTTTAAAGGAGCACTGACATCAATTTTCAAGATCGAGATGTGCCCATCATTCGATCGCTTGGTATGCATAGGTCTTCTTGGCCAAATTTGAACGGCATCCGTCGCGTGGAAGTTATTTTAATTCGATGTCAAACAGCGTAGGAGAAAAAACAAAAAATCGGCTGCCCTGCAACATCGACACTAGTGCTACGTGTTCGGTGTGATACATTGCACAAAAACCACCCTGAGTGACGATACGCTAGTAACAATGACGTCGACGATCTCTGAGTGTGTTTGGAGCCGACTGCCAGCCATGCTTTCACTCTCTTTGCTGTGTCGAAGCGTGCGGCGTGCGTTTGCGGGGCGCACATGCACAATACGACGACTGGCAACCCGGCGAGGCCTATTGTTCCGCACCCCTCTCGCTTTGTTGTCGGGCTGCTCTCGAGGTAGTTTTCGTGAGGGGTCACGCGCTTAACAGGTTTAACCCATACCGAGGCACCCACATACTTTCAATCTCTACCGCGCGCGGGGCCCCGATTTGAAAACCGCGCTTTCTACGTCACCACAGCTTGACTGCACGTGGTCTTTGACGCTCCCCGCATGGGTCGCTAGTTTCTTGTGGTTTTTAGGCGGGCGTTTTGAAGTGACGCTAAAATGGTCACAATTAACTACGCTAGAATTAGTTATACGATACGCTAGATCATTTACGATTTAACTTAGGGATTACCAGACCCAAAGCTACAAATTACAGTAAAAAAGTCACCAACAAAAATTTTGCTGTCAGGGGTCCTTTAAGTGATTGCCAGGAAGTTTTTACTGTAGCCCAAAAATAGTTTGAGACGTATATGGCGTGAAATGGTGTGTAGAGCTGGCGACAAAGTTGCAAGAAAGTTCATTTTCGCACATGTTTAGTCGTAAATTTAACATTGAGGTGCTCCTAGTAAAATTATGCCAAATAGCCCATTTTACTAGCAACATTAGTTGTCTACTGACTGAGAAAGTTTTATCAAATTACTTTTTGTTTTAAGGAAGAAAAAAATTTTTGAAGTTGTGTTCTGCCGATGTCTATTTTTGCTCGTGTTTTCTCTTCGCAGAAACGCGTCCAGCGGTTAGTACAACCCACATGGGCGAGAGGTTCGCCACGGAACAGCTAGACAACATAATCTCTGCCCGTGCTTATTTGAATGCTATACTAGCGAGTATTGGCCTGAGTAAAAGAGAAATACGAACTCCGCTAGAGTGAATTTAACCACATGCAGCTATCCATTGAAGGTCGGCATAGTGAGCTTACGCAACAGCGGGAAGTGACACCGATGCGTGCAACAACCCGTTGCCTGTGCAAAGGTTTAAAAGTGGCAAAAGGAACCGATTAGTTGCTTTAACGAAGCAGATCAGTTGCACTTGTGACGAACACAATCGTATATAAGCATAGGCGTGCGCAGGGTTCCCCATCAGGGAGGGGGGGGGGGGGCGAAGGTTCATCGCAGCGCAACCCCCCCTGCTAAGTGAATGTACGACGCAGATTTTGCGCCCCCCCTCCCTCTTAGGTGACAAGGGGGTCAATGTATGGGGCAGAATTTGCGCTCGTCCTCTTAGGTGATTAGAGGGGGGGGGGGCGCCCCCCTGCCCCCGCTGTGCGCACGCCTATGTATATAAGTGATGATGTTTGACCAGGAACCGTGAATTGGTGCAAAAGTACAACATGTGTTTCATATTACAGCAACTGAATTTTTCCTTAATCGTAGTGTTCTTCCCACTTTTATATCTGTGCGCAGGCAACGGAGCGTTGCACGCATCGGTGTCACTTCCCGCTGTTGCGTAAGCTCACTATGCCGACCTTCAATGGACAGCTGCATGTGGTTAGATTCACTCTAGCGGAGTTCGTATTTCTCTTTTAACGCGATAGCGTTAAAGAGCTCGTATCGCAGAAATTGCGCTGTCGGCGTCGGGGCCGTTGGTTGTGAGCGAAAAATCATCATCATGTCCGTGACCGAAAAATCGAAAAAGCTGCAAATAAAATAAATAATAAAAATGTTGGGTCCGAGTGAGAATCGAACCCAGGTCGTCTGCGTGGCAAGCAGGTGTTCTACCACACAGCCACGCCTTTGCTTGGAGCTGCACTGAAAGTAACTTTGATGCTTCCCAAAAATACGCGTCCTGTATGCAGGTGTCACAGTACGAGATGTAATATGGCAGTAATATTGCGTGGTACAAGCGTACATTGCCATCGGGCGTCACACCATGTCAATATCGTAACGACTTGGTGGTTTAAAGACAGCCACCCATTACAAAAGGCGCACACATTAGTGCGCGTATTCCCTTAAGACCACGTAGTGGGTGCATCGCAACTTCGAAGAAGTTTCTCGCGCATAATTGCTCCTGGTTTAAAGCATGCTACCCATTACATAAGGCACACGCCTTAGTGGGCGCATTCTGTTAAACCCTCGTAGTGTTCGAACTGCGCAGTAGGAACAGAATATCGCTATCGCGTTCAGCTCTTAAAGGCGAAGCTTAAGCGTCCCCCAATTTTTACTCAGGCCAATACTCGCTAGTAAAGCATTCAAATAAGCACGGGCAGAGATTAATATGTTGTCTAGCTGTTCCGTGGCGAACCTCGCGCCCATGTAGGTTGTACTAACCGTTGGACGCGTTTCTGCGAAGAGAAAACACGTGCAAAAATAGACATCGGCAGAATACAACTTGAAAAATTTTTTTCTTCCTTAAAACAAAAAGTAATTTGATAAAACTTTCTCAGTCAGTAGACAACTAATGTTGCTAGTAAATGCGCTATTTGGCACAATTTTACTAGGAGCACCTCAATGTTAAATTTACGACTAAACATGTGCAAAAATGAACTTTCTTGCAACTTTGTCGCCAGCTCAACACACCATTTCACGCCATATACGCCTCAAACTATTTTGGGGCTACAGTAAAACTTCCTGGCAATCACTTAAAACAAAATATTAGATTTCACTGAATGTCGCCTTTCTGTGAAAAAATCCCCAATATGGGTCATATTGTCAATATTTAAGGCCGCATGAAAAACCCACGTAAGCCTAAACGTCCGTGAAACTTATTTTAAGTGAGAAGCCTACGATCGTTATGTAGGGAAGAATTTGTCCTAGCCTAATATATGAAGAAGAGATTTTTTGAAAACGCATTTTCCGAGCCATAGTTTCGAGCTTTCCGAAGAACTTCACATAGGGTTTGCGGCACTGAAAAATTTTTTTTGCCAAAACTATTTTGGCGGAAGGCTTCTGGCTTTCCATAGATAGTCCTCGATTTTTTTCATTCAAATCGCAGATGGTCGAGCGCCAAGGCTGGGACAGTTGGCGTGGAATGACCCACTTCGCATCTAAAAACTAATCGCACATCAAAGTAACCACGCGCGTCCCTCGAGCATAGAAGAAAGGAAGTTGCGAGAGCGTCCCGCGCGCAAGCTGATGAGTGAATTTTTCTGCAGAGAATCTTACGGGACTCTAACCGTCAGTCAGCGTAGGAGTCGCTCCACAGAGACATACTTGCACTCGCGTCCACAAGTTTTACACGAACCGAAGTATAGTTTCTTCACAGCTGCGTTTATAGCCTCCATGAATCACAACACATGGACGAAATATAGCAAAAGAGTTCATGACCGGTGAGCTCGACCAACCATGCGAAATCTGCGAGCTTAACTGACATTGCAAAAGCAACAGCCACTCGGATGGATACAATCAGCGCTAAGACCTTCGTGAGTAAGCTAGGCGGTTATCGCTGTGAGTAAATTACGTTAAATTACGCAATGTTTACTGGTTAACGAACTTTGAAGTCTTCATGATTGCTGATGGAATGTCGACACCACACGCCTTTATCCTTTTGCGCGTTACTTTCTTTATCGCAATGAGAGATGGCGTGAGTAGGCTCGAATTCAACTTTCAATTCGCGGTGGTTCATGCATGCCCATGCAAGCATGAATCGAATGGCGCGCGATCCGCTGTTCGGCGAGAAAACGTCCTGTGAGGTGCGTTTTCTATAGACGTCACAAACAAGTCGTTTTTAAAACGTCGAAATTGGTTTACAATCGAACAAACGTCTTGAAATATACGTTCCAGACCAAAATGGTGTTAAAAAATATGTTTTCTAGACGTTATCAAAAACGGATACAATACGGATTTTCTGTGACGTTTTTAAAACGTCGAAATTGGTTTAAAATCGAACAAACGTCTTGAAATATACGTTCCAGGCCAAAATGGTCTTAAAAAATGCGTTTTCTAGACGTTACCAAAAACAGATATAATACGGATTTTCTGTGACGTTTCTAAAACGTCGAAATTGGTTTAAAATCCATTTTATCCCATATATCCCTAAAAAACGTTTTCTAGACCATGTGTGCTACCTGGGTATACGTGGACGATATTTTAGTTTGGGGTGCATCAAAGGAGCAGCATGATCAACGCCTGCGTGCAGCACTGACTGTAGCGAGAAAGGCAGGTCTGACATTAAACAAAGAAAAATGCCTGGCCTCGCGAGCTCTCACTGCAGGGTCTTCGCGGCAAGCCCGCACTGCTGCTGTCTTGCGAGCCCTCCGCTCCGCCGCCTTGTCTTCTTCGTTCATATTATTAGTATCGAAGCGCACTGCCGAAGTGTAGCGAGTTCCGCATGCTACAGTTGGCTTTGCTACATGTGGTTTTGCCTGCGTTATTATCATCATCGAGGCTCTCGAAGAACAAGAGGAAGAAGACTTATGTTTCGTGCGAGCGTGCGCATGCTACAATTGACTATTCTATATGTGGTTTTGCCTGCGTTAATATCATCATCAAGGCGCTCGAATAACTAGAGGAAGAAGACCTCTGTCGCGCGAGCTGCGCCTGTAGCGATTGCCTCTGGAACTTAGGTTACGCGTACGGCGCGGGACTTTGCCCCAGCTTAAGGACCTGGTGAGCCAGCTCCTAAAAGATTGACCGACGATTACGATACTGCCTAATGTGAATTCTGAGCGCAACTGCTGAGGTGTTTTGATTTTGCGGTAAGTTGAGACAAACAATTTGAGAGAGACATGTATGCATGTAGAGTTGCAAAGCACTTTTTAATCGCACTGAGCATCTTCACACCCAGATGTCTCAGTGGCTGCGTGTAATCCATGTCGCCTTCTCCTTGACAAGTTCTTGAACTACCCGGTTCAGATTGGACATACCTCGGTTGGCCTTATTTACATATTCCACCACGTTAGCGGCACATGCGTGCGGGTCAAGCACTATCTGAAGATCCATGCTTGAATCTAGGATGGACGCCACCCATTGGTTAAAGTAATTCACCCACCTTTGCTGCACGGTGCGGGGTATCATGAGGGTGGGGCGAGGAGTACCCGCTGGGAGAAACGAAATTTACTCTGCCTTTGGTTAAAGTAATTCACCCACCTTTGCTGCACGGTGCGGGGTATCATGAGGGTGGGGCGAGGAGTACCCGCTGGGAGAACCGAAATTTACTCTTCCTTGTCCACGATGCCATGACGTTCCCTTACCTGCGCTATTGAATCCCATGGAGTTGGTCGTTTAAAGGACCTGGTGCATGGCTTGCTATTTGCTTCGCAGGCTGTCGATGCGTTTCTTCTGCACGGCGACGGTGAAAGAGCGCCTTCGACCAACGCACGTCTTCTTCTTTGCTCGCCCAATTCCTATGGCACAGACTTCATTTTCGTCGGACACGGTAGTGGGGCTTGCCCAATTTCTGTGGCACATACTCGTTCGCGCGGTTACGCCACTGACGGCGACGGCGACAGCGACGCCGCTCAACGCAGGGTTGGGCGCCTAAGGGCTGCGCTCTAAACACATGTGTATATGGTGTACATAAAAAGTTAGTGTGATGTTTCTTTTTATTGATAAGTTATCCGAGAACGCAAAGGAAAGCCTTTTACACATTGTTCAAGGCGGGGTTCATGAAAGTCAATGTGATGCTCACCAATGTTTAGTAGCCGGGGTATTTGATACTCTAGGTCTTGACGTCCGTAGTTAGTACGCACGAGTGGTGGTATTATGATTTGATAGCGTCATTGGTATCGAAGGGAAGAAGTCGGTAGGCTGACAACGTGGAATCAGTGCTTTTATTTGTGCAAAGTCAATCTGTAATATTAAACTTGGTTTGCTAGGATTAATGAGTGTTTATCAGAAAGATTGTATGTGGGTAAGTCTCACGGTATACCATGGTAGTTTTCAAAAATTCAGTTGCCGTTTTTACAGGTTTATTTATTTCTCGTAGTTTTTGTAGACGAATTGTTCCCCATATTAATGTACAATAACTAAGTTTTGAATAAAAAAGGAGTAGTACATTGATTTATGTAGTAGTGATGGAATAAAACTGCTTTTACGCATAGAACCTACTGCTTTACCAAATCACTGCTTAGTTTATTCACATTATTGCCCCAAGAGTGCTTTTCCTGAAACCATAAAACCAAAATCTTTTGCGTTATTACTTGTTCTATCCTCTTTGCCAGAAATAAACAGTAATATTAACAGGCGTTGGCTTATTTAACCGTTTAAATATTATATACTTAGTCTTTATAATATTTCATTTAAGTTTGTGTAGGTTCAGCCAGTCAGGTAATAAATGTAAATAATCATTAATTTGTTCTTCAATGTGTTCAAGGGATTCATTTGAAAAGAAAAGACTAGTGTCATCCGCATACATGACTATGTTCGGTGAAGGTGAACCGCTTGGGAGTTCATTATTGTATATGTTAAATGATATGGGGCCAAATATAGATCCCTGCGGTACGCCAGTCTGTATTTTAAGATGTAGAGAGGTCGCCTGATCAAGTGAAACATATTGAAAAAGGTCCGTTAAATAGCTTCGCCTGAGATCTAATGTTGTACCGTGTATCCCATAGTTATAAGGTTTAGGTAATAGTATTTCGTGATTCACACTGTCAAACGCTTTATGCATGTCCAGGAATAAACGTACCGTGTATAAACGATTTTCAATATTTTGCAGTATTTCATGTTTCATTTTGAGGAGTGCATCCGCATACGATTTATTTTTTCGAAACTAATATTGTGACGTACTAATTATAGCATACTTCTTTAAAAATATTTCCAATAGTTACTTTATAGCAGCCTCAAAACCGTTTTAATGGGGTGGTAGTATTGATATAGGTCGGCAATTGTTTACGGCATGGTCTGCACCACCTTTGCGAATTGGGCAGACTTGGGCTATTTTAAGTCTGCTTGGGAAAATTCCGCATTCGAATATTTTCTTGATAATGTGAGCTAGGACTGTAGATATGATGTCCGATACATATTTTGTGAGAGATGCCAGTATACCGCAAAATCCTGCGCTGCATTGCACTTAAAAGTACTGATAACCTTTCAATTTAACTTGGAGTCATCGGAAATAATAGGAGAGATCTTAGCACAGGTTGTTTAGCTATGGTGGGTCTTCTTCTGGATTTTCAAAGAAACTACTGTTACACCATCGAACAAAGTGAGTATTTAGGGCAGTGACTGCTTCATCGTCTGTAGGAGTTCCATTTACCGAAAATATTCGTAGCTCTTCACAAGTAGCATTCCCTCCAGACAGCTTTTCAATTTCTAACCAAAGTTTTCTTGGATTCGTATAAACACGCACAAACACATTTTCATGATATTTTTATTTAGCTCTTCTCAGCTGTGAATTTACTTGGCTACGGTATGTTTTAAATTCTGCTAATTGATTATAATCCCGTGTTTCAAGAAAAATGTGGTAAATTTGATTTTTCTTTTTAATTTTTGTGAAACGCGCAGTATTTACCCTCGGTTTCCTAAATCGTTTAGCTCGTTTTAAAACATTGTTGCGAGAAGGCTTTATCGTAACAAGCGACCAGCTTATCGAAAAATGAATTGTGTGCCTTATTTGGGTCACATTCGAAGAGTTCAGATTCCCAATTTATTTCACTAATAAGCGAGCGAAAATAGGCTAGCGTCGTTGTATGAATGAGGCGAAGGAAAAAGTGTTACGCTTTAGTCGGCATTCCGCTGTCGCGCGGAGGGCTTTGACGCGACTCAAAGCCCTGATGTGTGGCGACCAGGCACGTACCCCAGGATTTTTTTATCGGTGGGGGTCAGCTCAAGGTAACTTTTTCATGCCAATTAAACAGCGGGGGGGGGGGGGGGGGGGGGGGGTGTCCCTTCGCTAGCCCAAAGGTGAATGACGCTCACTTTTTGCCTCGAGTGCACGTAAACCCACATAAGATAGATGAAATAATGGGTATCTCACTGGTACGCCGGTGAGAGACACCTCAACTTTAATTGTCAAACGAGGAAACAAATCCCGAATTAAATGGACTCTCGCAGGGAAAGAAACTGCCAAGAGCAAGTAGACAACAAACGGAAGTGTCAGGTGAAGATTTCTAGCGGCGTTTTTTGAGTTCGCTCTGGAAGAATTACAAGAGAAGATACAGCAGATTCGTGAACTCTTACTCCTTTTTTCCTTCCTCTGCTGAAGCTGACGCAGCCCCTTACACTTGGAGAAGAGAAGAAAATTTCTTGCGCTGCCTCGCCGTGGTTGTGCTTGTCAAGGATGGAGTCGAGATCCTTAGGTAGCTACATCATCAGGCATTTAAGTGGTGCACAGACAACAGACATGCTAACACTGGTACGTGACGCCCCAACGAACATCACACACTTCATTATCAATGTAGGAACCAACAACCTCCACACTCAAAATGCAACGGAAACAATTGAATCATTAAACGACTTTATACTTTCAATCCAGACAGCTCGCCCGAACACGCACATAACTGTCACAACTGTAGCTCCTCCAGTGCAAAACAAACACCGCCCACTCATTCACGAACCAACCGCACTGATAAGGCACACCGAAGAAAGGAACAAGCTAAACACACTTATGCTTAACTTGCCACACTTTCACGAGAATGTGGACGCCTTCTACCACACAGAAATACACGATTCACCGCATGAATTGGCCTGGGATTGGCTCCACCTAAACCACCGAGGAGTTGATGTAGTCACTCAGCGCAAAATATCTCATGGAAGGACAACATAACGTCACTGACCAGCCTGCAGAAGGCCCCTCCACCGTCCCTGCCTCCGCTACAGCGCCGCGCACTACAACCACAGTAGCCCACTCAGCAACATTCCGCACGCAAGCAACAGAACAAAAGACGTACTCACCACCGAAAACACACTCCTCTGCGAGCCAAACGGAGGCAACCTACACCGACGCGAGGTCCACAGCCGAAGCTTCCACACAAACTGCATGCCCGCCTCAACACTACCACCAGAAACCAGGCACAGCCGACACCGACGAAACCAAATCCACAACCGAAGTTTTCACGCAAACGCCTCCCCTCCGCTTACCCGCGCGCGCGCGCGCGCGCACAAACACACACACACACACACACACACACACACACACACACACACACACACACACACACACACACACACACACACACACACACACACACACACACACAACCGTAACGTCGTCGAAATTAATGAACCAGCAGTTCAAGCAGCTCCCAAGCCAAAGCCAAAACGCGCGGACACACGCCGGTCCACCCGCACAAAGCCAAACGAGAGACGAACCCTTGATATCACTACTTCCCAGACACTCCGCACTGAATTCTTACAAGCTCAAAAACTAACCCAAAAGCTCACCAACTAGACCTTCCACCTCAACACGCACAGGCACTGTATAAAGAACAACACTATCCCCAAAGGACTAAACTGAAAGCGACACCCACTTTAGGCACTCTCTCCACGCAGTATCAAGGTAACTGGCAAACAACACTGGACAACGCTTCATTTTCTCTCTTAAATACACTCAAGAGCGACTGCATCGAACAAATTGAAGAATTTTCTCAAAAACTTCAGAACATAGTCCTAACAACCGAAGAAAAAAGGGACCTAGTACAATACTAAGAAAAACAAAATAAAAAGAGAATAAAAATTGTGGCAGAAGCAAAATAAGAAAATGCTTTGGAATCAAGGAACACTCCTCCGAACAACCACCCTTGTCCCGCCAACAACTGACAATATAAACAGAGAAATACAAAGCACACCTGACATCACACAAATTGAGCAGTCCAATGTTATAGACATTTCAAGATCGTTATATCTAGAGGAAACAAGGATCCTTAGCAAGGGCGTAAACTTTTGTCCAGCCAACAGCACAATAAATGAATTCGAGCTTCGCAGGCACCTCACAGAATATACACGAACAATGCGCATTAGACATTTTTGCGCAGATAACGATGCAACAGAAACATGTACAACAACGCTTAGGGTTCAGTCCACTTGGACTCCTGAACCAGAACAGGCAATTGAACTTGACGTATATCTTAGTGCTATCGCTACAGAAATCATTAATTAATCTAAATCATCTAAGAAGCCCAAGAACAGGACGTATTTGGAGAGCCACATAATTTCTAACCTCAAGCCGCGCGAAGACATTATCATCAAGGAAGCCGATAAGGGAGGAAACATAGTCATTTGGCCAACACAGAAGTACAAGCACGAGGCTAACAGACAAATGAACAACCTCGAACACTACCGTAAACGAGACAACGATACGAAAGAACAATACACACTCACAATCACCAACACACTTAGATCACTCCTAGCCGATGAATTAATAACTCCATGTCACATGTAAGAGGTGACAGGAAAAACGTGATAGAAAAAAAGGAAGATGCCAAGGATAGCGTGACGTAGAACCAAGAGGATGAAAGAAGATGAAAACGAAGTGGGACATATCAAAAAGAAGGTGACGTGGCCACAGGGGGCCCGGAGTGTTCGAACGGCAGCGCGTGAGCTTGAAAAGCTGGGGACGAGCGTCGCCGGCCTGTGTTCCGGGCGCTCCGGCTCTTCCTCGTGCTACGGCATCGTACCGTAGCCACTACCTGTTCGAGGACACGTCCACGGACCTGGGACTACCAGCAACGCCCAGGACGCGCCATCGGCTTGTGCACCGAGCGCACCGTCCTACGGCACCGCTCCGTAGGCTTCGACCGAGCCAGTTTCTCCTCCCGGGAGACGCTGGCCATCTCAAGGACCTGCGACGCCCCGGTCACTGAACCCGGAGCTGCCCACCCTCATCTACAACGCCAGCCCGCATTCGGCCACGGTTAAAGCCTGGGGCATCGACTGGGACGCCTACTTCAACGCTTGTGCCCCCCGCAACGCCTCGACTCTTCCAACGGGACAGAACGCTGTGAGTGGTGTAAGTGATGAACGCCTCGTACTTTTAGCTGTTTGTTTCTCTCACTCAATTGCTCTTTGAGCGATAACTGTGTTTAGTGCTAGTTTTATTTTTGTGCGTTCCTTTTTAATGTTTGCAGTGAGTTTGGATAACTACGTGTGTGTTTTCTTTTTTTTTTTGGTGTGTAATTAAAATAGGTGTGTCTAACGCTTTCGCCTCGTCTGTTCCTTCTGTCCGACTGTTGTCCGGAGATCCGTGACACTCCATCAGAATTTAAGTTTCTGAAACCAAAGAACAAAGCAGCGGGGCGCTTTTACCTCCTCCCAAAAATTCACTAAGTACCATCGAGCGAATCATACACCGCCAATATTCCAGGGCGCCCAATAGTATCAAACAACAACACCCCAACCGAGAGCGTCTCCGAATTCCTTAACCACTTTCTCGGTGACATTCCGAAGACATTTCCGTCATTTTTACAAGATACCCCACACCTACTGCGAATAATAGAAGAGATTAATAGCAAAGGCACACTACCACAAAACGCCATTCTCGCCACACTAGACGTTGCCGCTTTATACACGAATATTCCGATCCCAGAGGGCCTAACTTCAATAAAGCAAACCCTATCCCAACATAATGTACAACATTCTACTGAAGTATATTTATCACTACTCGAAATAGTATAACACTTAACTACTTTGAATTTGAAGAAAATGACTACCTTCAAATACAAGGAACAAGCATGGGTACCCCATTCACACCCACTTATGCAAGCATATTCATGGGAATTCTGGAAGCAGACTTCCTGCCTCGCTGCGCGGACAAACCCCACACATACCTTCGGTACATTGATGACATACTTATAATATGGGGTCATGGCAGGGAAAATCTAGCTAGATTTACATCATTGCTAAACTCCTTTCACCCAACAATAATGTTGACGTCCGACATCTCAGCTTAGCGCATCAACTTTCTTAACCCAGTCATATATTTAGAGAATGGCATATTAAAGACAACGCTGCATAAAAAAACCATTTGACAAGCAACAATACCTAGATTATACAAGCCACCCCCCGAAACATTGAAAACAGGGGATTTTCAAGAGCCAGGCAACAAGATTACGTAGCATATGCGTAGAAAATGAGGATTACGTAATCAGACTTACCACCCTAAAAGGAACACTAGCAAGCAGAAGCCATCCCAACGCGTTCCTTCATAAGGCTTACACGGACGCACTAAAACTAGACCGCACTGAGACACTCAAGCCACGCCCTAAAACCACAACAGCAACAACGCCTCTTCTCACTACAAAATTTTCAAACGCACTTCCGAACATAAACAACATCCTCACAAAATACTATCCAATCCTAACAACCAACCAGAAACTTAAAAAATCTTCCCCGAACCGCCTAAGGTCGCCTACAGACGCAACGCCAATTTTAAAGACATGCTCGTTCATGCAAAACTCGCAACAAGAACTACACCAATATCTGGTCCCTGTGAGCGCTCCAGATGCTCTACATGCAAACATATACAGCCGGCCACCAACGTAAAAAGGACAGCATCGAATTACATTCACAAGGTAACATCGAACTTCACGTGTACCTCAAACAACCTAATCTACTGCATTGAATGGATGGATGGTGGAACTTTATTAAATATAGTCCTGAGAGACGCGACTAGCGCGCAGTGGGCTTCTCCCACGTTGGGACGGGCGGGCTTAGCCTGACCGCCGCATCGTGGGCTCTCTGGACGGCCCAAAGCTGATCCCCCTTGTTGGGGCTTCTGCATTGAATGTACCACCTGTAAAAAACAATACAAAGGGGAAACACTACAGAAGCGAAACTGTACAACCAATTCATTCTGGAAACAAATAGCGCGAAAAAAACGTGGGACTAGTGGAAGAAAGAAACAGGACAAGCGCACACGAACAACAGAACCTTTATTAAAAAAACGAATGTATTTGTACCAAGCAAACCACACGGTCACCACGCACAGAACCCAAACCTCAGATGTGCGCATCCAGATACCCTATCTCAAGTTTGTTCAAAGCAAAAGGAGGCTTCGCCACACAGTTATCACCGCCTTTCCCAATAAAGAAAGCTTCCATGGGCTCACGTGCCGTCTGGTCACGATGGCGTGCAAGCACTTTTGCATGAGTTAAGACCGGCGTGCAACCACAGTCACGGCCGTGCAGGGACAGGTTAGACGACGGCTGCCCTTTCAAGGATAACCGGTGGTCTTGCAAGCGAGCATTCAGACAGCGGCCTGTCTGTCTGACAGGAATAGGAAAAAGGTGTGCGCTTCTAAAAACTGTTTGTCGACGTTTTGATCGTATGATCGAAACGTAGACAAATAAACAGTTTTTTTAGAAGCGTATACCTTTTTCCTATATATTATATATATATATATATATAATATATATATATATATATATATATATATATCATATATATATATATAGGCATGGTGGTGGAGTGGCCGTAGCGTTGCAAGTAGTCAAGTAGATCCTCCGTGAGAAGTCACAACGTTGTTTATTTCGACGTTTCAGCCAGAGTCTGGCCTTCATCAGGAATGAGGGTACAGTTTGTTGGTGCTCAGCTTTATACAATCTTAAAGGAGAGAGGATACGCGAAAAAAAAAAAAATATATATATATATATATATATAGTTCAAAAAATCAAGCACGTAAGAAAAATTGTTCTGTAAAGGACTGACGTTTCGGCCGCGGGACCGGCCTTCGTCGGAGTTCCGGCCGCGGGACCGGCCTCCGACGAAGGCCGGTCCCGCGGACGAAACGTCAGTCCTTTACAGAACAATTTTTCCTACGTGCTTGATTTTTTTTGAACTTTTACTTCCGGGTCCTTTGTTAGCACTGCATTGTTATATATAATATATATTATAGTATATTATATATTATATATATAATATAGTATAATAATATATATATTATATATATATATGTGTGGTGCGTGTGTGTGTGTGTGTGTGTGTGTGTGTGTTATGTATGCATATGCTACTCTTAAGTAGTTTTTTATCTTCTAGTACCTTCGAACCACTGTTCCCTTTCCCCTTTCTCCGCTTCTAAGACCACTCCTTCCCCGCCTTATTCCGATTGTTTATCCTTAGTTGACATGCCGGCCAACGTTTGAGGCCATACCCCTGGGCGGGCCACCTACGGTGACACTTGATGCATATGTCTGCCAACGACTTCACCCATTAAACACGGGCTTTTGAGACATCCCTCTTAGTATCACTTAAAGTCGACATCTGGACTTTTAAAAGTACGTCGCCTGTTTTTGTCCCCTTTTGTAAGTGCCTTCCCCTGGTGCTTCCCGTTCAGAGACGGTTGTTTGGAAATAGAGAGCCGCCACCATCTTCTGCAGCCCTAGGCGATAGCTAGACTCGGCGCCCTTCTGCCGATTTTCCAAGTTTCTTTCATGCTCTGCTCTTTTCTTCGCCGTGCCTTTGGCAGCTCTCGCTTTGTTGTACCGCTCATCCTTTTTTTAACACGAAAGTGTTTTATGCCGAGGTCCACCAAGACTTCAGTGACGTATTTCCGTCACGTCGAAAAAATATACACAATCAGATGGCAAAGAAAAAAAGGTACCGTCAACGGGCATCGAACCCACGACCGCTCGGTCCGCAACAACAGATGCCGGGCACGCTATCCGCTGCGCCACGGTCACAGACTCTGGAGGCATTACGAACGCGCCTTTTATATCTACCACTTTCCCGGTCAGCTGGGTGGTGTTGACCTCTGGGAGTGGTAAGGTAAAGTAATGCGTCATTGCTGTGGCCTCCGCGAGTAGCAACTGCAACGCGTTTACGCATCCGTCCCAGTTCGGCGCGTTTTCAATAGAAGTTAAATTTTGTCAATGCCTTAACACACCGCGAGGTGGCGACCTTTGCCCAAGCGTCGTAGAAGCGTCGGCCTCGCGCAGCATCACGCGAATACGAACCAAAAATAGCTCTGCGACGCGCGCCTGCCTCACCTGGCTGTAACACCGCGTTCCATGCTTACGCGCTCGCCCCGAGAAAAATCGCGGCCGGGCTACCGGGGTGGCACGACGCGCTTTGCGTTTCCCTCTAGTCTGGCCGTGGTGTTCAATCACATTTTAACATGCCGCGGGATGGCGACCAAGTTCTGCGTCCAATATGCGACGCTGTTCTGGCTATCACACCTCGTTCTCTGATTACGGTTTCACCGTTAACTACTACAGCTACCACAAGGGTTTGTTTAATCATTTAACATGGACGTTAGTCGTCGGGATGGAGATGTACCACCAATCATCAAACTGGGTGCATACACGTTAAACGGCGCCATTAGCTGCCAGACATCAATATTGATTGTGCAAACTCTCTTATATCAATGTACAATAAGCATTCAGTTCTGTAAGGGCACGCTTTACTTTCGTGTTATTCCGATTCCTATAACGGAGGGATCAACCGTGGTTTTTCTTTTTTTTCTTTCAGCTCCCCTTTTGTCTGAGATGAGGTGCCTAAGCGCCATTGCAGGCTTTCTTGAAATGTGGCAAGGATTACACTCATCTGCTTTATGGTTTTTTCTTTCCAGGAAGCAATTACCATTAGGGTGCCTTGTGCTCGCGCGCTCCGCTGAAGGTGAGGACAGCCGCGTCGTCTCCTACGACGGCCGCCATTGCGCCTGCCGCCGCAGCTAGGCCACTTGCGAAACACGCTACACAACGCTAATGCGGTGCGCGGATACGTCCGGAAATAAGTGCACGCTAGCGAGCTTTTTATTTTACTTTTCTTTCTTGAAGCGTGAACAGCTTCTAGGGCTGTTGTTGCCTAAATGTTTATTAAGGGAGAGGGCTTAAAGTCAGGGGGGGGCTGGGGAGGGGGGCATCCCCCCCTGCAAATTTAAGGAGGGGCTCGCCCCCCCCCCCCCTCGGCAGGTCAGCTGTAGCACTGCGGCACCCATTTGACAAGCACTGGATTTGATTTTTTTATGCAGTAGTGAAATGAGTTAGCCGCAATTATTCGGTTCATGGGGCATCATCAAAAAGAAAGAAAGAAAGAAAGAAAGAAAGAAAGAAAGAAAGAAAGAAAGAAAGAAAGAAAGAAAGAAAGAAAGAAAGAAAGAAAGAAAGAAAGAAAGAAAGAAAGAAAGAAAGAAGTTTCATTGTACTGCTGGATGTAATTGCCCGAGACGCAGCACACAATGGGTCACCACCATGCTTCGACTGAGCTTCTTGGCACAACACGCTTTTCAACGAGGCACCTGTGCGTGAGGCTACCTGTTCGTCAGTCAGTGAAGGTTCACCTTCGTCTCTTTAGGTGCTCATTTAATCTTCATTCGTTTAGTTGTGTATTACGAGTCTGGTTCAATGCGAAAGGCGCACGTATTTTGCCTACTTTTTTAAGCAAGTACGTGTAAAAATGAAAAAAAAAGAAAAACCACGGTTGATCCCTCCGTTATAGGAATCGGAATAACACGAAAGTAAAGCGTGCCCTTACAGAACTGAATGCTTATTGTACATTGATATAAGAGAGTTTGCACAATCAAATATTGATGTCTGGCAGCTAATGGCGCCGTTTTAACGTGTATGCACCCAGTTTGATGATTGGTGGTACATCTCCATCCCGACGACTAACGTCCATGTTAAATGATTAAACAAACCCTTGTGGTAGCTGTAGTAGTTAACGGTGAAACCGTAATCAGAGAACGAGGTGTGATAGCCAGAACAGCGTCGCATATTGGACGCAGAACTTGGTCGCCATCCCGCGGCATGTTAAAATGTGATTGAACACCACGGCCAGACTAGAGGGAAACGCAAAGCGCGTCGTGCCACCCCGGTAGCCCGGCCGCGATTTTTCTCGGGGCGAGCGCGTAAGCATGGAACGCGGTGTTACAGCCAGGTGAGGCAGGCGCGCGTCGCAGAGCTATTTTTGGTTCGTATTCGCGTGATGCTGCGCGAGGCCGACGCTTCTACGACGCTTGGGCAAAGGTCGCCACCTCGCGGTGTGTTAAGGCATTGACAAAATTTAACTTCTATTGAAAACGCGCCGAACTGGGACGGATGCGTAAACGCGTTGCAGTTGCTAGTCGCGGAGGCCACAGCAATGACGCATTACTTTACCTTACCGCTCCCAGAGGTCAACACCACCCAGCTGACCGGGAAAGTGGTAGATATAAAAGGCGCGTTCGTAATGCCTCCAGAGTCTGTGACCGTGGCGCAGCGGATAGCGTGCCCGGCATCTGTTGTTGCGGACCGAGCGGTCGTGGGTTCGATGCCCGTTGACGGTACCTTTTTTTCTTTGCCATCTGATTGTGTATATTTTTTCGACGTCATTTCCGTGACGGAAATACGTCACTGAAGTCTTGGTGGACCTCGGCATAAAACACTTTCGTGTTAATATAGCGTTGTCGTGCCTGATGTTCTCAGTGCAGTGAGCGTACTAATGCTCTGCGTTGCAGCTAGACTTATTTGGTTTGAGTTTGCATATCGTTATCCTTTGACATCCCAAGTTATTTTCAAAAACAATTATTTTCAAATTTCCCCCTTTGTAGTGGTTGATTGGATCGGCACATTCAGCAAACACGCAAAATAGGCTCTGAATGATTTATTTTTTTGTGCAGCGCGTTCATATGCATTCGTTCAATTTTAGAGGCCGTTGGCTTCAGTACACTGTGATCGTACCCAAGACAACCTAATTCTGTGGCCTGCAACGGACTTTCACCCAGAATAACGCTATATATATATATATATATATATATATATATATATATATATATATATATATATATATATATATATATATATATATATATACATAATATGGTCACCGCCCTGTGAGGGCTCCCCCTCCAATGAAGGGAGACTAAGCCCTGTTAAGAGAGCATGTACTTCATGTAAGCTGATGGCCTGTGCATGTGTTATGCGCTAGAGGTAGGCGTAGACTCTGTTATGTTGAAAACAAAACCTCAGGGGCGGCGCCAGGATTTTTTTACTGGGGGGGCACCCACGACAAGTGGGTTCGTTCAGGGGGGGCAGAGAGGCTGGGAACATATGCATTGTATTTTGACTATGCTTGCTCTTGGGGGGGCAAAGGGGGGGCAGGCGGAAATTTGGGGGGGCTGGCGCCCCCCCAAACCCCCCACTGGCGCCGCCCCTGCAAAACCTCTTCCTTACGCCGGAAACGACAGAGTTAAGTCTAAAGCCTTACTTAACTTTCTCGTAAACTCTGCATTCGAAATACACAAATAATCGCTTAAAGAATTTATATACATGTCAGCAGCAGCAGTCGTATATGTATCTCAACACAGGCATTTTATTGTTGCGAAGCTACCTAAGCGCGATTAGGGTGGCTTATTTTGCTATGTTTACAAAGAATTTACTCGTTTATTATAAATGGCATCATACATATTGCGCACAGGATAAAGGGCCGAGGGTCAGTATGGTGCAAATATTCTGCTGAAATGAAATGAAAGCTTCTTTATCATTATTACTGGCATTTTTTGCTCACAATCTGTGGCCGCTATTGTATCGGCACTTGAGTTGCACCTTGAGTCCTTATCAAAACGATGAATACGTTGTTGAGTAGTATGCCATAAAGCTTTGCATACGCGCAGTATCTGCGTTTTTCCTTCTTTTTTCATATGTGCAGTTTCTCTTGCTGTGTCTGCAGCTTTACTCTTTCTTTGCATGTCCAGTTGCATCCACATATTATTGAGTGTTTCCAATACTGTTTTTCACTTTGCGTGGCAGATGTACGGCGTCGTTTATTTGTATCTTTTATTGATTAAAATATCTGTGGTTTTACTTGCCAAAACAATGATATGATTATGAGGCACGCCTTAGTAGAGAGCTCGATGAATTTTGACCATCTGGTGTTCTTTAACAGCTGCGCTGACATCGCACAGTACACGGGCCTCAAGCATATTGCCTCCACTGAAATGCGACCGCCGCGGCCGGGATCGAGCGCCTGACTTTCGGGTCAGCAGCCGAGAACCGTAACCACTATACAACGATGGCGAATGTATTTTTTAAGGCGAAAGCCTTAAGTGTCTCATTAAACGCGAAATTTGACCGTCGGCGTCCCGCGTCTACGGCGTCCGCGTACCGCGGCGTCAGGACGAGGGATGCAAAAAATCCTCTCGTGATGTCGTCACCATATGACGTCATCATGTGACTTCACAAAATTTGGCGTGACGTCACATGATGCCGTTATCACATGACATCGTAGCTTGGTCAAAAGTGGGCAGATTACGGAGGCAGTGCAAAAGCAGGTGAGGTGCCTCCGATATGGGAGGCAATGCAAAACCGCGCTAGGTGCGCAAAAACCTGATGAGAAGAAGATGGCTTTCGCCTTCGAGTCGTCTTAAGTTTGTATAGACGCTTCGCTAGTACTGTTTGTATGCGCACTCCTGTATGATCATTCATGGCTTACATTATAAATGAATGAATAAATAAATAAATAAATAAATAAATAAATAAATAAATAAATAAATAAATAAATAAATAATGCTTGCTCCAAGAATTTAAATACTGAATGTGTGTGTGTGTGTGTGTGTGTGTGTGTGTGTGTGTGTGTGTGTGTGTGTGTGTGTGTGTGTGTGTGTGTGTGTGTGTGTGTGTGTGTGTGTGTGTGTGTGTGTGTGTGTAAACGCCTGCCGTTCCCCTATCCAGTGTACGAGTCATTTATTTGTGCGCATCAATACTGCGCTGACAGAAGCAATAACACAAATCAAGTGCTCCATGGCAGAATTTTTAAGGCCAGCCACTAGTCGCTTCACAATTATCGTGCATGACTTAAAAAACAAGAACTGCGTATTGATTTAGGACATGACGAAAGGTAACCTTGAAACACGAAACAGCGACGAATAAAAAAGATTTACACTGCACACACACACGCATGGGCCCCAGGCAACGCAGAAGGTGTGCTTAAACCACGGAAAGGAATATAGAAAACATGAACCAACCGTGGTTTTCTAGTGGGTATTGTGCTCGACTGCTCACCCGAAGGTGGCGGGATCGAATCCCGGCCGCAGGGGCCCAATTTCGATACAGGCGAAATGCCAGAGGCCCGTGTACTTAGATTTAGGTGCACGTTAAAGAACAACAGATGGTCGAAATTTTGTCTCTCATAATTGTATCGTGGTTTTGGGACGTAGTAAATTGCGACAAATAATTATTGTCAGAAAAAAGAGAAGGATATGATCTGCAGACAAACACGCATAATATATTCCATGATACATTCCACATCACAAAAAAAAAAGCGAAAGCAAAAATCACAGGCAGATACAGGATCAACCAAGTGCTGTAAGGAATGTTTACGATGATGCAGGATTCATGCACACGCGAACCAAAATCTTTTAAGCATATAGCTGCTATCAGCATGTCCATTCGAAATAGGGAATCCGAGCTCAAGTTTGGGCACGACACTCGCGCGGCCGAGCTATGCGCTACGGGATAGACGCTGTCGGGGAAGGCGGTTTGTCGCCGGATTTGGCAGCGGCGGCGGCTAGGACACGTGCGGGCATGCGCTCCTCATTCGCCCCAGAGCATTGCTAGTCAGCAATAGTTACACGGTGACGCACCACAGATGCAATCCGAGAGCTCTGCGGGTGCGCGGAAGCGTGGGCGGCAGTGCTGTGGCGAAAGGAGACGTGGCGTCGATATTCCCAGTTGCGAAAAGAGAAGTGGCGACGCTCGACGTTGTTTTCGAAGCCTATACCGGCTGGAAACTTATGCTGCAAATGGATGATGTGTTCGTCGGATGTCACTTGCCACTTTTGATTTTTGCTGTCCAAGGAAGACTTCTTTTCGGGTCTCCTGGAAAGCGATACAATTTCTAGCGTTCCTGGAATGATTGGTGCGCTGCGGCACGCACACCCGGCCGTGGTGACGGTAGCGAGCGCATGAAACTGGACAGGAAACGTGCACCGACCTAACAGCACGCGCGCCACGCACTAGCGACTGGACGGAGGAGTCAAAATGGCAGGCATGATGCCGCCAAGGCCGAGGAGGCGGCATCTGCCCTTTCAAAAGCTATCACCACTATAAGCGGGGGCGCGCGCATCAGGGCACTCTAATTACCAACAGTGACATGCGCTACCGCTGGACATGACGTCAACACTAACCCCCTTAAAGCTAACACGCCAAGGATGACAAGGCGCCTTTGACAAAGATAGGTACGCCTATCGAATTAACGTCGGCCAGCCTTTCTGAGGCATTTTGTCTGTTTGTTCAACCTATCCTACACTTTAAGTACCCAGATAAACATAGATATAGGCAGTTACTTATTTACAGTGAAATTGCCGCCATGCAACTTCGCAGAGCCGGCAGTCCCACTCATGCGACCAGAACGTTCGTGAAGAGCCAGGTGATGACCCCTTGGTCGCTCGTTCCCGATCTCCTCGCGGCAAATCACGGCATCCCAGCACGGATTGGGCCAACTGGAACTTGGTTGTTTGCTGACAATATTTTCTCTCTTTCTTCCCACTATTCCTGTCTCCCTCCTTCTTTCCTGCTGGTTACGCAGCAAGCCCAGTTTTATCACTTCGTTTTTTCAAAGACTGTGTGAGGGAGAAGAGGTGCACGACCGACATTCGTGTTTTTAGAAGCATACGCTCATGAAAAACACAATACAGCAATACATCTTATTGAGGTTCTCTGTACACACTGAGAATGGGACAAGAGCAAACCACCGACATATTCGTCTGTGTGCCCCGCCAACGAGCGAGCCATCTTCAGACGACGACGGGCAGCTTTGAAAAAGCTCCGGCGGATCCATGAGAGAGGCGTCATGTTCGGCGTGCCACCGATTGGGGCACAAAACAGTGACCGGGCGCGCTTTTGGGGAGAGGTTGCTGTCGATATCCTCCCTTCTACGCAGTGCCATACTTACAAATATGCTGGCTGAAAAATCACAGTTCTTTTGGGTCCCTCGTTTACTGCTGTAACAAGTGCCAAAACCGACTCGTATTGTCATTAGGGAAGTTTCGTAACGATCCGTGGGCGCCAGCCCCATACAACCGCACAGAGCACAGTACGCTGCCTTTGTGGACGTACTGCGCCCACGGCGGAAGATTGGAGAGGCACCCACGTAATCATAGCGGAGAAGATGCCTACGCTGGGCGGCTTGACTGATTAATGTTCATTCAAAACGCACCAAATTATTATCCAGTTCCGGGGCCGTTTTCTCTACAGCTCCCTCTTAAATACAACAATTTTGCTCCATAAATGTTTTTACGAACGGTTCAATTTCTTAAATTTTTACTTTTAATTTATGTCTGGCTGTTGCTTCGTCTTTATACCTTAGTAGATCACTTAGTTTCCCAATTGCTTGCGACTTTTGTTTCCAGTTGCCATTTTCGCACGAGACGCATTTTTGGTTTGTACTATTAGAAAAAAAAAACAACCACATGAGGTAACGGGTGACATATTGCTTCTTGGCTTAACAAGGTCACTGGAGGGTTTGACGATGGACGCTGTTTCGCATGTTCTTTTTTTTTCCTTTATCGCGCGGACATCGAAGCGATGAGAAGACTGGCCTACACACCCCAAGGCTCCACCGCTATCCAAATGACATGAAAATGGCAGCAGAATGCACAGTCACTGCACAGCCTTTGAAAAATTCTGCCGAAGATTTTAACGGCAACAGACAAGAATCTGCCACACACGAAGATTCATGCTCAGAAGTCGTTCAACGCAACATCGTCGTGCATACACTGCAGCAAATTAAGAAGACAAAATTATTGGGCTAATTAACAAAATTCAGACCATTAAGAAAACTTTCTACCATATATTTCACACAAAATTGTAAGAATATCATTCAATGAAGCAAGCACGAAGTCTGCATAGGAATGAACAGGAAATTTCGCAGAAGAAAACCTAAATACAGAGCTATATAGTTACACAGACAAAGCCGGTGCGAATAATACGCTCCAGGAGAGCCGCACAGACACACACACACACACGCACACACACTCACACACACACACACACACACACACACACACACACACACACACACACACACACACACACACACACACACATATATATATATATATATATATATATATATATATATATATATATATATTGTTAAGACGTTTATTGACGGCGAGATTGACGGCGACGATGCCCAACGACAGAGCGCAGACTCGCAGACTCTCACGATGTTACGTTTGGCCTAAAAATTCATCGAGGCCGACGCTAGTGAGCGTACAGCTGTCTACCGGAATGCTGTCTTCTCCCCCCGTATCGGCGCTTAGACGGAGGCAGGAATGCCAATTCTTCCTGGAGGAGCCTATGCCGAGCGAGCGAGCAGGTCGCCGTGGACGGATTTCCCAGAAAAAGGACGTCGGAATTCGGAGACCCCTTTTTGGCTTCTTGTTCTCTGCGTGAGATAGCACCGCGGGAGAGTTTCTCACCCAGTCACTTCTGCCTTCTACCCTACCGCAGCAGGGAAAATTAACCCGTGCCGGAGGGAGCGGTCTGCGTGTTTTCCGGAATTCGACACACCTGCTTTATCGTGCGTTTTGGTCAGCGTGGGACTGCGCCGTTGAAGACGCTCCCATCAACCCAGGTGGGGCCTTCACCCGTGGCAGCCATCATTCAACGCTTCTTCCAAGTATTACTGGCAGTGGAAGCGGAGGTCATCGGCCCTTTCCCCTTTGGACTGAAACTCCTCGCCGACCTTCTCACCTACGAGTCTTCGGGGCGTGGCGAGTGTATTGTGTGACTCTTTGCCTCCTTTCGGGAGGCCGGACGCCAGGACGACAGGTCACCGGATTGGCGGGAGACGCTGACACCGGTTTGCCTGTGCTTCTGCAGTGACGGTCTCGGGGCTATAAAAGCCGAAGACTTTTGACGTTATTTCTCTGCTCTCTCTTTTCACTCCAATCTCTTAACCATGTAAATAAATCTACGTTCCTTCTTGAAAGAACGCGCCTCCTCACTGGAAATCATCAGCATATGGGGACGGACGGCGGGAGCCAGCTACCGTAACGAGACCCGCCGAACCCCACTCCTTACAACTGGTTGGCAGTGGTGAGATGGACCTTGCGACATGGTGCTGCGTTTGTGGTGAGTGCTTGGTCTTTGCTATGACTTTCCAGGCTTCATTTTGCGTTTACACTTGAGTAGTGTAGAAGCTGGATTGTGTTTTTGTGGGTTAGGTAGATCACCTAGTTATGCGTAACGAGTGAGTTTGAGGGATCGCCTAATTATGTGTGAGCAGGACCAAAGCAAAGCGGCAGCCATGGATTTGAGGACGATGCTGAAAGAGGAGCTTTTGTTTGTGTGCGAGCATCTCGGCATCAAAGTAGAGAAAAAAATGGCAAGGACGAATATGTGGAAGCTGATTATTAGGGAATCCAGTGAGGAGGACATTAACTGCGCGTTAATAGCTTTCAAAAGGTTTGAAGAGCGAGAAAACAGAAGGGAGGAGAGAGAAAAACACGAGAAAGAAAGAGAAGAACGCGAGCGAGCCTTAGACGAAGAGATTGAAAGGTTGGAGCGTAAAGTCGAGGCAATGCGGCGGAGAAGTCAGACGTCCGCAGAGGTTGCGCACGAAAGGTGCGAAGAAGTGGCGAGTGCGGCGCACTTTAAAGCCACAGAGAAAGCCGCTCCTTGTGAGATACCACCAGGGAAAGGTACGCGTCTCTACGAGTGCGACATGCGCACGGAGCCTTCTGCGGAGAAAACTGAGAGACAGGTCGCGGATAGTGAAATCGCGCCTGATAAATGTACGCGTTTCTCTGATTGTGCGAAGGCCGAGAAAATAGAAGACGAGACCGCGGCTGGTAGGGAGACGGAAAGGATTCCGAAAGGCATTCCGTGTGGGACCGAGCCTAGTTCTAGCCGCCCTAATAGGGTCATTGAGGAGTTGGAGACTTCCCTCGCACCCCAACACGTGAATGGCCTTCCGGAAGTGGAGGGAGAAGAGGACAACGCTAGTCCTAAACGTAGCGGTGACGCGACGCTCCAGAAAGACAGTACTATCGGAGAGGGCCTCTCTAAAAAAGTTCCTTTTATCCCAGAGTGTGAGAGGGTAGAGAGCCATACTGTCGAGAAGGGCCCAGCTGTAGTTTTTGCAAATGAGAGCAAAGATCAATTGGCCCGACAGTGCAACGGAGCGGAGAAGTCGAATGACTTAAGCAAGAGAGAAAGTGGCGCACAAGCACCCATGAGCTGTGAAAACGCCGATGTCGCAACCCAGAGTGAAGTCCACCGTAATCGGGGAAATGTTCGCAAACGTCGCCGCAAAAGAAAAAAGCGGACTCGTGCGGCGCCGCGAAGTGTTGAGACAGGTGGCACAGGGCAGAGCGAAACACAGGACAGGCGAGCGGGCAGTTCAGGGAAACGTCCTTTGAGGCGTACAGTCGGGTGCAAGCGACCGCCGCAGCGCAGAAAGAAAAAGGACAGGTCATCGGGCAGTTCAGGGAAACGTCCTTCGGGGCGCGCAGTAAGGTGCAAGCGGAGAAAAGGGGGAAGCGGGGGAGAACAATGCGCATCCCCACGACGGAGGGTGCCTTCGACAGGTACAAGTTTGCGGGGACAACCATGTCAAGGTGTTCCTAGACGCAAGGCAGGAGGAGTAGATCGCAGGGCGAGAGCAATCAATAGGAGAGGATTGCCACTCTTTCCCCCGCGTTTCTCGTGTCCCCTTCGCCTTTGTGAAGGAAACCGTCGGAATTCCCGAATGAGGCGTGACGGAGAAGTACAGCTAATGGCACGTGCTCATTGTAGTCTCTGGCGATCTGAAATGCCGCCAAGACCGCGACCGCCACGAGTACGACTAAAAAGAGGAAGAAAGCTGTAAGCTTGTCGGAGAATGTGAGTTTGTCGAAAGAATTTTTTTTGTAAGGTTATTCTAGTTTGATGTAGTGTTGTTTTGTTATCTCCGCGACTAGTTTGTTTTTAGCTAAGCAGTTTCTTACTTTTGGGTATTTTTAAGCGGTGTATGTGTTTCTTTTATTGAGCCTATAAGCATTGTGAAATAGTTGCGGGCGCAATATCATGAGTTACTTGTGCGGAAACAGTGACCCGCACGGGAGTGAGCTGACTGCGTAAGATGAGTCACGGCAGACATGAGTGAATATTGGTACGACCGCTAATTGTGAAGCAGTGGTATAGCGTTTGTCGATCGGAACTGAATTTCACTTGTTTGTGTTTTTATGTATAGCGCGAAGTAGTATACTGTCACCCGTTTTAAGGGAGCAAATGAGCAATTTTGACGAAGGTTTCAGAGTAAAACCAAAGCGGTTTTTGAAATGCCCAGGTTTGGCGCTGAATGTGGCTAGTTTAGTGGACCACTGTCAGGATTGACAAGCATGTTGGGCCGGATATTCAGCACGAATCCAACGCAGGTTACGTCAGGGGCTCCCGAGGTGTACGGCATCAAGAGTTATTTTCTTTGCGTGTTGTTTTTCGTGAACATTTAGGTTCTGTCGCGTGTTTAGAGAAGTTGAGATTCTAGGGATGTGGCGTATGGCTAATTGGGTGGTTTAATGTTTCAGCGCTCTATGAATACGAGCAGTGTAGAGCTAAAGAGCACAGCAGAGCGCAGTGCGTTCTTTATCAGAGCGGCTCAGCATTGACCACACGAGCCTGTTAGTACGCGTTGTTTATTCCCTCTATTTGGTTTACATTCATTGATGGCTTACAGGTCGCGTGATCACGTAAGCTGAGCGTTACGCTTTACCGAACATTAAGGTTAGGGACACGTTTCAGACAGTTGTATGACGCAGCTGAATCTGTTGTGAAAGTGTTTGTTAGTGCGTCAGGGTGTGTCTCAAGTAGGTAATAGCGGCTACGTTTTAAGCTTGTTTTGAGTGAGCGTAGAGAATACGCACAGATATCTTGTGTAGCTTTTAGGCAGCCTTCGTGTGAAAGCTGTGTTGTTGGTTGTTTTTCGTGTAGTTAGATATGAGAAGGTAACGCTACATAGCAGTGCGGATGGTAGGAGCAGACTTGTTTTAAAATTGGTTGTTTCAGGGATCTATAGCCAGATTATATCTGCTTTTGGTGTTGTTTTGCTTGGACCGCCAAAATGATCCATCTTGTAGGCATCTCCTCATCCATGAGTGTTGTAGCTTTGGCGGCACGAAATTCTGCCAAAATTTTAGAGTAGCGGGTTTTTCATTTATTTGTGTGTCTTGAGAAGCCTGGAGAGTTTTTAGCGAGTCCAAAGCGCTTGATCGCGGCATGGCATTGTGTTGTGTGGTTCGCTTTGCTGCTGTCGATCATTGTGAGGTGGTTTGGGAGTTTGTTGCGAGTTCACAGTTGCGGTTCCAAGCCAGGACGTCGTCCTCGTCACCAGCCTTTCTCTTCGTGCCCAGCGGTTGTGAGCGCTGGCCAGCCGAGATTTTCCGGGCGGCGGAGGAGCTGTTACGTTTGGCCTAAAAATTCATCGAGGCCGACGCTAGTGAGCGTACAGCTGTCTACCGGAATGCTGTCTTCTCCCCCCGTATCGGCGCTTAGACGGAGGCAGGAATGCCAATTCTTCCTGGAGGAGCCTATGCCGAGCGAGCGAGCGAGCAGGTCGCCGTGGACGGATTTCCCAGAAAAAGGACGTCGGAATTCGGAGACCCCTTTTTGGCTTCTTGTTCTCTGCGTGAGATAGCACCGCGGGAGAGTTTCTCACCCAGTCACTTCTGCCTTCTACCCTACCGCAGCAGGGAAAATTAACCCGTGCCGGAGGGAGCGGTCTGCGTGTTTTCCGGAATTCGACACACCTGCTTTATCGTGCGTTTTGGTCAGCGTGGGACTGCGCCGTTGAAGACGCTCCCATCAACCCAGGTGGGGCCTTCACCCGTGGCAGCCATCATTCAACGCTTCTTCCAAGTATTACTGGCAGTGGAAGCGGAGGTCATCGGCCCTTTCCCCTTTGGACTGAAACTCCTCGCCGACCTTCTCACCTACGAGTCTTCGGGGCGTGGCGAGTGTATTGTGTGACTCTTTGCCTCCTTTCGGGAGGCCGGACGCCAGGACGACAGGTCACCGGATTGGCGGGAGACGCTGACACCGGTTTGCCTGTGCTTCTGCAGTGACGGTCTCGGGGCTATAAAAGCCGAAGACTTTTGACGTTATTTCTCTGCTCTCTCTTTTCACTCCAATCTCTTAACCATGTAAATAAATCTACGTTCCTTCTTGAAAGAACGCGCCTCCTCACTGGAAATCATCAGCATATGGGGACGGACGGCGGGAGCCAGCTACCGTAACGAGACCCGCCGAACCCCACTCCTTACAACGAGCACGAGCACGAGGGGCGCGCTCTCCGAGGATAGGCGAAGAGGGTGACCCACTAGGAGGCGCTTGAGAGGACGACCCATTAGAGCGTTCCAATGCTTCTCTACAATTACCCCGGGTACGAAAAGGGAGCCGCCTGGCGACCTAACAGCTGGTCACTATGAGCGGGTCATGGTAGGGCTTGAGGCGCTCCACGTTGACAATGTCGCGCCCTCGACGGCGCATGTCGGAAGATGGTTCAATAGGTTCAATCAGGTAGTTGACCGGGGATGTGCGTTCGACGACACGGTAGGGGCCTTCGTATTTTGGTAGTAGTTTGGAAGAGAGGCCAGTTGCAGTGGTAGAAACCGAGAGCCATACGAGCGCTCCAGGAAGGAACGTGGGTGCAGAAGTGTTGGTGGCACTGCGAATGCTCTTCTGCCGCTCTTGGTCCTGCGTAGTGAAGGTCCTGGCTAGCTCGCGACACTCCTCAGCAAGTCTGGCTGTGGCAGAAATAGGCGCACACTCCGATCGATCCGGCGTGTATGGAAGGATTGTGTCGATTGTGTGCGACGGGTGCCTGCCGTACAATAAGAAAAAGGGTGAGAAACCAGTGGTGCTTTGAGGGGCGGTATTGTAGGCGTAGGTGACGAAAGGCAGAATCGAATCCCAATTTGTGTGATCGGCGGCGACGTACATCGATAGCATGTCGCCGAGCGTGCGGTTAAAGCGTTCGGTGAGGCCATTCGTCTGCGGGTGGTAAGCAGTAGTTTTGCGGTGAACAACGTTGCACTCTTTGAGGATGGCTTCGACGACTTCCGACAGGAAGACACGGCCTCGATCGTTGAGCAGCTCCTGGGGTGGACCGTGGCGCAGCATGAACCGGTGGAGCAAGAAGGAGGCTACATCGCGCGCTGTAGCCGCGGGGAGGGCGGCAGTTTCGGCGTATCGCGTAAGGTGGTCTACAGCGACGATGGCCCAGTGGTTACCAGCCGACGTCAGAGGAAGTGGCCCATACAAATCGATGCCAACGCGCCCAAACGGCCGGTCAGGGCAAGGTAAAGGCTGTAGACCTGCTGGCGACTGGTGCGTTGAAGCTTTGCGGCGCTGACAATCGATGCAGGAGCGAACGAACTTCTGCACGTAGCGGTACATCCCTCGCCAAAAGTACCGTTGGCGAATGCGGTGGTATGTTTTCGATACCCCAGAGTGCGCACACTGCGGATCAGCGTGGAACGATTCGCATATGTCAGAACGGAGACTGCGGGGTATTACTAGTAGCCACTGGCGGCCGTCGGCGTTATAATTGCGTCGGTGAAGGAGGTCGTCGCGAATGGCGAAATGATGGGCTTGACGACGCAACGCGCGAGTGGATGGTGTTGCCGATGGATCAGTGAGCAAGTCTATCAGTGAAGCGATCCACTGATCCTTGCGCTGTTCGGTAGCGATGGTGTGAATGTCGATGGAAGAAACGGCATTGTGAGACATTGAGCTGTGGGTATTGTCGTCAGGCAAGGGGGAGCGCGAGAGTGCGTCGGCGTCAGCATGCTGGCGTCCGTTGCGGTACAGCACGCGGATGTCGTAGTCCTGTAGGCGAAGTGCCCAGCGGGCGAGGCGGCCTGATGGATCCTTCAAGGATGACAGCCAGCATAGTGCATGGTGGTCGGTGATGACATCAAATGGGCGACCATACAAATAAGGTCGGAACTTCGTAAGGGCCCAGATAATCGCCAGGCATTCCTTTTCGGTGACGGTGTAATTAGTCTCGGCTTTGGTAAGCGTACGACTTGCATATGCCACAACATATTCAGGGAACCCTGGCTTGCGCTGCGCAAGGACAGCGCCAAGGCCAACACCGCTGGCGTCCGTGTGTACCTCTGTAGGGGCCGTAGGGTCGTAGTGGCGTAGTATGGGAGGCGACGTCAACAAACGACGGAGCTTCGCGAAAGCTTCGTCGCACTCTGACGACCACGAGTTGAGCGGCCCATTACTTCCGAGGAGCTTCGTCAGCGGCGATATGATAGTCGCGAAGTTTCGAATGAAGCGCCGAAAGTAGGAACACAGTCCTACGAAACTGCGCAGTTCCTTGACGGACGTAGGTTTGGGGAACTCGGTCACGGCCCGAAGCTTGGCTGGATCGGGGAGAATACCGTCCTTGGACACGACGTAACCGAGTATTGTCAGCTGCCGTGCTGCAAATCGGCACTTCTTTAGATTCAGTTGCAGACCGGCCTCGCTCAAACGCGTCAAAACATGCCGGAGGCGTTGAAGATGCGTGGAGAAGTCCGGAGCGAAAACAACGACGTCGTCGAGGTAGCATAAGCATGTGTGCCATTTCAGGTTGCGCAGAACGGTATCCATCATGCGCTCAAAGGTGGCGGGCGCATTACACAGCCCAAACGGCATGACGTTGAATTCGTACAAGCCGTCGGGCGTGACAAAGGCGGTCTTCGGTCGAGCGTCATCAGCCATGGGTACTTGCCAGTACCCTGAGCGCAAATCGAGAGATGAAAAGAATTCTGCGCCTTGCAGGCTGTCAATTGCGTCGTATATTCGCGGTAGTGGATACACGTCCTTGCGAGTGATCTTGTTAAGTCGTCGGTAGTCCACACAGAACCGCACAGAACCGTCCTTCTTCGCCACAAGAACGACAGGAGACGCCCAGGGGCTGTTAGAAGGTCGAATAACATCGCGGCGAAGCATCTCGTCGACTTGCTCGTTAATTACACGGCGTTCTGTGGGAGATACGCGATATGGACGTTGCCGCAGTGGCGGCTGGGTGCCAGTGTCGATGCGATGCGTAACGGCGGACGTGCGGCCGAGAGAAGTTTGAGCGACATCGAAAGAAGAGCGAAATTCTTCCAACAGGCCCAGAAGCTGGGAACGCTGGACTGGCGTAAGGTTGTCAGCAATGGAGGAACCAAATACATCAGCGGGTGATGAACCAGACGTGGAAACAGCACCGAGTGTACTGGAACTGTGGCAGTGCATTTCATCTGGTTCGTCCATAACTTGTGCGTCTTCGAGGGGTTCCACGCTACCGAGACATTCCCCTTGCACCAACGTGACACTGTACGGGAATGGATTGATAACAAAAATAGAGGTGCTGCCCTGAGTGACTTGCACGGTCGCGAAAGGCACCAGCAAGCCTTTCCTCGTGCAAACACGGTCAGATGGCGAGAGGAGTGCAACGGTGTCGGAAAGACTTGGGCAGTAGACTGACACCGCCGTTGACGAGTTTGCAGGCACCTTGGTGTCGTCTTTGACATGTACCTTGCCCGCAGCCGATGGATTGTCTGCCGGCGTCCAATCAGGGAACGGTGAGAGCTCTATTTCGGCTGGTGCGCAATGAATGACGGCGTCGTGGAGGGAGAGAAAATCCCATCCTAGGATGACGTCGTGAGAGCAGGCTGGAATTATGATCAATTCGACGGCGTACAGAGCATCCTGAATAATGACGCGGGCGGTGCACACCGCTGTAGGGTGAATACTTTGGGCGCTGGCTGTACGGAGGGAGAGACCGGAAAGTGGCGTCGTCACTTTTCGCAGTAATCGGCTAAGTCCATGACGGATACGGCGGCTCCAGTGTCGATAAGGGCAGATGCGCGAACACCGTCCACAAACACGTCTATCACGTTCGATGGGCTTCGCTGAGGGCTTTCGCAGTTCGATAGCGTCGCAGCCCTTGCCTCGTGGACTGCGACGACTAGTTTTCCTGGTCACGTGAGACCGGACGTGGCCGCATGGGCGACAGTGAGCGACGTCGTGGAGACGGTGAACGGCGGGTAGATGTAGCGGCGCGGGACGTCGGTGACATAGGCGGCGCTTGGTCATGATAAGGTCGGCTTGATTGGCTGGGGAGGGCTGATGCGACCCGAGGCGGCTGCACGCGATTGCAGTAGCGTGCGACGTGACCGGCGCAACCGCACGCGAAACAGATGGGGCGGTTGTCGGAAGTGCGCCAGCGGTTCACGGGTCCCATCCATGTCGCAGAACGGGACGGACGAGGCGGCTGCTGATATGAGGGCATTGTGGGCAGGAGTCGGGGCCTGGGGACGACGTCGACGTACGTAGGCGGCACAGCCGCGTCGAAGGCCTGGGGTCCGACGACGGCTTCGGCGTAAGTTCGCGGTGCAGCCACAGGAATCGCTGGGGGCGGCCTGGCTACAGCTTGCGCGTAGCTTAGTGGCGCATGCACTGGAGGCGGTTGGTGGTATTCAGGAATGACCTCTGCGATTTCCTGCTGAATCGCTCGGCGGAGAGGAGGCAGGAGGGTAGTGGGCGGCTGGTCAACACGCTGCGGTGGAGCGAAAGCCAGCAGAGAGATCTGGCGGGCAATTTCCTCACGCACGAACGACTTGATTTCGGCGAGCAAGGTGGAGTGGTCGGAAATGGCCGACAAGCCCGCGAGATCAGCATCGCGTGATGGCGGTCGACGGGTCATCAAGCGCTGCCGGCGCAGCTCCTCGTAACTTTGGCACAGCGTGATGACCTCTGCCACTGTGCGAGGGTTTTTGGCCAGCAGCATGGTGAAGGCATCGTCGTCGATGCCTTTCATAACATTCCTGATTCTCTCAGATTCCGGCATGCTCGCGTCGGCTTTTTTGCACAAGTCAAGGATGTCTTCAATGTACCTCGTGAACGATTCACCGGCCTGCTGTGCCCGTTCACGCAACCGCTGTTCGGCTTGCAGCTTACGGACGGCAGGGCGGCCAAACACGTCGACGATGGCGGTCTTGAAATCGGACCACGTCGGGAAATCGGATGCATGGTTGTTGTACCACATGCCTGCCACACCCGCGAGGTAGAAAATCAAGTTGCTCAGCTTGCCTGCTTCGTCCCATTTATTTGGGACACTCACCCGTTCGTAAATCGTGAGCCAGTCCTCCACGTCGGTGCCATCCGCGCCGGTGAAGACAGGAGGGTCACGGATGCGGGGGACACCGGGACAAGCGGTCGGAGCAGGAGGCGGCGTTTGCTGAGCGGCGTCTTGCGGCATGGTAGATGGCACGGTACGGGATCGAAGCTCCAGGGGCATCGAATGGAGACCGAAGTTGTGGTGACGGTACAGCACTCTCCACCACTTTATTAAGACGTTTATTGACGGCGAGATTGACGGCGACGATGCACAACGACAGAGCGCAGACTCGCAGACTCTCACGAGCACGAGCACGAGGGGCGCGCTCTCCGAGGATAGGCGAAGAGGGTGACCCACTAGGAGGCGCTTGAGAGGACGACCCATTAGAGCGTTCCAATGCTTCTCTACATATATATATATATATATATATATATATATATATATATATATATATATATATATAACAATAAAGTGCTAACAAAGGACCCGGAAGTAAAAGTTGAAAAAATCAAGCACGTAGGAAAAATTGTTCAGTAAAGGACTGACGTTTCGGCCGCGGGACCGGCCTTCGTCGGAGTCAATCCGACGAAGGCCGGTCCCGCGGCCGAAACGTCAGTCCTTTACTGAACAATTTTTCCTACGTGCTTGATTTTTTTTCAACTATATATATATATATATATATATATATATATATATATATATATATATATATATATATATATATATATAGCTACGTTCGAAACTCGATAGGGAAGAAGACGATGTCTGAGCTCTCGTGCAGACTGGGTTCCATCTTGTATGCCTGCCTGTTTTATCGATAGTAAACATATTTCTCAGACGCCTTTTCCCCGTAACATTTTGGTGGAGAGTGCGCGTCCTCCCAGAATCAACATCCACGACGATTCTACGCAGCGGACGTTCCTTGGCTGCCTCTACGATGGCTGATCACGACGAGAACGAGGATTCGTCGGTACCTTCCCCAAGCGTGCCTCGTCCAACCGCGCAGCGTCCGACAGCGTGGCATCCAGCCGTCACGAACCGCACCGTCGTTCTGACGACGCCACATGACCCAGGCACCTTTTCCGGCAACGACGACAAGGATGCCGAAAAATGGCTTCAGCTATACGAACGGGTGAGCGCACTATACAACTGGGACCCGACGCTCATGTTGGCCAATATTCTATTTTACCTTGACGCTACCGTCCTCTCTTCGTTCAATGCAACGTTCCCGCACACGATTATCACTATGAACGTGGCACATCTCCCTATTGTGAACTTTGGACTTTGCTCGCAAGTCCTGCCCCGAGGAATATGCCTTGCAACACTTGCCCCGGCCGGCGACTACCAAATTTCCGCCTTAACAGAGGATACACCGTCACCTGCCAGTCTTGAGTTGGGCACTACACGAGATGGTATAACGAAAATGATCGCATCTGATCTCCCTGCCGAGCATGTGCACGCGCTTCGTGGACTTCTTGCGTCGTATCAAGACATCTTTGATCTCCACGACCGACCACTAGGCCAAACGACCGTCGTAAAGCATCGGATTAACACCGGCGATGCAAATCCGGTACATCGGCGGCCCTATCGGATATCCTCCACCGAACGCCACGTGATCCAGCAAGAAGTCGACAAGATACTTGCTCGGAACATCACTGAGCCTTCTTCAAGCCCCTGGGCTTCGCCTGTTGTCCTCGTCAAAAAGAAAGATAACAGCTGGCGTTTCTGTGTCGACTACCGGAATCTTAACAAGGTAACGAAAAAAGACGTGTATCCCCTGCCACGGATAGATGACGCCCTTGACTGCCTTAGTGGAGCAAATTATTTTTCTTCCATCGACCTCCGTTCCGGCTACTGGCAGATAGCAGTTGATGACATGGACCGTGAAAAGACAGCGTTCATAACTCCCGACGGACTCTATCAGTTTAAAGTAATGCCGTTCGGGTTATGCAATGCCCCAGCTACATTCGAACGAATGATGGACGCTCTCCTTCACGGTTTTAAGTGGTCAATCTGCTTGTGTTACCTTGATGACGTCATTGTATTCTCACCGACTTTCGAAACCCACCTCGAGCGTCTCTCGACCATTCTTTCTGTTTTCCGCAAGGCAGGGCTTCAGTTAAACTCGTCGAAATGTCACTTCGGCCGCCGCCAACTCACTGTCCTCGGTCACCTTGTTGATTCTTCTGGTGTTCGTCCCGACCCTGAGAAAATCCGCGCAGTCAAAGATTTCCCTCTGCCGACCTCCGCGAACGACGTTCGGAGCTTTCTGGGCCTGTGCTCCTACTTTCGCAGATTTGTGCAGAATTTCGCTCACGTCGCGCGCCCACTCACGGAACTACTGAAGAAAGATGTGACTTTTGTGTGGGGTCCTGAACAAGCCAGAACATTCGCTGAACTGACCACCAGACTTATGACGCCACCGATTCTCGGCCACTTTGATATGTCCGCTCCAACCGAAGTGCGCACCGACACAAGTGGCCATGGAATCGGAGCAGTTTTGGCACAAAGACAGCATGGCTGCGAGCGCGTCATCGCAAACGCTAGCCGCCTCTTATCGCCAGCGGAACGAAATTACTCCATCACTGAACGCGAATGCCTTGCGCTCGTCTGGGCAGTGGGTAAATTTCGGCCATATTTGTATGGACGGCCATTCACAGTTGTAACTGACCATCACGCCTTATGCTGGCTGTCGTCCTTAAAAGATCCTAGTGGACGTCTCGGCCGGTGGGCTCTACGGCTACAAGAATATTCGTACACAGTCGCTTACAAATCGGGCCGCCACCATGAAGATGCCGACTGCTTGTCGCGTCATCCAGTCGACCCACCGGACGTTTCTGAGAGCGGCGAGTCTACTTGCGTATTGGCACTGTCCGCCTTCGGCAACATCGGAGATGAGCAACGTCGTGATCCTCACTTGAGATATATCATCCTTCGGCTGACTGGTCCCACAACTCCTCCGTCTCTCCGTATGTTCCTGCTCCGAGACGGCGTATTATATCGCTACAGCATGCATCCTGACGGACCTGAGCTGCTACTGGTCATACCCCAACATATGCGTCAGACTGTCCTCGCACAGTTACATGACATCCCAATGGCTGATCACTTGGGGGTCTCAAGAACTTATGACCGTGTTCGACGTCGCTTCTTTTGGCCTGGTATGTACCGATCCGTCCACCGTTACGTCGCTTCTCGTAAATCCTGTCAGCACCGCAAAAAGCCAACAACCCTTCCAGCGGGACGCCTTCAGCCCATTCAGATACCATCGGAACCATATTATAGGGTAGGTCTTGACCTACTTGGACCTTTCCCTTTATCGGTCAGTGGGAACAAGTGGATAGCAGTCGCCACGGACTACACCACTCGGTATGCCATCACGCGGGCCCTTCCTACCAGTTGTGCAACCGACGTCGCCGACTTTCTCCTAGAAGACGTCATACTACATCACGGCGCCCCTCGACAACTACTTACCGATCGGGGTCGCTACTTCCTATCCCAGGTTATACAAGACATATTGCATTCTTGCGCTACAAGACACAAGTTCACCACAGCCTATCACCCTCAAACCAACGGGCTCACCGAACGGCTAAATCGAATTATCACAGAAATGCTCGCCATGTACGTTTCCCCCGGCCATCGTGACTGGGACGCGGTCCTGCCATTTGTGACATTTGCCTATAATACGTCCCGACATGATACTGCAGGTTTCTCGCCTTTTTTTCTCATGTATGGACGAGAACCCACGCTACCTTTTGACACGCTCCTTCCTACCGTTACCAACACATCGGACTACGCCCGCGATGTTATCTCTAGAGCTCTACAGGCACGTGAAATTGCTCGCCTGCGTCTTAGTGATTCGCAAGACCGCCAACGACTGCTCTACAATGCCCGCCACCGCGATGTCAACTTCCAGCGTGTTGACACGGTCCTTCTCAGAACGCCATCACGGCGAGTTGGCCTGTGCGAAAAGCTGACTTCGCCATACTCGGGTCCGTACCGTGTCGTGCGCCAAGTTACCGACGTGACCTATGAAATTGAACCACTTCACAGCACCAGCGCGCGCTCGTGTTCTGACGTTGTCCACGTCTCTCGGCTGAAGCGATACCACTCGGACCATCCGAGCACCGAGACGGTGCCTTCGCCGCCGGGGGTGATGTTACGTGGCGCCACAGATAACTCGAAACTCGATAGGGAAGAAGACGATGTCTGAGCTCTCGTGCAGACTGGGTTCCATCTTGTATGCCTGCCTGTTTTATCGATAGTAAACATATTTCTCAGACGCCTTTTCCCCGTAACAATATATATATATATATATATATATATATATATATATATATATATATATATATATATATATATAGACTGTCGAACTGCCAAGAAAATGTTGCGCATTACACAAGCAGTATACATTGGAAAAGTACGAGGTACAGAAATTTTAGATTTTTGATTGAATCCTAGATCGCTAATTTGGCCTTTCCTGCGGCAGCGCCTCGAGATTTCTAAACGCATAGAGGAACAATGAGAAAGGTGAGAATGCTCCGCCGTTTTTTAAGGGACGATTTAGGAATGTGTATGAGGAGTGGCAGTGGTGGCATAGGCGGGTGACGTGCCCCTTAATTTCGGAAGGAGGAAGGGGTGGGCACCCCCGTCTCCCCACTTGGTGCGTGCCTGGCGTCGACATGACGGCGTCCGTCGTTGACGTGCCGTCGTCCCTACCTTACTGAGGAGACGAAGGCGGACAGCTGAGGAAGGAGGCGAAATTGCGAAGCCGAGCGGCTGCGGCGTCCAGCCAGCCGAAGCACCAGAGCGTTCTGACTCTTGGCTCGCGAATTCCGAGCCATGCGGCTCTCTTCAAGTATGTGGCTAGGGTAGTAGATCACAATATGAAATCGGTCATGAGTTCCTCCCAATTTACCACCTCAATCGCGAGAGCTGCGGCTATGGCGACAGCCCTAGCTATAAAAGAAAAAGGAAGGGTGCACTTTCAATTATCATTACAGACTCTCGGCAAGAGTGCCGGCTCCACATGAACGGCCGCCTGCCTGCTACGTTTATTAAAATACTTGGACCTGCATAGGCCCAGCGACACCGGCTGGTCTGGTGGCCGGGGTACACGCCGGACTCGAAGGAAACGGGAAGGCGCATGCTCGAGAGCTCACTAACCGAGCGAAGCGACTGCGCCTCGCTCAAGAGCTTCGGATAACAAAGCCAAAAAATATTCTCGCTCACCAGCGGGGCACACGACAGATATATGGCGCTCCTCACAAATTCTTAGATAGCGAGGATGCCGCAGACCTTAGAAAGATCCAAATGAACGCGTATACAAATCAATCGAGATTGCACTAAGTCCATCCTGCGCTGTGCCAGGACGTCTGTCCATGGTGTGGGGGCAGGCTAACGCTTTTGCACAGCTCACGGGGGTGTGAACTAAAACCAGTAGGTTTAGATACATTTTAAAGCCATAGCATAGACTGAGGAGTGGGAGGCTCATCCCACCAGCGAGGACTCGGAAACGCAATTTGCATTCCTAGATCAGGTCTGCCGGGCGGCGAAAGCCAGTGGAGCCCTGGACCTAGGGCACCACCCTATGATCCCCTTTACCCCCTTCCCTGAAATAAAGCTCCTTATTCTTCCTCTGCGCGACCAGCTGGTTGAGACTGGCGCGGTGCTACAAATGTCGCGTGACGTTCAAAACAAATCGTCCAGAAAAAGGAGTTAGCCTATCAACTACACGGGTACTTCTGCTTGTGAAACTCCGCGATTCTGTTTACATTTAGATGAGAAGCAGTCATTCTTGTCGAATAAAATTCCATTGATTTTAAATATTTGGCTAACCACGCAGTCATATATTGCGGGAAATTTAAATTCTGCGGCTTGTTCAGTAAAATGGAATGTTCAACGCTGTCATATGCTTCAGCGATGTCAAGTGCCACAAGCGCGGCGTATTGTCTTCTTTGTCTAGCAAGTTATATATGCGGCTCTCTAAGTCTGCTGTGCATGCCGTATTGAACAATCCGTTCGAAAGCCTATTTGATTTGGGTTTAATATTGAATTATCTTCCATCCATCTAGTTACTCTGCCATGCAGAACACGCTCTATGAGTTTGACCATGTTAGAAGTCGGAGATATAGGCCTGACATTTTCTATGTTATTACCTGCTCTTCGTGTCTTAAAGGGACACTAAAGAGCAAAATGATTTTTCTCATATTAGTAAAGTACTCTTTCGCGATACCAAAAACCCCACGCCTGCGGCGAGAAGACGCTTAGTAAGCGAGAAAACGCGCAAAAACAAAATGTGGGTGGCGACGCCACCTTGAAGTTTCCGCACCATTCGCCGTGACGTCACATGTTTTGACGGCGCCTACGTAGTTCCTAATCGGTAAAAATGAAGTACATTGTCCTCTGAGGGGGCCATAGACTTAACATACCAAATTTGGGGTAATTTTGTTGAGCTAATGGCGCCAAAATACGATAAATACAATTTGAAATCCGTGACGTCACGCGGGGAGATTTCGGCGCGAAATTTCAAAATGAAACTTTGAACTTGATTATCTCCTCTATTAATAAGCCTATGATGGCGAAATTAACGACAGTAGAGTTCTCAGAGCATAATTTATCGATACAAACCGATTCATTGTTTCTCTTTAGTGTCCCTTCAAGTATCGGAATTACCTTCCCTATTTTCCAGTCATAAGGAATAAAGGCATAGTTTAAAGAATAATTTATAACATTAAGGATGTCACAAGGAGATAACTTGAATAGAATTTTGATCATAGGCACTTTAATTCCATCGGGGCCGGGAGCTGAGGAGGGTAAATGCCTAATTACGTGGGTCACCTCAGACATTGCAACTTTTTTAAAATCAGTCGTTATGGTAAATTGTTGCCAATCGTTTGGCATATTCGATGCGAATCTACTATTCAGGCCTCTGGCAACTAGCTCTAGAGATCTAGTGATTTCCGCTGACGAGAGAATTTTATAATGTATATTTACTGGTGACGGCAGGGTTTTCCGAGTTCTCGTGTATCGAAACAGTGCTTTCTTGTTTCTTAGGTTTCGAAAGGAACTCGTAATGTCTTCTGTAACACACGTCTTTAAGTTGGGTGACGGTATACGTTTAAAACCAGCTGCAATAAATTTAGGGTCCGACCAATTTTTGGGGGACTGATTATGCATGAGCTGCTTAACTGATTATGCAAGGCTGGCTGTAGTTGTCGGTGATCTCGTGAACAATCAGCATTCCCCCAAAGACTCTAAGGCGCTCCCTTGGCCGATTCAATAGTAAATTCAGCTCGTTTGTAGGCTCTTTTAATGACTGCATTTAACTTTTAGCTTTGGTTTCGTCACTCTCTTCAGAGTGAGAAGCTAAAGCTGATTTTAGGTCATTTCTTTAATTTATTATAATTTACAGAGACTCTGACGCGAGAACACGATGGAATTGTCGGGCAAGAAATCTAGAAACATATAGGAAAGTGGTCACTGTTTATCAGCGCTGTCTAAGAAGAGCTAGAAATAGCCCAACTTACAAAACCTAAGTTTCAGGCCGATCGGGACCGATTGCAAATAAATGTGGGAGTTCTAGTATTGAGGCACGATAGACTGTTGGCTATTGACCACTCCCACAAGCGTTTGCAGCATTGATCAGTTGTAAAACCCCAACACGTGTGATGTGAGTTAAAATGCCCGACTAAAATGTTTTCCCTTACACCATGAGCCATATCCACACGTGTGTCTTGTAGACCCTCGACAAAGTATAAGTTAACTAATGAGAAAGGTAAGCAACCTGGTAATGAAATGTCTACTGAAAACATTTCACACTGAGGGGACATATATCTGTACGAAATTTTCGCCTTTAGACTCATTTGTTGTTAATAAAGAATGCTAAACTACCACCTTTCGATGGACGGTCTATGCGAAAAGGTCGGCAGCTGTTTAAATCAAACGAATTATTAACAACACCCAAAGCAGGTACACTTCGTCGTCATTTCTCTTCCAGATCGGGTCCCTCTGCTACCCGGTGCCACTAACCCACTACTGCCTTGGTACAGTATCACTCAACACTTCGCTCGCTTGCCTAACACCCCGCCGACACCATCTTGTGGCGACCTCCCCCGTTCTACTGGCAATGATCTCAATATTGCCCTAATTGTGAGGCGCGAAATTGAAGCAGCTTATTCGGCTACCTGTGAGCCCAGCACCTGCTCTCCACCTGCAGTCCCGGTTTCTGTTATTCAGGCAGTTGTCCACCAGGAGATTGATGAGAGTCCACTCTGTCTGCTCGGTGAATCATGCGAACTCTCGTCCGTATCTTCCGACTGCAGCCCCCTCACTGCCGCAGTTCCAACCATGTTTCGGCAACTCCGAATGGCGCACCACTGACATCCGGCCCATTTTTACATTTGCCACCGAATTGCACACATCTCGGCATTGTCGCAATCGCTCTATTTCTCCTGCACCTATCACGTACACTGGCTACCGCAGCGCCAATAGCTTTTACCGTCCTTCTACAGCACGCGCAGATCACACTGCCACACAAGCTCTTTTTCATAGCCGCCCGTATTCACGCTCGCTTTCACACCTACGCTGGCAGTCTCACTCACCGCACTCATCTCATCTCACTGAAGTACACATCGATGGCGTTCCTGTTCGTGCTCTCATCGACGCGGGAGCCCGTTTATCTGCGATGAGCGCTAATCTTGGAAAACGACTGAAAAAATTCTAACGCCCGCTACGACGCAAGCTGTCCGAGTCGCCGACGGCAGAACAGGTTCTGCAGTTGGTAAGTGTACAGCCCGAGTCTACATCGCCGATCGCTCTACCGTCGTTGTTTTCACCGTCTTTGCCCACGGAAACATCGCATAAATACTGGCGATGCCCGTTCTATTCATAGTCGTCCGTACCTCGTTTGACGACGCCCTTGACTGCCCCCATGGTGCTCGCTACTGTTCGTCTGTTGACCTGCGCTCTGGCTATTGACAGATCGCTATAGGCGACCTAGACTGCGGTAAAACCGCCTTTGTCACACTTCTATCAATTCAAGGTGATGCCACTCGGACTATGTAATGCGCCGGCCACGTTTGAGCGCATGATGGACTCTCTTCTCCAAGGATTGAAGTGGTCCACATGTCTGTGTTACTTGAACGACACTATAGTGTTCTCCCCCTCCTTCGCTACTCATCTCGAACGCCTATCTGCAATGCGGCACGTTTTTCGCCGAGCCGGTGCGCAACTTAAAAGAAAGAAAAACAGCGCAAAAGACGCAGCGCAAGAAAAAGGAACCACAAACAACAGCGCTGACTTACAGCAATGTTTTAATCGTCAACACCGCGCAATATACAGGGTGTTTCAAGAAATGTGTCCAACCTTCTCAAAAAATCAGGAAAATGCGATATTTGCTCGGGGCTTTCAGAATTGCTTTTTCTGTAGCGGCAGGAACCTTAAGGTAGTTAAGTACATCATTTAGGACAGTAATTAAGGAAGTTACATTAATTACATTAAGTAACTTTTTAATTAGTGGAGTTAGGTGATTGTGTCAAATAGGAGAATTGAAGTTCTTCATGCGAGGAACCCATCCGAGCTTTGAGATTTCGAAAAAGCGTCCTCTAGCAATTGTTGTGGCTTAATGAAATTCAACCAAATGCAACGGCTTTCAACAGTGAAATCCATCGAATTCGGTTAAAATTCATTACTTCGTAATTATTACTAGAGGCGCTTTTTCGAAATCTCAATGTTGGGATGGGTTTCTGGCACGAACAACTTTAATTCCGCAATTTGACACAGTCACCTAACTCCACTAAATAAAAAGTTAATTAATTTAACTTTCTTAATTACTGTCTCAAGTCATGTCTCTAACCATCTTAAGATGCCTAGCGCTACAGAAAAAGTCATTCACTCATTTTGTACGTCTCTCAAGAATATGGCAGTTGCTTTCTTCCATGTTTCTCTTTAGGTTTCGCCATTGAATTAGGTTGAAATTCATTACTTCGTAATTTTACTAGATGCCACTTTTTCGAAATCTCAAAGTTGGATTGGTTTTCTGGCATGAAGAACTTCAATTCTCCCATTTGACAAAACCACCTAACTCCACTAATTAAAAAGTTAATTAATTTAACTTTTTTTAAATTACAGTCCCAAATAACTTCTTTAACCATCTTAAAATCTCTGCCACTACAGAAAAACCAATTCTGAAGGCAGCAATCAAATATAGCATTTTCCTGATTTTTTTAGAAGGTTGGGCACATTTCTTGAAACACCCTATATATTAGCGCAGTGCAAAAGAAGGGACAATGATAAAGAAAAGATAACATGGACAAACTGTGATGATGCAGACAGTTTGTTCATGTTATGTTTTCTTTATCATTGTGCCTTCTTTCCTTCGTTTTGCATTGCGCAAGTATATAATGCACGGTGTTGACGATTAAATCATTGTTGTAATGCAGCGCACTTTGTGGTTCCTTTTTCTTGTGCTTCGTCTTTTGCGCTGTTTTTCTTTCCGCTATGTCGTACCAACACGCCCAAGCATCCACTTTAGCTGCAACTTAACGCATCGAAGTGCCACTTTGGTGGCTGCCAGATTACAGTGCTTGGCCACCTAGTTGATGCCAATGGAGTACGACCGGACCCAGTCAAAATCCGCGCTTTTACGAATTTCCCACTTCCTAAATGTGTCAAGGATGTACGCAGCTTCATTGGACTATGCTCTCACTTTTGCAGCTTTGTAAAGAATTTTACGGATATAGCACGACCACCTCGGAGCTTTTGAAGAAAATGTCCCATTTATATAGGGCGGCGCCGAAGTTTCCGCGTTCGCTAATTCAGCTGCTTACAGCGCGACCCGTTCTGGCCCCCTTTGATTCTTTGGCGCCGACCGAAGTTCGCACCGACGCCCGACTGATTGTGCCGTCGCTAGGGTTCCGTGTTTTCTGATAATTCCGAAAAAATCCTATAAACACTCGCCGGTAAAATTTTTGACAATTCGAATTTACCCGATGAACTCCGATTTTAAAAGGGCATTTTTAACGTACAAAGGCTATTTTCAAAGCTCAGAATCATCAGTCTAAAGGCGCGCACCTCCATCCACGGCAGCAACCTCGTAAAATATTCTTGCGTAAATAATTAGAACAAGCTTTAAGGTTGTAATGCGGACAAACGTACGTGTTTTGTATTAGAATATTTGTGCTTGTATGTATATGTGTTTGTGCGTTCAAACCCTCCAGACGTCTAAAATACACTTAGTGTGCTCGCATGTTTTCGTGTTCAGATATCATTTAATCTATGACTTCGGAGTATTGAGAATAATAATAGGTCCTTTATTTGTCATCAAGAAGATGAGGGAGGCTGGGAGAAAAAGCTGAGAAGCAGCTTGACTATCTCCTGCTCCCCCCAAAAGTACACTCTGGCGAGTTTACAGCAGTGCACATCAAAATCCTTATTAACAGGGCAAATGAACAGGAAGTGAGAAATAATGAAAGGATGAAAAAACAGGATTATCAGCAACAATGCAACGCATTTTCATTGAAAATAAAATAATAACACATGGCTACAACTTATAATGCAAAATTAAACACCGAATTTCGGAGAATTTGACATTTACGTGAAACAAACTCGGATAAACGCGAAATTTTCTCCCAAAAAATAAACTCCGAAAAACACCTTCCGAATTTCATGAAAGATAAACTCCGCAAATACGGAGCCCTAGTCATCATTGAGCGTGAGTGTGGCCCTTGCTTGGGTGGTTGCGAAATTTCGCCCATTCTTAAATGGCCGACCCTTTTCAGTCGTAAAGGACCACCACGCGCTCGGCTGGTGGTCCTCACTGAAGGACCCTACAGGACCACTTGGTCCTATTCTTGCAGGCGTTACGCCTGCAAGAATATTCTTATTCTGTCATCTATAAGTCGGGCCGCCCGCACACGGACGCCGATTGTTTGTCTCGTTAACTGGTAGACGATCCCGACGACACCCACCACGACGCACCCAATTGCATATTTTGTCTCTCTGCTTTCACTAACATCACAGACGAGCAGCATCGCGGCCTAACGCTGCGAGCACTCATCAACCGTCAGCAGACATCGCCCAATGACGCTTCTGTGCGATAATTCGTACTCCGGGATGGTGTCTTATACAGTCGCACCTTTCCTCCACACGGGCTGGAACTTCTCCTAGTCTTACCAAGACAATTACGTCGATCTGTTCGTTTCCAACCTCGTGACGCTCCCACTGCAGGACACCTAGGTGTAACGCACACGCACGACCTCTTCCGCCGTCGCTTCTATTGGCCAGTCCGGCGCTACGTTTCTGCCTGTAATTCCTGTCAACGTCGCAAAACGCCGCAGGGGCTGCCTGATGGTCGTCTCCAACCAATCTACATTCCCGCTGAGACGTTCTTCCGTGTTAGACTTGGTCTTCTCTGCCCCTTTCCAACGTCATCCTCCGGGAACATATGGGTAGGCGTCGCAACTGCTTAGGCCGCCCGATGTGCCATAACACGGGCTCCCCCCACGAGTTGCGCCACCAACGTCGCGGACTTTTTCTTGCGTGACGATATATTGCTTCATGGTGCTCCACGACAGCTGCTCACTGACTCTGGCCGTAACTTTCTGTCTAGAGTTATCGCCGACATCCTGCGTTGCTCCTCCCTTCCACGCAAATTGGCCACCTTATACCATCCTCAATCTAACGGTCTCACGGAGCGGTTCAACAGAATGCCTTCAGGGCTGTTCATGTACGTATCAAATGATCACCATGATTGGGTCATTGCTCTCCCTTACGTCACGTTTACATACAATTCTTCTCGACTTAGCACTGCCGGATTTTCTCCATTTTATGTACTGTATGGTCGCGAACCCCCCCACTTCTTGATACTGTTCTTCCTTTGGCTGCCACCCCAACTACCGAGTGTGCACGCGATGCAATAGCCCTTGCAGGTCACGCGCGCCAGCTTGCGCGTACTCGGCTGACTGCTTCAAAACTCACGACGACATTATTACGATGCCCGCCGCCGCGACGAACAGTTCTCGCCTGGGGCGCTCGTGCTCCTGTGGTCTCTTTCTCGACATGTGGGACTTTCGGAGAAGCTCCTTTCTAGATACGCAGGACCCTACCGCGTCATCCGCCAAGTGCACCGCTAGCGACTGACCGGAGATTACTCCGGTCAGTCCTGCTTCACCCCCTGTCGCGACGTCAAGTGACATCGTGCACGTCAGTGGAGTCAAGGCCTACTCCAGTGTGTCTGACCCGTGATTTTAAAAGCTCCGGGACGGTGCTTTTACCGCCGGGGGTAACGCTATGGACAGCCATTAAGAGACGAATGTGCTGAAGAAGACAGCGATTTGGAGACTGTTTTGTGCCGCTGCCTTAGGGTGAAGTGTCCGAGTACTCTCCTGTAAATATACTGGTCTATATACCCTCGTCTGCGTCGCTTCGTGTAACAATATGATAGCGGCGAAGCGAATGAAGAATTGAAAGTATGAACACAGTCCTACGAAACTGCGCAGTTCTTTGAATGACGTAGGCTTCGGGAACTCAGCCACGGCCCGAAGCTTGGCAGGATCGGCGAGAATCTGGTCTTGGACACGACACCGCCTATTATTGCCGGCTGCACGTGCTGCAAATCGGGATTTGTTTAGATTCACTTGTAGGCCGGCGTTGCTCAAACGCGTCAAAGCAGGCCGCAGGCGTTGAAGATGCGCGGTAGCGAAAACGACGACGTCGTCGAGGTAACACAAGCACGGGTGTCATTTCAAGCTGCGCAGAAAGGCATCCATCATGCGCTCAAAAGTCGCAGACGCAGTAAGCAGTCCAAACGGCATGACGGTTAAATTCGTACAAGCCGTCGGCGTGCGACAGAGGCTGTCTTCAGTCGAGTGTCATCAGTCATGGTACTTTCCAGTACCCTGAGCGCAAATCGAGAGATGAAAGGAATTCTGATAAACGTCCTTGCGAGTGGTCTTGTTGAGCCTTCAGTAATGCACACAGGGCCGTAGAGAACCGCCCTTTTTCGCAACTGTTATGTTTAGTTGCTAGCGCCTCCACCCGTGTTTCGGTATAATAAAAAAGGCTAGGCTAGCCGGGCCGAGCCAGGGGTTCGTTCTCTCTCATGGCGGTGTGTCACTCGCGGCTCCGTGCCGTCTCATCGTAACGCGGTCATACCATATCCGCACGACCCCCAAAGAACATAATATGGTGTCAGAAGATTGACTGACTCTTCGCCCGCAACCAGCAAGCATGACTAGCGCGTTTATCCAGCCACCACCGCGCTTCGAACCGGGTGACGATCCATCGACCGCATAGGAAGAATGGCGGGAAGCATACACGATATATTTTATTTATTTATTTCAAAGTACCTTACAGGCCCCATGGGGGGCATTGAGTAAGGGGGGCAATACATATATACACTTCAAACTGGAAAGAAATACAAAAGAAACAGTTGGCTAAGGGGTCAGTAGATATATACACGTCAAACTGGAATAAAATACAAAAGAAACAATTGACTAAGGGGGGCAATACATATATATACGTCAAACTAGAAAAAACATACAAAAGAAACAATTGACTAAGGGGGGCAATACATATATACACCTCCAAACTGGAAAAAAATATACAAAAGAAACAATTCCAAAATAATAAGTCAAACAACAAGCATCAACATGTACAAAACAAAAAGCATCAACATGTACAAAAGTTCATGTACAATAGATTCACGCATGGTAACCGTGAACGAAACTGCATTTCCCGCGCATGCAACGGCCACAAGGCAGAAACCTCGCGCACATGGATGTGGCAATCACAAAAACGGACCAATGAATTATGATACGGCATCTACTTGCTGAGGTTTGTGAAGTGGCTTGATAAGATGTGACGGAATGTATCAAAGTATGTCTGGGATGCAATGTCGTCAGGCAAGCTGTTCCACAGACGGATAGCACGTGGAAGTGCAGAGTGATTGAACGCGTTTGTTGAGCCGTATACACGGGAATAGCTAAGATGATTGTGTAGTCTACGTCGTGAAGTAAGATATGGTTTTTGCAGACCAGTAACGGTGATTCGGGAGGAATGTGTAATTTTGTGAAAGAATGACAGCAAGGCAATGTCGCGACGAATGTTCAAGAGCGGGAGTGAAAGTTCCTGTTTTATTTGTGATATACTGGAATGCGGATTGTAGTTATTGGCAATGAAGCGGCTTGCTCTATTCTGGATTCTTTCCAATGAATTAATTAAGTATTTTTGATGGGGAGACCAAATCGAACAGGCATATTCTAGTTGAGGGCGAACCAGTGTTAAGTAAGATAACTTGCGAATGCTTGGTGGTGCAGCTTTCAAGTTACGTCTCAAGAAACCCAGTGATTTCGAGGCGCTGGCAGAGATTGCCCTAATGTGGTCGGACCAGGATAGATTAGGTGTCAGTATTACGCCCAAGTACCGATATTGTGTTGCAGTCGATATAATGGAATGATTAATGCTGTAAGAGAATTCGGATATGCTAGGTATACGTGTGAACGACATTACTTTGCATTTTGAGACATTTAATGTCATGAGCCATGTACTACACCAACCATTAATTACGTCGAGGTCGTGTTGGAGTGACAGGTGATCTTCACTGTTCTTGATTGGACGGTAAATAATGCAGTCGTCAGCGAACACCCTGATGCAAGAAGAGACGTGCTGCGGAAGATCATTGATGAATATGAGGAAAAGCAATGGCGCGAGTACGCTGCCCTGTGGTACACCTGATGAAACGTCAGATAGGGATGTTGTGTACTGCTGACGATTCGAAAGGAAATTGCGAAGCCATGATAATGTAAGGGAGTCTAATTTCAGGGCGGAAAGTTTCGATATCAGGCGACAGTGTGCAACCCTGTCAAACGCCTTCGAATAGTCGAGGAACACGCAATCAGTTTGATAATTATTGTCCATATTTGCATGAAGCTCTGTGGTAAGTTCAAACAACTGAGTCTCACACGAAAAGCCCTTTCGGAAACCATGCTGATTTTTGAAAAAGAAATTATTGGATTCCAGATGCCTGTAAATATGTGAAGCGATGATGTGCTCTAGAATTTTGCAACAAATACACGTAAGCGAAATAGGACGGTAATTTTCGCATGAGGTTTTATTTCCACTTTTGAATATTGAAATTATTTTCGCCAACTTTCAATCAGACGGTATCATGCCTGTTTCGAGAGACTGCCGGAATATATGAAGTAGTATTTTGCTTGAGACCGTTACTGTATTCTTTAGCACCTTTGAGTTGATTCCATCCACGCCGCATGAAGACGATAGCTTAAGATTATTTATGGCTGTAATTATACCCTCTAATTGAATGTCTATTGGTTCCATAAATTGGTAATCGAACTCAGCTACGTTGGGTATGTTGGTACTATTCTCTTTCGTGAAGACACAAGTGAAAAAGGAATTAAATGCTGTTGGACACTGGCTAGCTGGGAGAGGGACGTTGTTGCAGTCGTGCAATGAGATGTGTTGGTTTTCGCTGGTAGGGTTTATGACTTTCAAAAATTTAGCTGGGTTGTTTTTCAGTAGTGTTTGGGTAGATCATTAGAATAATACTTCTCTTTAGCCTGACTTAAAGCTGCGCAATATGCTTTTATGTAGGTTTTATATTTAAGCCAAGAAGAACTACCCGAGCACTTAGCATTATTGTAAAGCCGTTTTTTCTTATTCCGCATTCTCAGAAGCTTTTTATTAAACCATGGATTTGATTTATCATTGCTAATTTTAACCAGTGGAACATGCTTGTCAACTAACGTACACAAAACTTGCTTGAAAAGTAGCCAGTTCTCTTCGACTGATCTATTGTGGAAATACGGTAGGAGAGTGTTTTCGGAAAATAACCTTAGTTGTGTGTTAAGTTCCTGATAATCGCCTTTATTATAGTCCCGAATTCGTTTTGTATGTACACCGGCTACGGGAAGGGGTATAGTGTAGGATGATCAGCGCAACCTTGACTCCCGCAAACACTCACACAAACACTCACTCACCAAGTGTTTCCGCCCATGATCTGGTCGGCCTGAACAGGGATCTCTCAGCCAAGGCCAACCAGGGTCAAGAAAGATGCCTGCTAGACGGTATGGACTGCATCTCCAAATGTACAACCCAAGTTCCGGACCATAGCTGTAGGAAAAGACTGAATAAGAAGCAGCATTTGATGTTAGTACAAGCCGACAAGGAGGGCGGTTTTGTTGTTTTGCCTGAGGATTTGTACAATGAGAAGGCGCTTAGCGCTGTTAACAAAAATTCCATACCTGTTAAAAGGAGTGCTGTGCGCGTTAAATCAAAATTCACCGCGTTCTGTAGAGAAGTAGGTCTACCCACGCTAGCGAGGACCCTAGCTGGCAGCAATAGCAAAAACCTGAATGTGTTTTTTTTTCGCGAAAACCCACAAAGTGGACATACCCTTCAGAACAATCGTTAGTGAAAGTAGTTCATGGCAGGTAAACGTTAGCAAATTCCTTTTAAGCAATCTAAAAACGCTTTATGTCAATGACCCTTTCCGCACCAAAAGTTCTAGTGATGTCTGTGATTTCATTCGGACTAACCAGCAGATTTCCTTTGCTTTTTCAGTAGATGTTGAAGACCTGTTCTATTCTGTTCCTCACGATAAGCTTTTGGCCTCGGTCCGAAAGTGATAATGGTGATGTTTCTTTTATGTACAACGCGGGCGTGTCCGTTGAGAACTTTTTAGCGCTTTTAGAATTTTATCTTAACGTTACTTTTATTACTTTTGACGACAAGCGCTATCTGCAGCGACAAAGAATCTGTATAGGTTCGTGTGTCGCCCCAGTTCCCTGTGACATTTTTTTAGCTGACGTAGATAGGGCGTTGCATAACTTTTTAAGTGGGGGGAAGGTTTTAAAGATTTTGAGATATGTTGACGATTTCTTAATTCTTTTAGACAAACGGGCGCCCTATACACCCCCCGATCACATTTTAGATTCTCAAGAGGATGGTTTTACTTCGATAAGTGTGTGTATGAAGGATGCCTTTTATGAAGTTGAGCGTGCTTATTGTGATGTTGTACTAAGTGCTTTTAAAGAATTTGGACGCGGACTTAGTTTCACTTCCGAGGTACCCACAGAGACCTGCCTACAGTTTTTAGACCTCAAGCTACTGTGGGACCGTGAACACTTTTGTTGGTATTACCATCCTCGTGTGAAAAAGGGGCTGTTGCCGTATGATTCTGCGCACTCTAAGATTGTTAAAAGAGGAATTGCTTCACTTTGCCTGGAATCTTCGTTGACAAAGTCGTGTCCACACCAGATGCACAGTAGTTTTTATGATCAGATCCACCGGTTAACGGCTGCGCGCTTCCCTTCGTCGGTCATAAACACGGTCGCCGAGGCTCTCATGCAGAAGATGAAACGTGGAACACAAAGGGATGGAGCTGCTTGCGACCCATTGGGTTCTAAGCTTCATGTGATGCCGTACGTGCACAAGCTCTCCCATAACCTGAAGAAGGTTGCTGCTAGGCATGGAGTGGCTCTGGTCTTTTCGGCGCCAGAAAAGCTAGCCAAGTTGTGTCCGCGCATTTGCGATAGCAAGAGACGCGGTTGCCTGAAGAAACATGAGAAAGCCTACGTCAAATGTTCCACGGGAGTTGTATACTCTATTCCATTATCCTGCGGAAAACAGTACATCGGGATGACCGAGAGATGCCTAAATGACCGGCTTAGGGAGCATGCGCTAAAGGTTAATAAAAACGAGGATAAGTACGCGCATCTTGTGGCGCATACTTCCGCATGTGGGTGTGAACCACGATTTACAGACACGCAGGTTCTTGGAAGAAGCTTGAAATCATCTGCACTTCTGCTGTTGGAAGCATATTTTATTGGAAAAAATAAGGACAATTGTGTTAGCGAGCCGTCGTTGGTGTTACATCAACAGGAAATATCTTTTCTCGAGGCAAGGATTTAGTGATCTGCTGGTTTATCTGCTTTTTCGTATTTCTTTTTCAATTTGTTTAATTTTTTTGCCTGGTGGGGTGGGGGCGCTCATACTTCGCTTGTGTGTTCCTTTCCACATGCGCACCTTTCTTCTTCATTGGTTTTGCGCATTTTTCTGTACCTATATAAGAGGGTCACTCAGGTGCAATAAACAGTTGGTAGTGAGCGCTGAGTGTCGTGTGTGTTCCTCGGGTGGATGAGTGAGTGTTTGTGTTGCGCTGATCATCCTACACTATCTCGAATAACCAACTAGCCCAACAAAAAGTTTTATTGGGAAGGGGTATGTTTATATCTACTTGGAGTAGATTATGGTCACTGAAACCGTCCAAGTAATCTGTATTGCGTATTGTTTCCGGAGCGGTCGTGAGGATAAGATCAAAAGTATTCGGACCACGTGTAGGTTTCAGAACAGTTTGAAAGAGGTTGAAATTTAGAGTTAAGAAATTCAGTGGACATGTGACAGGGCGATGACAGTGTGGCCCAATCAATGAGCGGAAAGTTGAAGTCTCCTAATAAGTAAATTATATCGGCTTGGAAAATTTCAGAAGCGTTATTTATACTATCGCGTAGCATATTAATGAAAGAAGAGTCCGAGTCCGGCGCACGATAGCAGCAGCCTACAAGGATTTTGGAGGGAGGGACTGAACAAGCTACCGAAACTATTTCGAGGTCAGAATTAGTGTTGACCAAAAATGAAGTAATGGTTTCCCTTATGCCGACCAAAACACCGCCTCCACTTTTACCAGTGCGATCACACCTGTAGATGTGATAACTGCTAGCTGAGGCGAATATCTCGTCGTCACTGATAGCAGGATTTAGCCAAGTTTCTGTGAAGGCAATGATATCAGATTTACTGTCATCCAGAAAAGCAGAGATCAAATCCTGCTTCGACATAATGCTGCGTGTGTTAGCGATTGACAGCGACAATGAGGTATTAGCAGGTTTCGGTCGTTGATTCTGTACGCGCGTGCAACGCTGTAGCTATCTGACAGATTCGATAACTGTGTTCGTCGCAGAGTCATAAGTGTATGTCTTTGAAGCGATGCGTAGCCTGTTCACACAGAGCTTATACGCACTTTTCTGCGTTTTCGCGAATTCAATCAGCTTCCTTCGGGACAGCCGAGTTTCCAGTGAAAAATCTTCTCGTATGGAAAATGCGGAACCTTTTAGTTTGTGTGCAGACGATAGGATTTGTTCTTTATCTTTAAAGAACGCTAATTTTGCTATTATAGGTCTCCGCTTGTCTTCTGCATATTTTCCTATTCGGTGCACACGTTCAAATTGCCGTTCCGTCACAGTGATGCCTAATTTCTCTGAGCAGAAGTCGATTATTTTCTGTTCAGATTTTGCCCAGTATTCCTTAGGTTCATCGTCCAGCCCAAAGAAAAGAAGGTTAGAGCGCCGTAATCTATTTTCAGAGTTATTACACCGCGACGAGATTTCTGTCACTTGGCTTGATACTGTACGCAACGCATTGGCACTTGCCTCGGATACACCTGTGTTATGTGGTGACGTGGTAGTGCTTTCCAGGGCCGCGATTCTAGCCGTAAGCAACTGGATTTCGTTGGTGGCTTCAATATGCTTCTCTTTCAGAGCTTTCAATTCGGCTAGTAAGGTAGCCTGATCTTCAAGCTTCCTTATGGCGTCTAGAGCTTGAGTAAATGTGTCGGCTTCAGCTTTAGTCATAGGGCCCGGGTTAGATTCCACGTCACCGGCGAGAAGTAACAATAAAGAGCACAAAGCGCGGCACACCACAGAAGAAATGTCTTTGATACGCTTCATCTTATCTATGAATTCGGGTGGACACGACACCGCAACTAGGACATAATTACTAGTTCTGTAGCAAATGGCACCTTTCAGGTAACTAACCTGTAAGAGCAACCACCGTAAGCTTGGCATGCTTGGCGCGATGTCGTGCCCGAAGTGGACGGCTCCTGGCTTGCTTATGAATCCCGCGCCGTCTGTGCCACCACCTGGTGCCGCGATTCCAGGTTGCCAGATGGGGTAGTTTGTTCCCACCAGAACTGGCGTGCGGTTTGCCGAAGCAGGCGGCAGCTGAAGAGGGACAGCGGGCAAGTCACAGTTCAGATGAAGATGTACGGAAGGCACCATCCACGAAATGGCAGCCTGTAAGAGCAACCACCGTAAGCTTGGCATGCTTGGCGCGATGTCGTGCCCGAAGTGGACGGCTCCTGGCTGGCTTATGAATCCCGCGCCGTCTGTGCCACCACCTGGTGCCGCGATTCCAGGTTGCCAGATGGGGTAGTTTGTTCCCACCGGAACTGGCGTGCGGTTTGCCGAAGCAGGCGGCAGCTGAAGAGGGACAGCGGGCAAGTCACAGTTCAGATGAAGATGTACGGAAGGCACCATCCACGAAATGGCAGCCTGTAAGAGCAACCACCGTAAGCTTGGCATGCTTGGCGCGATGTGAACTGGCTGGCGATGAACTGGCGATGAACTGGCTTGTGAATACGACACTAAGCCTGAGTCAGCGCGGAAGTCATTGTTGCCTCATGTACACTGTCGTCCTTTATGAAAGGGAACATGCGAGCGCGCGGCCTGCGCGCTGCGGCAGCTGCGTACAGCACCATCAACCGAGAGCTGAAGAAAGCACTTCCCCTTTTGGCGGCATCGCCCGCTGCGCGACCGAAGCGGGAGCGTAATCTAGCAGCGCTTGTCCACCTGCCATGACTCGTTATTTTGTTTGCCAATAGATGACTCCAAAAGCGGGTGCGCTTTCTTTCGCTGTCGGTTGATGGCACTGTAGGCAGCCGCAGCAGAGCTCAAGCCGCGCGCTCGCGTGTTCCCTTTCATAAAGGACGACAGTGTACTGGGACCACACGCTCATCGCATCGCTCAGACTTTCCTTGCGGATACTGCCGCTGACAGCGACGACGTAGATACAGTGAAGTACATTCTTGACAAGTTTGACGCGTTGTATCGCCCGTACAAGAGTCATATAAACAGCGGCCCTGTTCAACTCAATGGTGCAAAAGCCGGGTCAGTCAAGTGACAATTTTGTAACTGACCTTCGACGACAGGCACAAAAATGTGACTTTGGCGACAAGTATGACAGACTTATCGGTGACCGCATAGTGATTGGCATTCGTGGTGGAGCTCTCCGCGAACGTCTGTTATGAGATCACGACGTTACGCTTGAACAAATAGTGTCTGAATGCAACGCAGCTGGAATCACTTTGAGATTTGAGCTGCATCTCAAAGCCAGAAGTGAGTGCCATTCACTAGCACAAAAACCTACGAAGCGAACGGATCGCCCGATAAGTGCCAACAGGCCTCAACAGCCTCATCGCTCGTCTGAAAATTCTAATCATAAGTGTTCTTACTGCGGAACCTCGCACATCCCTAGACAGTGCCCAGCTTAAGGCAAGACTTGTTACAACTACGGAAAACTTGGCCGTTTCGCGCATCTGTGCAAACGGCCAGTCGGCAGCCAGCAGCAAACAGACTGCAAATTAGATTGCTCAACAAACATCCACATAAAGACTCACAGGAGGAGTTATACTGGGGCTGTTTGACTGCATGCAGTGTCAGTGTCCACACAGCTGACTGGAGCGTGACTATCACTGTGAATATGCATGAAGTGACATTCAAGCTAGACACCGGGTTGGATGTCAGCATAATTCCTGTACAGATGTTCCTGTACAGATAGACAGTGAAATGTGAACTCACTTGTGCAGCAAACAACAGGGTGTGCCAACTCAGATTTTTGTTGCTGAAGGAGCCACTAAAGCCAATACAGGAAGCCAATGCATGTACAACCTTGAAATTGCTCTCCCGTGTGAAGACTCTTCATGCAGCAACAAACTTAGCTAAGACACTACCCCAAGAGTGTACCTACAAGGGCTGGATGAATTTCCTGACATCTTTGAAGGCATCGGTAAGCTTCCAGTACTGTACGGCATTCACGTGCGAACAATTTGTGCTCCTCGCAGAATACCAGGCGCGCTCGAGGACAAGGTGAGAGTGGAGCTCACACTAATGGAGGATAATTGTGTGATTGTGCCAGTGACTGAACATAGTGAGTGGGTTCATTCAAGTGGCGTGATAACGAAGAAAAATGAGGCTGTTCGTGTGTGGCTCGATCCACGCAACCTGAATGAAGCGCTCAAGAGGCACCTCTACCCCATACCACGTCCCGAGCAGCTCTTCGCGAGCCTAAGTGGCTCAACAGTGTTCTCCATTCTTTATGCCAAAAGCGCATTCTGGCAACTGACCCTGGATGAGGCAAGTTCAAGGCTTTGTACTTTCACAGCACCCTAGGGCCGATACCGTTTTCATAGAGTACCCTTTGGGCTTGCCACAGCTCCCGAGTGGTTTGAGCAGGCCATTGACCAAGAGTTTCAAAGCCAAGACATAGTGAAGCCATACTTTGACGACGTACTGGTCGCCTCAAGGACTCCCATAGAGCACATAGCCCATCTTCGAACGGTACTCGCTATTGCAATAAAGAACAACTTGAAGTTCAACAAAGCGAAACTGAAGTTCGGACTTTCAGCCATCGCATATCTGGGACATCAGCTTTCCTCAGAGGGGCTAGCCCCAGACCCTGAAAAAGTCAAGTCCATTGAAGCCATAGCTGTACCGACCCACATATGTCACAGCTAGTAATGTTTTTAGGAATGGTGACCTGTTTGACGAAGTTCATTCCGGACTTTTCAGCAACGACCAGCCCATTACGTGAGCTGCTTAAGGCAGATGTAGCGTGGAATTGGACAAATCGGCATACTGAGAACTTCAACCTCATCAAACAGAAGCTCTCAACAGCACCAGTACTGCGTTATTCTTACCAGTCCCATCACTATTTCCACATATATGCCAGCTCATATGGCATGGGATCGGTTCTGTTACAGGAAGACAGACCAATTGCATATGCTTCTGCTGCTCTCATAGCGCCCCAGCAGCGTTATGCGCAAATCGAAAACGAGCGCTTATCTGTGGTGTTTGCATGTGAGCGCTTCCACTGCTACACTTTTGGCAGATCTCTAAATGTGGATACAGACCGCAAACATCTAGTTGGACTCCAAGCTGAGGATGTATCCAACTTGTCAGCAAGACTTCAAAGACTTATGCTCCGGCTACAGCGTTTCAGCACTAAACTCGTGTACGTTCCATGCAAGCTACTGTCTATGGCTGATGCATTAAGGTGCCGAGATCCTGAATCGAAGATAGATACTGAGGACTAAAGATGTCAACTCTGGTTCAAGCGACGCCTACCAAACTGAAGCACATTCAAGAAGCAACAGATCGAGCAAACCTTGGCTCGCCCACGTCGTGATCATGACATAGCCGTCGGTGACCGAGCGATGGCTCGCAATTACCGCGGCAGACCCAAAGGGGTCCCTGGTGTTGTGGTGGGACAGTCAGGCCCATAGGTGTATATACGGGGGGGGGGGGGGGAACGGGGGCGGGAACCAGTAAATGTTTTATAGCCCGATCAAACGCTCTCCTTTTTCAGGAAAATCAGTTTTTTTGAAAACGAATAGCATCGCCACTGCTCGATATTCAAGCTGCTGTGAGTTGATGAGTGTGCAGAAGCGTCCGGTATCTTAGTTGTGCCTAGAAAAGACAGCTAAAATAGATTCCCACTTTGGTCTTCGATTAACTTGCTTCACCTTGCTTATCATATGGTAGCCTGCAGCGGTCGCGGCGGCTTGTAAGAAGGCAGTGGACTCGAGCACATTGAGAAGCCCAGCTTTCAAGTTTGCCCCGTTACTTGATCTACCTCACCAGGGAGATGATCAGCGTCGACGGTTTTCTGGACTAAGAAGGCTGCCTACCTGCAAAGGATTGTGTCTGTTCCTAATAATGTTTATTTCTCTCTCTACCTCTTTGTCAGCAACGATGAGTTCACAGATAGTTGTACACGCGCAAAAACAGCTCAACATCGTTATACTACAACTGAAAGTATCTATCATGCACATGTGAATCCATCTCGCCCGCTGCTATAAGCAGCCGCTGCCAATGTGATTGGTGGGCAGCCTTCTTAAATTACGTTTCAAAAGAGACACTACCTGGCTATTGCAAAAAAACTGAGTTATTGTTCAGCACAGTAATGTGCTGCTTATTGTGCACACTTCATTTTAACGCCGCGAGTTTTCGCAGACTAGTGTCGTCGCGTAACAACTGGAGGCGATTTTATGGCGCATCGAAATTTTTTTACGAATAGCGAAGAACCAATGAAAAACAATACGCCGTATTGAAAATAGTTTATTATTTTTTTTTTCTACGCAGTCATGCGTACGTCGTAATTACGCGGAGGATCACTTATGCGTCATTTGTTGCGTCGTTTTACGAGTAGGTGCTGTGAGCATGATCCAAAAACTTTCGACCAATCATTAACAGCTAACGACCTATACGGAAGTATACAATGCGGGGTAGTTTAGCATTATAATCGTCCACATTTTTTCAAGGAAAATTTGAGCCTACACAGTATACGTAGGCTATTTACTTGGAGGAACCGTAGGGGAGGAGTAAAGGGGCCACTTCACCGCTTTTCCGTCCACCCTCCCCCCAAGCTGGGAAAAGTAGGAGAGCAATGAACGACACCTAGTATATAAATTCGTAGTCATTTATAATCTTATAACTATACACAACCAGCTCAATGTGGTTTGCTTAGGTATTAGTCGACTGAACTCGGTCTTCTTATGAAAGACTTTATATTAGAGGGCTCTAACAGTAAAGAAATTGGCCCTCGGCTTATCCTGAAGACTTCTGCGAAGTACTTTGCTTTGTCAGCCACATGTTTCTTTAATAAGTGAAAAGTTAAGGTACTGGAGTCCTAGCAGGTTTTCATACTCATCGTATCTACAAATCCATACTAAGACTGGGAAGTTTGCTGACGGAATGCTCGGATGATCAGGCTAAATTTGGGTGTACATTTTAAACATCGCGGTGATATTTCCAAAATATTATTAAACACTACTGTGTTGTCGAGGTATAGAGCGCCCCAGCTTGCACAATCTGTTCGTGCAGATTCTTCCTTGATTTAAAACAAACAGTTTTGAAAAGCAAGTAATCTGATCAGCTCTATGAATATAAAAAATCGCCTCAAACCACACACACACATATATACTATATATATACGGCGGGCAGAGTGAGCGACGCCATCCCCCCAACTCGCGAACGAGTTGGTACGCCACTGGTCAGGCCCTTTGTCTTTTACCGTTCGTGTTACCACTTCCAGGGGCAGTTACACCTGGCATCGTCACAAGGACCAGCTGCTCGGGCGGACCACAGATCCAGACCGCGAGGAATCGGACCAGGAGGGATCAGAGTTTCTGGTGGTTCAGCCGAACGTAGACCCAATGACATCCTCCGCTCCTAACACGAGTGGTCCTGACGATTCGCATGAGATTCAGACGGCGGGCGCAAGACGCTACCCGACGAGAAACCGTCGACAACCTCAGAGATATCAAGCTGGAGTTTAGCTTGTTAGAGTAGCCAGTATAAAAGGGGAGGGATGTGGTGTCCGGCTGAGCGCCGAATTTGATGAAGTCGATAATGCGCAGGCGCGTGAAACAAATAAAAAGCATGCGCCGCATCTTGCCGGTGCTTATCGGGACCGGGCCACGCAACGATGAACATGTGGCAATAAACTTCACTCGCTCCTAGAAAACTTGTCTGCTCCTTTTTCGCACGAACCAACGCTGACACAACAATTTGTATACCAGATGTACAGATTTTGCAAAATTATTGCTGTCGTTCGGGAAGCTAAGCAGCAAAATTAGTTGAAGGAACATTATGAAGCCGTAACAACGTGGTTCTTGTTTTTATGCTTAGAAGAGGCCTAATGATGTTGCACATCATTGTGCGACTTGTCGGACGCGGTTCGTGACCCCGTAGAAAATTGTTTTCGTGAGGTAGTAAGACAAAGTTGTTCTACACACAAAGCGACAAAAATTTCTGTCTCTCTCTCACTATTTTTTTTTTACTGCTCGGCTTTTACATCGCATATCGTCTACGATAAACCCCGCTGTCTTGTGGAAGTTGTAACCTCACCGCGTCCTTTCCATGTAGTGTTCATCGAATGTTCGGGATTTGCAGGGCTAATAATAATATTATCTGGGGTTTTACGTCCCAAAACCACCATATGATTATGAGGAACGCCGTAATGGAGGGCTCCGAAAATTTCGACCATCTGGGGTGGTTACAGGGATGATGTGGAGCACAAATGAAATGCAGGCTGCCGGTTACCCCGCTGCGAAATGAGGGATTACTCGTGCGTGCTAATACCGCCACATCAACTGCAGCGGTCACCGTTTTGAGCCAAGCTACGGCGCTACTTGTTAGACCAAACACAACATATTAAAATGTGATAATAAAAGGAAGCGAAAACAACATCGGTGGCTTACGCAGGTATTCACGTGTGGTACTCAGCTGTTTCGCACTTTACTGGACAGGGCCGTACCTGACCGCTTCTTACATATGCTTGTTCGCCAATCTGATCTGGTCATATGCGATGGCCATTTGACTGCGTGGAGTACTGGCCATTCTGGATACATTGCAGCACTTGCCGATTTATAACCTGTAACGCAACAAAAATGACGTAACTCGGAAGAGTTCGCAACCGCAAACACTCCACGTTTGGTGACGCGCGTCGCATACTTCTTCAGACAGCAGTTTCCTTTTTCCGATGTAATTAGTACAACGAAAAACGGCACAGTGGTTTCCCATTGACGTTTAGTTGGCTGACACCGCAACAAAACAGAAGGATATCTACAGGTCGACCACGCTAGAATTGTTCGACGATGCCACTTATCCCAGCACCAGCACGCACACTGCACGCCATCGCGCACGGGCCAGATAGGAGGAAAGCACTGGTTGCCAGACCGGTCCTCGCCCGATGCAAAGTTCTATAGCCACGGCTTCGGCGTAACTAAGTGAGGCAGCCACAGGGATTGCTTGGGGCGGTCTGTCGAGAACTTGAGCGTAACTCAGTGGTGCAGGTGCCGGAGGGTGCTGCTGGTACTCAGGCATGACGTCCGCGACTTTATGCTTAGTCGCTCGGCGGAGGGGCGGCAGAAATGTCGTTTACAGCTCTGGAACACGCTGCGCGTGAGCAAACGCCAGCAGAGAGAACTGGCATGCAATTTCCTCCTGCGCGAATGTCTTGACTTCTGCGAGCAACGTGTAATAGACAGAAATGGCCGACAAGCGAGCAAGATCTGCGTGGCGTGATGGAGGGCGATGGGTCAACTACCGCTGCCGGCGCAGCTCCTTGTCGCTTTGGCACAGCGTTATGATCTCTGCCGTAGTGCGAGGGTTTTTGGCGATGAGCATGGTGAGGTCATCGTCGTCGATGCCTTTCGTAACATTTCTGTTCTTATCAGACTTGACATGGTCGCGTTGGCTTTCCTGCGTAAGTCGATGATATCTTCTGTGTAACTTGTTAAATATTCACTGGCCGGCTGAGCTCGCTTGCGTAAACACTGTTCTGCTCGCAGCTTGCGAACGGTAGGGCGGCCGAACACGTCGATAATGGCGGTCTTGAAATGGGACCACGTCGGAAAATTGGATGCGTGGCTTGCCACACCCGCGAGGTAGAAGACCAAGTTGCTCAGTTTTCCTGCCTCGTCCCATTTATTAGTTACGCTCAGGCGCTCGTAAATTGCGAGCCAGTCCTCCACATTGGCGCTATACGCGCCAGTGAAGAGAGTAGGGTCGCGGAGACGAGGGACGCCAGGACATACGGTCAGCGTGCGAGGAAGCGTTTGCTGGGCGACGTCTTGAGGCATGGTAAATGGCAGTGTACGGGATGGAAGTTCCAGGATCATCGAAGGGGGTTGAAAGTTGTTTTGAGCCCACAGCACTCCCCACCAACGGCAAATGCGTTTACTGCTTGTGCAGTATAACTTTCCAATACTTTGCATTCAAGAGGCTGGAATGAATGATTACTTCCGTCTCTCGAACTACGTGATATACAAGTCGTCTCTTCGAGGTGGAGTTAGCAGAGTGCACTTGTGTGTCAGAAAGAATCTATCATCTTATCAAGTTCAGCCAAGCGATTCTCACTTTCCGGAATTCATCGCATGTAAGATATTGTTTGATAAGCTGTGCCTAACAGTGATTAACCTCCATCTACAACCTTCAAGCCGTATTTCAGTGGAAGAGCTAGTGGATATCTTCAAAATTTCTAGTTCTAATGTCTTCATATGTGGAGACTTTAGTGCACATAATATTATCTGGGGCAGTGATCACTGTGATGCACGTGGTAACGTTGTAGAGAGCGCCATATACAAGTGCAATTTTACTGTTTTAAACGACGGATCAGCAACATTGCTTCGCGGGTATAATTATTCTAGCTGTATATGGTATGGTATGGTATGGAAAAACTTTATTTAGGTCCGTCGGGGCGTGAACTAGCACGTAGCGGGCCGCTCCCACGTCGGGACAGATAGGCCTAACCTGTCCGCCACGTCGTGGGCCCGTTGGACTGCCCATAGCTGCGTCCTGAAATGTATAGATATAAATTTATGTTCACAAGATCTAGCGAATGGTGTGGGATGGTCAACGGATGTGGGAACACGCGGAAGTGATCATTTTCCAGTCCTTGCAAATCACCCTAGCATGCGGAGTGATGACATCAGGCGCTACAGCAGATTGACGAACTGTAAGCTTTTCGATTTCGCCTAAGCAATCAACTTAGTCAACATACAAGCGTTGAAGAATTTACGAACTTTTTACAGGATAATGTGAATATATGCGCAAAGAAGGTTCCAATTCCGAAAAGCTACGCTGCAATTGACGGAGAGTACGAACACATCAGAGCCATTAGACGCCGGTCTGAAAGAGCGTACTGACGGAGCGGTAGTTTCGAAGCTTACAAAAGCGCTCGGAAAATCCACACTGTCATGCGCAGACGCATGGAAAATTTAAGAAAATGGTGCTGGCCTGGTTTCTGCGCAACGCTTTCTCCTCACACCCCTGTTCCGAGAGTATGGTTGGTAATTCGAGCGTTTAACGGCCCTGTAACACAGTGACGTGAACAGCGCGTGTAATACACAAGGACGAAGAAACGACGAGGACAGCGCTAGTCCTCGTCGTTTCTTCGTCCTTGTGTATTACACGCGTTGTTCACGTCAATATGGAATACCAACTAGCCCGGTCACACACCCTGTAACACAGATCTTCCCATTTCGTGCCCTCGCTTTAGCTCTCGACACAAGGGAAATAGCGGTTGCAGATGAATTTTGTGATCTGCAGACCTGGCTCTACATCAAATTATGCGGCATTTATTATTTCTGTTTCGTTAGCAAAGCAGAAGATTATTGCTTGCTATTGGGTACAACATTATCAACTAGACCCTGCATTCACATTAAGCGAACTGCAGTGTGCAATTGCTTCATGTCGTCAAAAGTCTGCTGCTAGGCCGGATGGCGTTACTTACAATATGCTAAAAAACCTCGGGCCGACAGGCACAAAAGCTCTTTTAGACATTTATAATAATCTATCGACAGAAGAAATTGTACCACAACCTCGGAAAGTCGCTCGAGTTGTTCCGATTCCAAAACCTGGAAAGACGCCCTTGTGCCTTGGTTCTTTTCATCCAGTCAGCTTGACAAGTTGTTTATGCAAGGTAGTGGAGAATACGATTGGCGCGCGACTTGAGTGGTGGTGCAACGAAACGGATGTGTTGTCCAACTACTTAACAGGTTTTAGAAAACAGAGATGCACAATGGGTGCTATACTGGACATAGCTCTTCCTTATGTGTGATGCCAAAGGTTTCTTGGCGTAATCATTCACAGAAGCCTGTCTAGTCACCACAGGTGAACAAACTTTGTGCAAGGATTTCTGCATTCTCACAAGTACTCCGCTACATGTTAGGAGCACAATGGGGTAGCGGCTGCCACTCGATGATCCTTCTACACAAAGCTTACGTCGACAGTATTTTGCGCTACAGCCTGGCAGTACTACAGCGAACATCGTTGACCAGCAAAAAGAAACTTGATGCGGCACGTAACAACTCTCTACGGATATGCCTTGGCCTAACCGATGTTTGTTTCGTAAAACACACAAACAAATTCACTGATTGCCGTAAAAGTGTGGTGTATAAGGTTCCTTTCAGCTGCGGCCGCTTCTACGTAGGACAGACGGGCCGCTGCATTAACCAGAGAATATTAGAACATAAAAGATCACTAACTGGAGGCTCACCTTCTAATCTATCGTTACATTGTCGAGATTGTAAGTGCACGCCAAAATTCAATGAATGCGCAGTTTTGTACCGACATAGAAATGAAGAAATGCGTCTAATGATTGAGGCATGGCATATCGAGAATAGTGGTAGCGCATGCGTGAGCCAACAGTCGATTAACTTGCATAAAGATGAAATCAAATGCCTTAACAGTTATCTTTCGCGTAGGCCTCACGCATTCCTGATTGATAGGTTCGCCTATTGCATGGGCATGCGCAGAGAAGTTTTCGTGGCTTCTTTCTTTTCCGCCGTTTTGCATCTATTCAGTTGTTAGACGGTGTTTTTGGTGTCCTGACCTCTTTCTTGTGTCCGTGTTTGCACGCCCTGTCTTTTTAGAATGAATACTTACCAACTAGCTCAGCTCTCTGTTATTCTAAAAATCAAAAGCATCATGGAATAATGTTTCAGTGGATACCGGGACATTGCAGCATTCCTGGCAACACAGCAGCTGATGAAGCAGCAAACCGCAAAAATGATATCGTTTCTATTCGAATATCGCAAAATGAATTGCGAAGCATTTTGAAGACACAGTCTTTCAATATGTGTAAAATACGCGGTCCGACGAAAATTCTAAAAGCTGTGATTTATTCCATCTTGAATGAATAAAACGCGCGAAAGAACGAGAACGAACAGAAGAAACAACAGACCACGGCGCTATTTATATCATATAGATCCACTTATCCAATTTGAAACTACGTTATCTTTAGACAGAAGTGTGGAAACCCTTATACACCGATCAAGGCTAGGAACTGCCTACACCAAGCATTTTTTACACAAAATTGGCGGCGCTGAAACTTCTGAATCTAATTGTGTATTCGTAGATGAAGACATATATCACCTCCTTCTAGAATGCTCACAGCACGACGCACCAAGACGCCGACTTAAATCATCGTTAATGACATTAGACCACAGACCACTAAGTTTAAGGAAACTTTTGGGCCCGTGGCCGACAAGCGGTTTACAGAAATATGCTTTAAAAGCATTGAAACTTTTACTTGAAGACAGTGGCATTCTTGGCCATTACTAGAGCATGTAAGCTTTGTTTCGTTTTAACGGCATAGTGTATATTTATGTGCATGCTGACTATTTCTGTCTTGGTGATGTTATGCAACAACTGCTGTTCATTTTTTAAACATCACCTTGTGTACACATATATGTGATTATTGAACATGTGGTTTTGACTGTTATGTTACGTTTTTACTTGTATGTACTACGGGTTAATTGTGAGTAGAAATTTGGACCTTATGTACTTTATGTTTATGGACCCTATGTACTCCAAGAGCTGAGGAGTAGCCGGCGCCTTATTTGTGAGCCAACATCTCCTTACATCATGTCAATAAAAAACAATGTCGCTTCAAAAGGGTGACCCACTAGAGCGCTCGTTCCGCTTCGCTACACTATCTATCTATCTATCTATCTATCTATCTATCTATCTATCTATCTATCTATCTATCTATCTATCTATCTATCTATCTATCTATCTATCTATCTATCTATCTATCTATCTATCTATCTATCTTCCCATTTTTTTCTCTCTCCCTATTCTCGCTTCATATTTCTTTCTATGTCTTTCTGCCTACATATTTCTTTCTTCGTTTCATTGTCTCTCTTTTTGTCTTGCTTTCTCTTATATTTTAAAGACGATAGTCTCTCTTCGGTAACATAAACGCAGAAATTTTGGTCTGCTCTGTTTGTCTGCCTGTCACCCAATTCAGCCACCCGGCCAAAGTTTAACCATTTGCTGAACGTCCAGCCATCTTGAACTGGTAGCGTCGTTCATACTTGTGAACATTGTCGATCAAAAGCAAATGTTACGCATATCTGAGGCGTAGCATCAATGCGTAAGTATTAGGTGGTGTGTTCTTTTACTAGAATATGCATAGATACGTAATTGTAAAGACCCTAGTGTTTCTTAGGTTGCGCGGAAAATGCTAGTGTTTTTTGGGCTGCGCTGCAAATGCGACGCCGTGAGCCAGATGCGGCGATTCAACATAGAGGAGGAGGGCTCATGTAGTACGGCCGGCAGAAGACTATCGTCTTTCGACGACATTTGCAGCGAAGTACGCAGATGCGCGGCCAATTTTTTCTTCCACTTCTTTCTGTCTGTCTCTTTCTCTCTGTCTATATGCTATGAATTACTGTTTCCCCTTCTCCTTTCCTCCTCCTCACCCTTACATCTTCTATCCTCACCCTTAATTTCCCCTTCCACCCCCTTAATATACCATGCGACATAAGGCTAAACTGTGCCCTGTTAGCGTGCCTGGATAGCCGGTTGTTTACGACGCTCGCCTTCGGATCGTGGGTACGCGGGTTCGAACCTCGCCAAAAAGTTTTTTGCCCCAGGAATTTTTATATTTCTTTCTTTTCTTCTTTCTTTATTTTTGTCTTTCTTTTGCTTCCTCTCTCCCTCACACGCTCTCTCTTTCTTTTTTCTCTCAGTACTCGTTCTCTCGCCCATCAGCATTATTGCAACCCACGCCGCACGAATCGGCGCATGAGTTTTGTAAGCGAAGCAGAAGAGGTAGGAGAGGACGAAGATGAAGAAGGGGATGAAGTTAGCGGGTGCCGGTTCATGATAACTTTTTATCTACGGCACACGGGTAGCCTGGACCATTAGAGCTCTGCTGTAAAATTGAAGTGCATCGCAAACTACCGTTAATTAGCGCAATTTTCTCAGCCGTTATTTCGCGCGGAATGGCAACGCAGGGCTGCACCACGGCGACTCACCACCGACACTTCGAGGCAAGGCAGCTATGGCCGCCATTTTGGCGAACTACAGTAAAAGGGCCATCAGCGATAATCACACTATGCTGTTCGTGAACAATTTTTGTTTGGGAACGTTGTGTGTGCGCTGTACAATGCACTCCCTATAACAAATGCGCGCCCCTCAGCAGCACAACTCATCTGTTGTCGTAGAATGCTGAATGAAAGCAGCGCGCATCCACGCAACATTTGTACGCGAAGGGTTACGTGACAGCGGATCGCTTCGCAGGCGGCTAACTGAAGGTATAGGCGCGTGATTCATAGCGCCGCTTCGTCATCTTCGTCCATCGTGGTTATCGCCCTGCAAGCAGCTGCCGTGAGGTACCGACAGCTGCGTGCTACGGGCTTCTAGTCCTGCGTCATCACATTCCGAGAGCAGATACGAAGAAACTAGCAACCGTGGACGCTTCGTGCGTGTAAGAGTGGGCCACAGGTGCGACAGAAATAACGTTTCCGGCACGATCTATCTGTTTCACTGTCACGATAATTGATATCACCCTCGCTTTCCTCAGTCCAGCAAGCACACGGGGTTTAGCTCAACCGTGTGTTTACGGACCTAAGGGCTATTCGCCTCGAGATCTTTGAGTGGCGCCCTCTCGCGTGTGACGTCAGAGAGAGCACTCGGGTGCCGCTCTTCGCATTCCCGCTCTAGAGTGCCTCGATGCGCGCGCCCCCGCTCGCGGGCATCAAGGCACCCTAGCCCGCTCGTTACGGGAAGGCTGCGCGACGCTGCCGGATAGTCTGTCCTGCTCGAGTTATTGAAACTTTAGTGAGGAAGTTCATAAAGCAATTTGTACTGAAGGTTCAAGCAAAATACGCTGCGAAATCGAGCGGAGTTGCCGTCAGGAGCACGTTCAGTGTCGATTGCTCCTGGTGTCGTCTGCTAGCCCTCAATGGGTATATCTGCATGTATGGCGACGACTTCTTTTCGCGACTGTTCTATGGCCGTGGCGCACTCAAAATAACTTTCCGGCGCGTTTTCGATCCTTGACTTCAGCATTCGCGCTTCGGCTTCCGTGTCTGCTTTATAGGCGTTATATACGGATACCGCGTGCTGCTAATGTTCGGTTGCCAAGCCTGGTCCTTCGGTTCAATTCCTTCGTTCGGAGTTTTAAGCGCATGATAAACGACGTGTGCTGTCCAGGGTTTAAAGTCAGGGAGGACTCGGTGTGGCCTGCCCCCCCCCCCCCCCCTTTCGGCAGATCAACTGGGGCACTGCGGCACCCGTTTGACAAGCGTTTGCGTTGATTTTTTGGCAGTAGTGCTTTGTGCGGAGAAATTATAACTCTGGAATTTGCCGAATAATGATTTAATCGCGATTATTCGGTTTATGGGCCATCAGGAAAATAGAAAAAACCGGTATCGTCGTACTTCTGAATGCAATTCACCGATACACGGCACACGACTGGTCACCACCATGTTCGACTAAGCTACTTGGCGCAGCATGCTGTTTCAAGAGGCGTCAAGCTACCTGCTCGTAAATCTGTGAAGGTTCACCTTGGTCTCTTTGGTGAATTTTAATTCGTTTAGTTGTGCATTAAAAGTATGGTGCAATGCCAAAGACGCATGTATGTAGCCTGCTTTTCTTGCCTAGTTTTTTTATACAAGCAGGTGTGAAAATAAAAGATAGCGTTGTCGTGCCTGAGCCACACTAGAGCAGATTCCCATCCCCCCCCTCCTCCAATCAAGGGAGCCTTTAAGCACTGGTGATGTCATTCAAATGAATTAAATGGTCTTTACAGGGAACAACCTTTGATTAAATCTAAGTTTTCAGCAGCTGCCGTGTAGGCACGTCGTAAGTGCTTGAAATTTAAACAAGAAATAAAAAGGTTGAGAGCACGAGGAAAAAGGGGATGCACGATGGTGATACGAAATATTGGTAGGTTGTGCGGAGTTTTTCTTTGTTTTTTTCGCAGCATATTTTAATCCCTACGTTATTAAATCAGTGTTTGCTGACTCGTTCGCTGTCGTTTGAAAGTATGCTGAACGAAATTAGCGTAATCATACTAACGTAACGTAGTCTCACCCCTCTTTGCGCATTGCGCAGTTACTGTGCTTTTGTTGTTCTGCGCAGTGCTTCCGTATATATTGCATATCCAAGCAATAAACCAGTGGTTGTATAGTTCAGAGCTTGTGTCTGTCGTTCTTCTTCTCCGTCCCGTGTTTAGCGCTGTTTGCTCTCTTGGTAACGTAGATATATACAATGCTTTCGCATCCAAAGTCGTAATAAGATGTATTTTCAATACAACAGTGTAAATGACTCTCAACGGTCGACTCCTGATGCGCGATGCGGTCACTCCACTAAAACGACTCACGAGGTCCCTTATGGATTTGCCTAAAATTACTCGAAGGCGAAAGCCATCTTCATTTTTTTCAGTCAATGTAATCTTCCTTCCCCGTCCCCCTCCGAATGCTTTGTGGACGTAACGTGGTTTTGCACTGCCTTCAGGATCGGAAGCATTGCAAGGTTTCTACACATCACCTGGTTTTGCATTGCCTCCGCGATCGACGCACCGATCACAGAGGCAATGCAAACCGACGATATCATGTGACGGGACTTTTTGACGTCACACATTCTGGCCGTCTGTGATGTCATGAGGACGTCGTAAGGTGACATCATCATGTGATGAGCACATTATAAGATTTCTAGTGAACTGCCTGTAAATAAACTTACGGTATCATAAGCATACATCAATGCTTTAGAAGACGGTAGTACTCGTGGGAAATCATTAGCGTGCAGAGCAAATAAAATGGGACCCAATACGGATCTTTACGGTACACCGCATGTAGCAATCCTCGATTCGGATAGATAACCGTGAATTAGAACTTCTTGCTTTTTCTATGTGAGATAACTGGAAAACAAGGCATGAGCACCATCAATAATACCATGGCACTTAGTTTTTCCATTAGGGCCGAGTGACAAATAGTATAAAACGCCTTTTAAATGCGGAGCATTTCTTAGTGGCACCTGCGGCGTCGGCGGCGCCGTCCACACACCCACTGCGCATGCTCGGCTCGTCTCGTGCCGGCAGCAGGCCTCTCCTCTCCCTCCGTCCTCTCCGTCCCTCCCTCCTCTCCCTCGAACGCGGGCGGTGTGTATATAAGCGGCGGAGCCCGCGTTCGGAATTCAGTCAAGGGTGTCTTTACTTGGCCTTCGGTTTACTTGACGCTTTGCTTGACTCGAGTAGATGCGATGGAAGTAACAGTACCTTCAATCAGCGTCCCACCACTCGTTGAAGGCAACGTTAACCCACCCTTACCGTCGTCGGCGTCAACGACAGCAAGCAACGCAGAAGACAAGGCTGCGAAGAGACGAGCATACGACGCTGAACGCAAGCGTTTGAAGCGAGCTGCGGACCCGGAACTTCGTGCACGCGGGAGCCGTTCAAGTCGTACTTGGTGTGCGCATCGTGTAACAATTCCCAAACCATACCCAATTACGCAACGTTCACGCGATACCCCCACCACTCTGCGATGCATTTACTCGAGTTCCCCCCGTGGGAAGATGCGGGCGACTTTTTTTTATGTCAATAAACATTCCAATAACAATATGTTGCTGGTTGAGGGCTGAGTTCATGACTTGAGATAAAGTAAGCACAGCTGTTGATGTGGATTTCTCTGGATGAAAGCCACGCTGTTCCGGGCAAATTGTTATTCTTGCTAAGTCCGTCAGCTGTCGGGCGATTAACTTTTCAAAGATATTGTCACGTGGTCTTGACGTCCACGAAGATAGCAGTCGGCGTGTCTAAGATGAAACTCTTTAGTGGCCGAACTTGTGGCTGGAAAACGGAAAGTCAGATTACAGCAATACACTGTACACTGATAGCGGCGAACAGAGCGTCGACCGTCGATGATCCGACAAGCAGTCAAGCGCATCGGCTTTTATACAGGTGCTATCGAACTTTCGAGCGATATCACTGGTGGCGGCGTTATCTCTCGACAAAGCTGGAACATTCGCGTGCGGCGCGCAATCTTAACAAAACGACCTACTACAATCGCGAAGCTTCTCGAACATTGCTTCGCGGACAGCGTTGAGCGTTGATAACCGCCCTTGCTGGTCAAACCCGAATACATCAAAATAAAACAAGAAGTGAGCGTGGCATTGCCCCCCTCTGAAAAAGCATCGTCCCTATGCTTGTGAAAGAACAAAGAGAAAAGAAAACAAGTGCATACATAAATAAATTACAATAACAAAGGGAAAAGTAGAGTCCACAGGTTCGCTAACGCGCGAAAAGCGGCTAAGGCGCACGAAATGGACGACTTCAGGTCGTGCGTGGCGTCGCTGGGAATTCGTAATACCGTCCGGGATGACCTCGTAGTCAAGAGCGCCGAGACATCGAAGAACCTTGTATGGCCCGAAGTATCGCCGAAGGCGTTTTTCGCTAAACCCACGTTGGCGTATCGGCGTCCAGACCCAAACACGGTCGCCGGGCTGGTATTCCATGAAGCGTCGTCGAAGATTGGTGTACTGCTGGGTCTTGATGCGCAGGCGGGCGAACTGTCGAGTGTCTTCGGCACGTTGTAAGTAAGCGGCGGCGTCGAGGTTTTCTGCGTCGGTGACGTTCGGTAGCATGGCGTCGAGCGTCGTAGACCAACTTGTACGTTGACCAACTTGTCCGTAGACCAACTTGTACGGCGTCATCTGCGTTGTTTCTTGGACGGCCATGTTGTAAGCGAAGGTCACGTACGGAAGGACGGCGTCCCAGGTCTTGTGCTCAACGTCGACGTACATGGCCAGCATGTCGGCGATGGTCTTGTTTAGACGTTCGGTGAGGCCATTGGTCTGCGGGTGGTAGGCGATGGTGTGGCGGTGACTCGTCTCGCTGTATATAAAGATCGCCTGAGTTAGGTCCGCACTAAAGGCGGTACCTCTGTCTGTGATGAGGACCTCAGGAGCGCCATGACGCAAGACGATGTTCTCCACGAAGAACGTGGCTACCTCGGCGGCACTGCCTTTGGGCAAGGCCTTTGTCTCGGCGTAGCGGGTGAGGTAGTCAGTTGCTACGACGATCCACTTGTTGCCGGAAGTCGACGTCGGGAACGGCCCCAGTAGGTCCATCCCGATCTGTTGGAACGGCCGGTGAGGTGGTTCGATTGGCTGCAGGAGTCCCGCTGGCCTAGTCGGCGGTGTCTTCCGTCACTGGCAATCTCGGCAAGTCTTAACATAGTGGGCGACGTCGGCAGCAAGGCGTGGCCAGTAGTATTTTTCCTGTATTCTGGCGAGCGTGCGGGAAACACCGAGGTGTCCAGCCGTCGGGTCGTCGTGTAGGGCCTGGAGGACTTCTGGTCGCAATGATGAGGGCACGACGAGAAGGTAGTCCGTTCGAAGTGGCGAGAAGTTCTTCAGGAGAACGCCGTTACGTAAGAAAAACGACGGCAGTGCTCGCTTGAATACCTTCGGAACAACGGCGGTCTTGCACTCGAGGTATTCCATAAGGCCCCCCAGTTCCGCGTCGGCTCGTTGCCTTTCGGCGCAGTCGTCGGCACTTATAGTTCCAAGGAAGCAGTCATCGTCGTCGTCTCGCGGCGGCGCGTCGACGGGGGCACGAGACAGGCAGTCGGCGTCAGAGTGTTTTCGTCCGGACTTGTACACGACGGTAATGTCGAATTCTTGAAGCCTCAGGCTCCATCGTGCGAGACGACCTGAAGGGTCCTTCAAGTTAGCTAGCCAACATAAGGAGTGATGGTCACTGACAACTTTGAAGGGCCTGCCATAGAGGTAGGGGCGAAACTTTGACGTAGCCCAGAGAATGGCAAGGCATTCCTTTTCTGTTGTGGAAAAGTTGGCTTCTGCCTTGAATAGTGACCGGCTAGCATAACTGATTACCCTTTCAAGCCCGTCAGTCTTTTGCACAAGGACAGCACCGAGTCCTACACTGCTTGCGTCGGTGTGTATTTCCGTATCGGCGCAATTGTCGAAATGCGCAAGTATGGGTGGCGTCTGCAGGCGTAGCTTAAGTTCTTGAAGGGCTTGCACTTGCGCTGTTTCCCACCCAAATTCCACGTTAGTCTTCGTGAGAAGCTTCAGTGGTTCGGCGATCCGTGAAAAGTTTTTGACGAAGCGTCTGTAATAGGCGCATAAGCCGAGAAATCGGCGCACGGCCTTTTTGTTGGTGGGTGGCGCGAAGTCGGCGAAGACAGCCGTTTTCCGCGGGTCTGGGCGCACTCGAGACTTGCTGATCGCATGACCTAGAAACAAGAGCGTGTCGTACGCGAATCGGCACTTTTCTGGCTTCAGGGTCACCCCAGAGGTCTTAATTGCTTCAAGTACTGCCTCAAGCCGCCGGAGATGCTCGTCGAAGGTCGAGGAAAACACGACGACGTCGTCCAAATACACAAGGCACGTCTGCCACTTCAATCCTTCCAGTACGGTGTCCATGACGCGCTGGAACGTCGCAGGTGCCGAGCAAAGATCGAAAGGCGTGACCTTGAACTCAAAGAGGCCATCGGGTGTTAAAAACGGGGTCTTTTTTCGGTCTCTTTCGTCTTCTGCGATCTGCCAATAGGCGGTCTTGAGGTCCATGGAGAAAAGTACGTCGCGTTGTGAAGTCGATCCAGGGTGTCGTCTATCCGTGGGAGGGGGTACACGTCCTTCTTCGTGATTTTGTTCAGGCGCCGATAATCAACGCAGAAGCGCAGTGTCCCGTCCTTCTTCACTAACACCACGGGTGACGCCCACGGACTCTTGGACGGCTGGATGACGTTGTCGCGTAGCATCTCGTCGACTTGTTCCCTTATCGCATCGCGCTCTCGAGTAGAAACTCTGTAGGGGCTCTGACGGAGTGGTCGATAATTTTCTTCTGTTATAATGCGGTGCTTAGCAAGGGGCGTTTGTCGAACCCGCGATGACGACGAGAAACAGTCCTTGTATTGCAGGAGCAGGGTTTTGAGCTGGTCTTGCTTGACCTTCGGAAGGCTCGGGTTGACGTCAAAATCCGGTTCGAGACCTCTATTCGTCGAGGCAGGTTCGGCAGCATTGAAGAGGGTGAAAGCATCGCTGGCGGCTACACATTCGTCGATGTAGGCAACCGTCGTACCAATGTTGAGGTGCCCATATTCGTGGCTGAATTTTGTCAGCACTACCTTTGCTTTACCGTCACGCAGCTCGTCTATACCTCGTGCGACGCAAATTTGACGGTTCAGGAGTAGGTGCTGATCGCCCTCGATGATGCCTTCAAGGTTCGCAGGTTTTTCGGTGCCGACGGAAATAATGACGCTGGAGCGCGGCGGAACGGTCACCTGCTCTTCTATCACGTTCAATGCATGGTTCCCTGGCGTCGCATGGGGCAGGAGCGCTTTGTCTGGGGTTAGTGTTATCGACGCAGACCTCAGGTCGATGACGGCGCCGTCGTCCCTTAGGAAGTCCATTCCAAGTATCACATCCCTGGAGCAGTTTTGTAGGATTACAAAGCTCGCAGGATAAGTCCGGTTATTGATGGTGACTCTCGCCGTGCAGACACGAATCGGCGTTATTAGATGGCCTCCAGCTGTCCAGATCTCGGGGCCTTCCCAAGCAGTCTTAACTTTCTTCAACTTTGCTGCGAACGGCCCACTGATGACGGAATTGTCGGCTCCAGTATCGACGAGAGCGGTGACGTTGTGGCCGTCGATCAGAACGTCGAGGTCACTAGTCCGCCGTCTGTGCACACGGCCTCGATCACTGAGCAGCTCCTGGGGCGGACCGTGATGCAGCATGAATCGGTGGAGCAGCAAGGAGGCAACATCGTGCGCTGTAGCCGCAGGGAGGGCGGCAGTTTCAGCGTATCGCGTGAGGTGGTCTACAGAGACGATGGCCCACCGGTTACGAGCGGACATCAGAGGAAGTGGCCCATACAGATCGATGCCAACGCGCCCAAACGGTCGGTCAGGGCAAGGTAGAGGGGGTAGACCTGCCGGCTACAGGTGCGTTGAAGTTTTGCGGTGCTGACAGTCGATGCAGGAGCGAACGCTCTTCTGCACGTAGCGGTACATACCTCGCCAAAAGTACCGTTGGCGAATGCGGTGGTAGGTTTTCGATATCCCAGAGTGTGCACACCGCGGATCAGGTGGAACGACTCGCATATATCAGAACGCAGACTGCGGCGTATTACTGGTAGCCACTGGCGGCCGTCACCATTGTAATTGCGTCGGTGGAGCAGCTCGTCGCGAATGGCGAAATGGTGGACTTGACGACGCAACGCGCGAGTAGATGGTGTGGCCGATGGATCAGTCAGTAAGTCTATCAGTGAGGCAATCCATGGATACTTGCGCTGTTCGGTAGCAATGGTATGAATGTCGATGGAAGAAACGGAAAAGTGAGACGCTGAGCTGTGAGCATTTTTGTCAGGCAAGGCAGAGCGTGACAGGGCGTCGGCGTCAGCATGCTGGCGTCCGTTGCGGTACAGCACGCGGATGTCGTAGTCTTGCAGGCGAAGTGCCCAACGGGCGAGACGACCTGAGGGATCCTTCAACGACGACAACCAGCACAGTGCATGATGGTCGGTGACAACATCAAATGGGCGACCATACAAAAAAATCACAGCATATCCACGGAGTGAATGATGATGAGTGGGCGAAGCTGCGGAGGTTCATCCGTAAACCGTGAATCTTCCGTGAATTCTGCCCAGTACATCATCACCGACGTGAGATCGGGCGCGTTTATACTAAAGGTTCGATGAGTTATGACGACTTGCAGCTCACTTTAATTTTACATGTACGCTGTGAATTTTCATTGTTTAGAAAACCATTGCTTTAGAAAACATCTGGCGTCTTTCGTTAAGCAGCTGGCGTCTTTTCGTTTTGCTTTAGAAACATCTGGCGTTCTTTCATTTTGCTTTTAGAAAACATCTGGCGTCTTTCGTTGGTTTATTTCATCAATCAACGGCGTTTTGAACAAAATTTTTATTGTTTAATCACGCACAGGAGAAATCTCACCAGGCACTACGTTGGAGGTAAACAATGGCTGCTAATGGGAATGAGAGACAGAAGAAGTCGGCTTTTAGCTAACACTTAAACTTCTACTTCTACTAACGTTTCCTACTGGAACATGCCAATGGCTGCTAATGGGGAATGAGAGACAGAAGAATTCGGCTTTTAGTTAACGCGCACGCTGCGAATTTTTTATTGTTCAACAACGCACAGGAAAAATCTCCCACCGGCACCACCTTGGAGGTCAAGATCTGGTACTAGCGTTACGACTGCTTACGCACTACGACTACGACAACTACGAGGGACGAACGGGTGCCGCTTTAAGGAGCTTCGCCCCTAAAAGGTCGAAACATCGTAAGGGCCCAGATGATTGCCAGACATTCTTTCTCCGTGACGGTGTAGTTGGTCTCGGCTTTAGTAAGCGTACGGCTTGCATATGCCACGACATATTCTGGGAATCCAGGTTTGCGCTGCGCAAGGACAGCGCCGAGGCCAACGCCGCTGGCGTCCGTGTGTACCTCTGTAGGGGCCGTTGGGTCGTAGGGGCGGAGTATGGGAGGAGACGTCAAGAAACGACGGAGATTGCGAAAGCGTCGTCGTACTCTGACGACCACGAATTGAGGGGCCCGTTGCTGCCAAGGAGCTTCGTCAGCGGCGATATGATAGTCGCGAAATTTCGGATAAAGCGCCGAAAGTAGGAGCATAATCCTACGAAACTGCGCAGTTCTTTGACGGACGTAGGCTTCGGGAACTCTGTCACGGCCCGAAGCTTGGCTGGATCGGGGAGAATTCCGTCCTTGGACGCGACGTATCCTAGTATCGTCAGCTGCCTTGCTGCAAATCGGCACTTCTTTAGATTCAGTTGTAGCCGGCCTCACTCAAACGCGTCAAAACATGCCGCAGGCGTTGAAGATGCGTGGAGAAGTCCGGGCGAAAACAACGACGTCGTCGAGGGAGCACAGGCACGTGTGCCATTTCAAGTTGCGCAGAATGGTATCCATCATGCGCTCAAAGGTCGCGGGCGCATTGCACAGCCCAAACGGCATGACGTTGAATTCGTACAAGCCGTCCGGTGTGACAAACGCTGTCTTCGGTCGAGCGTCATCAGCCATGGCGACTTGCCAATACCCTGAGCGCAAACCGAGCGATGAAAAGAATTCTGCTCCTTGCAGGCTGTCAATGGCGTCGTCTACGAGGTAGGGGATAAACGTTCTTACGGGTGATCTTATTTAGTCGTCGGTAGTCCACACAGAACCGCACAGAGCCGTCCTTCTTCGTAACGAGAACGACGGGAGACGCCCACGGGCTGTTGGAGGGTCGAATAACATCGCGGCGAAGCATGTCTTCGACTTGCTCGTTAATTACACGACGCTCTGCTGGCGATACGCGATATGGACGTTGCCGCAGTGGTAGTTGGGCGCCAGTGTCGATGTTATGCGTGACAGCAGACGTGCGGCCGAGAGAAGTTTGCGCGACATCGAACGAATAACGAAATTCTTCCAACAGGCACAGAAGCTGGGAACGCTCGACCGATGTAAGGTTGTCAGCTATCGAGGAACCAAATACATCAGCGGGTGACGAATCGGATGTGGAAATAGCACTGAGCGGACGGGAGCTGGCGCAGTGCGTGTCACCCGGTGCGTCCATAACTTGTGCGTCTTCGAGGACTTCCGCTCTGCCGAGACATTTCCCTCGCACCAATGTAACAATGTACGGGGATGGGTTCGCAACAAAAATATCGGTGTCGCCCTGAGTGACTTGCACGGTCGCAAATGGCACCAGCAAGCCTTTCCTGTTGAAAGCGCGGTCAGATGGAGAAAGGAGTGCAACGGTGTCAGCGAGACCGGTGCAATAGACTGACACAGCCGTTGACGAGTTTGCAGGAAGTGTGGTGTCGTCTTTGACGAGTACCTTGGTCGCAGCCGGTAGACTGTCCACCGGCGTCAAATCTGGGAATGGTGAGAGCTCTATTTCGGCTGGTGCGCACCGAATTACGGCGTCGTGACGTGCGAGAAAATCCCATCCCAGGATGACGTCGTGGGAGCATGAACAAATTATGAATTCGACGGCGTACAGAGCGTCCTGAATCATGACACGGGCGGTGCACACCTTTGTCGGGTGAATACGTTGGGTGCTGGCTGTACGGAGGGAAAGTGGAAAGTGGCGTCATCACTTTTCGTAGTAGTCGGCTGAATTTAGCGTCATTAACGGATACGGCAGCTCCAGTGTCTACAAGGGCCGATGTGAGCACACCATCTACAAACACGTCTACTACGTTTGATGGGCTTTGCTGAGGGCTTTGGCAGTTCGATAGCGTTGCAGCCCTTGCCTCTTGGACTGCGAGTACTAGTTTTCCTGGTTTCGTGCGATCGGACGAGGCCGCAATCGGCGACAATGGTGGGCGTCGTGGGGACGGTGAACGGCGGGTAGATGGAGCTGGGCGTGACGTCGGTGACATAGGCGGCGGCGGGTCGTAATACGTGCGGCTGCACGCGGTTGCAATAGCGGGCGACGTGACCGGTGCAACCGCACGCAAAGCAGATGGGGCGGTTGTCGGAAGTGCGCCATCGGCTTGCCGGGCTAGGTCCCATCCATGTCGCAGGACGCGAGGGACGGGGCGGCTGCTGATATGACTGCATGGTGGTCTGCAGTCGGGGCGTATGGATGACGTCGGCGTACGCAGCCGGCACACTCGCTTCGAAAGCCTGAGGCCTGGCGACGGCTCCGGCGTAAGTTAGCGGGGGCACCACAGGCAGCGCTGGGGGCGGCCTGGCTACAACCTGCGTGTAACTGAGCGGCGCAGGCGCCGGAGGGAGCTGGTGGTATTCCGGCATGATCTCCAAGATTTCCTGCTCAGTTGCCCGGCGTAGGGGAGGCAGCAGTGTGGTCGACGGCTGTTAAACATGCTGCGGGTGAGCGAAGGCCATTAGAGAAAACTGGCGGGCAATTTCCTCGCGCACGAATGACTTTATCTCGGCGAGTAAGACGGAGTGGTCCGACGTGGCCGACAAGCCAGCGAGATCGGCGTCGCGTGATGGAGGTCGACGCGTCATCAGCCGCTGCCGGCGCAGCTCCTCGTAGCTTTGGCGCAGTGTGATGACCTCTGCCACAGTGCGAGGGTTTTTGGAGAGCAGCATGGTGAAGGCATCGTCGTCGATGCCTTTCATACCGTTCCGGATCATGTCGCACTCAGACCTTGTCGCATTGGCTTTCTTGCACAAGTCGAGCACGTCTTCAATATAGCTCGTGAAAGACTCGCCGGCCTGCTGGGCTCGTTCATGCAAACGCTGTTCGGCTTGCAGCTTGCGAACGGCAGGGCGGCCAAACACGTCGATGATGGCGGTCTTTAAATCCGACCACGTAGCGAAATCGGATGCGTGGTTGTTGTACCATAGGCTTGCCACACCCGCAAGGTAGAAAACCAGGTTGCTCAGTTTGCCTGCCTCGTCCCATTTATTGGGGAGGCTCACACGCTCGTAAATCGCGAGCCAGTCCTCGACGTCGGTGCCATCCACGCCGGTGAAGACAGGAGGGTCGCGGATGCGGGAGACATCTGGACATGCCGTTGGTGCAAGAGGAGGCGTTTGCTAGGCGGCGTCTTGAGTCAGGGTAGAAGGCACGGTACGGGATCGAAGCTCCAAGGGCATCGAATGCGGACCGTAGTTGTTTAAAGGGCACAGCACTCCACCAAATTGCAAAGACTTTTATTAGTGGACTCCCGGCGACGATGCAGGACAGCTACAGACAAGGCGGGGCCGACTCTCAGCACGAGGGGCGTGCTCTCAGAGAAGAGGACGACCCACTAGAAGGCGCTCGAGAGGACGACCCATTACTGAGTAGGAACGCTTCGCTACAATTTTCTCTACCCTCCCTTTAACCCCCCCCCCCCCCCCGCCATCTTTACGTCAACGGAGGTGTGGTCCGTGTCATACGGTCTCACTTACTCAAAGGAAATTAAACGGATCGGTTCGCAAAGGGAGTTCGGCGAAATCCATCATCGGCGGAATGCAGTACTTTCGTCCCCAATAAACTGCAGTTACGGCAAAAACTGCAAGCACAAAACCGCCGCAGTCAACACAATAATATATTATATCAAATTTCAGAGTTCTTACGCAGCGTATTCCATTCATAACATGAGTTTAAGGGTGCACACTATGTGCATACGTGCACCTAAACTCGGCACCATGCGTCACGAAAAACTCTCGTGCCGCCATTTAGTACAGGTGGCTCCGATGATGCTTTCCTGGACACGATCAAATTCTGCCATGTTGTCAGATTTCGTAATGGCGGCATTCTGAGCCAATCGGAGAGGCCGTAGTAGCCCTCCGGGCCAATCAGAGTTGACAAATGGAGGAATTTGGCAACATGGCGGCATTTGACAATGTCAAGAAAGAACCCCGAGTCCATGCGCGCCGTTGTGTTTACGTCAGTGCTTTCCGTTACGTTCTTATTGCGCTGCTCATTATTCTACTTCAACATTACTAGAAGTGATAGCAATGCGTGACGAGTCATCAAGTAAGTAACTCTGTAAACTGGAACAAAACAAGTTATGATCTGAAATGGAAACGATGTCGGAAGGAAGGTGGTTTCAGTCATTGTACGTGCGTGAGACAAAGAAATGATAGAAAGTGTTAGTGCTGCAGCTAGTGACGTGCACCTTATGGTGATGATCTAAACGAGCCTGCAGGTGAAAAGAACGTCGGTCAGCGCGTGTTCCTGCTGCCACAAATGAGCGGGACTATATCTTTAAACGCGGAGCAAAACGGTTGCAGCTCTTCGGTCATTTGGGTGAGCCCTGCCTTCTGAATTTGTATCCAACCTTTTCTGGTAGTATCCGCACGCTCAGGTCAGTCTGAGCGGCACATGAATACAACGGGGAGTCTCACGCGTTTCTGTGGCTTCCGCTGGAGCACTGTGGTGCTCCGAACGCCGTCTGTCATCTCGGCTGGTAATAGCTGTGTTGAATTTCCCGCTTTCAGCCTGCAAGAAGAAGAAGACGAGTTTTGTGCCAGCGAGCGCGTGAGCGCGTTCCACCAGCAACGAAGGAGCCATCTTTACGTTCTGGGCTCATACGGACGCTAATAAACGTCTGCTGGAGTTCCTAAGTCCGTGTTGGCTGTCCTGCTTGCCATATATTTTACAGCTGTTCACGTCACGTCAGAGCTTGACGCTCGGAAAGTTCACGAGGTTCTCCAGGAAGCAGCAACCGCGCAATGCTTTTCGCTGAGTGCCCAGCATTTGGCCACCGGCTGCGGGGTCTGCTGGTGGCAACTGATCAGACCTCACCGCTCGATTTGTGTTTGCCGACGCTCTGGAACGCTGCATGTAGGGTTAGGTTTCTCTGCTGCGCGGGTAGCGCTTTCGCTATCTCGCTTTTGGGTCGCCTTGCCGAAGGGGTCATCATTTGTTCGTTTGTTTGTTTTGCCTTCTGTTCTATGGCACGTACCCACTCTGGGGGATGGGCCAAGACTATGTAGTTGAAGCTTAAAATCTTATTCCAAGAATGTAACATGGATAAAAAAAGTAAGAGTGGAAATGGCAATAATGAGTAATACATCAAATTAAGACTTCAAAAATTATGCTATTCAGCTCGTATTCCAGACCGCCGTCTTAACCTGATCAAAACAATTTTGATGAAAATAGATAGATTTAACCGCATTTTAATAAAGAGCCTTTTTGAAGGCAAGATTAAAATGGTACACGTTTAGTGGTTTGCATGAAATTACACACGGCATTGAAGGCATCCCTGTGGCAGTATCCCAACCCTGAGGCTCCGAAGCTTAGTACAATTTCTTCTGTTAAGTTTAAGCCCAATTTTAAAAGCGGCGTAATGAGCAGTCGTGCTCTAATAATTGAGTATCTACGGCATGACAAAAACAAATGTGCAATATTTTCTAATTCTTCGCAGAATTGACATAGGGGAAATATCGTCAGACCAGCTCTGTGTAAGTATAGGTTTAATGGGGGATCACGGCATCGAAATCTGGTGATCGTAACTTCAGATTGTCTAGATTGGCTCCAATGAGACTTCGATGGGAAGTTTAGATGTTGGTATTCTGTCCACGTTGTTATTGTTTCCATCCTATCAGTGTGAATTGCCAATTTTCTGTATCCGATTGCGGTGAAATATTCTACCACTGAAAGAACCTGGATTATTGGGAGATCTAGCGATGCGCGCGCTAAAGCATCGGCGATTTCATTTAATTTTAAGCCACAGTGACCTGGGACCCACACTAGTTTTACGTGCTTCAGATGAGACGGAACTAGAGATCGAAATGTCTTGAAGGCGCGAGAGTTATGTGAAGCTTTAAGAGCTGTGCATACGGAGAGCGAATCAGTTATTATGAGCGCCCTGATCTCGTCTGTTGGGAGTTTTCGTCCAGTAGACATTTAGTGGGCGTTGACACTGTAGTTTCTCGAAACAATTCTTCTAAAGCAGGGGCAGTGGGTTGGTTCGCTCCCCACTAAAAACCACTGCCGTCTTATTAATGAGCACGCGCAAACAAAGGTGCAACTCTGGCAGCATACACAGCAATTATAGGCGGCGCATGTAGGTGAACGTTGCAATGGAATATCTGCACTGTACTACTTGTGCAATATAAAAAATTTCATTAGGCTCAAATGTACTCGATGATTCATTTCTCAGGGCAATACGTCAAATGAACCATTGAAGCACACATTAGGACCTTGAGGAACGTACACTCATAACATCTGGCATGATATATGCAAAACAGGGGCGTATACCCATGGACACAAGCTTACAGACGTATACGCATAAAATTAGAAAGAGACAGAGGCATGTCCGCACGTTTCAGAGCTTCGCGTGACTCTAACACTGCGTTGGAAGTGCCAATTTCTTTCGTAGTAAAACGATGAGAGTTTAAGCACAGAAGCATACTCTGTTGAAGTTATTGGCGCCATCTATTGTGCCTCACAGTTGTCACTGAATATGGAGCAGAACGTAACGGATTTCCTGCCACAGCCTATCCTCGAACGGAAGCCACGGCGCAATTGTATAATGAGGCAAAAACAAAAGGGTTCAGATCGAGCCGACAGGAAGCGTTAGTTGAATGCGCAACAGTAAGGTGTTCGTGTGCGCGCGTGTCAAAACGAGTAAGGTTCATTTTTGCGCAAATCATGCAATAGTCTGTGGCAGGCCCGTAGCCAGAAATTTTTTTCGGGGGGGGGGGGGGGGAGGAGGGGCCCACTTGCTGAAAGCCTTGAGTACTTGAGAAAAACGCCTATTTTCCTTACTTATTTTCTATAAAACACCATGCGTCACCAAAATATCGAGGGGGGGGGGAGGCGGGCCCCCAGCCCCCCGCCCCCCCTGGCTACGGGCCTGGTCTGTGGAGATGTGAGACGAACGGCGAGATAGAGGCAGCAATTCTGATTTCGAGGAAACCCTTCTGGCAAGTTTGGTGATCCATGACGACTTTGATTGCGTACTCGTCATCGGTGGCTGAAGAAGGCAACAGAGTGTTCACCAGCTTCTGGAGATGTCGCCTCTGTCTTTTCCTTATGCAATGCGTAAATATTTTTAGCTTCAGTAAAGAATTATTGATTTATGATACAAACCGCTGTAGCTTCCACTAACGGGTGCTATAGAGTTTGAAAAGGGCTTGTTGGTGCAACGTTGGTAATGCTAGCATAGGGTGAAAAAACATATGTCGACGATGAAGTCGAGGTCACGGTGGTCGAACAGGAGAGGTGGCCAAACGGCGCCGCTTCGCTAAGGCGCCACGCGTGTCACGAAAGCGCTCGAGTAGCCGCCACTTCTCCGCAAGGTGGCAGCATGGGTACTGTGGGCCGCGGCAATGAAGTCCAGGCTACAGACTAGAACCACGCCATTTCGATGGTGTCGTTGCGCAGCTGGAAGTACAAAAAATAGTTGGCTGTGTGTAACTTAAGCATTTCAAAAATGTACAGTTCTTATTCTTTAACCTCCCATTGATAATGCCACACAATTTTTAGCCAGATCATGTGAAACAGCATTACTTTTTATAGCGCAGCTCTTAGGCGCCCGTTCCGGCGTTGAGCAGCGTCGCCGTCGCCGTCGGTGGCGTTAACCGACAGACATGAAAAAGTAACCGATAGATATGAATAAATAAAATGAGAAAAAATACCTGAGATTGAATTGGATTTGAACCCAGGCCCTCTGCGTGGCAGCCGAGTATTCCAACACACAGCAACGCTGCTGCTTGCAGCTCCGTGGCAAAATGGCCCTATACAGGCGTCATGTCGGGCAAGGAATCTCGCTAACCTATGTAATATAGCGTGGCCGAAGATTAAAATAACAACCCGTCATCACACAATGCTAATTTCGCAACGAGTGTGTGGTTTAATGCTTCCCACACACTGCAGAGTGCTAAGCCATAATTCTTCATTGCCCTGTCCAGCGGGCCGAGGAAGCCGCCAAAGTTCAAGGACTCCTGGCCGTCCCCGAGGCAGGGCCATCGGCCCGCCCCACCAACTCGCAGGACTCGGAATAAAGTTATAAAGTTATGCAGCATCAACAAAGTGTACCTACTACCTTACAGGTAAGTAGAGGGTACCTCGCTTATCCGCAGGAGGACGAACATAGGCGTGCGCACGAGGGGGGCAGGGGAGGGGGCGGCCGCCCCCCTCGTCACATAAAAGGGGGGGGGGGCGCAAAAATCTGTCTCATACATTGAGCCCCCTAGTCACCTAAGATGGGGGGGCGCTGCGATGAACCTTCGCCCCCCCCCCCTGATGGGGAACCTTGCGCACGCCTATGAGGACGAATAATGGCGTAGTGGATTCTGTCCTACTTCAAAAAAATTACGATTTATGGCGGAGTCGATACCTTGCGGAAAGCCTAAACTTCAAACACAGTTGGCCTTGCCGGAACACGAAGCTGCGCTCAGAATTTGCATTAGGCAATATAATAATCGTGTGTGAATTGTTTGAATTTCGGGTTCCTTTCTTTCGTTGCGGCGTTCTCCACTGCCATAGCATAGGTTCCCTTCAGAAAAAACAAAAACAAAAAATAACATGGCCTCCTCGTCGACGGCGCCTATTCCGTCCGGTAGCTCACCATTTCAATCGCCTCATAGGATCTCCAAGAAGCTGAAGAACCAAAAGCTGTCAAAACAAACGAAGCAAGTGGTCTGCAACGTGTACGCGCAAGTGGGACTGACGCGACTCTCCGTCGTTTCTGCCAGCTTACCCGTCTTAGTGAGCGTACTGTTGCACGGCTCAATGTGGAGTAAAGGGAAGGCACAGCGCAACTGAGACAATGGACAAGAACACGCAACACACACGAGCGCTGACTTACAACTGGATTTATTTTGCACCAAACTACAGTGAAACCTCGGTGATACGATCACAGCTCATTCAAATTTCGGGATGATACGAATTTTTCGTTGGTCCCGGCCAAGGCCCATTGCCTGCAATGTAATGGAGTACGGTTGCTGCGAACCGATTTTCACCCCGCGACGTTTGATACGAACGTACGCTACCGCCCAGGCACAAAGAGGTGCTGTCCGTGCTGTCGCGGAAGAAGCACCCAGCACGTGCGAGCGCGGGAACGCAAGCGTGGGCATGCGCGCCGCACCGCCAAATCGTCAGAATTACGGTGTAAGAAAAACACTTTTCTGAAGGTGGACGAGGACCGAAAGAAGGCAAGGACGGTCTTGGCGAAGGAGTCAGGCCTCACGACGTCAACATGCGTGACCGTTGAGGTCGCACTCGTGCGGGCACGGTCGTAAATCTCCCAAAAAAACATCCCCAACACCTACGCGACAACAAAATCAGTACACAGGACCGTGGTTCTGTAATTTTGTGGCCTTGATCCATCGCGTCAAAGCGCTTCTTTTGTTACTTGCGCTGTAGTACTCCGGTGTCATGCAAAAAGCATACTAAAATTTGGAAGGGGCTACTGCTGTCGCGGGTTACAACGCACCTGGTTCATTAATTAAATACGCGCGTACGGGCCGTATATTTACGAGTGCTGGTATGATTGCCGACATCTAAAAACTTAACTGACAATCATTCAGGGTTCTTCCTGACGTTGCCGCGGCCCTGAAAAACAATAAATGAAAATGTACGCCAGCTTTCTGTTGTCGCATGCTAATTTTCCATGCTTTCTGGTGATACGAATTTCGAATGCTACGAGCATTTTAGGGGCGAAGCTCCTTAAGGCGGCACCCGTTCGTCCCTCGTAGTCGTAGTCGTAGTAGTCGTAGTCGTAGTGCGTAACCAGTCTTACGCTTTGACCTCCAAGGTGGTGCCGCTGGGAGATTTTTCCTGTGCGTTGTTGAACAATAAAAAATTCGCAGCGTTAGCTAAAAGCCGACTTCTTCTGTGTCTCATTCCCATTAGCAGGCATTCTTTACCTCCAATGTAGTGCCTGGTGAGATTTCTCCTGTGCGTGATTAAACAATAAAAATTTTGTTCAAAACGCCGTTGATTGATGAAATAAACCAACGAAAGACGCCAGATGTTTTGTAAAAGCAAAATGAAAGAACGCCAGATGTTTCTAAAGCAAAACGAAAAGACGCCAGCTGCTTAACGAAAGACGCTAGATGTTTTTTAAAGCAATGGTTTTCTAAACAATGAAAATTCACAGCGTACATGTAAAATTAAAGTGAGCTGCAAGTCGTCATAACTCATCGAACCTTTAGTATAAACGCGCCCGATCTCACGTCGGTGATGATGTACTGGGCAGAATTCACGGAAGATTCACGGTTTACGGATGAACCTCCGCAGCTTCGCCCACTCATCATCATTCACTCCGTGGATATGCTGTGATTTTTTGGGTGGTCCCGCGAGATTTGTGTCATCGAGGTTTCACTGTACCTTATAAAAGAGTCGCCAGTATGCCTGTGTGCTCAGTGATCGTGGTTCAACGCACTCAACCACGTAGCACATGCAAAAAAATGAACTGTAGCAACTGAAACCGAAGCTAATTTATCGGGAACTACATTGGCGCATATATATATATATATATATATATATATATATATATATATATATATATATATAATATATATATATATATATATATATATATATATATATATATATATATGTATGTATGGCAGCGTCGCACGAAGAGATGCTCAGACGTCCACAGCTCCAGTACAGTAGACCGGCGACCACTTTGTTTTAATTGCGGAGGTGAATAGAGTGTATGTATTCGCCGCTTGCCACCGACGAATACATACACTCTAAGGCAAAATTACCCGAAAGAGGAGTAACGGAGCCCAATAGGCGCGCGCGATGAACGGATAGACCGTCGTAGGAGCAAGCGGACAGGGATGCGTGCCGTGTGCAAACCAGTTAGTCTGCATATATGAACCGTGCGTGAGACGCAGGCCGTGCGCATGAATACGTTCCGTCTGCAAACCGTTGTCAAGGGAACTAACCGTCCTCCTCGCTCAGGTCAGTCTTCCAACTTGTGTCACGCTCGGAGAGTTCGCCGATCTAGGAACTACGGCTCGGTGCCTTTGATATACACGTATGCGTGGATGAGTGTGTCGTGCTGCTTTTACGTTTCGCCGCACCCATGAAGTCTGGAGGTGTTCTCGACACGTCGCGACGCCGCGCTGTATATCTCCGGCGTAGTCACGGCACTGCGTCGCCACCGGCTGGAAATGGCGGCCGAGAAGACAGTAGGCCTATCGGATCCATGACTTCAATCTGACTCGGGGCACAAATCGGCGCTGGATTCTTTCACAAGTAAGTGATCGCTCTTTATTCTGCCGTACCTATCGCGTGCGCGATCGCGATTATCGGTAACGGACTCGATCGTGTTGTACAGGGGCGTAGCCAGGGGGGGGAGGGGGGGGGTGGGGGGTTCAAACCCCCCCCCCCCCCCCCCCGAAATTTTTCAATTTCGCTTGCGTATATAGGCACGCACACACACAAACACACGCACGAACATACATAAAGTATGGTTGAACCCCCCCCCCCCCCGAAAAACATTTCTGGCTACACCCCTGGTGTTGTATATCGCGCGCACGAAATGTACCGCGAGGGCCGGCTTGGGCATGTGCTTTGTGACCGCCTGGATATTGGCCACCATTGTCGTCGCTTGCCCGGATGTTCGCTCACCGATGATTCGCCGTGGTGATGAGCTGCGAGCTCGCGATATTAGCAATATTAGGCAGAGGCCTCGCCGCTGTTTTGCGGCTCGTATAAAACGCTGTGCGGTAGCAACGAGCTCGATTGTATGGCCGCACGCTTGAAATGCACCGGCATGGGTTGGCGGGTGCTTCAGCTAGCCGACTTTAGCTGCCTTTCGGAACTCTGCGGAAATTGGACGCCGTTACCGTCGGCTTCCCCTTCGCTCTCTCGCTAGCAGCCTGGCGCCGTTCGTGGCGTCGGCTTCGCGTTCGCGCGCTGTTCTGCTCGAGTTTCGCTGGCGGCTGCGGCGGCTGACGGGCTTGCTCGAGCTGTACGACGCCGCTTGCAAAAAACTCGCCGGCTCGTTGGGGCACGGTGGTTGGCGGCAGTGGAGTGACATACCCATAGGGCCAATGGGGACGTTTTTCCGCTTCCGGCGACGGTGGCGGTTCCTGGGAGCGGCGGGAATTGATTGGATTTCGGAATTCTGGTGGAGGCGAGCCAATCCGAAAGAAAAAAATCCAATATGGCCGCGCCCGTTTGCGGTCGCTTCCTTGCTCGTGGTGCCGCCGGCCCCGCGGCCGCGACGTCGGTTCGAGCGTTTGCGCACTAATTGCTACTGCCCTGTCTTCTCTCTTTATTGCCGATGTACGAACGTAATGTGTGTAGTTCTTTATCTGCTTCGTTGTAGCCTCTGTGGTAGCATGGCGAATGGTGGCGAGCGGCGCCGTCGCAGCTGCATAGCAGCCGCTTTCGGCGCTCGCTCGAGAAGCAAAAAGCGCATATAACTTTCTTCACATGACATTTTATTGAAGGAAATGTAAATTGCTGCATGTTTAGGCAATATTTGGGCTATAATATCGGTAATAATAACAAAAGAAAACGAAAAAGATTCGGAATACTGCTGTGGTAAAACCTGAATACAGGAATGCGTACATCGATCACGCGTACAATATAAATAGGATACGAAAACGTATAATACAGCATAATACAATCACATAAGCAGGATAAGCATATAAAGAAGTGCTACATCAGCGTAAATAAGTGTACACACACGAGTTGTACAGATTATGACTTAGAGCATGAAGCGAAACATTGCCACGCATTGAAATATATATAACAAAACAAGTTGTTCGAATGGTTGGTTCATACTCTGCAAAAGATAATGACGCAACGCAAGCCGAAGAAAACAAGGGCTACCGGAAAAACACCCTTTCCTGTACTTTTTTTTATTGCCCTGCGTTGTGTCATTGCCTTTTGCACATATACACACACATACTTTTGCATATATGTACACAGAAAGTGCACCTAACAGTCATAGCCTTTGGCTCATGTAGACGAACCCATGGAGCATAAGTAGATCAATGTCATAATATGCTGCAGTGCTACAGCATATTATTTTGTAAAAGCAGTGAGACAAATCTACCAATTTGGCTCAGCTATCCCTGATCATGTTTTCCTCCAGGTAAATGTGTTGCAGTCAAGCTCACGGGTTGTGAACAAGACACGCGACGCTTTAATTTTCAAGTAATAAAGCGAGAAAAACGCAACGAAGAATGGTCTAGACTCAGTTGCAGAGGTGACCTTTGAAATTTGTGGAAACATTGTGGTTGTGACTGGTGAACAACAGGAATGATCACAGGTCATTAGTTAAGTTCGAAGTGGTGCGAAATACTCAAGGTAACATGAAATATACACGAAGATAAGCATCTTATCAAAGAAATAAGTAGAGTAAAGTGCAAAGTTGAACGCAGCTTCCCTATTATTTTTCTACCAGGTATCATGTTGGATCCATCACAATGTCAGAAGATTTTCTAAGCAGTACTTAATTGCAGATGGAGAACGCTGCACAGTTTCATCATAATGTGTCATTAACTAGAACTGCGTCGCTTGTCATTCGTTGGTTCAGGAAGTGGAGTGTCGGAGTTTGCAGAGTTTAGTTAAACAAGAAACACAATTGCTCTACACAAACAGTACGTTGTGAATAGTTTCAGTGAGTATGGATGCATGCTTCTATTTTAAACTAACATGCATGTCAACCGAGTCACAGCTTCTGCACAAACCCCTCTGGAATCGTCACAGAGCTGAGCGCTTCATCAATGTATCTTTTATGCCTGTGAATAGCTGACACCATCAGTTCTTTGCAGTGGCACAACAGTCATGATCAGAGGTTTGTAATTGAAAAGTGACAGAGCCCCTGGGTGCTGAAAATCTTTTGGACTTGGTGAGCACCTGAATTCATGCATGCTTAAACTTTCGTGGCCCGTCGCAGTGGTCTAGTGGTTACGGTGCTCAACTGCTGGCCCGAACGTAGTGGGAATGAATCGCGGCTGCATATCAATGGATGCAATATGCTTGAGGCCCATCTGCTTAGATTTAGGTGCACGTTAAAAAAACCCCAGGTGCTCAAAACGTCTGAAGTGCTCCACTACTGCATGCCTCATATTCGTATCATGGTTTTTGGACATAAAGCCCTCAAATTTTTTATTAATAAACCTATTTTTGCAACGTTCATTGTGAATTAATCACACTGTTACTGTTTGTAATGACTGCTTCAGTGTAAAACGAGTCGTCAGTATTATATAAATTTTGGCATTTTTTGGGAGGCTGGATGTTTGATTGCCTTCCAAACCATGTCAAGCAAACAGAAAGAAAGCAGAACGAGCAGGGTTTTCCAGTGCATTTTGGGAAGTGTTGGCATTTCCCAATACTAAAGCAATCCAGAACCTCTGGTTGTAATACTCATTCTGATAAGGGCACACAAGGCTTCAAAAAAAAAGTTAGTCGGTTAAACTTGTATAATACAAAAGTAACGCAGCAGGAGCAAAAGTAGTCAATGCATTACATACAACCATATCAGAATTATAAATACACATATATAAATATATACCTACATAAAATATACATATACACATAAAAATACGTACATATACACATAAAAAAAAGAAATAGTGCAACACATCTAAAAAATGGATAGGAAATGGGTGCAGAAGGCTGCACTAGAAATACAATTTACATAATCATGTTCTAGAAAGGCACAGGATAAATTTAGCCTGCTACTTTACGTTTTTGCTGGCAGCAGCACTGTGCCTTGACTTTGTTTCTTGTGTGTTTTTGTTTACAAATGTAATGTGCCAATGTAGCTTTGTGCTGCAGAATATTTTAAGAAATTTCTCAGTGCAGCCAACTGAACAGAAAATAGCTTGACGGATTGGCATCCTTTCCACCAGATTTTTGCACACATTGGAAAAATGTGCACAATAGTTGATTTCATGTCTGAAGGCTGAATCTAATTCCTTTATGTAATTCAGACATGATTCAGAGGTTACTGCAATGGAACCGAGGAATTTCTCGGGTACACCACTTTCCTTGAGTAGTGCAAAGAATTGGTGTCGTCCATTCAGAGAGCCACCATCCACTTCAAGGAGTGTTCTCTCACATATGCACTCTCTAGTCCTCATTTCAAGAAAGCTGTTCACAAGAGTACCAGCGACATGGTACACAACATTTTCATACACCATGTCGGTGGCATCTTGTGAAGATGCCTGCAGATCAGATGAATCAGAGGCCTGCTGCGTGCTGTGGCTTGTGGGTGGTGTGCTGCTAGGTGACAACAATGCAGATGCACTCTCCAAGTTGTTGAGGAAAGCAATTGTTGTCACCTCACAGTTTCCTTGAGAAAGCTTGAAGAGCTTGCCAATCCAAATATGTTTTAGAGCCGCCACGAATTGGTACACATTTGGTGTCTCATTGCAGCCATGTTTTTGACAAATGATTCCAAAAAATGTTTTCTAGGGGATCTTGCTGCAATCAACGTGTGAAAAGATAAGTGAAATCAAAGTCCTCTTTTAAATCAGTCCACAGCAACAACAAGGCCTTGATTGTAATCTGCCACCCTTTAACAGTGCGCGGCTGCTTGTCCCGAGGACTACCAAATTGCCATTGGGCAATCCAACTGATGCTGACTCAAGGGAAGAACGGTGTTCCGACCCATCAATCATTGCATACCGCAACTTATCGTCCTGATTTTTTAGGGTCGAACTGTTCTGGCTGTCAAAAATCTTATCCATTCTTTCTGTGAACTGAGCTGTAAATTTAGCATCAAGAGGAAGCTCTTGAATGGCAATGAGAGTGAGGAGTGCCACAGAGACAGATTCACTGAATACTTGTGTGGCATACTTCACTCTTATGTCAACAAAGGGCATCTTGTCGATATGTTGCTCTTTGAGCTTCCTTGGCAATCTTTCTTTTTTAAATGTTCAGTTGGTGTGTTAGAGGCGTGATCTGCGAGTATTTTTGTAAAAGGTTTCAATGTACGTCCAGTCAGCAACCTCGGAGCCAATCGTGAGCTTGTGTTTTCTCAAATTATTCCGCGTGCATTTTATCAGGTGTGGGATGTCAAACATGAAGTATAGTTTGTAAAACATGGTTCATGAAGAGAATGGATCAGCATTCTTGACAGGCTGACATTGTTTGACCCTTGATCATAGATGACCACTTTTACCAAAAGACTTTTTTTTCGAGGTGCATAATTACATCTAATAGCAGCTTGTGCATTGCAAGAGGTGACGTTGCATTGCGGGACACTGCAAAGGCTACTGGCTGTATCCAAATTCTCGATATGCCAGACACAGCCATTAGAATGGCTGGATTTGCCACACGAGAAGTCCTTGTGTCTCCATCATATGTGTAGCCAATCACTATATCTTTTGATTGATCGTACATCAAATGTCTTTTCAGGGCTATTTAATCGAATAAAAGACAGCATGCTTTGTCTTGCAGAGGCCAAGCTTTAATGATTGATTCTATTGCATCCATGGCACCTGGAATGATACCAGGTGTCATTGGGATGTCTGCCAGCCAGCACCTGAGTGTCCGCACATGTGGCAAGTGAAGCATTTCTCTGAGGAAGCGTGAATTGAGAGCGAATTGTTTCATCCATTTGGACCAATGTTTTTTTTTTTTATTTTGGGAATGTACCAAGCCTGATTTGTGCTTTAAGCAGTTCAATAAAGGTCCTTTGACAAATCCGGTTCAGGCTTGTTCAAAACCTCCTGCTGCGTTACTCGCCCCGCCTCGTCCCATTTTTTCATCTGACCGATTGCCTTGCGGTACCTTTCACTTCGTGAGTGAAGTGTTAACAGCTTCTTTTTGGTGCGAAGGGTGTGCACAGAGCTGCGTTTTCTTCGCCCACTTTTTTGGCGTTTCTTGCATCTGCTCCGCGCTGCTGCCCTCCTTGGAAAATTGGAGGCCGCTCGGACCAGGCTCAGCTGAAAAAGAAAAGACATGGAAGAATGCGAAGGTATAGGCTTTCATCAGTCTTGTAGAGAAAGAAAAAAAATCACGATTAGGCTATCAGGGCGCAGTCACGGGGCTACTAATATACGGACCACTATGTGCTGCCATGCCATTTTTCATTGGAAGCAATGTGTATTCTGCGACTGAGACAGGAATCATAATTGATTTATACATTCCAAGCATTTTATCTTCAAAGAATCATCCATGATTAAGGAAATATCACAAAGCATTGCAAAAATGAACATTTTATGAAATGCTGAACAGAGGCAATAACATTTACAAAGTGGAGGATTTTGAATTATTCATCTCATAAATAGCTATCCGGGCTGCATAAGCCACATTTACATGAATGCACACCTTGATTGTGCATAATATTTCGCTGGCCTATCTCGCAGAGCTACTCTCATCACAACAAATCGGACAGCACAATTTTCAGTGTGAACCATGTAGGTCCAACTGCACCCACCTTATACTTGAAATATAAATAATTGCGTGAACTAAATCACTGGTTGCAGGCCCTGAACTATATGTATGGTTTTGTCAACATTATAGGTTGGGACAATATTACACAGGCTTAGGTGTCCATATCTACTAGGAAAGCATCAAGACTACTGGTCCATACTTCCTTATGCAGATGCAGGATGTGTACTTTGCAATAATTCTCTCTCTCACTTTTTGCGCTTACCATCACTTGGTGAAACCTGTGACGGTGGTGTGGGCCTTCTTGTGGGTGTGCTTGGCGAAGCGGCTGTTGAAAAATAAATAAATATGCTATAAAAGGCTGGCCAAGCAGGTATTTTAATACCCTCACTTTGCATTGCACGTGTGAATACTGAGCAACAGACTTATGGAGCAATTTTCACATGTGCCTGAGGAAAACTACTCGGTGTTTTCATCTCTATGGAATGAGCTCAACAGAGAAAGCACTGAGTCTATGCATTGATGTAGAAAAAGAAAAGATATCTATACCACGCAACAAAGCTTCCTTGCAGGGAGGTTGGTTTGTTGTGAACTGATACCGAGCTCCACAAACACTAGAGGAGTAATGACGGAAACAGGACAGAGTACAAACTATTTATACTGTGAGATGCCAAAAGCCATTTTCGCTGCTCTATCTCCCTGTTTCTTCATTTTGCGTTTGTGCAGCATGCTATCTGTTCATCTATGCCATGTAAACAGTGCACTCAGACATTCTTACTGGAAAGCATGCAAAATGCTACTCTATGAGCGCAAGCTAACAACATTTTTTCCCCCTAGAGTACATTTCCTGCATTTAAGGTTTACGTACAGCAATTGTTCTCATAGCACTGGTAATTGAAAGACAGCTGTGGCATTTCTACCTACTGTTCTAATTTCAGAGAACAATCTGCTCGAGTGTGCAGGTGTAGAATACAAAATAGTACCGCTCTTTGTTTTTATTTTTTGCAAGCTATTCGTGCAGTATTACAGTGGCACCACCAACCAAATATTCTGTACCCTTTCATTCCAAGCAGAAAGGTGAAACAGATCCTTGTTCGGTACACCTACCTTCCACACTAGGGAGGCAGTCTCAGCAGCAGGGACGGCAACTCGCTTGCAGTAAACTGGTTATCTGCAATTAAAGTACTCAAACTTAGTCACCCTACGGTGAAAAAACAGCCGGTAGAGTAAATACACTTGCAAGCTTTTAAAGGCATGACACTAAGCTTAATAAATGTGCTTGTTTTTAATTTCCACTAAATTATAATTACATATAATTACATATATCCCGACAATATTCTCTGAATTAAAACTTGATATATGAAACACAAGTCGATCGAGTTCTTGTTTTTCCACTGATTTTGCGAGTCGAAACGATATTGTAAGCTTGTAAGGAATTATGGTGTGTAAACGCTAAGCGCAAACAGCGCATTGAAAAAAAAATACAGAAAAGTGAAAGGGCGGCGGTGGGAATGGGTCCAGGTTAGAGAGGAAAAAAAAGTGGCCCCGCGCGATAAGCGCGGCCTGTTTCATGAACATCCAAAACCGAGCTTGGCCATGCCTTCGCCCGTTGGAAGCATCATGAGGGAGTAATGAAGAGATAAGCGAAACTGTTTCCGGGAGCTTCCCGAGAGCGAAAAGGGGCAGGCGGGTATCACGCTTGGTTCAAGGTCCCCTGTCGAGCAGCGCGGCAAGGTACGCCGAAGGGAAGGAATGAGGACAATTTACGGCGACAACAAATCCGAGCAGGCGGTCGGTGTGTAAACAGACACACAGATGAGGAACGCGGTGGTTTTCACTTGTGCAACACCGCAGCACACATTCGAATCTGAGGGCAGTGTCCCGACTTCACTATTGGGGCCTCCGCAATAACTTTGCGAGCGATACTTTCGTCGGCTGCGAGCACCACCCATAAACTACACGGACGTGATATATACGCACGCATTAAAGCGCTTAAAAAAACAGCTGCAGCGAGCACAACTATCCCACTCCGTTAATGTTACTAGCACGCATAAGTTAAAGTAACACGTAACAAAACACCCTGAAGACACGGTTGCATGACACTGTAATCTGAATTGGTTAGCTTTCATGAGATAGTAGAGGTAACGTCAGGCACTGAGGCACGCACATATATACTAACGTGAGCAACCATAACTAGCGAACAGCTCCGCTTTTGAGAGGTGACGCCGCGTCGAGCCACAGACTGCAGCCCGCCCACTAATTTTAACTTATTATCGTAACCATTTCTCAAACAGATAGCTGCAGCAACGAATGGCAGCAAGAAAATTCGCTGTTCATTCAGCAGTTTCAAATCATAACGGTCAACGACAGTCAAATCAAAACTTTGTGAACATCTTGGGAAATATATAATAGTGAACGTATAAATACCTGTGGTCAGCAGGGATTGTGAAGAAGTGTTCGCCTTCATTCCCCGAGGAATCGCACCACTTCACGCCGCAATAAAGGTGCGACATCGCTGCTCCTCGCTGCGGTGGTAAAGTTTGCGTTTCTATGCGCTCTCGTGCTTGCGCGTCGTCTGCTTGTGCGCTGCGCAGGCGTGATGGCGGCGGTACCTAGCGGAGCCACGCACAGTCATGTTTACAAAACTTCTTTAAAACTTTGCCTTGTAATACTCGTGGCTGGTTATAGTTTAATGCAGAAGCACGTTTTTATTTACTACTGTGTACTACCGTGGCTGCGTTAATTTATTTTAATTAGGCTTACTGAGGCCTTCACTTCCCGCCCGTACCAGGTTCGCTGCAATCGTTTCGACGGTAGCGACGCCCCATGGCCCGGACGCCAAACTGCCATCATGCCTCGGGCCTGTTGGCGGCGCCTCGGCGTGATAACAGCGTGATGGCTGCGGCTGCCGCACTTGAAGTGTTTGTTGCACTGTGTGTCTTGAAATGCGTCTTTGATGACGTATGACATCACGGTGGAATGATTTACATGCCATATTTCAGACGTTTGTTTTTATTTCACCTTGCTCGTATTGGCAATGTGCGTGCGCCTTCATTTTCTCTGTGACGTGTGACTAACTATTTGCACTATTTTTCTGCTTTGCAGAATGTAGCCGTTGTCCACAACGAGCACAATGCTGCGCGCGCTGGCGCGTACAATGCCTGTCATCTATCGCTTCCGTTGGAGCAGCTTCACGAAAAGGACTGTACGCGAGATATGACAACGCGGCTGGACCTGTATTGGACGTTTTGTAGTGAATTCAATGAAAGAAAGCAGAAACTTCATATGTATAGAAAAAAAATAAAACGTTTAATTGTCTCACTTTTGTCTTTCGTTGTCCATTGAATGCGAAAGCAGTGACACACGCATGACTAAATATTCTATTGCGTGTTCTTTTCCGCGGCATTTGTTGCTCACCGCGGAAAGAAACACGCGAGAAAAGTATTAAGTCTTGCGGAGAGTAACTGTAGAAAATCATCCCTGGGATAAAAAGTTCATCCGAATGGAGCGTTTGAGTGGACCGACCGTTGGTCCGGCGAGGTGCAACTGCGAGGACTAACGGTTGCCCGGTAAAGTGTAAATGTGAGGACTAAATGTTAGTCCATTGTGGGGACTAACTCTTAGACCCGGTGCCGTTAGCCCTTAAAGGGAGTAAAGGCTCTGATATACTCCAGCGTAACGTTGACGCGCGCGTGCGCGCGTCACGGCGACGTTACGTCAGCAAAAAACTGCCCTCTATAGTCCGGCGTCGGCTGACCGCCAACGCAGCGGAAGGCTGCTGGCGCGCTCGGGCATCGCTCGGCTCCGAATAGATCCTGCTGCATTTCGCGCCAGACGCGCAGGACTCGCATCTACAGGAACCTGCTTCGCGGGCTGTTTCGTCGTTTCCCGACAGGTGGCGCGGCGCGTTCTTCGCTTTACTGCGCATGCGCAGTAAATCGGAGACCGATTTTCGCCTGGCATGGCGTCGCCGGCGCGGCGTGACGCAACGCAACGTCCTCGCGCGCGCTCGCGTCGGAAGTCGGAGTATAACATAGCCTTAATGGTTGTGGCAGCCCCATTAGTCCCCAAACGGACGAACCACACACCATTTTAACACTCTTTTGCCTTAGAGTGTACCACGCCTCGACGACGCTTCTTTTCAAGGGCCTCCCCGCTTGCGGACCGCCAGCAAAAAGACTACGACGCAGGCCGCTACAATGCTCACGGCAGAACAGTTGTTTACCAAGCCGACGACAGAGTATGGGTTTGGACGCCCATACGGAAATGAGGACTATCCGAAACGCTGTTAAGGCGATACTTCGGACCATACCGACTATTGCGACGCCTGAGTGGTGCCACCTACGAAGTCGTCCCCGACAGTCCCCATTGTACGAGGCGTCGCCAGCACCGTCCTGAACTTGCGCATGTAGTGCGCATGAAGCCATATGTAAACGAGTGACTGTGCGAGACCTTTGTTTTAAAGGCAACTGCATTTGCAGTAGCAGCGGGGCGATGCTCTTTTAGGGAGAGGCAAATGACGCGTGTATACTACATGTTGACGACGACGACGACGACGGGGGGGGGGGGGGCTTTAACGGACACCATCTAGTGGGGCTGTGGATATTTAAAGACGAAGAAGACGTTCCTCCTGTTCAGCTGATTTCAAGAAGTAATTTTACTTTTTGGCGGCACTTCCTTAGGTTATAGCCACAGGGATGTCTGCTCTGCTGTGTTCGATTACATAAACGAAACAAAAAGATTACCGTGTTAGTCTATTTATCTCTATTCATAATCTTGATTTGAAATCTGTTATTATTTATCTTAGAAACCGAAACGATAGTCTGACGGCTTGCTTCTTCGACAATTGCATTTTTAACCTAAGTTTACAGATTTGTTTAGTATCATAGATGTTCACCTTAAGCAACCTGCCGCCCGGTTGTTGGCCCAACCCCCTTTGTGGGTGAGCGCCATCAGGAAGAGGACATCATCATCATCATCATGAACACGCTGTTTCGCTGCCGAGAGGTGTTCTTGTCTTTTCCTCGTGTTGCATCGTGACAACACACACACACACACACACACACACACACACACACACACACACACACACACACACACACACACACACACACACACACACACACACACACATATATATATATATATATATATATATATATATATATATATATATATATATATATATATATATATATATATATATATATATATATATATATATATAGAAGGGCGCGTGCAATAGAAGTATGGCGTCTGTGGCGCTGGCCGTCTCCCATTCATACCGTCACACAAGTCGACAGGACGAAGACCTGGCAGCCACTTCATCAGCCACACATCATCCACGAAGTTCCCATCAAGACGCGCTAACCACACATGGACTTTCGAGGCAGGTCCTAGCTGCACACAGCGACCACCATCATGGCGGCGTCATCGGCAGACCTTGACATCCCACAGTACGCCGGGCCAGCGGACGATGGACCCGTAGAGGAATGGTTCAACCTTTTCGAACGCCCCGCTACCGCTGCATCATGGATGGTGTGGTGTCAGGTTTCGTTTTCGGGTTTACATACAGAAATGCCGCCCTTAGAGTGCGCTGTACTTATGTATATAGTTCGACGCACTATGTGAATAAACAGTTCCGCTTGGGTCTCGGCTGCTGCTTTTGCTTCCTTCTTCCCGGCCGGCGCTCCGGGCGCCCGGCCCTTTTGTTCTTCGTGCGGCGTCGGCGTCCCGTACGGCCGCGTCGCGATACAATATCTGGCGACGAGGATGGGATCGTCTGTTGCATCGACCGCGCGTACAACAGACGGAGCGGCACATGGTCGGCAACTTCAACAACTACGTCACCGGTGAGGCTTTCAAGTTTTACCTCGCAACACATATTTTAAAACGACGAATCATGGAATAAAATCAAAGAGTGAATGGTCATCTGATTTAAAAATACTCGATTTCAAAATTTGAAATTACGAAATGGCATAGCCGTCCATCAAGTTTCCCTTCTGCAAAAAAATTGGCATCTTCTACCTCTTCACTGCACGATAGGACACGAGGCGCAATTGGACAACCCGATGCAGCTGATTCGTCTAATCACATACGTGACCCACCAAGCGGCTCTTCTGTACCTTGTAACGACTACCCCATGCCTCACAACAGGGGCGTAGCCAGAAATTTTTTTCGGAAGGGGAGGGGAGGGGGCTCAACCATACTACATGCCAGTGCTGGGCAGTATCGAAGATACATGTATCTCCGATACTATCTTAGATACTCCTATGGTATCTTGTATCTGTATCGCGAGACGTGTATCAGTATCTGTATTTCCGATGCATTGGAGAAAGTATCGTGTATCTTAAGATACAAGATACTGCGATCGCAACACTGCGGTGCGAAACAATAAACGTTGGTTGAACTCCGCTTCTCAAGCTGATACTGCTCCCACTAAAACACCAGATTAAAACTAAAGACAATGACATTATTTTATCTTTCCGCCAGAGTTTTCCTGCGAGGGCAGTTGATGAGATCTGAGCGTCCCTATTGAGGAAGCAGAGTCACGTGGTGGCGCTCGCGTCGTCTCGACAGACAAACGCGCGTACGTCTACGCCCAGACGACATTTTGCTTTCACGTTTTTTTTTCTTTTTAGTTGTGTCAGTGTTATGGCACTTGGCTCTTAGCCGCTATCCTGTGCCACGTACTCCAATGCGTGCGGTGTATTTTGCGCAAATTCTGATGCCGCTGTAGTGTCGTTATTGAAGTTTCTCTTGCGTTGTGCTTTGTTACGAAGTCTGAAGAACGCAAGGAAAGGGGTTGCTTTACGTGTCGTGGCTTTCACACATCGGCGATTTGAAGGACCTGTTCGATGTAAGTTTGACTTACGCGTAATGAGATTAACTTATATGCAAATAAGATTCTAACAGCTATAGCACCACCGATACCGACGCTGGATTTAACAGAACATTCACTTAACAGAAGCTATCTTGGCGTGCGTCTCCTATTCTTTTATTCAATGAGTTTTCAAAATCACAATTGGATCATTAGCACAAGTTCTTTGTAAGCTTTCCATTTCACACATTACCTATGTCTCTGTATTGCTTTTTTTGGGGGGTCCGCTTACGGCAATATGTCTTTAACGTGGTAGCAAGGTAAGGTCTCTGCTTTATTCTTACTTTTAGCTGTCTGCATTATTTCCGCTACTGTTTACAGACTTATATTCGACTTAAGTTTACTGTTATGTCGAGGTGGGCGACATTGAGAACAAATATATAATAATCTGCGCGTGCTTGGAGTATACAGTAACAAAAGTTCTGCTTACTGCTCAGTAAAATAGCAAAATTCAGTTTTCATGATAATAACGTAAATTATTAGGAGCCATCTCAAAGATGTTAGCAAAGGAGTTGTGGAAATATTGTTATGCAAAATGCTCCGTTTTTTTTCTTATGTTTCAGCGCAAGGAGACACGAACACGAGCAAGAAAGGACGAGGACACGGCGCTACTAACAACTCTGATGAGCGTCTCAACGAGTCGGTTTACGCTATTTTACATAGGCACTGAATTTTCTGTGGTCTTACTTAAATGCCCAAATGTAATGGCTATTAGGGGCTATGCGCCACGGTGGTCTAGTGGTTATGGTGCTTAACTGCTCGAGGCGGCCGCAATTCGATACCCATGTGCTTATATTTAAGTTTTATAACCCACGCGGTCGAAATTTCCGGGGCCCTCCACTATGGCGTCTGTTCTTATCATATCGTGGTTATGTGGGACATTAAACTCACCAATCAATATTAGCTCTCGGGGGTGCCGCCTGTATCGTGTTCCTATACTTGATACAGAACCGCTTTTGTATTTTACTTAGTTATATTTGTTTTTCTTTTTTAGTCTGCTTTAAATATTTTCACTGTTACTAATCACCAGGTAATTGGAGCTTCAGTGGCAATATAGTGTGAATGGTGGCGGTGTCCTGCGGCACTTCGTGCAACTATAGAGCACGTCTGACACGTTTTCTGGGCTGCAGATGTTCTCTCATAAAAGAAAAATTGTTAGAAGATCGCGCATTACTGAGTACGTCGCTAACGAACGCTTTACGCCAGCAGATAAGTAGAATATAAAAGTAATGCAGTTTTATGTCATCTACGTAAACAAAAGGCGTCTCAAAGAATGTCGCTACCAGCTTCTCGCTTATGTACACCTGTCCGGTGATCTGGTATTGCGAAAACCGTGATACGTTTACGGGCACGGTAGAACTTAAGAACGGCGCTTTGGACTACGTGGTCATGCCGGAGGGAATTACGAACTCTCAGCGGCGCCGCACACGACCTGAAGTCGTTCATGTCGTGCGCCAAACCGTTTTATGCGCGTTAGTGATCCTGAGGACTCTACCTTTTGCTTTCTTTATTGCTGTTTTTGGTGTATGCATATTTTTACGCCTTCCATGTTCTGTTTTAAGCATCGGAACGATGCTTTTTTTCAGATTGGGACAACGCCACGTGCACTTTGTGTATTTCCTTGTAACCGATCCGTTAAACGTATAGCAACTGCCTTTGGCAAACCGGGCCCGAATGTATGGGAATCTTCTAGATTACTTTAGAATCTTCGGATTGGCTTGACCGCGAAGCGCGAACAGTTGAATTTGTTCTGGAGCTAGCGCAGCCACCAGCGATAACACTCGAATATTTGATGCCACATGTATAAATGCCGGCGCGCCTAGCCACAGATCAGATTATCGACGGCTGACGATCTGTTCGCAGCTATCAGTGTACAGCGTGCATTGCTTGCTGTAGTTTTCGTTTTCGTTTTCCGGCCAGAAGTTAGGCCAAATGAAGAGTTTCATCTTGGACGCGCCCACTGCTGCCTTCGTCAACGTCACAACCCCACGACAATATTGTCAGCACGACAAGTGAATGACTCTTCATCCTCTTTACATATCATCATCACTTGTACATCTTCGTCATTTGTAATATAGCATCATCAATCTGATTTCGGCTCGAGCACGGCTTAATAAAGCGGTTCCTCGTAAGTGGTAAACGGTGCTTTCAATCCCCAAGTCCTCTCGGCCATTCTCGCTGGAGCTCCGCTCGGGTCGTCGCGTAATACCACCTACCATGCCCGCTCAAGAAAATTCTGGCTCGTCCGAAGCCGCCGGCTCACTCCAGCCTCCGTTGTCCGCTCGGCCCATCAACAACCGTCTTCGTGATCCGCCTGTGTTCTCTGGTCTACGAGGGGATGATGTAGATGACTGGATTCAAATCTACGACCTCGTCAGCGACTTTAACAGGTGGGACAACTCACAGAAGTGGCGGAACGCCCCCTTTTACCTGAATGATGTCGCGATAACCTGGTTCTGGAGCCATCAACCAGGTCTTCCAACTGGGACACACTTGCGCAGCACCGTGGTCGAATTTTCGGTGCGCCCACAGTTCGCGCTGAGGCAGCGAGAAGAAGCTTGCTGAACGCATTGAGCTACCCGGTGAGTCATACACCTCGTACATTGAGGATGTTCTGGCATTGTGCAAGCGTGTAAACACCACCATGTCGATTGACCGACCAAATATGCCACATTAATAAAGGCATAAGCACCGTCGCCTTTAACGCCCTCGCCACGCAAAATACTGGCACCACTCAGGATGCAATGCCCATTTGCCAGCGACTTGAAGAACTCCAGACTTTTCCCCTATGCTACCATGGCGCAGACATTCGTCTTCCTACGGCCCTCAACTTGCGTACACTGATTCGCAACATCGTTCCTGAAGAGCTTCACGGGCGCTGCTCTTCCTGCGCTCTGGAAGCTACTCTACATTCTGCACAAACTGGCTCGCGAGGCATCATTAGGCAAGAGATCGCGGCCGCATCGCGTCTGTCCTGTTCCGACGGCCCCGGCGCTCGCCAGACGCCAACGTACGCCGAAGTTGCGGCGCTCTCTGCTGCCACCACCGTCCTTGTTCCTACACCAGGAGACCAGGCACCCGTCGCTGTGTTGTCCCCGCCGGTGCGTCTACAGCCTTACTTACAGTAACCCATATATTGCAGTAACCCATATGTTACTACTGTGGCTATTGAGGACACATTTCCCGCATTTGTTGAAGGCGCCAACGAGACGAGCAACGCGGCTACGTTCCCGACGAACGCCTAGGCATCCCTGCGACCACCAACCAACAGACTACCTACCGCTCCTCCTTTCGTCGTTCACCCTCTCCTCCCTACCGTATCCATATGCTTGTGAATTCACGTGAGTCTCGCCGCAGGTCACCTTCTCCACGCCGCCGTTCAGTGTCGCCTCTGCGACCCGCCTCCCGTGCCACAAATGCCCACTCGGAAAACTCCCCGATACAGTGTTAGGAGGGAAAACTGCATCCACCGGACAGCTAACAATTCATCCAGAACGACCGTGGAACATGTTAGTACTACAGTAGGGTACGAATTTGGGCTGGTTGTTTCATGATTAACACTAGAAAACAGCGCTAAAAGACGGGACGAAGAAAGGACACAAACCACGGCGCTTTCTTCGTCCCGTCTTTTAGCGCTGTTTTCTACTTCTACGTTTGTAGGTGTACGCGTCGAGGCTCTCGTGGACACTGGCGCTGCCCTTTCGATTATTCGTGCTAATTTTGGTTCTCGCCTGCGAAAATGACCGCGAAAATAGATGGCATTCGTCATCACAGTGTCTTTGCTGTATTTAGTGGTTGCACCCACGAACTCATTTTGGGGTGGCATTTCTTGACTTTTGCGTCCGCTTCCATGTCATGTCGTCAGCGACTCATACAGCTGCATGCCACTGACTATTCTTCGCCGGAACACGAAGGGCGCATTCGCCTTGTTACCATCTCAGATTATGATCATCAGGCATCCATAGAAGAGATTATAAGCGTTAATTCCAAAGACATTGTGGATGGCGACGGACTCATTCTACCTTACGGCCATACCCTGTGTCGAGGCATTGTGATTATTCTAGGCCTTATGCGCTTCTCGGACGGGTCTGCCTTCCTTACCGCTGTAAACCAAACCCCCGAATATTTACTAGTGCCCTGTGGATCAACAGTCACTGGCGCGATCAACACTCATCCCGTTGCAATTGCTTCCCTTCTGAGCCAAGAACTACCAGAGTCAACCTCGCCGCCACTCAATGCCTCTTCCACACCTTTGTTGGCTACCATAAGCCCTGACCTAACATCCGCACAGAGTCAAGATTTGATTGCTCTATTGAACCGACATTGTTCTTTGTTCGACGTGAATTCGCCCGTCCTCAGCATGACCACCGCGGCTATTCCCAGCATTCATACTGACGGCTCCCGTATTGTTCACCGGCGCCCATATCGCGTGTCTCTCGCAGAGCGCAAGATCATCGAGGAAAACGTCTCAGACATGCTACGAGGAAACATCATACGTCCTTCCTCGAGTCCCTGGTCATCCGCAGTTGTAGTACAAAATAAAGATGCGACAGTTCGTTTCTGCGTCGATTACTGTGCAGTGAACAAAAGAACGCGCAAATGTGTTTATTGTCTGCCACGGATCGACGACGCACTGGATTCGTTACATGTCGCCGACTATTTTTTTAGCTTTGACCTGAGATCGGGCTGCTGGCAAATACCGGTGTCGGAGTCTTGCAAAGGGAAGACCGCCTTTTCCATCCCATATGGGCTGTACGAGCCTAATGTAATGCCTTTTGGGCTTTGTAATGCGCCCGCTGCAATCGAAACCATGATAGACAGCGTATTGCGTGGTCTGAAATGGAAAACATGTCTATGCTATCTCGACGACATAGTAGTGTTTTTAATCCACGCTCCCGCAGCATCTGCGACCTCTTGAGGAAGTCCTCGCCTGCCTTGCCGGCCTACATCTCAATACGAAAAAATGTAGCTTCGCAAGCAAGACAGTCATGGTTTTCGGCCACTTAGTCATCAAGGAAGGGATTCGATCAGACCCTGAGAAGCTTGCCGCAATCCTCAACTTCCCCGTCCACAACATCAAAAAGACTTGCGCAGCTTTCTTGGGTTGGCTTCTTACTTCCGGTGCTTCATACGCGACTTCGCGGAACTTGTGTCTCCGCTCCATCAACTCCTCGCAAGTAACGCACCCTCGTTTGGTCTGAAGATTGCCAAAGTGCTTTGCTAGCTTTAAAGGAAGCCCTTACGTCCGATCCGGTACTGTGACACTTCGATCCAGACACACCCACATCCTTCACACTGACGCTTGCAATCATGGTCTAAATGCGGTTCTCCTGCAGCGTGACATCTCGCGCGAACGCATCGTTGCTTACACTAGTCGTGCTCTTACCGCTGCAGAGAACTACACCATCACCGAGCAGGAGTGTCTTGCTGTTTTCTGTTTGGGCAGTACAAAAACTTCGCCCATATCTCCACGGCCGCCACTTTACAGTCATTACCGACCATAACGCATGATGCTGGCTTTCGTCGCTGAAAAATTTATCGGGTCGCCTTTGTCGTTGGATGCTTCGCTTGCAGGAATACGATTTCGATGTCGCCTACAGGTCTGGAAAGAAGCACCAAGACACTGATACCCTATCACGCTGCCCTCTGCCGAGCGAAGATAAGTCACCATCGCTGCTCCAAAGCGACACCGCCTTTGCAATCGCAGCGCTAAGTTAGCTATCATCCGGCACCACATCCGTCCTCGTTTCGCACCAACGTATCGACAACAACTGCAGCGCTGTTGTTGTACGCATCAACGGCTCTTATCCAAACGCCCGACTCCGTCTACAACTTACACAATTCAAGATTCACGTGGGTGCTTTATATCGCTATGTTTACCACGTCGATTTAAACAAATGGTTTCCACTCATACCACGTTTTCTGCCACGTGAGGTTCTGGAAGCTTTTCACAATGATCCAACCGCCGGTCATCTGGGCTGACATAAAATTTACGACGACATACGAAGTTGCTGCTCCTGGTCTTGCCTCTCTTCAGCCGTTGCCAAGTATGTCGCCTCCTGTGTCCATTGGCAGCGGCGAAAGTGATCCACACTGCTCCTGATGGCTTATTGCAACCTCTTCCTTGTCCCGCCTTGCCTTTTGAAGTCGTCGGAATAGATTTGTACGGCCTGAGAAGGGGTTTATTGGCGGTGCGTTCCTCTGGTGACTCTATGAACAAACACAGCGAGTCAGGGCAGAGTACCGTCCAGAAAGATGCCAGCGACCAGCAGCGCAAGGCAAGCGAGCCGAGCAAAAACCCAGCACGCCCAGAATTCGCGATGCTGCTGACCGGCGACGCGTCTTCTTCACAATTCGCCCCCGCCGAAAAAGAGCCATCCTGGCGACCTAAGAGTCTGCAGGCAGAGGGCTGTAGTATGGCTTGAGCCGTGCCACGTGTATGAGGCCACGTCCACGCCGGCGCATGTCGCCAGATGGGGAAACTGGCTCAATGAGAATGTTCACCGGGAAGATTTGCTCCAAAACGCGGTAAGGGCCCTCGTACTTTGAGACGAGAAGCCCAGGAGTTTGGTAAGGAACAGTCAGTCACACAAGAGACTCCGGGGAATAACTGGGACTTAGAAGTAAGCCGGCGTTGTTTTCCTTCTGGCGCTGTTGCTCTTGGGATGTAAAGATGCACGCGAGTTGGCGGCACTCTTCCGCTTGTCGGGCAGCTTCGCACCCAGGTGGGCATTCGGAAGCGTCAGGACGTTATAGAAGGATAGTCTCAATGGTGTGCGAAAGTTCGCGTCCATACAGGAGGAAGAAGGGGGAGAATGCCGTGGTACCCTGTGTCGCGGTGTTGTAGGCGAACGTTATGAATAGAAGAACGCGGTCCCAGTTACCACGATCAGATGTCACGTACATCGCGAGCATATCGCTGAGGGGCGGTTGAATCATTCTGTGAGCCCGTTAGTCTGCGGGTGGTATGCCGTGGTCCTTCGATGAACAACGCGGCATTCGGAAAGCAGAGCTTCGACGACTTCTGAGAGGAAGGCTCGACCTCTGTCAGGTGCGCCATGTCGAAGGATGAATCGGCGTAGGGCGGAAGACGCTACGTCCCGCGCTGTTCCACTTGGCAAAGCGGCAGTTTCGCCTATGGAGACATCTCCAGACTCGCACTCTTTCTTCCCCTTGGCTGTTGTCCTATTACTGTGGCACTTCCCCTGAATGTTCCCTGTGTGGCGAACCTCACGCCACCCTTTCCCATATTCTTTTCGGCTGCCTTGCTTATCCTCCCCCGCGGGGACAGCCTGCCATCTCCAGCTGGGAGGACTGGGAGGTCCTGCTCTCGTCTGGGGACCCGGCATTGCAACTTCCTGCGGTGACTCGGGCTGCCGATGTAATCGCGGTGATAGGCATGGCCGTGTAGATGTGACGTGGGACCACGCGGTGGTCCAGGGATCTGGGGGGTCCAAACAAACTTGCTAATAAAGTTCTTCTGTCTGTCGGCGTAGCATGTCAAATGATCCACAGCGACTAGGATCCACCGAGTGCCATCTGGTGTCATCGGAAGTGGGCCGTAGAGATCAGTGCCGATGCGTTCGAAGGGTTTGGCGGGGCACGGAAGTGGCTGCAAGGCTCCAGACGCGCGTAAAGGCGGTGATTTGCGACGCTGACAGTCAGGGCAGCACTGAACAAATTTTCGTACAAAATTGTACATTCCGCGCCAGTAGTAGCGATGGCGAATACGTTCATAAGTTTTGAAAACTCCGGCATGGCCACATTGTGGATCGTCGTGGAACGCAGCAGATAGTTGTGATCTTAAGCTGCGGGGAATGACCAAGAGCCATCTACAGCCGGCGGGAGCGTAGTTCCGTCGGCGTAGCAGCCGATCACGAATGGCGAAATGGGCAGCTTGGCGTCGGAGAGATTGGGATACAGGAACGGTCGATGCTCCAGAAAAATAGCCGAAAAGAGAAGCGATCCACGGGTCATGGCATTGTTCAGTAGAATGGAGTCAATGTCGAGAGATGTGACTGACTGTGTGCAGTTCGTCGCGCACAACGAGTCTGGAGGCAGAGGCGAACGGGACAAGGCGTCCGCGTCAGAATGCTTGCGTGCGCTGCGATAGATGACGCGAATATCGTACTCCTGAATTCGGAGTGCCCAACGTGCTAGTCGGTCAGAAGGATCTTTCAACGTGGCGAGCCAACAAAGCGCATGGTGATCCGTTACCAGGTCGAACGGGCGACCGTACAAATACGGGCGGAACTTGGTGAGCGCCCATACTAGAGCTAAGCACTCTTTTTCAGTGATGCTATAATTGGTCTGTGTTTCTGTCAGCGTGCGACGCGTATAGGCGACGACGTATACGGAGTAGCCGGGCTTACGTTGTGCGAGGACAGAGCCAAGACCGACCCCGCTAGCGTCCGTATGCACTTCAGTAGCAGCTGTTGGGTCGAAATGGCGAGGGATGCGAGGAGAGGTGGGCAGACGACGGAGCGTAGCAAACGTGACGTCGTAGTCAGGGGACCAGGAGGAGAGGTCTGTGTCACCGCGTAGAGCTGGGTCAATGGCGACGTCATCGACGCGATATTTTGGACGAAGCGCCGGAAGTAGGAACATAGTCCTCACTAAACGCGCCGCATTTTTCAAGAAAAAAGGATATCTGAGAGCGTTGGGTTGTGCATAGTCGACACTTGCAGCGCGCTACTCAAAGACACAGAAGTAACAACTGCGACAGTTATTTCGCGTTCGTCCTCTGTATACACCTGTGCTTTCTTTCCGAGCGCCCTTGTGTTTGAGCAGCGCGCTGCAAGTGTCGAGCTCTGACAGTCGTTAGTTCGCGCTTGTCCTGTGTGTGTTCTTCTCGTGCGTCCTTTGCGCTTAAGTGGCGCGCTAAGTATCGAGCTACTTGCCGTTCTTCGTGTGACATTCTAATTTGTTGCTATCGCATTCATTGTTTCGCCCTTGCAGCGACTCAATGAAAGGCGTAGGAGATTTCGTACGTGTTATTTTATTTTCCTCCACTCAAGTGCGGCATGTGTATTTATTTACTCGTGCACTGCAGCCTTGAAAGATTATTCCCTTTATAGTATAGAGTAATTGTATTCATAGATCAACTGCCGATAAAATTTTTGTTTCTTTTATTTTGCACATTTTCCTTAAGTTCTTGGAAAACTATGCACTATATTTAAACGGTTGGCAACCGTGCAACAGCTAGTGAAATTTAGATTATAAAGCCACAGCCTCCCTCCCAATGCTTCTCACAATGGCGTCAAAAGCAAGTATTTTTTTGTACTCTGCACACTTACCGGTAGGAATTCTCGCGCTTCCAAAAAAAAAAAAACATGGTTGATCCCTCCGTCATAGGAATCGGTGCAACACGAAAGTTAACCGTGTCTTCACAGGAGTAGTAAGTGGCGTAGCCAGGGGGTGGCACACCGGGCCCGTGCTCCCCCACCCCCTCCACGAAACTTTTTTTTCTTATAGGATACCCAGCACAAAATGACACTCGACCACACATATCTGCCTAGACCCCACGTCGGGTCAAGGAGGTGCCCCCCTCCCCGAAAAAAGGGGGAGAAAAGAAGGAAAGGCGGGAAGATTAACCAGACGCCCGTCCGGTTTGCTATCCTACGCTGGGGGAAAGGGATTAAGGGAGAGAAAGAAGGGAGCATACAAAAAAGAAACAATACACGCGAGCTTAAAGAACACAGCTGCGTTCCATAGTACTGCACTCAGGATCTCAGGCATATACGTTCCGTTGTAGAGAGTCGTGTCATGGTGCCTACTGAAGGCTTGCAAGTACTGGACACAGAACACCCAGTACTTGTACGGACTGAGCGTAGGGGAATTTCAGCTTGCCGACGAACACGCAAAGTGTGTCGAACAGTGACTGAAGCACTATGATGGTTTTTTTGTCTTCTTCAGGCAACCCCGAACACCGAAAAAAATTTCTGCCTACGCCACTGAGAGTAGTGGATTGCTTATTGTATATTGATGTATGAGAGCTTGCACAACGTATATTGGTGTTTGGCAGCTATAGCACCGTTGGACGTGGATTTACCCACGTTGACGCTTAGTGGCATGTCTCCATCCCGACGACTAACGTCCATGATTTGGACTTAACCTTTGTGGTAGCTGAAGCAGTTAACATACACCCGGACACAGTATGGGGGGGGAATCCCGCGCAAAGGTGCCATCGACAAGCACGTAATGAACACTGGTACTCTATATGAACTCATTCAAAGCGTCGTCATCTGAATAGAGCAACGCCAGAGCTCCCCAGTAGCATGGTAACCTACGCCTTTACTCATGCATACACAACACAGAGCTTCAGGAACCCGAGACGCAGAGCTCATAGCTCGAGTCGTGAACACGGGAAGGTGTTCCGCTAGCAATTAGCGTCTCTCTCTCTCTGCACCAAATCACTCACTCCACGGCATTCGCACGTCGACGTCCTTGGCGTTCTGTGCCGCTTATTGCAGCAGTTTTATTAGCCGGCGCTATCGCACTCGAAGCAGTTGGCGGCGGAGAAACCCCGTGTATGCATGTGGAAGCTGCACTACTCTGTCGACGAATCGTCACGCTAACACGACGTGACAGACAGACAACGTACTGCGTCGTCACCAAACCGAATCATCGCGTACGGAGCAGTGCACCGACCGTAGAGTTTCTTACAATAATTAATTGAAAGCCTCCATTGTGCTGAAACTGCCGGAGCGCTCCCTGTCTGCACTCGTTAGTGTCACGATGCAGTACTTCACTTCACCGCTTATAGACGGCGACACCGCCCCACCAAAGAAGGTCTCAGTGAGAGGGAAGTGTGAGATATATAAGGCGCGCTTGTAAAGTATCGTGCATTTGTGTCGGCGGCGCAGTGGGTAGAGCGCCGGCCTCTGGACGTCGCGGACCGAGGGGTCGTTGGTTCGATTCCCAGATTATTCAAATAAAAAAAACTCTTTCTTCTCATTTTTCCTTTTCATCTGTTCGTGTAGGTTTTACCGACGTCACTTCCGTGACGGAAATGTTGTCACTGAAGTCTTGGTGGACCCCGGCATAAAACACTTTCGGGTTAAAAAACCAATTGGGATCGGCGCGACGTTTCATTCTTGTCGAGATTACCCGCGCCGATTAGAACATTTTAAGCTCCATAGCGCCTCGTACACTTATTTTTATGTGCGAAGCTGGCAGACAGCGACTACACACAATCGAAAACACAAACAACGTTTTAAAGCCAGAAAAAAACTAACTATAGTAACCGACCTGTACAGCACAGCGAAAGCTTGCGATGCGCGTGTTTCTGCCCACAAACCCATCGCGAAACTAGCGATGGCCGCGAGCAACTCAACCAGTTCAGCTACAGCCACCTGTCCTCTTCTACCACCATGGTCGAGGTCTTGTCGGGAGGCAACATCGTAAAAACTGTCGGGAGGCAACATCGCACCCAGAACGAGAAAGAATTAAAAAAAAAGATGTTTCGGCTCCTTTGACGGGGCCCTTGTTCACAATGAAAACGAGGACGTGTGAAACGATGCTTATGAAATCATTAACATGTGAGGTAAGTCGCGGGTGTAGATATCAAGACGGAGTTCGTCATTTGGCTTTAACCTATTGTCGGTCGTTTCTATCACAATAGTTTCCAAGTGGTGTCTTGAAGACAGATTTTTCTCATTTTCTAGTAACATGCTGTTATCCCAATCGAGTACGCAAAAGACTTGAACCATGAAAGCGATTGCCATAACGCAACGCTTTTAGAAAGAGAGAAAAATCTGTCTTCAAGGCAACATTTCAAATTTATTCTGATAGAATCTGGCAGTTAATGTCAGTTAAAGTGCCAGCGAAGGCGCCATAGTATCAAAATATTTCGTGAGTCATAGAACAGACCCAGAGTTTTTGGAATGCAACTTCTCGTGGCTTCACACAACGAAGCTCAAGCGCGTGCATTACTTTCCATCTGCACGTGAATGTTCATTGTGTGTTGGTATTGGCATAAACCCTCCTGGCGCAATCGCTAGAGAAGTTTCACGGTAAATAAACTATCACTTATCGTGTTGCTGTGTGAAAGCAAAGAATGTGACACAGATGCCATTATATTCCGTGCGTTCTACGCTACGCTTCGCCGAAGACGCTCCAAGCGGCGAGTGAGAGCAAGCCGCTACTCGGGGCCCATTTATGAGAGCGCTTCCGCAATGGCTATCATCGACAGAAATGCCCTGCGTCTCGCGCGAGAGAGAAGCTTGGGGAGGAATACGCGCGGCGCGAAGACCATCGCTGTTTGAAGAGATCAAAGGGTCTTTAATCTCGGCCACACGGGTACTCGAAGTTGAAACCAGGCACAGGAAGCCATTGTTTCCTTGGCATTGAAAGAGCTCTTCCTGGATTGAACGACATTAGGGTTTTCACGACGCCGGCAGCCTCGGGTATATTCACCATGCAGCTGCTGCTCGGACACTGCCTGGTACGGAACCTTCAAGTGGAATATTGTGGGGAAAGGGGTCCAGCGCGTGTGGGGAACTCGGTGCCGCAACCACGTGGCATCGTGCAGTGAGGATCAGTCAGAAAGAATGCGCGAAGCCAATGCTGGTTTGGCGGCATGATTTGGCGGGGGTACGGAAATGCTTTAAGGGTGCGAAATGATCGCCCATGCAGCAACAGTCTGCACCAGGGGCGTAGCCAGAAATTTTTTTCGGGGGGGGGGGGGGGGTTCGACCATACTTTATGTATGTTCGTGCGTGCGTTTGTATGTGCGCGTGTATATATACGCAAGCAAAACTGAAAAATTTCGGGGGGGGGGGGTTTGAATCCCCCAACCCCCCCCTGGCTACGCCCCTGGTCTGCACCTATGGTGACTGACGTATTGTCCGCCTTATAAATCTCGGGCACGTGTCGTGCCATCCTAGGACACAGTTCCTGCTCTGTTTGCACGTTTTTTAGCACGTTTTCGCCCGGCTGTTCGTAGCTGAAGTTTACACCGGGCCCTGAACGCTTACGCCTGCCCGTAAGCTTGCGTCTATATCTTTGGCCTGAGCTGCGGCCTCTACCAACGTTCTTCGCCTTTAGGCAAGGCCACTGCAGGAGTCAAGTCAATACAGTGCTGTAGCTCCCATCTCTTTCTTGTCTTCATTTTTTTTGTTTAAGAATATTGCTGCATTCGACCCCCGACCTGAAAACCCTCTGCTGACCCTCACTACGGACCAGAACCTGCTTGCTGTGGAAGTGGATGGCCTGCCTGTTACTGCCCTCATTGATACCGGCGCACATATTTCTATTATGAGCTCTGATCTCCGTGCACGATTAAATAAGGTCCTTACGCCGCCCGAGTCCCTATTTGTACGTGTCGCTAGTGTAGGAACACCGGCTGTACTCGGAATGTGCACGGCATGTGTGAGGTTCTCCGACCGCCAGACGTCCGCTCTGTTTCATGTTCTCGCTCATTGTCCTCATGATGTCATCCTCGGACTTGATTTCTTGTCTGACCACTCTGCTGTCATTGACTGCTCGGCCGGTGTTGTACAACTTGACTTGCCTGTGTCCGCCGACGTGTCGGAGGTGGTTCAGACGAAACTTTCGTGTGCTGAGGCTGTTCGTCTGCCACCACAAGCCCAAACTTGCGTCGCTGTTGAACCATATCCCAGTGTACCGGATGGAGATTACGTGGTCTCTCCCTCTCCCAGTGTTCTACTGGCCCGCAACGTCTCCTCTCCGTACACAGTTGTAACTATTACAGCGAACAAGACGTGCCTTCCTCTTCTGAACTTCGGATTGAGCCCTCAAGTCCTACCACAAGGCATTGCTCTCGCTACTCTGTCACCGTCGTACGAGTGCCAGATCTCATCGGTGTCACCCGAACTGCCCGCTGTCGTCTCTCCAAACCCGCATAGAGTCGACGCAGTCACCTCTTCTACACTGCACAACAACATAACCAAGATGATTGGCTTAGACCTTTTTCCCTTTCAAGTTAAAGACCTCAGTGATCTCCTTATGACCTACTCTGACGTATTTGACTTTGACGGTAAGCCCTTAGGTCAAACCTCGCAAGTCAAGCACCGCACAGATACCGGTGATGCAGCTCCAATTCACAGGCGTCCTTACCGAGTTTCACCATCAGAGCGCCATGTTATTCAACAGGAGGTCGACAAGATGCTCACAAAAGGCATTATTGAGCCTTCTTCGAGTCCGTGGGCTTCCCCTGTAGTCTTAGTTAAAAAGAAAGACAACACCTGGCGTTTCTGCATGGATTATCGGCATTTAAACAAGATCACCAAAAAGGATGTCTACCCGCTTCCTCGTATCGATGACGCCTTGGACTGCCTTCATGGTGCTACCTATTTTTCTTCGATAGACCTACGCTCTGGTTACTGGCAAATCGCCGTAGACGACCTAGACCGTGAGAAGACCGCCTTTGTAACGCCTGACGGTCTCTACCAATTCAGAGTCATGCCGTTAGGTTTGTGCAATGCGCCGGCCACGTTCGAGCGGATGATGGACACGCTTTTGCGCAGCTTTAAATGGTCTGTCTGCCTTTGTTACCTGGACGACGTCATTGTATTTGCTCCCACCTTTGAGTCTCACCTCGACCGACTTTCGTCTATTCTTTCCGTGTTTCGTGCGGCTGGGCTACAACTTAATTCATCGAAGTGCCACTTTTGCCATCGCCAAGTTGCTATTCTAGGGCATCTCGTCGACTCATCTGGCATCCGACCCGATCCCGACAAAGTTCGCGCTGTCCTCGATTTTCCCGTACCAACTTGTGCCAAAGACGTTCGAAGTTTTGTGGGCCTATGCTCATATTTCCGACGATTCGTCGGAAACTTCGCAGATATTGCCCGCCCCCTCACTGACCTTCCCAAGAAAGATGTGCCATTTTGGTGGGGTCCTGACCAAGCCAGTGCTTTTTCCCGCCGTACGCTGCTCACCACACCGCCGATCCTCGCCCACTTCGACGCGTCCGCTCCAACCGAGGTCCGCACCGACGCCGGTCATGATAGAGTTCTTGCGTATGCTAGCCGGCTCCTTTCTCCTGGCGAACGCAAGTACTCTATTACTGAGCGCGAGTGCCTGGCGCTTGTATGGGCAGTTGGTAAATTCCGCCCCTATTTATATGGTCGACATTTCACCGTTACCACAGACCACCACGCTCTATGCTGGCTTTCAGCACTCAAAGATCCAACGGGGCGCCTAGCTCGTTGGGCTCTGCGCCTCCCGGAATTCACGTACACAATGGTCTACAAGTCCGGCCGTCTACACCGAGACGCCGACTGCCTTTCTCGGTACCCCGTCGACGATCCAGACCTCGTAACGGATGACACGTCCATCTGTATTTCCTCGCTCTCCGCTTTCGGCAACATCGGTGACGAGCAACAGCGCGACGCGTCCCTACGAGATCTAATCACCCGCCTGAATACTGACTCGACGGACAGTTCGCTTCGCATGTTCGTCATCATCGACGGCATTTTATACCGCGGGAACATGCGCCCAGTGGGACAGGAACTACTAGTTGTAGTACCCACTCATCTCCGCTCGACCGTACTTCAGCAACTACATGATGTACCAACGGCCGGCCATCTTGGTGTTGCCAGAACGTGCGACCGTGTCCGCCGACGCTTTTTCTGGCCCTGCCTCTACCGTTCCGTACATCGTTATGTCGCTTCTTGCGAGTCGTGCCAAAGCCGGAAAAGGCCAGCTGTGCACCCCGCCGGGCTCCTTCAACCTATCGACGTACCTGCTGAGCCTTTTTTTCGTGTCGGCCTCGACCTTTTGGGACCTTTCCCACTTTCTAACAACGGTAACAGATGGGTCGCCGTCGCTACGGATTATTCGACCCGTTTTGCCATTATGAGACCTCTCCCGAGCAGCTGCGCTACAGACGTCGCCGAGTTTTTGATACAAGACGTCATCTTACATCACGGCGCTCCTCGTCAACTTATCACGGACCGAGGTCGTTACTTTTTATCCAAGGTAATCGAGGACCTACTTCGCTCTTGTGCAACCAAGCACAAGCTTACGACGGCCTATCACCCCAAACGAACGGACTCACAGAACGTTTGAATCGCACGCTCACTGACATGCTCGCCATGTATGTCTCGACTGATCATCGCGACTGGGACATTGCGCTACCTTTTGTCACTTTTGCTTACAACAGCTCGCACCACGGCACTGCTGGATATTCTCCCTTTTACCTTTTGTATGGAAGAGAACCGACCTTGCCGTTCGACACGCTCGTACCCACCCCTGCCCACCTGTCCACCGAATATGCTCGCCACGCTATTAGCACAGCCGAAAAGGCCCGTCAGATCGCCCATCGACGCCTTTCGGACTCGCAACTCCGCCAGAAACATACATACGACAGTTGCCACCGGAACGTTCGCTTCAATCCGGGTGACCTCGTTCTCCTGTGGTCTCCGTCTCGGCATGTTGGCCTGGCCGAAAAACTTCTGCCCAAGTACTCCGGCCCTTACCGTGTGCTACGCCAGGTGACTGAGGTTACCTATGACATCGCCCCTCTGGACCATACGGCGACCTCTGCGTCTTCCAACGTCATCCACGTCGCTCGCCTGAAGCCGTACCTTTCGCCCACCACCTGCTAACAAGCGCCGAGTCGGCGCTTTCGCCGCCGGAGGTCGATGTAGCGGGGTGGGAGCTATGACTGTGGTGAGGTGTGCGAAGAAGAGGCAGACGACGTGCCGGTGTTCTGAAGATACACAACCGACATCTTGACTGCTGGACTATTCCATACTGTAAATAAGTTAAATATATTCGTAACAATATGAGTACAGTGGCGTAAAGCTCTGGCTGACCGTGAAGTGAACCTCTGAGTGCGGGTCTTCGTAGGCCGTGTATATAGGCAGTTAAACACGTCGTTGATCTTGCGGTTCCGCAGGACAACAGCTGCTTCTCAAAGCGCAGTGTTGCCAGCCTCTGAATCAGTCACGCCGAAAAGAACAATAGCGGAAAAGGCGCGAGCAACATTTGTGAGCGGCAAAATATGATACAGCGACAACCTTCTGTCTGCCGTGCACGATCTAGGCATGGGATGCCTGGATGCTTGTGTGTGTCGTGTCTTCTCTTTGGCGTCTTCTGCGTTTGCGTAACTTTAACCTCAGTATAAAAGCTCGTCGGTCGCCAGAAAATGAGTACAGCTTGCTTACGGGAAACAGCACGAAAAGAAAAACGAGGCAACAAAGATTAACAGGACCAAACGGTAACTGCCAAGAAAGCGTTTATTTTTGCGATCAATAGTAAGCTCTTTTTTTTTTTTTCGCTTTCTCCTCCGCAATGAAGCTTTAGAGGGCCGTAAGCTTAGGTATTGCCATGGACGGCGAAGCGACTTCGATGGGCACGACGTGCAGGTCCTTTTACCTCGCGTGTGTTTACGTCGGTGGCAAGTATGACATGTCAAACACATGAACATAACATTTTTATTTATTTACAGATACCGCCATTTAACATCAGAACAAAGGCAGTAGTGGTAAGAAAGATGCATTAACATAAACTTAACGGCGCCGCAGAATAAAACAGTACAATGTATGTCCTATTGCTCAAAATATTCTTGCACGGGTGCGGCAAACGTTCATGAGATTTAATTGATTTTATTTATTTACAATGTTTCCAGAAAAACAATTCCAACCACGTGCTCACGAAAAAAAATGAGTATTTGTAGCATTTTTGTGTGAAAACGTTCTTGCTTCGGGTAGCTGCTATGTTTATTTTGCACTGTGCGGGTCTTTGATTCACTTAAAAGAAGAAGCTTATCAAGAAGTTGAACACCATTCGTGATCAAATAGAAAAAAAGCTACGCATCATAGAATAAGGCAAGCGTGCAGACACGAACGCATGATAAGAGAACCAGGCTGCATAAACGCATATAAAGTAGAGTTAAAGCTTGAAGCTCAGCCTAAAGTATAATCGCTGCCTTTTACGGCGGATATCAGTAAAGAATAAACTATAATGCCCGTATTCGCACTTTCTTTGATATCGAGTGCTTTCGATATCGTCCCACACTGCACGCGCATATCATTTTACATCTTAATAAACAAGCAGACCGGGCCAGTTGGTACAGGTCCATCTTGTGTGTTTCTTCCTTGCTGTCCCTGTGAGTTCTGCGCTTCGTACGAAGATGGGTCCTTCTGCATATTGGGCGCATAAGCATCTTGCAAACGCTCGACTGTGTGGCAAGGAATGCGAGTTGTTAAGAACACGTAAAATATTTCGTGATCGCCGGTCGGCTATTTTAGAATTCTTAGTTCAACTGTGGTCGAAGTTTACTAACATTACGCGATACCCGTAATCAGGTAGCTTCAGCTTGTTACTCCATCATGTGGTTGACATTGCAGTGTGAACATGAATGGCAGAGATTCATGTTTGCACGATATGATGATATATACCGTTTTTACTGGTTTGAGAGGTGATCTGCCGCGTGTCGCATCGCTGACGTACTTTTCATGACAACCTGTTGAAAAAAATTCGGTCACCAAGCGATTTCTCGTCAGTACATATTAGGCAGCGGTCTGCGGGTAACCTTGCTCTAATAGACGCGGTTTCGTTCAGGTGGTTGATGAAGACAGGAGCAACACAGGCGCAAGTATTGAGGTACTCGTGACGTCACAGGGTTCCCACCTATATCCATCAGTGCTGACAAACTGTCGGTGCTGAATTTCCGCCTATTTTACTACACTTGCATTTCCTAAAATAGTCTCTAATTTATTGGACAGTTCATTGACCTGATCACAAGCCTTCTCGAAGCATAAGAATGTAAAATTTACCTGTCCTTCGCCATCGATTACTTCGTAAAACCATGCACACCTTGTAGTAATTGTATCACCGTTGATAAGCTCTGACGAAATTCATGTTGATGGCTGCTGAGAAGTTTGTTTTACAATAAATACTGCCGAGTGTGTTTAGAAAATATCTGTTTCGGCGTCTTACAACAAACCGATGTTAGTGCACTGGGTCTGTTGTTGGCTTTATACGCAATGTCTCCATCTTTAGATGTACGTATAAGTGCTCATTTTTGATTCTCGGGGACGTGTGCTAGACCTGAGTGCTAATATATAATAATATCTGCGGCTTCACGTGCCAGAAACAAGATATGACTATTAGAGGCGCGCCGTAGTGAAGGGCTCCGGAAATTTCGACCATCAGGTGTTCTTTAACGTGCACTGACATCGCTCAGTACACTGGCCTCGAGCATTTCGCCGCCATCGAAATGCGAGCGCCGCGGCCGGAATCGAACCAGCGACTTTCGGGTCAGCTGTAAGCACCGTAACTACTGTAACACCGAGGCGGACCCTGACCTGAGTTTCTTCGTGGAGCTAACTTTGGAGATACCTCATGGTCCAATATGCATGCTTGTTGATAAAGAAACACCATATCTAATTTTAGCCTGTTCATTTCTTTGTGTTTAGGGCTTAACATTGAGTTTAATGTTCCTTTATACATCAGGCACAGGTACTTTGTAACCGTAAGCGGCTTATGTTTGTTAACCAAGGTTCCACTGCTTTTCACTAGGGGAATATTCATTGAAGAACTCAAGTACACGACTATGGTTCATAACTATTCCCTTTTGCGTCTTTTCTCTGACGACCACCCTAACGAGCGCAAAGCGTCTTTTTAGGCTCTTGACGCCGCGCATTTACCGCGGCTTGTTTTCCGTTGTTTGCGCAGGGTGGCCAGACCCCCGAAGCTATTTTTGCAGCTTTTTGTTTGGTCTCCCGCAAGACTGTTTCAAATGAAATTCTCTCTATCTCTCTGCACGCATACTGATACGGGGTGTCCCAGCTAACTGGAACCGAGATTGAAGGCGCCTTACAAATTAAAGTTATTATTTTACTGATTCAAGCAAGTTTTAAAAGTTGGCTCAATAAATACATGGTAATACACGGTAATGGAATTATCGACGTTCTAAGTACACAGGACTACGTTAATATACACAGGTAGAACTTTCATAGAGCAAGTTTTTTTTTTAATTTTGGCCCGAGTGTGCTAAAACAGCCGGTATGTATGCATAAGTGTCCGAAGTAGCCCTTCAAGAAGTTTCATTTATTTCGTCGACGTTTCGATAGGAGACTGACCTCGTTCAGGAAAAGAATATTCGTTCTTCCCAGCTTCTTTTTTACCTCTCTTCATGCGTTTCCATAATGCACCTCCCGCGTTGGATGCGGACATTCCACCGCTGCGGCAACCGTCACAACCTTACATCGACCTATGTCTCATCCTGCTCTCCGCCTCCACCCCAAACCTTTTTCCTTGTATTTCTTCTTTTTGATAAATCAAACGTCAGTTGCCCTGCTGTGCAAAGTTATTCTGCGCCTCTTCCACCGCTGGGGGTTTTGACCATTGAGCCAGACACGCGTTAAGCCACTGCTAAGAAAAGCAGTTGGTGACCGGGCGAAGACTAGTGCCCTTGTCGCAACATCGGCTCCGGCGAAAGTTCTCGTTCGTTCGATAGTCAGATAGTGCTACACCGTTTCATTACTACTTCGCTCAAGCCTCCATTCACGGATATTCCAACAACTGCGTTGGATCTCCGTATTCCGTTTTCTTTTTTCACCCCCTAAACTTCGTTTCCTTCGTGTCCACCCCACCAACGTAGGCCAACCTATGCTTTTTCTTACTGTCTTTCAGTTTTTTTTTACCCTTACAGTGCGCTAATAAATTCAGTTTGTAATGTTGAACAGCTCAAAATTAGGCACTTCTAGAATGAGCGGGCGATACCTTTTTCAGTTTTTCTACATCTAAGGCACAGTTCCTCGTAATACGTTTATAGCAATCTAATATAAATGGATTGTTTACATTAAGCGTACACGAGGGATCATGTGATAGAAACTATTCCGAGATCGTTGCGAATGATGAAGCACAATGCGCCTTTTACGTGTTCCTCTGCTGCCCCCTGCCGTTGTGGTAAGGGCCGAGACAACCGGTATCGCCAGAACAGTATGGCAAGGTGGTCAGAAAGAGGAATGATGGTGAAGGAAAAGAGGAGCATAGTATAGCCATGTATAGTGAGGGTGAGGAGGAGGAAAAGGCAGAGTGGGACGCCACCAGCTCCTCTGTTTCCTCAGTCATCGCACCACCAGTGCGTAGCTGCGCCTGTTTTTTTTTTTTGTCCACTTAAAGGAGTACGGACGTTTGCCACCATACTAGCATTGCATCCTTCACAAGTATTGTGGCTAGTTCTTGCCGCATATAGCCTCTTTCGCAAATATGTAACCAATGACTCAATGAGTTTTCTCCTCGTTTACATTCGCGTGTCGTTTCATGCACTTTTTTTTATTTTATTGTGCGCTTCTATTGTTGTAATAGGATAATTTTCATCAAACAGCACGTGCAATTGATGTCGCAAATATCTTATCAAAGGAGTTTCTGCAGACGTTGCTTCTGCTGGAAAGAGCCCTGTCCATTTAAAACTGGCTAAATGCTGCAGTAATACACGAAACAATATATTTTCTTTTCTGCTTGCTGAACACCCGAAGAGCAGCAGAGTGCCGGCTAGATAAACCGGAACTCGAAAAAACGGAACCGCGTTCTAGCGCTTTCAAGCACTTGCCTAGCGCATGGGCGGAGAAGTAGCAGACGGTGCCGGGCACGCGTAGCCCTTACGATTCTATGGGCATGCGCCGTATTTACAAATCTCGCCGCCAGTAGTCGCTGCACGGGCCGCCGGCAACGCGCTCGCGTGTTCCCTCTACGAGCAGACCGTAATGGACAGAGGTATTAGTCGTCTGCTGATCCCTGTCAAGATAGTGCGTGCGCTACCGGTCCCTGTGGTTCGACATTCGCAGTTCCTGTCGGAGCCACGCGCACACTAACTCCCCCCCCCCCTTGTCATTCGAAACATCCATGGGCCTTTCGCGGGAAAACTGCCGGCGCGTTTCCACTCCGCTTGAGTCGCGAGCATCGGCTACCCTCGCGCGCTATCACTTGCAAATAGGTCAGCGAAGCGCGGCGGGGTGATGACGTCGCTCTTCGACTTTCTACGAAACCTCACGACGACGGTGACGACGGAAATGCGCCTGGAGCGTCCACATAATTACCATCGCAATAGTCTTCTGCTGCAGTGACGGTTGCTTCATTCATACAAACACCCTTGTGCATCACAGATTGGTAGTGTCGTCGCAAACATCGGGGACAATCCTTTGCAACGAAGCATGGATGAACGAGCGCATTTTTCAATGCAGTGTAACTGCAGTCGGAGCCTCTTTGCAGTGACAATACTTCTCCCAGAGGCTGCCACGCGCACAATGCGAGTGTGAGCTGTACCAGTCGAGCCTATCGGCCTGCTGCACCAAGGAGAAGGTGGACGCCTTCCAGTCGACGGAGTGACGCACAGTCGCCTCAAATAGGGCGTCGCCTGGCGCAGCGGAGAACTTGACCCAGTAGTCGCTATCCGTAGTGTTCCCGGAGACCGCGGGGCGCGGATAAAAATGGATGGCGAGCACCGACTTGAGTACCCACGTGGTGCACTTCCCCGTGAGATGTTTTCCGACGAGTGTGTTGACGCTAGCGACTACAAAGCGCGCGACCTTCAGTGACAGCGGATGGTTCACTGGAAACGCCTCCGTCTCCACGCACGCGCAGAATTGAGTCGGTACAGAAGCGTCGGCACAAGTCCGCGTCACGGGTAACTCGTGCAACAAGCTCTGGCCGTGCTTGGTCACCGTCTTAGGCAGCCCAGAGTGGAGCAGTTGCAGCAGCGTCGCATGCATGTCGAAATGAGTCGACAGCCGCCTCTGGTTCAACTCGAGTGCGGCGGCGAATCGCGGGTGTTGCTGTAGGAACCAGGGTGGGAACACGAGAAACGCGTATGGCAGGCTGTCTTCGAACCTGCCGATGTATGTGCGCCGCAACGATCCAAACCTGAGGCCGTGATCACTCATGAAGGCAAGAACCGTGTTGTTTAGGATGCCGCTTTCGTGCAACCTGCCCAGGGCTGCCCTCATCGGAATGTCGCAGTGGCCCGCCATGTTCAGGTGGTCGTGGGCCAGCTCGCTCATCCAGAAGTAGGCGAAGAAGGGCCGTTTGTCTAGCGCTTCGAGCAAGCCCAACATGTAGTCCAGGTAAAGCTCCAGTGGTGGCCTCGGTCCGAGACAGTAGGAGTTCTTCTTGAGTTTCGACTTGTCTATGGCCATGACAGCGTGACGCGTGTAGTAGTCGGTCGGCGCGTGCCTCAATCCGTCGCCCACGTAACTGTAAAGGCCGTACTTGGGCTGCTCTTCGTGGAACACGGTGCGGTAGCCCTTCTTCGCGTACTCTTTCCACAGAAAGTCGAGCGTGTCGAAGAACTTGCCTCCGGTCGCATTCTTCGCTTCTTCCCCACTCAGCCCGGTCAGGAGCGGCGTTTGGTTGGGGTAAGAATTGAGGCCCACTTTGTTGTAGCCCATCAGCTCGTAACCCTTGAGTACATGCTGCACGTAGCGGCCGGTCTCGTTGAAGTGGCGCTTAAAATTGAGCCGCGACACAGAGTCAAGTCCGAGGACAAGGATGTTCAGTCCACTTCCTTTGTCGCTGACATCGTGGCGCGCCTGTTGGCAGCGCTCTTCGACGTCCTTCTTGAGAAGCGGCACGAGCAGGTACTCCTGGTGAAACAGGCTGTTGTTAGCCCCCTGGTAGCACTGCACGTGTGCGAACTCGACCTTCAGTGGCTCGCCAAACCTCAGTTCCACTTCGGGCTTTAAAAAGAATGAATCGTCCGGCACGCGCAATGATTCGTTTCGGTATATCTCCCTATAAGTGCACCGCACGTTCTTCGGTTTGAACTTGAAGGTGGTCAACAGCGATTGCTCATCGACCACGGGTATGGTGCTGTTGACAAGTCGAATAAACGACGGTTTGCCCTTGCAACTGTACCGGCCCACTTTTTTGTAATATCCACGTACACTCTCGTCGAAAGGGTCAAAATTCGGGATCTTGCAGCCGGGAGTGTCCACGATGTACCGTTCCCTCATCGGCTTGGCCGTTGTAGTTGCCACGCTGTCATCTGTGGAATTCGGTGCCACGGAGCTGGCTTGAGGAGAGTATGTGACGTCGGTCACGACTCCTTTCTGGATACAGTAGTAGGCGCCAATGACAAGGAATCCCAGGAGCAAGGCTCGGATGGTAGGTCTTTCCGGTCTGATCATTTAACTGCGGCCACGCGTTGGACCTGCATGAAAGCATAACCAGTAATTAGGAGAAACGTATACCGTGAACACGTTTGCCGTTGGTTGCTACATTGCGGCAGAGTGGCAAAGTGGCAACATTAAGAGTTTGTCTGGCGTTGTAAATTTCAGGTTAGCTCCATGGTCACCGTCTGGCTACTCTGAACTTATATTTTGTCGCATTTACTACCCTCTTTTTATTTCTTGCAAATAAAATTGCAAGCAAGGCTAAAGAACATTCATTGTTTCCAAGATTTTGTGTCGTGCTCGCCGATGCGCTCGAGTGGTCTGGCGCGTATCAACGCCCAACACGCTGCGCGACGGCAACGAAGGAGTGGCGAAGTTGCGCGCATGCGCTTCGAGTGACACTTCTGGCGCAGTGCACCAGCTGTGAAAGGCTGATGATGCACGGGCCGTGTTGTCATGTAAACTTAACAAAAAAGATATCCACAGCAAATGAACGTTCATCTTCAACCAGATTTCGCCTTGAAGCTTGACTGGTATTGTGGCAGCTCTCTATGAACTATGTTAACATGGCTTCACGGAAAAACAGCTGCAACGATTAATGTCCCAGGTGAGTTCTTCATCCAAAATTGGTTTTGCAGGAACTTTGTCTAATGGAAACAAACTCCATGCAGGCGCACCGAACTTATATTAATTTGCTCATTTTTTTTACAACTTGCATGTAGCTTGAAGACCCAGCAAGTGGGCAGAAATATTGTGCCACTTATTCTACGCTTTCGCTAATTAAAGACTAAATTATTTCTTGTTAAAAAATAAGACCTGTTTTCATAATACCGCTTTTGTTATATTTGGCTGTAAATATGGCGCCATCTGTCACGGGTGGCGCATACCCGCATACCACAGTTAATGCTAGGCGGGTATGTGCTACAGGTGATTCACAGTCTCAATCAACACATTAACCGCAAACGTACACACTGAAACGCAAGGCAAGTGAGGGAGCTGAAGGCAGAAGTCCCCTCAGACACTCGACGGCCATCCACTCGTCCACGTGGTCCATCAGAATGACGCAGTGTTCTCTTCATTTCTTATTAGGCTGGGCGATGGCCTCATGCTGACCTAGTATGACGTCAGATTGATTGAGAGCCTCCTTGTGACACGCGAAGAAGCCGCCGCTAAGTGCATTGACGGCATACGGCTATGCTACAGCAATGCGGACGTCGACCGCTATAACGCACGTTGCCTCGAAGCTGCGGACAACGTGGGATGTCATCCCGCATGCGATAAAATAACTGGCTAAAAGAACAGCGCAGGTACATAGGGATTTCCTGACGAAGGTGGCCAAGGTGAACACAAGTGACAAGGGTGGCCTGCCGGCCTCAATTTGCCTGAGCATCGGCAAGCCGTACATAATCACGGCCAACATCGACGTAAGCGACGGCCTCGTTAATGCAAACATGGGCCCCTTGTGGTACATTGAGCGTGACGAACACGGCAACCTCGTGCGACTGGGCCTTCAATTTCCAACGTCCACGGCAGGCATCGTCGTCCGAGCTAGGACGAAGTACAATCACTACCGCACACCCATCAATAGACTTGAAATGGGTGCCCGTGGTAATGAGAGCCACCGCCACCACGATATACGCCAGAAAAAATATCTCGTGAAAGAGGACACACTTTCCCCTTGCGCAAACAAACGCCATTAGCATATATAAGTCACAAAAGGCACATACGCCCAAGTAGTCTACGAATACGATAAGCGCCAACAACTGAAGTTGCTCTACCTAGTACTTTCCAGGGCTCAGAGCTTATACCGCGGTCACACTGGCAAATTTAGCGTCATTTTGAGTGAGCGCAATAACGCTCACAGAGTGTCACTTTGGCGGCGCGCTGCTGCACGAGAAAGAGAAGTGTGCTTTGGAAATGATGGCAGTGGCAATTGGTGGTTTAGTAGCGCAACATATATATTTGTTATTTTTGGCAATGCTCGCTGTTTATTAGCGTATTATAGGCATGAACATAATTTACAATACAGATTGCACGCAAATGGAGTAAATATTGCAACCGCATAACATCATTGGCAATCGCGAACCGAGACAAGGCAGTGTCATATCGAAGACAAATCGAAAACAAAAAATCACACCATATCCACGGGTGAATGATGAAGAGCTTAGGCGAAGCTCCTGAAGCAATCATGTGTACACCGTGAAATGTTCAGTGGTTTCCCCAGCAGTAATCAAAGCGATACGCCGCATTGATTATTTTTTCCTTTTTCCGTTTTTCCTTCTTTTTTTATTTTTCTATTTTTTATATTTTAATATTTTTCATTTATTTTTATTTATTTATTTATTCTTCTTAACTTTTTCATTTTCATGTTTTTATTTTTCATTTATTTTTATTTTTTATTTTTATTTATTTTTTTTTCTGGATGGATGGATGGACGCTATGAGTGTCCCCTTTATAACGGGGCGGTGACATGTCTGCCACCAGGCTCGAAGAAAAAAAAGAAAAAAACTTCCTTGTTTCATGTTGCCTAATACCTTATCTACATTGATTAAATCTATGTTATTATATCAAAAAATATAAATTCACGGTCCATCTGTCTGTCTCTTAAGGCAGAATGACCTTATTTTTCCCCATTATTTATTTTTGTACTTTATATCTACTTTTCTGCTACCAATACTCTAACCGTCTCTTACTTATTTCTATCGCGGACGTGTTCAGCTTTCCACTGTAGACTCGTGCCCACACGTATACCTGGGTGAATATCGCCACATTCAATCAGTACATGTTCCATCGTTTCCTTAGTTCCCCCGCAGCATGCACATTGTTCTTCTTCGTTACTGAATCTCGCTTTATAACTACGCGTTCTAAGGCAGCCCGACCTTGCTTCAAACAGTAAAGCGCTTCCCCTTGAATTATCATAAAATCTTTCTCTTCTTATTTCGTTTTTTCCCTTTCGGTAGTTACTCAGAGCCGGCTTCTTTTCCATCGCTGCCATCCAATAAGTCCTCTCCGCCTCTCTGACCTTCCGCTTAATGCTCCTTGTTGCCATATCGCCCGCACTGCTAGCCGTATATTTACTGGTGAGCCTCCTAGTTCTTTTTCTCCACTGCGTGTCAACGCTTTTTTTATACAAATACCTGAAAACCTTCTCTGCCCATCTACTCTTCCTTCATTTTCCTCAGCCTCTCTTCGAATCTCATTTTGCTCTGAGCTTCCCTCACTTCAAAGCCTGTCCATCCCATATCACCCTTTACAGCCTCATTTGTCGTCTTCCCGTGAGCGCCCAACGCGAGGCGGCCCACCGTCCTTTGATTTACATCCATTCCTGATTGTACCTCTGATTTCATGCACACCACTGAGTTCCCAAATGTAAGCCCCGAGACCATCACACCCTTCCACAGCCCTCGAAGCACCTCGTACCTATTGTATCCCCATAAAGCTCTGTGCTTCATAATTGCAGCATTCCTCTTTCCCTTCGCTACCGATGCTTTTGTACCTCCATATATCTATCCCCCTCATTTACCCATACTCCGAGGTACTTGTACTCGCTTACCCTCGGTATATTTTTGGCCCTGTATTAAGACCGCATGGTCTTCGTGATCATTGAATACCATCAATCCACATTTTCTTGCACTAAATCCTAGTCCTGGAGCCTCACACTCCCTTCCGCATATACTGCCAGTCGCTGTATATCATCTTGACTGTCCGCAAATAAGACAATATCATCAGCATAAAATAGACCTGGAAGCTTCTGCTCAACCATCGTGCCGACCTCTTCGTGTGACAAATTAAATCCAATGTTGCTACCTTCTAGGGCTTCTTCCATCCTCACCATGTACAGCATGAATAACAGCGGGGACAAAGGACATCCCTGTCTCAGCCCCTTGCTAATTTCAACGCTGTCCTTGCTTCTTATTCTGTCCCATTCTATACAAACTGTATTTTCTCGGTATATTTCCCTCAAAAGCTGTATACAGTCGTCCCCTATGCCCACTTTTTTCAATATATCCCACAAAATTTCCTGATTAACGTTGTCATACGCCCAGGTGATATCTAGATAAGCTACGTATAAGGGCCTGTTTTCTATTTTCGATATTTCTCTACACTGGGTAAGAACAAACAGATTATCGTCTAACCGCCTGTCGATTCGAAATCCATTCTGAAGTTCCCCCAAAATATCATTTTGTTCTACCCAAGCTTCTATTTTTAATTTTACTGCCTGCATCGCCAACCTGTATAGCACCGATGTAATGGTTAGCGGTCTATACGAGCGAATGTTATCCTTTTCTCCCCTGCCTTTATATATTAGGTTCATTCTACTTTTTCGCCAACTGTCTGGTATTTCCCTCTCCTGTAAGCACTTTTCTACGGCTTTCAGCAGTGCTTCTTTAGTGTTATGTTCGAGTTCGTTAATGAGGCTGACGGGAACCCCATCTAAGCCCGGTGTAGTGCGCTTAGGAATTTTTCCTTCGGCTTTCTTCCAATTGAAATTCTCTAGTACTACATCTTCGTCGGTTGCACTCCTTTGCGTACTTTTACTCATCGGGGGAATCCCCTGGGCGAACTTTTTAAACGAATCGGCTGTTATCTTTCGGATGTAACCTAGCGCTTCATACCCTTCCAATTGATTTCCTCCTTCATCTACCAAACGTTGTTGCATTGTGACAGACTTCCTACCCAGCGCTTTTAGGTGGCTCCAAAATATCCTAGGCGCGGCCTTCTTTTCGCGAATCTCTGTCATCCAGCGTTCACTTTCACCTTTAATTGTTTCCTCGACTAATTTCTGCACAATGGATTTTTGCTCTAAATATATTTCCCATATTTGGTTGACTTCGTCCTGTGGCCGCTTCTCCTTTTTTGCCTGTCTGTGCTCCCATGATGCCTCACGTGGTTTCTCAATAGCCTCCCGGATTTCTTTGTTCCACCAACTTTTTGGCTTTCTCTTTCCTTTCCAACAAATAGTTTTCTTCTCTTTTTCCATTTCTTTCGTGATTATATGTAGCAGCTCACTATACTTCCAGTCTTTACCTGGTAGTTCGTCTACTTTTTCCTCGACTCTTGCGGCTATATTTGTTATTTGTTTGTCATTCAGATACAACCTGCCAAACTTTGATTCTATGTTCTTATTATCAGTTTTATATCCCATTTGTAATATTATGCGTTTATGATCACTACCCAAGCTGTTAATGCCTTCCTCGTCTATTCTCATCTCTCTAAGTTTGTCATATATTCCTTCTGTCATGAGACAATAATCAATGCTAGATTGCCTGTTTCCCACGTGACCTGCCCCTCACACTTAGGCCCCACGTTAACTATTTCAAGGCTATGTTGCTCGCAGAGATCTAGCAATAACTTGCCATTGGTGTCTGAATATCCGTCAAGGTCATGAATGTGAGCGTTCATGTCCCCTAGAAGGATTATTTCGACATCATGACCAAATTCTTTAATATCGGTGCTTATGCATTTCACTATCTCCAGATTCTTTTCTCTGCAGTTATTCCCCGTCCACAATTGTAAGCTACGCCTAGCCACGTTTTCTTTCCGCCTACTGTGCCCGAAACCCATATGTGCTTTGAACACGTTTGTTTCACTCTATCCCATTTTGTTCTATGAATTAGCATTCCAACACCCCCACATCTCCTCTCTGATGTGATCCTGTTACATCCTTCCCAAATATAATTGTCAATATGTGGTGACTCTTCCAAGTCTCTAAGGTGGGTTTCTGTAACCGCATAAACACCTATCTGTTCCTTGTTTAACTATCCCTCAATCTCTAACCATTTTGCCTTTTTTCTGCCACCCTGCATGTTAATGTAACTAATTGCAACACGCGCCTTCTCCCTTCTTTTACCTTTTCTTTGGTTTTTCGCTGTACTGCCTGTCAAAGAGTCCCCCTGGTTGTTTTCCTCATTACAAGCTACCCTGGGCACCGAAGGGCCCGCGTGCCCCCCAAAAAAGCTACTGCGGTTTCCTGCAAGTCACCAACCCACCTCATGACCAAGCCTCCTATCGAAGTGTATTCCGTCTCCTCGAAAACCACCCCACCTGTGCACCTCTCTGTTTATTTCCACTACCTCGATGCCTTTCTCTCGACTCATCTGCCATATCTCTTTGTTTGCGTCGACAACCGCTCTTTGCAGGTTGTCGTCACGCACCGGTACCTCCGGTATTGTGCATACCACTATCTGCCCCTGAGGGGAAATGGCGCGCATGTCATCGACCCCTTTCGCCAATGTGGTCGCTAGTTCGGCTGATTCTTCATTCAAGACGTCGTTTAGACCTTATCACGAGGTTACGTCCATTAGCCTTAGTTGCGAGTTTTGCGCTAGCTTGACTCAGCACTGATCCCAGCCTATGTCCCGGGAACTTCCCTATTAAAACTCGTTTGTCGCCTCTCACCCTTTCCTTGACTGCTTCTGCGCATCTAACTAAATTCGAGTCCCCGGCGATTATTACGTGCTCCGACTTTTCTGCTGGACTGTCCCGCACCTGGCCACTGCCTCGGTTACTAGCGCGTGCCACTGCTGCTGTTTTGTCCCCTCCCCTTCCCAAAACTACTTCGCGGAAGCTGGGTCCTCTGACCCTTGCACCTGTCTTTTCCAAACCTGTTTCCCCCTTCGCGTCTACCACTGTGGGGGTCGATGCCCCGCTGTTCCCGCTGTCGTTTGCTTCCTTGTTCACCATGACTACCTTTGCTAACCCCTCCTCGGCTGACTTAAGCCTTTCCCCCATAGCCATCGTTTTTTCCCGCTCTGTCGCCAACGCATTCTCCAGCTCGGCGATTCTTACCATGAGCTCATTCTGGGCAGCCATCATTATTTTCATTTTCGCCTCTAACTCGCATTGCTTACACTTGGCGTCAGCTCCCTCTGTCTTCTCATCCGCACAAACCTCTATTTTCCATCCCATTCCGCACCCTGAACACTTTACGGTCTTTTTGACCATGGCTAGATCGTTCACACGGCGGATTAGATACACTTAAAGCCAAATGGTATCACAAAACTCCGCAAGTATGCTACACTTCAAAGCACATGTGTACCTTTCAGCCACGTGGTGGCCGAACAAACAAATAATAAAAAAACCCCAGGCGACTGTCACACAGGAAACAGTACAAAGTTGTAAGCCCTATTAAGCTTCAATCTAGTGGCTTATGTACTCATATAACTAAAAAAACGAGCTCGAATCATGCAAAAAAAAACTTATCTAACGCTGTCATTCCGGAGCCCACGAAAAACACGTCCGTCCTCTACCAGAACCCTCGACGAACCCCTATCTCTATGGGACAGCGCCATCTAGTATATTGTCACCCAACTGCAGTTTGCATGCATCTCTATGGGACAGCGCCATCTATTATACTGTTCGGGAGATACTGCCGCGGTTACGCCTGACATGGGACAAGGTTAGACTAAGAGAAGCTACGCTACTAAATTGGCGGACTCCGGTGCAGAAGGCCGGCGCAAGTGGTGACGGGCGTTTGGAGCGTGTTTTGGCAGCACTCATTTGCTCCTCCCAAAGGCGTATGAGCGCCCGCGTCTCTGCGTCGGACCGCGTTGTCTTCATGAAAGCTGCAGCCGTGGCACACGCCATCGCAAATTACTAAAGAATGACTGACCTACACATGTGCATGGAAGTAAACAACGCGACGGACGCGGCCATTGCACGGCATGTGCTCCCGCATCCCCCTAGCGGACGTCACCGCAAACTGCCCGGGGGCGAGAGTAGCGAGGTTTTACAGCGAAAGCTGTTATGAGATCATTTCACCGGCCGTTTTTGGTGCCGTAGTTGTCCGCCGCCGCCGGTGTCCGTAACCAGTATCGCTCGAAATAAGAAAAAAAAAACTAAATAAGAAAAAAATTCCAGGATGGAACGAGGTTCGAACCTGGGCCCTCTGCGTGGGAGCCCAGTATTCAGCCTCTGAGCCATCCCGGTGCTTGGAACTGCTTTGCAAAAAGGTCCTATACAGGCTTCATGTCGGGCAGGAACCACATTAGCATATGCAATATAGGGTGGTAGAAGAGAAGAATAAGCACCAAGCGTCGCACAATGCGAATTTTGTAACCAGGCGTCACACAATGCGAATTGCGCAACGAGTAGATTGTTGAATGCTTCCAACCCATTACAAAGAGCTCTGCCATAATTCTTCATCGTCATCACGCACAGCATCAACAAAGTGCGCATAATGCCTTACATGCGTTTAGCAGGTACCACGGCTCTCCGTAGAATGACGAAAATGGCACATTGCCTGCTGCCCTACTTCTCAAAAATTACAATGTTTTATAGCGTAGTGGGTTCCTCGTAAGTGCACTTGTAATGGTTGGCAAGAAAGCCCATAAGCGCATGATCCATTTCCTCGGGGTCCCAGTAAAATTTCAATGATTTATAGCAAAGTGGGTTCCTCGCAAGTGCACTTGTATTGGTTGCCAAGGAAGCCCATAAGCGCATGATCCATTTCCTCGGGGCTTCAGTAAAATTACAATGATTTATAGCGTAGTGGGTTGCTCGCAAGTGCACTTGTATTGGTTGCCAAGGAAGCCCATAAGCGCATGATCCATTTCCTCGGGGTCTCAGTAAAGTTCTTCGCCCCCCCCCGTCTCTCTCCCACGTCAACGTATGTTATACAGCATGACGGGAGAGGGAAATAGCGACTGGGCGTCACCCAATGCAAATTACATAACTGGTGGGCCGTTTAAAGCTTCCAACCCACTACAAAGGGCTGAGTCATAATTCTTCATCGTCATCAGTGGTCGCGTCAACAAAGTGCACATAATGCCTTACAGACGTGTAGCTGGTGCCTCGCTTCTCCGCAGAATGACGAATAATGTCTTAGTAGGTGCTTCCCAACTTTAGAAAAATTGTTATTTATGGCGCAGTGGGTACCTTTCTAGTGTACTTGTATTGTAGCCCCAAGAGAGCTTAGAACGGGCTCTAGAAACGCCGCTCTTCCAGCTTTCGCTGTGACTGTGCTGCGGTTTCAGCGCAGGCCTGGCGTTTTTTTTTTTGTTGTAGTATGATTTGTTTGAAGACGTGGCAGCATGAGAACCGCAGCACGACAATGCTATATTTTATTTTCACTACCACTTGCCTAATAAAGTAGGCAAAATACATGAGTCTTTGCAGTTACAGCAGACTTGTGATAGACAACTAAAAAAATGAAAATTGAGTGGCAAAGAAGACAGACCAAGGTGAACCATTACTGATTAACGAGCAGGTAGCTTCACACTCAGGTTCCTCGTGAAACAGTAAGCTGTGCCAAGACACTCTGCGGAGCAGGGTGGTGATCCGTGGTTTCAGGAGGCGTTTCCCGTGGTGTTCAGTGTCTCAGTGAATTGCGTACGATGATACCTGTTTTCTTCTGTTTTGCTGACATCCCGTCAACCAAACCTTCGCGATTAAAACATTATTCGGAAAATTGCAGAGTATAATTTCCCCGCACAAAGCACTACTGCCAAAAAATTCCGCTCCTGAACTTGTCAAATGGGTGCCGCAGTGCCACCGTCGGACTGGCGAGGGGGGACGCCCCCCCCCCCCCCCCCTGACTGTAAGCCCTGCCAGGGCTACCAGCCTCGACGGCCTATACCTCACCAACGCCAAAGGTGACTTCAGGTTCCGACATGTCACCGACTCTATCGACAGACAGAGTGTCGACGACATGACCCGGCTAGCAAACAGGCCTCTAGACATTGTCTTGGACCGGGCTACCACCTTATTCGATGCCACAAGCACAACAATCACCTCACGCTCGCCGCTCTCAAAGTTCAGTCAGCACGCGCACGGACACGACCTTGAAAAAGACGCTCTGCTCACAGAAACTGGCGTGTTAGTACTTTCTGAAACCTGAAGCGATGAGCCCACTGTGCTGTCCATAGCAAGCGACTTCATTGCAGAGGCGGAGGCATGGGCGCATGTAAGAACACGGCGATGCGCAGCTTCAGTGCAGGCCGCATCCCACTTGGCCCGCCGCCAGACACAGAACATACACGGACAAGCAGCGGAATCGGCGAGGTCTTCGTTGCGCACGTCAATTACAATAACAAAGACATTCCGCCATCTACCTGAGAACTCTCAAGAACCAATTCCATACATCCACACGGCTGCTTGAAACGTGCGTGCGCTCTCCATCATAAAGGACAGGTATAAGCACTACATATCAGCTTACCGCGTCTGGTGTTAGTACCGATGTTGCTGTTGGCATCGTTACGCAGCTGTAAACAACTGGCTATATAACACGTGTGTGGCTCTTCAACGTATGTGTGTGCTCATAGCATTTGCACATGTCTTTAGCGTCATTTCGTAACTTTTCGCTCAATGTAAAAAATTACGCCACAGTCACCTTCCCACCGCATGCTTCGCATAACCTCGATTCCCACGGTAATAATAATATCTGGGGTTTAACGTCCCAAAACCACGATATGATTATGAGAGACGCCGTAGTGGAGGGCTCCGGACAATTGGACCACCTGGGGTTCTTTAACGTGCACCTAAATCTAAGTACACGGGCCTCAAACATTTTCGCCTCCATCGAAAATGCAGCCGCCGCGGCCGGGATTCGATCCCGCGACCTTCGGGTCAGCACTCGAGCGCCATAACCACTAGACCACTGTGGCGGGGCATTCCCACGGTACGAGGGACCTTCCAAATTTTTTTTCAATTACAACGCGTCAGCCCAGATTTCGCTGGGGGGTAGCCGCCAAAAATATTTTACGCATTGAAATGCTGCACGCGTACCGACTAGATCAAGAACATTACTGGCAGCTCGATCACTATGTTTAGTCAATGCACACGTACGGTCGCGCAGCGTCGTGGCCGCCGAGAGCAGTTTTTGAAAGATTATAGCGCAATGTTGTCGTCTTGCTCTTGATGCGCGGACGCGTTTCAGTTTTGTTATTATTAATCGTTTCTGCGGCATTACGTGCCCAAACCTCTGCACTACGTGCCATATCGGAGGGCTCCGGTAAACTTAGACCACATGGGGTATTTTAACGTGCTGTGAAGTTGCACAGTACGCGGGCCTCTGGCATTTCGACTCGTTTCTATTTTGTTAACAGGTTCTATCTATGTCATGAAAAGGAAGACTTCAAAGCAACATCACGCATTACGTGTAGGGGTGTGCGAATATTCCAGTTTCGAATTCAAATCTAATAGCTCCTAATCGAATAATTCGATTCGACTTCCGAATAGCTAGTATTCGAAGTTTCGAATAATTCGACAGGACGAATATCTAAAGCCCGACAAAGGCCAACAGTGCAACTCGGTTTGGGTGGAATTGCTAAAACTAACGCTAACGTCGCCGTGCGTTAAACTTTCACCGACACCCTGGTTAAAAATCGAGCGCATGTTGATCTAAAGGAGATTGTCATTTCCGCATACATGAGAAAACTTCACAACATCGCTCCCTTAAAGAAGGCACGGACTTCTTACGCACTTCGGTCGCATATGCCGCAAGCGCCGTAAAACGACCTGACTTTGGCCTGCGAAACCCTCGGTGGTTGGCCTTGCCACTGCAAAAAGCCACTGCAAAAAAAAAAAAAAAAGAATTGCAGTGGCTTAGTTCGCCTATGCCAGGATATACGTAACGTTAGCAAAGGTTCAGCTGATTATTCTTAGCTTTCCAGATTGTCTAGGATTATTAGCCTTCTTCTGTACATTCTTCGTATGCTGAACCGCTAATTGCCAGGCAACTACTTCGGGATCCGATGACATAAGCTTATCGGCTCTTCTGCGCGCCTTTGAGCAGTATTTGCGCTCTCCTTCTCCATGGCGTTACCCACCTGCAAGCGCCAGTCAGAGGCGCTGTCAAGCGGCTCCAGCACAGTGTCAGACGGCGACTGCACAGCGAAGACGAACAGCTGCGCGCGCGCTGGCGCCAATACGTCTGCCAAGGCTACGACGTCACTCCTCTGGAAAGCGCAGACCGGCGGCGGCGAGTCGCGCGCGGCGGTGGCGGAGTCTGCGCACGCGCCGGCGCCAGTTTGTCTGCCGCGGCTACGACGCCACTCCTCCCGAACGCGCAGACCAGCAGCGGCGAGCCGCGCGCGGCGTTGGCGGAGAGCGTGTGAGATGCCGGCTCTGGTGAGCCAGCTCTGTTACATCACTGATCCTCGCGCATGCGCAGCACGGCGCATGACGATCCACACGAAATCGGCTCCGGCTACGCAAGTGTAGCTAACGCTACAAAAATTTGTTCTGGTTGGGCAGTCGCCACTGCCGCAGTGCACCACTAGTTCAGGAACTCCCATCGTTCCAGTGCGCTGTTAAAACGGGGCTGTCAACGGGCACCCGAAGACTTTTGGGCCCGGAGCACACGTGGCGATGAAGCACATTACCGTTGTCAGATGAGCCGTATTGAGCGACCATAGGGAAAGAAAACTCGCTACCGTGTCCCCCTCTGTTAGGAGGTTAGGAGTGGCGCTACTGACTGCAACGGCGGCTCTTCTATAACATGCTTGCGCGCCCTTAAAAGCTGAAACAAAAGCCACTCCCGAACAAGCGCGTAATGCAGCTATCAGCACGCCGTAGCGTCCATGACTTTTCCTTTGTATTGCCGTAACTGGCGGTACACATTTCGTGTAAATATACTATTCGATTCGAAATTCGATATTTTCGGCCGCTATTCGGCACTATTCGATTCGAATTCAATTCGAGATGAAATTTCACTATTCGCACACCCCTAATTACGTGCTGCGGTGCATCAACCGAGCTGTGAAGGACGCATATGCTGCATTTTTCAACACTGCCCTTGGATCATACAAGTTCAGCAGGACTGCGTAGGAATTTATAGTGTCTGATACCTTACTGCAAATGTAATAAAATTGTGTGGATACAAAGGATCGACACGTAATGCAGGCTTCGCCTTCAAACTCGGCCTTAGAATACACACTGTGTTCCACTTCGCATTTGCTCACTTCAGTGAACTGCGATGACTGATAGACCTGGCCACCTCTCCATGCCTACCCCCCCCCCCCCTCTTCATTTTTGCCTAACTTCGTTCTTGTATCGGTTGCAGGGGAAACAGAAGCAAAAAAAAAAAAAAAACACAGATCCCCCGCCTTGTGGAAATCGGTCTCATGCGAAGTAACGAGCGTGTAGTCGTCTATGTTGCATTTTTTAGCTTTCCTGCAAGCGTTACGATGTGCATTGACGTGTTTTTGTAAGCGTAGTAGTTGTGTGCACATCGTAGCTTTAACAGGCACGTCGACTGCACTGGCGTTTATAGGGTAACTTATGGACTGACGTAACGTCAGCACTCACTTTCTAGCACAGACGTCAGTATTGTCGAAACGAAGTGGACTTTACGATGAGATGATGTGAATATCAAACGTAACTTTCGTTAGCGTATTCCTCCGGGGTCGAGCAGCGCTTGAATATAGCTTCCTGAATCAGAAATACAAGCGTAATGTTTATTAAGCGGAGCCAACACTGGAATGACAATTGCCGTTAATCTGGCATGACGCATCATAGGAGAACATATGTAATCTTTAATCCTTTGTTATAACATTAGATATCCAGCACTGCAAGCACAATTCATTCATTCATTCATTCATTCATTCTTTATTTACAAAATACTTTACAATATACAAAAGCATTACTGGACCCATAGCCATTGGCTAGTTCCGGGTCCACAGGCAACTTAGGGTATGAAATGCAGCACGCGAGCAAACAGAAACAGAAGACGTGATACATAATAGTAATATTACCATACATAAATCATACACAAATATAAATATAACATCAGTGTTCTATTATCCTTCTCGCACGCGAGCGAACAAAGCAAATACATAACAATGAGTATGACATGCACAACTTAAGCATTGACACGCACAACTTATGCAAGAATGTAAATATAAAGAAGTGTACTCTCATCGACAGTATTTTTCAAAAAAGTATTTTCTGACAGCAGACCTGAAGTTGCGGGCTTCTTTTATATGTATTGGCAGAGAATTCCAAATAAGTGCGCCGTTAAATTCCACGAGCCTTTTCCCGTACAAATTATGACATGGAGGCAGATTAAAACACTGATTAGTTGCAGCTCTTGTATTTCGTAGCGGGATCTTAAACAATGTAATTGGAAGCGGATCATTGGTATCGATAATACTATGAATGACCTCAGCAATTTTCAATTCATATAATGCATGCACTGGCAACACATGCAATGAGCTGTACAAGTACGTACTGGATTGAGTACGCGAAGAAGTGATAATTCTTAATGCCCGTTTTTGCAGACGGAATACAGGATCAAGGTAAGTTGTAAAGGTGTTACCCCATGAATCGATACAGTAAGATATGTGACTTTGTATAAAGGAAAAGTACAGAATGCGTAGGACAGGATATTCAAAACATTCACGAGCCTTAAGAAGAATATAACATCCGTAAGCAAGCTTGGAACAAAGGTGTTTAATGTGAGTTTTCCAGTGCATGTCTGAGTCTAAGAAAATGCCTAAATAGTTATAGGAGAAAACTTGTTGTAGTTTTATACCTTGTAATGATATATCCAGTGTTTCAGTATTGAGTTTTTTCTTCCTGGAATGAAAAACTGTATACTTAGTCTTACTAAGATTAAGGGTCAGCTCATTGGATGTGAACCACTTAAAAACATTTTCTAACTCAGCATTTATTTTATCCTGTATATCAAGCAGACTGTCACCAGTAAATAGAAGAGCGGTGTCGTCAGCATACATCAAAGCCTGTGAATGCCTAAGCGTTGCAGGGAAATCATTTATGTAGAGTGAGAAAAGCATGGGTCCAAGGACGGAACCCTGTGGCACACCAGTTAGTACGGTTTGTGAAGTAGACGTATAATTTTTAAGTATTACTTGCTGTTTGCGGTTACTGAGGTAGCTTCGGAGCAAGTTGTGGATTTTGCCCCTCAACCCTAGATTGTTAATCTTGTTCAGTAATATATGATGGTCAACTGTATCGAAGGCCTTTCTAATGTCGAGATAGGCAACGACCGCAATTTTATTCTGCTGGAGAGCCGTATTCAGTAGGTGCGTAAGGGTGAAAACAGCGGAAGAAGTAGATTTCTGAGGTCTGAACCCGTGTTGGTGGGGGCTCAGTATATTGTATTTGGATATGAATTTGTTTATGTGCACCGATAGTATCTTTTCAAAAACTGTGTTGATAACTCTAGTAATCGAAATCGGCCGATAACTTGATGGATTAGAACGATCTCCGTCCTTATAGATCGGAATTACTTTTGCTATTTTAAATTCTGAAGGATATATTTCGGAATCAAGGGAGTGATTAAATAGGTGTAGGAGGGGACCAGCTAAGATGTCAATGTTGTCCTTAATTAGCTTAACAGGTATTTGGTCAAGCCCAGCTGCCTTAGGTCTTAGCCCATTAACAACTGCTATTATTTCATCCACTGTGATATCTTCAATTACCATAGTGTTCACCACAGATTGGATAGACTGCGTACATTCGGTGATTTGAGGAAGTTGGTTTGCTAGTTGCGGTCCAATATTTACAAAATACTCGTTAAATTCTTCAGCTGTATCCTGGTTAAGTACATCAGGCAATATACGCTGCTCTGAACGAAGCCCTACTGCACCTGTTACAATATTCCAAATTTTACCGGTGTTGCCCTGAGCATTAATGATAAGAGAAGAGAAGTATTCTTGCTTTCTTTTACGCAGTAGAGATACCGACAGGTTCCTGAAACGCTTAAACTGGGTCAGATAATAATTATTGGTTTTAGCACGTTTCCACTTGTCATGCCATTTTTCTTTCTCTTTCAGTATGCGTAGGATGTCGTGAGTCATCCATGGGCATATAGGGGCAACATATCGACCCGAGGACTTGTGTGTGGTGCTCTGCAATACGGCACTCTGGAGTACTGTAAAGAAGTTTGTATATTCTTTATTGATGTCGGTATCATAGGTATCAAAGAAGTTTACATGCTGCAAGTTCTCACGAGCTAATCGATAGTCAATATTTTTCTGCGGTTCATAACCAGATATGTTCGCGGTTATCTTTCCATGGATTTTAACCGCAACAAATATGGGTATGTGATCGGCTATTGGATCTAGGTAAGTTCCGGCCCATCTGTTAGATGTGATGTTCGTTAGCGCATGGTCTATTAAAGTGCTAGAATTGCCTGTGATACGCGTTGGCTCTGTTATAAGATTGTGTATGTTATATGATTGCAAAAGTAAGGTGTAATTGTAAGTATCTCCAGAAACAGCTATATTAAAGTCTCCAACAATTACAGTTACAACAACAATTACAATTACAATTGAACCGACATTACACCTGCATCGGGTGTTTTTCCAAAACAGTTTCAAGACGTGGCGTGACTCCGTGATAGAATACCTGACTGCCACACAGAATACTTCGATTCGTGCTGGGATCCTGATTTTTATTCTTTGCATTAATTGGGTCAGCGCTGCCGATGTCTGTTTTTCATTAGACTCTCGCATTTCAATTACGAATGTGTGTTCTTGCCGTTCCTGGGAAGATATCAACTGTCAATGACCTATGGCTCATAGCCGCTTATACCGTGGCCTGTGGTATACGGGTGTGTGCCACATGTGTCTGGAGGAAAGGGTTTGACGAGGTACGCGACTAGATTTATGTCATGACCAAACAGTCACATTCGTCAAACCTTCTTACCCTTAATTTTGGTATACACCATGTTAAGGAGGTGATCCCGAGAGCACCCAGACGTAGGCGGATAGATAGATAGATAGATAGATAGATAGATAGATAGATAGATAGATAGATAGATAGATAGATAGATAGATAGATAGATAGATAGATAGATAGATAGATAGATAGATAGATAGATAGATAGATAGATAGATAGATAGATAGATAGATAGATAGATAGATAGATAGATAGATAGATAGATAGATTAGATAGATAGATAGATAGATAGATAGATAGATAGATAGATAGATAGATAGATAGATAGATAGATAGATAGATAGATAGATAGATAGATAGATAGATAGATAGAAACGCTCAATGTTGCTGGGGTTCGCTAAAAAATGCCTTGCAATAAAAAAAATATGGATGGAACGCTGGTGCGTGTTCTTCAACTGGCCAGGCTCATTGCATCGGAGTGTAACAATGATCGCAGCTGCGTGCCAATCGCTACTTCTATGGAATATTTGCTTGCACTGACCCTTTTCGAAACAACTCTAACTTGAAAAGACTACCGGCATACTTTTCGGGCTTACCGTATTTACTCGAATCTAAGCCTCTCTTTTTTTTTCGAAAAAACGATGTGCGAAAGTCGGGGGGGGGGGGGGGGTGTCGGCTTAGATTTGAGTACGATGATATTAGGTTTCTTTTTTTCTGGCCTTGCGGATTTCGGGGGTCGGCTTAGAATCGGGGCCGGCCTATATTCGAGTAAATACGGTAAATGTAAAACGTTGCACTAGTGATGCAGCAATATGCGTAAATTGACTATCGATAGCATCGATAGTTTTTTAAACTATCGGTAGTGTAAGGAAGCTATCGATAGTACTACTATCCATAAACTATCGATAGTATAATCGATAGTGCAATTGAACGTACCATCGCTAGTATTGCTACCGACGATACTTTCGATAGCGCTATGAATAATCAGGCTGTTGTTGGCCGGCGTTATTGTCAAGACACTTGCGATAGTCTACTGTAAGCAATAATGAGTTCGTTTAATTTCTGAGGAATATTTAAAATGCGAAGATGCCGAAATAACCAGTTATATCTTACAGTTAACCAACTATGATCTTGATACGTTTATGTTGGTACGTGAAACCCCAGCAATTATTACTTGATATTTTTATTTTGAAATCACTAAATGCAATACAAATTTGAAGTCACGCAGTTTCGCCATATGTAACGGCTGTTTTTCCGCTACAGATGAACAGTTAAACTTAATTATCATGTGTCGGCCAAGCATTCTGGTCAAGGAACATAATTATGTGAACTTTCTCGCCCTTCAGCCTGCTCCACCATATACCACGCACTCGGGGAACAAAGTTTATACTGCAGCGAGATCGCAAGGTCAATTTTATGCTATGGATAGTACTCTCAAACTTACCCTTGATAGCTCCACCATCGACAGCTCGATAGTGACTCAACGATCGATAGTATCGATAGTGCTGTCGATAGTTCAGCATCCCTACATTACACTCAAGCAGCACTCGTTCTAGACACGTCGCAAAAATATTTTAGGTAAGCTAGAGCGCGTCATACGCCATAAAATAACAAGCGCGATTGCACTTAATTGTGATTGTGCGCCATGAGTATGCATAGTTATGCGGGGCGTGAGGCAAGCACGATGTGGACACATGTGCGACGATTGCGCCTGCAACATACAAGAAACCTCTCGCGTACGTAATTAATATGACTTTTTTCGTCCATAATAAGCTTCAGTTCATGAGGCTTCCCTCGAACATGGGATGTCTACGAACACAGTCCTTGAATCGCAACAGCGTGAACTCTGCGTGTCTTGACGCCACAGTAAATGAGATAGGTGCACCGTTGAAAACTTCATCGTCTTCGATTAGGCACCGGGGCCTTTCTTCGTAAGTTTCAAGCTGTCCCGTAATGTTTCCTACCAACTATAAAAGGCAACATCATTTTGCAGTCAAATTGAATAAACGCCGAAAAATAAGAATGCACTACGAGAAGGACGAGACAAAGCCGGACAAGATACAGTCGACAGTTCTTTCGGTCCGCCATCTTGCGTAACCTTGCGCGCCCCTGTGCACTGCGAATAAGCTATCAATGTGGAAGCTACTCAAATAAAATCAAAATAAAGAAAATCTTTATTCCGATGCACAGCGAACACTTCATGCCGAGGAAATCGGGCTAAAGGTGTTTCAATACACCTGACGAGAGCCCAACTTCCCTTCGGTAGTTCAGGCACAAGCTGCACCATGAATTTTAGAAAAGTGTTACACAGCGATGATACAATATTGTACAATGTTATAAAATGTGTCAGTTATGCAATGTATGAGGCCACTACATCGGATGAAAGCACGTGCCAAGTTAAGCGCAGTTATAACAATTACAAAATAACATACATCTCAACCAGTCACATATACTCAACAGTCGTTTAAGACGTCTGCTATTAATAGGTGGTAAACATTTATTACACATAAGTGATCATAACAAGATCACCTAATTAAGAAGACAATACAAGATTACTGAGTTATTTTACATTTCTGCTCAGGGGCGTAGCCAGGGGGGGGGGTTGGGGGGTTCAACCCCCCCCCCCCGAAATTTTTCAGTTTTGCTTGTGCACATACAAACATGCGCATACATACATGCGCACGTACATACAAACAAACACATACATACATGCGCACATACAAACTCACGCACGAACATACATAAAGTATGGTTGAAACCCCCACCCCCCCACACCACCCCCCCCCAGAAAAACATTTCTGGCTACGCCCCTGTTTCTGCTAATAGCAAACTGTTTAGCATATTTGAGGAAGGGTTTGAATATTCCCTTATTAGAAAATTGATTGACGGACGAGCATCTAATTCACGAGGTATGATAACTGAAAGTTTTTGAAAGCTATAATTTGTTCGTGTTCTATCGAAGTCATAGTGCTTATGTCGAAAGTCGTAAGGTGTGCTAACATTTAGATATCGTTGTTGAAAACTTTTTTTCATCATTTATGACAAGTTTGTACATACGAATTGATAAGTATATTGGTGAAATGTTCAGCAGACTGTGTTTTAGAAATGTACTTTTTGTGCTTTAACGGATCGACAGACTTTCTGTAGCTCGTACAGCTCTTTTTTGGAGTGTTGAAAGCGTTAGTCTGTGCGGTGGTTCCTCATACATGCAATAATGAAAATGAGAATAAACAAGCGAGTAGTACAATAGCACCTTTATTCTAACCGGTAATGTATAACGCAATTTATTTATTATGCCTATAGAGCGAGCAACTTTAGTGGATAATTAATAGATGTGTTCTGACCACAACATATTCTAATGAAATACAACCCCAAGAAATTTGATTTTTGATTCGCGTGCAATGTTGTTTGCAATATTTCAAACAGTATCTCTGTGTGTTCTGTCTCTGTTTGTATCTGGGTGCTCGTCCGTCGTCTTTTGCGCTGTTATTTTACGATCATGAGCGACCAACTAGCCCGATTTACCACCATTGTGAAGTTCAAACAAAACTCATTACGAATGGTTTTATTCGCTGGTCTGATTAGTACATGGTTTGTTTTTGTAACGTTTAATTACAACCGATTTGTTTGTAGCCATATTGATAGTTCAGATAACCATGCGTTTGCTGTACACTGTCATTATTGACAATCCTGGCCGGCGAAAAATACATTCGTGACGTTAGCATAAATCGCAATGTCCTTAGTGCCTTATACGTTAACTACGTCGTTGATATATAGTAAAAATAGGACGGGACCCTTGTGGTACGCCTGTTGAGGTGATTCTTGTGTTTGACTTAATATTATTGACATATGTGGATTGTTGGCGATTATTTAAGTAGTTACTTAGTAAGTCATACGCAACGCCTCATATACTGTAATACCTCAATTGTCTGTTTAGTGTGTCATGGGCTACTGAATCAAGGGACTTGCGCAGATCCAGAAATATACTCACTGTTATTAGTTTACGCTCAGAGTTGTCGAGCATTTCTTCCTTTGTACCTATTAGGGCGGATTCTGAATTTTTGTTTTTCTAAATCCGTAGTGTTCATCTACCAAAATGTTATTATCGGAAATGTAACTATATAGACTATCGTCAATTACATATTCAGCAACTTTTGAAAAAGCTGACAGCACAAAGATGAACCTATAGTTATTTAGGTCATCTCTGTTACCGCCGTTGTAAATCACACTGACTCGGGCCAGTTTCATGTCATCAGGAAAAGAGCCGGTGGTCAGCATGACGTTGTAAATGTGTGCCAGGTGACCGGCAATAATATCGGTGATTACTTTACCTGGCTTTGTCGTTATGTTGTCTGTACCAGGGGCACACATGGGCCTCAGAGAATGTATAATATCAAATATTTCATCTTCACTGCATGGTGATAAAAATGTAGATTTTTTGCTAATAGATAGATTATATATCGCTTATATAGATTAAATAGATAGAAATATAGATTTTCGCGACAACTGCTATTGTCGAAGCGAGAACGCTTCGACAACAGCAGTGACACGGCAGATAACCTTACTTGCACACTCGGCTCATGCGACGAGCAAGAAGTGCTCGTTTACACGCGTTTCTATGGCGACTCAACGAGAAAACTGTGCGTCAGGTAAGACGACCATCGCTATGAAGAAGTAGTGTAAAACAAAACTCTCTCTCTCTACGGTGCTGGCCTTTGAGCCCAGACGTTCCAAAGGCGAGCGTCATCATCAGTGATCACACAGCCGTGCTCGCAGAAAGTGCATACATCTAAACTATAAGAGTGCGTTGTAGCCGTGGCGCAAAACAAACGTAAAAGGACAAGGATTTCTACGAAAGCTTCGTGGAATTTCGTGCAGTGGAAGACGATCTCTCTGATACAAGATGTATAGCCGCCATGAACGACTGTAAAGACCAGGAAAACTTCGATTTTTAAAAAAACTTTATGCAAAACACGCGTGTCGGTTGTCTCGGGATGCGCCTTCCATGGCGCCACCGTTCCAGACGCTGACGAACGCTTGAAAGATGATAAACGCCGCGCCCATGCCGCCCAAAAACAACGTCCGAGGGAAGGCTGCAATAAAGCTCTACGCTTAGACAACTTGAAAACGCGATTCTGCGTGGATTTTCTTCTTTAACATTGCAGCAAATTGAAGGTGGATGGCAGCCACGTATAAGTGAGGGCTAGCTTATCGCATGACTTGCGTCATGAGAGAAGAAGAGGAAAAACAGAAACTTTGCCCACTTCTGATGACAGCAACCGATGGTTTTCCAGACCCCCGTACTTTTTCGTGTATCAGTGAGCCATTTACGGACACGACTAGCAAAAGCGCCTGCTCAGCCAAACGCTGCCTGTGCCACCACATCTTCCGGCGTGACGTACAGTGTTATTTCCGCAACAGCCACCGCGCGTTGATGAGTTGTCCAATGATGTTAGGTCCAAAGGCGTCGAAAATCAGCCCAAGTCACGCACGCCCGGCTATCTTTGTTACGGCGACAAACCATTGGCTCTCATTTCACGGCTTTTGCGTACACTCGCCTTCACTGAGTCAAGAGGGAGGCGTCGACGAATGGCGTAGAAACACGCGAAGCACAATGCTGCACTTGGCCCCGGCGTCATCCCGCAGACGGCCTAGCTCGGCTGTGGTTATTGTCGCAAATCGCTGCCTCCTGTCGTCCAAGGTGACTCAGACACCCCAAGAGCTGCAGCTGAATCAACAACAAAAACAGCGTGCGAAAAGCCTCCTTGTCGCGTGTGGACAGCAGCTGCGCAAGCCCCTTTTGTTCGTAGTTGAACCTGAGTTACAGCAACGCGACTTCGCGAGATCCAGCGTGAGGATCCATTTTGTAAAAATAAAGCTCATTGGATGGAACTTACACGCATTACACCCGTACTAGGATTATCTTGAAGACCATGTCCCTTCCACCCACATTCTGTGATTGGAGTGCAATCGTCCGCTATGATGTACACCAGGGGTCGGCACCTTGCGGCCAGCGTGCCGCATGCGGCCTGTGGGGCAGTAATATGCGGCCTCTGGCAAGACATCAGAACGACCCCCCTCCCCTTGTCACTTCCTATCTGAAGGCCGACATGGCCGTTTTGGCCTCAAATGGGGTTGGATAGGAACAAAGAAAGATCGCTTCCCCATTTCCACACTTAGCCGGATAACGTCATCACTTCGTGGATTTTGCCTGAAATAAACTTCTACTGCTACTTCTTTGCACAGGTCCAAAAAAGAGGGTATTAAATTGAACAGAATTTTATTCGAACGTTCATGTTCCGCAAAAAAAGGGGGAAGAAATCTAGAGTCTATGATTTACGAAAACATTCGAGTAGCATCCGATTATTTCAGAATCCTTTAAGGTGGGAATATGTACCAGTTAGAACTGGCTGATCTGCAGACAGACGATGGTCTCAAAGACGCATTTGATTCGAAAGAGTTTTACGCTGGCCTCCCAGACTCAACGTTCTCGAGTTTGAAGAAATAGCAGGAGCCGTGATAAAAGTGTTCGGTTGTAAATACGTCTGCAAAGAGACTTTCTCGGGAATGATGTTCAGCGAATCAAACTTGCGTTCTCGACTAACCGACGAACACTTCCACGAACTTCTGCGTCTGTCGGTGAGCTACCTTAATTCCAGTTTTTACATTATTGTCAATTCGCAGAAGTATCCGTCGCAGTGAAGCCCTGTCCACCTTATCGACGCAGCAGCTATCCTAGCATAGTTATCGTGCGGTGGCGTCTTTGTTCGCGCACGGCACCGGTACCGCGCAGAGTGGCGCGATATTTTGCGAACGTATGTATACGTAAGTACGTGATCGTATTTCAATTGCAATCGCTCGAGAATATCACCTCATCTCTTCGAAGAACCTACTTTCACGAGGGCTATGCTGAAAGGATCGACTATACATGCGCTCACTCGACGCATTTTTGATCACCGCGTTAGCGTTTGTTTACGTCGACGCTGGCTGCCCGAGCGTTCGATTTCACAACCTGAGAGCAACTTCGCGTTGTCTCGGGATCCAAACACACGTGACCATGACGTTGTTTTCTGTCTCAGACGGAACCAGTTAGCTGTCCTCTGGCTCTCCGCGAGCTGCCAAATCCGAACATCAGAGTCCCATCCCAAGACGACGTCGTTTCCTCAACAGTTTCCTCCCTGAGCGCGGTCTGGGCAGGCCCTCTTCCTCCATTGATGCTTCCTCTGTGCCGTCGCGAAATCGGACCCGTTTTCTGAACGGCGAGAGATACTTGACGTGCGTGAGCGAAACAGCCTGCGTACGCCAACCCGAGGAGGGCAAGCGGCGCACAGCGAGCCGCTGTGTCGCTAGCATGGCCAAACATTTAGTCGACTGGATAATCGAACCTCCAACGAACTCAAACTCAACGACTCTCGAGCATACAAGCCTGACGCGCTAACCACTATACTTCACGAAAATAAAGATTTTTTGGCGCGAACATGTCGTATATGCCTGCCGCTTTGGTATGCTCAGGCGCTCAGATTCACTTTAGTGAATTTCAGCTCTCTACGGAATGAAATCAATTGATTTAGGTCGCACGTAGCGGGCCGCTCCCACGTCGGGACAGATAGGCCTAGCCTCTCCGCCACGTCGCGGGCCCATTGGACGGCCCATAGTTGTGCTTGCAAACCGGACTGCGTAGGGCAGCATCCCACTTGTACGATCGTTGTAACGTCGTGGTCACCCCGTAACGCGGCGCACCGCCAGAGCGTGCGTTCTAACCTGGCAAAGTCTGAGCAAAGCGCGCAAGGGTTTGAAGTGTGAATTTCGTGATAGATCCTCTACAAGAGTGCAGGGCTACGATATCCCCGCCCTGCAAGAGCCTGAGTGCCAATGCCTGAAGCCTGCTCAATTTACTGCGCCGTCGCACAACACTAAAGAGTCCACGCTTAAAAGAAAGAGCAGGGCCACCAACTAACTGTTAGGTAGTAAGCGCTTGTCACAATATTTATTACCTACGCAGTAACTGAAGCTAGTAACTGATGAGTTCGTGACTTTACTATACCATGACACATACTACTTGCGGTTACTACCTACAAAGAAATATTAATTCGAAGTTACTAACTTTACTAGCCTGACAAGCCCAAATAAAAAAGTGGGACCGTATGGCATTGTCTCTTATTGACCTGATACGCACCACAATGACGACCTCATACACCAATTAAGACGTAGAGGCATGAGCGAACCATACACGAGAACACACACACGTATAGGCACGCGCAGAAAATAAAGGCTTCTATGCTACACACATTGTAACAGCAACCCTAAGGATATATACAGCCCTACTTTGGGGTAGCGTAGAGTGTACAGGCTTGCATATGATGTTTCGGACCCGGGTTTTTATACCTTATTATGTGCATATGCGTGTGTCATGACGTATCATAAAACTGTTATTCTAACAAAATTACGGAAATAATACTTTGGCCAATTTTTTTAGAACACTTTCGCAATTACAGCCTAACATACCGCAGCCGACTGAGGTAGAAACGTTTACTAACACACCACGTACAGAAGTAGTAACCTCCACTACCCATGACACCCATATTGCCGTAGTAACGGCAATATTTACCACCTCTATAGGAGAAAACGTTATAGAAAGGTAGTAAAGTGCCAAGGGGGTAGTAAATGCAGCAGTTACTACCCTTTTTACTACTTTCTATTAAAGAGTGTTGAGCAAAAAGGCACAGCGGACAGTGAGTGTCTACATGGGTGCACCCACATCGAAGTCCGTCATGCCGGGTCAGTAGCCATACCCAGGGGGCAAATTGTAAGAGCTGCAACTACTGTTCTATGTAGACACGCTTAGATTTCGTGTTATGAACAAGTTCTGTGAAAGAAGAATCAACGTTCCCTTTTTTATTCGGTTTCAAACTCGTTCAGAAGCTCAGCTGGACCTTTGCGTCAACTGTGGGCACTAGCTCTGGGCCAGTCTTCATCCCTGTTAAACCTTTTCTTACTACCAGGTTTATCCGTCATGATTCTCGCCTGCTGACCCGAAAGTCGCGGGGTGGAATCCCGGCCGCGGCGGCCCCATTTTGATGGAGGCGAAATGATAGAGAGCCGTGTACTTAGATTTGGGTTCACGTTAAACAAGCCCCGATGGATGAAATTTCCGAAGAACTCCACTACGGCGTCCGTCATAACCATATTGCGTTTTTCGGACGTAAAAGCCCAAAAAATGATTATTAATAAATGCGACGCATTTCTTAGCGAACCAAATGCACTTTGACCGTTTCTATCTATCTATCTATCTATCTATCTATCTATCTATCTATCTATCTATCTATCTATCTATCTATCTATCTATCTATCTATCTATCTATCTATCTATCTATCTATCTATCTATCTATCTATCTATCTATCTATCTATCTATCTATCTATCTATCTATCTTAAACGCGAAGAATCTCTTAGCAAACCCAACGCACTTTGAGCGTTTCTATCTACGTACTAAGTCTGGGTCCTCTCATGATCACCTTCTTAACATGGTGTATACCAAAATTGACATGAGAGAGGAAGAGGTTTTGACGAATATGACTGTTTGGTCATGACATAAAAAATAAAAAAAATTCCGCAGATCCCACGTACCGTGGGAGTCGATGTTATGCGAAGCGTGCGGCGGGTAGGTGACTGTGGCGTAACTTTTTTTACTGAGCGACACGTTACAAAATGACGCTAAAGATTTGTATAAATTTTATACGCACACATATATATGTTGAAGAGCCGCACATTTGTTATATAACCAGTTGTTTACGGTGAGTAACGCTGCCAATGGCAACGTGAAAATTACCAACACCAGAAGCAGTAAGCTGATATGTAGTGCTTATACGTGTCCCGAGAACGCACGGACGTTTCACGAACCCGTGTGCATGTGTGCAAGACGTTCTTGACAATTCTTGAACAAGGGCATCATCACCGTGATCAGTGAGCACCAGCAGCTGGTCATGACTTGTTGTAGGATCCTGTCGTGATCGTGGTGACGAGGGGTCCGTGTAGTGAAGTATGTGGTATAGTAGAGCTGTTGGAATTCGTGGATGCCTCGGCCATTTCGTGGACAAATTGTCTGTCGAGAGAGCCGGCAACATGTCGGAAGCTGAAGCCACCCTTCGCGTTGGGGAGGCATAGGCCGTCGAGGCCGATAGGCCTGGATATTGCTACGTAGACCAACATCAGTGGATGGTGTTTGTCGTATTCGTAGACTACCTGGGCGTATGTGGCTTACGTAGCCTAGTCTACAAAGCGGCTGTCAATCAATCTGGCATCATCCTCGGTCAGCATGAGGCCATCGCCCAGCCTCGTAAGAAATGAAGAGGACACTGCGTCGATATGGTGGACGAAGTGCACTTTACGGTGCGGTGATGTGGATATCATAAGCAACTTTCGTTAGTGTATTCCTACGGGGTCGAGCAATGCTTCAATATAGCTTGCTGAATCATAGGAATACAAACGTAATGTTTATTAGACTGCTATAAAAGCGGAGCCAACACTGGAACTACAGATGTTATTCTGATATGACGCCTGTATCGTAGGAGTATCATGTGGTGTTTATTGCTTTCTTGTAAAATTAGATAGCCAGCACCACAACCACAATTGACGTTGCACCGCTATTACGCCTGCGTAGGCTGTTTTTCCAAACCAGTTTATAGACCTGGCGTGGCTCAGTGGTAGAATACCTGATTGCCACGCAGAATGCTTGAGTTCGATTCCTGCTGGGATCTTAATTTTCATTCTTTCCATCCATCGAGTCAAAGCTGCCGATGTTGGTTTTTCTTAACGCTCTAGCATTTAAGTTACCAATGTCTTTTCTCGCCGTTCCTGGGTTGATATAAACTGTCAATCACCTGTGGCGCATACCCGCACACCGCGGCCCGTGGTAAACGGGTATGTGCCACACGTGTCTAGTGAAAAGGGTTTGACAACGTACGCGACAGGATTTTAACGTTATACATGTCATGACCCGGCAATCATATTCGTCAAATCCTCTTACCCTCCCATGCAAATGTTGGTCTACACCAAGTTAAGGAGGCGATCATGAGAGCACCCAGACGTAGGCGGCTAGATAGATAGATAGATAGATAGATAGATAGATAGATACGTAGATAGAAAAGCTTAAAGTGCCAAAGGTTCGCTAAGAAATGCTTCGCATTTAATAACGTGGAAACACTGTCGCGTACGTCGTCAAACCCTCTCCTCCAGGCACGTGTGGCACATACCCGTATACCACGGGCCGTGGTATACGGGTATGCGCCAAGGTGATTGACAGTTTATATCTACCCAAGAACAGCGAGAACAGACAGTGCTATGCGAGAACGCTAAGCAAAACCGACATCGGCAGCGCTGAACCGACGAATGCGAAGAATGAAAATTAGGATCCCAGCAGGAATTGAAGCCAGGCATTCTGCGTGGCACTCAGGTATTCTACCACAGAGCCACGCCTGGTCTAGAAGCCGCTTTGGAAAAAGGCACTATGCAGGCGTAATGTCGGTGCAACGTCAATTGTGGTTGCAGTGCTGGCTATCTAATTTTATAACAAAGCAATAAACACTACATATGTAATCCTATGATACAGGCGTCATGTCAGGTTAACGTCAATTGTGGTTCCAGTGTAGGCTCCGCTTTTTTATAGCACTGTGAATCACGTTATATTTGTGTTCCTATGGTTCAGCAAGCTATATTCCAGTGTTGCTCGACTCCGGAAGAATACGCTAACGAAAGTAACGTGTGATATTCACGTCATTGCACCGTAGTGTGCACTCTGTTTCGATAACACAGACGTCTGCTACGTAGTATCAGCACTCACAACTAACGTGAGTGCTGATACTACGTCAGACGTTAATCGCGTGCCGCGCGAGCACGCGAAGAACGTTAAATATCGGTCATGTGGTTGGTCAGCCATTCATTGCAGAGATTGCGGATGTAAACCTACGTTCGAAGAGTGCATCATAATCGCCAGAAGTAGAAACGAAATGACGCGGTTGACCATAGAAGCGCATAATATCTCGCGACTGGAAAACAGGTGCGTCAGTTAGCCTTCTGTAGCATTGTCAGCAAAAAAAAAACTGCTTCTTTGAGTGGCTGTGCACGGGTTTGATGGTGCTCCTTGGGACATGCGCATTTATGTACATCAAGTATAAAAAGCGTCACTCTGCTTCGAAACAAATTGCTAAAAGATTGCGCCCTCTGTCTTATGTCGTCTCTTCTTGCGTCCGTGTCCTTTATGCGCGACGTTGTACACGCTACTGCTTTTCTCAGATACTCAAGGCCTTTAGCAAGTGTCTCCCCTTCCCTCCTCACGCCTGCACCGAAGAATTTCCTTGCTATAGGCCTGGACCCGATGTACCCAACTACTCAAAATCCATAAATACCTAAGTCGGTCCAACTTGCAATGTTTGACTCAAAGGAATAAACAAGTTCTGCAGATCCCACGCCTTGTGGGAATCGGTTTCATGCGAAGCAGTCGGCGGGTAATTGTCTATGCTGCATTTTTTGGCTTTGAGCCAAGCGACGTAGATCCACCTCTTTTTACAAGTTTAGTAGATGTGTGCACATCGTCGGCATACCAGGAACGTCGACACTAGCGTTTAAAGGGCAAGTTGTGCTCTGACATAACGTCGGCAAACATGTTAGAGCTCAGGCGTCCGTATTATCGAAGCGAAGTGCACTTTACGGTGCAATGATGTGAATATCACACGTTCCTTTTGTTAGCCTATTCCTCCGGAGTCGATTAACACTTGAATATAGCTTGCTGATCCGTAGGAATACAAATTTAATGTTTATTACAGTGCTATAAAAGCGGAGCCAACACTGGAACCGCAATTTACGTTAACCCGACGTGACGCCTGTGTCATAGGAGTACATATGTAAGGTCTATTGCTTTGTTATCAAATCAGATAGCCAGCACCACATTTGCAATTGACGTTGCACCGGCATTACGCCGTCACGAGTACTTTTTCTCAAGCAGTTTCATGACACGGCGTGGCTCTGTGGCAGAATACCTGATTGCCACGAAGAATGCTGGGGTTGGATTCCTGCTGACATCCTATTTTTTATTCTTTGCATTCGTCGAGTCAACGCTGCGGATGTTGGTTTTTCTTAACGCTCTCGCATTTAAGTCACCAATGTCTGTTCTCGCCATTCCTGGGTAGATATAAACTGTCAATCACCTGTGGTGCATATCCGCGTACCGCAGCCCATGGTATACCGGTATGTGCAACACGTTTCTGGAGGAAAGAATCATGTCATGACCAGACATTCATATTCCTCAAATACTCATACCCTGCCATGTTAATTTTAGTCAACACCACGTTAAGGAGGTGATCACGAGAGCACCCAGACGTAGGCGGCTAGATACATAGATAGATAGAAGCGCTCAAAGTACCTTTGGTTCGCTAAGAAATGCTTCGCACTTAAGAAGTGGGCGTAGGGCTCTGCTCGCCTACTGCTTCGCGTGACATCGACTCCCTGAAGGAGTGGGATCTGCCGAATTTTTGCTGGGTTCACCTAACTTACTCTTCTACCGTGACATATTTCAACTCATCGTCAACGATTATAAAAATGTAAAAGAGCAACACCGACCGCGGGGAAAACAAGATAAAGAACGACGTTTCGGCTCCCTTGCCGGGAGCCTTGTTCACATTGAAAACGAGGAGGGTGAAGCGATATTTTTCAAGGCTTTGAAACTTGATGTAAGCAGCGGTTGTAGATACGACTAACGGTTCCGTAATTTCGACTCAATGTATTATCGGTCGTTTCTGTCAGAATGGATTCCAATTCGCGTCTTGAAGACAGATTTTTCTGTTTTTCTAACATCGTAGCGTTATCCAAATCGATTTGATAACTCGGGCTTCCTGCGTGCTCACTTGGAATAACGTTGTGCATCCAACTAATTATGTTGCGCGTCCAACTCACGCTTCCTGTCGGCTCGATCTCACGCCTTTTGTTTTTCTCTCATTATACAATGGCGCCGTGGCTTCCGTTCGAGGATAGGCTGTGGCAGGAAATCCGTTGCGTTCTGCTCCACATTCAGCTATAACTGTGAGGCACAATAGGTGGCGCCAATACCTCAAAGAGTGTATGCATCTGTGCTTAAACTCTCATCATGTTACTACGAAAAAAATTGGCACTTCCAACGCAGTGTTAGAGTCGCGCGAAGCTCTGAAACGTGCGCACATGCCTCTGTCTCTTTCTAATTTTATGCGTACACGTCCTGTAGCTTGTGGCCATGGGTATACGCCCCTGTTTTGCATATATCATATGCCAGGTGTTATGAGTGTACGTTCCTCAAGGTCTTAATGTGTGCTTCAATGGTTCATTTAACGTATTGCCCTGAGAAATGAATCATCGAGCACATTTGGAGCCTAAGGAAATTTTTTATATTGCCCAAGTAGTAGAGTGCAGACATTCCATTGCAACGTTCGTCTACATGTGCCGCTTATAATTGTTGTGTATGCTGCCAGAGTTGCACCTTTGTTTCACGTGCTCAATATTAAGACGGCAGTGATTTTTAGTGGGAGCGAACCGACCCACTGCCTCTAACTTAGAAGAATCGTTTCGAGAAATTACAGTGTCAACGCCCACTAAATGACCACTGGACGGCCCCCTTCGGCAAGGCAACCAAGAGTGAGATAGCGAGAGCTCTACCCGCGCATGCAGCAGAGAAACCTAACCCCACATGCAGCGTTCGAGAGCATCGGCAAGCACAAATTGAGCGGTGAGGTCTATCAGTTGCCACCAGCAGACCCCGCAGCAGGTGGCCAAATGCTGGGCACTCAGCGAAAAGCATTGCGCGGTCGCTACTTCCGGAGGACCTTGGGAACTTTCTGAGCGTCAAGCTCCGACGTGACGTGAACAGCTATTGCCAGCCAAGATGACAGACGGCGTTCAGAGCACCACAGTCCTCGAGCAGCAGCCCCAGAAATGCGTGAGGCTCTCCGGTCGCATGTATGTGCCGTTCGGACTGGCCTGAGTGGGCGGATACTACAACAAAAGATTGGTTACAACTCTAGAAGGCAGGGCTCACCCGAATGACCGAAGCGCTGCAACTGTTTGCCTCCACGTTTAAAGGATATAGTCCCGCTCATTTCTGGCAGTAGGAACACGCACTGACCGACGTTCTTTCCACCTGCAGGCGAGCATCTTCAGCTCCCCGTGATCAATATCCAGCTATTGGCTTCCACGTTTATCGTTTCACCGAACATCCTGACCTTTACCAGGTGCGCGTATGAAAATTTCTCGCTGCTTTCAAAGCCAAATGTTGCTTGTTCCGCCAGCCCACAGCAGGAAGAGGATAAAAGGGGGCGAAAAGGGACCGGCACCTTATTAACGCGAGAGCGTTAAAGAGCTCGTTTCGCAGAAATTCATTTGCCGGTGGCGGCTGCGTCGGCGGCGGGGTCTTTGGTTGTGAGCGAAAAATCAGTGTTATCCGTGAGCGAAAATTCGAGGCAGATGCAAATAAAGAAACAATAAACGGTTTGGGTGGGCCCGTGGATCCAAACCTGCGATCCCTTGCTCCGTGGCACGATGCTTTTAGCCGCTCGGCCACTACGCATACAACCTCTAGCATACTAACGGTGGGATATTTATATACACCATGTAGCGTTGGTGGTAAGCACATGTGAGAGGTTTTCCAGCGACTTGACACACCACCCGCGAGATGGCACAAAGGGCCCACGGCAGCGCTTTTAAATGGCATTGCGCCGCAGTGTGGCCGCGTTTCGTCGCGCCGCGTGCATCGATATCGGACCCGGAGGGCGTCTGCCCCTTCCTTGCGGCACGGTTTAGGTCTCCACCGAGAAGCTATTGGGAAGGCGATACGAACGCGGTCCGATTACGCTATCACGCTGTACTCTTTAAAGCGAAGCTCAAGCACCCTCCAAGTTTTTGTGACAGCAGTCGCGGCAATGGGAATACTACGCATTGACCAGTTGCTCTTTGCATCTGCATGTTAGTCATACGCTTCACGTATCATTGTTAATTTGCAAATAAATTATTGCTGTAACTATGGCCAGATATGACATAACTTCTTATCTTTACTTCTGCTATCGTGTACTTGCTATTGTGCTTGTGTTACCTCGCATTTCTAGGCCTACGCGTTTCACCAGACGTTCCGGGTCTAACCGATGAATGATGCGTAAAGATTGGATCCTCACAAAAAAATTAGCGAACTGAGTACACCTATACGAGTAATTGTGCGAATTTTGCGTCCCAAAACGATGATATATTAAAGAGGGACGCTGTAGTTGAGAGCTCGAAAGTCTCGGCAACCTGGGGTTCTTTAACGGGAACTTAAATCTAAGCACACGGGCCTTCAGCATTTGGCCTTCATCGAATGCCACGACCTGCGACTTTCGGGTCAGCAGTCGAGCACCATAACCACTAGACTATCGTGGCAGATGAAATTGGATCTCGCAGCGGTAAGCGAAGGTCTTCTTGGCGACATCTTTGGGAAATTCCTGCTGAAGGCCAGCAATTCAGGCGTAGACGAGTCCAACTCAAGAACAGAACTGACAGTTTGGAAAGCAACGTTGAAATCCTAAAGAAACTTTTGTCTAGAAGCTGAGAAAGTTTATGAACTCGAACAGTAGACTGAACAACATGGATATTCTTTCCACGCAAGGAGAGGACAGCGCCACGGTCATACACACCATTGGCAATAAAATTGGTTGCCCCAACCAATCTCCTTCGTCGAGCTCGTGCCAAAGCATAACGCAACGATATTATCGCCCGCTTCTGCTCGAGAACTATGAAATCTGACAAAACCACGCAAAGCAAGACATTGATATCGGCCTTACAGCAACAAAAGAGAACCTTGTGTATGAACACTTGACACTAAAAAATGACGCTCTGTCTTTTAAAGCTTTGCGTCTAAAGAAATTAAAAAAAAAACATGGCAGGCGACCCTAATGTTTCACCTAAGTGTCCTGTGTGGCGCGAGCATGGAAAGTGTTTACGAGCCAGACGTGTTTTAGGGGCGAAGCTCCTTAAGGCGGCACCCGTTCGTCCCTCGTCGTGCTCGTAGTAGTGAGTAACAAGTCTTACCCTTTGACCTCCAAGGTGGTGCCGGTGGGAGATTTCTCCTGTGCGTTGTTGAACAATAAAAAATTCGCAGCGTGCGCGTTAACTAAAAGCCGAATTCTTCTGTCTCTGTAGAAGTGTAAGTGTTAGCTAAAAGCCGACTTCTTCTGTCTCTCATTCCCATTAGCAGCCATTGTTTACCTCCAAGGTAGTGCCTGGTGAGATTTCTTCTGTGCGTGATTAAACAATAAAATTTGTTCAAAACGCCGTTGATTGATGAAATAAACCAACGAAAGACGCCAGATGTTTGTAAAAACAAAACGAAAGAACGCCAGATGTTTCTAAAGCAAAACGAGAAAGACGCCAGCTGCTTAACGAAAGACGCAAGGTGTTTTCTAAAGCAATGGTTTTCTAAACAATGAAAATTCACAGCGTACATGTAAAATTAAAGTGAGCTGCAAGTCGTCATAACTCATCGAACCTTTAGTATAAACGCGCCCGATCTCACGTCGGTGATGATGTACTGGGCAGAATTCACGGAAGATTCACGGTTTACCGATGAACCTCCGCAGCTTCGCCCACTCATCATCATTCACTCCGTGGATATGCTGTGATTTTTTTTCTTTGGTGTCATTTTTTTCTTATTTTTACGTTTTTACTCACCTGTTTCTGTTATTTTTATCTTTCGGACTATTTTTCTTCTTCAGTTATTCTTCTTTCTTTCTCTTCTACATTTTTTGCTGGTTCGTTTCTTCTAACCTGTGGCTCACATCCGCATACCCGCATCGTTAATCGTGACGTGACTGACAAGCATGTCATGTTGTTGATGTCACGATCTATGTAATTCCCTATTTTTTTGTAGTCGCTATGTAGTTCCTGGATACCTTATTCTTTGAAAGATTCACCTTGCTATAGCCGACGTAGTGTTTAGGTTGCTACAATAAGTTGTCCTGACTACCTGCATGCAGGGATTCTGCTAAGAAAATGGCAGCCCCCCGCTATTTTTTTCTAATTAGTTGTTATGCCTAATCAGCTGTGTTTGTAACTACATCAAACTAAATTTATGCTACGCTATCAAATCTATCTGGAACCTTAATTACTGCCACCCTTTTCGTATGGTTCTCTTCGTCGCGTATTTTTTTAGCTAAACCGGAAGTCGGTAGCTGAAGCGACAAAGCTGCGCAAGGAACAAAAGCGTCACCCGGTGCTCGCGCTACAACACTTGAAATTTATCTGCACAGACAATTCAATACTAAGAACTCAATGCTAGGTTTAATCAATACTAGGAACACAACCGAGAGCGGAGTATTTCGCACAGGAGCTGAATCAAACCTTTCAGTCATAACTTAACCAGGGCTGGGTTATATCAAAGACACATGTATCTTATAGATACTATCCTATGTAGTCTTTGGCTATCTTGTATCTGTATCATGGTGCCTTCCACAGGTGTGGTATTCTTGTTTCCCATACATCCTACGAGATATCACCTTTCGCACAAGTGCGTGACACTGTTTAGCGATTTGAGGCGGTTTAGCTCTTATGCAGATCGCACAATAGCGCTAATTTTCGTACGGATGAGCAACCACGAATGACTTACGTAGATGCTGTGGAGGTAACAGCTTTAATAAAAATTTTAATATTTTAAATGCAAAGCATTTCTTAGAGAACCTTTGGCACTTTGTGTGTTTATCTATCTATCTATCTATCTATCTATCTATCTATCTATCTATCTATCTATCTATCTATCTATCTATCTATCTATCTATCTATCTATCTATCTATCTATCTATCTATCTATCTATCTATCTATCTATCTATCTATCTATCTATCTATCTATCTATCTATCTATCTATCTATCTATCTATCTATCTATCTATCTATCTATCTATCTATCTATCTATCTACATCTGGGTGCTCTCATGACCGCCTCCTTGACTTGGTGTAGATCAAAATTGGCATGGCAGGGTAAGAGGGTTTGACGAATATGACTGTTCAGTCATGAGATAAATAACGTGGAAACACTGTCGCGTACGTCGTCGAACCCTCTCATCCAGACACGTGTGGCACATATCCGCATACCACGAGCCGTGGTATACGGGTATGTGCCAAGGTGATTGACAGTTTATATCTACTCGAGAACAGCGAGAACAGACAGCGGTAATTTGAACGCGAGAACGTTAAGCAAAACCGACACCGGTAGCGCTGACCCAACGAATGCAAAGAATGAAAATTAGGATTCCAGCAGGAATCGAACCCAAACATCCTGCGTGGTAATCAGGTATTCTACATTATGAAACCGTTAAGTGCACAAAGACGGGAACAAGAAGACGACACACAGAGCGCTACTTCCAACTGATGTTTATTGCGACACAAAAACGACATATATGTATGCCGTCTGTGTGTCGTCGTCTTGTTCCCGTCTTTGAGCACTTAACGGTTTCATAATGTCAGTGTACCAACTAGCTAGGACCCAGCCTCTGATTCAGGTATTATACCACAGAGCCACGCCAGGCCTACGAACTGATTTGAAAAGACAGGCTATGCAGGCGTAATGTCAGTGCAACGTCATTTGTGGTTGTGATGCTGGCTATCTAATTTTACAAAGAAAAAGCAATAAACACTACATATGTACTCCTATGATAGAGGCGTCATATCGAATTAACATCTATGGTTCCAGTGTTGGCTCCGCTTTTATAGCAGTCTAATAAACATTACATTTGTATTTTATTGTGTGCTTCAATCAGGAAGCTATATTGAAGTATTGCTCGACCCCGGCGGAATACATCAACGAAAGTTGCTTATGATATTCGCATGACTGCACCGTAAAGTGCACTCAGTTTCCATAATACTAAAGTATGTACACTAACGTGAGGGCTGACGTTACGTCACACCATAAGTTACCTTTTGAACGCCAGTGTTGTCGACGTACCTGGTAAGCCCATGATGTGCACACAGCTGCTACACTTACAAAGACACGTCTATCCACCTCGTAACGCTTAGCTCAAAGCCATAAAATACAGCATAGAAGTACTCGCTGGCTGCTTCGCATAATACCGATTCCCACAACGCTTGGGATCTGCCGAAATATTGTTTTATGGATTATGCTTCTTATGTGGAATTTTGAGAGAGCAGAAATATCAAACCAGTGAGTTCTCACAGCACGCACTTTTGCTTTCTTTTTGCTTTGAACAGTACGTTATCAACAAGTTTCCTGGAGTGTATTGCTATTCTAGCTTGCAGCTTCACGTAAAATGTATTTCGCAGTGGCCATGCTTATTAACTTTCACAGCAGCACATAGCCCTGCGAATTCGAGTGCCTATTTTTCCTTTTTGCGAAATACCTACTAACAAAGCGGAGAGGCGTCGACAGCAGCCACGCAAATACCGACGGTGAAGAAGTGGAGAATGCGTCGAAAGACCATGATTCCGATGAAGATCGCCATCACATTCAGGCCGGAGAAGCGAGCGGACAGGCGTGTCCAGCAGAAACGCGAATACACATCTTCCCTGGTAAGCCGTCGCCACATGAAAGCTGTAGCTCCACGAATTTTAACGCGATAGCGTTAAAGAGCTACTTTCGCAGAAATTTTGGTGTCGGTGTCGGCGGCGGCGTCTTTGGTTGTGAGCAAAAAATCAGCGTTGGCCGTGAGCGAAAATTCGAGGTAGATGCCAATAAATAAAAAATAAAAATATTCGGTTCGAGTGGAACCGGGGTTTCGAACCAGCGACTCCTTGCTCAGTGGTGTGATGGAGTTTAGCCGTTCGGCCGCCACCCATTCACCCTCTAGCATACTTGCGGCGAGCTATTTATATATACCCTTTAGCGTTGGTGGTACGCACATCTCGGAGGTTTTTCTAACCTCCTTTCTAAACTCGCCTTCCCATTTTCGGTCACTGTAATATGCAAAACTTGGTACGGCGACCACGATAAGCACCTCTTCTGCTTCTCCAATATTGTCGCTGAACAGAGTTAAAACTTAGTCTAACGAAAGCCGATTTTCGCGAAGTTTCCCACCTAACGGAGGTTCCCCGGCAAATAGAGTTCAGCATTGTCATCAACCCGAATAAAAAGAACAAACGTGGCAGCACCAAACACGAGTTAACCTAGTTTGTTTAACAGCGAAGCTGCTCAGCAAATCTTTTCCTGTTCACCTCGTGCGAAAAAAAAACTATCATCATCATAAACGAGTATGCGCCACAGAAATTGTGTAAATCCCACTGCTCGCCACTGGTGCACTAAAAATGAAGAAAACTATCGTCATCAAACGGATATGTGCCACTGTGCGGCCTATCAGAAAACTATCATAATCATGAACGGGGTATGTGCCAAAGAAATTGGGTGAATCTCACCACACACAACTTCCACTAAAAAGGAAGAAGGCCACAGGTAGTCCAACAAATGGCTGCGAAGCGACGGCGGCGAGCCAGAGCCCGAGTACGTACGACGCGGGAATGCTTGGTAACGCGAAAGGCAACGGCGGCTGCTAGAAGACCCCGAAGCGATGCAAGGTATACGCCAACGACGACGTGCCCGTAGATCTATGATAAATGCGAACGCTTGGTTTCAGTGCGAGTTTCTGTCTCTGGAGTTTGGACATGCGTGTTGTGTCTGGGAGTTTCGGTGGTTTAACTCGAACCTCTCTGCGCTGAGAATCAACGTATAAACAACCTAGCATCACTTAGCTGAAGGCTAGCTATGACCTAGAAGCAACCTAGAAACAACCTTCATCAGCTAGCTGAGGCCTAGAAACAACCTAGAAGCAACCAGATTAGTCTTCAGAATTGTCCAGTTTCGCTATTTCAAGCCTTGCACGGCTTAGTTCATGCTTTGCCTGATTTTTCTTGAACTAATCGAGTAAAAAGGCGGTGATTACTTTCTAATTTTCACACAGAAGTGATTTTCTTTTTCGAGTGTGCTCTAACGCAATCGCTCTAAAGCAACTAGGCACCCTTGTTATGGCGCTAGCTTTACGTTTACCAGGCTGCACGTCGCGGCCACGCGCATAACAACGGTCTAGACAGTCGGTAGCGCTCTTATGTACCGGACGATGCCAGAGGCGGTGGTGGTTGCTTTCTTGGTTTATGCGGCACGTAGCATTGATAATCTCCTCGCAACTTTCTCGCCCAGCGTGCTCGCACAATCACCCCGTTCGTTCTCCGCGCCATCGCATATCGGTAGACTATCATGTTATAGTTTTGCATGATCGTCTACCTGGCCTGCATTGGCCGGATATGGCATCTTTACGTCTTGGCCGCCCTCGGACCGTAGTCGCGGACTTTTCAGACGCGCAGGCGTGGATTACCGGCAAAAAAAGAAAACAAAAGAACAATGCCGTGGTATACTTTTGAATATTAAATTTTAATCTTCCAAGGGCAGAAAAATTTCTTTCTCGATTTTACGAAATTTGCGCGTTAACGAAATAATGCGAGAGTCGTCATCACGTCTTTAAATCGAGTTTCAACCGTACTCAAATCGTCTATCGAACAACCATGGCGGCGCTGCGTTACATATTTATTCAGACTACTTGCAAAAGAAGGAGAGATCTTTGACTTAACCTAACAAATTGTGAAGATCTCTGGGCTGATTAAAATTTTCAATAAAAGACCAATAAGTCGCTGCAGATATCGTTCCCCTTCGTCATCAGAAATTTAATTCTCTGCAGTTCTCCGTGGTGCTATAGAAATCCTAACAAATTAAAACAAAAATGTAATAATTTTGGGTGAAATCAATATTTAGCTCGCTGACGCTGTATCTTTTGACATTTTACGCAATGCCTTCTGTTTCAACAGGCTTGGTAATGAATGTGTAATTAGGATACCGACCCGACGTCCTAACCACCGAATAGGTACCTTAATTAATTGATCATGCGCTATCAAACCCGGCAGATTCGCCAGATGCGGCTGTTTTGATGACCGACATCTCTGGTCCTAAAAACATTTTTTGAGTGGTCACTACACTCACAGCACAATATAAAATCGTGTACTCAAAACTTACATAAGGCAAGCAATCATTTCTTGAAGCCCTGCCCAATCTTGTCCGGTCCGCCATCACGTCTACAAAGGACTCGCAAAGGGCTTGCTGACTTCCAATCTATATGCTTAAATTCAGTTTTGATTGTCATTCCCACCAAGTTGAATTCAAAAAGAAATATGCGTCACCATGGAATGCGTGGAGCCCTGAAAAGGTCACATATTTATTGTGCACAAATAATAATCTCTACAAGAAAACTAGAAAGCCAATTAACAAAAAACTGGTCGCACGGTATAAAAAGATTTTTAATCAACCAGCTACACCTTAGGCAAAAGGTAGAAAAACGTGGTACGAAAGCAAAATTTTGAAATGCAGTAGCAGAGTGATGGGAAATTATGAGCACCTGTTTTTTTTTTATATAGGACTTATTTTTTTGAAACGCTAAACGAAATTTCTCATCAGGGCACCGTGCTTAAAACCCGAAAGAAGATAGCCAATGCGCGCATCGGCTTTATTTTGGCGGTGAACAGACACCTATCGATAGCAGTCCCGCGCCTCACCACCTCCGAGAACCTTTTACAGCGAAAAGCTGCTGTGAGATCACAACAACAGTGCCGTAGTTGTCCCGTTCATTGAAGCCATAGCGCTGATAAGACAGGGACCACAGAAAGAGGACAGGACGTGCGCTGCTCACAACTGAATCTTTATTTCGGAAACATGTTGTACTTATACAGCATTGAAAAGACAGCAATCGTCACCACAAAACCGTATCACAAGCGTCACCGTGGCAAAGCAGACAGCGAAATTTGTCTGTATCACTTCTCGCGGCGGCATCCAAAAGACTGACTATAATTTGTTTCTGTCACAAAATAATTGTGAATTGAATTGAATAAAGTGACGTCTAAAGTGTGCCTTTCCACAAAGAAGGGCACAGTAGCAAAGTGCTCGCGAGATCGGGGAGCCCCGATGCGGGCACATTTCGCAGACAGACAGCGACCCCGGATGTCTCAGCGAAACGGCTCGCTTCGCTTTCACGTTCTCCCTTCACATCTAGGACATTGAGATGAGAAAACCAACTGCATACATCAATGCACGATATTCGTATACAAATGTGAATTGTGATGGCGCAACAAAAAATATGGCTGGATCTTCCGTAATCGAGAGAGATGTGAACATGGAATGGCTATACTGGCAAAGCAGATTGATTGGTGGGAGATTATACTGTAGCAACAGTCCTAAAATGGGTGTAGTTGGTATAGTGATTTTTGCAAGGGTGAAGCGTGGCATCAGCTGACCGGCATTCATCAGTTTATCATTTCGAATGAAGATATCAACTAGTTATCTGTTATGCATAGGGAACAGAATAACGCCGGCCGTTCCGGCGACAGTACCGTATTTATTCGAATGTAACGCGAATTTTTTCCCAGATTCTTGCTATCTAAAGTCGACCCTCGCGTTACAGTCGCGTGCGCGTTACAATCGAGCAAATACGGTACTCATTTGTACTCGTGGAAGCTGTCAGAGCTGCTTCATTCTACGTGTCGCATGAGTTGCGTTGTGCGTGCTATTGCGCCGGTACGACGCATTTACATACAATATTGCCCGATGAGTGCAAGCGTCATGCTCAGTTATGCTGTCGCCGTCAATGGATCCTTTTGAGTGAAACCTTCAGCTTCATTGCTATACGATAAATGTAAGTAAAATGCTTGTGGAGCCCCTGCCCTATCGTGGAAATGTGGGCAAGCGAAGCTTGGAGTGCCTGACGCACCGCCTTTCTTTCTTCCTTTCTTTCGCATTGCGCAATGCTCTCTCCTCACTGCTTCCTTCGTCCATGTCGGTAATCGCACCTTCACGCACGTGCTCAGCAGCGCAACACTTCAGTTGCTACGGGCAACAACGATGGTCATGCGTTCATATCCAGGCAACAATGAAATGTGGCAACTGTGAAATGTCAAGCCACCTTGATAACATCGACAAGAGATCAGATCGCCTTATCAGAGACGGCTGATCGCCGACAAGTCCGCGATCGAGAGGGCGTCACTTGTTGGAAAACGGCGCACCCAGATACGTATGTCACCGGTGCAACTTCGAGGGCCGCATTTATTTGTGCTCGCGGGCGCTGGCGTTTCTTTTTTTTTTTCGCTCACTCCTACAACGCAACGACACTTGTGGGCCTTCACTCGAAAACATGAAAATAAGGTAGCTTAATGGTTTCTTTTCGCAAGACCCATTTAGATGGCGACGATAGGCGACTGCTTGCATACATACGCCATAACGAGGCGAACTCCTTTATGGTAAGAACAGCTACCGCCATTTTCTATACGTCTTCACTCAGTCAAAGTCACGTCAGAATTTACGCGCTCATACATTGTATGTTTGATGTTCATGCATGGAAATTGCTTTATTACAGCTGTATTACTGTGATGACAGTGGTGCGCGTTAGGTGTATGTTTTAAAAAGTGCGCGACGTGAAAAGAAGACTGAGGACACGCGCGGGATTCCCTATACAAAAACGACGACGTCGAGGACCGTGGCGCGCGAGAGCGCGGAGCGCAAGAAGAAAAATAAGAAGTAAAACAAGCTCCAATGCCGTAAATACACGGAGCTACCCGAAGCCAATAGATGACCACCACGCAGTTCCTCAGCGCCAATCAGAAGGAAACAAGTGTGCCTGAGGTCGAGGAAAGCCTGGAAGACTGAGAGTGGGCAGTTCGAGGCGAACGGGACAGCAAGACGGTAGCCGGGCGCTGAAGACGGGCAGTCGGGGACCCGAGCCTTCAGGACTTCACCCGGCCGGAACCTTCGGACCGCGGCGTCCAGGAAGGGCGAACCTCAACGGTTCGTCCGTTCGAGAGCAAGGCCTGCTGATCCCGGTGCAGGCAAAGCAACGGCAGTTGGGCTACAGGCCCGAGTCTTGCATCGAGCCGCCTCATCGGGCTAATCTTGGCTTCGCCATGCGTCGCCGAGCATCGACCGTCCCCTCGACAACACCAGGCGGACCCGTCAACGATACGGTCCTCCATCCAAGCCTCCGTTAGTGGGTGAGACCAGACTAACATTCTTCCCCACTCTGCTATTCAACCGCGCCGGAACTATACCGCTTAACTTAAAACTTTGAACTTGTGCTTTGTTTGTGATTAAGAAAGTTTTGCCGTGTGTAGTGAACCTTTTGTTCAGTATTTAGTGTTTTGTAGATTTTTCCCCCTCTCTAATTGTTTATTAAAGTTTATTTTGTGTGCGTTTAAACCAACGGCTTCGTCCCTGACAAAGCTCTCCGACGCTCACGTCGTAAAAAGAGCTGTCGAAAACAGAAAAAGAAAGAACCTGCATCACAATTACGCGGTTTCTGAGAGTTAGTGCGCACAACGCATTTGCGTTCTGAGTGATCACCGCGACTGAGCTAGCACACACAACGCGCTTCCATGTTTCCTCCAGAAAGATGAAACGAGATATCCGCTGCCTCTCGTTTAGTTCTTCATACTGGCTTATTTCATAAGCAAGAAAAAAAATGTTGGAATCAATTTTTGATAGCAATACTCACCATTTCAAGACTATAGAGATGCGAAATTTCTGAAAATTTTGAGCGGCAGCAGGCGAGCTGCTGTTTTCACGGCTTATTCTTTCGCCAATCTTGGGAAATATAGGAACCCAGATGAACGGAGTCTATACTATGCGTTGCTGTACTTTCACAGTGCTCGCTTCTGAAGTTTACCGGACTTTTCGCATAAAAAAAGAATGACGTCAGGCATTACAGAACGATTAAATCGCCCTAGAAATTGAGACAAGTGGCTAACCTCGCGTCCGATGAAGACAAAGCCAGGTGTATTTCAGAAGGTGTAGATGTGCTTCAACGTTGCAAGTTAGCGCTTGTGTGCGTTGTTTTATTTCGTCCATCTGAAATTTGCGTTATAGTAGTATCCCTAGGAATCTCCGCAAGTCATCGCGATCACCAAAGCACGCGCACAAATGTGCGGCGAACGCCAACGAAGCAAAGAAATAAAAGCAATGGCCGCAGTCTCACGAAGGAGCACTATAGCTGTTTTAACAACGGAGCTCGGAGAAACTCCGTTAGACGTGAATAGAAATTATCATTATCATGAACGACTTCTTACTTAAAGCCTAGCGCGTGCAGCGCAATACCTCGGCCGGCACGCGCTTTCCTCGTCATCTCCTTCCTCTTCTGCTCCGCTCCCAGAACACGTGCGCCCATTTGTCCGATGTGGAATGCAATAACTCGGATGGCCGAGAGAACTAGTACAAAGAGAGAGAGAGAGAGGAAGGAAAGGAGGGGGAGAAGTGGAGAGGAGGAGGCGAAGAAATAAGTGAAAGAAAGTGAAATTTCTTGGCCAGGCGTGGTTCGAACCAAGGTAACCACGGTCCGAAGGTGAACGTCGTAACCACTCCGTTATCTAGGCACGCTAGCAGAAGAAGCGTCTATGGAAACAGTTTGATTGCGTTGCTATGGGCGAGAGAACGAGAAAAAGATAGAAAGACATGGAAAGAAAGAAAGAAAGAAAGAAAGAAAGAAAGAAAGAAAGAAAGAAAGAAAGAAAGAAAGAAAGAAAGAAAGAAAGAAAGAAAGAAAGAAAGAAAGAAAGAAAGAAAGAAAGAAAGAAAGAAAGAGAAATATAACGACAGAGAGAAAGCATAGCATAGCCATGTATAGCAGTGCATAGGGCGTGAGGCCCACCACTGGAGATGCGGGCGCTGCGATCATTGTGACATGCAGGGTTGGATCACGTGATCTCACGCTGCTCCTGCGAAGGGAAGCGGACTATTGACCGCGTTGCTTTAAACGGCAATTTCTGGCGTTTTCCCCTTTAAACAGCGTTGTTTTGCTCTCACTTCATATACGTGGAAACACCTAGAGAGTACACAGAATGGGAGAGTGCAGTCAAGTTTATCGGCAGCATGGCACTTGCCACAGTGCCAGCCTAGCGCACGTGAGCTTTCGCTTTGACCGTTACCCTTCTTTGCGATAGCGTGATGCCTCTGTTACCTTACATTCCTTCATTTTCATTTTTAGCTCATGGGGTTCCTTGCTTATAGAGGATGTCTGTGAAATGAACCCATCCACTGGGACTTCTTTATGTTGCGCTACTTGCGACAACGTCACCAGCTTCAAACACTGGAGAAGTGGCGAAAGGCTGGCTAGTTGATACATAACTTAAAACTTGAAAAAACAGCCCAAAGACAGGACGAAGGAAAGTCAGGACGAAGGTCAGCGCCCGTCCTCGTGTCGCTTTCCTTCGTCCTGTCTTTGCGCTGTTTTTTCAAGTTTCAAACACCGATTCACCTTCTATAATTGTTGGGGTTTCACGTCTCAAAACCACAATATGATTATGAGTGACGCTGTAGTGGAGGGATCCGGAAATTTCGGCCAGCTCCATAAGGTTCTTTAAAGGAGTACTGACACGATTTTGAGACATCGTAAAAGGGACGGTTTCCGTTTCCTCGGTGTGCAGTGTTAACGCTTTCCACACACCGGAGCCAGACAACACGTATAAAATATTTTACTTTGATTTTAAAGTTTTCGTCGCTGAGCATTAGCAAGCGAGCCCCACCACAATGGACATTATCGCGACGAGTCGACAGAGTTCCACTAAGTTTGCGAACTCTGCGTCCTGCATGCAGCCTAAATCACGGAAATCACTGTCGGAGTGATTAACTCATCGCTGTTTAAGTGCACACGAGCAGATGACGGATCGGCCGCTAGTACGTTGCGAGTTACTGTCTCCCCGTGACGTCACATGGCCATGACACGTCACTAAGAAGGCGCCCCTTCAATATCGAAACCGAAAGTGTTTTTTTTTAAGGTAGCGCTACTAAACGTATATTCGATGCATCCCCAGGCACCAAGATACTCTTTTTAGGGTTGTCGACACCAGTGCTTTTATTTGGAGCGACAATCCGAAAATATTTAAAATTCGCGTCAGTACTCCTTTAACGTGCACCTAAATCTAAGTATACGAGCCTCAAGCATTGATTCACCGTCTAACAGCAGCCGCGAAGTGTCATACTGCTTATCAATGAAGTTGTAAATGCTAGACACTGGTTTTTTAACTGGAACATAAAACTGCCTAATCGGTTCATGCTTCTGAAGCGCGAAAAAAACAAAACAGAGGGATGAAACAGAGATACAAACAGGACAAGTTCTTGTCTTGTGTGTATCTCTGCTTCGTCCCCGTGTTTTCCGCGCTTCATGAGCATAAAATTTCCATGTAGACCATAGTAAGCCACCCCTTGCATCGTGCTAGTGCATTCAAATTCGCAAGGTAATACGGCGGGCTGGTCCACGTGCGTTTGCTATCACAATCGAGAACTATCGGGATTGTAGTTTTTCATCGCTATTGGCCCCTATGTGCAAACTGCAGAGCGGAGTAAATGGTCGAAAAGTTTCACCCCGATGTGTCTCGATGGCAATAGAAAATGAGCCGTGTAACAACCGTAGAAAATGCGCACAACAAGGAACGACAGATAAATATTTAAATCGTGCGGCAGACAAACCTGTACTCATGTAAAATGTTATCTAGCTATAACTCTGAATGAGGCGCACGCGTGCATATGGCTCCTGTGCGTTTGCCTCCAATAATTTTAGAAAGGTTGCGGCTGCATACAGCTCTAAGCATGTTGGGTTGCTTACCACAAAGTGGAGAAACCGCTTGCATCGTGCTTTATAAGGCTATGAGAACTAAACAGGCATGTAAATTTGCTCATGCCATTCCTTTCTCGTGTCAACCGCGACCCGTCTTCAGATGTGAACCTGAATGAATGAAGTTACATGGTGGTCACGTTGCGCGCATTTCTTCGGTGGCCGTAGCAGGCGACGCCGGCAGTCAAGGCGGTTTATAAGTCATTTTGAGGAACGTGTTATCTTTGGGGAGTTAGCATTTCGTACAGTCAGTGACAAAGCAATAAACATGTTTCATTTTTTTTGCCTCAAGCGTTGTAGTTCATCAAAGAAAACCAATCCATCTGCATCTGAAGCGCCCCTTGGACGCCCTTCTTCACCACCTCCGTTGCCACCCGGACTCCTCGCGGCCGGTGCAAAACAAAATGCATCAACAGGCACGGTTGCAGTGGATTCCACTTGACCTACATTGCCGAAGCCACAGCCACACGGATCGGAGACGGCTGGTACAAACCACAATACTGAAGACACAACTGATGCAGCTCGGCCTACGTTGCCGAAGTCGCAGCAACATGCAGATTCACAGTGCACGTCGGCAACAGTGAACGATGAATCCCGACTGACGTGTGTTCAGAAGAAGACAAACCAATCCTCATAGTGCTTCAGTCACTGTTCGACACACTTCGCGTGTTCGTCGGCAAGCTGGAATCACCATACGCTCAGTCCGTACAATAGGTTCTGGATGCTCTTTGTCGAGCACTTTCAAGCGTTAGGTAGGCACCTTGACTCGACTATCTACAGTGGAATGAGATACGCCAGAGATCGTGCGTCCAACACTATGTAACGCAGTAATGTCGTTTAAGCCTTGTATGCTCACTTCTTTCTTTCCCTCCCTTAATCCCCTTCCCCCAGCGTGGGATGGCAAACCGGACGCGCGCCTGGTTGGCCTTCCTGTCTTTCCTTACTCTTTCTCCTCCCCCTTGGACACAAAGTGCTTCTTTACCTTTTATAAAACGAGCGCGCTCGGCTCCCGTGGCTTCCATATCGGTAGCCGTAGCAGAAGACGTCGGCAGTCAAGGCGGTGTATGTCATTTTCAGGAACGTGTTATTTTTAGGGAGCAGTTATTTAGCATTTCGAACAGTGGGTGACAAAGCAACAGCAGTATTTTACTGAGTTCGATAAAGTGAAGTGCAGCAATAATAATAATAAAAAAGTTCACCAACGATTACGATACTGCCTAATACGAATTCTGAGCGCAGCAGTTTAGGTGTTTAAATTTTGCGATCAATTGAGGCGCGACTGCCTCGCAAACCGGGAGACCGCGGAAGGCAGCGAGTGGACGTGTTCCACAACAGCCGCCGCAAACAGGCCTCCATTCATGCAAAGCTTTATTTCCATAAGTGGCATCGGTGGACGCCCACGCCTCATACCTTAGTGATGACGTCATCGGCGACCGCACTACGGCGCGCTAAGGTCCCTGTATTTTTAAAGGTAGCGACAACTACACGCGCGCCCCCTCGAGGGGTCCAAGGAGCAGCGACAGCAGACGACGCGCCGTTCGCTCCCGGGCATATTGCGGGCGCCTGAAACCGAACTCGGTGCTCACTTCAACCGCTAAATTATTAACATCTGTGGCCTAAGATGCTCATCAATTATCAAACTACAGGGTCAATAACTTTAAGGAGCACGGAGCACGTTAAACGTTGAAATAAAACACGTGCGCGTTTCCGAAGCAGGTTCCGAGCGGGTTCCCCACAGCAGCTGTCATGCAGGGCATTTGTTATATTTTTCTTTGCATATTTTGACATTAAGCGTAATTTGAAGCACAGGTGGTATTTGGGTGAGCTAAAAGTGCTTCTTTTCTAGTTACAATGCTACTAATCTCGGAAACTTCATCGAGCACCTAGCGCTCTTGTAGTATACGCGCTATTATTGGTTTGACAGTGTTTGTCAGCGTTCGAAATTCTTCCCACTGTTACATGGTATTTTTAAATAAGGTTATTTTGTTTATACTCTAAGAGGTTAAATTTACTTTGGAGAAGGGGGTATATTTCACAAATTCAGTAGCCCTGCACTTAATGAATATCCGCAACCTGAGTACATTCAAGATCTAGGAAATATAGCATAGCCACAAGTGTCTCGCCGATTTTAATCTTTAACTGTTTCTAACGACATGCATTTATCGAAAGCCATCCCCCTTTTACTACCCCCGCCGCCTCCACCTCCCGCAGATGTAAAGGTACGTTCCAATGTTACCCAATGCAATTTCAAATTAATTTGAGACCCGACATACTTGCACGAAACGCAGAATTCCTGCGTCCACTCAACGTCAGGTACATAAACGCTTCTAGTTTGCAACAGTGCGACATAGGCACGTGAAGTACTCTCTGCTGGCTAAAATCGCCCAACTCCGCACTGAAAAACACACTGATCCGTACGTCTCGCCGGCACAGCGGGCCGCCGTGTACTCTCGGCGCAAGAAATGCATTCGCATTTCCTCACGATTCCCTTCGGGGACGTGGGGGCATTTTTTTAGTCGTAATCGTCTTTTCGTTCGTTGCTAAAATTCGCGATGAAAGTTGCCTTTTGTTTAAAGACGGACTCAAAAGCACGGGCTTTCTGAAATGTTACGGGGCACATATGATGTGCCGCAAATGTTTATGGTGTTGGGCTTTAACATGCAAAGTAAATAAAGAGTCGTAAATAATCCGAAGTTATTTATTAATGTCGACGATTTGGTACAAGCCATTGACAATTATTTATGAATCCGATTGCTCATCTATGATTGTGTTTTAGGATTTAATCGGCGAACACAAACATGCCTTATAAGAACGCTTCCAGGGGTAAATCGTGCGAGGCTGTTTATAACAGGTATACACGATGGAGGATGGAGCTAAAGTTAAAGAATAGATGTACCTTTAAGCGTTACAAAAAATTCGGCAGATCCCACGCACCGTGGAAATCGATGTAATGCGAAGCAGCCTGCAAAGAGCGGCATACGTCGCCTTGTTTGTCTTTGAGACAAAAGAAGTCATTCGTGACATGACATCTAGTTCACTATACATAGCATGCCTGTCATGCATGCATGCATGTACAATCTGGTACATACCATATTAATGAAACGTATATTCTGGTACGTACAATGCACGACCTGTCATTTACGATTACCACACACTCATGCCATGCCATACCAGTTTTGGTATATATCCAGTTAACGAAACGGCCAGACGCACACCAACATAGTTACATTTAAGTCATGCCGTACATGACATGCATGTCAAGATTTTAACGTTACCACCTGTCATTTGTGTTCGTCATAGAGTCACGTCACGCAATACCGAATTTGGTGTATATCAAACTAGCGAGCCGGTTGCGAGAGCACCATGAGCATGGCATGTAAGTCATACAGTACATGACATGCATGGTAATTTTGTTCATGTTACCACCTGTCATTTATTTTGGTCATACAGTCACGTCACGCAATCAAGCTAGCGAAACGGCCGCGAGCGTACCATGAGCGTGGCATGTAAGTCATGCCGTACATGGCATGCATGCCATGATCTTCATGTTACCACCTGCCATTTACGCTCATCATACAGAAATGTTTTGTCATACCAAGTTTAAATTGATATAATTAAACGGCCGTCAGCGCCCCGAGATCATGTCATGCAAATTAGGCTGTACATGACATGCGTGTCATGAATTGAACGTTAAGACCTCTCACTTATGTTTGTCACACACTCCAGTAACGCCATACCAACTTTGGCATATATCAAATTAACGAAACGGCCGCAAGAGCACCAAGGCCGTGGCATGTAAATCATGCCGTTCATGGCATGTGTGTCATGATGTTCATGTTATGATCTGTCATTTATATTCGTCATACAGTCATGTTATGCCATACCAATTTTGGTATACATCCCATTAACGATACGGGCAGGAGAGCACAAAGTGGTATGCGGCTAGACAGACAGACAGACAGACAGACAGATAGATAGATAGATAGATAGATAGATAGATAGATAGATAGATAGATAGATAGATAGATAGATAGATAGATAGATAGATAGATAGATAGATAGATAGATAGATAGATAGATAGATAGATAGATAGATAGATAGATAGATAGGCAGGCAGGCACACAGACAGACAGACAGACAGACAGACAGACAGACAGATAGATAGATAGATAGATAGATAGATAGATAGATAGATAGATAGATAGATAGATAGATAGATAGATAGATAGATAGATAGATAGATAGATAGATAGATAGATAGATAGATAGATAGATAGATAGATAGATAGATAGATAGATAGATAGGCAGGCAGGCAGGCAGGCAGGCAGGCAGGCAGGCAGGCAGGCAGATAGATAGATAGATAGATAGATAGATAGATAGATAGATAGATAGATAGATAGATAGATAGATAGATAGATAGATAGATAGATAGATAGATAGATAGATAGATAGATAGATAGATAGATAGATAGATAGATAGATAGATAGATAAAAACGCTCAATGTGCCTGTGGTCCGCCAAGAAACGTTTCCCATTTAAAACTGTATGGGAGCGACCATGATGAAACCAGTGTACAGATAAGCAGGGCATCATTGTTCGTAATTTAGATAACATATATAAGGTAACAGAGGATTTCTACTCTGAACAGTACAATTCAAACATAAGTCACTCCAGCGGAAGCGAGATCAAAGTCGAACAGGGCACTGAAGTTCCATGTGTAGCTATCGACAAGGTTACAAGGTCTCCGCAAGGTATGTACGACGTAAAAGTGGTCGCAAGACATGGCGTGTGAGCCGATTTGGTTAAATATGGAGGAGATCTTGCATTTAAACTTCCGACACTCTACACACAATACTTGAAAACTATTCCCTAGTTTGAAAACGCCAATGTTATAATGCTACACGAGAGCGAAGACGTAAAAGAGTTCAATAACGATCAGCCTACTCTCAGCAACATACAAAATACATTAGACGGTACTTTCCAATAGCATGAGATACACCCTAATGAACCTTGTGGGAATTCAGGCGTCCACACCAGTTGCTCGACGCCATCTTCCCTTGAAGAATTCTCGCGTCCGTCTCCTCCCAACCGGACGGGTGGCAGCTGGTCATAAATCGGCGTCACTTCGCTGCCACCCCGCCCCTAAAATGTTAAACACGGTGCCCAAAGGCCTAATATTGGCGGGATTCGGGCCTCGCTCGCGCTCTCCCGAGAAGTGGGGGCGCGATATGGGGCTCGGAGAGTCTACTTCGGGACATCGGAGGGTGCGTATGGGTTTTGGCCTCTCCGGCCGGCGGCGATCCTTTATTATTTGTTCGTCGCCTCAGAGGGGCGCGAGATCACGGGAGCGCTTGCCGAAGGGTAGGTCGGCCCTCCAAACATGGTTCTTAGTTTGTTGGTTTTATAGGTGTGCCATTCGCGGCCACTAATCAATATATTTTGTAATATGTATTGTCTAATTGGTGCCCTGTGTAATTATGTTACCTACGATTGGCTGTATCGAATTACAGTGAAACCTCGGTGATACGAATCTCACGGGACCACCAAAAATATTCGTATCATCCGAAATTCATATCACCAGAAAGCATAGAAAATTAGCATGCGACAAAAGAAAGCTGGCGTACATTTTCATTTATTGTTGTTAAGGGCCTCAGCAACGTCAGGAAGAACCCTGAATGATTGTCAGTCAAGTGTTTAGATGTCGGCAATCATACCAGCACTCGTAAATATACGGCATGTGCGCGCGTATTTAATTAATGAACCAGGTGCGTTGTGACCCACGACAGCAGTAGCCCCTTCCCAATTTTAGTATGCTTTTTTGCATGATAGCGGAGTACTGCAGCAAAAGTAACAAAAAAGGACTTTGACGCGATGGATCAAGGCCACAAAATTACAGAAACACGGTCCTGTGTTATGATTTTGCTATTGCGGAGGTGTTGGGGATGTTTTTTGGGAGATTTACGGCCGTACCCGCACAAGTGCTACCTCAACGGTCGCGCATGTTGACGTTGTGAGGCCTGACTCCTTCGCCAAGACCGTCCTCGCCTTCTTTCGGTCCTCGACCACTTTTCATATGATGTATGATGCACAAGGCAAGCACGTGTAAACACAGCACAACGACAGCAGCCCGCGTCGACGCGTTAGAAAAAAAAAGCATGACGCTAATGTCCTCTGTAATATAAACGCGAAGGCACACGGAGGCACATAAGAGCCTCAAATATTGGCGCACACAATCTCGGAGGCCGTGACGCGTCTCTGAAGGTTTGTTCTGACCATAAGAAAAGTGTAAACACCGTGATTCTGACGATATGGTGGTGCGGCGTGCATGCCCACGCTTGCGTTCCCGTGCTCGCACGTGCTTGGCGCATCTTCCGCGACAGCGCGGACAGCCCCTCTTCGTACCTAGGCGGTAGCGTACGTTCGTATCAAACGTCGCTGGGTGAAAATCGGTTCGCAACAACAGTACTCCATTACATTGCAGGCCAATGGGCCTTGGCCGGGACCAACTAAAAATTCGTATCACCCTGAAATTCGTATGAGTTGTGATCGTATCACCGAGGTTTCACTGTATTGATCTCTTCGTACTGAAATCCCAGTAATAAACCACTAACTCGGAGAGTGTCGCCTAGAGTCTCCCTCGCCGTCCCTTCGCGGTGATGGGCCGAGCTCTCGTGCGCAGCAGTACACGGCGCTAGACAAAGGAGGATGCGGCATGCAGCTCGCAGTGCTCAAACCCGCGGTGGTGTTCGGCGCGTACGGCTAAGAGTAGACAGCGAGGCCGTGCGCGCCGGGGGTCGGTAAAGGCCCCCGGCGCTCATAACAACAACAAAAGAAAGCAAGTAAGCCGAAAACAACACCACCACAACCTAGACAGCAAACTAATTTTAGAAAGGACAGTCTGCGATGTACAACCTTCGTGTGATCAATGAAATATTTGAGAAATCAGGAATATATAAAAGAAAGATGAAGTTATGCGAAATTCCCGGATGACGAAAAGGCATTCGACTCGTGAGGCATGCTAGCATATCCGTAGGCATTGATTCCGCAAGGAGTAATTGAAACACAAGCGAATGCCATACGTAGCCAATATCTACAGTGATTCCAGCTCTAAACTGCTCCTCCTTAAGAAAAAGCAGAAAAAAACCCATCGAAAAATAGATCAGATGCAAAGAGATACTATCTACCCATTGTTATTAACAGCGAATTAGTTTAAGCTGAGATGCGCTCCGTGAAGCGTGAACAGAAATCATCATCATCATCATGAACAGGCACGCGCTCTCTCCGTCCTCTTCTTCAACTTCGCTCCCAGAAAACGTGCGCCGATTTGACCAACGTGGGATGCCATTACTGATGGACGAGTAGAGAGAGAGAAAGAGATAGAAAGAAAGCGAGGCAGATATTCTGGGCGGGGTGGGATCCCAGCCCGAGTACTCACGATCACAAGGCGAGCGTCGTAAACCATACGAAAAATGAAATCTGGACGAGATTGTGAGATTGCATACTTGAGCAGGTAGCGCGGATTACGAAGACACAAGCGAGGAACAGAGACACTAGACGAGCGCTCGTCTCGCGTCGTAACCACTCGGCTATCCAGGCATGCGAGCAGAGGGTAGTATAGCAAGGGGGTGGGAAAGGGGAAGTGAGGGGGAGGAGGAGGTGAGAGAGTAAAGCATAGCATAGAAACAACGAGAAAGGGAGAGAAGGAGAGAGATTCATGAGAATACACAGCGCAATGAACACGAACACATGGGGCGAGAACAAGGACGGGCGCTGACTGCCAACAGTTGGTTTAATAACGTCAAGAACAAGCACGGTAGCAATTGCGCTATCCATTGCGCTGACTGTGGGTGCTCTCCGCTGCTGAAAAAAAGCCAAAGTGTTGCGCAGATACAAGGACAATCTGGCACGTGAAATATTTGAAACGTGCACCATGATGTGCAAAGGCGCGGATCGTGTCAGTGCCCCTTCGCTGACCCCGACAGACAAGGAATTCCGATATCTCAGACAATAATCAGATACATCTTGGTCTAATGTCATCGTCACACCCATGGGCACAAGTCCTCTTCCTTCCTTCTCTCCCCTCCCTTCTTTTTCTGGCCCTCTTTATACACGTTAAAGGGAAGCTGAATAGGTTTTAGAATTCGATAAAACTTCGTGGTTAGCAAGGTCCGACAATATTGTCGACGATGTCGTAATTTTTTCCGCGGTTGTTGCAGCAGGGGCTTTAGAATACGCGAAAGAAGAGTTTGTCTTGCTTCGCCCTCGAGAGCGCGCCGAAAGTGTGGTCGCGGAAACCTACGTCATCTTCGGTTCCTTTTAGAGGAGCCGTGCTGCACTCTGGCGGAACGTTCTCGCCGCTCAGTGATCCGAACTGCGAGAGCGTTGTTCATGTACTCGAGGCTCAAGTAAGTATTCGCAATGCCCATAGACTGTCGCGCCGCCAAGTGGAATTCAGGAGCGTCCTCTCGAGGAGGGTTAGTAGACGACAAAATGGCAGCACTACGCAGTCGCTCCCTTGTTCGGCAGTGCTAGCCTCAGTGTTAACGCGTTGGAAAGAAAGGAACACTACGACTTTGCATGTTCCCTGCATCAGTGAACAAACCGGGCCCTCCGTGACACGAGAAATCTGATTCGTTCTTGCGAGACGCGAAGTTTTCGTGAAAATACGTGGCAACTCGCGCTTTCAATGCTAGCCCAGAGCGTACACATACTATCAGCTTCGCGAGGCTTTTTGTAGCCACGTAGGTTAGTTAAATGTTATCGTCTGACATATTCAGTTGAAGCTCACCCTGTTTTACTTGCATATAGCATTAGTCAGTGTTTCTTGTAGTGCTTGAGTCCCGTAACACTGTACGCGGGCGGTCGCGCGGGCTCGCGATGTGCTCTTGTATAACTGGGCGATCTCAAGTTGGCGACACATTAAAATAGAACCACTATCCTTTGTCAGCAAAGAGCTGTTACGAATCGTGCTAACGACGTTTCAATCATTCGAGGACGCGTCTGCTCGAAGCCTTTCGTGGAGCGAACGCTTTCCATCGACGCCGTCCTTCGCCAGTGTGTTGGTAGTGTTGGGTTTCATAGCCACCGCTGCGCCGCTTGTTTTTGTACGTTTGTTGATAGGTGGCAGCACACTGCAAGCGATTTGCTTGTTGACCGGTTTGAGAGCAAAATGTTCGCGCCCAGATGTCTCTCTAATTGTAAACGTGGTGACGCGGAGTGGTCGAAGTCGTTCGGCGGAGGAAATTCTTCAGATTGCTTTCAGCAGTGACGTTGAAGGAAACCATCTTGACGACGAGGATTTTTCACTGGACGTAGAAGACTGTGAAAGCACCGAGAGTGACAGCGACGATGAACCACAACTGCTAACTCACGAGGAGCGAGTTGCACTTCACGTCCCCTCGTGCGTTAATGTTCTTTCACGCTCGTAAGTCACTTTGATTGTATTTAATGTATAATATCCTTGAGCGAAATCAAAATAAAACCATAGTTCCTCTTGTGCATTGCATGTATCACAATTATTGTGATATTATGGAGCGCCGCATGCCACCAACACGCTTGAGCTCGACCAGCGAAGCGAAATGGTTTGAGCGATGGAACGTGCATTCACGGCCACAATCCACGCCTCTCGGCTAACTACTTCGACGTTGCGAAAAGCATACGTGTGCATTCTTTTCGATATTCATGTTTCGATCGTGCTGATCGAACCTGCAACATGCGAGTGAAGTGAATTGCACACGGCTAGAGTCTCAGCATGGCTGTGACACAAGCGCTACTGAATGGTATGTTAAATGCTTGTGTTCCGTTGAAGACGTAACTCCGCGTTCCCGACAGCGCAAGTAATGACGATGGCGTATTATGTTTGCAAACCATCACCACGTTAAACGTGTGGTCCCGTGCAGTAGCGATGGCGCTACTCGTATGGTGGCCTACTACTGCCGCAAATCCGTCAGGCATGCTCAGTACGTACTATACCTCGGAGTGCCGTTCAGCTCATACGTCAATTCTAGATCATGCGGTTTTATGTAGCACGCACAGGATCTCGCGAAGCATCGTTATGCATGGTAACGGAGCTGAAATATAACCTTTCACACCGCATCAAATAATTAGGTGGCGAGTCCTTGCACTTTCCATAGCTTGGGAAAGTATTTTAGTCTCATATCCATTTCAGCGCAGCTCATGACTTCATCCGGTGAAAGTGGCAAGGGCCGTACGTCCACACGTCCTATCTGTTCTTATGTTAACAAACGGGTTGACCCTCCTCCTGGCGCCATATTGAAAAGCACGGCGCGCCACCTATAGTTCGTGGGCATTGCGAATAGCAAAGCTGAATGTTCTGCAGCTGAATTACAATACCAAGAATAAAGACAAACGGCCGAGCGCAACGTGAACAAGCGTCTCTCGTATCTTGAACCATTGGCCTCCGTGACGAACTCGTGACGTGCCGCTGCGGGAGCTAATCGAGGAGGCCACGTTTCAGCAGTGTTACTGTTGCAGATAACGCGGCATACCGAGGATGACGTCACCGCGTTCACTCAGCATGTTAGGAAGACCTACGGCCACAGCCTGTGTTCTTTTGCCAAAATGTGCTACTTGCGTTCACTTTTGAGAGCTCTAACATCGCTTTTCGAATTCAGCAGGGATCAATCATTCTTTTTTCAAAAAGTGCTTCAGCTTCCCTTTAAAGCTCAATAAACCAGGCGTTGGCAGTCAGCGCCCGTCCTTGTTCTCGTCTCATGTGTCTGTGTTCATTAAGCGCTGTGTATTCTAACGTGATTCTAATGTATTCTAAGTGTTGAAGCGAGCTCGCTTCAACACCTTCTTAAGTTAAAAGAGAGAGAATCAAAGAAAGAGAAAGAAAAAATAGAGAGAGAGAGAAATAGATAGCAAGCGAGATATACAGGGAGAGAGAACGAAAGAGAGAAATAGAAATAAACGCTCACAAGAAAGACATGAAAACTGAGTGAGAAAAATAAAGAGAAAGCTAAAAAGAGACAAAGAAGATCGCCCAGCTCCGCAGTTCCTTCACGCTTGGAACCAAGAGCGCGAGGCTGCCTTGATTTTTTTCACTGGATGTTCGGAAGATTAAATACTTCAACAAGTAGTTATGGAGAAATAGGCATGAAGTTTAACGTAGTATATCTAGACAACTTAAGGTTTGCAGCCGACATCACGCTCTTCAGCAACGATGGCCACAATTGGCAAATAATTATTGACGGCCTAAACGGAGGGAGTGTATGGTTGAAGATGAACGTGCACAACACAACGATAATGCTAGGTCGTCCGGCGAAGGAACGAGAGTTCTCTGTACACATCCGGACCTTGGAATCTGTGGAAGAGTATGCGTTACCAGTGGTCCATTACTAACTGAGGAGACTACTCATGAAAAGGGAATTCCCCGGAGAATAAATGCTGGCTCGAGCGCATCCGGCAGGAATTCCCAAATCATAACCGCCAATATATACCACTGTCCCTGAAGCGAAAAGTCTAATTATTGTATCCTACCAATGTGGGGGTCAGAAGCTTGGACGATAAAGAGGAGGCCTGAGAAGTTAAGCACTGCATAGCGTGCGATGGAGCGATAATTGATAGGCGCCACATCACGAGACCGGAAGGCAGCATAGTGGAGAACAAACTGGCATATTTGATATTATAGTTGACATTAGGAGAAATAAATGGACCTGTGTGTGTGTGTGTGTGTGTGTGTGTGTGTGTGTGTGTGTGTGTGTGTGTGTGTGTGTGTGTGTGTGTGTGTGTGTGTGTGTGTGTGTGTGTGTGTGTGTGTGTGTGTGTGTGTGTGTGTGTGTGTGGCTTTCTTTTTTCCTACTAGCCAGAAACCTGTAGGGATAACTCTCTTGGGGCCACACAGGCACATACTCTTCAGTGAACATGGCTTTTTCAAACCGAGTGCTTTTTAGATAGCGGACTGGTGATGATCGAAAATTCGGCGCAGGAGCTCGAGAATCCTACTCGAAACAACCAGAACGTTATTGTACGTAAAACATGCAGTTAAGGATCTCAATAATGTTGCTGGAGTAACATGTGTGTTTTACGAATGAAATAAATTTTTCGAGCTATTTGATAAGCGTTATAATACGACAATTAAATTCATGGCTGATGCGAATGCGAATTGAAATTTATAGTGGTCCAATTCTTTATTCAAGGTACTACAAAGTTTTATATGCGGACAAGGTATTAAAATGCCTGCTTCAAAACAGGCAACATAAATCCCTATGACAACGGCTGCAAGTAAACAACAGTGCTGGAAATTCACAGCAATGCCCGTTTGCGTGTCAGCTGTGTGGCCACAATTCCAGCTATGGCTTGTCAAACAAAACGGCTAGAAACGCCTACCCGTCGTCATGCAAAGAAACAAATGCACGCGTGAGTATTGGAACGCTGGTTTCGCACCACTTATTTGCAAACGCCAATGAAACAACGAGAGCGCGTAGATGAGCGTATAACGCAGTTAACGTAGCGCCGCGACCGCACATTGCACACGCACCCGCCAAGGCAGCTTGGCAGGTAAGGTGCTAAGATCGAGGACGCGGATTGTACTCCCGGGCATTTCAACGGTGACAACATGCAAGAAAACCCACTTATTTGGATTTAGGTAGATGTTCAAGAACCCCCAGTGGCCATTCAACATTCACATCACATTCACATTCAACTCAACTTCAGCTACTTTTGTTGTAGGGGGATCATGGACCAAAAGCGGTCAGCACAGCTTGACTGCGGTCCTGCCCCCGTACTGGTCTTCGCACGTAAAACCCCAGAAACTATTGGTATTTGACTTTGCGTGATAAAGCAGAAACAGAATCGCCGCATCAATACTGCCATCCTTCATGATATTGAAAGCGTTTGCTCCGGGTTATATAGGTGGCTGAAAAGAAACGCCGCAATCTGACAGAGCAAGAAGCGAGCGATTGCATGAATCGGCAGCGGCCGGTAAGCGAGCGCACAAACTCACCCGTCGGAAGCTGTCCGCGCAGTGTGCCGCTACGGCGAGCCTCCTCTCACGGCGGCGGCGGCGGCGGCGGCGGCAGCACGGTCGTCGTCGTGCCACTTTCCTCATCGTCTGACAGGAGCGCGGCGCGAAGTGACGCCACATCTGAAAATAGAACCCGGAGATACTCTTCCGTAATTACATGAGCATTTCGAAGACGTCGTTACATGAATACTGGTTATTAAATAGCTCGCTGCGATTACTGATGCAGGAAACCCAACATAATGCTTCACCTAAAAGTACAGCTTAGCAGGTTTGGCTGTTATGGTTGACACGCTCTAAACCGCACAAGCACGAACACTGGAAAGTGCTCGCCAAAGGGCTACACAGCCTCTCTTGTTCCCACTGAACTGCAACTGGTGGTTCCTTCCCTGAACGTTCACGCTTGACTACCATACGTGTCTTGGAGAAAAGAAGGTCGAAATATCGAGGCCACATGAGGGAAAACCAACGGACACACCACACGTGACTTCACGACAATCGCATACGGAGACAAATAATACACCGAAAGGAAAATGATACGCGAGATCACCTACCTCACTAGCGCTAGCTTAGAACAACACAAAATCGTACATCCAAGAAACGAAATTCATCGGCAATTTCGACACGGCCTAATGTTAAAGTAGAAGGCAGCAGGATTCTTGCATGGGCAGCGCCGAGCCCCTGCTCGGGCCTCTCGCTAAGCCGCCGCCGCAGACTGCCGTGTCCCCGCCGACTAAGCAGTTTTGGGGATGGCTGAATTAAATTTAACTGATTAATCATAGTGCCCCCTACGGTGTGCGGCGGCGTTTACGGCGTGCGGCGGTGGAAACGCCGCCCACCACTCCGATTGGCACTTTTGAAATGCGCGCCTGAGTAACCAATAAGTAGCAGCTGTGCACGCGCTGCGCCATCGAGCCGTGCCTCCTGCCACCTGGTCACGTAAAAAAGAGTCTGAGGAGGAGGCCTTGCGGTTTCGAAGATACCCAAGGCTAGCGCAGTGCTTACGTTTCCTGTGTGCGTCATAGATACGAGAAATTAAATGTGAAGATGAGTTGAAAACAGGAAGTTTCGAAACCTGAAGCGGTTAAATTTAATGCCTCGCCCCCGCCTCCGCAAGAAATGTCCACCTCTAAAAAATTTCCGTGGGAAATCCCTGATTAACGATAATCGTTGCCGATTAAGCCATTAATTTATTAATTGCTGTCGATTATATTTTTTCGCAGAATTATCGACATTTTAAGTGACATTTTTAGCCGGCGCATTCAAATAGGCTTAACCACCGTTTGCACTTTTTAAGGCTCTTTATGTGTAATGAGGAACAAAGATCACAAACAGCACAAACTAAAGTGCGCAACCGTTTCAGAAATATTCTTACTCTCTAATACAAGACGTAAGTCGTGCTTATGACCATATTAAACGGTTCAAGGGCATATGGCATCAAACCAAACGAGATAGTAATTCAGAGGATGAATAATACTTGGGGGTTATACATCGTCGAACAAGGACAGCTGCTGGAATTTTCTGTAACGGGGAATTTCTCTATGAAAACGCTCTCATCGTGTATTCAATGCAACGTCAAGATCTGCAGCACTGCTTAGCCTGCCCGTCTGTCTTGTTGAACTCGTTGTGTGAAACTCTGCAGAACTAAACAAGAAATGTGGTACTGCCTGAAGAAGTCGTGGTGCTATACGAAGCTGTTGTTTGCACATTAAGCAAGGGCCCGAAGTACAGTTGTGAACCTTCGGTGCCAGCTCACGACCGACCAGCTCCTAAAGGGGTGATAAGGCACCCCTCGGGCTTGTTGAAAAAACACACCCTGCGGAAAGCAGACACGGCTATCTACTGCTCAGCCAAATATTGCGCTGGAATAACACGTTTCGAGCTAGTTGGTTGTTCATACCGAGGCGAAAACAGCGCGTAGAGACGTGTACGAACATACACAAGAAAATGCACAGACACAGGCGCTGACTAACAACTGAAGTTTATTGCTCATACGCTATTTAGTTTCGTGGCGTATGAGCAATATAAACTTCAGTTGTTAGTCAGCGCCTGTGTCTGTGCCTCTTCTTGTGTCTGTTCGTACTCGTCTCTACACGCTGTTTTCGCCTCGGTCAAATATTGCAGTCGTGCGCGCCGCGTAAACTGCTACAAGCGGAGCGCGAAGTTGCTGTTTTCTCAGGCGCCCTTTTTTCAAACACAGGCCGGTTCTCACTCTCGTCGGTGGGCGGGCGCCTGTCACCCGACGTCACGTTTCTGTTTCTCCGCGTCGCAAAAGACATAGCATCCTTATTGGCCAATAGCCGACATAAATCAAGAGCGGTGTTTGGATCAAATGCGCTTGTTCCCGTTGACACTGTGTATAACAGTTGTCGTAGTTAAATAAACAGGCTGAAACATCGTTACGAGTTCTCAAAAAGATATTACTTCATGTATAGGCCAACTATCGTCTGCTGAACTCAGCGCGCCCCCCGCACGTTCGAGCGTTAAATTTGGCCGCAGTGCCTTTTGGTATCGCAGCCTCTTGTGCCTCGCTTGTTTCGATTAATTTTGAATGTCATAACTGGCCTCAAATCTCACAAAACTTAAAAGCGAGTGAATGCGAGCCAGTTGGTACGTATCCATAGTTAAAAACTGCGCGAAGTAGACACGGACAGGAATGCACACAGGCAGCGCTAGTCCTGTCTGCATTCTTGTCCGTGACAACTCCGCGCCGTTTTTAACTATGCTTACAAAACTTGTGTGTGGCGTTGAGTGCTAACGCCACGGATCTCGTGCTGACTTGATCAGTGCGTGCACAGTTCGAGCTGCAAGCAGGTTCTTAATTAACAGACCTGAGAGCGGCCCCTCGTGAACCATGAGGGTTGAAATACAGCTAAGCGTTTCAACACTATTATTCTTTCGACAGAGAATGCACACGATCATTTAACCTTCGGGCAATACACTTCACGTCGAAGATATCCCGAAGATTCGCCTATGCAATTGCGGATTCAGCGGTAAGGTCGAAATAACACAACCTGAATTCCACTGTCAACTCAGTGGGAGTACTTTTGCTTCCAGTCGGTCTTCAAAGAACAAGAAAACGTTCGCATATCACGAGCACGCGCGCATGCACGTAAGCGCGACCTTTCATGTCGAGAGAAACTTTCGCTGATGCTGCGGCTCTTCCACTCTTATCTCACGCACCGCCACTCGCCTAACTTCTATGGAAGGTACCACACACAACCTCTGTTTCCCACAGTCAGTGGCAGCCGCAGGAACACGCCAATGTTAAGGGACTTATCTATCGATCACTCGTTAACCTTGAGTTATCCCGTGAAGTTCTAGCGCAGGCACTGCGGCGATTTTCCGAGTTTCGTTCGGCCCACTCGTGATCGTGACAGTCCCTCATCAGCTGATTTCTGCAGAAACATTTGAGTGATTTACCTGTTGGAGACCCATTCGCCACAAAAAAACTTTGGGGACGTTGTTCGATTTTTTATTTGCAATGCTCATGTAGGCTATATTTCTTCTCTGAATGTGGAAGAGATTTTATTCAATGCCTCATAACGCATTGTTCGTAGCAGTCAGAGATCGCGTTGAAAGAAATGGTGAAATAGATTTTTATAACTCTTCGGGAACTCTTCTGGAGTGTCGGTAGACAGTTTTATGTCTTTGTTAGAATTTTATTTGCTAGCCACATTTCCCAGCTAGCATAAAAGAGATACAATCCGTCTTATTCAGGGATATATTGTCTAAACCATCAGCAATCTAGATTAAAGAAGTCGACATCAAAGGCAATTTCATCAAGACATAAAATCCTGCTGTATGGCGGGCTTTTAAACACAAGCCTCTTCTTCTTTATAATTTCTATTCTTCACGAATGAATTTTGTTAGCCGTCAGCAATACTGATTGAAGAAGTCAACTTCAATAAGGACACAATCAGAATTTGTATCTGTTACGTCTAGTAGACGCACTTTCCAAGACCCGCTTTCTCGCCATGCGACAAATGGCGCGTCATTTGGTCCCAGCATGCATGGACATGCATGAACCGGCGCGGATGGATATTTGAACTCGAACCTGCGCACGATATCTCTCATTGCGATAAAGAAAGTAACGCGCAAAAGGATAAAGGCATGTGGTGTTGACAGTGCGTCAACAATCATGAAGGCTTCCAAGTTTGTTAACCAGTAAGCTTTACGCAATTTCCTGGCATCTATAACCATCTCACTTCCTCACGAGCTCTTTAGCGCTGATCTTGTATCCATGCGTGCGGCTGATTCTGCAGTATCAGTTAAGCTCGTCGATTTAGAATGTGCGGTCGCGCGCGTTGGTCATGTCCTCTTTTGCTTTATTTCATTCTTGCGTCGTGGTTCATAGAGACTATGAACGAAGCTGCGAAGAAGCTGTACTTTGCTGCATGTACAACTTGTGGGCCCGAATGCAAGTGTGCTTGAGAAATATAGGTATGGCGCACAAAAGGGACGGGGGCGCAGTGTAGACACGAACTGACAAACACGGGCGCCCGCTTCCGAATGTTCATTGCCAGAAACCACGCTGATATATACATGATGCCGAACAAGGTGACCTCATTACATATATAGTAACATGGATTAGCTAACAAATCACTATGAACCACTGATCTAACAGAGTGGAGACATGCGCCGGAAACTACATTGACCCGAGTTGTAAAATCATGCCAGCACACAAGAACACGTGTCCATTACAGGTCCAATCCGAGTGAGAAGCAAAAGAGCAAAAGAGCCTCAAGTTGACACGTCTACAGGCTCTGTTTCAAAAAAACGCCAGGCCTGCGCTGAAACCGCAGCACAGTCACAACGAAAGCTGGAAGAGCGGTGTTTCTAGAGCCCGTTGTAAGCTCTCTTGGGGCTACTAATACAAGTACACTTGCAAGGTACCCACTACGCCATAAATCACAATTTTTGTGAAGTTGGGAAGCACCTACTAAGACAATATTCTTCATTCTGCGGAAAAGGCAGGCTCCAGCTACACGTCTGTAAGGCATTACGTGCACTTTGTTGAAGCGACGACTGATGACGGTGAAGGATTATGGCTCAGCCCTTTGTAATGGGTTGGAAGCTTTAAACGGCCTACCAGTTATGCAATTTGCATTGGGTGACGCCCGGTAGCTATTTCTCTTCCCTCTCCCGCCATGCTATATAACATACGTTGACGTGGGAGCGTGAGGGGGGGGGGGGAGCGAAGAACTTTACTGAGACCCCGAGGAAATGGATCATGCGCTTATGGGCTTCCTTGGCAACCAATACAAGTGCACTTGCGAGGAACCCACTACGCTATAAATCATTGTAATTGTTGAGAAGTAGGGAAGCAGGCACTATGCCATTTTTCGTCATTCTACGGAGAGCCGTGGTACCTGCTAAACGCATGTAAGGCATTATGCGCACTTTGTTGATGCTGTGGCAGATGACAATGAAGAATTATCACAAGGCCTTTGTAATGGGTTGGAAGCATTCAACAAGCCACTCGTTGCGCTATTCGCATTGTGTGGCGCCTGGTTACAGAATTCGCGTCGTGCGACGCTTGGTGCTTATTTTACTCTTCTACCACGCTATATCGCATATGTTAATGTGGTTCCTTCCCGACATGAAGCCTGTATCGGACCTTTTTGCAAAGCAGTTTCAAGCACCGGCATGGCTCAGAGGTTGAAAACTGGGCTCTCACGCAGGGGGCCCAGGTTCGAACCTCGTTCCATCCTGGAATTTTTTCTTATTTCGTTTTTTTTTTTTATTTCGAGCGATAGTGGTTACGGAAACCGGCGGCGGCGGCGGACAACTACGGCGCCAAGAACGGCCGCTGAAATGATCTCATAACAGCTTTCGCTGTAAAGCTTCTCTTCTTTCTCACTTAAATCTAGCGATGGGCCTCGCCACGGTGGTCTAGTGGTTATGGCGCTCGACTGATGACCCGTAGGTCGCGGGATCGAATCCCGGCCGCGGCGGCTGCATTTTTGATGGGGGCGAAAATATTTGAGGCCCGTGTACTTAGATTTAGGTGCACATAATGAAAACCAGGTGGTCAAAATTTCCGGAGCCATCCACTACGGCGTCTCTCATCACCATATCGTTGTTTTGGGACGTTAAACCCCTAAAGCACTGACTGCCTGCCCTTTTCATTAGGAACGCCACAACTGTCTCCCTTTCAGTGCAGCTGCTGGCTCTCCTTGGAAACGTGGTTTGGCTCAAGTGTGGCGCAGTACCATAGCGCTGTCGGCATTGCGCTTGGTTCGCGACGCAATGCACAGAGTGGTGTGCGTAGCACTCGAGCGCTGGCAGTTTCTGTGGCAACATGTAACGAATGTTACTTTGGTGCAACTGCGGATAGCCAAAACTTCAAACAATTGGTGTTGCCCCAACACGAAGCTGCGCTCAGAATTCGCATCAGGCAGTATCGTACGTCGGTGAATCTTTCGTAATAAGTGTGTTCATGAGCTACGGCGACATCAAAGGTCTCAAATATTTTAGGGGCGAAGCTCCTTAAGGCGGCACCCGTTCGTCCCTCGTAGTCGTAGTTGTAGTCGTAGTAGTCGTAGTGCGTAACCAGTCTTACGCTTTGACCTGCAAGGTGGTGCCGGTGGGAGATTTTTCCTGTGCGTTGTTGAACAATAAAAAATTCGCAGCGTTAGCTAAAAGCCGACTTCTTCTGTCTCTCATTCCCATTAGCAGCCATTCTTTACCTCCAAGGTAGTGCCTGGTGAGATTTCTCCTGTGCGTGATTAAACAATAAAAATTTTGTTCAAAACGCCGTTGATTGATGAAATAAACCAACAAAAGACGCCAGATGTTTTGTAAAAGCAAAACGAAAGAACGCCAGATGTTTCTAAAGCAAAACGAAAAGACGCCAGCTGCTTAACGAAAGACGCCAGATGTTTTCTAAGCAATGGTTTTCTAAACAATGAAAATTCACAGCGTACATGTAAAATTAAAGTGCGCTGCAAGTCGTCATAACTCATCGAACCTTTAGTATAAACGCGCCCGATCTCACGTCGGTGATGATGTACTGGGCAGAATTCACGGAAGATTCACGGTTTACCGATGAACCTCCGCAGCTTCGCCCACTCATCATCATTCACTCCGTGGATATGCTGTGGTTTTTTGTGTGTGAGTTAGAGTAATTAATCGTAATTAGCGTGTAATTAAATATTTAATTATTCTGCAGTCGGTCCTGTTCCATCTTTAGAAAAAAAGAATGAAATCGTCGGCTCACGATGTATGCGCAATTATTGCTCGGTTGTATTCATTTCACCAAAAGAAAAATTGTGGAGGGCGAGGCATGTACGGAAGGGTGTTTCAGCTCCACTAACGTGAAACCTGTGTAGGGGCGAAGCATGCAGTGTGCGCCAGTGTTTCCCACAGCAAAATCACTACTAATGGGCAATGAGAGACAGAAGAAAGATTAGACACGGATACCCGCAGTCCGCTTTTAGTTAACACGTGCACGCTGCGAATCTTTATTGTTCAACTACGCACAAGAGAAATCTCCCACCACCGGCACTACATTGCACGGCAAGACCCAGTGCATATATATATATATATATATATATATATATATATATATATATATATATATATATATATATATATATATATATATATATATATATATATATATATATATATATATATATACACGGAATGGCCGGTGAACGGTTGTGCAGCGCGAGCAGTCGGTTTTTTCAAGAAACTCGCTAGCAGCCGCGTCCTGCGTCGGCGTTGTCTCTAGTGGGCGAGGGCGCGTTCTCGCTCCTTGCGAGCTGGTAGGTCTGCGTTCATAGCAGAAAGAGCGTTTCCATAGTCAACGCGCGCCGTTCGCTCTCTCTCGCCACACGGTGAGCGCTGAGGCGGTGGCGCCCTCTCTTGCGCTCAAGAAAATGAACAGGACACGACGATGCATGCAAGCAAATGGGTCACGGCGATGCAGGCGGCGAGAGCAGACTACGATGCACCGTCGACAAGCCGAGACCCTAAGGTGCTTCGCCCCTAAAAATTACTTTTCACGTTGGTCCTGGAACGCAGCACGTCGAACGACCCGTCGAACATTGTGGTGTCTTCGCCAAAATGATTGGTTACAGTCATACGCAGCACATTGAGGTTAAGGCAAGATATACTGACTATGCAAAACGTTCAGATTTGTAACAGTATGGAGAGCTGGGCGAGTTGGTTTGAGGACATTCTTGGAAACATTTTGGCGCGCACACAAAAGACGAAAACGAAAGGCAAGAAGACAAACGGGCGCGTTTGTCTTCTTGCCTTTCGTTTTCGTCTTTTGTGTGCGCGCCAAAATGTTTCCAAGAACGTTCAGATTGTCCAATGAGCAATGTATATTGCGCCCTTTTGGCCACAAGTCGACACGACTAGCATGAACAAGTTCCCTGCACAAAAGTAGCCACCGCTGCTGAAGTGGTATTAAAGCTGTTGTGCACTTCTGTGAGTGTCTGTGTGTGTTTTCATCGTCAATAAATTGCACCGGGGCGCCCTGGTGAGCCGTTTCGGCCAATCATCGTCGCGCTTTGTTATTTGTCGAAAAAGCCATGTATCATTCATTAGGAGGCATTCGCGCGATGTCATCCGCAAGGGGCGCTAGCGAGACGGTCGCCATACCCATGCTCTTTTAACTGTGTAGCTTACTTTAAGCTGTGCAGTATTATATGCGAAGCATTTCTTAGTGAACCCAAGGCACTTTGAGCGTTTCTCTCTAAGTGTCTATCTATCTGCCTGTCTAACCGCTTACGTCTGGGTGCTCTCGTGATCTCCTCCTTGCAGGGGCCCTAGGCAGAAATTTTTTGCGGGGGGGGGGGCACCTCCTTGATTCCTTGATCTGAATAGGGGCCGGGCAGGGAAGCGTGGTTTAGTGTCATTTTGTGCTCTGTATCCCATGAGAGAAAAAATTTCGGGGGGGGGGGGGGGCACGGGCCTGGTGTGCCCCCGCCTGGCTACGTCATTGCATCCTTGACTTGGTGTAGCCCGAAATTGGTGTGGGAGGGTAATTTGATGAACGTGACTTTCTGGTCATGATATGAATAACGTGACAATCATGTCCAACAGACACGTGTGGCCCATACGCGTTTACCACGGGCCACGGTGTACAGGTATGCGCCACAGGTGATTGACAGTTTATGTCTACCAAGGAACGGCGAGTACAGACATTGGTAATTTCAATGCGAGAGCGTTAAGAAAAACCGACATCGGCAGCGTTGGCCCGATCAATACAAAAAATAAAAATTACGATCCCAGCAGGAATCCAACAGAAGCATTCTGCGTGGCAGTCCGGTATTCTACCATAGAGCCACGCCAGTTCTAGAAACTGCTTTGGAAAAACACCCTATGCAGGCGTAATGTTGGTGAAACGTCAACTGTGGTTGTGGTGCTGGCTATCTAATTTTGTACCAAAGCAATAAACACTACATATGTACTCATACGATACAGGCGCCATATCATATTAACGTCTGTGGTTCCAGTGTTGGCTCCGCTTTTATAGCAGTCTAATACACATTACATTTGTATTCCTATGATTCAGCAAGCAATATAGAAGCGTTGCTCGACCCCAGCGGAATACTTTAACGAAAGTTACTTACGATACTCACATCATCGCACCACAAAGAGTACTTCGTTTCTATAATACTGGCATATGTGCTCACGATACGTCAGACCATAAATTAAGGCTCTGTTATACTCCGACTTCCGACACGAGCGCGCGCGAGGACGTTGCGTTTCGTCACGCCGAGCCGGCGACGCTACGCCAGGCGCAAATCGGTCTCCGATACAGTCGAGCCGGCTCCAACGCGCCGGTGCGATGGCATCTAGAGGAGCGCATGCGCAGTAAAGCACGCTCCACGCCACCTGTCAGGAACCGACGAAACAGCCCGCGAAGCAGGTTCCTGTACATGCGAGTCCGGCGCGTCTGGCGCGAAATGCAGCAGGATCTATTCGGAGCCGAGCGACGCCCGAGCGCGCCAGCAGCCGTCGGCTGCGTCGGCGGTCAGCCGACGCTGGACTATACAGGGCTGTTTTTTGCTGACGTAACGTCGCCGTGACGCGCGCACGCGCGGGTCGACGTTACGCTGGAGTATATCAGAGCCTTTACTCTTTAAACGCCAGTGTTATCGACGTGCCTGATAAGCCCACGATGTGCACGCAACCATGCACGCAACCACTACACTTACAGGATCACGTCGATCCACCTCGTAACGCCTGGCTCAGAGCCAAAAATGCAGCATAGAACTTGCTGACTGCTTGGCATGAAACCGATTCCTACAAGACCTGGGATCCGCCGAATTTTTTTCTTCTGTTAAAGTATGAACATGCGCCTTACTGTCACTATTTGTGTAGCTATTTCTCATTTAAATAAGCACCTGATTTTAACCTGTAGCGCTGTCCTTTAGTGCAATGTTTGAACATACGTTTGAACATACTGCCACTATTTATATGTCTGTTCATAGGGAAGTGATCCCTGCATCACAATTGCTGCCTTTGCTCTTTATTTTGCTTCATTACTCATTTATGTGATACTTTTCCATGAAATTGGAATATATTATGGGAACACCGTTTGTGCAACTGATTTCTGGCTGACTGTCACATTTGCGCATTTAGTGCTTGTGAACAAACAGCCGTGTGCGAACATTTGAGATAAGCCTTTGTAGCCAGTGAGCTTAAATATAAGTTCATGCTTCCTTGCTGCTCGATTCGTATCACTTTTATGCAACAGTCTGCGTACGAGCTTATTACAATAAGTATAAATCCAGGCAGCACTGCTCTGCGCACATCCTTTTCCTGTTGTGACCACTGGTCCCACGAGACTTGCGTGTCTTTCATGGCCGCTCTTATAATTCCACTTGCGGCATAATAAAAATGTGGTCGCTGTACCCGTGCCTCCCGAAGGGCGAATAACCTGCCGGCTCCTCTCCCGAGTATGTTCCAGAAAGAGGGCACATAATAGGGGAAGGGGAACGAGAGCTATTAGCATGGGAAAGGGAATCAAGGTGAGTAACAGAGAGGGGGCATAAACAAATAAAATGGACACTGCAAACCGTATCGTAGAAGGATTATATCCCTACTTTTCAAGTCTTGCGGTGGTTAGGTGGGCAGATGAGATTAACGTCTTAATCTCATCTACCCACCTAACTTACTGTCCCCGCCCCCTCGCGCTTTTGCTTCCTCTTGGAACCCAGTCTGTTACTCTTAATGACCAGCGGTTATCTTGCCTACGCGCTACATGCCCTGCCTATCCTAAGGAGCAACACATCCCAACAGCTTACTGGATGCTTAACACGGTACTGATATTAAACATTTGGCGCCTGGAATAAACTGACTGGTCGGTGTGGCACTGGGGCTACCTGAGCGAAAAACAAGCGGTTAAAAATTTTCAATTCTGGCCCGGTGAGCTGTGTCATCCAAATGAACTGCTGCAACATTCCGGCGAGACGGAATGTCCAACCGAGACGCAACGAGATGGAATGTCCACCGAAACTAAGTGCTCACTACTGGACTCGTTGGACATTCCATCTGGTTGGACATTCAGACCGCAAGCGCTCCAAAATGAGTCCAATGGGACACCGTGTTAAGCTATCCAAGGTACGGGGTGGCACGAAGTGATGGTGATTTATGACCAGCTACCATTCATCCGGTGAAAAGAAAAGAGACGCGACATTTCTCCAAGGGAAAGCAACGTCGAGCAACTGGTGCGGTCGCCTAAATTTCCACAGTGGGAACAATGCATATCTATGCAGCGACTAAATGAATGAAACCAGTTGACAGCTTGCGCTCTTTCTGCCAACATTGTTTTTACAGCGAAAGCTGCTATGAGATCATTTCAACGGCCGTTTTTGGCGCCGTCGTTGTCCGCCGCCCGTGTCCGTAACCACTATAACTCGAAATAAGAAAAAAAAAAAACGAAATAAGAAAAACATTCCCGGATGGAACGGGGTTCGAACCTAGGCCCTCTGCGTGGGCGCCCAGTGTAGTACCTCAGATCCATGCCGGCGCTTGGAACCGCCTTGCAAATAGACGCTATGCAGGCTTCATGTCCGGAAGGAACCACATTAACATATGTAATTTAGTGTGGTAGAAGAGTGAAATAACAACCACGCACCACAGAACGCAAATTCTGTAACCAGGCGTCACACAATGCGAATTGCGCAACGAGTGGGCTGTTGGACGCTTCCAACCCATTACAAGGGGCTCCGCAATAATTCTTCATCGTCATCAGGCACAACACCAACAAAGTGCGCATAATGCCTTGCATGTCTTTAGCGGGTACCACGGCTCTCCGTTGAATGACGAAAAATGGCATATTGGCTCCTTCCCTACTTCACAGAAATTATGATGATTTATTGTGTAGTGGGTTCCTCGCAAGTGCACTTGCATTGGTTGCCAATGAAGCCCATAAGCCCATCATCCATTTCCTCAGGGTCTCAATAAAGTCCCCCCCCCCTCTCTCTGTCTCTCTTTCTCATGTCAACGTATGTTATATTGCACGGTGGGAGAGTGAAATAGCGACCGGGCGTTACACAAAGCGAATTACGTAACTGGTGTGCCGTTTAAAGCTTCCAACCCATTACAAATGGCTGAGCCACAATTCTTCATCGTCGTCAGTCGTCACGTAAACAAAGTGCACATAATGCCTTACATATGTGTAGCTGGAACCTCGCTTCTGCACACAATGACGAATAATGGCGTTGTCTGTGCTTCCCAACTTCACAAATATTGTGATTTATGGCGTAGTGGGTACCTTGGTAGTGTAATTTTATTTGTAGCCCCAAGAGAGTTTACAACGGGCTCTAGAAATGCCGCTCTTCCAGCTTTCGCTGTGACTGTGCTGTGCTTTCCGCGCAGGCCTGGCGTTTTTTTCCCTCCTCTGTTCGTCGGACTGTATGCGCAACAATTCCCATCCCAGAGTTAATGCATGTTAGATGTTTGTACTGGCTTAACTGAGGATGTACAGTTACTTTTGTTTCCCAAATGCGGTCTCTGACTCGGTCTTTCGATCACAACCGGCGCTCGCAGCACACTAAAACGACCTATATACTTTTAAATTGTCCGCGCTTTCTTGGTGCTTTCCGGGGGACCAGTCTGTCAGTCCTTGGCCTGCATTCCATTCATGGGTTGTGACAGACCGTTTCTTTTCCTGTTATCCATTAATGATCTTCCGCGGTGTGTATCTTGTTCTATTCGTACGTACGCTGATGACTGCGAGAGTTATCGTTCTGTAATTACCATTTCAGACTGAGCAACTCTGCAGAGCAACCTTGATAACATAGCTGGAGCGGCCGTCGTCAAATCACTTTCAACCATAACAGGTATTAATTTGTTGTAATTTCCCGCCGCCGTAATTCATTATCATCTACTTACACGATCGCAAATGTCTCAGTGAAATCAGTTCCAGTGTACAATTACTAAGTAATAAGACTGTCCCACGAACCTTCCTGCAATGCGCATGCGAACAACGCTAATTTCATCGGCGAACAAGACCTTTAAATTTATGACACGTCATCTGCGTCATCTTATGCAGCGCGTTAAACTGCTCGCGCGCAAATCATTAGTCAAAACGCAAATAAAATACATCGCTCACATGTTCCCCCACCAAGCATATATCATAGAAGCATTCTAATCCGTTGAAAATCATGCGACTAGATTCATCCATTCTTCATATATAACATCAGCATTTTACTACCGAATGCAGAATCTAGCTCGCTAAACCACCCACCTTACACCACGCTACCATCTTCACGCACGTCGGAGTGTATGAGCCGTCAAGTGCAAGATACTCGAGAAGGAACAGTAACATTACGTGCCCCTCAGGCTGCCATAGAGCGGAACAAGCTGCAGCGCAGTGCAGGGGTTTCACTTGTCGCAACCAGGATGAGATTGCGATCCACATCGTAGCGGGAACTCCGGATAAATTTCGATCATCCGGGGTTCACAAGCGTGCATCCAAATCTGAGCGCAAGGGTGCTCTGCATTTCGCCTCCATCTGAATTCGGCCGCTAGAGCCGGGAATAGAACCTACGCCCTCGAGCTTAGTAGCGTTACACCTTGCGTGATAATTTACCACGGCGGATTTGCCTGCCAATGCGACTGCCATCACAAGTTACCCGGAATTTATGGACACTGTGCAAACTTCTATCTGACCGTAACACTTGTTTTAGAGCGCAGCTCTTAGCCGCCCGTTCCTGCGCTGATCGGCGTCGCCGTTGGCGTCGGCTGGCGTAACGGATAGAGCGAACGAGCACGGAAGAGCGTGAAAGAGAGACTGCCCCAAGGAGTTTTCCACCGTGAGAGCCAGTGAGCCGCTCTGTTAGCGTCTGAAATGCCTCGTGCCTGCTCGCTCTTGTAACAGCGCAACTCATGTCTCTCGCGCATGGGCACGAAGAAGTGGGTTGACCTGCGAGGCTTGGGAGAAGACGGGCGTTGGTCGAAGGGACACTTTGTGTGTGGAACGCTTTAAGGGCCCTTAATAGTCCGGCGCAGCGTTCACGTCAGCTAGCGGCGGCGGAAGTTGTCGACGCCAGGTTCACCGCGTTACACTGACACGACATCGGGGCATTCTGTACTCCCGCTCGTGCCGAGCCGCGTCGCCTTGACGCATGTGTATTTGCTCAACTTATCGCAAAACCAAGACACCAAAAAGCTGCGCTCGGCATTCGCATTAGGCAGTATCGTAGTCGGTGAATTTTTTCATTGTGAAAACTTACCCACCACCCCTTATATACTCGGGACGCAGCCTTAAGGGTAATAAAATGAAATGAAAGGTAACTGCAAACTAGCATAGAATAACATAGAGCTGAGCTAGTTGGCAACTGTTCATGTTAAAGAGGCAGGGCGTGCAAACACGGAAACAAGAGCAAAGTCAAGACCACAAACGCCGGCGTTTGCGGTGTCTTGACTACTCTCTTGTGCCCGTGTTTGCACGTCCTGTCTCTTTAACATGCAAACTTGCAGTAGTACAGAGCACGTTCAAGTGGACGAACGGTGTCGATGCCTAGGATTTCCCAAGGTTTATTTCGCCAGGGGACAGGCTGTAGGGGTGCGAAAACTATTTCACAGACTTCTCTGCTGCTTGACATACAATACAGTCACAGACTGCATTTTCGGCTTGCTTATCTAATCCGGGCCACCAGTATATTTTTCCACGGCACCGAGTGGCAATGCCGGGTGGCTTTCATGAGCTAGCTGTACGAGCTTTCGTATGGTAAAGCGGCAATGCTGAATCGATCTGCATGGAAAACTAGGTTGTATACACAAGACAGTACATCACTTATGCAAAGTATAGGTATAGTAGATCAGGTCTAAGAAATTTATTCGCAGACCCGCTGTTAGCAGTGGACGGAAGCGCATTGTTGTGAAGTATTATCCTCAGCAGTCACTGCCCGTAAGTCAGCCTTACAAATGCATGGAGTGACAAGAGAAATTATTTCTTCCTCCAGTTTCAAAGACAAAAATTCAGGCAGCGCCCCGTTTGCCAAATGCACGGTACACCAGAGTGTGGTACCGCGTGTCATTTTCCTGTGGTGCTTCATATAATGGCCAAACGGGGCGCTGCCAGAATTTTCGTCTAAGGGAACATCGCAGCTCTTTGAAAGGCTCGCCTTACACGCACACGGCAGTGCACTGTAAAGAAAATGCTGTAGCGCAAAACAACACACGTTTACAGACAAGGAACACGGGACTGGCTGTCCTTGCGCTGTTTCGCGCTACAATTTTTTCTTCAGAAGTCCCAACTGGCCCAAGAAAACGGTTTGCTAAGCACTGTAAAGATTGCAACGGTTTTGGGCAGTTTTTTGAAGCAACGCAGACTTTGTTTTCGCGCAAGCACCAAGCGGCGGGGGAACTGGTAGAGGCTGCCATGATTAAAAAGCCGACTAGCCCGTGTGTCAGCCACACTTCGCTACATCTCTCGGAAGCTTCAGCGAAACCTGTGAGCTAATTTCGGTATGCAGTGTCGTAGATGTTAGCTTTGGTGTTGACAGCTTCAGATTTCTGTTTTTCATGGATATTAAAATTGCTCGTTTGATTATGTTTCGTCCACGAATGCGCACGTGATGGCATGTCTTACTTGATTTGCTGTGGCGCTCTTGCCGATTATATTAAGCGGGATTCCTGTTGAATAAACTTCAAATTTCATTCAGCGCATGTCGCGTGTCTTCTTCTGTGTGCCCATTTTTCTACGCGCTAAACCCCGCCTTGAATGCAAAGACGCACTTGTCATTAAGCTTCATTACCAATTTGCTTATACGAGTTATTACAGCTTGGAAACTAACATGTTGTTCTTAACGCGTTCGATTTCAGACCAAAATTGTAATCAACGTAGCAAGATCATTCCAGAGCAACCATTTAAAATACGAGTATGGGATATTTCCTGGAAAACGGCGGTTGATAACAACTCGAAACATATTCCATACGGAATCTGCATAAGCCATCACGCGTTACAAAAGTGCTGCTTGATTCTATTAAGTCAAGCTGCTGGTACTAGAGGCCCAGCCTTGAAAAGTAAACATCACCTGAGAAAATGTGGCACTTCGTCAAGCAATGTTGAGACAGGAAAGTGAACGTTGGGCAGATGTCCGCCCCGCCCGGTGGGGAACCATATAGTTAAAACAGCGCTGAATAATACACGGACAAGTAAACGCAGCAGTAGCGCTAGTCCTGTGTCTAGCTGTCCGGGTTTTGTCCTGCGCTGCTCTATTTATGAATGCGTGCCAACTAGCCCACATTCAGGCGCTATTAAGAAACCTGTTGGGAAGTTAGTTATAATAATACCGCATTTGAACTACAAAAAACTGGCATTTCCAAGGCGGGGCGCGAAAATTTCCTGAACGTAGCACTCCCGACTTTGAAAAATATATGCATCTTTTTGTGTAATCAACACTGTTGATATTGCAATGCTACATTATCTCATCTTATTATTTCAGCTGTGTAGCTTTACTTTTTTGTGCTTGAAACTGTTTCTAGAAGTTCACTTTTCTTCTAGAGGTGTATACCTAAGCATACTAGTTAGTAAGACTTGTTTTTCAGTAGTATTGTGTATTCTAACTTGCTGTATAATTTGTTCGATTTTTTTCGCTATGCTCTCTTTTTTCGCCCTTCCTGTTTGGTCTACGGACTGCAGTATGTACTAAATAAAAAACGCCAGGCCTGCGCTGAAACCGCAGCACAGTCACAGCGAAAGCTGGAAGAGCGGCGTTTCTAGAGCCCGTTGTCAGCTCTCTTGTGGCTACAATACAAGTACACTAGAAAGATACCCACTACGCCATAAATCACAATTTTTGTGAAGTTGGGAAGCACCTACTAAGCCATTATTCGTCATTCTGCGGAGAAGCGAGGCACCAGCCGCACGTCTGTAAGGAATTATGTGCACTTTGTTGACGCGACTACTGATGATGATGAAGAATTATGGCTCAGCCCTTTGTAATGGGTTGGAAGCTTTAAACGGCCCACCAGTTAAGTAATTTGCATTGGGTGACGCCCGGTTGCTATTTCCCTCTCCCGTCATGCTGTATAACATACGTTGCCGTGGGAGAGAGACGGGGTGGGGTGAAGAACTTTACTGAGACCCCAAGTAAATGGATCATGCGCTTATGGGATTCTTTGGCAACCAATACAAATGCACTTGCGAGGAACCCACTGCGCTCTAAATCATTGTAATTTTACTGAGACCACGAGGAAATGGATCATGCCCTGATGGGCTTCATTGGCAACCAATACAAGTGCACTTGCGAGAAACCCACTACGCTCTAAATCACTGTAATTTATCTGAGACCCCGAGGAAATGGATCATGCGCTTATGGGCTTCCTTGGCAACCACTACAAGTGCACTTGCGAGGAACCCACTACGCTATAAATCATTGTAATGTTTGAGAAGTAGGGCAGCTGGCACTGGGCCATTTTTCGTCATTCTACGAAGAGCCGTGGTACCTGCTAAACGCATGTAAGGCATTATGCGCACTTTGTTGATGCTGTGCCTGACGACGATGAAGAATTATGGCAGAGTCTTTTGTAATGGGTTGGAAACATTCAACAACCTACTCATTGCGCAATTAGCATTGTATGACGCCTGGTTACAGAATTCGCGTTGTGCAACGCGTTGCGCGACGCTTGGTGCTTATTTTACTCTCTACCACGCTATATTGCATATGCTAATGTGATTCCTTCCCGACATGAAGTCTGTATAGGACCTTTTTGCATAGCAGTTCCAAGCACCGGAATGGCTCAGAGGTTGAAACTGGGCTCCCACGCAGAGGGCCCAGGTTCGAACCTCGTTCCATCCTGGATTTTTTTCTTATTTCGTTTTTTTTTTTTCTTATTTCGAGCGATACTGGTTACGGACACCGGCGGCGGCGGCGGCGGCGGACAACTACGGCGCCAGAAACGGCCGGTGAAATGATCTCATAACAGCTTTCGCTGTAAAAAAAATAAAAAAAAATCGTTCCTCTCCCTTCACGTAGAAGGGAGCAAACAAACATCATTTTCCGTGCTCAGGAAACGTAAGCACACCGTGTTCTCTTCGCATTTTCAATTCTAAGCACCCAAGCTCAAACAAAACTGCCGTCATCAAAAGCACGTTGAGAACGGCGTAGACGGTCTGTTCTTCTACGGCCCTCGAAGGGAAGGAAATACAGGTGGTAGTCAAGGGTCTGATGACGGGCTGCACTAAGAGCGTGTATACAGCGAACTGCTCGACAGGTAAACAAAGACAAGAAGGCGGCGTCGGCGGCCAACCCATCCGCCAAGCGTGTGTTCGTGGGGCGCTCGCGAGTCTCCGGCACGTGTCTTCCGCAAGGTCATCGTTACCCGTCATAGAGCGCAAATCGCCTGCCCAGCTCCAAAGAACGCGTAGCGGATGAAAAAGCGCCAGGAGTCGTGTGCGAGATTGCCTGCTCCGAGTGCCCGCTGTATGCCTCGTGTGTAAGCAAAGAACATGCCGGAAAGGCAACGGCAATATAAACCGCATGAAGCGCGACCTCCCATTCGCGTATATCAATTGCCTTTGCGAAACGACGAAAAGAAAAGACGCCGCATCCCGATAGTTCCCCGCCCGTCCATTCAAGTTCCTTCCTTTCGCTCGTGCATTCTCGTCGCCGTGCGTGTGGATATTCGTGAGTCATGCCTTGTATGCGCACTGCAGTCTGCAGGCATTCGTGCTGTATAGTCTTTAGAAAGTCGCCAAAACAAGTTTTATAAACGATCGCTTCACATGAACCGCAACACGATTTATGCGCGCGGTTTCTAAACATGTTATTTCTGGCGTAATGCTTGAAACATGAAGATAGGACCGAGAAAGAGACAGATGAGCGCGAAACTACCAACTGTTTATTGACAGCAAATGCCGCAAAACAAGAAAACGTGAACGAGTTACGTCAGACATGTCATCACGAAAGCTGTCTATTAAGAAAAGATAGCTAAGATCCATATAGCGCAATTGCGCACGGGACTGCATCCACTCTCAGCAAGACATCGGCGTTGATAGCACAAGCTGACGCACAACATAGAAATTGGAGTCAAATCAATGGCTAAACTATACCGGGTGTCCCAACTATCTTCAGCCAAGGTTTAAAAAATACAATATTAGAGGCACGCGAGTGAAATCAGTTGCAAATTGCTGACAGTCACTTTGCGTACTACAGAAAAATTTTTGTTTTGCAATAATTAATTTGTTAATTAGGATTATTTAACTAAATTGCTAAATATTGACTTTAGGCAAAATGATCGACAGCGTCTTCAGAAACCCCCATTGCATTATTTGCGATAAAGAAAGCCTCACGTATACCATTTTATCCAATCTAAAAAGAACCACGTGACAAGCGCATTCGCGCGGCAGCGAACGTGCTGCTCTCAGGCGTGCTTTGAGTGAACGAAATCAGCTGCGGCCGCGACTCGCCGGCTCCGATGCAGCGGTAGGCCGATAAGTTGGCATATGATTTCTTGGCCCGCGTCAGCCAGCTGGCGCGCGTGACGGTGCAAGTTGTAGCGAGCGCGGGCCAAGAAACCCCCGTTGACTTATCGGCCTATACTGCTGCAACGGAGCCGGCGAGTCGCGGCCGCAATGAAGGGAAAGCTGTGGCAATGAAGGGAAAGCTACGGGGGCGGAGCGTCTGCACATGTACTGCTACGCGAAGTAGTCCGGTTTGGCGCGCTTCTCGTAACGCCGTGGAAAGTGATGGCTAGCGTTGCATTTCGACGCAAACGCTGCTTAGCGTCAAGGTACGGGTAAAAGGCGCGACTTTTTCAAGCACGTGAAAACGCAAAGTGACAACGTATAAAGTAAAAGAAATACAAATATCTTGCTTGTGTGCGCTGCGTTCCGTCTCAAAAAGCTACGTGTAGAAAATGAAGGAGTATTTTATATATCTCACGCAGAAAATACGGACGCAATTGTGGGACTACATTCATTAGCGGTAGGATACGTGCATTGTGGCTCTGTAGCTTTCCCTTCGTTCCGACAGAAAGTTGTCCTCGAGTATACTCACGTAGTTCTTTTTGTATTTCGCGGGCTTTCTTTGCAGCTTGGAAAAAATGGTATACGTGAGACTTTCTTTATCGTAAATAATGCAATGGGGGTTTCTGAAGATGCTCTCGAACTTTGAAAGTCGCATTCCTTGCTTAAAGTCAATATTTAGCAATTTAGTTAAATATACCTACTTAACAAATTAATTAATTACAAAACAAAAGTTGTCTGTAGTGCGCAAGGTGACTGTCAGCAATTCGCAACTGATTTCACTCGCGTGCCTCTAATATTGTATTTTTTAACCCTTGGCTGAAGATAGCTGGGACACCCGGTATATGTGAACGAGAATGACACATGAGACGAGACCCGATCCTGCCTTTTATGACACGGGAAGTCACCCAAGGTCTCATAGGTCGGCAAACTCACTCATGAGTCGACTCGCTCAGACTCACTCAGACTCAGATCTGGCTGTGAGTCTGAGTCTGAGTGAGCCTTGGTGAGTTATAGTTTGGTGAACTTGAGTCCGAGTGAGTCCAGTTGAAGAAAATTTTAGTGAGTCTGAGTCCGAGTGAGTCCAGTTGAGGAAAATATTGGTGAGTGTGAGTCGGAGTGAGCCCTAAGCGCAAAATATATTTTTTGCGTGATTCGAGTGAGCTCCACTTTTTGTTGCCGACTCATGGTCCTATCTACTCATCTTCAGCATTACTGTCAGCCTTATTTATCGGCATACGTTTACACTCTAGTCTATTCACACATACCTCAGCACAACAGCATTCATGCACCACCTCAATATTTGTTGATCAGAGGCGTGAGTTAGGGGAAGGGGTGCCATGACCTCCAATCGGAAACATTTTCATGGGAAGTTCTTGATAAAAATATCTCTGTGAGTCGCGTATTTCATAAAAATATCCTTACTGGATTGATATTTGATATATGATAACCCAAACCGGCCGTTGCATTAACGTAAGGCTGCGGGAGCACCGAGCGGCAGTGAAGGCGCCGGCCGGTGGTGGACACCTTGCCTACCATTGCAGGAGATGTTCTTGCACTCCTTACAATGAAAAAACGTCAGTGCCGCGCAGCTTCGCAACGCAGGGGAAGAGGGAAAATTTTGAAACTATGGTCATTAAAAAAATCACAGCATATCCACGTGGTGAGTGATGATGAGTGGGCCGAAGCTCCGGAGAGAATCATCGGTAAACCGTGAATCTTCTGTGTAACGCCCCATCAATCATCTATAAAGAGTCAGAAACATTGTGTGTATATTACAAACATCAAACTTTTATTTTTCTTAATTAGATTATGCTTGGCTTGCGTTGTCCCTTCATTATCACGGCTTTATGGTCCGTGAAATGAAGGGATAACGGTTCCTGTACGGGTTTCAACTGGAAATTTGAAAATACCAGGTGTATAAACGTCCCTCGCATGGTCGTTGTTTTCATATGATCAAAGGACGTGCACGTGAGAGCATATTTGACTGCCATATGTTGTATTAACCACTCATTGTTCTTTTCGGTAATATCGACATTCTGGTCATCAACTGACACAAATGGTCTATTCTTGTACTTGTCACAATTACACAATGCCGTCTCAATGAATGTCTTCATATTCTCACTCGACAAATTGGGTGCAAGGCACATGGTCATGATGATGCATCCATCAAAATCGATGGCAGCATATTCACCGTTGTGGCTCTGTGTCGTTGGTAGTAGTTTCAGATCTTGTGCCTTTTCTGTTTGTTTGACGTATACGGCCACACCACCTGCAGGACGCTCTGCATCATCGATGCACACGACTGGGACGTATCCTTTGATATACGGTCTTTTGGCGTTCCACGTCTCGGTAAGACAGAGAACGTCCACCGTAGTAAGTATGGGGTCCCGTTCCGCATCGTTCTCAAGCTTGACATAAAACCAGCTAGGCTTACATAGTAGGCGGGAAACTACAGAAGGCAACAACAAGTAAAGAAAACACAAGAGAACGGCAATCTTTTGCCAAGACGTTCGACCACTGCAAAGTTAACGGCTATCTCGTGGGTGGGTCTCTGTAGCCCTGTCTTCCAGCGAAAGAAAAAGCGCGCCAAGAGGGAGCGTCATGGCGCGTTACTCCTGAAATGTTGTCTTCGGGCGTCGTTGAAAACACGAGACGTAGTAAAGAAGAAAGAACGCCACACAGGCGAACACGCACGAGAGTCCCGCTCGTCAACGTCGTCTTCTTCTTCTACTGCATACCAGAACGCGCGCTTCTCACAAACTAGAGGTGGCTACTACAAACAAACGAACAAACGGAGGATGGACAGACCCACGGCATAAGGAGCTTCGCCCCTAAAAAAAGCTGACGCTTGCGTCAGCAGTCCCTCCTTGGCTCTCTCTGACAAGGAACCTTCCTATCTGGAAAGAAACTGATAACTCATCTGTGTAGATTAATTTTTTAGTATTAACAGGACCGTTGCGCGCATGCGCTCGCCAAGTTGTCTATACATACCTGAATGTTATGTGTAATAAAGTTTAGGTGAAGTCTAGCGTTGTCCTGTATTCCTTCTTCTCGTCCACGTCTTTTTTTTTTCGCTAGTAAACATGTCCTATTATTGACGTTACCAACTAGCCCAACTTTCCGCCTTAAATGTATCACTTGTCAATAGAATGGGCCCTGTTCTTCCACCCTCTTTATGTGTTAATCCTTAAATTACCTACGTCAACCTATTAGCCATTTCTACGTGCAAGGCAAGGCTTTACACCTTTTCTCTGAACAACCACTTAGTGATCCCTGAAGTACAGGCGTTGTTCGGACCTTGCTTCGCATCACAAACAACTGCAACGAGTGTTATGCGGTCTATCCGTACGGAACTTTGTCATCAGGAGCGATTCGATCAAGAGTGCATCCGAGTGCTTTTTGCTTCACTGGTCGTCGGGGATAACAACAGTGAGTGTGTGTTTCGAGCTCTGATCAGGGAGGCGTCAGCGGTGACCGAGTTCCTGTGGACCACGCAGCTTCCGTTGCTCTGCTTATGGATGAAGTCCAGGAAGAAGCAGGCGACATCTTCAGCAAAGGTGACGTACCTTGGACAGTCGTCTACGCCGGACACGGTGGATGCGGTTTTGCGTTGTGGACCGAAGTTTTGCACTGTTCCTAATGAGAACCCTGTAGCTCTCCTGTTCATTGTTAGAAAGGTAGCTTCTCGTGCCAAAGATAATGATTGTGATAGACTTGTGTCGGAAGGTGTTGATTGCCTTAATAGCAAGAGGCTCAGGGCTAGGCAAGGCTTGTCCGTGAAGGAAACTATTGAGAGCCTGAAGAGTAATGAGCAAGCGCTGTTAGTATCTCATAAGGAAGGTGGCTTTGTTGTGTTACCGGTCAGTCTTTATGAGAATAAGGCGCAAAAGGCAGTGTCCAAGAATTTTGTGGCTACAAAGACTTCTTTGACAGATCTGAAGAAAAGGGCGTTACGTTTGTGTGACGATTCGAACCTTCCCAGCCTCAGGAAGAACCTTGTTGCAGCCAAAAGGAACACCTTAAGTTTGTTCTTTACAGCTAAAACGCACAAGGAAGGCGTGCCGTTTAGGGCTGTTGTCACTGGAAAAGGATCTTGGCAAGGTTTTTTATCAAGGCTTTTTCAGAGGCAGCTGGCTCTGATCAAGCTGGATGATCCGCATTTGATACAGAATTCAGGCGATGTCATTGAATTTTTATCCGCGCAGCCAGGGACGGGGACGCAGGTCGTTCGATTTTCTGTAGTCTTTTAGACTCGTTTTATTCTATTCCAAAAAGTGCCTTATTTTGCGCGGTCAGAAACAGCACTGATAGCTTTGGTGCTCTTGACTTTATGAACGCGGCGGGGCTTTCTGTTGACATTTTTTTAGAAATGCTTAGATTTTATCTATCATGTACAGTGGTAACCTTCGCCAATGACACCTTTGTACAAAAAGATGGGGTGTGCATTCGATCATGTATAGCACCGATTTTAAGCGACATTTTCTTAACATACGTTGATAAGCGTATTGCTTCATCTGTTGACGCTGCAAGTGTTGCGAAGATTTTTAGGTACGTGGATGATTACCTTGTGGTGTTAAGAAACACGCCTCAAGGGCGAGCGGGAGCTGCAGTGCAGTCCTGCAGTTGTTTGATAGATGCGGTGAGGGTCTCAGGTTCACGTCAGAGATGTCTAATGAGGGATGTTAGCAATTTTTAGATCTGCGAATTATATTTAGTGACCGCATTTGCTGGGAATACCGACCTCGTTCCAAAAAATCGATCCTGGGATATAATTCGGCCCATTCAAAGATTGTAAAGCGAGGCATAGCAAAAACTGCTTGCGAGCGGCGCTTGCTAAGTCGTGCGAGCACCTTGTAGGAGACAGCGTGAGAGGCCAAGTTGAACGCCTGAAGTTGGCCGTCTTTCCTGAACCGCTGATTACGTCCGTGCTGGAGAGTCTGGTAAAGGAGGTGAAGGCTGGTGGCCTAACCACCAGACTAAACGGGAGTGAATCACGGGAACGTCCTGTGCCTATAACTTACCTACACCAGCTCTCGCACCGACTGAAGAAGGTGGCGGAAAAATGCGGCGTTCACGTCATGTGTACCGCGCCGAATAAGCTTGTACGCATGTGTGCAGCGGTGAACGGGCTAAGCCAAGACAAGGCTTGTAAAGTGAGCCGCGCCACCCGTTTTGTTCTGTGCAGAACTGCTGTGGTGTACAAGATTCCGCTGTCCTGTGTCCGGTGTTATGTAGGCCAAACCGGCCGTTGCATTAACGTAAGGCTGCGGGAGCACCGAGCGGCAGTGAAGGCGCTGGCCGGTGGTGGACACCTTGCCGACCATTGCAGGAGATGTTCTTGCACTCCTTACTGTGAAAAAACGTCAGTGCTGCGCAGCTTCGCAACGCAGGGCGAGAGTGAAATTTTTGAAGCTATGGTCATTAAAAAAGAAGCTGACGCTTGTGTCAGCAGTCCCTCCTTGGCTGTCTCTGACAAGGAACTTTCCTATCTGGAAAGAAACCGATAACTCATCTGTGTTGATTAATTTTTCAGCATTAACAGGACCTTCGCGCGCATGCGCTCGCCAAGTTGTCTATATATACCTGAATGTTATGTGTAATAAAGTTTAGTTGAAGTCTAGCGTTGTCCTGTATTCTTTCTTCTCGTCCACGTCCTTCTTTCGCTAGTAAACATGCCCTATTATTCACCTTACCAATTAGCCCAACTTTCCGCCTTAAATGCATCATAGGGGGGCTGCAAAGGAGGTCGCACGGCATCGTGTCGCACAAAAACGTACGTGCGGTGTTGGAGGTCGGGACTGAGATACACACTACGAGATGTTCATCGTGGTGGAGGCGGAACCACGGTACGCATAGTCGGAAACGTCTGCAGATACCGTGGGCGGGTCACTGAAGAATTCACCAGCAACTCGAAGAGTGGTGCCAAATGTCAGCCCGGCGGCGCTTACGGAGGAGTCGCTACGAAGAGACGTGCGGATGCCAAGCATAACGAAAGGAAGGCGTTCCATCCATGATGAAGAAAAAGTGGAAGGCATGAGAGACTCCTTCAGTTGGCGATGAAAGCGTTAGACGATTCCATTGGCGATGGGATGGTACGAGGTGGTCTTGCTCTCCGAGATAGATTGGCGAACAATGTTGAGTCGAACTGACGACCACGGTCAGTCGTAATGGTGGAAGGGACACTGTAGCGGCTAATCCTCAGAGTGACGAGCGCTCGGGCTGTCGACTCCGCAGTTATGTTTTGAAAAGACATCGCTTCAGGCCATCTTGTGAATCCTTCAGTGCAGGTTAACAGGTAGCGATGGTTCCCGCGTGTAGGAAGTGGACAAACGATGTCGACGTCTAGGTGACTGAAGCCAGCGTCCGGGGAAGGGAACGTGCCAATAGGAGTGACAGTGTGACGATGCACTTTAGACTGCTCACTTCATTTCACTTCACTTCACTTTATTACCTTAAATACCCCGGTGAGGGAGTATTACATAAGGGGTGGGTTAACAAATGGAGGTTACAGAGAGTGATCTTCATGACAAACAATATACATTTATGTTGTGCGCAAAAGATGATGAACACGTGATAGCTGCAATGCCACGAGGAAGGCCATTCCAGTCCACTGCTGTGCGAAGAAAAAATGAGGCAGCAAAAGGAGTGGTGCGAGCATGTGCGCGTGCGATTGAATAAGGATGGGTCGTGCGGTGAGATATGCGCGTCGGTGGGATGATGTAAGGTGCTTGATTGAGGAAACTGTGGAAAAAACACGGTTGATCCCTCCTTCATAGGAATCGGAATAACACGAAAGTAAAGCGTGCCCTTACAGAAGTAACTGAATGCTTACTGTACATTGAAATAAGAGAGTTTGCACAATGTATATTGATATCTGGCAGCTAATGGCGCCGTTTAACGTGTATGCACCCACTTTGATGATTGGTGGTACGTCTCCATCCCGACGACTAACGTCCATGTTAAATGATTGACCAAACCCTTGAGGTAGCTGTAGTAGTTAACGGTGAAAGCGTAATCAGAGAACGAGGTGTGATAGCCAGAAGAGCGTCGCATATTGGACGCAGAACTTGGTCGCCATCCCGCGGCATGTTAAAATGTGGTTGAACGACACGGCCGGACTAGAGGGAAACGCAAAGCGCGTCGTGCCGCCCCGGTAGCCCGGCCGCGATTTTTCTCGGGGCGAGCGCCTGAGCATGGAACGCGCTGTTACAGCCAGGTGAGGCAGGCGTGCGTCGCAGAGCTATTTTTGGTTTGTATTAGCGTGATGCTGAGCGAGGCCGACGCTTTTACGACGCTTGGGCAAAGATCGCCACTTCGCGGTGTGTTAAGGCATTGACAAAAGTCAACTTTTATTGAAAACGCGCCGAATGGGACGGACGCGTAAACGCGTCGCAGGTGCTAGTCGCGGAGGCCACAGCAATCACGAATTACTTTACCTTACCACTCCCAGAGGTCACCACCACCCAGCCGACCGGGAGAGTGGTAGATATTAAAGGCGCGTGCGTAAAGCCTCCAGAGTCTGTAAATAGTCTTGATTTGCAAGGCAATAAAGAAAAAAAAAAGTGACCGTGGCCAATAAAGAAAGAAAAAAAAGTGACCGTGGCGCAATGGATAGCGTGCCCGGCATCTGTTGTTGCGGACCGAGCGGTCGTGGGTTCGATGCCCGTTGACGGTACCTTTTTTATTTGCCATCTGATTGTGTACATTTTTTCGACGTCATTTCCGTGACGGAAATACGTCACTGAAGTCTTGGTGGACCCCGGCATAAAACACTTTCGTGTTAAAATTTGCGAATAAAACACAGACTGGCGATGCGGCGACGCACAGAAAGATTAGCGACATCAATGTCACGTTTTGGGGATGATATGCGTATGTCGTATGAATATGAAGAATGAATGAACCTAGTGGCATGATTTTGTACAGATTCTAGTTCGTTTATTAAGTATATCTGGTGCGGGCTCCAGATGGGGGCTGCATGTTCTAGTTTGGGTCTGATGAGTGATTTGTACGCCAGAAGTTTTATGTCTAGTGGTGCGTGACGCAAATGACGCTTTAGGAAACCGAGGGATCTGTTCGCGGATGATATGGTGTTGTTGATGTGCGCGTTCCAGGAAAGGTCAGATGATAAGGTGACGCCAGTGCTGGGCAGTGTCGAAGATACATGTATCTTAAATACTATCTGAGATACTCTTTGGGTATCTTGTATCTGTATCGCGATATGTCTCGCAAGACGTGTATCAGTATCTGTATTTCCGATACATTGAAGGATGTATCGTGTATCTTACGATACAAGATACTGCGATCGCATCGCCACCGTGTGAAACAATAAACGCAGACTGAACTCTGCTTCTAATATGGTTGCCACTAAGCCACCAGAATTGAACTAAGGGCAGCGACAGATTTTTATCTTTCAGCCAGTGTTTTCGAGCGAGGGCAGGCGATGAGCTCTCAGCGTCCCCATTAATGGAGCAGAGTCACGTGGTAGCGCTCGTGTCTCGACAGACAAGCGCGCAAACGCCTACGCCCAGCCGACCTTTCGTTTTCTCGTAGTTTTTTTTTCGTTTTAGTGGCGTCAGTGCCATGACACTTGGCTCTTAGCCACTGTCCTGTTCCATGCATTCCAATGCGTGCGGTGTCTTTCGCACAAATTCTAATGCCTCTGTAGTGTCGTTATCGAAGATTCTCTTGCGTTGTCCTTCGCTACGAAGTCTGAAGAATGCAAGAATGGGGTTGCTTTGCGTCTCGTGGATTTCACACAGCGGCGACTTGAAGAACCTCGTGGATGTAAGTTTTGACTTATATGCAATGAGATTGACTTATATGCAAATAAGATTCTAACATCTATAGAACCACCGGTACCGATGCTATATCTTACAGAACAAACATTCAGCTAACAGAAGCTATCTTAGTGTACCTATCTTTCTCTTTTATTCACTGAGTTATTAAAATTATAATTTGATTGTTAGCACAAAATTTCTAAGCTGTCCTTTTCCATCCCATACATTAACTATGTGTCTGTATTGTTTTTTCCGGTCTGCCTACTGCAATATGTCTTTAATGTACTGACAGGATAAGCTCTCTCCTTTGTTCTTACTCTGAACTCTCTGCATCATTTTGCTACTGTTTGCATACATATATTCAACTTAAGTTTACTCTTGTCAAGGCGATGTCGAGGACAAATATATAGTTATCTGCGTGTGCCTGGGGAACAGCGAAATTGTATAACAATTTCGTTGTTTAGTAAAACAGCTAAATTGAGTCGGCATTATAATACCGTAAGTTATTAGGAGCCATCTCACAGATATTGGCAAAGGGAACGGAAAAACATTGTTCTACCAAATGCTCCGTTTTCCTCATTAGCGTGCCAACGAGTGGTTTTGCGCTATTTTCCATAGGCACTGAATTTTCTGTGGTCCTAACTTAAATGCTTAATTTCCACAGCTATTAGGGGTTACCCGCCGCGGTGGTCTAGTGGTTATGGTGCTTAACTGCTGATCCGAAGGACGCGGCGGCCGTATTTCGATAGGGGTAAAATGCTGGAAGCCCATGCGCTTATATATTAAGCGCATGGGCATAATATATTATATTATGTATTATATTCTAAAAAGACAGGGCGTGCGAACACGGACACAAGAAAGAAGTCAGGACACCACAAACGCCACTTTCTTGTGTCCGTGTTTGCACGCCTTGTCTTTTTAGAATGAACACTTACCAACTAGCCCAGCACTCTGTTATTATAAGACCTTATCACAAGCGTCATAACACCGACTACCCCGGTACCCTGGAACGATGCGGCTGAGCATACATTTAGAGACATCAAAGAAACCAGTGCCGGCGCTACACTCCTCGCCCACCCTAAATGCATCTGTTTGCGGCAAGAACGCTGGCAGCGACATTCCTTGCTGCGCATTGTGTTTACGTAGAGGACATAATACTGCAGTCGCTTTTACAAGGCGTGTGCTAAGACATGAGCACACGCCTTAACCCGCAAGCTCATCGGCAAGCAGAGCAGCGAGCGCCACCAATTACAAAAGCGACAGGCAAAAACCGCAATCACCGAAGTGTACAAAGGGCTAAAGCCCTTTATACGAAGCAGCTAAAGCAACGCCAATAAGTTCTTTCGGAATGAAACTAATATACATTGAGCAAGAAATACAAAGCTTTTGAGATACTATAACATGCATTTCATTCAAACGAAACAAAATGGGTCGCAGTTAACAAACTTTCAAGCGAATATTTTGGTGCATAGGCGTTTAGTGCGACATTATAGAGATATATAATAACAAATTTGCGAATATATCGAAGTATCTTAAGATACAATTGTAATGTATCGTATCGGATACAATCAGTGTCATGATATCATGTATCTGTACGTCAAATACTTCTCGCCTTAGTATCTTGTATCGTATCGCGATACAATTTCAAAAGTATCTTTGCCCAGCCCTGGGTGACGCCTAGATATTTATACGATTGAACGTGTTCAATAGTGGAATTAGAGATTAGGTATGAGAATGATAAGACTGTTGGCACCTGAGGCAAGCACGTGACCGACGACGGACGTCTACGTTAATGCTCGGCCACACATAACGTGGAGTGATAAGTCGCTGTGTGGCGCGAATGCCAGGGTGAGCCAAGGAGTGCAAAGCATCGAAGACTGCTCGACGGAACGGGAGAGGTACGTAGGGACGAGGACGTCCTGTCGACGTATCACAAACGAGGGGCACGTCACAGTCAGGCACCAAGACGTCAGCCAAGACAAGAGGTGTGCCACGCTTTTGTAGCAGCTGGATCTCCTCGTCATTCTTCTGGGCGGCAGCCATGGCCGTGAAGTCGATGCTCGTTCGGCCGTATTGTGTTGCATGGATAGCAGCGCGAGAAAGTACATCGGCAACGGCGTTGGCTTTTCCACTGACGTGGGGAATGTCCCTCGTATATTCCGAGATGAAGGCCAGCTGTCTGATTTCGCGGGGTGCGTAAGAAGTGCTGGTGGACGGCAAAGCAGACGTCAGTGGCTTATGATCCGTGAGGATTAGGGGTGTGCGAATATCAAATTTTTCGAATACGAATCGAATACGAATATCCACCTTCGAATATCGAATCGAATATCGAATATCAAAGGAAAAATGCCTCCGCAGTAACAATATTTTATTTAACATGTAGCTATCTGAAAAAAAATGCATTAACAGCCTGACTGGCAACACAACATACACTGCTGTCTTCAGAACACAATGTCCAGGCTAGCATAATGCAGATCACAACACAAGCAAATATCACGGCGCAATGAAAGTAATGACTAGATGTTATCATGAAGAAATGTGAGTTGCTCCACATGATCAGGCAGCAGGCGCTCCCTTATAACAGAGACAACTCCCCCCCCCCCCCCCCGCCACTGAAAAGGCACGCTCGCTTGGAACAGAAGTGGCTGGTATAGGGAGTTACATGGGGCAAAGCTTTGCCAGACTGGGGTATCTGATGGTGCCTGCAGTCCGCCACGAGTCACGTGGGTCATTGTCTTTCTTCAGAAGTGATCCCGCATAGTGAACGAGTGGTAGTGCGGCACGTTACGGCCGCATAATATTGAAAATGTACCGTTACATGACCGCCAACAGCGCTGCACGTCGGAGATGCACTAGCAATAAATCATACGTATTGGGGCGCTCGTCGCAGGCAGATATCGTGCCTCCGTGCACTTACGATGTTTATCGCTCCTCTCGGCAACGTTTTTAGCTATACGAACGCAGCAGAAATGTGGAAGACCAGTTATTTTATGCATGATAATCGAATCGCATATTCGAATTTTTTGAATATTCGAAACTTTCGAATACACGATTTTCGAATCGAATACGAATATTTCGAATGTAATATTCGACGAATATTCGAAACTTTCGAATATTCGCACACCCCTAGTGAGGATGTGAAAGACGCGTCCCTCGAGGAAATGGCGAAAGTGCTTCACAGCCAAGTAGATGGCGAGTAGCTTTCAGCCGAAGGTGCTGCAGCGGCGCTCGGGAGGGGCAAGCTTCTTGTAAAAGAAGACGATGGGCTGCCAAGCGCCAGCAACGGACTCTTCCTAGACGGCACCGACGGCAGTGTCAGATGCGTCTACCATGACGGATGTTGGGGCGTTGCATTTAGGGTGGGCGAGGAGTGTAGCGCCGGCACTGGTTTCTTTGATGTCTCTAAATGCATGCTCAGCCGCACCGTTCCAGGGTACCGGGGTAGTCGGTGTTATGACGCTTGTGATAAGGTCTTAGAATAACAGAGTGCTGAGCTAGTTGGTAAGTGTTCATTCTAAAAAGACAGGGCGTACGAACACGGACACAAGAAAGAAGTCAGGACACCACAAACGCCACTTTCTTGTGTCCGTGTTTGCACGCCCTGTATTTTTAGAGTGATAAGGTCGTTGAGAGCCTGCAGTACATCGGCGCAGCGAGGAATGAAACGGCGATAAAAGTTGGCGAGGCCAAGAAATTCACGCAGCTGCGTGGTGGTGGATGGCTGAGGAAACTCATGCATGGCTGTTACACGAGTCGGTAGTGGACGAATGCAGTGTGCGTTGACGCGATAGCCGAGGAAGTCCAGCTGCGTGACCCGAACTCGCTCTTAGGGCCATTAACAGCGAGGCCGAACTTGCTCAGTCTCTCGAGCACTTCACGTAGATGGTGCTTGTGAGCTTCAGTAGACGTACTAAAACGAGGTCTGGGTATGGGCTAGTTGGTATTCTATTTTAAATTGTCATCACAGCGCAAAGTAAGACACGAGACAGAGAGCAGCAAAGGCGAGCGCTGACCTCCAACTACAATTTTATTGTGTAGAACAATCAATTTACGAAAAACGAAGTGCGATAAAAACCGCATATGATAAATGACACCCCCTCCGAAACACGAAGCCAACATGATCAAAACATGATCAAAACAACATGATAAAACTTTAGTTGGAAGTCAGCGCTCGTCTTAAAAATGGTGCAGCCGTGCACCATTGTTTCCTATAAAACGCGAAATGATAGCTGAGGTACCGACCAACAACAAGCTGTTTTTACTACACATCTTACGTACGAACAGATGAGTGAATCTGCGCGCAGAATTGTCGCGTTTCCAAACAAGTAAGAGCAAGCACTGCAACAACGCGCCGCATGCGGGCTGGGCGCGCCTTGCGAGTCTCGCTCAATAATGGCGGCCGAGAGTGACGGGCGAGGAGGAAACGGCGCTGAGAGGAGGAGTTTGCGCTACCTTTGAAAAATAGAGGGACCTTACGTACGCCTCGGTAAACTCGCCCTCTCGCGGTAGCCAGGTACGCATTACATTTTTTTTTTCCTGGGCCGGAGAGAAACCTGCCGGCGCGCAATCTCGGAGGCCATGCCGAACCTCTCGAGTTGCTCGCGGCCGTCGGTAGATGCGCGACGGGTTTGTGGGTCGAAAGACGCGCATCACAAGCTTTCGCTGTGCTGTGAAGGCCGGTTACACTACGGCTATTTTTCCGGCTTTAAAGCGTTGTTTGTGTTTTTCATTACGTGTAGTTGCTGTCTGCCGGCTTCGCCCACAAAGATCAGTGTACCAGAGGCAATCGAGCTGAAAACTTACTAATCGGCGCGGGTAACCTCGACAAGACTGAAACGTAGCGCCGATCACAAACTGTATTTATTTTTTTCCTTTTCAAGCGCGAGAACTCCTGCCGGCGAGTGTACATAGTAAAAATAAAAGAATATTTGCTTTTAACGTCATTGTGAGAAGCATTCGGTTTATGGACGCTGTTAAAGGGGTCATGAAGCACCCCTTGGGCTTGTTGAAAAAACACAACCTGCGGAAAGCTGACACGGCTATGAACTGCTCTGCCAAATATTAAAGTCGTGCGCGCCGCGTAAAGGCCACAAGCGGAGCGTGAAGTGCCTGTTTCCTCAGACGCCCTCTTTTCAAACAGAGGCCGGTTCTCACTCTCGTCGGTGGGCGGGGCGTCTGCACGTTGACGTCGCGGAGACATAGCATGCTTATTGGCCGATAGCCGGATGAGATGCGCTTCTTGCCACGGGTTGCCGCCACTTGCCCGCGCCGCACTCCTCAGTCTGCTAACTTTACACGGTAGCCGCATTCGCACGTGCGAATCACAGCGGGAGAGCGATCGCGTTTCATGACGCGCGCTGACGTAACTTCTTACCCCCGTGCCATCCCTCCCTGTGTAGCTTCCAGTGCGCTCATCGGCACGAGAAAAGAGAGAAAGCGCTGAGAGCGTGCGCCAAACCCGCGTAACTCCGCTCATTCTTGACGGATTCGAGAAATTTTTGCGGCAATCGATTCGGGAGGCAGTAAACTCCGATACTAAGGTCATTAGATCAATACTTGAAAAAGTGGTTCATGACCCCTTTAAGTACTTTATGATCTAAAGATCACTAGCTGTCGCACGGTTGCCAATTGTTCAGTTTTCCTAGAACCAGGGCTTAAAGTCAGGGGGGCCCGGGGGGGCCCGGCCCCCCTTCGGCAGTACGACGGTGGCACTGCGGCACCCATTTGACAAGTGCTGGAGTTGAATTTTTTGGCAGTAGTGTTTTGTGCCGGGAAATTATACTCTGTAATTTTCCGAATAATGATTTAATCGGAAATTGGTTGACGGGATGTGAGCAAAACAGAAGAAATCAGGTATCGTCGTACTGCTGAATGCAATTCACTGAGACACTGAACACCATGGGCAACGCCTCCGGAAACCACGGGTCACCACCTTGTTCGACAGAGCGTCTTGGCACAGCACACTGTTTCACCAGGCATCTGAGTTTGAAGCTACGTGCTCGTGAATCTGTAATGGTTCACCTTGGTCTGTTTAGTTTGCCACTCAATCTTCATTCTTGTAGTTGTGTATCACAAGTCAGTAATTGCAAAGACGCATGTTTTTCCCTACTTTATTAGGCAATTGGTACTAAAATATAGCATTGTCGTGCCTGAGGTTCTTAATCCAGTGCGTCAACTAATGTTACTTAAGTTGAACTCACATATCTCTAAGCCTTTACATCCCGAGTTATTCTTGAAAAATCGCTCCCAAAATAATTTCATTTAATGCTTTATTGGATTGACACGTTGAATGAAGGCCCGAAATACATTCGGAATAATATATGTATAGCATTCATAAGCATTTTTTTCAGTTCTAGAGACAGTTGGCTTCACTGCACTGTGATCATCGCAAACACCTCTCTTAACGCCTAATCTATAGCATACATATACAGTGAAACCTCGGTGATACGATCACGGCTCATACGAATTTCGGGGTGATACGAATTTTTCTTTGGTCCCGGCCAAGGCCCATTGGCCTGCACTGTAATGCAGTACGATTGTTGCAAACAAATTTTCACTCCGCGACGTTTGATACGAACTTACGCTACCGCGCAGGTACGAAGAGATGCTGTCCGCGCTGTCGCGGAAGACGCGCCAAGCCCGTGCGGGCGTAGAAACGCAAGCGCGGGCATGCGCGCAGCGCCGCCAATTCGTCAGAATCACGGTGTAAAAAAATACTTTTGTTACAGAGTGATCAGAATAAACCTTCAGTGACGCGTCGTAGCCTCCGAGATTGTGTGCGCGAATCTTGGAGGCCCTAATGTACTTCCGTGTGTTTTCGCGTTTAGATTACAAGCCTTGTCATGCAAGCGATGTCCTAGTGCATCAGACATCCTATGAAAGGCGGACGAGGACCGAAAGGAGGATCTCGTGAAAAACATCAGAAAAGCATTTCGTGAATCTCTCGAAAAACATCCCCAACACCACCGCGATAAGAAAAGAATAACATATGGCCGCGGTTCTAAAATTTTCTGGCCTTCATCTATCGCGTCAAGGAGCTCTTTAAGTCACTCTCGCCGCACTACTTTGGTGTCACGCAGAAAAGCATACTAAAATTTGGAAGGGGCTACTAGCTGTCGCGGGTCACAACACACCTGGTTCAATCAATACACACGCGCGCACCGGCCGTATATGTACGAGTGCAGGTACGATCGTTGACGTCTAAAAACTTCAGTGGCAATCATTCAGAGCTGTTCGTGACATTGCTGCAGCCCTGAAAAACAATACCTGAAAATGTACGCCAGCTTTCTTTTGTCGCATGCTAATTTACCATACTTTCTGGTGATACGAATTTCGGATGATACGAATATTTTTAGTGATCCCGCGAGATTCGTATCACCGAAATTTTACTGTATACAGTGGAATCTCGTTGATAAGATTATGCATAATTCGTTTTTCAGCCCAATACGTTTTTTATTACCGGCCAGAATCCCTTGGAAATAATGCATTTTCATGCGTTTAATGCGATCAGATTTTTGCCCGAAATTGGATGATACGACCGCGAACGTGGATCTGGACCGATATATCTAGAAATCTTGCGTTTGTTCTTCGGTATGCCAGCTCGCACCGCATTCCAAAAACCCACGATCCGCGCGTTCCAGAGCCGCTGAGGCCACAGCAGCATCGGTTATATATATATATATATATATACGAGGGCGGTCCGATAAGTACTTAGCCTTCAAAAGAAAAACGAAAATTTTGGAATGGTGTCGATTTAATTCTCAACATAGTTCCCTTTCAACTCTACACACTTGATCCAGCGATCCTCCAAGTTCTTGATCCCGTCAAAAAAATACGTTTTCTCCTGAGCTGCAAAGCAGGCTTCTGTGGCGGCGATAACTTCTTCATTCGACTCAAATTTTTTTCCGGCGAGTGACTTTTTCAAGTTGGGAAACAAGAAGAGATCACTCGAGGCCTGATCTGGAGAATACGATGGATGGGGCACCACTTCGTAGCCCAGTTCGACCAACTTGGCCGTGGCGATGGCGCAGATGTGAGCTGGCGCGTTGTCATGGTAGAAAAGCACCTTTTTTTTCACCAAATGTGGCCGTTTTTTTTTCGCAATTCGGCGTGGAATCGGCCCAGCAATTCGGCGTGGTAGGGTCCTGTCACCGTTTTGCCCTTCTCAAGGTAGTCGACGAAGATCACACCTTGAGAATCCTAGACAATGGCGGCCATCACCTTTCCGGCCGATGCGACAGTCTTCACCTTCTTCGGAGCAGGTTCTCCGGGTGCAGTCCACTATTTCGACTGTTCTTTGGTCTCTGGTGTGTACCAGTGGAGCCATGTTTCGTCGACGGTCACAAAACGACGCAGGACCCCCTTCGGATTACGCTTAAACAGCTTCAAACACTGCTGTGAAGTGGTCTCACGGTCGCGTTTGTTGTCCGTAGTGAGCAAACGCGGCACCCATCGCGCCGACCGCTTTCTCATGCCCAAAATTTCATGCAGGATATAATCCGCGCGGTCTTTTCAGATGCCTACTGTCTCAGCTATCTCGCGCACCTTCAGTCGGCGGTCTGCCAATAAGAGGTCGTGGAATTTTGCCACGTTATCGGCCGTGGTAGCCGTTTGCGGGGCCCCTGGGCGAGGCTCATAAAAAACCGACGTGCGACCACGTTTAAACTCGTTGAACCAGTTTTTGACGGTTGCCATCGAAGGAGAAGACTCACAGTAGACGGCATCCAGTCGCTCTTTGATTTCGCCGCACGATTTCCCTTCCGGAAACAAGAATGGAATCACCAACCAATGTTGCTCTTTTTCCATTTTTAACGGACACACGAAAATCACCTGCTTCCTCAAGCGGCCGAAACAGAACCGCGCGCCCGATTCGACTTTACCTTTGCATGTGTCCCTCTAAGGGAGCGTACTCAACCTCGGTATATGTCTCATGCGATAGCGTCGCGCTCTCGCGGTGAGGCTAAGTACTTATCGGACCGCCCTCGTATATATATGTGTATATATATATATATATATATATATATATATATATATATATATATATATATATATATATATATATATATATATATATATATATATATATGTGTGTGTGTGTGTGTGTGTGTGTGGGTGTGTGTGTGTGTCGGGCGGAGCGATCCGGCGCCTGCGACTCGTATAAACAAAACCGAGCTGCGGGCGAATGCAGGGGGTCGGCACGTATATCAGATGGCTCTTCGGCGGTGTTTTGCTGGAAGCGCGCCTTCGGAAACGCGTGGTGGTGTTGGCCGGAACATCTCCGTCAGCACCTCGTACAATTGTGCGGTGGGCGCAAGCCATTGAGGGGGACTCGGGCAGTGACGGCAGCGAGCGTGTGCTCAACGGGCTCGGGGCTCCAATTTACGAGTTGAAGTTCTCGCCACGGACTGCGACTCTGCTGAGCTAAATGACCCGACGACTATGGTGTTGCAGATCTCAATGGCTGGAGGCATCCGAGCACCGTGCTCGAGCCGTGGGAACGTGACCTTCGCTCGAGAGCGCCGTGCATGAACTTGTGAAGACCCCGTCCGTGCAGCAGTGTTTTAGGGGCGAAGCTCCTTAAAGCGGCACCCGTTCGTCCCCGTCGTAGTGCGAACCAGTCTTAACGCTAGTACCAGATCTTGACCTCCAAGGTCGTGCCGGTGGGAGATTTTTCCTGTGCGTCGTTGAACAATAAAAAATTCGCAGCGTGCGCGTTAACTAAAAGCCGAATTTTTCTGTCTCTCATTCCCCATTAGTAGCCATTGGCATGTTCCAGTAGGAAACGTTAGTAGAAGTAGAAGTGTAAGTGTTAGCTAAAAGCCGACTTCTTCTGTCTCTCATTCCCATTAGCAGCCATTGTTTACCTCCAAGGTAGTGAGTGCCTGGTGAGATTTCTCCTGTGCGTGATTAAACAATAAAAATTTTGTTCAAAACGCCGTTGATTGATGAAATAAACCAACGAAAGACGCCAGATGTTTTCTAAAAGCAAAACGAAAGAACGCCAGATGTTTCTAAAGCAAAACGAAAAGACGCCAGCTGCTTAACGAAAGACGCCGGATGTTTTCTAAAGCAATGGTTTTCTAAACAATGAAAATTCACAGCGTACATGTAAAATTAAAGTGAGCTGCAAGTCGTCATAAATCATCGAACCTTTAGTATAAACGCGCCCGATCTCACGTCGGTGATGATGTACTGGGCAGAATTCACGGAAGATTCACGGTTTACCGATGAACCTCCGCAGCTTCGCCCACTCATCATCATTCACTCCGTGTATATGCTGTGATTCTTTTTCTCTTTCATCATCTATCTTTCTTTCATGATCGCTCGAAATAAGAAAAAAAACGAAATAAGAAAGAAATTCCAGGATGGAACGAGGTTCGAACCTGGGCCCTCTGCGTGTGAGCCCAGTATCCAACCTCTGAGCAATGCCGGTGCTTCAAACTGCTTTGCAGAAAGGTCCTATACAGGCTTCATGTCGGGATGGAACCATATTAGCATATGCAATATAGCGTGGTAGAAGAGTAAAATAAGCACCAAGCGTCGCACAACGCGAATTCTGTAACCAGGCGTCACACAATGCGAATTGCGCGACGAGTAGGTTGTTGAATGCTTCCAAACCATTACAAAGGGCTCTGCCATAATTCTTCGTCGTCATCAGGCACAGCATCAACAAAGTGCGCATAATGCCTCACATGCCTTTAGCAGGTACCACGGCTCTTCGTACTTCTCAAAAAATCAAAATGATTTATAGCGTAGCGGGTTCCTCGCATGTGCACTTGTATTGGTTACCAAGGAAGCCCATAAGCGCATGATCCATTTCCTCGGGGTCTCAGTAAAGTTCTTCGCCCCACCCCCTTCTCTCTCCCTTTCAACGTATGTTATACAGCATGACGGCAGAGGGAAATAGCGACCGGGTGTCACCCAATGCAAATTACATAACTGGTGGGCCGTTTAAAAATTCCAACCCATTACAAAGGGCTGAGCCATAATTCTTCATCGTCATCAGTCGTCGCGTGAACAAAGTGCACATAATGCCTTACAGACGTGTAGCTGGTGCCTGGCTTCTCCGCAGAATGACAAATAATGGCTTACTAGGTGCTTCCCAACTTCACAAAAATTGTGATTTATGGCGTAGTGGGTACCTTTCTAATATACTTGTATTGTAGCCCCAAGATAGCTTACAACGGTCTCTAGAAACGCCGCTCTTCCAGCTTTCGAAGTGACTGTGCTGCGGTTTCAGCGCAGGCCTGGCGTTTTTTTTCGTCTCTTCAAGTATGTACCAACAGGCCCAGCAACAGATTCTCCTGCGATATGTTTCATCTACATTGGCGACTTTTTACGTTTGTGTTCTAAGGAAAGTCAACTGTCTGTATGTGTCACGGCGATCTCCCTCATGACATGCAAAGCACGCTTCCTAACGTGGTGCTCCAGCGAGTGTCTGTCGTCTTCTCTTCTTGTGTAGGCGTCCGTAAGCAGGTTTTTTCGCCTCTTCAAGTATGTACCAACAGGCCCAGCAACAGATTCTCCTGCGATATGTTTCTTCTACAATGGGCGACTTTTTACGTTTGTGTTCTAAGGAAAGTCAACTGTCTGTCTGTGTCACGGCGATCTCCCTCATGACGTGCAAAGCACGCTTCCTAACGTGGTGCTCCAGCGAGTGTCTGTCGTCTTCTCTTCTTGTGTAGGCGTCCGTAAGCAGGTTTTTTCGCCTCTTCAAGTATGTACCAACAGGCCCAGCAACAGATTCTCTTGCGATATGTTTCTTCTACAATGGGCGACTTTTTACGTTTGTGTTCTAAGGAAATTCAACGCGTCCGTAAGCTGGTTTTTTTTTCGCCTCTTCAAGTATGTACCAACAGGCCCAGCAACAGATTCTCCTGCGATATGTTTCTTCTACAATGGGCGACTTTTTACGTTTGTGTTCTAAGGAAATCCAACGCGTCCGTAAGCTGGTTTTTTTTTCTCTTCTAGTATGTACCAACAGGCCCAGCAACAGATTCTCCTGCGATATGTGTCTTCTACAATGGGCGACTTTTTACGTTTGTGTTCTAAGGAAAGTCAACTGTCTGTATGTGTCACGGCGATCTCCCTCATGACGTGCAAAGCACGCTTCCTAACGTGGTGCTCCAGCGAGTGTCTGTCGTCTTCTCTTCTTGTGTAGGCGTCCGTAAGCAGGTTTTTTCGCCTCTTCAAGTATGTACCAACAGGCCCAGCAACAGATTCTCTTGCGATATGTTTCTTCTACAATGGGCGACTTTTTACGTTTGTGTTCTAAGGAAATTCAACGCGTCCGTAAGCTGGTTTTTTTTCGCCTCTTCAAGTATGTACCAACAAGCCCAGCAACAGATTCTCCTGCGATATGTTTCTTCTACAATGGGCGACTTTTTACGTTTGTGTTCTAAGGAAATTCAACGCGTCCGTAAGCTGGTATTTTTTCGCCTCTTCAAGTATGTACCAACAGGCCCAGCAACAGATTCTCCTGGGATATGTTTCTTCTACAATGGGCGACTTTTTACGTTTGTGTTCTAAGGAAATTCAACGCGTCCGTAAGCTGGTTTTTTTTTCGCCTCTTCAAGTATGTACCAACAGGCCCAGCAACAGATTCTCCTGCGATATGCTTCTTCTACAATGGGCGACTTTTTACGTTTGTGTTCTAAGGAAATTCAACGCGTCCGTAAGCTGGTTTTTTTTTTCGCCTCTTCAAGTATGTACCAACAGGCCCAGCAACAGATTCTCCTGGGATATGTTTCTTCTACAATGGGCGACTTTTTACGTTTGTGTTATAAGGAAATTCAACGCGTCCGTAAGCTGGTTTTTTTCGCCTCTTCAAGTATGTACCAACAGGCCCAGCAACAGATTCTCCTGCGATATGTTTCTTCTACAATGGGCGACTTTTTACGTTTGTGTTCTAAGGAAATTCAACGCGTCCGTAAGCTGGTTTTTTTTTCGCCTCTTCAAGTATGTACCAACAGGCCCAGCAACAGATTCTCCTGGGATATGTTTCTTCTACAATGGGCGACTTTTTACGTTTGTGTTCTAAGGAAATTCAACGCGTCCGTAAGCTGGTTTTTTTTTCGCCTCTTCAAGTATGTACCAACAGGCCCAGCAACAGATTCTCCTGCGATATGTTTCTTCTACAATGGGCGACTTTTTACGTTTGTGTTCTAAGGAAATTCAACGCGTCCGTAAGCTGGTTTTTTTTCGCCTCTTCAAGTATGTACCAACAGGCCCAGCAACAGATTCTCCTGCGATATGTTTCTTCTACAATGGGCGACTTTTTACGTTTGTGTTCTAAGGAAATTCAACGCGTCCGTAAGCTGGTTTTTTTTCGCCTCTTCAAGTATGTACCAACAGGCCCAGCAACAGATTCTCCTGGGATATGTTTCTTCTACAATGGGCGACTTTTTACGTTTGTGTTCTAAGGAAATTCAACGCGTCCGTAAGCTGGTTTTTTTTCGCCTCTTCAAGTATGTACCAACAGGCCCAGCAATGATTCTCCTGGGATATGTTTCTTCTACAATGGGCGACTTTTTACGTTTGTGTTCTAAGGAAATTCAACGCGTCCGTAAGCTGGTTTTTTTTCGCCTCTTCAAGTATGTACCAACAGGCCCAGCAACAGATTCTCCTGCGATATGTTTCATCTACATTGGCGACTTTTTACGTTTGTGTTCTAAGGAAAGTCAACTGTCTGTATGTGTCACGGCGATCTCCCTCATGACATGCAAAGCACGCTTCCTAACGTGGTGCTCCAGCGAGTGTCTGTCGTCTTCTCTTCTTGTGTAGGCGTCCGTAAGCAGGTTTTTTCGCCTCTTCAAGTATGTACCAACAGGCCCAGCAACAGATTCTCTTGCGATATGTTTCTTCTACAATGGGCGACTTTTTACGTTTGTGTTCTAAGGAAATTCAACGCGTCCGTAAGCTGGTTTTTTTTCGCCTCTTCAAGTATGTACCAAGAGGCCCAGCAACAGATTCTCCTGCGATATGTTTCTTCTACAATGGGCGACTTTTTACGTTTGTGTTCTAAGGAAATTCAACGCGTCCGTAAGCTGGTATTTTTTCGCCTCTTCAAGTATGTACCAACAGGCCCAGCAACAGATTCTCCTGGGATATGTTTCTTCTACAATGGGCGACTTTTTCGTTTGTGTTCTAAGGAAATTCAACGCGTCCGTAAGCTGGTTTTTTTTCGCCTCTTCAAGTATGTACCAACAGGCCCAGCAACAGATTCTCCTGCGATATGCTTCTTCTACAATGGGCGACTTTTTACGTTTGTGTTCTAAGGAAATTCAACGCGTCCGTAAGCTGGTTTTTTTTTCGCCTCTTCAAGTATGTACCAACAGGCCCAGCAACAGATTCTCCTGGGATATGTTTCTTCTACAATGGGCGACTTTTTACGTTTGTGTTGTAAGGAAATTCAACGCGTCCGTAAGCTGGTTTTTTTCGCCTCTTCAAGTATGTACCAACAGGCCCAGCAACAGATTCTCCTGCGATATGTTTCTTCTACAATGGGCGACTTTTTACGTTTGTGTTCTAAGGAAATTCAACGCGTCCGTAAGCTGGTTTTTTTTCGCCTCTTCAAGTATGTACCAACAGGCCCAGCAACAGATTCTCCTGGGATATGTTTCTTCTACAATGGGCGACTTTTTACGTTTGTGTTCTAAGGAAATTCAACGCGTCCGTAAGCTGGTTTTTTTTTCGCCTCTTCAAGTATGTACCAACAGGCCCAGCAACAGATTCTCCTGCGATATGTTTCTTCTACAATGGGCGACTTTTTACGTTTGTGTTCTAAGGAAATTCAACGCGTCCGTAAGCTGGTTTTTTTTCGCCTCTTCAAGTATGTACCAACAGGCCCAGCAACAGATTCTCCTGCGATATGTTTCTTCTACAATGGGCGACTTTTTACGTTTGTGTTCTAAGGAAATTCAACGCGTCCGTAAGCTGGTTTTTTTTTCGCCTCTTCAAGTATGTACCAACAGGCCCAGCAACAGATTCTCCTGGGATATGTTTCTTCTACAATGGGCGACTTTTTACGTTTGTGTTCTAAGGAAATTCAACGCGTCCGTAAGCTGGTTTTTTTTTCGCCTCTTCAAGTATGTACCAACAGGCCCAGCAATGATTCTCCTGGGATATGTTTCTTCTACAATGGGCGACTTTTTACGTTTGTGTTCTAAGGAAATTCAACGCGTCCGTAAGCTGGTTTTTTTTCGCCTCTTCAAGTATGTACCAACAGGCCCAGCAACAGATTCTCCTGCGATATGTTTCTTCTACAATGGGCGACTTTTTACGTTTGTGTTCTAAGGAAATTCAACGCGTCCGTAAGCTGGTTTTTTTTCGCCTCTTCAAGTATGTACCAACAGGCCCAGCAACAGATTCTCCTGCGATATGTTTCTTCTACAATGGGCGACTTTTTACGTTTGTGTTCTAAGGAAAGTCAACTGTCTGTATGTGTCACGGCGATCTCCCTCATGACGTGCAAAGCACGCTTCCTAACGTGGTGCTCCAGCGAGTGTCTATCGTCTTCTCTTCTTGTGTACGCGTCTGTAAGCTGGTTTTTTTTCGCCTCTTCTAGTATGTACCAACAGGCCCAGCAACAGATTCTCCTGCGATATGTTTCTTCTACAATGGGCGAGTTTTTACGTTTGTGTTCTAAGGAAATTCAACGCGTCCGTAAGCTGGTTTTTTTTCGCCTCTTCAAGTATGTACCAACAGGCCCAGCAACAGATTCTCCTGCGATATGTGTCTTCTACAATGGGCGACTTTTTACGTTTGTGTTCTAAGGAAATTCAACGCGTCCGTAAGCTGGTTTTTTTTCGCCTCTTCAAGTATGTACCAACAGGCCCAGCAACAGATTCTCCTGGGATATGTTTCTTCTACAATGGGCGACTTTTTACGTTTGTGTTCTAAGGAAATTCAACGCGTCCGTAAGCTGGTTTTTTTTTCGCCTCTTCAAGTATGTACCAACAGGCCCAGCAACAGATTCTCCTGCGATATGTGTCTTCTACAATGGGCGACTTTTTACGTTTGTGTTCTAAGGAAATTCAACGCGTCCGTAAGCTGGTTTTTTTTCGCCTCTTCAAGTATGTATCAACAGGCCCAGCAACAGATTCTCCTGGGATATGTTTCTTCTACAATGGGCGACTTTTTACGTTTGTGTTCTAAGGAAATTCAACGCGTCCGTAAGCTGGTCTTTTTTCGCCTCTTCAAGTATGTACCAACAGGCCCAGCAACAGATTCTCCTGGGATATGTTTCTTCTACAATGGGCGACTTCTTACGTTTGTGTTCTAAGGAAATTCAACGCGTCCGTAAGCTGGTTTTTTTTCGCCTCTTCAAGTATGGACCAACAGGCCCAGCAACAGATTCTCCTGGGATATGTTTCTTCTACAATGGGCGACGTTTTATGTTTGTGTTCTAAGGAAAGTCAACTGTCTGTATGTGTCACGGCGATCTCCCTCATGACGTGCAAAGCACGCTTCCTAACGTGGTGCTCCAGCGAGTGTCTGTCGTCTTCTCTTCTTGTGTACGCATCTGTAAGCTGGTTTTTTCGTCTCTTCAAGTATGTACCAACAGGCCCAGCAACAGATTCTCCTGGGATATGTTTCTTCTACAATGGGCGACTTTTTACGTTTGTGTTCTAAGGAAAGTCAACTGTCTGTATGTGTCACGGCGATCTCCCTCATGACGTGCAAAGCACGCTTCCTAACGTGGTGCTCCAGCGAGTGTCTGTCGTCTTCTCTTCTTGTGTAGGCGTCCGTAAGCAGGTTTTTTCGCCTCTTCAAGTATGTACCAACAGGCCCAGCAATAGATTCTCCTGGGATATGTTTCTTGTACAATGGGCGACTTTTTATGTTTGTGTTCTGAGGAAATTCAACGCGTCCGTAAGCTGGTTTTTTTGTCTCTTCAAGTATGGACCAACAGGCCCAGCAACAGATTCTCCTGCGATATGTGTCTTCTACAATGGGCGACTTTTTATGTTTGTGTTCTAAGGAAAGTCAACTGTCTGTATGTGTCACGGCGATCTCCCTCATGACGTGCAAAGCACGCTTCCTAACGTGGTGCTCCAGCGAGTGTCTGTCGTCTTCTCTTCTTGTGTACGCGTCTGTAAGCTGGTTTTTTCGTCTCTTCAAGTATGTACCAACAGGCCCAGCAACAGATTCTCCTGGGATATGTTTCTTCTACAATGGGCGACTTTTAAATGCGAAGCATTTCTTAGCGAACCTCAGGCACTTTGGCCGTTTCTATCTATCTATCTATCTATCTATCTATCTATCTATCTATCTATCTATCTATCTATCTATCTATCTATCTATCTATCTATCTAGCCGCCTACGTCTGGGCGCTCTCCTGGTCGTCTCCATAACTTGTAATATACCAAAATTGGCCTAGCAGGGGATCAGTCTATGATGAACACGATTCACTGGTCATGACATGAATAACGCAAAATACCTGTCGCCTACGTCATGAAACCCTTTCTCTCAATCACGTGTGGCACATACCCGTAAACCAGAGTTAATGTTATGCGGGTATGTGCCACAGGTGATAGAGGGCCTCAACCAACACACTAACCGCGAACACACAGATCGACACGCCAGGAAAGTGCTAATAATAATTGTCGGGGTTTTATGTCCGAAAACCACGATATGATATGAGAGACGCCGTAGCGAATGGCTCCGGAAATTTTGACCATTGGGTATTCTTTAACGTGTACCGAGATCGCACAAAACACGGGCATCTAGCATTTTGCCTCTATCCAAATGCGACCGCCGCGGCCGGGATCGAACCCGCGACTTTCGGGTCAGCAGCCGAGCACCTTAACCGCTACACCACCGCGGCGAACGCAAGGAAAGTGAGGAAACTGAAGACAGAACACCCCTGGAAGACGCTCAAGTACCATCCACTCGTGCACATGGTCTGCAACGTGGACCACAGGGATTACGCAAAAAACCGGCGTCAATGCTTCCTACGGTAATTCTGCTGAGAGAACCATGCAGGCGTCTCATCATTACCGGTGTCTTCAACATTGATTTATCAAGACCCAAAAATGCTTGGTCGTTATATTGCGTGAAAAACGGATTGGATGCGGAGAGGGCACCAAAACACCTCACTGCCACGTCCAGGAGAGGAGGCATTATAGATCATTTCATCGTAAGAGGCATTCAGGATTTCCACCAGCTGTACTATACCTCGCACTTAACTACACTTAGACCCCTCGTAACCGCGATCGCGAACGGATCCGATTAACAAGTCCGGTCCAGCTGGTGGTGCTCATTGATCACGGTGATGATGACCTTGTTCGAGAGCTGTCAAGAACCCCTTCTACACATACACACGGGTTCGTGAAACATGGTGTTGCTAACACCCATGTTCTGCTGCCATCGCTTCACAACTGTAAACAACTGGTTATATAATACATATGCGACTCTTCAACATATGAGTGTGCGTATACCACTTCCATATTTCTGTAGCGTCATTCCGTAACGTTTCGCTCAATGTGAAAAATTACGCCACAGTCACCATCCCGCGCATGCTTCGCATAACATCAATTCCCACGGTACGTGGGATCTGCCGAATTTTTTTTACGTTTGTGTTCTAAGGAAAGTCAACTGTCTGTATGTGTCACGGCGATCTCCCTCATGACGTGCAAAGCACGCTTCCTAACGTGGTGCTCCAGCGAGTGTCTGTCTTCTCTTCTTGTGTACGCGTCCGTAAGCTGGTTTTTTCGTCTCTTCAAGTATGTACCAACAGGCCCAGCAACAGATTCTCCTGGGATATGTTTCTTCTACAATGGGCGACTTTCTACGTTTGTGTTCTAAGGAAAGTCAACTGTCTGTATGTGTCACGGCGATCTCCCTCATGACGTGCAACGCACGCTTCCTAACGTGGTGCTCCAGCGAGTGTCTGTCGTCTTCTCTTCTTGTGTAGGCGTCCGTAAGCTGGTTTTTTCGTCTTCAAGTATGTACCAACAGGCCCAGCAACAGATTCTCCTGGGATATGTTTCTTCTACAATGGGCGACTTTTTACGTTTGTGTTCTAAGGAAAGTCAACTGTCTGTATGTGTCACGGCGATCTCCCTCATGACGTGCAAAGCACGCTTCCTAACGTGGTGCTCCAGCGAGTGTGCTGTCGTCTTCTCTTCTTGTGTACGCGTCCCTAAGCTGGTTTGTTCGTCTCTTCAAGTATGTACCAACAGGCCCAGCAACAGATTCTCCTGGGGTATGTTTCTTCTACAATGGGCGACTTTTTACGTTTGTGTTCTAAGGAAAGTCAACTGTCTGTATGTGTCACGGCGATCTCCCTCATGACGTGCAAAGCACGCTTCCTAACGTGGTGCTCCAGCGAGTGTCTGTCGTCTTCTCTTCTTGTGTACGCGTCCGTAAGCTGGTTTTTTCGTCTCTTCAAGTATGTACCAACAGGCCCAGCAACAGATTCTCCTGGGGTATGTTTCTTCTACAATGGGCGACTTGTTACGTTTGTGTTCTAAGGAAAGTCAACTGTCTGTATGTGTCACGGCGATCTCCCTCATGACGTGCAAAGCACGCTTCCTAACGTGGTGCTCCAGCGAGTGTCTGTCGTCTTCTCTTCTTGTGTACGCGTCCGTAAGCTGGTTTTTTCGTCTCTTCAAGTATGTACCAACAGGCCCAGCAACAGATTCTCCTGGGATATGTTTCTTCTACAATGGGCGACTTGTTACGTTTGTGTTCTAAGGAAAGTCAACTGTCTGTATGTGTCACGGCGATCTCCCTCATGACGTGCAAAGCACGCTTCCTAACGTGGTGCTCCAGCGAGTGTGCTGTCGTCTTCTCTTCTTGTGTACGCGTCCGTAAGCTGGTTTTTTCGTCTCTTCAAGTATGTACCAACAGGCCCAGCAACAGATTCTCCTGGGATATGTTTCTTCTACAATGGGCGACTTTTTACGTTTGTGTTCTAAGGAAAGTCAACTGTCTGTATGTGTCACGGCGATCTCCCTCATGACGTGCAAAGCACGCTTCCTAACGTGGTGCTCCAGCGAGTGTGCTGTCGTCTTCTCTTCTTGTGTACGCGTCCGTAAGCTGGTTTTTTCGTCTCTTCAAGTATGTACCAACAGGCCCAGCAACAGATTCTCCTCGGATATGTTTCTTCTACAATGGGCGACTTTCTACGTTTGTGTTCTAAGGAAAGTCAACTGTCTGTATGTGTCACGGCGATCTCCCTCATGACGTGCAACGCACGCTTCCTAACGTGGTGCTCCAGCGAGTGTCTGTCGTCTTCTCTTCTTGTGTAGGCGTCCGTAAGCTGGTTTTTTCGTCTCTTCAAGTATGTACCAACAGGCCCAGCAACAGATTCTCCTGGGATATGTTTCTTCTACAATGGGCGACTTTTTACGTTTGTGTTCTAAGGAAAGTCAACTGTCTGTATGTGTCACGGCGATCTCCCTCATGACGTGCAAAGCACGCTTCCTAACGTGGTGCTCCCGCGAGTGTGCTGTCGTCTTCTCTTCTTGTGTACGCGTCCGTAAGCTGGTTTTTTCGTCTCTTCAAGTATGTACCAACAGGCCCAGCAACAGATTCTCCAGGGGTATGTTTCTTCTACAATGGGGGACTTTTTACGTTTGTGTTCTAAGGAAAGTCAACTGTCTGTATGTGTCACGGCGATCTCCCTCATGACGTGCAAAGCACGCTTCCTAACGTGGTGCTCCAGCGAGTGTCTGTCGTCTTCTCTTCTTGTGTACGCTTCCGTAAGCTGGTTTTTTCGTCTCTTCAAGTATGTACCAACAGGCCCAGCAACAGATTCTCCTGGGTATGTTTCTTCTACAATGGGCGACTTTTTACGTTTGTGTTCTAAGGAAAGTCAACTGTCTGTATGTGTCACGGCGATCTCCCTCATGACGTGCAAAGCACGCTTCCTAACGTGGTGCTCCAGCGAGTGTCTGTCGTCTTCTCTTCTTGTGTACGCGTCCGTAAGCTGGTTTTTTCGTCTCTTCTTATATATGCACTGGCGTATAAAAGAATAAAGCATTTGTTAGTCAGCGCTTGTGTCGTACGTTTCGTTTTTTTTTTTCATGGGTGTCTCGTGCGTTTGCGCTGTAATTTTAGCCTCAGGATTCGGGTCACGGTGAAAGACATATACTGTAATTCTGGTTCAGCCGTCTCGTTTCTTCCCTCCTGTGGCATAAGCTTACAAGAGCCAAAGCGTTCCCACTAGCTCGCGCCACCAGGAGCCACGGGACGCTCTTCTTTTTCCCTGGCCGACTGACCACGAGTGGCATAGCGCTACAACCCCAAAATGGAAAACTAGCGTGGGTCACCAGCAATACGAAGCAAACGCAGCGCGGGCAACGATAGATCATGGCCCGCGTCTCGCATAATTTTAACGCGATAGCGCTAAAGAGTTCGTCTCGCAGAAATTTCGGTGTCGGCGTCATTGGTCGTGAGCAAAAAATCATCATCTTGTCCGTGACCGAAAAATCGAGAAAACTGCAAATAAAATAAATAATAAAAATGTTCGGTCCGAGTGAGAGTCGAATCCAGGCCGTCTGCGTGGAAAGCAGGTGTTCTACCACACAGCCACGCCTCTGCTTTGATCTGCACTGAAAGTAACTTTCATGCTTCGCAAACATACGCGTCCGGTATACAGGTGTCACAGTACGAGATGTAATATCGCAGTGATATTGCGTGCTACAAGGGTACATTGCCATCGGGCGTCACACCATGTGAATATCATAACGACTTGGTGGTTTAAAGCCAGGCCCCCATTACAAAAGGCACACACATTACTGCGCGTATTCCCTTAAGACCACGTAGTGGGTGCATCGCAGCTTCGAAAAAAGTTTCTCGCGCATAATTGCTCCTGGTTTAAAGGGACACTAAAGAGCAACGCGAAGTTGATACGGAACGAAAGATGGGCGTTCGAGAATGCGTGCAGGTTTTTGTTCGGTGCGAAAAGATGACTTATTAGTGGAGAAATTCGTAATCAAAGACCAGAGAGAGAGAGAGGGGTTTATTTACAGAAAGGCAGAGATGTCGGCCTGAGAGAGAGTGATTCGTGAAAGAAATGAAAAGGGGCGCTATTTTCTGCCTCCCGTCGTGGGGGCACGGCTCAGCGCCCTTAGGAATGGGGAAGGGGAAGTAAAGATGATAGAAGAAAGGAAGATAGAAGGAGTGGTTAGCGTGGCAAGTGTGTCTTGTCCACGAAGGCGGGAGCACGAAGCCAAAGGGCTCGTCTATAAGGTGGCGAGGTCCGCAGAAGCCGCAAACTCGAGGAAGGCTCGCAGGGCTTGCAGCTTTGAACGTGCAGGAAAGAGAAAGTCCTCCACCGTTGTGGCAGGGAGACCGAGCAGGCGATAGCGGCGCGCCATCAAGCGTCGTTCAGCGGCCAGGGCAGGGCAGGCGCAAATTATATGGTCCAAAGTTTCGTCGTCACCGCATCTGCGGCACGCAGGCGATGAGCAGCGACCCTTGGAAAACATGCGTGCCGCAGGCCAAGCACTGCCGGTCCGCAGGCGAAGCAGTAGCCACCGCTCGCGTCTCTCCAGGCCGGTCTCTGGTAGGGGTGGCGGTGGTTTGCCGCTTGCCACGCGCGTGTCAGGGTGGGCCGCTGGAAGCAGCTGCCGCAGTCGTTGCCGGGAGTAGTCCGACAGGGCTATCGCCTTGGTGACTGGGGTGTCGCCGTGGTGTGCTGCCTTAGCGGCGGCGTCGGCCTCCTCGTTACCGGCTATCCCAACGTGCGAGGGAAGCCAGTGAAGGGACAGACGCACACCGCTAGTTTCGATGGCGGTTAGCTTGGCGTGCAGTAACGCCACGGTAATGCCGGCTTGGTCTGGCTGCAGCAGCGCTTGTAGGGCTGGCCGGGAGTCGCACAGGATCGCCACGGGCAGCTGGGGTGGCATAGCAGCGAGGTAGTCAGCTGCCAAGTGAAGGCCAGCCAATTCTGCTGCAGTGGAGCTGGCGTGGAAGGGAAGGCGACACCGGATGGTCGTCCCAGTCGTTGGTATGACACAGGCAGCCGCGGCCGAGCGGGGGCTGTCCCGGACTGACCCGTCCGTGAACACCAGGAGGTGCCCCCGCAGCCTGTCGTGGAGCTTCGCCACGGCTGCCTGGTGGAGCTCGCACACCGGTGTTCGCCTTTTGCTGAGGTTCCCCAGCTCCAAATGCACGTCCAGAGGCTGCTGGTGAGGTGGAGGGGGCTGGATAGGACAGGGAGCCGCAGGCACCAGTTCTTCATAGAGTGTGCAGATTTGTCCCATTCGTGAAGCTGGTCGGCTCCGCAGTCTCCGTAGCAGGGCATCGCCCCCTGGGGCCCTGTGGAGACGGTCCACATGATTCAGCGCCTGTCGCAGCATAAGGAGAGACAGCGGCCACGTCTGGGCCTCTGCCAATGAAGCAGCCACGGGCGACTGGCGCGGGAGTCCCATGAAGCGCCGAATCGCCATGCGGTGTTGCCGCTCCAACTGCTCCTTGCGGTGTTGCGCCAGCTGCACCAGAGGCAGTGCGTAGGTTTGCACTGCCGTTGCAGCCCCCTGGTAGAGCTGAAGTGCCAGTCGCGGGGTGCACCCTTGGCCCCTGCTCAACAGCTTGCCCACAGCAGTCTGAACCCTGGTGGCCTTGAAGGTCGCGAGTTTGACGGCTGGTATCCAAGTGAGGCGGTGATCGATCTTTAGCCCCAGGTACGTCACCGCCTTGCTCCACGGGATTGGCCGGTCTCCCAACACAAGCCTTCGGATGGCCCTCCGCGCAGCGACTCTGGGGTGAACCAGCAGCGCCTCCGTCTTCGTGGGGGACACAATCAGCCCGATCGTTCTGAAGAAAGAGGTCACAGCATCCAGGGAGCGTTGCAGGGAGCGCCTGATGGCAGTGAGGTTCCGCCTGGGCCCCCTAACCCACAGTGCCACGTCGTCTGCGTACAAGGAGCACTGAGTGGGGTAGCGCTTGTCAACCGGTAGCATTCCAGGTAGCCCTGCCAGCACCAAGTTGAACAAAAAGGGGCTCAGGACAGAACCTTGTGGGACGCCGGCTGTCACTGGCCTTGGATCGCTGACCGCGCGTCCAACTCTAACCCGGAGGGTCCGTCCGGCTAGGAAGGCACGGATGAAAGCACGCAGAAAGCCCGTGATGCCGAGTGCGTCCAGAGCACTTTCTATGACCATATGTGGCAGGCCGTCGAAAGCGCTTTGGACATCCAGCAGTACAAGGAGGGCCACCTCGCCCTTGCTCCTAGCCTCCTCCAGGGTGGAGACGACGTCCGCAATTGAGTCTGCTGTGCAGCGGTGGCGCCGGAAGCCTGTCTGCTGCTCTGATAGGAACTCCGTTGCCCCAGCAATCCAACTCAAGCGTGCCAGAGCTATGGCTTCCATGAGCTTGCAGGCAGCAGAGGTAAGAGAGACGGGCCTGTAGGATGCAATGGCTGCACCAGGGCGGCCATGTTTCCGGACGGGCACCACCACAGCAGTGAGCCAGGCCTCAGGTAGGGTGCCGCTCTGCCAAACGTCATTGAAAGCCCTCAACAGGCGTTGTCGTGCAGCCACGTCCAGGTTACGCAGCATCTGGTATGTGATGCCGTCGGCGCCGGGGGCACTTCGGCGCTTGGTTCTGGCCAGAGCAGCATTCAGATCGTGCTCGAAAATGGGCTCCTGGCACAGAGCTGCAATTTGGCTGGCAGTCCAGGCAGGGTGGTGGCCTTGCGGCGGCTTGGGGGTAGGCGTGGTGGTGATGGCCGCAGGTCGGGCTAACGGCAGTGCCGCGAAGCGATCGGCCAGCCGTTCTGCCAGTTCTTGCTCACTGATGCCCAAGCGGATGGCCACTGCAAGTACGGGTTGCCGCGCCATTGGTCCGATGACGAGAGACCGTAGAAGCCGCCATGCTTTTGCGCCACCTCTCGCCTGGCTAAGAGAGTGGCAGATGCCCTGCCAACTCTGCCGTCTGCGACGGTTGGCATGTCGCCGGCATACCGCATCGACACGGTTGAAAAGTGTTCGATGATCTGGGCACTGGGCCTTTAGGTACTTTCTCTCAGCCCTGCGTCTGGCAGCCCGTAAGTTCAGGTGGCGGAGGTCTGGCACAGGATGGTTCTCGGGCACCCAGGACTGGATTGTGGCTGCTTGCGCTGCTGCTGCCACCAGATCCAGGAAGTCCTGTGTCTTCGGGGCCTCTTTGAGCTGCTGCCGGAAAGCTCGCCAATCGACTGTCCTGCACTGCCTGGTCCTTGGGATCTTCCCTCCCGCCGGTGTGATGACGATCGGCAGGTGGTCCGAACCCCAGCAGTCAGGCTGCGTTGCCCAGTGGTACCGGTCTCCCTCGCTAGCCAGGCTGACGTCGATGGCGGTGCACGAGGGTCGACCTGTTTTGCGGACGAAGGTGAAGGACCCGGTGTTCAGGACTTGCAGGCCCAGTTGATGGATAACGTCCACCAGATCCCTTCCTCGTGACGAGCAGGTGCGACTCCCCCACATGGTGTGATGAGCGTTCATGTCACCACATAGAAGGTAGTTGTCTCCGAGTCGAGCCGTCAGCTGTAGCAGATCAGCGGCGTTCCACCGCTGTCCCGGACGCACATACACAGAGGCCACTGTCGTATCAACACCACGTAACCGCACTGTCACAGCACAACACTCGAGGGCACCCCCAGTGACATCGGCCACGCTAATGTTCGCGTGTGGTAGTTCACGTCGCACGTACACCGCACATCGTGGTCGACCCTGGGGATGTGCACTCACCATGCACGGCGCGGCTTGGCACGAGTCGAGGATACATGACGTGGCGCTATGGTAGCCGATGTATCCGGGAAGTCGCAGGTCGGCCGTTGCTACGTACACCTCCTGCAAAGCAAGCACGTCATACTCGCTCCGCGAGAGGTGCAAGGAGAGGTCTGCATGCCGCCGCCGCAACGAGTTAGCGTTCCACTGAAGCACACACGGGCGGCGGCGGCGGCGGTGGTGGTTCCCTGCTGGTTGCAGATGATTGTTAGCCATGGTGGCTGTTAGGAGGGTGCACGCCACCTGCCTGAAGGCAGATGGAGCGCAGCTGGTTCTCAGGAGGCAGCAGGTCCGCAACTGCCCTTAAGAGGAGCCTCAGGTTTGCGTTCTCCTGATCAGCATGAGAGTGCGAGGTTGCCTTCGTGGGTGGGCGAGGCTTGGCTGAGCCCTGCTTCTTGGGACCAGCAGGCGGCTCCCGCTGTTGTGCGCCTGTTGGGCGCGGATCCTTCGATGGAGCTCCCACCGCTGCAGCGTAGCTCTTGCCTGTGGTCTGGTTTAGTTGAGGACCACCGGCCTGAGCGATAGTATGCTCTAGCCTGCTACTCTACACCGGGGGTGGGGAAAGGGGAGAAAAAAGAATGATGGATGACGATGGTAAGTAAGGGAGGTGAGTATGTACAGTCCCGTCTAGGTGGTGCAGTGCTATAGCCGCGCATCGAGTCCAGTGGCTTGTAGGAAAGCTGCGACCGCTCTTATGACCACAGTTGTGCTGTTGGCAGTCAGGCCAAGGACCCAGCACAACCTCATCAGTTAATGGCCTATTATGCACTCCTTCAGTAGAGGAAATCAGTTTCTGTCGTTCGCGTGCGTATGCTGGGCAGGTACAAAATATGTGCTCAAGTGTTTCTGGCACTTGACAGTGATCACAGTTGGGACCGGTGTCACTGCAGCCGATGATATGTGCATAACGTCTTGTGACCAAATATCTCTTCCTCAATTTCACTCGCCTGAAATTTGGCGCTGGAGCTGTGTCGTCATTGCGTTCATTGCTCTCAGCGAATCAGAGGGCGCCATGATACGTCACCGCATGGGTAAGCGGCCGCCGCCGCTGGTCCATGGCTGCTTCCGTGTTTTCCGCGATCATGGCTGCGATAGGTAGCGGTGCAGATTGAATCCGCTGAACCTTGCAACGAAGATCTCGCAAGGGAAATGGGTTTAGAACTCAGCGACTTCAGCCAAGTGGAGCACGATATTCTTCGAGCTCGCGCGGCTAGTGTTTCAGCGCACGCCGTCGGAGAGCGAAGCCTCGTTTTCATCGACGGAAGGCGAGACGGCCAGTCAGCCAAGCGACGTCGTCGGTGAAGAGCTTCATTCGCGACTCATCCGTACTGACTGGTAAGTGCTAAATCATTAACGCTTTACCCACGTAATTTTTTCCGTTCAGGAAAAAGAAATGGTGCTTCTGCTAGGTGCCTCGGAAGTAGGATGGTGCATGCGTCAACGCGACGAAGCGAGGGTTTACCTCGGGCCAGAATTCCGTCCGCGTGCGCTGTGCAATCTCTCCTGCGGCTTATTTATGCAGTATCAGGGCGATGTCACTGAGCCCAGTTCGCAGCGGTGTCTACGCCGTCGTGTCTAGGAATGCGCCATTCGCGCTGAATGTTTCGTCACAAGGTGCACTTTCGATCGCATTTGAGCCGCGATAGGGACCGCAACCGGGAGCCGGTCGCGATGAAAAAAATCGATTCCGATTGGACTCGATAACTGTCATGAGCGCGCCTTGCGACACCTGTATTGTAGTACGTCGAACGACACCAACTCACCCGGACGAGGATAGAACTTGCTTATTACGACTGACACCGCAAGGAAACTATTTAAGCAAAGCTGTGATTCGGCCTAGTTGGAACAAATTCATTTTCCACTTACTCGCGTAAACACACAGGGACAAGAAGAATCTTAAGATTGGTTTGCTTGCAAAGGAGCTGTCGCTGATATCATTACGTTAAGGCGTGTGCTCATGAGATGCAGTGTGTGTTTCATGTTTTTGGTGGTTTTAACCTGTTCGAGCAGAACAGTGGGCTGTTAAATATGTGCGTATTCCGAAAAATAAATCAGTTGTTAGACCCGCCTGTCCTCGTTAGTCTCTTATTGTTCCTGTGTGTTTGCATGAGTTAGTGAAGAATGAAGCTATTTAAATTTTGATCCAGGAATTAGATCTTAATCCGGCTCCACCTGGACCGAATGATCCCTGTTACCTTGCCATGCGCGGCTCCCGACCAACGATACCTTCCGCAAAAAGGCGCCTCCAGCAGCTATGTATTATTGCGTGCACTATCTTATGAACGCAGCCCATCTTGAAATTTTTAAGCGCTTGTTTGGTGCTGTTTCAGGTGCGACTGCGAACATTGCGTGGCACTCGACAACTTCAGCGAGGAGGAGTGCCTCTGCTGTCGAGAGATGGGAGACCCTGTCACTGCTTCGCAGCCTGAAGGACGCGTCACAGAGAACCCGGAGTTCCACCTCGTGTCTAAACATCGCTGTGCTCCGTACTTCGCAGTTTGTTGACCAAGATCAATGCACCCAGTTTCTAGATTTTAAACTGCATTTCACCGACACCCTCGTTTGCTGGTCGTGCAACTCAAGGTCTAACAAGAGTCTGTTGCATTACAAGAGCGCAAACTCCAAACTTATGAAGCAAGGCATCATTAGCTTCCTCTCAGCCCTGCAGAAATCCTGTGCACACACAGTTGTAGCCAGTTTCAACAGCCAGCTTGAGTGCCTGCCGTCCACCGGTTACCCAGATCACCTAATCCGCAGCACTTCTGAACGCCTACTTCAGAAAATAAAATCTACAGAAAGGAAACAGCAACCCTTGATTCAACAACCACCTTAAGTTATGCCATATTTGCATTGCGCATCACACATCGGAAAGGTAGCAGAAAGGTGCAAAATTCGCGTCGTGTTTCTAGTGTCACGCAAACTTAAAAAAGCGTGCCCTCTGCTGACTAAAGGAAAAAACGAGCAAGGCTCGTGCACAAAGGACCGCGAGAATGAGTACACGCGAGAATGCATATCAAATATAATTTATTAAATTCCTTGGTCCTGTGGTCGGTCGTATATTGGTAAAACCGGCCGCTGCTTCAATGAATGCGCGCAGTAACACAAGCAATCCACGCGCACTGGCTCGGACAGTAATCTTGCCTTACAATGCAAGAACTGCGACAGTATGAGCTGTTTTCCTCGGCTAGAAAAAACTAAATTCCTTTCTAAGGCAAAAACGAGAACAGAAAGATGTCATCAAGGCTTTCTTCATCGCAAAAAAAAGACAAAAAACGAAATAAATTTCTTAGATGGTCACATCTAAGATTGACCCTTCTGGAATTCTAACGCGCCCGTGGTCTTGCCACATTTTCGCAGCCTCTTAGATTATCAGTGCAATTGCTCTCCGTCAACTCTTATAAATGTTCTACCTTCAAGAAATAAACACACTTGAATGCCTGCACTTCATGTGTGTGTGTGTTATATGTTTCTAACGTGTCTTCTTCGTGCAGCTTAAACGTTCTTCCAAATTTATGATCCAACTATACCAAAAGCATGCCTTACTTCAGAAGAAGGATTGCTCAATGACTGCTTGGAGACCCATGAAACGCATCATTCATAGGCTGGATGCAACACTCAATCCAGAAAACAGCAATGCTGTGGCCAAGTCAATGTTCCCCTTTCAGGGGCGTAGCCAGAAATTTTTTTCGGGGGGGGTTCAACCATACTTTATGTATGTTCGTGCGTGCGTTTGTATGTGTGCGTGTATATATACACATGCAAAATTCAAAAATTTCGGGGGGGGGGGTTGAACCCCCCCAACCCCCCCCCCCTTGACTACGCCCCTGTCCCCTTTGGCTTGTCGCCAGCAAGAGGTTGACATAACCATGTGTACGTGTGTGTGTTAGGGCACTCGACTCTTGCTGTGATGCGAGCCTCAGAGTTCCGAAGCATCACAGTGCAGGCAGTGGGGAGGCATGTGTGGCAGAGGTTCAAGAGTACCATCAGCATGTATCAAAGACGATGTAATAACTCGAAGGTCGAGCGTCTTCCGTATCCACACTGTCTGAAAAAGAATATGCAAAATGTGAATTCTCGCAAATGCATGAAATTACATAATAAGGCTATGCAGTCATTTAGTTCTCTTAGTGTGATTGCCATGCTCCTGTAGGCAATATTGCTTACCATCCAAGCATGCACTAATGCTATACAACCAGCGGCTTCTGTTTACCTTTTTTAGTGCCACCTGAGTCTTGCAATATGAATGCAAGGGCTGTGTTCAAATTTGTCTATGTATGATGTCAATAGACTGTAAGCAAACTTACGTTGGGAAATTCTTAAGGGTGTGCAAATATTCGAGTTTTGAATTTGAATCGAATAACTTGATTCGACTTTGGAATAGCTAGCATTGGAAGTTTCAAATAATTAGACAGGACGAATATCTAAAGCACAACAAAGGCCAATGGTGCCACGTGGTTAGGGCAGGGTGAATAATACTAACGCTAACGTCATTCAGCAGGCCTTTCGTTAATTCTTTCACGAATATCCTGGTTCAAAAGCGAGCACATGTTTATTTTAAAGGAGATCATGTTATTTCCGCACTGTCAAGCTCTTACAACTTCGCTTCCGAAATGATGACACGGACTTCTTGCGTAGTTTGGTTGCGCATGCCTCAAGCGCCGTAAAACATCCTGACTTTGGCTCGTAAAACCTTCAGCGATTGGCTTCACATGTGAAAATTTGTTCACGCTGTGCAGTCGTCACTGCCGCAGCGCACCACTCGTTCAGAAACTCCCATCGTTCCGTCACGCATTTAAAACACTGCTGTTAATGGGAGCCCGAAGACTTTTGAGCTCAGAGCACTAATGACGATGAAGCACAACATTACCGTTGTCAGATGAGCCATGTTACGCGACATAGGGGAAAAAAAAGGCTAGCTACTGCACCCCTCTTTATTAGCCGTTGGGAGGTTATGAGTGCCGCTGCTGACTGGAATGGCGGCTCTTCTATCAACATGCCTGCCCGCCCATAAAAGCTTAAAAAAATCGAAGAGGCCGTGTGGTGTTATAGTGTTATAAACGCAGTCTTCTCTCGGTGTCTCTCGTCGACTTCGATTTGCGAATAGCCGGTCTGGTGCTTCATCGTTGAAAAGTACTTCGCGTTGTGGCGTCGATCCAAGGCGTCGTTACTCAGTGGAAGAGGATACACGTCCTTCTTCGTTATTTTGTTCAGGCGACGATAATCGACGCAGAAACGTAGGATTCCATCCTTCTTCTTCACTAACACCACTGGTGGCGCCCACGGACTCTTGGACGGCGGGGTGATGTTGTCGCGTAGCATTTCGTCGATTGTTTCTTTACGGCCTCGAGTTCTCGTGTCGAAACTCTGTACGGGCTCTGACGGAGCGGTCTGGCACTTTCCTCCGTTATGACGCGATGTTTCATGACTGGGGTATGCCGCATTCTTGACGACGACGAAAACCAGTCCTTCTATTGCACGATCAGGGTTTTGAGCTCTTTTTTATGCTTCGGAAGGCTCGGATTGACGACGAAAGCTGGCTAAGGAGCTCGGTTCGTAAGAGTAGGTTCGGTAGAATCGATGAAGGTGAAAGCATTGGTGGCTTCTACAATTTCTTCGATGTAGGCGACCGTCGTGTCTTTATTCACGTGCTTGTACTTGTTGCTGAAATTTGTGAGCATCACTGTTGCTTTTTCTCCGCACATAAAAAGAGCAGGAACTGAGTAATAAAGCACTACAAGAGCCGCGCTTCGGGAGCAGGACTCGGCCCGCGTCCGGTCCTTGTCAGGGTTTTGCACGCCATAGCCCGGCCCGGTACTCGGGTAGCGGTACTCGGGTACACGGGTCTGGCCCGAGCTCGAAAGAAAGTTTCATCTGTAGAGGCCGGACTTTTAGCCACTAAAAAAGCTCTTTAAGGCGCCAAAAATGGGCACTCAAAACGACGTTTTAGGCTTCCAAAATAGTAAATATAGGCGCAATAAATTTTGACATAAATGCAAATAATTTGAAACGAAGACGTGCGCGAGCTCTGTACGAAAGGAACACAAAAATGTTATTGCTTAAGATGGCACAAAGGCGTTAAACAGTTGAACATAGCCGTGTATTGTGCTTTCTCCCGCACGGTTCGCAGAACACGGTCTCTCCCGTGTTCTGCACGGTGAGTCAAGATTCCACTGTCGAATCGACACACTCCTGGGTGTCTTCTCGGCATGACTGAGAAGGGCAGAGCACGAGCAGATAGCCAGATCGCTAAAACACCAGAAGGAAGGGATTCCTCCTATTGTCCGGGTCGAATCGCGTAGAGCCAATTTCTCCCCTGCCAGTGAATCACTGGCGTAGCCAGGGGGGACAGGGGGTTCAGCACCCCCCCCCCCCCTCCGACACTTTTCAGTTTTGCATGCGTAGATATGCACGCATGCATACAAGCGCACTCACGAACATACATAGAGTATGGTTGAAACCCGCCCCTACCCCCCCCCCCCCCCTTCCCTTGCGAAAAAACATTTCTGGCTACGCTGATGCAGTGAACACCTCACAAGTTAACTTACAAAAACAACAGCCGCGTGCACATCATATTTTCCTTTCTTTTTTTTTTTTTTTTGTTCTTCACTCTCCTTTCTGCTGCACTTGAAGGCGAGTTTCTGCGTGAGAGCAGTTCGCTGTAGCTGTACTTTATTGACATTGTGCTTGTCCTGTTTTTCAACGTGGTAAAAGTCAGCGCTATATTGAAGCTAATCGAGAAACCTCGCTATTTACACGCCGCGATATGCTGTCGCATGAGGCCGAGATCCGCGGTCAGGTTTTTTTGTTGCCATCAAAAATTAATAATTGCGTGTGGCTCCTACAATTCGGATCGCGATAGTTGAGCTCAGTGCCTAAGGGAGGCATGCGACTGTCTGCAATCTCGATGGACGGATCGTAAATGTATAGATGCGGATCGAGCAAAATCACCGTCCATTGTTTTCGTGCGAGCATTATGCTGGTGTGGACTTATCGTTCTGAGCAGTCGTTGCATCTTAGGAAGTAAGCTGTCGCGCTGAGCTCGTAGACACGGGTTCAGTTATCGATCACGCCGATCGCATGTTCGTGAGGGCGAAATGTGAAAATACTCGTGTACCTACAATTACGTGGTCACAAATAAAACCTGCAATTACGTGAGGTGTCGTTGCTCTTCTTGCCGTTATTATTTCCCACTTTCTGTGAAAAATAATATACTCACGCTAATTGTTACCAATCCGAGGAAACCAATAACCCTTCTGTTAACCTTTTTTCCAGATTGCAGGAGCCATGACCATCCTAACATGGTGAATGAATGGCTGGACGACATGCGAGAGTGGGCTGTGAAAGCCTCTGACATAATTTTTTTACCTATTGAATTCCGAGGCGAAGCATCGACACGGCGTTTAGATCGCTGCGCTTGCCGTCCACAAAATGCGTTGAACATACACGTGATGACGTCGAGGGCACAAAACCTTTTCTATTGACTGCGGCGACCCACTGTCTTTTCAAATCGGCGTCAGCGGGAAACCGATGCAGCAAATACACGTTGCATCCGCACTCCTCTTGCAACACGTTGTGCGTGCCGCAGAGCTCTTTTCGTGCTGCGTGCCTCTTGTTTTGGTTATAACTGCAGCCGTAAACAACGCAATGATGCCCTCTTGATAGACTGTTCTTGAACGACATTTCAATGTTCAATTAATAACACCAAAATAGCGCACGCATCGAAGAGCCACTGCACAACGTGAATGGTGAACACTCTCCAACAACAGCCCAGAAGAAGGGGACGTTGCCCAAAGCCTGCTACTCTCGTCACCAGGCGGCGAAAATCGGCTTGCGGCTCGCTGGTTTGAGGTTGCCGCTGGAAAGGTCTATAGGCACTGGATCTTGACACGCAATGTAGTGCCGGTGGGAGATTTCTCGTGTGCGTAGTTAAACAATAAAGATTCGCAGCGTGCACGTTAACTAAAGGCGCACTGCGGGTCTCTGTGTATAATCTTTCTCCTGTCTCTCATTACCCATTAGCAGTGATTTTGCTGTGGGAAACGCCGGCGCACACTGCATGCTTCGCCCCTCCACAGGTTGCACGTTAGTGGAGCTGAAACACCCTTCCTACATGCTTCGCCCCTCCCCATTTTTTTTTAGGGGCGAATCTCCGTAAGGCGGCACCCGTTCGTCCCTCGTAGTCGTAGTAGTGCGTAACCAGTCGTAGCGCTAGTACCAGATCTTGACGTCCAAGGTGGTGCCGGTGGGGGATTTTTCCTGTGCGTTGTTGAACAATAAAAAATTCGCAGCGTGCGCGTTAACTAAAACCCGAATTCTTCTGTCTCAGCAGCCATTGGCATGTTCCAGTAGGAAACGTTAGTAGAAGTAGAAGTGTAAGTGTTAGCTAAAAGCCGACTTCTTCTGTCTCTCATTCCCATTAGCAGCCATTGTTTACCTCCAAGGTAGTGCCTGGTGAGATTTCTCCTGTGCGTGATTAAACAATAAAAATTTTGTTCAAAACGCCGTTGATTGACGAAATAAACCAACGAAAGACGCCAGATGTTTTGTAAAAGCAGAACGAAAGAACGCCAGATGTTTCTAAAGCAAAACGAAAAGACGCCAGCTGCTTAACGAAAGACGCCAGATGTTTTCTAAAGCAATGGTTTTCTAAACAATGAAAATTCACAGCGTACATGTAAAATTAAAGTGAGCTGCAAGTCGTCATAACTCATCGAACCTTTAGTATAAACGCGCCCGATCTCACGTCGGTGATGATGTACTGGGCAGAATTCACGGAAGATTCACGGTTTACCGATGAACCTCCGCAGCTTCGCCCATTCATCATCATTCACTCCGTGGATATGCTGTGATTTTTTTTTAGTTTTGCGCGCCACTTATATAGCACTCATCTATACAACAAGCAATATAAAGGAAAACCAATGTTAACGTTTGTTACGATTGAACAAGTGTGCAACAACTTCGGGAAAGTGCAGAGGCAAATGGGCAACCAAGTTTCCCTGAGGGTTTATTTACCAAACTGTATTACAACCATCACAACATTAAACTGCATCAAAATTTATTTTTCTCAACTACAAATCAACCAATTTTGTCGATTAAGTCAAAATCCTCAATTATATGCGGTTTGAACATCACATGACATGAGTGGGAATTAGAACAGAGCGACGCACACGTGCACTGTGCATCTCTCTTTAACAAGATTCTGCTTTAGAACGTACGTGAAGCTCGGCAAAAAATGCATTTTTTAATGACAACTGCGCAATACAGGTAAATAATTACACTCTCACTCACCTTTGTGAAAACCGTATTCCAAGTCCAAGGTATTGCATGTAAGCAACGCAACAGCGACACCAATACAGTTGTCGCACAGTGGCTGCAAGTTGACACGATACAGGGTGAGTCAAGGAATGTGTCCGAAAAATCCTCGAAAATAATGAAAACGCCATATTTACTCTCTGCCTTCCCATTTACATTTTATGCAGCCGCAGACACCTTCAGATGACTATAGAAACCAGCATTATTTAAAGGAATTAAATAAATTATCATTTTAGTTAGTGGAGACAGGCGGTCTGGTTAAATGGAATAATTGAAGCCTTTTCTGCGAATAGCCTATTGTCCCTTTGAGGTTTAGAAAAAGCGGCTTCGGGAAATTATTTCGGAGCAATCACAATCGACGAAATTCAGCGGCGAAACCGAAGCGCAAATGAGCGCAACTAGCAGACGACCGGATGGCGTCACTGTTCACGACAACAATCGCAGTGGTATTCGTTCTTCTGCATTCTTTTACCTACGTGCGCCATGCGTGCTGTAATCACAAGCGCAGCCCACCCAGCCACGAAGCGAAGCGAAGTCGATCGATAGTTCTCGTGCATTCTGGACGTTTCGGATGAACACGGCAGCAGCACCCCTCCGCTCTTCAGTGCCGCTTTCGCCGGCGAAGTTGGTCAGATTTCGTTAATCGTTAATAATTGCCAGCGGCTGCTTTTACAAAATCGCAAGGCGGCAATAGGCCCTTCGCAGGAAGTGCTCTGATTCTCCCATTTAGCCCGAGCGCCTGTCTCCACTCATTAAAAAGTAAATTACTTTCGGAGTTTCGGTGAAACAACGTTATATCGTGGTGGCTGAGGAGTCGATCCATGGCACTGCGAAGCTAAGGCGGGTCTCTCTGAGCCCGGTTGACGAGTGCTCGGGCTTGGGTGTGAGCGACCGTGTTGCCTGGGTGTATAGTGTGTGCAGGGACCCAAATGAGGGTGATGAAGCGATTAGCCGGAGGAGATGACTGACGAATTCCAGCAGCCGGAGAGTGAATTTAGAGATAGGCCTTATTATCAAAAATCGCGGTTTCTGATTTCGCTCTCTGTATTTCTGTGTCCTTACTCACTTTATTTCTCTCTTTCTTTCTCTCTCTCTTTCTGTTTCTCTCTTGCTATCTCTCTCTCTCTCTCTTTCTCTCTTTCACGTGTTCTACTTCGCCGAGCAGAGTTTTTGTTTAACGCTCGCACCTGCTCCACTCGGCAGTGGGGCTTGCCCACTTCCTGTGGCGCGTACCCGCCTGTGGTTTTCAGCGGAAAACAAAGTTTTTCCGGCCGGCTTAAAGGAGTACTGACGCGATTTTGAGACATAGCAAAAGGGACATTTTTCGTTTCCTTGGTATGCACTTGTCAACGCTGTCCACGCACCGGAGTCGGAGAACATGTATAAAATATTTTAATTTGACTTTGAAGTTTTCGTCGCTGAGCATCTCCAAGCCAGCCCCATTGCAATGGACATTATCCCGACGAGTCAAGACAGTTCCCCCGAGTTTGCGAGTTCTGCGTCCTGCGTGCAGCCTAAATCGTAGAGATCACTGTCAAGGTCACTGGACGGCAATTCACTCATCCTTGTTTATGTTCACCACGAGCAGATGACGGATTTGCCGCTACTACGTCGCGAGCTTCTGTATCCCCGTGACGTCACACTGCTATGAAACGTCACTGAGAAGCCGCCCCCCTCGATATCGAAACCGAAAGTGTATTTTCAAAATAGCGGTAATTAAAATATATACGATGCATTCCCAGGCACGACAATACTCGTTTTAGGCTTCTCGACACCAGTATTTTTATTTAGAGCAACAATCCGAAATTTTTTTTAATTCGTGTCAGTACTCCTTTAAACAGCTGCGCTGTTAAAGCGCCACCTGGTGCGACGCCATCTTCTCCTGTTTCTTCTCATAACCTGCGGCAAAACGTACGTACACAACTGAGACGGCTGTCGCCACTCCAAAATAATTGTCGTTGATGCGGTTACTGTTGAACGAACTCATGGCTCGTCGTCCTTCCCGTGGCCAAAGCTTACACACAATTTTCACTACAAACCACCCGAGGAAGTTGACGCGACGAAAGCGACTTCGCCTGTGTTGTCGGCTCTGCTGCAGCCAGCTGCTCCCCCCCACAGCAACTGTAAATAAATACTCACGGGGTCCCTTACGCATTCACCTAAGACGACTCGAAGGCCAAAACCATTTCTTTCTCTTCTCCATTGATGTATCGATCCTGTCCCGCCCCCCTCCGAAAGCTTGCTGCACCTAACGTGGTTTTACACTGCCTCCAGGATCGGCGGCAGCTCACCTGGTTTCGCATTGCCTCCTTTGACCAAGCTACGATGTCATGCGATGACGTCATCACGGGTGGTTACGCCACGTTATGTCACAGTGGCGTCACAGTTTTTTTTTGCGATCTGTTACGTCATCATGACGTGTGTGGTGACGTCAACTCGTGATGATGATCTTTGGCATTACTTGTCCTCGACACCGCGGGACGCCGACGGTCAAATTTTGCTCTGATGAGGCATCTAAGGCTTTCGCCTTAATACAGTGATCAGCCCTTTCACTGAGTGTGTTATCTCGTTCCGTACGCACGCCTAGCCCCGAATTTCAAAAGAAACCCCTTAAAGGGACACTAAAGGCAAATATCAATTTAAGGTCAATCTGTGAAAACGTTTAAAGCGTCAATAGTATCAACAACAGTGCTGTAGTAATCGAGAAATTAAGGTAAATGTAGGACACGATGTGCGCCACGAGTGGCACATTTTGGAAATGATCCCGATGACGTCAAAGAGTCCCGAGTACAATTAAGCAGTACTAATTAAACTAGTTGCAATAAAGAAAGACCCTTCCGTGCATCACAACACGTAATAAAATGCTGCTTGTTGGTTTCTGTTTGATTCATGGAAAAAAGAACCTCTTGGCACTACCATGGTACACTCTAACCATGGGTAACGGCGCGAGTGGTTTAAAAGTTCCGTTTTCGCCGAGCTGCGCGTCTCAGTGGTAGTTTCGGTGTCGCGCACTGCTGCGTGTGCTTGGTTCTCGCCCTCGCTATTTTCACCCTGTCAATACTCTACTTCTGCTGCTGCTGGCCAAGCTAAGCTCCGTTACTGTGAGGTATACAGTTTCGGAGTGGCCCATGGCTGCGTCTTGGCCGCTGTTGCGCAAGAAACCGTAGCTTCGGCGGCCGGGCAGTAAAGGCGGGCAACGTTGGGCACGGCAACTGCTACGTCAGAGGGTCCGTTCAGGCTGGCATAGAGTTTTCTACAATACTTACTAGAGGGAACTCTGGCGCTAGTGTCTATGGGAGCGGCACCGCATGACGCTTCAGCCAGCATGGGAATGATGGGTAGTACACAAATTTGTCTGAACTTCGTTCTTTCGGCTCCGTTTGGCTCCGCGTCGCCTGCATCCGCTTTGTCGTAAAACAAAGTTCAACAAAAGTCAGCAGTTCCACTTCACCACTTTAACTTTTGTAGGCTCACCAAATCAAACCTGGTCACGAAGTTCACAACGGTCTATTCTTTTACCCGAAACCAACGCCAAAACACAGCAATAAACAAAGCCACAAGTACGTTTGAAGCCGCAAGCACGAAGACTAGGCAAATTTGTGTACTACCCATCATTCCCATGGTAGCTGAACGATCGCAGCGCCAGAGTCCCCTCTAGTTAATTTTAGGAAACTCTATGCAGGCTGGTGCAACGCCTCCTCTAGAAAGATGCCTGCCGCGTGAGCCAAAAACGGGTCTCCCTTTTCGGAGGTGCACTGAGGTACGGGGGCGGAGTCACTTTTCTTTTTGTTGTTGTTCGTTTCCTGACGTCACTTCCGTTTCTTTTTTTTTTCTTCTTTTTCGCGTAGAGCGGCGGCTGCATGTTTTCAAAAGTCTTTTTCTTTTTGCGCGGGTAGGAACAACACTGTGCAGAGACCTTTAATCGCGATTTGGCTAACCTCAAAGCCAAACTCGATCCGTGTCGGCCCTGATCGCGATCAAAAGTGTTCGTACGACACCGGTATATGACACGGTATGAAAGCAAGCTTGACGGCTCGCAGAAGTTCGAGCCATCGTGGTGACCGCTGTTATGACGGTGGATACGCAGGTCGTTGAAGGCGCACGTAATATTTCCAAGGTTATTGTCGTGATCGACTTGAACATAAGCCTCCTGTGTTCCCGAAGAATCTGACCTGGAAACTGGACTCGCTTGAGCGCTGGCCAGACGTCGGCTGAGTTCAGTAACGAACTCTGGAATTAAAACTGCCGAACGAGTTGGCTGGGTGAGTGGAGCATTAGTTAATTCGCGCTAAATATGTTAATATTTTAATGAGGACGCGTCCAATGTCGACCGCATCCTGGATTATTACGTTGGCCGTCGTTCCAGTACCAAACAGCTACTTGGTGGCCCGTGGGCTGGCCGTATCCCATGAAACACAAGAAAAGCTAGAAAACTTCTACTAAACATCTAGAAAGGAAACTCCAAAAGTATATTAGAAGTTTAGTTGAGATGTTATTTAGACGTAAGCAGCTTGAAAACTTCCTGTAGCTGTGCTAACGCCACGTTATTAGAAGTCTAGAAAACTGCTTGCAAGAATTCTAAAAAACTTCTTGCTAGATCTTTTTAAGAGCTTTTTTAGACATTTATTTTTCATGCAAACCAGCTTGTTGAGGAGCTTGCCCTAGTCAATTCGTTGCATCATGCAGCCTTTTGCAATCACGTTTTAGCTGTTCACTGTCAAGCGTAATAGGTAAAGGGATGCCTGCGTAATATGGCGTCACATTAATTTCTGGAGCTACTCTAGCGAGCAGAATTGATAATTAAAAAAAAAGCAGATGTTCAGGGGAAGATGGAAGCTTGACGAGATGACAAATTCTTCGACACGGGGTGTCGCTGGAGCCATTTCGACAAGCGGACTTGTCAATTCACAGCTTTGAAGAAGACAAGTTTGCTTGTCGAAGCGCTGACTCCAGCGACACCCCGTGTCCAAGAATTTCTCATCTCTTCAAGCTTCCATCTTCCCCTGAACTTCTGCCTCTTTTGACTTATCAATTTTGCTCGCTAGAGTAGCTCGAGAAATTAATGTGACGCCATATTACGCAGGCATCACTTTACCTGTTACGCTTGACAGTGAACAGCTAAAACGTGATAGCAAAACACTGGCATGATACAACGAATTGACTAGCGTGTTGCTGGAGCCAACATTTTGACAAACTAACTTGTCTTCAAGTTCCAGCCTTGAAGAAAAGTCCGCTTGTCGAAGCGGCTCCGGCGACACCCTGTGTTCAAGAATTTTTTATCTCAGCAAAATTGGTGTACTTCTGGTCAAAGAATTAGTTAGCCCTATTTATTCAGACATGACATTGCCTTAATTCATTCTTCTCAACACATCTAAGCATTTCGATGTCGGGCCATTTTCATTACTTGTGTTTTATGGAATGCGTTATACCACGCTTCCAAAAGTAAATGCGAAATTCCAACAAATGTTGTTATCATGCATAACCTTTATTGTAGCAATTCCAAACAATATGTTGGCCACTTGACATAGGCTGGAGCAATGTAATTGATGACTTTGTTCAAGAACCTGCACGCAAAAGGCACAGTAAAGTACGTGTCTCAATCAATCAGACATGTATCAGCACAACAAAAATCGGAAGGCTGTCTTGGCAAACACACGAGCACAGCAGCAATACTTTGCTAAATTATCGAACATTTGTAAACGTCAATAGGAGCAGTTCAATGGCTTATTTTGTCTCAATGAAGTAAATTTAGATATGTGAAAGAATCTTAAGTAGGCAAAATTTAGAGTTCCTCTACAATGGTGTGTGTCAATAATATCGTGGTTTTGGGAATACCTGGAATTATAATTTCCGCCTGCACACAAAAGGCACGATTAGCCAAGAAAATGTTTCAGTCAAGCATGCACCTACACCAGCATAACAAAGAAACAAATAAAACGAAACAAGAGGCTAGTTTGGTTAAACGACAACAAACACCGTAGCACAGGGCGACACTGGTTTAGGGAAAAATTCGCCCTAGTTGGTAGCACATGCAAAGAATTTTTTCGCATAACCAACACAAGAACAAAAATGGAGACACAACATGTGCACTAACTTTCAGTAGAATGGTTTATTGCACACGAGGCAAACGGTTGCACAATGCCGGTGCACTCACACTGCACCAAGAAGCAATGCACCGAGATTTGTCTTTTTCCACTTCATTTTTAGATATACATAACACTCATAAACTCACAGACTACTGCACATTCCAGAAAGTCTATTCTTTATCTGCCAAGGACAGGGACAGAGTACTAACACAAGTGGTACGGATATTTGCGATTTTGGCAGCTTATAGTATTATCAATCTCGTTAGTTAAGCTCTATTGGTTGATAAAACCTTTGAGTTCTGCTAGAAAGGTTCACACCCACACGCTCTACAGGACAATGCAAGCCACCCATCATTGACTTTATTTACAAGATTACAATGCTCTATTAACCTATCATTCATGCAGCTGCTTGTTTACACGACATACTGCTTACTGCAGGAAAGAGGTATCTGATAAGCGACAGTTTCTCCACATTCCACAAACCGCATTCTATGTCGTTTCTGGCAAGCAGTTGTCTTCTTCGATGCTTGGCTGCTAATTCTGCAAATCGATTTCAGCTTTCATGGAGCGGAAAAACTATTTGTACATTAGCAAGTGACATCAACCTTATTATGTAGTGCAAAATTTCGTGCAAGTGTGGCACAACAGCTATTCCTTTTTGAGCAACATCACTGTTGGAATGGCAGACTAGAGCAATGGAGCGGTACTTCCTAATCGGGACCTCTGCGACTAACACCTTTGTTTGAGTGACGTGTTGTGTGTGAATCTTTCCAATGTGCTATGTGTTCCGTTGAATTGTTGCGCTATTCAAGTACAGAATAAAAAGGTTGGCATCACGTGCTAATGTGCAAGTAGTTTTTCAGCTCGATGCAAGCTGAAATCGATTTGCAGAATCAGCACTCAAGCACCAAAGACGACGACTGCCTGCAAGAAACAACAGACACAGTTTCTGGAATGCTGAGAAGCTGTCATTTATCAGATACCTCTTTCATGCGGTAAGCAGTATGCCGGGAAATGGGCCACTGCAGGAATGATAGGTTAAGAGAGCATTTTTAAAAGAGGCGAGCGAATGTTGGGTGAGTTAGTGTCTCGACATAATAAATACCATCGTAAGTAGCGCAACTAGACAGGACAACAGTGTTCGTCTCTTCCTTTCTGTTGTCCTGCCTAGTTGCGGTACATACAATGGCATTTATAAGACAGCATTGTAATCTTGTAAACACGATGGATGTCTGGCGTTACAGTGTAGAGCATGTGAGTGGGAACCTTTCAGAACACAAATGTTTTATCAGCTAATACAGTTGAACTAACGAAGTTGATAATAAAAGCTGCAAAAATTGCAATAGGGGGTATCAATTTTGTTAGCACTCCTCGACTGTCCTTCTCGAATGAAGCACTGACTTTCTTGAACATGGAGTAGTTCGCGAAGTGATCAGTATGCCGTATATTTTGCTAAAATAAAGCGGAAGAAGACATCTCTCTGCATGGCACCTTGGTTAAGCTTGAGGGCACCACCCCATTGTCTACAAGTGCCTCGTGTGCAATAAACCATTTTTTTTTAAGTTAGTGCACAGATTGTCCCTTTTCGGCTTTGTGTTGCTTATGTGCTAAAAATTTTTACCAAGTGTGTTGAGGTCACTTATGAGTACAGAAAACAAGATACTTTAGAAATTTCAACCACAGATACACAGAAGCACAACAGCAAAACCTAGTTAACAGTAGAAAACTTGTAACAGCCAAGGGAAAGTGCAGCTGAACAGTTAATATTAGGCAGTTTTAGAATAGCGTACGCTAAGTTAGCGTTAGCGTTTGCGGCCCGCTATTTCCGTCACTTAACGGGAGCCCGCAAGCGGTTAGCGTACGACGCATGCGCAGTTGCGCGAAAAGCCAACGCAAAGCTTTGCGTACGCTATTCTAAAACTGCCTATTGCCCACACAATGCGCTTAAATTTAGGTATGTTTCAGAATCCCGGGTAAGCAAAATCAACGAGTTCCTCCACAACGGTGGCCTTCACAATCGTGTCGTGGTTTCGGCAATACTCAGAACTTTATTTTCATCCTGCACGCAAATGGCACAATGAAGTCAGCCAAGCATGTGTGTGCAACAGCTTACCCCATGTCTTTCAAAAATTATGACAAATCGGAACATTTTCGAAGCATATGTTTTGACGCCTTCTGCACATCCTTCTAAGGCCTCACAGCAAAGTTACTTGAACACGGGCATGAGCTGGCGCTCTCATGTATAATTCGTTCAGGTGACCTGTCGGCGGGTTCAGGTGACGCACTTCCACATTCATCACCCTCAACACAGATTGTAACCAGGCAGGCATTATCTACGCTTTCAGTAGTTGAGTTTTGTGCTGAAAAGTTACTTTCAATATTTTGCATCGAGGTGGTCTGGCGAAAAAGCGGCTCAACTGCAGCATGAAGTCGGCGATGTTTTTGCCGACGCGATAGGGAGCCGATAGCTTTCTTTTTTCTTTCCATGGCAGACCCTTTCGCGCGGAAAGCTAAAAATGACACGTCTGTTGGGTGTCTGGAAGACAATGAGGTCCTGGAGTTTTGACACGAAAAAATAGCAGGACGAACAAGAAGCACATTCCGAAAAGACGGAGAAAGGACATTCAACTTGAAACGCTTGAAACTATACTGCGCAGTTATCGTCGGCGGCTTCGGTGGAAAGGGAGCGAGATAAGAGCGAGAGCGGCGAGAGCGCCAGAGCGGTGTCACGTGCGGCCAATGAGAGGGCACGACACGATGACGTAGAATGACGAAGTGTGTGGCGACCAATGGCGACCATGGGTGGCGACATGTCTCGACCATGGCCTCCGAGATGGGGGGGGGGGACGCGCCCGCTATCTCGGAGGCCATGTCTCGCCTCTCGACGGCGGGAAGGTGAGGCGAGGTTGTGGAGAGGAAAAGACGCTTTTCTTCCGCCCTCGCTAGGAGCGCGCCTCAGCAAGCATGGTCTGCGCGCGAACGAACTAACTGGAGATGACGCTCGAAGGGTCCGGGGGCACTCTCGGTCCCCATACTGCCCATACATTGTATCACATTTTATTTATTCAATTAAGCGATGGTGATCGATGTTCGGCGAATGATTTTGTATCCTTCACGTGCATGGTGGGCTAAAAGATGGGAAAATTTGGTTTACCGATCTTCACATGTTAAAATGGGGAGAAATATAAACCCGCTACCCTTTCTTTTTATTGCGCATGCGGTTCAGGCGACCAATATTTGCGATTACGAACGTATACGAGCGACCGAAGTTCATATGTGCGCATTTTATTGGCAAAAGCTCTAGAAAAAAATGTTCACTAAACGTTTTAAAAAGACTTCCTGTAAAAAACGTTTTTTCAACGTCTTCTAAAAAACTTCTTGTGAAAAACGTTTATTCAACATTGCATAATATACCTAGATGTCTGCATACCTTTTTAGTCGTTTCAAGAAGTTTTTTAGAGTTTTTGTGTTTCGTGGGATGTCGTATCCAATCTTTACTCGCGCGTCGCAGGCGCACGAATAATAAATCGAGCAATGTTGCAGGAACAAAAGCAACAAACCGTGTATCATTGTATCACCATAGAGAAAGGTATCACTGCCACCGTCATAACAGCCGACACCACGATGGCTCGAACTTCTGCGTGCCGTCGAGCTTGCTTTCACACCGTGCCATAATACCGGTGTCGCACGGACACTTTTGATCGCGATCGACAGCCAACGTATCCAGGATGCGGTCGACAGTTCGGTATTGAACTCAGCTGACGTCTGGCCAGCGCTCAAGCGAGTCCACTTTCCAGGTCAGATTCTTCGGGAACACAAAAGGCTTATGTTCAAGTCGATTACGACAATAACCTTGGAAATATTACGTGCGCCTTCAACGACCTGCGTATCCACCGTCATAACAGCGGTCACCACGATGGCTCGAACTTGTGCGAGCCGTCAAGCTTACTTTCACACCGTACGGACACTTGATCGCAATCAGGGCCGACACGGATCGAGTTTGGCTCTGAGGTTAGCCAAATCGCGATTAAACGATTAAACCATGCAGCCGACCTTGATGCAGCGATCAAATGTGCCCGTGTCAGCAGAGAACATCGTGTCAGCCTGTCGGCGCCGTCGGGTTAGTCGGCTTCATGCTCTGCAGTGTTGTCCTTCCTACCCGCGCAAAAAAAAAAAAATAATAATGACTTCAGAAAGCATACAGCCGCTCCACGCAAAAAAAGAAAAAACGGAAGTGACGTCAGGAAACGAACAACAACAAAAAGAAAAGTGACTCCGCCCCCGTACCTCAATGCACCTCCGGAAAGGGAGACCCGCCAAAAACCTCCTGCCCTTCCCTTTAAACTCTTGCTTACTAGCTCACAAAGTCTTCGCAAGTTACGTTTCGCGTTTAGTTGGTACTGTCCCTCCTTGTATGTGATTTGTGTGTATGTGGTCATCATGTATGCCATAATCATCACTCGACACCTGCATTAAGCAAGTCAGGCGTTAAAACGAAGCTAACATCTCCGGACTTATCGTCAAAAATTTCCATCTGTCTAATAAGCACAGCGAGAATTCAAAATCGAGCCTAGGGACTAACGAAGGGATAGCCGCGCGAAGCGTTGGGATAACCGTTGCCAAGAGTAGACAATATTTCCCTAGATTAACGCTTTCTTCAAGAAACAAACGAACGACCAGCGCTGTCGGTCTAGGGACTTCGGCCCTTCGGCCGTTACATCTGCCGTGTCTGGGCACCGGAGCGTCATTCGGTCGGAGTCGATCGAGCGAGGCGGGTGTGACTTATTTCGCTTTCTTTTTTTTCTCTATCAGGACCCGTAATACCATGCTTTAGCGTGTCAAATTGAGATAGTTGAGTTTCAAGCGTAAACCGCGAATCACGCAGTGTCATGATGAGACCGCGCGCTTGCTACAGTGACTGAGATAACTTCAATGACCTCAGTGTGTGGCTTGGTAAAAGCGTCGCTTCCCGCCTTTTTCGTTATCGCCGGCGTACGGATGTGATCTCAAGCATCACAGATTTCTTTCATCTCCGTGAGTGTTACCTTCGTGCTCCGTCGGACGACAATGAATGGACAACTTTGTTGTGCTTCGAGGCAAGACCAAGGTGTGGCTTCTGTCGCTCCTTCGGTCGAAACAACAACGGCCGTATAATGAACCGCTGTTCCGTGTTCCGTATTCCGTTTTGGCCGCCATTAGCGCCCCGTGATTGGTCGTTTCACCTATCACTCAAGTGACGTGTCGGAAGCCCAAATTTTGGTGACGTCAAAATGACGAGTACGCGCTCATTATGCTAAAATATACGGAATCGGTTCCGTCGAAGCGCGGAACAGCCAGCGAGTGGCCCCGTTTCGACGGAATAGCAAACATGGCGGCTTTTTCGTGTTGTTGGCGGCGGTCGCTCGCCGGCTCGGCAGCGCCGTGTGCGCCCGACGACGCGCTCGACATGCCAGTCGATGAAAGAGTTCGCCGTCACCTTCACCCGAAGAAAGGAAGGTGCGGCGGTTGTGCTGATTGTGCGACGAAGTGGCCGAGGAAGGCGACCGACTGCGCTGTCGGTGCAGCCTGTGGGTGTTGTGGGTTCAACAAGTGGGTTCACTTGCCGTGGACGCCAGATGAAAAGGGGGCCTTGAATGTTTCCTACGGCTGCCGGCGTCATCGGATGCGTGGACGGCAGCGTTGCCGTCATCATTGCACGGAAGGGCGACGATCACAAGGCGGCATTTTATCCCCGCAAGGGACATTATGCCCACATCGTCATGCTAGTAAGTATCGGTCTTCCCATCCTTTCGAGCGCATGTCCGCGTAGCGAAATGTGGCTCACAGTGGTTCACGCTTTCGTCAGATCTGCGACGAAGACATGGGAATCCTGCCGTGAACCACTGCGTCTGGGGTCAGACTACGACGCCCACGTCTGGTGGACAACGCGGCTGCGTGAGCGCATCGAAGGGGCCCGGATTGCCGCGGCCGTACCTTCTGGCCTCTAGGTGAGCAGAACAAAAAGTTGGGATATTCACAGTTTGAGCTAGCGGAATATTTGCTCGCGCTATGGTTAATGCCCTGTTTGATTAGCTACAGGTACTGTTGGTAACTGTGACAAATGACAGGATGTCGCTCGCTGCATGTGTGTCATCTTGCAGCTATCGGTTATCCGCTCCAAAATATCGACAAATGACTCACATTGTCATGACAGCCCATTTGTAGTAGTCATGGTTCGCGTAGTACGGGTAAGTCAGACTGGTGAAGTGTAGCATTAGATCATGTAGATGATTCTATCATTTCTCTCTTTGTGTGGCTCAGCCTTGTGGATCTCTTACATTGAAGTAGTATTTACAACACACCACTTGTATTTGTGCAGGTGACAGAGGCTACAAACCAGGACCATGGCTCCTGACACCTCTCCGAGGCTGTCCTCCCAGAAACGCTGTTAAAAAGGCAAGTGCTACACTGCACATGCTGCAATGCAGTCTGTAATGAAGCGTTGTGCTGGGCTATTGAGGAGCTGCTTCCGCTGCGTTCAGCAGTGCAGTTGTACCCTCCATTAAGAATCAGAATATGCATCTCACATTGCTGCAGCATGTGCAGTGTTGCACTTGCCTTTGCATTGCAGAAGGTGACAGAAATGTTCATTTCAGCGATGATTACAATAGTGAGCATGGCAGTGTTGTCAGAGATGACCCCCAACCACTGCTTAGACAAGGAAGGTCATCACGCTCCTCATGTATTCCTGGACAAGCTGTCCGCAGTGGTAATCCGCTATTTGGCTAACTACACCACTGACAACAGCACTAGGCAAGTGTCATTTCAGTGAGAAACATGTGCCTAAGAAGTAACAATAATATATGGGGTTTTCCGTGCCAAAACTGTGATACAATTCTGAGCCACACTGTAGTGGAGGACTGAATTTATCTTGACCACCTGTGGCTCTTTAACGTGAATCTCAATGTAAGTACAGCAGTGATCCTGCATGTTACCCTCATGGAGAGGTGTTCGCTGTCAGCAGGAACTGACCCATGTGCTGAATGAAGTTCAGCAGTGTGACTTCTTACCTGCTAAGACGTTACCTAACAAGTAGAAGAAAACGTTTCGATGTTAAATTTCCTGGTAATGATAAATCGCTGCTGGGTTTCATCATATGCTGTATGACCAGGTCTATCGCAGAACTTGACTGCACGTGACTGGGTCATTTTTATATGGCGGTAGACAGGAACTTTTCATTTAGCAACTGTCAATATAACACACTGTACTCGGCAGCCAAGTGCTATAGCCAATTCACTGAAAAGCAAGGGTTTGTTATTGTTTTTGTTACTGCTGATCGTCCTCTAATCACGAACACTCTGACCGTTATCTGCTCTATGACTGGGAGTGCACACCAAGTCTTTGTCTCCTCACTTCCTGTATAACAACACACGGCTCGCCTTTTGCTTCATGCACAACTTGTGGGCACTGTGCTGTTGTGTTGCACATCCACCACACTGTTCCTTTTGAAACGGCCAACTGATGCTGAAACAGATTGTCTGGCATTTCAAGTACCTTTTTCTCATTCAGAAGTGTGCTCATTTGTGAACGCAGAAGTAATACGAAAGAATATGTAAGCACACTCTTCAAGACAGAACCTTGTAAAAAAAGAATTTATTCATGTTCACACCAATGCAAAGACGGCATATACTTTCTGTAAATAAACGCACATTGTGAAACCGTAGTGTCATGTTTTTAAAGCATTGCTGACATTTATTACATGCACAAGTTACAAGAAACATCATGCTGAAGGAAGCACAGTGTGACATTGTACTGCATGGCTAATTAATGACTACTACAATGCAAATATAGATGACATCAGCATGCCTTTCTACTATGGACATGTTACGTTGCTAAAAGCGTTATATGCGTCTCAAGGAGCACCTTTGTGGTTGCGTGTGGCAGGGACCAATACTGTAAACAATGTCTGCGCACCTCAAATATTAGTTTAAGTTCGGGACATGTTGTCTCTGTTTATTGCTGTGTCCCATCCTATCGCATGAAAAAAAGGGACACATGAAATGTGCACAGTATATGAATCACAAGGTACATGGGCAATTGTGTGCACAGCTATGCATTTCAGATATATTACAGAGTAGTATAGTACCCCTAACAAGATGGCGGTTTGTCAATGTTTATAAGAAAGGACAGTTGCATAACAATGGTATGACATGAAGTGGCAAGACAAACCAATGTATACAGTGTGCAAAACACACCTGTGCAATTGACGGGATGCTTTCCTGAATAGCAATAGCAAAGCTTTTTCTTACAGATATAGCGTCAACATTACATAAATGTAAAATGCATGTTGCAATGTAACTGGCCTAATTTGTTTCCAAAAAAAGTATATGTTTGGTTTTCGAGGGCATAACTTTGCAAAAGGATTGATAGCTGTGACCCACGCAAAAGTCAACTGCAGTTTCAAAAAGGACACAGATAGTAGACTGTGTAATTGTTTTGCTTAGTGTAAAAGCACCTTCTGTGAGTGGCAAACAGGCATACCATCCTTTAGTACAACTCGTAAAAACACTTGTGTCATATACATTCCTAATTCAAGTGACAACTACAGTCTTTTGGTGTACAGTCAAGCATGGTCTGCATATCATTTCAGATAGCTGACTAGCACATGTCAAAAAACTTATGAAGAGCAAGCACTGCCACGAAATCTTGCAGTGTCAGTTTCACTGGAGAGAAAGGCTATGCTTACAGGCTTGCCGCATGAAATGACGCCACATGATATGTGTTGTGTGCATCATTTCAGAAGGCTGACGATCACATATCAAAGCAACTTGTGAAGACGCGCTCACACTGCCACAAGAAAGTGGAGTATCGATTTAAAAACACTTATGCACTACACTTGTCACACCAAAAAGATGACACGCAAGTAAAGAAACACGAAACAAAGAATAGAAAAAAGAAGACAAGTTAAAACGGAAATAAAGTCCTAATGTTCATGGCTGACGAGGTGGCTACAGCAGCAGTGAAGACTGGGGAACTCCAGGCCCAATGGCAGCCAGGAGATGTTAGAGAGTGCCTGCGATGCATTAGGTAGCCGAACGCATGCCTCTCACTCCATCGACAAGCTCCGGATGCTGCAGGTAGAGAAATTCACAATGTATTACAGGCCACTTAATGCAAGAACACACAGGAAACCAAACTAATGCTCCATCGGTTTGATTCGGATAGGCAGCGATGACAAGGAATTTGTCATTGAGCTGGAGAAAAAATCCAACCGTTTTTTGTTATTTATATGTTTAAACCAGGGCCCAACCACAAGAAGTCAAATAGATTTGAAGTGTTAGTTTCACTTATTTTTGTTCCATGAAAATGTGACCCTGAATTGACTCCGCTTCTTCCTAACCTCGGTACAAGCACTTCAAAGTAGCATCGTTAAGTCTTCACACTTGAGCCTCCTTTACGTGGCAAAAAAAAAAAAAAAAAAACTCGGAACTTGGCGAAAAACTCGTAGCACTTCTAGTCACACACACCAAAAACAGGCCCGCCGCTGCTGGAACAGCCTGACAGGTGGCTCCGTAAATTGTCCCCCCTCTTTTTTTTTTTTTTTTTTAAGAGCTCTCGCCGCAACGCGGTAAACCGATGCAGCATATATCAGACAGTTCTTTGCAGGCTACAACAATTATACATAGTTTTCACGGACGTCACAACTGGGGCTTGTGGGATAGGTGGCCGCCATGATGGTGAACTGCTAGCGCGGTGTTATCGTTGGGTGCGTGTGCAGGTCCGATATTTTCGCGTTGTGCGGGCTCAGTAACAGCGCGGCGTCGCAATGCCGATGTGTGCGATGACTGGCTGCAGTGCGAGAAGCACGTCTGCCGCACAGAAAACGGACCTGGAGCCAAGAACCGGGCTCTACCGATTGCCGAAAGTGATAACTCGGCAATGCGACCGCACGAAAGTGTTGTCGGAGCAGCGTCGGCGTCTCTGGCTCGCTCGCATCAACAGAAAGAGCCTCAAGAACCTGGATTACCTCCGTGTATGCGGTCGGCGTTTCATGTAAGCAAAACAGGACGAAGCGAAAACTTCAAAAAATTAACGCCACCGCTTACAATCGCCTGCAACACAGCCGTCGCTGTGTGTGCAGCGGTTTAAACCTCGCAGGAGCTCTCCGGGTCGCGTTCGAGCCCGTTCCGGATCTTCTGCTGCTTAACGGGCACCTTCGACTGCGATCCGCGCGTACTGCAATCGAGTTAAAATGTCACTGTCTGCACCAAACTGCTGAGTTTAACGTGCTCGATGCGTGTTGTTTGTACCGTGCATTGAAACTGCCGTTCACATCGGGCTACTGATCGCGAGTGCCTTCTGTAATTTTGCGCTGTTCGTAACAGCTTGTAACGAGACCGTTTTCGCGCTGAAGTCGCAATTTCACATGCAACAGCGCGCCAGGTTTTCACTGTTGATGTTTTGTAATTTGCAGGACAGCCAGCGAGTCTAATGGACAACACAAACCCAGATTGGGTGCCGAGCCAACACTTGGGATACAGCAACCGCACAGCACCGGGCGTAAACTCTACTTCTCGGTACAAGCGCGCCAAAAATCGGCTGGCAAAAAAAAAAAAAAGGGGCCACAGCCGCGAACGCAGCTAACATTCAGCCGGCAGAGGTTGACCATCCTTCGCCCGAAATGGTCGATGCAGACGATCACTTCAGTCAAGAGATGCCTGCTGAATAACTTTACCTCGCTCAACACGATGACGCGCTTGGAGGGTACCCGCTTTGCTGTCACGCCGCTCACACGGCCACTGGTGAAGTAGTTGTGAGCCTCAAGTGACTTGTAAGCTTTCATTTCGGTGAGCGATACGTGGTTCGTCCGCAGCACCAAATAGTTCACGATGTCGGCATGCGTCGTAACCGGTAGTATAGCTCCACTGCCGTCGTCGTGTCAGTACCGGCGCACAACGTGTAGGGGTCAACTCCATCGCACATGCTGATCTTCGCTTCATAACGTGCACGCGTCGGATCCACCAGCTCGGCAAAATATGACGGGCAGAATTCCTTCCGCCTGACAGGCGCCATCATTCAAACACTCGATAGCTCGCAAGGTAGCAAAATCAATGACTACCACGCCGACAGACTGCAGGAAGACAGCGATGAACACTCGTGCGCACGCTTGGGCATGCTCGCGCGCGTTTGTCGCTGTTCTCCAACATGGCGGACACCGCCAGCCGACGACGGTGTGACGTCACATGAAAACTATGTATACTTATCACAGCTATTCGTTATATCATCACAAATGAAACACCGTGGCGTGCATGTTAACGCAAATATTTTACGCAACAAGTTTCTTCTGTGCAAGTTCGATTCAGCAGAAATGTACGTAAAATGCACAGGGGAAACAACTGAATGTGCACGTCCATGTACGCTGTAACTACGCTCGCTCACGCACCTCGTTCACGAAATCAAAAGGTGAAGCTTACTAGATATCAGACGATAGTACAGGCTTCCCCAGTTCATAACGATTTTTTTTTTGCTACCTGTAAGAACCAAAGCAAACATAACGCGGTAACGGCATGCTCGGCATTGTTTACTCACCTTACGGCTAGAATTCCATGTTTTCCTTGCCCTTCGCAGCTTCTGATATTCCTCTGCGACGCAAATACTCCCCGGTAGTCGCGATCACATTCTTTTCGCAGCATTATAGGTGACAGAACAGAAAACGCGGCTCGCAGAGACGATCAGCTGTTTTTCTCGCAACGGCCGCCTTAAGCGACTTGGATTGGATGCAAATCCGACACCCATGTGGCTACGACTCTCAAAATACGTTTGTTTTGCGTTTACTTCGCATTAATTTTAGCACCAGAAGCTCATAAAACGAATTTATTTTCATTTACGTACAACTGTTGTTTTGTCACACGCTCGCGGACGAAATAAAAGAGTTATACGGCCCCTTTGCGGCCCTCAACCAAAAAGTCACTAAAGCCCCTAAATTTTCTCCCCGAAAATACCTACAAAATACTAGGGATTTCCCCAGAATTCCTACGTAAAAAACGCCAACTGCCGCACTTGTCTTGCTCAACAAGCTATGGGCGGCTACGAGCGCTTTTTATTGGCCAAATTCGAAAAACGTCGCGGCTTCCGCCGTGGGCGGTGCCTCAAGCGTGACGTAACAGGGAAAACGGAATACGGAACACGGAATAAAAGTACATTATACGGCCGCAAGTCAACGGTCGCCCGTCTTCTTGCGTCACGATGCCGCCATCTTTCGACGGGTGAGCGATGCTTCGTGATTTATTTCCCCTAATCGTATTCTACAAACCTTGGCTTTGAAATTCGTGTTTCCATGTAAGCGCACGTTCCGAGACGCACGGAATTGTTTTCGTCTCCGTAACTCTTGCATGATTCATTACAGTATGGCGTTAAAAGCGATTTTTATGGATGCTGTGTAAGACGTGGTTTGAGGAGGAGGAGGGGATGGGGGGGGGGGGGGATCGTGGCGATTACGGGTTGGCCTGTAGGTTTACGCTCGCTGTACGCAGGGACTCCGGAAGTATACATGACGTGTGGGGGCGACGTCCGTGGGTTGATTGTTGCATCGTGTGTATGTGATATATATATATATATATATATATATATATATATATATATATATATATATATATATATACGCGGTTTCCGATTACCAATATGACGCGACTGCCAGGTGAAATATTTTCAGATTTATCGGCTGCTGGGAGAATAGACACTGCCGATCTAGGTCGCTCACAGCCTATTTCTTGTTTTTTGCCTCACCCAAAGTCTATATCGACCAGATGACGCTGATACCATCTTATGTAGCGACAATAACACGTTTACGCGAAACATCAAACGCGAAATCTAGAGCTGTATAAGCAGAAAAGGAAGTCTGGTTGTAGCTTACCGCCTTATTGAAGCCGACAGTGAGGTCGATATTCTTGATCATTCTCTACCTGCTTGGGCGGGTGATATGCACAGCCAGTTAGGGAAAAACGAACACTAACGGCAAATATGAAGTTCAGCTGGAATGAACAGGGGTACTGAAAAATGCGTGCAGTTTCAGTTGGGTGTGAAAAGATGACTCATTCGTGGTGATATTTGCAAGCAAAGGCCGAACATCTTTTACTGAATTTCTTTCGCCCCAGACTCGGCGCTGAAGAAATGTCTTCACGAATCTTGTTGCTCTCAGCGAGTTAAGGCGCAATGATACGTCACCACGTGAATAAACGGCCGCTGCATGGCAGCAGCTTTCGTGATTGCCGCTATGGATGTGGTTGCAGACTTTGAACATCGGAGGGAAGATCTCGCAGTGGAAGGAGGATTGCATTTCAGTGAGTCTGCAATGATCCTGCGTCGCGGTGGCGGCAGCTCTCTCTGCGTACGAAGCCTGGCTCCAACAGACGGAAAGCGAAGCCTCGTTTTCGTCGACGGCATGCGAGGCGTCCAATTGCCAAATACTGCTTGTGTACACGCGTATTTCATTTTGCGTTTTTATTTATGGCGAATTGCCTCTTGGAGAACTCGAGCAGAGGCGCCATGCAGTGGAGAGAGGAGCCATGCAGTGGAATGCGGCACGCATCCGAAGAGCAGGAGGGAGGGTGCCAGTGAGGAGAAATGTACCATGTGATCAAAACCATCGAGGCACCATAGTTCTCTGCGGGAAAGCGGCCGCACACGTGTGTGAAATCCGACGCAGAATCGCTGCGAGGCTCGCTCGTACAAACGACGTCAACATCACTGCGGTAAAATCTACACCTTGGCTGCTGTTATCACCACCGCGCTCACCGGCAGAAGCAAAATAAAAACGAATGAAGAGGATATGACGAGGAATAGCTCTCGACAAATCCCAACCGGACTGCGTTTGTGATCACAACGAGAAACATGGAGGGGCGTTAGTACATAGTTTTTCGATATTTTCTCACTTGTTAAAGCTCAGTTCACAGTAAGAATGGCATGAATGTGATCGTAATAAGATAATTTGCCACTACAGTTCTACTTTCTGCATCTCTTTAGTGTCATTGTACACGAGGCCCGCCGCTGGAGACACAGGTACTGGATTCGTTGTGACGTGCTAAGTTGGATCACGTGATGCCATCTTGCTTCACGGAACCTTGCTCTGATGACAGGAAGCCGGCGGCCCGAGCGCGTTTTTTTTTAGGTTTCCCACTTCAATCAGCCTCATTTCACAACCAGTTAATGTGCACTGACATTTAGAAATAACAGGAGCTTGGAAAGCCTGACCAGTGTTTTCGGCGGCATGGTGCTCTGGTGCTGTGCGCCACAAATAATGCACCACGCATGCAACGGAGCCGAGTGTAATTTCACATTTATGGTTTTAACTCAAGGATAACGAACATCACGACGCATGGCTCATAAAGTTTAGAAAGGGCAATGAACCGAAGTCCCGCGCATGTGTTTGCAGCAAGCACTTCCGAGAAGACGACTTTGTCTGCGAACTAAAAACGCAAATGTTAATTTGGTGAGCAACAGTGAGTTCACAAGTGACAACTCCACCTTCCAGTGAAGACGCCCACACTAGCGACCCTCCCCAGGCCTCGAAGTCTTTTCAAAAATTGCTTCAGGAACGTCATATAATCATCGCCCATCCTACTCACACTGATCTGGGAACACGGCGTTGGGTACCGATCCACAGAGAAAATTGAGGAGGGGGGAACGTACTTTGATAAAAAAAAGCAGTCTGTGAACGAGTTACTGGTTAGAAAAAAAATGCAAGAAAGAAGAAAAGCCTATGCTTAATTTTTTTTTTCAAATCGTCAGTTTGCCCCGGCATCTGCCCCTTAAAGCTCGCCGTGTTCTTGGAGGCTGACACGCCTGAGCTTCTAGATTGCAACCTTTCAGCAACAAAACTGTGGGCCGCGATTGCCTTTTCCGATTTTCCCTGCAGTCATTATGTGCGGAAGAATCAAGGTGTTATGGTTCGAACGGGAAGAAAACGAACATTTCAAGCGATGAGTTCAGTGGCAAAGCTAGTAGGAGGTTTGAGATGTTCAACCCCTCACCACCCCGAAATTATTACAATTTGTATGTGTCTGTATACGCGCACCCATACAAACACACGCAAGAACATAGATAAAGAGAGGTCAGACCCCCAGAAAAAAGTTTATGGCTACGCCCCTGGGTAAGTTCATGGTTAAAATCGTGCTTAAGTGTATAGGGGTTCTACTTTTTGCCACAAGCATGAACACAAGCCGCGCGTGCGAACCTGTCCCTCGTTTGGATCACACCGCGCACTGGAGGAGTGTAGTTACTCGCTACTAGTGCTACGCAGCAGCCCTAACAGTCAGAGCTGTGACCCCCTAGCTATCCCGCGGTTCGCGTGAGTTGCGACCGCGGCGGGTTTCAGACCAGTGGGGACAGAGACAAGTCTTTCAACTGAAGGTGTTTATTCACCTCAGATGCCAATTGCAACAATAGATAGCAAGCACATCAAGTTAACACCTCAGAGGTGGAGTGTTCCGCACTACTGGGGGAAACAACAACAAAATAGCAAGCGCACATCGAGGGAATGATAAAGGCTCATCTCACCTCGCGTGGCTGCTTTTGCACTCCGGTCCGGGGCGGTGGTTCGCACTCCATGGCCGGAGCGCTGCAGGGGTTGATGGCGGCGGTGGTGCTCACGGCTTGGGTCCGATGTGGTCAATCACACCGCCCAAGACCGAAGACCCCGGGGGCCCCCAAGGAAGCGCGCGCGTTCCTCGGGGTCTGGAGAGGAGTCTCTCCAGAAAAGGGCAAGGAGGGAAAACGGGGCATCTCGACTTCGGCCAGGGAGCAGGGCGCGAAAGGCTGCGGGAGCGGCACAATGCCCTCTCCCACGCAACCCCTCTCGCCACTGCGCGTACAAACGTAGCGCGAAGCAGAGGTGCCGCCGCGTTGAAGACAATGGGTTGCGTGTGCAACCCCACATCCTCCCCTCCTTAATTGAACCCTTTAGCCAAAAAAAAAAAGAGGACCGCCATCACCATGGGGTTTCTAAGAGGGGGGCTAGCGACTCCACCAGAAACACGGCGACGTCCGTGTCGATGAGGGAGCCGCACGGAGACGCAGATCACAGCACCGTTATCGCTGAGTGATGACACTGGGGAGGCATGACAGCTGATGGGGGCGCGACAGGAAACCAGGCAGCTCGGACCGTGCACGCTTTTGCTTGCCTCTGGCGTCGATCGCTGGCTCGCACTTGCGGGCCCGTGCTGTTGAAAGGGGGGGGGGGGGCACCCGGCTTTGGGCTTGATTCTGGTGGCCGTCCCGATGTTAGATGTCCGCTTGTGGTGGAATGGTTCTTTCTTTTTCTGTTGAAGATTTCTCCGTGCCGCGCGCCTCCGCTGCTCTGGAACTATCGGCACGCAAAGCAGCAAAGAAGGCGCCGACCCGTCCTCAGCGGCTCGCCACTAGTTGCTCAGCAGGGGTCCGCTCTGCTCCTGCGGCCTCTCTTCATCTTTTCTTTTAAGGCGTTAGGAGTCGAAAGTCCCCCGACGCTTGCGGCTGGCCGGCTGCAACCCCCGTTCCGCGCAGCGGGATACCACGCTCGTACCGCGGGTGCACCCCGTAGTCCGGTCGCCGGGTCTGCAACTCTTCGCCGGGCTATGCAGTGGTTCCGCGAATTCTTCTGTGCACCGAGGCCATTCGGCACCGGAAGCTGTTTTGCTGTTTTTCTTTCGCCTTGACTCTGGCTGCTGCTGTAGGCTTTGGTGTCGCCGCTCTCTGCTCTAGGACGCTTGCGTTGACGGCTTGATGAAGTGCCAGGCAAAACGGTCGTTTCGGCTTGGCTGCTGTTGAAATGCTGCCGATGGGTGATCTGCGACTCGAACAATAAGTTAGCCCCTCTCTTACTCTCCGAAAAAGCAAGCGCGTGCTCGCTCTCGAAGGCTGCATGCTAGATATCAGAGGAGCGTCCCGTCCGATATCACGCATAATAAAGCCCCTACGAACCGGACAGAGTTATTTCTGCCGAGATCGCAAGTTGCAGCGTCGCACTGAGCTCGTACGTCAAGCCGTGCCTTCGGATGCCACTGCCTGCGGGCGCGGGGAAGCGTTTCCCTCGGGCCACTCGTTCTCTCTGTCATAGTAGGGTTTGAGATCACAGACATGCACCGGTCAGCCGATCGGTCTTAGCGTCAAGTCCGTCAGCTTGTACACGAGAGAAGAGACAGTCTCTCCTACCCGGTACGGTCCTATCCACTGCGGTGCCAGAGAACCTGAGAATTTCTTACTGGCATCGCTTAGGACATGATTGCGCTTCAACACCAGGTCGCCCACTTTTTACTGACGTCCTGATGAGAGCGGTCATACTGCGTTTTCTGCTCCGCACGAGCAGTGCTCAGGTTCCGTCGCGCTTTGCACAAAGCCTTCGTCACCTTCGCGCGCAGCCCAGCTGCATAATCAGCGCGTGCTGACGAAGCAACCAGTGCCATGCTGCATTCCGCTAGAGTATGTTCTAGGGCATTAGGCAGCTCCCTTCAAAGATTGAGGGTGGCGGGGGTAAAGCCAGTCGAGCGTGTTCACAGTAGCCCTGAGAGCAATTGTGCGTCCCCGCAATTTCAACGAGCATGTGCTTGATGTTGCGGTTCCCACGTTCAATGAGACTTGCCTGGGCACATTACATGGTCGTTCTCCTGCGCTTAATGCCGAAGGCTATGCAGGAGTGCACGAAGATTTCGACAGAGAATCAGGACGAATTTTCCGTCATAACCTGCTTTGGATATTCGAATCACGTGAACACCTCGATGAGCTTATGCACGAGTGTGCGTGCCAACGTGCGGGAAATCACCGCTTTGAAGGACTCATGTGTATCCTTCTCCGCGGGGATTTATCTTAGCAAGGAGTGGTCAGTTCTCAGCGGGCAGGAATCGAAAGTAGGAGGAAACGCGCTCACAGCGTTACTAGCTGCTTCAGAGCGCCGCGCACTAACAGCAATAACAGCTGCGTCAACGTGCGCCGCGGCCGCGCCGCCGGGCTCCCGGAGCCCATCAAAGACTTACAGAAGTATTTACAAAAGAGATCCTGCCGCTGTGCCTCTGACGACTCCCTTCGGCTAAGCAAGCTTTCCACTAAACTGACGCAGTCCTACGAAGGTGGGTCGTCCGCCCTTCGTTTCGGACCGTCGCCGTCGAGCATTGTAGCAGTTACTCTGCTCTCAGGCTGAGTTTCAAATTATCAGAATGAGTAGTAATGTTACCCCTCCTGATAACATTGAGCGTCGCAGCAGTTACGTCGCTATCAGGCTCGACGTCGGGCAAGGTGATTTGAGTAGTAATGCTACTCTTCTCACAGACAACGAGCGTACGCGAAAGTGCGTCCGCTACATGCTGTTCGTTCTCCCTCTGCAGCGAACGGTAAGTCGTATCCAGGGGCGTAGCCAGAAATTTTTTTCGGGGGGGGGGGGGTCAACCATACTTTATGTATGTTTGTGCGTGTGTTTGTGTGCGTGTATATATAGGCAAGCAAAATCGAAAAATTTCGGGGGGGTTTGAACCCCCCCAACCCCCCTCCCCTGGCTACGCCCCTGGTCGTATCGCTGCAAGAGGGGTGCCCATCGCGCTAGCCAGCCGCTCATACCCCTGCTCTGTGCTACTTCTACTCCCTTTGGCTAAAGTTCGCCTCAGGAATCGAATGTGCAGTAGCCGTTACCGCACCTTCGAACTGTTGCTTATTGGCAGCATCCGTGACAGCAATTGCAACGGCTGTAAGTCAGCCCTGTCTGCTGCCATGGTTGTTCGTGTAGTGGCAGTCACTCACACAAACTGACTCGCTCTGTCGTAGCACTGGCCCCACGTTGGGCACCAAATATAGGGGTTCTACTTTTTGCCACAAGCATGAACACAAGCCGCGCGTGCGAACCTGTCCCTCGTTTGGATCACACCGCGCACTAGAGGAGTGTAGTTACTCCCTACTAGGTGCTACGCAGCAGCCCTCAGTCAGAGCTGTGACACCCTATCCCGCGGTTCGCGTGAGTTGAGACCGCGGCGGGTTTCAGACCAGTGGGGACAGAGACAAGTCTTTCAACTGAAGGTGTTTATTCGCCTCAGATGCCAATTGCAACAATAGATAGCAAGCACATCAAGTTAACACCTCAGAGGCGGAGTGTTCCGCACTACTGGGGGAAACAACAACAAAATAGCTAGCGCATGTCGAGGGAATGATAAAGGCTCATCTCACCTCGCGTGGCTGCTTTTGCACTCCGGTCCGGGGCGGTGGTTCGCGCTCCATGGCCGGAGCGCTGCAGGGGTTGATGGCGGCGGTGGTGCGCACGGCTTGGGTCCGATGTGGTCAATCACACCCTTCAGCGACAAGACCGTGGGCCGCGCTTTTGCCTATCTGATTTTCCCTGCGGTCATTATGTGTGGAGGAGCGAAGGTGGTATGGGCCGAACAGGAAGAAAACGAACATTTCAAGCGACAACTTCAATGGTGAAGGCAGAAGGAGGTTTAAAGGAATTCAACCTCCCCCCCCCCCTCCCCGCCCCCACTACCACCGCCCCAAAATTATTGCATTTTGTATGTGTATTGTACGCGCGCGCATACAAACACGCGAAAGAACAGCGATAAAGGGAGGTAAGAGCCCCCAGAAAAAGGTTTCTGGATAGGTTCATGGTTAAAATCGTGCTCACGTGGGTTTACACTGACCTCTTATCATTGATTGCTTTTAATAGGCTTGGCTAGGAGCAAGGAAAAACGGAGAGAACGAGAGGCATATTCCTAGAGTCGTGGCGCTTAGACGTGCTCCTGCAAGAGCTGCAGAATAGAGTACCGGCCTTTACCTCCTCGAGAACCACTACAGGACAGAAGATACGTTGAACGAGACGAAAACAGGCAGTGGTTTTTACGTAGAAAAATCACCGACAAATAGAGTCAGATTCACAGGCTTCCAGAAGATTTTGTTTCGTTTGTTGAAGGAAGAGAGCACACTAGCTAGTCAAAAGGGGTCTCTAGCCACACGGTTGGTACCAGGAGAAAAAAAGGCGAGAGGGGAGAGGAGCAGCTTTGAGTGTGGGGGCATGCCCCCACTGGTTTTGAACCTGTGGGGGCGATGGCCCCCACTGCCCCCCCGGTTCCGGAGTCCCTGGCTGTACGAATATATTTGTGTGCGCAATGGACGTCGCGTTCGGGCGTTACGTTGGGTATTTTTTTTTCGCGCAGTGTTCTGCGTAAATGGAACAGGCAGTCGCGTAGCGTCTCTCGATTGTTTTCGTGTCAACGACGTTCGCTTGTTTCCCGGCTTGAACGAGAAATCTTGGCTGCAAAAAAAAAAGAGGAAAAGGAGAAACCCGCTACGGCAGGACGATGGGCTGCAACTCCTTGCCTATATTTTGCGCTAGGGATGGTCGATTAAAATTTTTAATCGATTAATCGTTAACCGTTAATCAATTTAGCATTTAATCGATTAATTGATTTCGGTGGAATGTTTTAATCGATTAATCGACATTTTTTGTGGGTGCTTTAACACCTATATCTCTTTGTTTGAGAGGCATCGTTCGTGTTTGATATGGACCCAAATCTTTTTATCAGACACGCTGACGATCGAAAATTTCCACTTTCGAAAGTGTCGACGACGGGCCCCTTGTGTCCAGTGTGCGAAAATTCGCACTTTTGCACATTGGACACAAGAAGCTCGTCGTCGTTGGTTGATGTCGTGGATTCAAGCATATGTGGCCATCATCCCCGGACTATTCGGCAGCAGGTCGTATTTTCTCGAAGCCTGCCTACTCGAGCTTATCGAAACCGGAGGCGCGTTCGGGGACCACATCTGGTTGGAAAGTCGCAGCTGAAACATGCAGTGTGGCCGAGGGCGAGGAAATCCCGAGAAAAGTAAAAGAGAGACGAGGAGGATGAGGAATTAAATAAGACGCTCGCTCTCGGAAGCACGGCATGCTTTCTCGGGTTGTCGGTTAGATATTGTGGAAGCCCTACATTGCGGACTGACGCGACCTTTTCCTTGAGGTCACCCATGCAGAGATTACGCAGAAACATACTGGCCTTAAACAGACCATCGGTACAGGCAACTGCGGGAAATATAGTGACATGAGTTTCTGCCTCCCGGCTAGAACAAACAGCCGCAGCGCCCGTATACTCCGCAGGTTTCATCTGATCGTTGCCTAAACACGGCGCCACTCGCACCTTTTTCACTCGTGCGTACAGCCTGAACTGTGAGCGCTATCTACTGTATCAGACATTACAACATAAATTTCGCGACTGTCCTTCTTTCTTGTCACAGCGTAAGACGGGGGCCTCTAGCTGGGAGCTGTATTTCTCCCTAAATATGCGACCACATAGTATTACTAAATGCTACAAGGTCGCTTCTTCAATAGTAATGCACTGGATGCTAGTCGTTCGGTAAGCCGACACGTAAAGTTGCGGATTACAAAAAGGGTCTAGAAGACCCATTTCACAATTCGCGAGTGCGCATTCCTGCGCTACATTTTCTCTCAACTAATGGCAGCAACTTTCGTGCTTCAAGTGGAGACGAGGTCGTAGTTGCACGTACTGTCTGTTATGCGTGCTCGTGTAAAGAGAGCCGAGTATATTTTCCGCGCCCCAGCGCAAGCAAACCGCGCTTGAACACTCTGTTTGAAGAAGTGACTAGCTGTCATTAATTGGGCTAACTGCATCGCAGGAAAGCTAGCTGAACAATTATGAAAATGGTATATACCCAATAAGATGGACAGTTGGGCTAGTTGGTATACGGCATAATAAAAGATGGTTGCTAGCGTCCTTGTCCTCTTTACGCTAGCAAACGTGTCTTATTATGTGTATACGGATTACCTAGTCCTCTCCCCATCGTCGTACTTCATCATTCTTTTTTCCCCAGTTGCGTTTTCCCCGGCGCAGAGCAGCAGGCAGGGGCGTACTAGCTCAGGTCACCCCCTCTGCCTTATATTTTCTCTCTCTCTTTCATTGGTAAAGACGATTTTATTTGCTAAAGATTAAAACAGAACGGCACTAAGAACCAGTCAGGAAATAAGCAGCGCATATTACTATGCCGCACTTACACAAGAAACGCGTAAAATCTGAGGGTTAAATAAAATACAAAGAAAGTTGCGATTTACACTACAGGCGACGAAAACTACTCGTTTATCAAATGTAAGGAGAGATGCGTTTATGCGGCAAAAAACGAACACGAACAAAATAAGCAACAAGACGATGCGCTGGCCCGTATGAGGCAGTAGCAGCAGTAGACAACAGTGAGCCGGAGAGAAGCGGGCAAGTTCATTTCTGCCGCGATGGGGTGGAGGCGCCTCCTGCCCGGGCTTGAAGCATTGGGGAGTGCTTGGAGTTGGACGCCGTACGCGACGGAGATCAGGGCGAGTTCATATCTTTCTCTATGGGGTATGGCCGCCGCCAGCTTCGGGCTCGTTCTGCTAGCGCAGAAATATGCGCTGTAGTGAAAGCAGTCAAAGAGAGGCGATGTACACGGCATCTGCGCCTCAGGATAACGCGCCTCGCAGTCATGCTCTCCGGCCAAGGGGCGAGGTTGGGGGCGGGAGTGGGGGGAGCCGTAATCGATTAATCGAATAGTTTTAATCGATTAATTTGATTATTCGAAAGCCGTAAGTCGATGACGATTAATCGATTAATCGTTCATCGATTTTACCATCCCTATTTTGCGCCTGTTTTTCCCGCAATATTATCGCGCCAATTTTTTTTTCAGGCAGCGTCTTTCTGGCATTTATTTTCATTATTTCCATTTTATCTATTTGAGAGCACGTATCATAAGACCGACTCACTAGATCAAGCCAGATTCCTGCTGAACTATCACAGCTTCACCGTCAACAAATTAGACTCCCTTCTTGATGCCGATCATTCTAAACTGTGCGCCCACTGTTGGAACTGCCATGCACCTGTCTTCGCGCGGAGCATTTTGACGAAGGACCCCATATCTCTACAAATGCACTGATGAAATTTTTCGTGACAGACATGTTTTGTTTTTCGTTTATATCTTGTGGCTATTTGGCGTTGTTTAAAAATGAGCTATGGGATTTGTTGTGTAGTGAATACCGAATTTATTTACTTTTTTTCGTGCTTCTTTCGTGCGCTAAACCTTCTAACATTCCCTTTACTACTGTTTTTCTAATCTTAATGGCGTTTGTATAATATGTGCAACCTTGTTCAACTCAACGTATGTGCGCGCCTGCTTGAACTGTGTTCTTTTCAGTGCTCCCACTCTTGCGTCAAATGCGCAAAACGAGGTTTTATGCGCCATCCTGATTTTAAAAAAGCACGATTTTGCGCCGAAATGCGGCAAAACGTTGCCTCTGAGACGCCATGCGCAGCCCGATCTCGGAGGCCATGGCCAAAATTAGCGACAGCGCGAAACGTATGCAGCAGTAATGGTATGTAGACGTGCGTGACATATTTGACGAAGCGGCCTGACAAATTGTGCTCGCCGTTATCGAAGTTTTTGATTGCTACTTCTTGCGTTTTCGAGCCTCACGGCCCGTGTGTCTGCTTGCCGTACTTTGCTGGCGGTCCGTCGTGCGCAGTCGTGGAGGCAAGAAAAACTTTCGAGGAAGTGCGCCTACCGTCCACAAGACAACCTATTGCTTCATTTTACGGGTCGATCGATCCCGCGCATGCTTTGTATTTGCGCAGTGGTTCGATACAAACGTTTAACGTTCGAGAGCGCGTGTTTTTCTGCATGAAACTGTATCTGGAGCAGTTATTGCGCTCCTGCGCCGAAGTGCGCTAATTTGGATTTACTGCGGCATCCTGATAATGTCGACGGAAATTGCGCCAAACTGCGCCAAAGTCTCGGGTTTGGGGGCGTCTATCACCCACTATCGCACCGCCGGCGCGTCAAAATATGTGCAGCTTGATCTTGGGGCCGCCAAAGTCACAACCACGGGCCAAGAACTATTCCGCTGAATAAACAGCGCTCGCGCGCGGGTTTCGAGTAAGCCACGATGCCATGCGCGTTACACACAGCTTCTCTTGTGCGAGTCGGCAAAACGTGCTCTCTGCCCTTTAAGATTAGGACTAATCTACCGGTTCGTTGGCTGAACTGCTGCTAATGTCTTTGTGCGACTAGCACATATGCTTTCAATGCATTTTCACAGTGTTATATCACATTGACTTGAGGCAAGTGATGTGTGCCATATAGGCCAATCGGCAGTGTGAAAGTGGCGGCGATTCATCGACGGACTTCGGTGCAGAAACGCTGGGATAGCTCGTTGCAAGCGTCGCACGGCACGAAATGAAAGCAATTTCCAGCAATAACTACACGCGTGCCGCTAAAAAAGTCTGGCACTTCTGTTTTGCACATCGCGGAATGAAATCTGGGAACGCTAGCAATAGATATATATAGAACAATATCGAATTTCCGTGCTTCGCGTCCATGGAGCGCGCTGACGGTGGGAGCGCGCTGACTCTTTTCCTCAAATATACTTTATCCGTGTATCTTTATCCAGAAGAGTTTTTGCGTAATTCCTTCCACCAGCACATCCGGGTTTGTAACGGCTTTTGCGGTAAATACCCTCTAAACGGTTCCGCCCTTTCGAGCTCGTGAGTACTAGGTTCCCAATGCGAATTTTCCGTTTGCTTTTTTTAAAAAAAATGTGGTCTCATTAATAAAAGCAGACCTGTTCGTCAGAGCAGCCGAATTTCAGTTTTAATATGCGCAGCTGTAAGTGTCGGGCCCGTCGCTGACGGCCCACTGGGAAGCGGCTACGCCATGTTACACTTTCCTCGCTTTCCAAGGTCAACTGACGGTTAAAAAAAATCACAGTTTCGCTTAAGGGCGAAGCGGTGAATGCGATACCAACAAATTGTATTGTTATCTGAAGTAGGGCTAGCAGCTTGTCTTTCTTGGATCCGATCTCGCGTAACTCAACAAAACGCTGGTTTAAGGGAATATGGCCGCTCCAGGAACCGAAGCGGTTTTCGGGCTGTCAGTTCTCTAAACGCGAAGCAATCGTTGAGAGCACAGCAAGTTTAGGGACAGTATCCTGGTGCCTCGAGATAGCGCGCGCTTCGAGACTGCGTCGCCCTTCGAGTGACGCAGCCCCTCCTCCCCTCCCCTGGCGTCCCTTCACGCTTCTTACCAAAAACGGGCGGGGCATTTCCTCTCTGATGGGCAGTCCGCGGGAGGCGTCTCACGGGGGGTGATGTTATGGCATGCGCCCTCCGTGCGACAGACGGCCGGTTCGTTTCATCTCCGCTTCAGCCGCGTTCGTCGCCAGCGCTCGCGAGCTTTTACCGGCGGGCAGAATGCGCGGGGTGATGTTATCAATTTGGACTTTATACAGAAATTGACGGCAACGGCGACGGCAAAAGCCCGTCGAGAGTGTGTATATATTCTCTATCGCAATAAGAAAGTCAGTTTCTCCGCAAGGGCGAAGCAATGAATGCGATAGCAACAAATTGTAGTGTTCTACGAAGTGAGGCTGGCAGCTAACCGTTTTGTATCTGATCTCACTTAGCTACAAAACGCTGGTGTAAGAGAATACGGCCGCTCCAGAGAGAGATGCGCTGTCCGCATAGTCACGTCGCGTTGAGAGCGCAGCACATGAAAGGTATACGAGCCGCCCGTGTGATGGCTGTCGAGATAGCGCGCGCACCAGCGATCGCGACCGCGCCCTTATATTCAAAGTTTAAAGTTGCTGCTCGCGCGACACGTCCCTCCTCGCTGCGTCTTTTCATCCTCGTTAAAGACGGGCGGGGCGTTTCCTGTCTGCTTCGACGGAGGCCTCCCGAGCGGGGTGACGTTATCGCATGCACCCTCTGAGCGACGGAGATGGGCCGGCGCGTTTGATCTCTGCTTCGGCCGCGTTCGTCGCCCCCGCTCGCGCGCTTTTACCCGCGGTAGAATATACGATGCGCGCGGGGATCTTATCAATTTGGACTTCGTATGGGACATGACGACGACGGCGAAATACCGTCGAGACTGTCCATGTAATTGCTGTCGAAATAAAAAATTCGGCAGATCCCACGTATCGTGGGAATCGATGTTATGCGAAGCATGCGCGGGATGGTGACTGTGGCGTAATTTTTCACATTGAGCGAAACGTTACGGAATCACGCTAGAGAAATGTGGAAGTGGTATTCGCACACTCATTTGATGAAGAGCTGCATATGTATTATATAACCAGTTGTTTACAGTTGCGTAACGATGCCAACAGAAACATGGGTGTTACCAACACCGGACGCGGTAAGCTGATATGTAGTGCTTGTATTCTTCAATACTGCATATCGCGAATCCGAACAAGACAAAGAAGGAACGCAGATGCACAGGACAAGCGTTACTCGCAACCACGGTGCTCGCAACTAAGCTTCATTCAGGAAAGTTTGCCTAGATATACACAGTCGAGTGGCACGTGCAGGCGCACTGCATGCAGGTTACAGTCACAGTTGCAGTTGTTACAGTTGTTATGCTTATACATGTCCTTTATGACGGAGAACGCACGCAGGCACGGACCCGTGTGCATATGTGGAAGGGGTTCTTGACAGTTCTTGAACAAGGTCATCATCACCGTGATCAGTGAACCCCAGCAGCTGGATCGGACTTTTTATTAGGATCCGTTCGTGATCGCGGCTACGAGGGGTCTAAGTGCAGTGAAGTGCGAGGTATAGTACAGCTGGTGGAAATCGTGGATGCCTCTTACGATGAAATGATCTATGACGCCTCCTGTCCTGGACGTGGCAGCGAGGTGTTTTGATGCCCTGTCCCCATCCAAGCCGTCTATCACACAGTATAAGGACCAGGCGTTGTTGGGTCTTGATAAATCAATGTTGAAGCCACCGTTAATACGCGGTATGGTTCTCTGGGCTGATTTGTTGTAGGAAGCGTTGTTCCCGGTTTTTGCGTAATCCACGTAATCGGCGTAATCCACGTTGCGGACCACGTGAACGAGTGCATGGTAGTTTAGCGTCTTCCAGGGGTGTTCTGTTTTCAGCTTTCTCACTTTCCTTGTGTCCGCCACGGTGATGTAGCGGTTACGGTGCTCCGCTGCTGACCCGAAGGTCGCGGGTTCGATCCTGGCCGCGGCGTTCGAATTTCGATGGAGGCAAAATGCTAGATGCCCCTCTACTGTGCAATCTCGGTACACGCTAAAGAATACCAGACGTTCAAATTTTCTGGAGCCCTTCGCTACGGCGTCTCTCGTAATCATATCATTTTGGGACATAAAAGCGAACAATTATAATTGTCACTTTCCTCGCATGTCGATGTGTGTGTGTTCGCGGTTACTGTGTTGGGTGAGGATCTGTATCACCTGTGGCACATACCCGCAAAACATGCTCTGGTATGAGGGTATGTGCCACACGTGACTGAGAGAAAGGGTTTTATGACTTACGCGACAGGTATTTTGCGTTATTCATGTCATGACCAGTGGATCGTGTTAGTCATACACTGATCCCCTGCTATGCGAATTTTGGACATTACAAGTTATGGAGAAGACCTGGAGAGCGCCAAGACATAGGCGGCTAGATAGATAGATAGATAGATAGATAGATAGATAGATAGATAGATAGATAGATAGATAGATAGATAGATAGATAGATAGATAGATAGATAGATAGATAGATAGATAGATAGATAGATAGATAGATAGATAGATAGATAGATAGATAGATAGATAGGCAGGCAGGTAGGTAGGTAGGTAGGTAGGTAGGTAGGTAGGTAGGTAGGTAGGTAGGTAGGTAGGTAGGTAGGTAGGTAGGTAGGTAGAAACGGTCAGAGTGCCTTTGATTCGTCAAGAAATGCTTCGCATTTAAAAATACCCAAGAAACGAAATAGCAGCATCCCAAACACAACAGCAACGACAAAGGGACACTTCTTTGAGACCAACGCTTGTGGTGATGAGAGCGGTTGGGCGAATAGCAGCGGCCGTGTACCACCGCGCGAAGGCGAAAAGTTCACCGGTCTTCGCAGGGCGCGACGCCTGGAGCAAATAATTTCGCTACCTTTAAAAGATACAGGGGCTTTACGTACAGCAGGGTCGCAGCGCCAGTTTTCCCTCTAGGTGATTATAGGCAACTCAAGGTAATTGTAGGTTTTGTATTGTTGCTCCCAGATGGCGTGACAAACTGCGGGCCCCCGCAGAATCGGGCAACGTGGTGAAAGGATGTGTGTTTCGAGGGCTCCGGAACGACAACGGCAGATAAGTGTTCTTGCATGCTTTGAACTTGCCTTTATCAGTAGCTTCATCAGTACATACGCTATCAGCGTAAAACTTAAAGGGGTCATGAGGCACCCCTTGGGCTGATTGAAAAAACACATCCTGCGGAAAGCTGACACGGCTATGAACTGCTCTGCCAAATATTACAGTCGTGCGCGCCGCGTAATGGCCACAAGCGGAGCGCGAAGTTGCCGTTTCCCCAGGCACCCTCTTTTCAAACAGAGGCCGGTTCTCACTCTCGTCGGTGGGCGGGGCGTCTGTCCGCTGTACGTCGCAAGAGACATAGCATGCTTATTGGCCGATAGCCGACGTAAATCGAGAGCGGCGTTCGGATCAGATGCGCTTCTTGCCGCGGGGTGCCGCCACTTGCCGGCGCCGCACTCCTCAGTACACGGTAGCCGCACTCGCGCAAGCGAATCACAGCGGGAGAGCGATCGCGTTTCATGACGCGCGCTGGCGTAACTTCTTTCCCCCATGCCATCCCTCCCTGTCTAGCTTCCAGTGCGCTCGTCGGCACGAGAAAAGAGAGAAAGCGCTGGGAGCGTGCGCCAAGCCCCCGTAACTCCGCTGATTCTTGACGGATTCGAGAAATTTTTGCGGCAATCGATTCGGGAGGCAGTACACTCCGATACTGAGGCCATTAGATAATTATTTGGAAAAGTGGTTCATGACCCCTTTAATTGAGATATTTGTGCTTATTACTTTGTACTGTTTTTCTTTGTCTAGCTTGTTTTTTTGTTTTGTTTTGTATATGCCACCACGTGCCTGTGGCGGGCACGTACACCGACCGCTTGTGTGCAAAGAGAATAGCTTGTGCGCACATAGAATAGAAATAGTTGAAATTATCTGGCGTGGTAGAGTCTGTTGATTATACAGGAGGTTCAATATTAACCTTCATGGTTTTCTAAAATTTCACCACTGGGAGGTACTTTAAACCACCTTGGCGAATATTTATTTTATCCCAAGGAACATGAGGTGCGACAATAATTTTCGTTGTCAGCCGCCCAATTAACTAAGATTGAATAATGAACATTCTAATGAGTGCAGCTAGCGGGCATATTTCTATTGAAAACTTGGAGGCAGTCGCGTTTCAACACAGTTCAAGTTGGAGCATTTCTAGCACGTCTCTGCCCCGAGATATCACGCTGCAAAGTTTGAAGGGACACTAAACAGAAACATTGAATTGGTTTAGATTGATAAAGTGTGCTCGGAGAACTCTTGCGTAGTTTATTTCACCACCATAGGTTTATTATTAGAGGAGAAAACAAAGTTCAAAGTTTCATTTTTAAATTTCGCGCCGAACTTTGTAATTCGTGACGTAAAAGGTTTCAAAGAGCATTTAACGTATTTTGGCGCCACTGGCTCGACGAAATTTCCACAAACTCGTTATGTCAAGTATCTGGCCCCCTCAGAGGACAATGTACTTCGATTTAACCGATTAGGAACTACGTAGGCCCAAGCAGGCGCCGTCAAAATTATGTGACGTCACGGCAAATGGTGCGGGAATTCTAAGGTGGCGTCGCTGCCCATATTTTCTTTCTGCGCGTTTTCTCGCTTATTGAGCGTCTTCTCGCAGCAAGCGTGGTGTTTTTGGTATCGTAGAAGACTACATTACTAATGCGAGAAAAGTCGTTTTGCTATTTAGTGTCCCTTTAACTGCGGTTGAGATGGGCTAATTTTGAGCTGAGGGAAGCTCAGAGCCAAATGAGGTTCGAAGAGAAGCTACGGAATATCGCAGAGATAAGATGGGCAGACTCGCATGATGTCCCGGTATGTCTATTGGAAGAGCGTTGACTCACAATGGACAAAATGTTAGCGTAGCTTGCATTGGAGGAGGGATTCTAAAGAGACAGCAGAGCTAATGGGCGCCATTGTGTTTCTGGCTTTTCCTGTTTTGCTAAGTACTGCAAGTTTTGTCTTTCTTCCTCTACTTGTTTCTTCTTCTGTCTTGTCTCTGTTCTTCTGTCTTCTTTTTTAACTCTTTATTTCTACTTATTTATTCCTGTCTCTGAATGTCTGTTTCTTGCCCCTTCTCTCCTTCATCCCTTGCTCTATCTCCATTTCTCGCTTGATTCGTCCTTCTCTCTCTCCTTTTTCTCTATGTCTATTTCTTTCTCTTTGATTCTCTCTTTCTTTCTCTTTCTGCATTTCCGTTTCTCCATTACTCTCCTGATTCATTTTATGCCATGCCTTACTCTCTGCTCCTTCTTTCCCTCCTCCTCACGCTTACTTCCCACCCCCTTGCTGCACTATACTATAAAAGGCTATGCTAGGCTCTGTTAGCGTGTCTAGATAGCCGAGTGACTAGGACGCTCGCCTTCTGATCAGGGTACGTGGCTTCGAATGCAAGTTTTTTTTTTCGCCAACAATTTCTCTTTCTTTAGAAGTCTCTCTCTGTGTGTGTGTGTACTCGGTCTCCCACCCGTCAGGGTTATTGCAGTCCACGCCGGACAGATCGGCGCACGCATTCTGGGAGCGAAGCAGAAGAGGACCATGAGGAGGAGGCGTGGTGGTTCATGATGATGATCATTTCTGTTTCCGACACACAAATTACGGCCAGCTTAGACAGCTTCGCCGCCAGATGAACTAGGAGACTCACCATCCAGTGCACTGCTGACAGTGTAACCGATATCGCAACGAGCGTTAAGCAAAAAGTCGGAGAGGCGCCGAGGATTTATTGGCTAGGAGCGATTTAAACAAAAAGCCCTCCCTGATTAAGTACCGAAAGGGCAAAATCGAAATAAGGAGCGAGGCTCTTTATGATAACTCAATGGGAAGCGCTTTACTGTTTGAAACGAGATCGGATTGTCTTAGAAGGCGTAGTTTTAAAGCGAGATTGCGTAAAAAATAAGAAAAATGTACACGCTTTCGGAACGCTAAGGACGCGACACAATCTACCCTGTTGTACGTTTGTGCATGACCCTACGTGAAGTGTTGTGTTTTAGGAACAAGAATGGAAAGCTTAACACGTGCGCTATAGAAATACGAGACGGTTAGAGTACTGGTGGCAGAAAAGCAGACAGAAAAGACAAAAATAAATAGTGGGAAAAACAAGGCGACTCTGCTGTAAGGGGCGGAGAGGTGAACTGTGAATTTTTTTTCTGCCCTAAGATCGATAAATTCGAAGTAGACAAGGCGTTAGGCCAACTTTAAAAAATCTTTTTTTTTTTGCTGAGCCTAGTGGCGCACATGTCACCGCCCCGTTTAAAGGTGACGCTCACAGCGTCCATCCATCCCCTGCAAAATCGTCCATGGGCAGGCACTCTTGCACCTGGTATAACGGAAGACTTTGGCGTGTGTGTGTGTGTGTGCGTCTCTTTCTGTGTCTCTCTATCGGTCTCTGTGTGTCTTCCCGTCTCTCTCAATGTGTTTGTGTGTTTGCTTGTTTCTTTGTCTGTGTATCTCTCCCTCTCTCAGTGTGTGTCTTGTTCTGTCTGTGTGTCTCTCTCAGTGTGCGTCTTGTTCCGTCTGTGTGTTTCTGTCTATCTCTGTTTGTGTCTTTCTCTGTGTCTCTTTGTTGTCGTGTACGTCTGTTTGTCAATCTATCTTGTGTGTTTGTCTCTGTCTGTGTGTGTGTGTCTGTGTGCGTCTATGTCTGGTTGTGTGTGTGTTTTTCTGTGTGTCTGTCTCTTTGTTTGTCTATCTGTCTCCCTCTCTCTGTGTCTGCCTTTCTGTTTGTGTGTGCGTATGTGTGTGTGCGTGCGCGCGCGCGCGTCTGTCGGCCTGTGTGTGTCATCCCGTCTCTTTCAATGTGTGTGTGTGCGTTCGTTTGTCTGTTTTCTGTGTCTCTCTCTCTCTCAGTGTGTGTCTTATTCCGTATGTGTGTTTCCGTTTATCTCTGTGTGTGTTTCTCTGTGGCTATGTGTGTGTTTCTAAATCTATCTCGTGTGTTTGTATCTCTGTGTGTGTGTGTCTGTCGCTTTGCGTGTCTGTGTGTGTGCGTCTGTGTCTGGTTGTCTGTGGGTGTGTCTGTGTGTGTGTGTCTTTCTGTGTATATGTCTCTTTTTGTGCGTAGCTGTCTGTGTGTCTGTGTGTGTTCGTTTGTTTCTCTGTGTCTCTCTGTCAGTGTGTCTTGTTCCGTCTGTGTATTTTTATCTCTCTCTTTCTGCGTGTCTGTTTGTCCCTTTGTGTGTGTGTGTTTGTAAATCTATCTGGTGTGTTTGTTTCTGTCTGTGTGTGTGTCTGTGTCTTTCTCTCTCTGTCGATTTGTGCGTCTCTTTGTATGTGTGCCTTTGTGCGTCTGTCTCTGGTTGTCTTTGTGTTTGTGTGTGTCTCTGTCTGTGTGTCTGCCTGTGTCTCTCAGTATGTGTCTTGTTCCATGTGCTTCTGTCTGTGTTTGTGTGTCTGTGTGCGTGTGTAAATCTATCTGGTGTGTCTGTGTGTGTGTGTTTTTGTCTGTCCGTCGCTCACTGTGTATCTTTGTGTGCGCGTCCGTCTCTGTCTCTGTCTTTCTGTGTCCGGTTGTCTGTGTGTTTGTGGTGTCAGTTTGTCTCGTTCCGTCTGTGTTTGTGTGCATATCTCTGTCTGTGTATATGTCTCAGTCTGTCTATCTGTGTGTATGTCTGTTTTTGTCTCTGTCGCTTCGTGTGTATCTTCGTGTGTGCCTGTCTGTCTGTGTCTGGTTGTTTGTGTGTTTGTGTGTCTCCTTTCGTCCTTGTGTGTATCTGTGTGTCTCGTTCATTCTTTGTGTGTGTCAGTTTGTCTCGTTCCGTCTCTGTGTGTGTGCGTATCTCTGTCTGTGTGTCTATCTGAGTCTGTCTCTTTGTGTCTGTCTGTGTGTTTCTATCTGTGTGTGTCGGCGTCTCTGTATGTATCTGTCTGTGTCTGTCAGTGTGTCAGTCTTTCTGTGTCAGAGTTCTTCGATCATGCGAGTTGCGATACTCCCCATAGACCCCATGTATCAAAACCTGAACAAGCATTGCAAATGACATGATTCACAGAATGAGGAAACGTGAAGCAGTGATGCTGTCGTTATTGGTCGCAGGGGTTGTCCCCGCCTGTGTTGGTGTAAGTGCGATTAGAGCCGAGAGCATACTTGAAAAATTATCACGAGAGGGAGAAAGATCTTTAGTGGAAAAAACGAATAATTCTGCCAGCGTATTTAAAGGCGTCTTGCTTGGCACTCTGTATAGAAGGGCATTGAGTAAAGAAAGGACCTACGAAGACAAAAGAGAAGACACAAAAAGAAAATATTATGATCGCGGCATGTACATGTCACAACGTAATGACGATGCAAGTTACGTTACAGTTTATAAATTCATGTCATGATTGACTATGATAGTGAGGGAAGTGCACATAGGTACTGAGTGATGCCGTGATGAAACGTTAGTAAGTTATGTGCGTCGGGATTATGTTGTCGTGGGTTGGGGGGGGGGCTGTCATATTGACAAAAAGGGCGCATTACGGATATCAACTGAAGTAGGTACGCATTGAGATTTTTTTTAACAGCCAAGCTGTTCTCGCTCGCCATAACACATCTGTCTTGACCAACTTTTTTTACTTCCTCAATAAACGTTCTGATAAATGCCATCGTCGTGAACCGGCACCCGCTCCCTCCGATCTCTTTGCCATGTCCTTCATCTGCTTCGCTCCCAGAACACATGCGCCGATTTCTCCGGCGTGGCCTGTAATAACCCTGATGGGAGAGAGAACGAGTACATAGAATGAGGGGGGGTAATTGAGAAAGACAGCACTGTGCCGAGAAATTATCTTGATGATGCGGGATTCGGCCGCGTACGCTAGATACTATGGCGAGCGTCGACAACGCTCATCGGCATCGGCGCCGACGTCTGCACGGTATTTTCAGCTACACGTGTTCTTTAAAGCTGTCGCGTTAAGGTTTTCGGAGTATAGTGTCGCTGTCCCTGGTATACGCTGTAAATCACCTTTGGCACATACCCGCAAAGCACGGGCCGTAATGTGCAGGTATGGGGCACACGTACGTTACTGTTTGTAAGGATTTTATGACGTCGGCGACATGATACTCACGTTACTTTTGCCATGACCTGAAAATTGTGTTCGTCATATATTCCTGTCCAGCTAGGCCAGTTTTGGCACTAATTTAAGGAGACGGCCACAAGAGCGCCCTCAATTAAGCGGATAGATAGATAGATAGATAGATAGATAGATAGATAGATAGATAGATAGATAGATAGATAGATAGATAGATAGATAGATAGATAGATAGATAGATAGATAGATAGATAGATAGATAGATAGATAGATAGATAGATAGATAGATAGATAGGCAGGCTGGCAGTCAGGCGGGCGGGCGGGCGGGTGGGTGGGTGGGTGGGTGGGTGGTTGGGTGGGTGGGTAGGTAGAAGGGTAAGGTAGGTAGGTAGGTAGGCAGGTAAGTAGCTTAAGGTAGGTAGGTAGGTAGGTAGAACGAAAGAAAGAAAGAAAGAAAGAAACGGTCAGAGTGACTTTGATTCGCTAAGAAATGCTTCGCATTTAAAGATACCCAGAAAACCAAATAGCAGCATCCCAAACACAACAGCAAAAACAAAGGGACGCTGCTTTGAGACCAACGCTTGTGGTGATGAGAGCGGTTGGGCGAATAGCAGCGGCCGTCTACCACCGCGCGAAGGCGAAAAGTTCACCGGCCATCGCAGGGCGCGACGCCTCGAGCAAATATTTTCGCTGCCTTTAAAGGATACAGGGGCTTTACGTACAGCAGTGTCGCAGCGCCAGTTTTCCCTCTAGGTGATTATAGGCAACTCAAGGTAATTGCAGGTTTTGTACTGTGCTCCCAGATGGCGTGAGAAACTGCGGACCCCGCAGAATCGGGCAAGGTGGGGAAAAGATGTGTGTTTCGAGGGCTCCGGAACGACAACGGCAGATAAGTGTTTTTGCATGCTTTGAACTTGTCTTTATCAGTAGCTTCATCAGTACATACGCTATCAGCGTAAACCTTAATTGAGATATTTGTGCTTATTACTTTGTACTGTTTTTCATTGTCTAGCTTGTTTTTTTGTTTTGTTTTGTATATGCCACCAGGTGCCTGTGGCGGGCACGTACACCGACCGCTTGTGTGCAAAGAGAATAGCTTGTGCGCACATAGAATAGAAATAGTTGAAATTATCTGGCGTGGTAGAGTCTGTTGATTATACAGGGGGTTCAGTATTAACCTTCATGGTATTCTAAAATTTCAGCACTGGGAGATACGTGAAGACCATCATGGCGAATATGTTTTTTATCCACGGGAACACGAGGTGCGGCAAAAATTTGTTCTGCCAGTCGCCCAATTGACTAAGAATGAATAATGAACTTTCTAATGAGTGCAGCAAGAGCGCAGATTTGTATTAAAAACTTGGAGGCAGTTGCGTTTCAACACAGTTCAAGTTGAAGGATTTCTAGCACGTCTATGCCCCGAGATATCCCGCTGCAAAGTTTAATTGCGGTTTTGATGGGCTAATTTTGAGCTGAGGGAAGCTCAGAGCCAAATGACGTTCGAAGAGAAACTACGGAATATCGCAGAGATAAGATGGGCAGACTCGCATGATGTCCCGATATGTCTATTGGAAGAGCGTTGACTCACAGTGGACAAAATAGCTTGCAGTGCAGGAGGGATTCTAAAGAGAGAGCAGAGCTAATGGGCGCCATTGTGTTTCTGGCTTTTCCTGTTTTGCTAAGTACTGAAAGTTTTGTCTTTCTTCCTCTACTTGTTTCTTCTTCTGCCTTGTCTCTGTTCTTCTGTCTTCTTTTTTAACTCTTTATTTCTACTTATTTATTCCTGTCTCTGAATGTCTGTTTCTTGCCCCTTCTCTCCTTCATCCCTTGCTCTATCTCCATTTCTCGCTTGATTCGTCCTTCTCTCTCTCCTTTTTCTCTATGTCTATTTCTTTCTCTTTGATTCTCTCTTTCTTTCTCTTTCTGCATTTCCGTTTCTCCATTACTCTCCTGATTCATTTTATGCCATGCCTTACTCTCTGCTCCTTCTTTCCCTCCTCCTCACGCTTACTTCCCACACCCTTGCTGCACTATACTATAAAAGGCTATGCTAGGCTCTGTTAGCGTGTCTAGATAGCCGAGTGACTGGGACGCTCGCCTTCTGATCGAGGGTACGTGGCTTCGAATGCAAGTTTTTTTTTTTGCCAACAATTTCTCTTTCTTTAGAAGTCTCTCTCTCTGTGTGTGTGTACTCGCTCTCCCACCCGTCAGGGTTATTGCAGTCCACGCCGGACAGATCGGCGCACGCATTCTGGGAGCGAAGCAGAAGACCATGAGGAGGAGGCGTGGTGGTTCATGATGATGATCATTTCTGTTTCCGACACACAAATTACGGCCAGCTTAGACAGCCTCGCCGCTAAATGAACTAGGATACTCACCATCCAGTGCACTGCTGACAGTGTAAGCGATATGGCAACGAGCGTTAAGCAAAAAGTCGGAGAGGCGCCGAGGATTTATTGGCTAGGAGCGATGGAAACAAAAAACCCTCCCTTAGTAAATACTGAAAATCGAAATAAGGAGCGAGGCAGTTTATGATAATTCAAGGGGAAGCGCTTTACTGTTTGAAACGAGGTCGGATTGTCTTCGAAGGCCTAGTTTTAAAGCGAGATTGCGTAAAAAATAAGAAAAATGTACATGCTGTCTGAACGCTAAGGACGCGACACAGCATGTGTGGACTGAAGGTGGAGGAATCCACCCTGTTGTACGTTTGGGCATGACCCTACGTGAAGTGTCGTGTTTTAGGAACAAGAATGGAAAGCTGAACACGAACGCTATAGAAATAAGACACGGTTAGAGTACTGGTGGCAGAAAAGCAGACAGAAAAGACAAAAATAAATAGTGGGAAAAACAAGGCGACTCTGCTGTAAGGGGCGGAGAGGTGAACTGTGAATTTTTTTTCTGCCCTAAGATCGATAAATTCGAAGTAGACAAGGCATTAGGCCAACTTTAAAAAAAAAATTTTTTGTTGAGCCTAGGGCGCACATGTCACCGCCCCGTTATAAAGGTGACGCTCACAGCGTCCATCCATCCCCTGCAAAATCGTCCATGGGAAGGCACTCTTGCACCTGGTATAACGGAAAACTTTGGCGTGTGTGTGTGTGTGTGTGTGTGCGTCTCTTTCTGTGTCTGTCTATCGGTCTCTGTGTGTCTTTCCGTCTCTCTCAGTGTTTGCTTGTTTGTTTTTCTGTGTATCTCTCCCTCTCTCAGTGTGTGTCTTGTTCTGTCTGTGTGCTTTGTCTGTGCGTGTGTGTGTGTGTGTTTGTGTGTCTCTCTCAGTGTGCGTCTTGTTCCCTCTGTGTGTTTCTGTCTATCTCTGTTTGTGTCTTTCTCTGTGTCTCTTTGTTGTCGTGTACGTCTGTTTGTCCATCTATCTTGTGTGTTTGTCTCTGTGTGTGTGTCTGTGTTTTTCTATATCTGTCGCTTTGTGTGTCTCTTTGTGTGTGTGTGTCTGTGTGCGTCTATCTCTGGTTGTGTGTGTGTGTGTGTTTTTCTGTGTGTCTGTCTCTTTGTTTGTCTATCTGTCTCTCTGTGTCTGCCTTTCTATTTGTGTGTGCGTATGTGTGTCTGCGTGCGCGCGCGCGTCTGTCGGCCTCTGTCTGTGTGTCTTCCCGTCTCTCAATGTGCGTGTGTGTGCGCTCGTTTGTCTGTTTTTCTGTGTCTCTCTCAGTGTGTGTCTTATTCCGTATGTGTGGTTCCGTTTATCTCTGTGTGTGTTTCTTTGTGTCTGTGTGTGTGTTTTAAATCTATCTCGTGTGTTTGTCTCTGTGTCTTTCTCTGTCTGTCGCTTTGCGTGTCTTTGTGTGTGTGTCTGTGTGCGTCTGTGTCTGGTTGTTCTGTGTGTGTGTGTGTCTTTCTGTGTATCTCTTTTTGTGCGTGCCTGTGTGTGTGTGTGTCTGTGTGTGTTCGTTTGTTTCTCTGTGTCTCTCTGTCAGTGTGTCTTGTTCCGTCTGTGTATTTTTATCTCTGTCTCTCTCTCTCTGTCTTTCTGCGTGTCTGCTTGTCCCTTTGTATGTGTGTTTGTAAATCTATCTGGTGTGTTTGTTTCTGTCTGTGTGTGTGTCTGTGTCTTTCTCTGTCTGTCGCTTTGTGCGTCTCTTTGTGCGTGTGCCTTTGTGCGTCTGTCTCTTGTTGTCTGTGTGTTTGTGTGTCTCTCTGTCTGTGTGTCTGCCTGTGTCCCTCGGTATGTGTCTTGTTCCATGTGATTCTGTGTGTGTTTGTGTGTCTGTGCGTGTGTAAATCTATCTGGTGTGTCTGTGTGTGTGTTTTTTTGTCTGTCCGTCGCTCACTGTGTATCTTTGTGTGTGCGTCTGTCTCTGTCTATCTCTGTCCGGTTTTCTGTGTGTTTGTGGTGTCAGTTTGTCTCGTTCCGTCTCTGTGTTTGTGTGCATAGCTCTGTCTGTGTATATGTCTCAGTCTGTCTATCTGTGTGTATATGTCTGTTTTTGTCTCTGTCGCTTCGTGTGTATCTTTGTGTGTGTGCCTGTCTGTTCTGGTTGTTTGTGTGTGTTTGTGTGTCTCCTTTCGTCCTTGTGTGTATCTGTGTGTCTCGTTCAGTCTTTGTGTGTGTCAGTTTGTGTCGTTCCGTCTGTGTGTGTGTGTGCGCGCGTATCTCTGTCTGTGTGTCTATCTGTGTCAGTCTGTCTCTTTGTGTCTGTCAGTGTGTTTCTATCTGTGTGTGTGTCTGCGTCTCTGTATGTATCTGTCTGTGTCTCTGTCAGCGTGTCAGTCTTTCTGTGTCAGAGTTCTTCGATCATACGAGTTGCGATACTCCCCATAGACCCCATGTATCAAAACCCGAACAAGCATTGCAAATGACATGATTCACAGAATGAGGAAGTGTGAAGCAGTGATGCTGTCGTTATTGGTCGCAGGGGTTTTCCCCGCCTTTGTTGGTGTAAGTGCGATTAGAGCCGAGAGCATACATGCAAAATTATCACGAGAGGGAGAAAGCTCTTTAATGGAAAAAACGAATAATTATGTCAGCGTATTTAAAGGCGTCTTGCTTGCCACTCTGTATAGGAGAAGGGCATTGAGGACAGAAAGGACCTACGAAGACAAAAGAGAAGACACAAAAAGAAAATATTATGATCGTGGCATGTACATGTCACAACGTAATGACGATGTAAGTTACATTACAGTTTATAAATTCATGTCATGATTGACTATGATAGTGAGGGAAGTGCACATAGGTATTGAGTGATGTCGTGATAAGACGTTAGTAATTTATGTGCGTCGGAATTATATTGTCGTAGGTTGGGGGGGGGGCTGTCATATTGATAAAAAGGGCGCATTACGGATGTCAACTGAAGTAGGTAAGCATAGAGATTTCTTTAACAGCCAAGCTGTTCTCGCTCGCCATAACACATCTTTCTTGACCAACAACTTTTTTTACTTCATCAATAAACGTTTTGATATATGCCATCGTTGTGAACCGGCACGCGCTCCCTCCGACCTTTTCTCCATCTTCTTCATCTGCTTCGCTAACACAATACCTGCGCCGATTTCTCCGGCGTGGCCTGTAATAACCCTGATGGGAGAGAGAACGAGTACATAGAGAGAGAAAGTAAGAGAGGGGGAAAAATTAAGAAAGTTTGAAAGAAGGAGAAAGAAAGGATTGTGCCGAAAATTAATTCTTGACGAGATGGCATTGGGACCCCCGTACCCTAGATCGCAAGGCGAGCGTCGACAACGCTCATCGACAACAGCGCCGACGTCTGCACGGTATTTTCTGCTACACGTGTTCTTTAAAGCTGTCGCGTCGTGGTTTCCAAAGTATATTATCGCTGTCCCTGGTATACACTTTAAATCACCTTTGGCACATACCCGCATACCACAAGCCGTGATGTGCAGGTAGGGGGCACACGTTACTGGTTGTAAGGATTTCATGACGTGTCCGACATGATATTCACGTTACTCGTGCCATGACCTGAAAATTGTGTTCGTCATATATTCGTGTCCAGCTAGGCCAGTTCTGGCGCCAATTTAAGGAGACGACCACAAGAGCGCCCTCAATTAAGCGGATAGATAGATAGATAGATAGATAGATAGATAGATAGATAGATAGATAGATAGATAGATAGATAGATAGATAGATAGATAGATAGATAGATAGATAGATAGATAGATAGATAGAAGGAGGAAGGAAGGAAGGAAGGAAAGAAAGAAGAAAGGAAAGAAAGAAGGAAAGGAAGAAAGAAAGAAACGGTCAGAGTGCCTTTGATTCGCCATGAAATGCTTCGCATTTAAAAATACCCAAGAAACCAAATAGCAGCATCCCAAAGACAACAGCAACAACAAAGGGACACTGCTTTGAGACCAACGTTTGTGGTGATGAGAGCGGTTGGGCGAGTAGCAGCGGCCGTGTACCACCGCGCGAAGTCGAAAAGTTCGCGTGTCGCCAACCGGCCATCGCAGGGAGCGACGCCTGGAGCAAATAATTTCGCTACCTTTAAAGGATACAGGGGCTTTACGTACAGCAGTGTCGCAGCGCCAGTTTTCCCTCTAGGTGATTATAGGCAACTCAGGGTAATTGTAGGTTTTGTATTGTTGCTCCCAGATGGCGTGACAAACTGCGGGCCCCCGCAGAATCGGGAAAGGTAGTGAAAGGATTTGTGTTCGAGGGCTCCGGAACGACAACGGCAGATAAGTGTTTTTGCATGCTTTGAACTTGCCTTTATCAGTAGCTTTATCAATACATACGCTATCAGCGTAATACTTAATTGAGATATTTGTGCTTATTACTTTTTAATATTTTTCTTTGTCTAGCTTGGTTTTTTCTTTTGTCTATGCCACCACGTAGCTGTGGCGAGCACGTACACCGACCGCTAGTGTGCAAAGAGAATAGCTTGTGTGCACTTAGAATAGAAATAGTTGTAATTATGTGGCGTGGTAGAGTCTGTTGATTATACAGGGGGTTCAATATTAACCTTCATGGTTTTCTAAAATTTCAGCACTGGGAGGTACTTTAAACCACCTTGGCGAATATTTATTTTATCCCAAGGAACACGAGGTGCGACAATAATTCTCGCTGTCAGCCGCCCAATTAACTAAGATTGAATAATGAACATTCTAATGAGTGCAGCTAGCGGGCATATTTCTGTTGAAAACTTGGAGGCAGTCGCGTTTCAATACAGTTCAAGTTGGAGCATTTCTAGCACGTCTCTGCCGCGAGATATCCCGCTGCAAAGTTTGAAGGGACACTAAAGAGAAACAATGAATTGGTTTAGATTGATAACGTGTGCTCGCAGAAGTCTTGCGTAGTTTATTTCACCACCATAGGTTTATTATTAGAGGAGAAAACAAAGTTCAAAGTTTCATTTTTAAATTTCGCGCCGAACTTTGTAATTCGTGACGTAAAAGGTTTCAAAGAGCATTTAACGTATTTTGGCGCCACTGGCTCGACGAAATTTCCACAAACTCGTTATGTCAAGTCTCTGGCCCCCTCAGAGGACAATGTACTTCGATTTAACCGATTAGGAACTACGTAGGCCCAAGCAGGCGCCGTCAAAAATATGTGACGTCACGGCAAATGGTGCGGGAATTCTAAGGTGGCGTCGCTTCCTGTATTTTCTTTTTGCGCGTTTTCTCGCTTATTAGGAGTCTTCTCGCAGCAAGCGTGGTGTTTTTGGTAACGTGGAAGACCACTTTACTAATGCGAGAAAAGTGGTTTTGCTTTTTAGTGTCCCTTTCACTGCGGTTGAGATGGGCTAATTTTGAGCTGAGGGAAGCTCAGAGCCAAATGACGTTCGAAGAGAAGCTACGGAATATCGCAGAGATAAGATGGGCAGACTCGCATGATGTCCCGGTATGTCTATTGGAAGAGCGTTGACTCACAGTGGACAAAATAGCTTGCAGTGGAGGAGGGATTCTAAAGAGACAGCAGAGCTAATGGGCGCCATTGTGTTTCTGGCTTTTCCTGTTTTGCTAAGTACTGAAAGTTTTGTCTTTCTTCCTCTACTTGTTTCTTCTTCTGTCTTGTCTCTGTTCTTCTGTCTTCTTTTTTAACTCTTTATTTCTACTTATTTATTCCTGTCTCTGAATGTCTGTTTCTTGCCCCTTCTCTCCTTCATCCCTTGCTCTATCTCCATTTCTCGCTTGATTCGTCCTTCTCTCTCTCCTTTTTCTCTATGTCTATTTCTTTCTCTTTGATTCTCTCTTTCTTTCTCTTTATGCATTTACGTTTCTCCATTACTCTCCTGATTCATTTTATGCCATGCCTTACTCTCTGCTCCTTCTTTCCCTCCTCCTCACGCTTACTTCCCACCCCCTTGCTGCACTATACTATAAAAGGCTATGCTAGGCTCTGTTAGCGTGTCTAGATAGCCGAGTGACTAGGACGCTCGCCTTCTGATCGAGGGTACGTGGCTTCGAATGCAAGTTTTTTTTTTCGCCAACAATTTCTCTTTCTTTAGAAGTCTCTCTCTCTCTGTGTGTGTGTACTCGGTCTCCCACCCGTCAGGGTTATTGCAGTCCACGCCGGACAGATCGGCGCACGCATTCTGGGAGCGAAGCAGAAGAGGACCATGAGGAGGAGGCGTGGTGGTTCATGATGATGATCATTTCTGTTTCCGACACACAAATTACGGCCAGCTTAGACAGCTTCGCCGCTAAATGAACTAGGAGACTCATCATCCAGTGCACTGCTGACAGTGTAAGCGATATGGCAACGAGCGTTAAGCAAAAAGTCGGAGAGGCGCCAAGGATTTATTGGCTAGGAGCGATGGAAACAAAAAACCCTCCCTTAGTAAATACTGAAAATCGAAATAAGGAGCGAGGCTGTTTATGATTATTCAAGGGGAAGCGCTTTACTGTTTGAAACGAGGTCGGATTGCCTAAGAAGGCGTAGTATTAAAGCGAGATGGCGTAAAAAAAAGAAGAAAAACGTACATGCTGTCGGAACTAGTGTGCCTCGATGTGTGAAAACGCGCAACAAAACGCGCATCAAGGCACCCTAGTCGGAACGCTAAGGATGCGACACAGCATGTGTGGACTGAATGTGGAGATATCCACCCTGTTCTACGTTTGCGCAGGACCCTACATGAAGTCTTGTGTTTTAAAAACAAGAATGGAAAGCTGAACACGTGCGCTATAGAAATGAGAGACGGTTAGAGTACTGGTGGCAGAAAAGTAAGCAGAAAAGACAAAAATAAATAGCGCGAAAAACAAGGTGACTCTGCTTTAAGGGGCGGAGAGGTGAACTGTGAATTTATTTCTTACACGCTAAGATCGAGAAATTCGAAGTAGACGAGGCATCAGGCCAACTTTAAAAAATGTTTCACTTTTTTTGTTGAGGCTAGTGGCACACATGTCACCGCCCCGTTATGAACTTGACGCTCACAGCATCCATCCATCCCCTGCAGAATCGTCCATAGGCAGGCACTCATGCAATTGGTATAACGGAACAACTCGGGTCTCTCTCTCTCTGTCTGTCTGTTTGTGTTCGTCTGTCTTTGCATGTGTGTCTCTTTCTGTGTGTCTGTCTCTGTGTGTGTCTATCTGTCTCTGTCTGTGTGTCTCCCCGTGTGTGTGTGTTTGTCTGTGTCTCTCAATCTCAGTGTGTGTCTTGTTCCTCTGTGTGTTACTGCCTATCCATGTGTTTGTCTTTCTCTGTCTCTGTGTCTTTGTGTGTGTGTCTTTGTGTTTGTAAATCTATCTGGTGTATTTTTCTCTGTCTGAGTGTGTGTCTGTTTTGTCTGTCGCTTTGTGTATCTGTGTGTGTTTGTCCTTGTTTGTGCGTCTGTCTCTGTGTGTGCCTATCTGTCTCTTTGTGGTTGTGTCATTGTGTGTGTGTGTGTGCGTCTGTCTGTCTGTGTCTCTCTCTCATTAAATGTCTTGTTCAATCTGTGTGCTTCTGTCTTTCTCTGTGTGTGTCTTTTTCTCTGTGTCTGTGTGCGTGCGTGCGTGTGTGTTTGTCTCTGTCTGTGTGTGTGTGTGTGTCTGTGTTTTTGTCTGTCGCTTTGTGTGTCTGTGTGTCTCATCAAGCCTCTCAATTGGGCGAGTTGGTTGGTGTGCTTCCTCTTGAACGAATAACAGCGCAAACTAAAACAAGGACGAGAATAGAAAAGACAGCGCTCAGCGCTGTAGTCTGTCTTTTCTATCCTCGTCCTCGTTTTTGTTTGCGCTGTTATTCGTTCAAGAACCTGTCTGTGTTTGTCTGTCTGTCTTTGTTTGTTTGTTTGCCTGTGTATGTGTGTCTCCTTCTTTGGGTCTGTCTCTGTGTATGCCTAGCTGCCTCTGTCTGTGTGTCTGCCTGTCTCTTTGCGGGTGTGTTTGTTGTCTGTCTGTGTCTCTCTCTGACTAAATGTCTTGTTCAATCTTTGTGGTTCTGTGTATCTCTGTGTCTGTCCCTGTGTATGTAAATCTATCTGGTGCGTTTGTCTCTGTCTGTATGTGTGTGTCTGTGTTTTTGTCTATCTGTCTTTGTTTGTCTGTGTGTGTCTCTAATTATGTGTGTCTGTCTCTGTGTGTGCCTATCTGTCTCTATCTGTGTGTCTGCCTGTCTCTTTGCGTGTGTGTCTATCTGTGTCTCTGTCACTAAAATGTCTTGTTCAATCTGTGTGCTTCTGTCTATCTCTGTGTGTGTCTCTTTCTCTGTGTCTGTTTGGCTCTTTGTGTGTGTCTATGTGCGCGTGTAAATCTGTCTGGTGTGTTTGTCTCTGTCTGTGTGTGTCTGTGTTCTTGCCTCTCGGTCGCTTTGTGTGGCTGTCTGTCTTTTTTTGTCTCTGTGTATGTCTCTTTCTGTGTGTGAGTGTTTGTGTGTGTCTGTGTCTGTGTGTCTGCCTGTCTCTTTGTGAGTGTGTCATTGTGTGTGTGTCTGTTTGTTTGTTTGTTTGTCTGTGTGTCTCTCAGTATGTGTCTTGTTCTATTTGTGTGTTTCTGTCTTTCTCTGTATCTGTTTCTCTTTGTGTGTGTTTCTGTGTCTGTGTGTTAGTAAATCTGTCTGGTGTATTTGTCTCTGTCTGTATGTGTGTCTGTGTTTCTGTCTGTCTGTCGCTGTGTGCGTCTGTCTGTGTACATAAGTCTGTCTCTGTCTGCGTGTTTCTTTGTGTGCGTCTGTCTGTCTCTGTCTCTGGCTGTCTGTGTGTGTGTGTTTGCGTGCCTGTCCTTGTGGGTGCCCGTCTTTGTGGGTGCCCATCTGTCTCTGTGTGCCTGTTTCATTGTGGGTGTGTGTTTGTTTGTGTCTCTCTCACTCATGTGTATGTCTTGTTCCATCTGTGTGTTTCTGTCTATCTCTGTGTGTGTGTGTCTTTCTATGTGTCAGTTTGTCTCTGTGTGTATCTGTGTGCGTGTGTACATCTGGTGTGTTTGCCTCTGTGTTTGTGTGTCTGTGTTTTTGTCTGTCTTTCTCTTCGTGTGTATCTTTGTGTGTTTGTCTGTCTCTCTGTGTCTGCTTGTCTGTGTGTGTGTGTCTCCTTTCGTTTTTTGTGTCTGTGTGTCTCGTTCAGACTTTGTGTGTGTCATTTTGTCTCGTTCCGACGTTCTGTGTGTCTGTTAGTCTGTCTGTGTCTCTGTCAGCGCGTCAGTCTTTCTGTGTCAGAGTTCTTCTATCATGCGAGTTGCGATACTCCCCATGGGCCCCATGTATCAACATCCGAACTCGCCATGTATCAAAATCCGAACTCCCACAAGCTTTGGAAATGACATGATTCATAGAATGAGGAAAGGTGAAGCAGTGATGCTGTCGTTATTGGCCGCTGGGGTTTCCCCGCCTGTGTTGGTGTAACTGCGATTAGAGCCGAGAGCATACATGCAAAATCATCGAGAGGGAGAGTGGGAAAGCTCTTTACTGAAAAACGCAGAATTCTGCCGGCGTATTTAAAGGCGTCTGCAGGCCACTCTGTATAGGGGAAGGGCATTGAGGACAGAAAGGACCTAGGAAGACAAAAGAGAAGACACAAATAGAAAATATTATGATCGTGACATGTACTTGTCACAACGTAATGGCAATGTAAGTTACGTTACAGTTTATGAATTCGGTTCATGTCATGATTGACTATGGTAGTGATGGAAGTGCACATAGGTATTGAGTGATCTCGTGATAAAAAATATTAATGATTAATGTGCGTCAGGGTTATATTGTCGGCGGGAGAGGCGGGGCTGTCATAATGACGGAGGAGTGCATTACGGATACCATACCAGGTACGCATTGGGATTTTTTTAACAGTCAAGCTGTTCTAGCTCGGCATACGATATCTGTCTTCACCAAAAACTGCCATCGTCGTGAACTGGCACGCGCTCCCTCCGACCTCTTCTCCATTTTCTTCATCTGCTTCGCTCCCAGAACAGTTGCGCCGATATCTCCGGCGTGGCCTGTAATAATTCTGATGGACGAGAGTACGAGTATATAGAAAAAGAAAGAAAGAGGGGGGGGGGAAAGAAAAATGAAAAAAAGAGAAAGAAAGGATTGTGCTGGAAAAGAATTCTTGACGAGGCGAGCGTCGACAACGGCGCCGACGTCGTTTTTTTTTTACGTTATTGCCTCTTTCCAGACACGAATTACACCAACAAGCACATGGAGGTAATAACAGCAAATAGTGTCAGTCCTACTGGACGGACATGAGCCCCACTTCTTTTGAGCACCGCTGTCATCTTTTATTTTAGATGCGAAGTATCTTAAGGCGGAGCTCAATCCGGTGGTGGTGGTGGTGGTGGTGGTGGTGTGCGTTCTGACCACCCTTACTGCGCATGCGCATACCCTCTCCACACACCTCCTCTCCCCTCTCCGCACCTCTCCACACCTCCTCTCCACTTTCCCTCTCCCCTCCCCCTCTCCACTTTCCCTCTCCCCTCCCCCTCTCCACTTTCCCTCTCCCCTTCCCCTCTCCCACGGAGCAAGAATTCTTGAGGAGGCGAAACTGCGCTCGCTCGGGCGTCCTAATAAAGTCACGGAATCGGGCACGGCGCTCACGCGCCCTCTGTCGTGAGAGTCCGCTAGCGGAGAAGGAAAAATGCGCGCGTCCCTCTCACCGCGCTCTCCGACGAAGCTCGTCGGTTCAAGGCCATTCGTCGCCGATTCGCCGTTCGCGCTTCACCCCCGAATGGATGTGTTTTTGTGCGTCCTCGCCGGCTTCAAATTATAACGGGACTGCGCTAAAGAGCTCGTTTCGCATAAATACCGGTGTCGGCGTCGGTGAGGCTAGCAATTGAGAAGTCGACGCGCACGGAGCCCGATTACGCTATCGTGTTCTACTCTTAAAGGCGAAGCTCAAGCGCACTCCAAGTTTTTTCGGTAAATTAATGAGAAAAATGGCGTCACATGCAGGAAAATTACCAGCGCGATATATTTTGTACAACGCGAAATCTATCATTTTTGATAACGTGAACTCAAAGAGTTAGGTATAATTTATTTCAACGAATGATGGGACTTACCCTATATGCCATCAATTCAGATTTAGGTTGCTGCGGCGGCTGCATTTAGATGGAGGCGAAATACTAAAGACCCGTGTGCTTACATTTAGGTGCACGTTAGAAAACCCCAGGTGTTAGAAATTTCACGTTGTCATTTTTTGAGAACAGCAGACAAGTAGCTGGGACAGCGCGGAAAGATTGAAGGCACGGCGTCTCGTAACAACACTGGCCATTCGGTTTGTCAGGGAGAACTTCGGCACCAATCTCGCCATAATAGCGCCGCATGTCTATGTCACTGTCCGAGAAGTGCTTCTCGCAAACGTAGTCACGAGGCGTCAGCTGTCGGTCTTTTCTTGGTATGGCGCGAGCCCACGCTTCCAACCTCACTGGGTCACTAGGAACTTTGAAGGTAGTTACCTTCTCCTTGCAGGACGCGTATCCCCTGCTGCAGTTCGGAACGAATCATTTCCGTCCCATCCTAAAGAAGCACTGGTCGAAATCTGTGAAGCACTCTCCTTTGTCGCGGCGTGAAAAGCGCGCGCAAACATCGAGGAGTCGGCGCCGCCGGCGCAGCGCGCAGAAGTCATTGAGAGCGCTAAAGAGAAATAAAACCAGCAAATCGCGAAGGGAACTTCCCCTCCCAAGGCCACCTACGCATGCGCGCGCACAACATGCGAGCGAGGAGCGAGGGGCGCGTGCATGCGGCGGCAGACGTCGTCTGCTCAGGGGCCACTCTAGCAGTTCGTTTCAAGCGCTGTACGGCCTATAATTCTGGCAGTATCGATTAGGAACTGCAGCTAAAATATCTGTCATATCTACCGATTGACGTTACAGAGAGAAATCTTAGAAATTTTACATTGCACGAGGCGCTATCACGATTTTTATGCGTCGCGTCCATAGAAGAGCATGTAAAAGATGGCAACAGGCCGAAAGCGTCATCTGTCGTGCTTCGGCATAAGCCGCATTCGCCGTGACGCTATCGCGCCGCCCTCGCGAGCTGCCGCGGCCGAGAGATTCTCCTCCTCAAATACTTCTTTCTCCGTGCCCTCTCCACTTTCCCTCTCCCCTTCTCCCCTCCCCCTTTCCACTCTTCCTCTGAAACGCGGGCTAGACATGCCGAAATTCTCCCCTGCTCAACGCCGCGATGAGCTCGAGCGCATGCGCGTCCCCTCCCCTTCTCTCTCCTCTCCTACGCTGCCCCCCTCTCGCCCGCCTGTAGGCCGCGTTCCCCGCTCGCCCTGTGAGAATTAACGGCCAGGCTAGATGGAAGATACGACGCGCGTAGCGTCCCTCTTCGCGTTCCACGACGCGAGGTCGGTAGCATGCCCAACGAACGCCAACGGAACGCGATCGTGCAAGTGCTCCGGCTTCGCATCGCCTCATGGTCCCCTTTAGCGGGAGATGGTGTAATTTTTTGTCTGAACGCTGCTATCAAGTTATAAAGAAAAGGTCAAGCGGTCGTGCTTCAGATGGACGTGATGCGATTAAGCCCGCTAAATATACTACGTGCGTATCAGCATTTTTACAGCGGCACTGTTAAGCTTTTCGTTATGCCGTGCGGAGTCGAGAAGAAACTCACATCATCAGAGGCTGGCGCGCGCTCTGGCTCTCTGCGTCCTCTTCTTCACGGTCTTAGTCAGTCTTCATGCTTAGTCAAGCCGATGAAGCCAGCTATGCTAAGATCATGTTTAATTAACATGGATTTAATTATCAGGGTCTTAACTAGCGCTACCTTTGTTAGCAAAGCCGTAATTGCAATGGCCTTAGTTAGTATGGTTTTAACAGCTTGATATTAGCACAGCTGGCTTGATCGGCTTGACTAAGCATGAAGACTTACTAAGACCGTGAAGAAGAGGACGAAGAGAGCCAACGCGCGCGCCAGCCTCTGATGATGAGAGTTTCTTGTCGACTCCGCACGGCATAACAAAAAGCTTAACAGTGCCGCTGTAAAATTGCTGATACGCACGTAGTATATGTAGCGGGCTTAATCACATCACGTCCATCTGCTTCACCTTTTCTTTACAACTTGATAGCAGCGTTCATACAAGAAATAAAAGATGACAGCGGTGCTCAAAAGAAGCGGGGCTCATGTCCGGTTGCCGGGAACGCCTAGGAGACAATTGCGCAGGACTGCATATAGCGCGCATGCGCGTATTCTCGTTCATTTTGCCACTGCGCTCCGTTGTACGGCGCTTATCAACTCGGCGGTCGATGCTCGAGCAGTCAGGTTAAAAAAATGGGTCGGCTGTACAAACTCCTGCCCTTTCTGTAATTCAACAAATTTCGACATCCACTCAACCTACGTCACGAGTTTGTGTTGGCTGGTTGCTGGTTGTGCCCTTGCGCTTGTGCGCTTGTGCTACCTGCCATTTCTTCCTCCGTGCCTGCGGCTTTGCGTGTGCTGGTTGTGCTCCCTTCCGCTGTTCGCTCGTCGTGCCATTTGGCAGATGTTATGGCCCGCTCACGCTAGCGGCAAGCCTGCCGCAACGGCGTGGTGCCGCAGAACATCGGCCGTCGCCACACGCGCGAGAGCTGTCCAACGTGCACGGGAAGCTTCTCCGGCGAGGCATTCGCGCCTCCGAAAAACATGGCCGCACTGCAGCCAAAAGCGGTTGTCGTCCACTTCGAATCTATCAAGTGGCCGCCGTGCGCTCTGTAGCGTGTAAGCTCCGACCTGATGCTTCCATTTGCTTTAGATTCATGTCCTTAAGCTTCGACAGCAATGTATTCGTCCCGATTCGGCACCGTTTTTGAGAGCCATAGTCAAATAATCGATGCTGTAGGGTTAACGAGTCGAAATGGGCGCTTCCGAATGCTCGGAGGACATAGATTACGCGTTTGTTGTTTCTAATCCTCCATAGCTGGCGCCACTTGACCTAGTGCCACCTTGGGGACATCTTATTTGGTTTTACGCGACGCCTTTTTTAATGCCGGACAGACTAAAACGCTCCACTGACTGCTCGAACCATGCCTGGCAACGACACGGACGACGTCCGCACTTCTAGCGTGAAAAACGCGGATCTAAATCAAGCAGCTCGAAGCGTCCCGCGTCAGACGAACTGGAGTAGCAGACGAACTGTCAGTGCGGCGCCCGCCGCACCCGCTCTCGCGCGTCGCCTACGTCACAATTTTGCGTGGTCACGTGGCCAGCTGCGTTTACCCGTTTTCCGGAAGTAGTAGCTCGGTGCTCTTTGAAACCGAAACTGCGACTGGGCGCTCTAAAAACGTCTCTAAATAAATAACCGTCGCGCACTCGCGCAAACGAGGTTCGCAGCCGTGATAAGTGGATCATAAGCTATCTATTGCAACAAAAAAAAAACAAGGTGCAAAATTTTTGTGTCAGTGCTCCTTTAAAGGGCCCCTCACCAGGCCACATAGTTTAGCTAGACGCTGGAAGTTGTTGTGTGCCGAATGAAGAACATTATGCCGCAAGAATTTTTCAAATCCGTTCGTTACGAGCTGAGAAAAACTACACCATCTCCCACTAATGGGAACCATGTGGGGATGCGAAGCAGCGCATGGGTCGACTTAAAGTTCCGTTCATCACGGGCACCTTGCCCGATGTTAACGCGTCCTTGCAAGTACTTGCAAGGACGCGTTAACATCGGGCAAGGAGCACACCATGAATTCACTGTAGTTACTGTTGTTGTTCCTCGTCCCAAACTCTTGTTGTAGCACGCCACGCGGGTTCATCGCGCGTCTGCGGAACCTCGTTCCCCGACGCCATCACGTGATTCCTGAGAGAGTGTAAGGGAGAGAGGCCACAACGTCTTACCTAGCCCCTTACACAGGCCCGAACGCGCTAGCGCGTGCCAGCACACATGGTTTTGCCTGCGTTACGCCAAGCTAGGACAGCATACGGCAGCCCGGGCCCCTAAAGTGCTCTGCACGTATCATCATCAAGGCGGTCGAAAAACAAGAGGAAGAAGACTTCTCCTTGGCGCGAGTGCGTGCTCAATATGTTACAGATGGCTTTGCTAGGTGGTAGAAAGCGGACGGTAGCCAATGGAAGGACGGACACAGTCCTGAGCAAAAGCTGCTTCGCATCTAAAACAATAATTTGTAGCGGCGCGAAACCATGATGCAAGGAGGCGAGTTTCAAACCCTTGCCACTCACCCCGTGTAGCCTTCGCATGACAAAAACCTTCCCTGCCCCGTTCGGCAGCGGAGCCGGAGGATCACCTGACATACGCACGAACACGCCATGCGCATGCATGGTCACGTGCGCATGACGTGCCCGAGCCAGCCCGAGCACGCGAGCGGCGTTGCACGGCCGCTACCTTTTCTTAGAACGAAAGTGTTTTATACCGGGGTCCACCAAGATTTTCATGACGTATTTCCGTGACGGAAATACGTCAGCAAAATGAGCGCCATGAAATGGCAAAGAAAAGAAACTATAGGAAAACGTTCCGTTGACAGGAGTCGAACCCACGACCTCTCGAATCGCGACGGTGGCTGAGCTACCGCCAAACACATAACGGAGGCTACATGAACGCGCCTCTTATCTTTCACACTTTCCTCTCGCAGTGCTCTTGCATGGATAGATGAATGGATGCTATGAGCGTCCCCTTTATAACGGGGTGGTGACGTGTGCCACCAGATCACAGCGGGAGAGCGATCGCGTTGCATGATGCGCGCTGGCGTAACTTCTTCCCCCGTGCCATCCCTCCCTCTGTAGCTTCCAGTGCGCTCGTCGGCACGAGAAAAGAGAGAAAGCGCCGAGAGCGTGCGCCAAACCACCGTAACTCCCTCATCCTGACGGATTCCAGAAATTTTTGCGGCAATCGATTCGGGAGGCAGTAAACTCCGATACTGAGGTCATTAGATCATTACTGCCCTTTACGTGCTCTTCTCTCTTTTTTAACACGAAAGTTTTATGCCGGGGTCCACCAAGACTCCAGTGACGTATTTCCGTCACGGAAATGACGTCGAAAAAATGTACACGATCAGATGGCAAAGAAAAAAAGTCCCGTCAACGGGCATCGAACCCACGACTGCTCGGTCCGCAACAACAGATGCCGGGCGCGCTATCCACTGCGCCACGATCTCTCTTTTTTTTTTTTGCTTTATTGCCACGATCACAGTCTCTAGAGGCTTCACAAACGCGCCTTTCATATCTACCACTCTCCCGGTCGGCGGGGTGGTGTTGCCCTCTGGGAGCGGCAAAGTAAAGTAATTCATCATTACTGCGGCTTCCACGATTAGTACATGCAACGCGTTACACGTTCGTCCCATTCGGCGTGTTTTCAATAGAAGTGCAATTTTGTCAATGCCTTAACACACCGCGAGGTGGCGACCTTAACGCAAGCGTCGTAGTGTGCCTCGATGTGTGAAAACGCGCAACAAAACGCGTATCAAGGCACCCTAAAGCGTCGTAAAAGCGTCGGCCTCGCTCATAGCATCACGCTAATCAAACCAAAAATAGTTCTGCGACGTGCGCCTGCCTCACCTGGCTGTAACACCGCGTTCCCTGCTGACAAGCCCACCCCAGAAAAATCGCAGCCGGGCTACCGGGGCGGCACAACGCGCTTTGCGTTTCCCTCTAGTCCGGCCGTCGTGTTCAATCACATTTTAACATGCCGCGGTATGGCGACGAAATTCTGCGTCCAATATGCGATGCTCTTCTGGCTATTACACCTCGTTCTCTGAATACGCTTTCACCGTTAACTACTACAGCTACCACAAGGGTTTGTTTAATCATTGAACATGGACGTTAGTCGTCGGGATAGAGATGTACGACCAATCATCAAAATGAGTGCATCCACGTTAAACGGCGCTATAGCTGCCAGACATCAATATACATTGTGCAAACTCTCTTATATCAATGTACAGTAAACATTGAGTTACTTCTATAAGGGCACGTTTTACTTTCGCGTTATTTTTTTTTCGTTTTGGAGGATCGATAGCTAACCTTTATTCGGTCTTGCCAATTTGAATTATGTTAGACTCCGTTTGCACGTCGAAAGTGGCGCTAATTGGCAAGACCTTAAACATAAAGGGCATTTTAGCGGGGACACGTGGCTATATACTTTAGAGCTTGTCGTCGTATGAGTGCCTTCATTCTCATTTTGTGTTTTGTAGAACCCATCTATGATGAAAAAAGAATGTTTGTCGGCCAGGAGAGCGTATATTATTGACTATTTAAAGGGAAACAAAGGTACTCCGTGACGGACACAATTCGTGTTCCCTATGATATCAAGGGTTTAAGAAAGACTAACGAGACCAGCGTCGCAACAGGAAATGTTCATCACGCTTAAGCGATCGAGTTTCGTTTCCATAGCGAGTAAGGCATTGAATGTACATGAAAACGCTTGTTATTTCTACAAAATAAGTTTTATGGCGTAGAATTTGAAAAAGTTGCACAATCGAGGCAAAACCAACATATACTTGTTGCGCAACTTCATCGTCGCGCCATTAGTGCCATATTAAATCAAGCCATGTGACACCAACAATTTAATGGTATTTAGGCGCTTGATATCTTAATCTCCAATTGCATTAGAAGCGTCCCAGTGAACCAAGTATAATTTGCATGTGTGAGGGTGTGAACCTGTGCGAACCGGATAATAACGTTATAAACGGTAAACAACACTCTCTTGTTCTGGACATACGTGTATGTAGCACTGCGTAATACATACGCGCTGCTATACGTAATACTTTTTGATGTCGCATGCACTGTGCACCGACGTCTGTGGCAAGTCACGCGGCGCATTATCTTTTGTACACGGCCCATTTTAGACTTCCCCCGAGAATCAAATAAATGAAAAAGAACAATAGGTTGTTTTGAAGATTCTGAAATATCTCATTGCTCTAATGCAGTAATCAGAGGGGGCAAGAAAAGAAGAGCAGTCAAATTGACGACCCGTGAAAGCATATTTTCTTTCGTTCAAAACTGCTTCACTGGAAGTGAACAAAGAGTCACAGAACATGCGGTTTGCGCTCTTTCACATTTCCAGAGTAAATGAGGGAAATTCGACCTGAAACCACCTCTTGAATTGAAATGACAACGTCAACAAAGCCCCCATGAACGTGTACGTTCGATTCTCGGTGACAACGAACGTGAAGCTTGCAGTTACGGGGGGGACAACCCCCAACCCCCCCCCCCCCCCGTTGGTGCGCCACTGATATATATATATATATATATATATATATATATATATATATATATATATATATATATATGTGTGTGTGTGTGTGTGTGTGTGTGTGTGTGTGTGTGTGTGTGTGTGTGTGTGTGTGTGTCATTATTTTGTACTAAGAGAAAATAGATGATTCACTTGGAAGTGATCTGTTAGTTGCCTTATACTTCACAGAATCAAATCGTAATGTGCAAAATAGAGAAATAAAGCAACCAAATAAACCCTCAATAAACAACACGTCTGCGTCACGCTGCAAGCTCAAATCCGCGCGAAAGGCCCGTTCTTAGCGACGGTAACTCTTCAGCGTCATAGACCACTATGGTGTACAGCACTACACCGCGAAGGTCTTTCTGAAATATCAGAGACGTAAAAAATGCAGTTTGAATGCTCGCGACGCATGCCGGCTGCGTACTTTCAAACGCGCCGGAGCGGAAAAAGTCGGCCCACAGGACCCCTGCCGTCACCTCGCGGAGAAAAGTAACAACTCGAGCGCTTTCGTGCAACGCGCGACGCATTGCGGCGCCGTTTGGCCGCCTCACCTATTCCAGCTAGGGTAGAGTGCCCTAGAATAGGGGGAGTGTCCAAAGCGCCGGCTCCCGCGCGGGCCTTTTGCGGTGAACTGCCGCGCCGCGCCGCTGCTGCGCCGGACCCGTGGTGCAGGGTGGCGGAAAAAAGGCAAAATGGTTAGAGATTGAGGAGCAGTTAAACAAAGAACAGATAGGCGTTTATGCGGTTACAGAAACACACCTTAGAGACTTGGAAGAGCCACCACATATTGAAAATTATGTTTGGGAAGGGTGCAACAGGATCATATCAGAAAGGAAAGGTGGGGGTGTAGGAATGCTAATTCACCGCGGCGCCAAATGGGTTAGAGTGAAACAGACATGTTCAGAGCACCTCTGGGTTTTGGGCACAGTAGGTGGAAAGAAAACGTGGCTAGGGGTTGCCTACTTGTGGACGGGAAATAACTGCAGAGAAAAGAATCAGGAGATAGTGGATTGCATGAGTGAGGACTGAGGATATTAATGAATTTGGTAATGGGGCCGAAATCATCCTTCTAGGGGACATGAATGCCCACATACGCGACCTTGACGGATATTCAGACACCAATGGGAAGTTATTACTAGATCTCTGCGAGCAACATAGCTAGTCTGGAGATCGTTAACACGGGGCCTAAATGTGACGGCCAGATCACGTGGGAAGTCGGAAACAAACAGTCAAGTATTGATTATTGTCTCATGTCTGAAGGAATTTATCACAAACTGAGAGAAATGAGAATAGACGAGGAAGGGATTAAAAGCTTGGGTAGTGATCATAAACGAATAACATTACAAATGGGATATAAAACTGGAAATGAGAGCATAGAATCAAAGTCTGGCACCTCGTATTTAAATGACAAACAAATAATAAATATCGCCACAAGAGTCGAGGAAGAAGTAGGCAAAATACCAGGCAAGGACTGGGAGTACAGTGAGCTATTAGATCTAATGACGAAAGAGATAGGGAGAGAGAAGAAAACTATTTGCTGGAAAGGAAAGAGGAAGCCAAAAAGTTGGTGGAACAAGGAAATCCGGGAAGCGATCGAGAAGCGGCGTGAAGCATCGCGGAATCATAGAAGGGCAAAAAAGGACAAGCGACCGCAGGACGAAGTCAACGAAATATGGGAAATATATCTAGAGAAAAAATCCATTGTACAGAAATTGGTCGAGGCAAAAATTAAAGGCGAAAGTGAACGCTGGGTGACAGAGATTCACGAAAAGGAGGAGGCCGCACCTAGGATATTTTGGAGCCACATAGAGGCGCTAGGTAGGAAGTCTGTCACAACGCAAGAACATATTCTCGATGAAGGAGGAAATCAATTGGAAGGGTACGAAGCGCTAGGTTACATTCGAAAGGTAACAGCCGATTCGTTTAAAAAGAGCGTCCAGGGGATGTCCCCGGTGAGTAAAAGTGTGGCGGAGAGAGCAACCGAGAAAGAGCTAGTGCTGGAGAATTTCAATTGGAAAAAGGCTGAAGGAAAAATTCCAAAGCGCACTGCCGCGGGTTTAGATGGGATTCCCGTTAGCCTCATTAACGAACTAGGAAATAGCACTAAAGAAGCACTGCTGAAAGCTGTAGAAAAATGCTTAAAGGACAGGCAAATACCGGATAGTTGGCGAAAAGGTAGAATGAACTTAATCTATAAAGGCAAGGGAGAAAAGGATAACATTCGCTCGTATAGACCACTAACCATTACATCGATACTATACAGGTTGGCGATGCAAGCAGTAAAAATGAAAATAGAAAAGTGGGCAGAAGACAACGATATTTTGGGACAACTCCAGAATGGATTTCGAGTCGACAGGCGGTTGGACGATAACCTGTTTGTTCTCACTCAGTGTACAGAAATATCTAAAATAGAAAATAGGCCCTTGTACATGGCTTTTCTAGACATCACTGGGGCGTACGACAACGTTAATCACGAAGTTTTGTGGGGTATATTGAAAGGAATGGGCATAGGCGACGACTGTATACAGCTTTTGAGGGAGATATACCGAGAAAATACAGTTTGCATAGAATGTGTTAAATGTGCGGCCTAACGGCGCACATTTAACACAAATATACAAAACAAATATTATGCCTTAAGGGCAAGTCTATGTCGCAAATAGAAAAAAAAAATAGAATGGGAAGGAATGAGTAGCAAAGAGAACGTTGAGATTAGCAAGGGGCTGAGACAGGGATGTCCTTTGTCTCCGCTGTTATTCATGCTGTACATGGTGAATATGGAAAAAGCGCTAGAAGGTAGCAACTTTGGTTTTATTCTGTCACACAAACAGGGCGGCGTGATGACTGAGCAGAAGCTTCCAGGATTATTTTATGCTGACGATATTGTCTTATTTGCTGACAGTCGAGATGATCTACAGCAGCTGGCGGATATATGCGGAAGGGAAGGGGAAGTTCTAGGACTAGGATTTAGTGTAACAAAATGTGGATTGATGGTATTCAATGACCCTTGTGATCAGGCGGTGTCAATACAGGGCCAAGAAATACCGAGGGTGAGCGAATACAAGTACCTCGGAGTATGGATAAATGAGGGTGACAGGTACATGGAGGTACAGGAAAAAGCCTCAGCAGCAAAAGGAAAGAGGAATGCTGCAATAATGAAGCACAGAGCATTGTGAGGATACAATAGGTACGAGGTGCTTCGAGGTCTGTGGAAAGGGGTAATGGTTCCGGGGCTTACTTTTGGGAACTCAGTGGTGTGCATGAGGGCAGAGGTGCAATCGGGAATGGATATAAATCAAAGGACTGTGGGACGCCTCGCGTTGGGTGCTCACGGGAAGACGACAAATGAGGCTGTAAAGGGCGATATGGGATGGGCAGGTTTTGAGGCGAGGGAGGCTCAGAGCAAAATAAGGTTCGAAGAAAGGCTCAGGAATATGAAGGAGAGTAGGTGGGCAGAGAAGGTGTTCCGTTACTTGTATAGGAAGAGCGTGGACACACAGTGGAGAAAAAGAACTAGGAGGCTCACTAGTAAATATACGGCTGGTAGTGTAAGCAGTATGTCAACAAAGAGCGTTAAGCGAAAAGTCAGAGAGGCGGAGAGGATTTACTGGATGGCAGCTATGGAGAAAAAACCGTCTTTGAGTAACTGCCGAAAGGGCAAAAATGAAATAAGGAGGGAGGCATTTTACGACAATTCAATGGGAAGGGCTTTACTGTTTGAAGCGAGATCGGGTTGCCTTAGAACGGGTAGTTATAAAGCGAGATTCAGTAAAGAAGAAGAACAATGCACGTGCTGCGGGGAAGATCAGGAAACGGCGGAGCATGTTCTGATTGAATGTGGAGACATCCACCCAGGTGTACGTTTGGGCACGAGCCTACATGACGCCTTGGGTTTTAGAGACAATGGAAAGCTGAACACACCCGCGATTGAAATAAGTAAGAGACGGTTAGAGTATTGGTGGCAGAAAACTAGAGAGAAAGGACAAAAATAAATAATGGGAAAAAAATAAGGACATTCTGCCGTAAAGGGCACAGAACGGAGCTGAAAACTTAAGTTTTTTTTTTTCTGGAGTAAAATAGTTTTAATTGAAGTAAAGACACTAGGCCAACGCTAAAAAAAGAGTAAAGGTTTTTTTTTTCTTTTTTTCGAGCCTGGTGGCACACTTTTCACCGCCCCGTTATAAAGGGGACGCTCATAGCATCCATCCATCGTGGGCTTTCCGCGCTCGGGAAGCGCGCGGAAAGCGAGGGGCGTCTGCTACGCGCTGTAGTTTTTTTGCGCTGCGTTTCCACACAGGGCACTTGAAGTCTACTTAACTTTTCCAATGCGTTGCGGAGTGGAGCTTATCCATCTTTAAGCGTTGTGTTAGTGCTGGGGCAACAAGAGAATGCAAAAAATAATGTGTCGAGCGGGCTCAGCGTGGCCTAGTTCTGGTGATAAAATAGTTTTAGTTTAGAGCGCGCAACGGCCTTGCGCACGCAACGGGTGAGAGAGAGCAAGACTGCGCATGCGCTGAACCTAAGAGAGATGCGTGCGTTTGCGCGCGCAAGAGATGCGCACGCTAGATCTCGGCGCTTAGCCCGCTACGGACGTTGCGTACCTTACGGGCGCTTCTCTCGCGAGATCTCGACCGGTCGAGACAAGCAAAATGGCTGCGCCCGACAGCAGCACAAGCGGCACGGCGGTCATGGCAGCGAATAAATCCCGCGTGTATTTCGGAATTGCCCTCGATTTGGAGCTCCTTGCCTACGTGAGTAGCTTGAATCCGTTCGCGGACCCAGTGCAGTGGACAGTGATCGCTGCAAAGATGCAGGAGATATTCGATGTCGTCGAGATTGCAGTCGCCCTTCAAAAGCCACCGCTCTCTGTGAGCATCAAATTGTCTATCCCTTCCAATGGAAGAGTGGCCAAAAGGCGCTGATTCGAAAGGATGCTGGAAGGCATTTTTCCTCCCTCGCTGCTGCTCGCCTCGTAGAAGTCGTACCAACCGTCACCGTTCACCACAGATCACCTCAACAAAATTTGCGCCATCGTAAAATCTTGCCTTGTCTCGTGCCTTGACTTGTGTCAACTATGATCGGCTATTGTAGTTTATTTCTTAGCCACTAGATGGCGCAGAAAAACACGCCGCCTGTTGTGGCCACCCTAAACGGAGCCTACTCAAGTGAGGTGAGGGTGGGCAAGGGATTAAAACAAGGCTGCCCTCTTTCACCCTTACTCTATATGTTGTATACCGCCGGTGTAGAGCGCACAATACTAGCCTCTGGGGTGGGCTTTGTGGTGGAGCGCATAAGCGATGGGCTCAAAGAACAGCTACCCTGCCGGGACTCGTAATCGCTGACTACATTGTGCTGCTGGCGGGAAACAGTGGCGACCTGCAGACCCTCGTTACCAGCTGTGCCGAGGCCATGGCGCCACTGGGACTGCAGTTCAACACGAAGAAATCGGCGGTGGTCAACTTCTTTGGCCCGGGGCTTCCTGGTTTGCTGACACTGCCAGGTGGAGGACTGCTGCCCGAAGCACCTGAGTACCGATACCTCGGGGTGAACTTCTGGGCACAAGTAGATTATACAGCAAACCACGAGAGGCACCTGAGACAAACATGCCAGAGGGCCGGCCAAGTAGTCCGTAGGAGGTGCCTGTGGGGTTTCAACCGCCCCATTATGGTGCGCGAACTATGGAAGGCGGTACACGTGCCGGCGCTGACTTTCGCTAATGCAGTGATTTGCCCCGCTGCGCAGACCCGGGAGTGGCTTGAACGCAGTCAGCGCGCCGTGGGACGACTTGCTCTGGGGTGCCACGGCAACGTTGCCAACGAGGCAGTCCAGGGTGACCTGGGTTGGTCCTGTTTCGAAGCGCGGGAAGCTCGGAGCAAGCTGTCCTACGAAGGCAGGTTGCGCCTGATGCAGCCACATCACTGGGCACGGCGAATATTTGATTATGTTCACCGCAGGCGCAACGGCATCCGCACCAGATGGTCGAAAAGACTGCAGCACCTCAGCAGGAAATACGGCTTCTATACGAGCCCTGTGCAGGAGGACACCGAGCGTAAGTGGTCCAAAGCAGTTAAGACCCAAGTGCGAATGACGGAAGCTGACACTTGGCGGCGAGACATGGAGGAGAAGAGAACGCTGAGGATCTACAGGGAATCCAAACAGGAGATCCATGTCGAACCCTTATTCGACAATAGTGTAGCCAGCAGCCTCCTCTTCGAAGCACGAGCCGGCGCTTTGATGACAGCGTGGGAGATGCAATGTGCCGTGTATGTGGTGCCGACGAGGAGACAATCGAACACTTGGTCATGAACTGCGAGGGCCTCACAACAGCACCTACAGATGGCACCACCTTACAGCAGGCGATTGGCTTCTCGCCCAACGACGCTCCTGATGGTGGCGGAGTGGCTACGACCAAGAAGCGACTCAGTGAGTGGTGGACAAAGGTGCGCGCACACTGACATGTCGAAGCTCTCCTCGTCGAACATGTGCATGTACAGTGGTGGTCAGATGTGTGTGTAGCCACTTATGTGTACGCGCTATCGTTTTCTTTCTTTTTTTATGTCCTTAGGCCAGGGCATCGGTTGATGCCCGCCCGTTACAAAGGGTGAGGCCATAAATCCAATCCAAATCCAAGACGAAGGTGCTGACGCCTAGACGCAGTCCACGTTTCGGTTGTTGCGTACGCTAAACTAAAAATGTAGGAGACAGCCTCAACTCTAACGTACGCAGCGCGCTGGCCGTTGCGTACGTACAGGTTTGCGCGCGCTAAACAAACTCTCTATTAGACGGGTAAAGCAAGGCTCGATCTTTTGTTCCGCAGACATGTGTAATCAGCTGCTGTGAGCTGAGAATCACGTTTGTTTTCTGGCGTTCGCTTGTAACATGAAGTAAGGCATATACGATGTCGCACTGTTATCATTTCATTTACTTTGGTTTGTCTTATTTTTTTTAAGGCTGTCTTAGCTAGCTGCCTCATCAAACACGAAAATTGACCGTCGCCGTCCCGCGTCGCCAGCACGAGTGATGCACAAAATCATCACGTGACGACGTCATAGTGACGTTACCAATTTGTGATGTCACTATGACGTCATCGAAGCGTCATTGAACGTGACGTCATATGATGACGCTATCATATGACATCGTCGCTTTGCATTGACTCCGTGATCTGGGGCCGATCACGGAGGCAATGTGAAAGCAGGCGAGGTGCAGAAAGCTTGCAATGCCTCCGATCCTGTGGGCAGTCCGAAACTACGTTACGTGCAGAAACCTTTCGGAGAGGAGCGGGGGAAGATCAATGCATCGACTGACGAAACAGAAGATAGCATCGACTGACGACCACGTTCTTATCACCAGACGGAGACAAATCGCCAGACCACACATCGTCAGAATTATTTCTGGCTGGAGAAAACGGGGTTCCGCGCCACACGCCATATTATTATTATTGTTAGTCGTTACACAAAGATCAAGTATGTCAAGTTAGCGATGCCATGACCTATCGGTCATGTTAGGCATACTTTCGTGCCCCTCCATGCCAATTTTCGTGTATATCAAGTGAATGAGACGCGAGTTACGCGCGTATAATTTCTTGCTTTTGTGCCGCGGCCACGCCGACGGACATATGGCTTCGCATGAAAAGGCTTGAAACAACAGAGTGCGGGAGGCAGCCTTGTAAAACAGATCGAACGCACGAAATAAAAGAAAGGATATGAAGGGTGCAAACGCGTTAGCAAGAGCTACCCATTGTGCATATCTGCTACGTTCTCTTGGTTATCTCCATTTTATTCTCTCCTGCAGCACGTTTACGTTCGTCATTCCACACCAAAGTAAATTAAGCGCCTTCTCTCACGATGAAGTGCGCGCTGAATGCGGTCCTCAAACAGCTGCGTAAGTGTAGACCATTGAGGTGACAAACCAGCTGAAAGGAAATATACAAAATCCCCATTCCTCAACGCCCAAACGCATTCTCTGTGCGATGAGTCGCTGCAGTATTATGTTGCAGTGACGCAGTATTAAATATTGCTCAAATTTATGCAATTTTGGCTAATAGCGGCCAAAATAGGCGCGGAGCAGACGCTCGCCGCTTTGCCGCGACTACCGCCGCGGAGAAAGTCCACGGGTTCGGCACAGCAGCGCCGCGGCGCGGGTGTTCACCGCAAAAGGCCCTATTCTAGGTCGCTCTACTCCAGCTTTCGCTGGTGCGAGTTCCGCGCAGGCCTGGCGTTTCATTTAATTTTCTCTAAAAAAATAATAATAAAAAGCACCGTCTATAATTGCACAACGACCGAAATGCCGGGCACAGTGCAAGCCGTTTCCTCTACGGTTCTTGGTTGCCCACGTCGTCTTGCTCTTTTCTTCCCTACAGGACATCGTATGGTCATGGCACATATCTACCACAATCACAATACGTCCCACGAAGCATAGGCGGAGAGTTTTCATTTTACCGGAGAGGGCGGGGGCCCGACTTGCTCTTCCACATTTCTCTCTCACTCTCCTTACACACACACACACAAACACACACACACACATATATATATATATATATATATATGTATATATATATATATATATATATATATATGTATATATATATATATATATATATATATATATATATATATATATATATATATATATATATATATATATTGTCGTACGACGGTTTATTAACAACGTACTGATGACTTGTGCAGTCTAAGTAGCGCCGGTCCAACAGGAACGCAGTCCACGCGCACAGCAACAGACGATCGAGCGAGGCTTCTTCTTCCTCTTCACTACAATTGCCCCCGGGAGAGAAGATGAGCCATCCTGGCGTCTTAAGGCGTAGGCAGCATCAAGGGGTCATAGTATGGTTTAAGTCTGCTGACATGAACCGTGTCACGACCGCGATGTCAAGGGTTCAACAATGTAGTTGACAGGGGACGTGCGGCCTTTGATGCGGTAGGGGCCATCGTAGCGCGCAAGAAACTTGTTTGAAAGCCCAGGGCTGTGAGGTGGGATCCACAACCAAACAAGAGAACCAGTCGGGAAGTCTGGCGTAGACGCGTCGTTGTCATGTCGCAGTTTTTCGCGACCTTGAGCGGCGGTTGTAAGTTTACGAGCGAGCTGCCTGCAGTCCTCTGCGTATCTCGCCGCTTCAGACACCGGCGTGCATTCGGAAGCGTCGGGTCGGTATGGAAGCAATGTGTCCATGGTGCAAGAGGGCTCCCGTCCGTACAACAAGAAAAACGGCAAAAAGCCTGTGGTAGCTTGTGAGGCAGTATTGTACGCGTAAGTGACATATGGCAAAACAGCGTCCCAGTTACTGTGATCCGACGCGACGTACATAGTGATCATGTCACCGAGTGTGCGGTTGAACCTCTCCGTCAAGCCGTTCGTTTGCGGGTGGTAGGCTGTAGACTTGCGGTGAACGATGCTGCATTCAGCGAGAAGGGCTTGTATCACGTCGGAGAGGAAGACGCGCCCTCTGTCGCTGAGCAGTTCTCGTGGTGCTCCATGTCGCAGGACGAAATTCCGCAGAATGAATATTGCAACCTCTCGAGCGCTGGCGGCTGGGAGTGCTGCAGGCTCTGCATAGCGCGTCAGATGATCGACGCCGACAATTATCCATCTGTTACCCAAGGAACTGCAGGGAAGTGGGCCGTATAGGTCTATGCCGACGCGATCAAAGGGACGAGCAGGGCAGGGTAGCGGCTGTAACTCGCCGGAAGGGCGTTGGTGAACTTTACGCCGCTGGCACGCCGTGCAAGCGCGAATATACTGGCAGACAAAGTGATACATTCCCCGCAAGTAGAAACGTTGCCTTAGCCGAGTATACGTTTTCAGAACGCCGGCGTGACCATGGTGAGGAGCAGCATGGAAGTAAGCGCAAATGTCAGACCGCATGTGCCGTGGTATCACGAGCAGCCATTTGCGACCATCAGGCATGTAATTTCTGCGGTAAAGAATGTTGTCGCGCACAGTGAAGTGAGCGGCTTGGCGACGAAGCGTTCTAGAAGCTGTGGCCGATGGATCCTGTAGGAAGTTTAGGATAGTTGAAAGCAGGGGATCCTTTCGCTGTTCAACCGGCATATTCGTGACGTCGATGGTTGACATAGTTTCGAAGAGCGTTGATGGGGAAGCTACATCCGAAGGTATCGGCGATCGAGATAGCGCATCGGCGTCAGAGTGCTTCCTGCCCGATCTGTAAACAACGCGAACGTCATACTCTTGTAAGCGAAGCGCCCATCGGCCGAGACGACCTGACGGATCTTTCAGCGAAGAAAGCCAGCAAAGGGCGTGGTGGTCGGTAACAACGTCGAAAGGACGACCATATATGTATGGACGGAATTTGCCGAGAGCCCAAATGATGGCCAAACACTCTTTTTCTGTCACAGAATAGTTCGCCTCGGCCTTTTTCAAAGTGCGACTGGCATAGGCGACGACGTACTCGTCGTAGCCGTCTTTCCGCTGAGCTAGGACTGCACCAAGCCCGATGCCGCTAGCGTCGGTATGGATCTCCGTAGGTGCTGTGGGGTCGTAATGTCGAAGGATAGGCGGGGAAGTGAGTAGGCGACGCAGTTGCTTGAAGGCTTCGTCGCACGAGGTTGACCAAGCGGACATACCGTTACTAGCCGTAAGCAAATTCGTCAGTGGTGCTATGATGGTTGCAAAATTACGTACAAAGCGCCGGAAATACGAGCAGAGGCCTACAAAGCTGCGAAGCGCCTTAAGGGTTGTGGGCTTGGGAAACTCGGCGACGGCGCGAAGCTTGGCTGGGTCAGGAAGCACACCATCCTTCGATACAACGTGTCCCAATATTGTTAGCTTGCGGGCGGCGAAACGGCACTTTTTGATGTTGAGCTGGAGGCCGGCAGTGGTGAGGCAGGTCAGTATCTCACGCAAGCGAACAAGGTGCGTCGGAAAATCTGATGAAAACACGACGATGTCGTCAAGATAGCACAGACATGTTTTCCACTTGTAGTTACGAAGGACGGTGTCCATCATGCGCTCGAAAGTAGCGGGCGCATTGCAGAGCCCAAAAGGCATTACGGTAAATGCGTATAAGCCATCGGGCGTCACAAAAGCTGTCTTCTCGCAGTCACCTTCAGCCATCGGCACTTGCCAATACCCAGAGCGAAGATCTAAAGAAGAGTAGTACTCCGCTCCTTGCAAGCAGTCGAGTGCGTCATCTATACGAGGCAGCGGGTAGACGTCTTTACGAGTGATCTTATTTAGCCGACGGTAATCCACACAGAAGCGTATTGACCCATCCTTCTTGCGTACTAGCACCACAGGTGACGCCCAAGGACTGTGGGAAGGGCGAATGACGCCACGCTGCAGCATTTCATCGACTTGCTCGTTAATCACCTTACGCTCGGCTGCCGACACACGGTATGGTCGCTGCCGTAATGGAGGATGAGAACCTGTGTGGACGCTGTGACTGACGTTCTCCGTACGGTCCAAGCGCGTTTGATCGCAATCAAACGATGAGCGAAAATTCTGCAGAAGCTCGAGTACTTGCATGCGGTACGGAGGTGGCAGGTCGGCATCCAAGACAGATTCCAAGATGTCTGATGAAGGCGAAGTTGATGATGATGCAGAAGACGTGCGCTTAACGGGAGAAGTAAGGGCGTCGAGCTCATAACAAGGCGTGTCATCCGAAGTCTCGATGATGTGAAACGGATCAACAGGATCAACACGACCAAGAAATTCTCCTCGAAGCAAGGTGACGGGGTGCTGAAACGGATTGCACACAAGCATAGCCGATGATCCAGATGCAATAGTCAGGACGGCAAACGGGAGAGGGAGAGCCCTGCGACGCAGAAAAATAGGCGATGGCGTAAAAAGGACGGTAGCATCTGGCGCGGTGGAGCAAGAGACGGGCACAAGCACTGACATTGCGGGTGGTATGTCCGTGTCGGACACAACAGTGAGCTTTTGGGCGGTACTTTTAGAAAGTTCAGGCAATGCGTCGTCAGAGAACGGGAAGAGCGCCACCTCGGCCCGTGCACAGTCGATGATGGCACGATGCTGAGACAAGAAGTCCCAGCCGAGGATGATGTCGTGTGAGCAAGAAGAGAGCACAAGGAATTCGACGATATAGAGCGCGCCGTCAATAACCACCCTAGCGGTACATGCAGCAACCGGTGCTACGTGCTGCGTACTTGCGGTGCGCAGTAGCATGCCGGAGAACGGCGTTGTGACCTTACGTAATTTTCGAATAAAGTTCTCGTCCATGACTGAAATCGGAGCCCCAGTGTCAATAAGCGCAGTTGCGGCAGTTCCTTCTACTATGACGTCGAGTAAAGTGCGTGGTGACTGTGCAGGCCTTGTAGAAGTCGCGCAGCTGGCAGTTCGTGCCTGCGGAACTGCAGCAACTAGTTTCCCTCGCTAGGTGACTGCCGACTACGTAAGGGTGAAGGCGAGCGACGACGGGGTGACGGGGAGCGATGGTTGCTGAAAGGTCGTCGTGGAGGCGGCGAAACGTCGGAGCTGAGGCGCGTCGCATGGTCGCCTGTAGCGTATGGGTAGCCGTATCCGGGCGTTGCGGCAGCTTGACGAGCAGGTGACATGCGACGGTTGCAGAAGCGCGCCACATGCCCGGCGAAACCGCAAGCGAAGCATATGGGCCGGTTGTCGCGTGTGCGCCAGGGATTCTGAGCATATTGACTCCGAGTTGGCATTGGAGGAGGCGCAGGAGGCTGGGCTGTTCGCGGGTACATTGCTTCAGAGAAGGCGAATGTCGGCGGCGGAGGTCGCGCCGCGACCGCGGCATAGGTCAGAGGTGCTGCTACAGGCAAACATGGCTGGGTCACATGGCTGGGGCAACATGGGCTGGGTCAACATGGCTGGGTCAGGTACCGATTCGGCAAGCTGCTCGCGGATGGCCCTCCTAATGGGAGTAGCCAGCGATGCGTCAGGTTGTAGGGATCGATCGCCCAGAGGCAGCATAGAGAGCTGGCGCGCCACCTCCTCCCGAATAAAGTCTTTGATTTGGCTAGAGAGTGATGTAGCGGGTGACGGGTGGGAGGCTAACGTGAGGCTCGAGAGTGGTTCGGTAGCTGCGACAGCGCTGCGTGCAAGGACCCTTTGTCGACGCAGCTCATCGAAACTCTGGCAAAGAGTAACGACGTCCGCGACAGAAGCAGGGTTCCGCGCGAGAAGCATCTGAAATGCCTCGTCCTCGATGCCTTTGAGGATATGTTTAACTTTCTCCTCCTCGCTCATGGAGGCATTGACGCGGGAGCAAATATTTACTACATCCTCGATGTAGCTCGTATACGTCTCACCGGGCTGTTGAGCACGCTGGCGTAGACGTTGTTCAGCGCGCAGCTTTCGTAGAGTCGGGCGGCCGAAGACTTCTGCGATCGCTGTCTTGAACTCAGGCCAGGTATGGATCTCGCGCTCGTGATTGTGAAACCAGAGGTTGGCGACGTCAGAAAGATAGAACATGACGACACGGAGTTTGGCCGGGTCATCCCAGTTGTTGGTCTCACTGACGCGCTCATATCTGGAAAGCCAACCTTCCACGTCAGCCTCACCGGTTCCGCTAAAGATAGGAGGGTCACGGTACCGCTGAATGGCGCCGCTGGAGCTGGAAGCTGCGGCGTCGGGCTGACTGGTGGCAATGTCGGTCATTGCAGCGGTTGAAGCAGCGGGCAACGTTCGGTTACGAAGTTCCAGGTTGAGGTCAGGGATTGCAGCAACCTCCACCAGATGTCGTACGACGGTTTATTAACAACGTACTGATGACTTGTACAGTCTAAGTAGCGCCGCTCCAACAGGAACGCAGTCCACGCGCACAGCAACAGACGATCGAGCGAGGCTTCTTCTTCCTCTTCACTACAATATATATATATATATATATATATATATATATATATATATATATATATATATATTGATGCAAGCCATGAAACAGTCTTTAAACTACGCGCGCCCTCCCAGCGGACAACGGCGCCTTCGCCGCACGCGATCGGATCGCGTGAGATTGTGACCAAGAGAGAGAGGAAGAAGAAGTGAGGAGCCGCTCGATCAAGAGGGAGAACGCTTCTTGTTTTTGACAAGTTAGCCCTCAATAAATAGTTCTCACAAGACTACCTGAATTGTTCGTTACAATTCTGGTGGAGGTGCTGGGTATGATCTCAAGCCCTGTTCGAGTTAGAGACGGAAGCCCTGAGCCACGCCGACTGGGACCCAACGAGCTCACGCCTGTCCACCAGCGCACCAGCCGTCGTCTGCGTGGTGAGCCACCCGAATTTCCTCTTTTGCGGGAGCCTGCTACCGGCTGTCTGCGGCGGCAGTACCGAAATGACATCCCCAGTCGCCGCAACCCACGTCATCGTTGATCAGCCGCGGACGCCCGAGCCTTTCCATGGCGATACGTATGAAGACGCCGAGGATTGGCTTGAAGGATTTGAGCGCGTCGCCGACTGCAATGGATGGGCGGAAGACCGCAAGCTGCGCCGCGTTTATTTCGCGTTGCAAGACAGTGCACGAACATGGTTTGAAAACCATGAAGGAGCTTTCCGGTCATGGGACGATTTCCGGCGGGAGCTGCTGACCACATTCCCGAGCACGGACCGCCGGGAAAGAGCTGAGGCCGCTCTGCAAGCGAGAAGCCAGCGGAACAACGAAAGTGTGGCAATGTACGTCGAAGATATGTCCCGCTTGTTTCGTCGCGCTGACCCGAGCATGAGCGAGGACAAGAAGCTTCGGCATCTGATGCGTGGTGTGAAGCAGGAGCTCTTTGCCGGTTTGGTGCGGAGCCCTCCACGTACCGTCGCGGAATTCCGCTGCGAGGCGACAACTATGGAAAAGACGCTCCAGCAGCGAGCAAGGCTCTATAACCGAGAAGTAAACGCCGCATCTGTGGAAGGGGTGCCCGCAGTGTTCGGGAACAGCATCGATGTCTTGCGAGAACTCGTACGATCTGTAGTTCGAGAAGAGCTCCAGAGGCAGCAGCTAAACAGCAACCCAACTACAATCTCCTCGTTGGCAGAAGTGGTTCGCGAAGAAGTTAGGCAAGCAGTCCGGGAGCAGCAGCCCCAAGCACAGCCTCAAGCGTCGTTACCGGTGCAGCCAGCGATCTCGTATGCCGAGGTACTCAGAGGAACACCTGGACGTACCTTCGTCACGGCAACTACACATCTACCCGAACCTCGGTTCACGCCGCCCCCACCTGAGATGAGAGTCCGGAAGGCTGACATATGGCGCACTCCCGATCGAATCCCGCTTTGCTATCACTGCGGCGAAGCTGGCCACCTGTACCGGATGTGCGAATACCGCCGAGCGGGACTTCGGGGTTTCTCCGTAAACGCTCCTTGCCCAAGAAACGGAGAACGCCCTTTTGCGATCCAGGAGTACTTGTCGACGCGTCAAAGCCTTCACACCTCACAACAGCATCAGCCTCGCTCAACAGCACCACTGAGGTATAGATCACCAAGCCCGCGTCCATCTTCAAGTTCCCCAAGGCGACGTTCCCAAAGCCCGCTTCGGGAAAACTAAAATCGGCGACCTGTGGAGGTAAGGCCGCTGCCGACACAACAGAACCTCCAACGCTGATTTCGGGATATGACGACGGACACGAGCACGGGTGCAGAAACAGTAACGTTGCTTCCGATTTGTGTGTGCTTATAGACGGCTGTGAAATTACTGCTTTAGTGGACACAGGTGCAGACAATTCAGTTATGAGTAGAGAGCTTGCCAGAAAACTGAAAAAAGTGTTGACTCCTTGGACAGGACCGCAAGTGCGAACGGCAGGAGGACACCTGATCGACCCAGCCGGCAGGTGTACTTCTAGAATTGGAATACGTGGCTTCACGTACGTCGCCAGCTTCATTGTCCTGTCGGAATGCTCAAGGGATTTAATTATTGAAATGGACTTTTTGCAGGCGAACGGTGCAGTTATAAATTTGCAGGAAGCGTCCGTGTCCTTCTCCACGAAGCGCGCCATTGCGACATTCGAATGTGAAGAGCAATACGACGCGCTCCAGATTGTGGATGATGACGTAACGGTACCCCCAAGATCCAGTGTAGCTGTCACCGTAAGAAGCAACGTATTCAGCGACTATGAAGGAATGGCGGACAGCAACACTAGGCTTCTCCTCGAAAAAGGGATCTGTATGGCACGAGGTCTTGTTCAGCTGCGTAATGGGTGCACGAATGTCTTTTTGACTAATTTCGGAAACGAGGTGCAGCACATGGCGAAGGGAACCGTCATCGCCCGCCTGAACGACTATGTTGAGATTACAGATTTGGGCTCTTCTGATATGGCACCACTCAATTCTGACAACGTAAACTGCATACTCGCATCCATCAGCATCGACACAGCCTTATCACCGGACCAGAAAAGGCAAATCGAGAGCCTTGTACGAGAATTCGCCTCCTGTTTCTCAACGTCATCAAAAGTCCAGAGGACATCTATCGCCAAACACCGCATCATAGTTGAGGACTCGGTGAGGCCTATTTGCCAGCACCCCTACCGAGTGTCACCAAGAGAGAGAGAGATCATCAGAAGCCAAGTTGAAGAAATGCTTCGAGACGACGTCATACAACCGTCAGCCAGCCCGTGGGCGTCGCCTGTGGTGCTAGTAAAGAAGAAGGACCACACTTTGCGCTTTTGCGTAGATTACAGAAAGTTGAACGTCGTCACGAAGCGGGATGTCTATCCGCTCCCAAGGATCGACGACACTCTTGACAGATTACGGGATGCGAAATTCTTTTCCTCTTTGGACCTCAAGAGTGGATACTGGCAGATAGAGGTGGACGAAAGAGACCGCGAGAAAACAGCGTTCGTCACTCCAGATGGGCTGTACGAGTTCAAGGTACTCCCGTTCGGCCTCTGTTCCGCACCTGCCACGTTTCAGCGGATGATGGACACTGTACTATCCGGGTTAAAATGGCAGACCTGTCTCGTTTATCTCGACGACGTCGTAATCTTTTCAACCACCTTCGATCAGCATGTGGAACGACTACGAACTGTTCTCAAGGCCGTTAGTTCAGCAGGGCTAACGATAAAGCCACAAAAGTGCCATTTTGGTTTCCGCGAACTCCTTTTCCTGGGCCATGTGGTTAGTTCTGAAGGCATCCGCCCTGACCCTGAGAAGACTGCAGCAGTAGGCAAGTTCCCAAGACCCACGGATAAAAAGGCTGTCAGGCGGTTTTTAGGGCTTTGTGCCTATTACAGACGCTTCGTAAAAAATTTTTCCAAGATTGCCGAACCGCTAACACGTCTGACAAAGGAAGATGTGCCTTTCGTATGGACGAGTGAGCAAGATACTGCATTCCATGAACTACGACAACGGCTTCAAAGCGACCCGGTTCTTGCACACTTTGATGACGAAGCGGAGACAGACATACACACGGACGCAAGTAACTTGGGACTCGGTGCCGTCGTCGTTCAATGGCAAAACGGAGAGGAGCGAGTGATTGCTTACGCTAGCCGCACTCTTTCGAAGGCGGAAACTAACTATTCGGCGACAGAAAAAGAATGTCTCGCGGTTATTTGGGCCATAGGAAAATTCCGACCATACCTATACGGTAGACCATTTCGAGCAGTGAGCGACCATCACTCGCTGTGCTGGCTCGCGAATCTCAAGGACCCGTCTGGGCGACTTGCAAGATGGAGCCTGAGGCTGCAGGAGTACGACGTAACCGTAGTATACAAGTCTGGCCGCAAGCACAGTGACGCTGACTGCTTGTCACGAGCACCTATCGGATCTGCGCCTGCGGAAGATGCAGATGACTGTCCGTTTCTTGGAGCCGTCACCACATCAGAAATGGCTCAACATCAACAGTCTGACGATGATTTACTTCTGCTCATCAGGTATCTGCAAGGACACCCTGTCCGTGTTCCACGAGTTTTCACACGGGGATTGTCATCGTATTTGATGAGAAATAACGTCCTGTACAAGAGAAATTTTGAGCACAGCACCGAGAAATTCCTACTTGTCATCCCTTCGAACTTGCGCTCCGAAATCTTGGAAGCCTGTCACGATGACCCCTCATCAGGACACCTCGGAGTGAGTCGAACATTCGCTCGCATTCGTGCCAAGTACTACTGGCCAAAATTACTGCATTCGGTACAGCATTATGTCAGAACTTGTCGGGATTGCCAACGGCGCAAGACGCCTCCACTAAAACCGGCCGGCTTCCTTCAACCAATAGAACCCCCAGAGGCCCCGTTCGAACAAGTAGGAATGGATCTGCTTGGTCCATTTCCGACATCATCTTTAGGAAAAAGATGGATTATAGTAGCGACAGATTACTTAACCCGATATGCCGAGACAGCCTCTTTGATCAGGGGGACAGCCATCGAAGTAGCAGAATTCTTCGTCACTTCCATAGTACTACGACATGGTGCCCCTAAAGTTGTTATTACAGACCGAGGAACTGCATTTACAGCCGATTTGACGCAGTCCATAATGAAGCTTACCCACACTTGCCACAGGAAAACAACAGCTTATCACCCGCAAACGAATGGGCTGACCGAGCGCCTCAAGAGAACGCTGACCGATATGTTGTCAATTTACGTAGACTTGGAACACCGTACATGGGACAGGATACTACCGTATGCCACATTCGCTTATAATACCGCATTGCAAGAGACTACCCAAGTGACGCCCTTCCAGCTTGTTTATGGCCGAACAGTCACCACGCCTCTGGATGCAATGCTGCCCGTAAACGACAATGCTGAACACAAACTTGACATCAGCGATTTTACCCAGAGGGCTGAAGAAGCACGTCAGCTGGCACGACACCGCATTCGACAACAGCAGCGCATCGATGCGGACCGATACAACTTGCGGCGAAGAGAAGTCGAGTATGCACCAGGTGACCGAGTATGGATATGGACTCCCGTGCGAACCCCTGGCCTCTCCGAAAAGCTTCTTCGTCGTTATTTCGGTCCTTACCGAGTACTCCGCCGAATTAGCCCCTTGAACTACGAGGTTACGCCAGAAGGACAAGGGAGTTCATCAAGGTGCCGACGTCGCACAGAAACTGTACATGTGGTCAGAATGAAGCCATATTACGACCGGCAGTGAACATTCTCTACTTTGTGCCGAATACCACTATCACCGACGCAGATAACGCCTAACACCGTGTCAACACCCTCGCCGCCATACGCATCGGGACGATGCGTTTGGAGGGGGAATAATGATGCAAGCCATGAAACAGTCTTTAAACTACGCGCGCCCTCCCAGCGGACAACGGCGCCTTCGCCGCACGCGATCGGATCGCGTGAGATTGTGACCAGGAGAGAGAGGAAGAAGAAGTGAGGAGCCGCTCGATCAAGAGGGAGAACGCTTCTTGTTTTTGACAAGTTAGCCCTCAATAAATAGTTCTCACAAGACTACCTGAATTGTTCGTTACAATATATATATATATATATATATATATATATATATATATATATATATATATATATATATATATATATATATATATATATATATATATATTGTGATGAAGAAGAAGTGCACCCTGAAGAGCTAGCTACACAGTCGTATCGTCAGCGCTACACAGGAGCGGCTCGTGCTGAACGTTGTTGCTGTTTGCGCTGGCTAGGCTTACGGTTCTACACTGTCATATTACAGTTTCTCTTGTCCACGCCGTGTCTCAGCTCTTTATTATAATTGGTGGAGGTTGCTAGGTCTTCTGACAATCCTGGAGTTGCGCAACCGGACTCTACCTGCCGCCATGACCACCGAAACTCACACAAGCCCGCCGCTACCTGCTCCGCAGGCCACCGCATGCTCCGGCGCGGTTCGTCAGCGGGACCCTCCAATATTCAGCGGCACTGATGACCACGACGTCGACGACTGGCTGTCTACCTATGAACTTGTGAGTGTCCTCAACAAATGGGACGACGCCATGAAACTGGCCACTGTCGGTATTTACCTCGCCGGCATTGCTCACTTGTGGCTTCGGAACCATCAATCCGACGTTCCCACCTGGACCGCGTTCAAGGCTAAGTTCAGCGAAGTCTTCGGCCGTCCTGCTGTCCGCAAGCTTCGCGCGGAACAGCGCCTGCAGTCGCGCTCTCAACAACCTGGCGAGACCTTTACCAGCTATATTGAGGACGTCATCGACCTGTGCAAACGCGTCGATGCGACCATGGCCGAGGCGGACAGAATCAAGCACATCTTGAAGGTCATCGACGAGGACGCATTCCAGATGCTGATTTCGAAGGGCCCGGGTACTGTCGCCCAAGTCATTGAGCTGTGCCAAAGCTATGACGAGCTCCGCCGGCAACGCCTCGTCACCCGCCGTCCTGTCCAACATCAGGAATCGTTGTCCGGCTTAACTCCCTCGCAAGATCCCGTACTTCTCTCGCAGATTCAAGCTTTTGTGCGCGAGGAAGTTGCTCGTCAGCTCTCACTAATCCCCAACCTGCCGGAGCGAAGTACGCCGCTCAATCCCGCACTACAACGCCTCATACATATATATATACATATATACATATATATATACATATATACATGTATATATGTATATACATATGTGGGATGCCGTGTCGATAGAAGGACGCATCCCAACATAAACGTAACAACTGTTTATTAGTGAAGCAGCAGCGGGGTGAGCATACCGACGCTGCGCTCAGTCGGGTAGCGAAGGAAGGAAGGGACACTTCCGAGCTTGGCAGCTTGGTTTTATAGCCACCGTCGGTGACGTAACCCTCCGGTGACGCTGCGGTGGCGCTGTCCCTGATCAGAGGCGTGGTGTAGCATGCAGCCGTGTCACGCCGGGCTAGATAGTGACGAGGCGGAGGCTGCGCCAGTTTGTGCGCAGTGTGTTGCCACATCACCCCCCCCCGCGGAGTGCAGAGCCCTCAGGGTCTGTAGAAATCTGGGAGGCGTACCAGACGTCCAGAGCGTGTCGTGACCGGAGCGGGCTGCGACGTCGGCGGCTGTGGATAGACGCCTGTGGGTGGAGTGGCGCTGCCCGGATCGTTCGCAGCGATGTATGCGGGCTTGAGCCGGTCAATCGAGACGCGGACGTCGTTCCCGTTAAGGCGCAGAGTGAAGTTTTTGTCGTCGCGATGGACGACCAGATAGGGTCCACTATAGGGTGGCTGGAAAGGCCTGCGGACGGTGTCGTCGCGGAGGAAAGCGTGCGTGCACGATGCTAGCTCCTTGAAGACGAAAGGTGTAGGCTTGCAGTGGTGGGCTGCAGGTGACGGGCGTAAGGCGGCGATGGTGCGTCGGAGCCGGGCGACGAAGTCGGTGGGATCTGACGTCGTAGTGCTGGATGGCAGTGCAGCGAGAAATTCCCCTGGGAGACGGAGTGGTTCTCCGTAGACGAGTTCTGCTGGTGTAGCCTGGATGTCCGGTTTGAAGGTGGCGCGAATGCCGAGGATGACGGCTGGGATGGCCTCGAGCCAGGTTGAGTCCGGGTGGCACATAATGGCTGCTTTGAATTGTCGGTGGAACCGCTCGATCATTCCGTTGGCGCAGGGGTGGTAACTGGTGGTCCTCAAGCGTTCGAAACCGATGGTCAGCCCGAGGAGCCTGAAAAGGTGCGACTCGAACTGTCGTCCTTGGTCAGTGGTTACGCGGCGGGGGGAGCCGAAACGGGCAATCCAGCCGGTGAAGAAGGCCGAGGCGACGTCTTCCGCGGCGATTCCCTCGAGGGGCCATGCCTCGGGCCATCGAGTGTACCGATCGATGGCGGTGAGGCAGTAGCGATAGGGTCCAGCCGGAGAAAAGGGTCCTATGATGTCGAGGTGGACGTGCTCAAACCGACCAGAGGGCCGAGGAAATGTTCCGAGTGGTGACGTGACGTGCCTGGTTACTTTAGCGCGTTGGCATTGAATGCAGGAGCGCGCCCAGGTGCGACAATCCCGCTGCATAGAGGGCCAGACATAGCGGTCAGCCACGAGGCGTGTCGAGGCGCGTATGGCTGAGGTTGTGGAGCTGGTTGAAAAGACCACGGCGATGAGACAGGGGCACATAGGGCCTGCTTCGTCCTGTCGACATGTCGCAACAGATTGTGGTTGTCGACCCTGGGATGGGGACTTGTTGCAGCTGAAGTGAGGACCTGCCCTTGAGAAGTTGCTGCAGTTCGGCGTCTGTAGTCTGAGCCTCAGCGAGGACGTCCGCTGTTATCTGCACAGAGCTGATGGCTGCTACACGTGAAAGCGCGTCGGCGACCACGTTGTCTTTCCCGCTGACATGTTGGATGTCGGTGGTGAACTGTGAAATGAACGAGAGTTGGTTCAGCTGTACAGGCGGGAGTTTGTCGCGACGTTGAGAGAAGGCGTAGGTAAGAGGCTTGTGGTCGGTATAGATGGTGCAGTTCTGCGCTTCGAGGATATGGCGAAAGTGTTGCACTGTTTCGTATATCGCCAGAAGTTCTCTGTAGTAGGCTGGCAAACTTGTCGGGGCGGTGGTCGTGGTTTCGTCAGTGGAACTGGCGGTTGAAGGGGTCGTTTTCCGAGCTTCTAGCTTCTTGGAGAAGAACGCCAAGGTATGCCAGGTGTTGTCCACACGTTGCATGAGGGCGGCGCCGATGGCGAAGCTAGATGCGTCCGTGAAGAGTCCCAAGGGAGCGTCTGGCACGGGATGGGTGAGAAGCGTGGCGGTGCAGAGGGCGGCTTTGCAATCTTCGAAAGCTTTCGCTAACGTCGGTGTCCACGTGACGGGTTGGTTCCCTCGTAGGCCAGCCAAAGCATCATGGAGGGAAGCCTGGTAGTCGGCTGCATGTGGCAAGAAACGCCTGTAGAAGTTCAGCATGCCAAGGAAACGGCGAAGGTCTTTAGCGGTGGTGGGTTGAGGGTAACTTTGCAGGTCCGAGATGCGTTGGGGCAAGGGCCGAGTTCCCTCAGATGAAACTTTGTGGCCGAGGAAGCGGACGACGGAAGCGCCTAGCGTGCTTTTTTGGATATTGACGAGTAGACCGTGCTCATCGAGGCGTTGGAACAGCAGACGAAGGTGCCTGTGGTGTTCTTCGGCGTCGCGGGAAAATACCAGTATGTCGTCAAGGTACACGAAGCAGAAGTCGAGGCCGCGGACGACTTCGTCGATGAAGCGCTGAAAGGTTTGTCCAGCGTTCCTCAGGCCGAAGCTCATGAAGGGAAACTCGAACAAGCCAAAAGGAGTGATGATTGCCGTTTTCGGGACGTCATCCGGATTGACGGGTATCTGTGTGTACGCCTTCACCGAGTCTAGCACGGAGAACACGTGGCAGCCATAAATGCGATGGGCGAAGTCCTGTATGTGGTGGACGGGGTACCTGTCCGGGATGGTGCGCGCGTTGAGGGCACGGTAGTCCCCACAGGGCCGCCAGCATTCGGTCTTCTTCGGAACAAGGTGGAGTGGCGAGGCCCATGGACTGTCGGAGCGGCGGGCTATTCCTTCGCGGAGCATGGCCTCGAACTCTGCTTTGGCTATGCGCATGCGGTCCGGGGCAAGGCGACGGGCGCGGCAGAAAACCGGAGGGCCTGATGTGGTGCGGATGTAGTGCACGGTGGTGTGCTGCACTTTGCGTGGCAGTCCGCTGGGGCGCGTCAATCCGGGAAATTCGGCGAGGATGGCGTGGTACGGCGAATGATTGTCAACACTGAGTACCTTGATGCTTGGCTGTTGGGCGGTCGTTCGCTGGCCTGGTGTGGAATGTCCCGTTGTCGCGTCGATGAGGAGGTCGTTGCGGCAGTCTGGAAGGAGGTTGTAGTGGGCCAGAAAGTCTGAGCCGATGATTGGCTCGGCGACGTCGGCGATGACAAAATTCCAGCAAAGGTCACGGCGTAAGTTTCTGAGCTGGATGTGCAGGCGGAGCGAGCCGTACGTCTTGATTGTGGAGCGGTTTGCCGCACTGAGCTCGAAAGACGTAGGCGGACGAGGACCTTGAAGATGGGATCGCGGGTAGCAGCAAATGTCAGAGCCGCTGTCGACAAGGAACCGTTGCTTCGTGATTTGGTCGGTGACGAAGATGCGACGGCCTCCGGGTTGGCAGCTTGCGGCCGTCTCTACGAGCTGCCGTTGGCGTTTTCCGCATGCCCAGCGCAACACGGTGGTCGACATTGCCGGGCTCTGTCCCCGAAACGTTGGTGGTAGTAACACGGGCCATTATCGGGTTGCCGCGACGAAGTGATGTTAAGGTCGCGGCTTTGCGAGTGGCGGCGCTGGTGCATCGGAAGACGTTCCCCCAGGCGTTGTTGAATGGAGGTGAGCTGTCGATCGATGTCGTCGATATGGCGTGCAAGCTCCGCGGTGTTCAGCGATGCGGCGACAGCCTGGGTGGTGGGCGACAGCTGCGGCAAGGAGACTTCGACGACGCGATCAGCGATCTCCGCAAGTTCGTCGAGGGGTAGCCTAACCTGAGCCTGCAGAATTGCCTGGACGTACGGCGGGAGTCGTTGGAGCCAAAGCGCTCGCAGGAAGGAATCCTGGACTTGCAGGTTGCCCGCGAGCGCACGCATGTGGCGCAGGAGCTGCGAAGGTTTGCGCTCGGCAAGCTCTGCGGACTGAAGTTCTCGCACCTTCTGTTCTTCCGAGAGCGACAGGCGGCGGATGAGTGTGGTCTTCAGATGTTCGTAGAGGCTGGCCGTTGGTGGGTTGGCCAGTATATCCCGGACCTCGCTGGCATAACGCGCGTCCAGGTGGGCGACGACGTAATTGTAGCGGGTCCGGTCTTGCGTGATGCCTGCCAGGGAGAACTGGGCCTCGACCTGGGCGAACCAGACCTCGGGCGAGTCCGCCCAAAACGGTGGAAGCTTGACAGCGACACGCCAAGTGTCGTATGAGGCAGCGTGCGGGGTGCCTTCTGCAGGGGCTCTGACATCCTCAGCGGCGCCGGCAGGTACGGCCAGGGGTGCGGAGACGTTGCCGGGATGTTGCTGCTGCAGGGCCTGCAGTTGATGTTGAAGTTCTTGAACGTGTTGGCGAAGAGCGGCAAGCGCTTCCAGGTCGGCCATGGCGGTGCGGTGGGTTCGTTTTCCGGGTCACCAGATGTGGGATGCCGTGTCGATAGAAGGACGCATCCCAACATAAACGTAACAACTGTTTATTAGTGAAGCAGCAGCGGGGTGAGCATACCGACGCTGCGCTCAGTCGGGTAGCGAAGGAAGGAAGGGACACTTCCGAGCTTGGCAGCTTGGTTTTATAGCCACCGTCGGTGACGTAACCCTCCGGTGACGCTGCGGTGGCGCTGTCCCTTATCAGAGGCGTGGTGTAGCATGCAGCCGTGTCACGCCGGGCTAGATAGTGACGAGGCGGAGGCTGCGCCAGTTTGTGCGCAGTGTGTTGCCACACATATATGTATATACATGTATATATGTATATACATGTATACATATATATACATATATACATATATATATATATATATATATATATATATATATATATATATATAGAGAGAGAGAGAGAGAGAGAGAGAGGAGTCCAACTTCCAAATTAAAGAATTTAATGTAATGTAGTCTCTTAGGTGCCCGCGATATCATAATGAAGATCTGTAAGTGGAAGACCCTAGATTTATTTTTCAATTTACACAAAGACATCGATCCACCTCGTAACTCTTGGCTCGAAGGGGAAAAGGTCGCGTAGGCAACCTTTTTCGTTGACTCGTTGACTGCGTCGCATAAAATCGATTCACGCAATGCGTGGGGTTAGGCTTTACTTTGCTAAAAAATGCACCACACAGGAGACAGTAGGCTAACACTATCACGTGAAGCTTTAATTATGTGCCAGTGAGTTCACTTCAAGATGGCCGAAAGTAATTCTGAGATGGTAGCAAATACCATTTGCTACCACTACACCTTGTGCGAAGCTGCGGTTATGAATCTGGATGAGGGAGTTGCTCATTGGTGGCCGATCCTTTAGTAAAACCCTTTACTGATAAATCGAAACTGCGTACAATCTTTTCTCGGCACTTTTATAAGCAGGCATGTCGAAGGGTACCAATATGTAGGCAACCAAGAAATTACCCGTTTTTATATTAACGAATAAGTTTGTGCGAAAGCATTCACTGACTGACTGTGTCGGGATAGCTTTGTATTCTCAGTATCATTTTTGTGTTCTCAAAACCATTCACTATGCGGTTCAAGACCATTAGAGCGCAGCTCTTAGGCGTCCCTTCCTGCGTTGAGCGGCGTCGCCGTTGGCGTCAGCGGCGTAACCGATAGCGCGAACGAGGACGAAAGAGAGCGAACGTGGAGTCTGTCGATATCACGAGATACTGGCCTCTAACCTCGCTTTCTTCCTCTGTCGCGCGCGCTGGCCCCTCGGTCGGAGCTCGTGCGCATGCAGGGCTGGCACTTGCACTGCGGCTGGCTTCGCTTGTCGTAACGGGGCTGTGGGCGTTTCACTTGGTTCGCGACAGCGGCAATGCGCAGAGTATATAGTGTGCGTAGCACTCGAGCGCTGGCAGTTTCTGTGGCAATATGTAACGAATGTTACATTGCTACAACTGCGGATAGTCAAAACTTCAAACACAGCTGGCATTGCCCGAACACGAGGCTGCGCTCAGCGAATTAGGCAGTATCGTAATCGCCGGTGAATTTTTTTAATTTGTCATAGCTTATAAGTCGTCGCTTCAGTTGTTCATCAGCACAACATCTTCTGCGCATAAAAATCCGTTTGAGGGGCACTTTTCCATTGAATGTTTGACTTGTCACTGGCCCATGTGCCGAACTTTAAATGGCTGAAATGAAAAAGAAGCGGGCATAAACAGCCTCCTGTGAAGTAGCTGCCAGACAGGACGACCCGGGGACCTAAGCCAAGCTCTTAAAGAATACCCTGGGCCGGCGCCTCTGCCCCCCCATGAGGCAGTCCGGGGGGGGGGGGGGGGCAAGCCCCCCAGCCCCCCCCCCCCCCGTACTCTCCGCCTATGCTTGACGGTGTATGCAGTGTGCTCGTTGTGCGCCCGCTTGAAATAAAATTAGTGCCTCAGGCAGCACTGAGAACATTCGGCTCAGTGAGTGACAGCTGTTTTGAGCGAGCATATCACAATTACGTAATCTGTAGTTACAGCTCTCGTACTATATTACAGAAGCTGTTTCACTACAAGCTTTGCTTTACGGTGTAAAGACTGCGATACGAACATTTAGTGGGCACATGCAAGCCGTTAAAAATTTTTAACGGCTTTCATGTGCCCACTAAATGTTCTTATCGCAGTCTTTACAAACAACGTTTTTGAAGTTGACGGTGAAGCGCGAAATAAATGTAAAAAGGCCGGTGTAAAGTAGAGATCAGTGGTGTTAGCGGAAATACAAACATGTCGCAGGTCTCGTGCTTTAACGACGTCGACTCGCCATCGACTGCAGACCGTTTGCAAACTTGCGATCGGGCGTCGTCTAAGCCTGATACATAAAAAAATGCCTTTGAGGCACCCTGTGCTAATTGACTTCGTGGTGGTTCCGAGTTTGACATGCAGTGTGTGATCAGCAATATAACATGCGTAGACAACGGTTTTTCTAGCGGTCATGGACTTGTAACCGGTGTAGAGCTGCGCACGTGACAGTGACTTATAATACCGTTTTACTCGAATGTAACGCGAGTTTTTTTTTCTAGATTTTTGCAACCTAAAGTGGACCCTCGCGTTACAATCGAATACCGAAATTCAATTTTTTCTTCCTGGACGTAATGAAATGTCACACCTGGCGTTACAATCGTGGTCATGTTACAATCGAGTAAATACGGTATGTTTAATGTACGGCGCGATGCTTACGCAACCTAAGCTGTCATGTGCTTCCTTTGACTTTTTCAAAGCCAGTTTCAAATAAAAGATTTGTGATGTTTTCCAGAACGCCAACCCATGTGCATCGGTGGAAAGCAAGGCCAAAGGGAGTCAACTATGCTCTGGACTATTTTTTTTTTAGTTATTAAAGACATTTTTTATTGTTGCATTTGTGGATACAATACCGCCGGTCTCGACGCTTCTTTTTCCTCGTTTGATGATCGCGCACGGCGGCATGGTTCACGTTAGCAGCCACTCGTATTTGTTTGTATGCCCGAGTGTTTCCGGCCGTGCCCGGCAGGGCGGCGCAGCCTGTCCGCGGAAACTCCAGCGCAGGTTCCCCATAGCACCTCAGTTTTCCCTTTTTTCCCCTTTTTTTACAAAAAATGTAGTTTTTCAGAAGTGTGGTTTGCTGGGCTTGTTCGTATGAATCAACAGCAATAAACATCTACGAGATGATGGAGCCACACATATATAGGAATGACACGACAAATGTTTTGTACTTGCTGTGTACTCCTTTCTGCAATTGCTAACAAACTAAACACCGCACAGTTAAACTAACTAAATTAACAATTAAACACAATTAAGATGTATACCTCCGCTTCTACAAAATGTAGGCCACTCGAATTTTTTTTGTACCGGCTTCCTTTAAGCGTCGCAGCATTTACCCCGGGCAAAACTACACTCACAGAATAGATCGAGTAAAAAAGGCGTCTTTTTGTCCCACAGCAATAATCGTCATTTAATGTTCCTGCCTATCCTTGCATTATCGCTGCGCGCCAGGCACTTTCTAGTCACGAACTAGAACTATCAGGAAAGCTGTCACGCGTTCTCAGCGTGACAGCATTCCTGATAGGAAAGTGGCCAGCGCCGAGTTTTCAAGAAAGGAAACGCAAGCAAGCCAGATGACGATTATTGTTGTGGGACAAAAAGACGCCTTTTTACTCGATCTATCCTGTGAGTGTACGGCACGGTAGGAGTGCGTGTCGCGAAAGTAACCCATCACGTTCAACTGCGCTTGCTGTGCTCTGCACTTGCTAGATTAGGCTACAAGTGGAAACTTGGCAGGATACGCTCGCTCCGATTCGCCGTGTATCATATACTTTGGCAAGTAATGCATCGGACTGTTTTTCTTAAGGACGTGGGTTCGATTTCCGCCTACGACAGGCGCATTTCCATGGCAACGAAATCCAGGAACACCCGCGTATATATTTCCGTGCACTCTAAGTGTTCAGGAGTGCCCCATGGCGGCGTTCCTTATAATTACATCAAGCTAGCTCCACGGGGACGCGGGCGCTTGCGAACTCTTCTCTCTGAGTCGGAACACTGTGCAACAAGGCGCTCGCGTGGTTACCCTGCCTCCGTCCCCGCTTCTATCACGCGCGCATTTAGACAGCCTGAGGTTACAGCCTAGGGACTGCGAGCTCACTTTGCGTATTTCTCTGATTCATTGCTCTTGCTTTGAATGATTGAACTTTGGGGAGTGGAACGCGGTTTCTGTCAGCCCAGTATCGCGAACTTCACACCTAAATTTGTATACCTGTTTGCTGGAATCACAAATAAAGTTTATATAAAAAGCCTTTGTGGTAAGCTTCGGTCGTATTTGCGGTCACCCTGTGGCACGTGCGGGCACATATTCATTGGGATTTTCCGAATGGTCTACATCTCTTCTGGCACTTGGATTTGTATGTTTCGGTCGTAAATAGTAGGCCTCCTAAGTTTTTTATTTCTTCAGTAAACCTCCTCGGGCAAGGTTTTACAAACGGCAGGTAGCATACATGCGTGATACGCTTGGGGTCCCGGTTCGTTCGCTGCTGTATATCCTTGTGCGCAGCCCATATCGGTGACTACGCAGCAATTCTTGCTGTAACGGGAATTTGCGTCCAATGCTGATGTGGTGAGCTGGAAACACGAAGTATGGCATCGTTTCACACAACACAGCTTTGCCGTCGGAAGACAGTGACATCCGATTGATAACCTCCGGCCGGGAATCTTAGGCGCGTGCCTGTAGGCTTGTGTTGCTGCACTGGCGGCTGAAATCAACAGCTATTCCTCGATATCTGCGCAGTGCATGCTGTTGTGCTCGTGCCACGCGATCGAACACCTCCTCTCTATTTTCTTTGCTCAGCTCGTGCTTTATCTGCCGCCGCTTTCGCCTGAAGGAGAAACGTTATAAGGGCTAACAATTCAACGTCTTTGGAAAGTCTGCCGTGCTGAGAACTCGCGATATCTGAGGATAGCGGGTCGTAACCTCGTAGCGTGAATCGTAAGGCTGGCGAGCCGACGTAGCCGAACTGGGACTTGCGCCTAGTAGCCAGACAAGAAGAGAAGCGTTTTTGAAAACGATAAGTTTGTAAAAAGTATAGTGGGTATCATTGAGCATAAAAGACGTTTACACGAAAGCGACAGATGCGCATCGCGTTCACGTAAACAATGGCAATTCGCTAGGAAGGCGAATTGCACTAATACGTCAGACAGGGGTGGTTTTGCGAGTCCCGGTCGAATCACAGGTCGTAAATTACGAGGAGAGTAACGGTGGCCTCCCGTCGTGCGAACTCCGGGCGTGCCTCTTTCGCTATAAGGTATTCATATTAGCGCAAAGCAAAAAATAAACACTCGAGAAGGAGGTGGGAGGGAGCAGGAATGTCAGGCGCTGAAACCTTTCTGCTTCCTCCCACTTCTTTCTGTAGTCTTTGTTTCTTTGTTCGCGCTAATATGTATCTCTTTATATAGTGGTTCATGAAGGAGAAAAAGGTGGTAATTTTGTCTCCCACGGCTAAGCGCATGTATCCCTCTGACCTCAACGAACTCGGCCAGCAACAAGTCTTACTCGCTCGCTATAACCCGACACCACATGACCGCTGCGGCGAAGAGAAGACGAGGGGTTCTGTAAACGGCGCCGCATCGCCTTTCCGAAACGCGCTTGCAAAGCCGATGTGCTACTGCCGCATTCATGTAAACGGGATTATAACCGGCCAGCTGGGGCGACTCCATTCATTCAAGAAGACGCCGACACGCCGTCTCCGCGGTGTCCGAGTGTGGTCCAGTTCGTCTTCCCACGGTAAGGAAGTGTGCCTGCGTTGACAGTTTGCCGTAAACCGGCGCAGAACGCACCTCGTTCACATGAATGCGACAACTGGCGCATCGCATCCATGTAAACGGGTGTAATGCGCTGCGGGGGCAGAAGGCGAAGACTTCTCGGGAGGGTTCATGCGCTCCATGTAAACGGCGGCACATTGCTCTAGGAAAGGTGATGCGCTACCGCTGCATTCTGTCGCATTCGTGTAAACGCATCTGGAACGCGGTACTGTTTCCCACGGCAACGCAGTCTAATTGAGTTAGTGGGGGAGACAAGGGTTTCCCGAAAGTTAAAACTGACGTCGAAGTTCGAATGTCAGGTTGTTGCGCTCCTTAAATCGGCAAAACTACCCATTGCTGCATTTAAACTCGCAATGTCCAAGTTGCAGCGCCAGCTGGTTGGCCTTCTCACGCAATATGGTCCCATTGACAGGAAGGTGTGCTGCGTTGGCTTTCTGCAGCCAGTCGATCAGAGCTGCTTCAACGTCGGCGGGCGTACTCGTGTACGCTTTGACGAGTGCGTCTTGCATCGCGAATTTTCTCCTTGATGATGCTGCCGAAAAGCACGTGGTGCTTTTCGGCGAGAGCCGTTTTCGACGCCGTCGACTTGCTGGCGTCTTCAATTAAGCACACGTACCTTTTCGTGCAGCGACAAGCTCTCGTACTTCGGCACCTTCCTTCCAAGCACACCTCAATCAACCAATTCACAGGGAAGACACTCAAGCGGAGACAGGAGACAAACGGAGCAGTCGCACCGAATCGCACAATGCTCGCCAGCCGACATCCAAATGACACAAAGACTCAACAATACATTCACTTCGCTAGAGTTATGGTCCCTTGAATACTAGAGCGAGCCGAGCGTCTGAATCGCGTACGGAATCCTTTTGTGTTCGACGGCTAGGTACCTGGGGACAGAATCTCTAGGGATTTTCGATCGTGGCGCCGTCACCGTCATTTTAAACGGACCGACAACTGCCCAGAACATGAAATGAGATGACTGCACTGATGAAAAGATTGTCCGTCGCATTGACTCAAACCAACCCTGTTTATCTCGTGAGAGGTGGATTTATATTTTTATTTCTTTATTGAAAGTCGTGAAAAATGACCTTTGGCGCCTCTGGCGGCAAAATCATAAATGGTCCGATGAAGCCGGTCACGTGACCGTTGATTGGTGTACGCGTTCGATGACTTTTCTGTTAGTACTGAAATATTGTTCATTTATATTAAAAGATATTACTCTATAAAAGTGTACATATAGGCCTGCGTTAGTTGTATGCGCAACAAAGTGGCTCTGCCTTCGCTTGGCGTAGGCAGCCTTGGGCCCTTGACACAGGCGCAGGCAACCTTGGGCGCAGGCGCACACTACGCTGTACAAATACCGAGGTGTATAAAACCACATCATCTCATTGTAACAGCTTGCTATTTTAAAAAAATGGTTGGAAAGCTCAAAATAGAGGTGGTTAAGCATAGTTACGGTAACTCCTGCAAAAGCAGAACGACAGCTTTTACAAGGGCTAGCGGCATCGCTATCAATTCTCAGCGTTGCTGGAGCAAGCCTTTATGCGTGTTTGGAGCCTTTCAGAACGAAAAATACTGCTTAGAAAATAACTACGTGCTTTTAGGATAAACCACTGCAGCTACAAACGCTACGAAGGGTAAGCTTCCTGTCGCGCAGTAAAAAACTGGGTCGAGAAAAATCAGTTGTCGGTCCCTTTAAAAGAGCCATTTTCCTGTTGCTCAGTGAAGGCCCTCTGCGCCCTTCGGGCGCGGAAAACTAATCGTGGCTTCGCCCTCGCCTCGCGAGTGCGGCCATTTCGCTAACGCTCAATGGCCGCTTCGCAGGGTCTCCGTCACGCGCTACTAGCCGCTGTCGCGGCCACGCGCTGTTTAGCCCGCGTGCCTGCCCCTTCGGGTAGGCGCCCGTCCGTGCCAGCGTCCGTGGAGTGCCCGTGTCACTAGGGCGCACGTAACCGACGAACCGCTTCGCGCTTCTGTCTGGTAACAGACTAATGCAACACCAAACAATACCCTGCCGGAAAAAAAATAACGGGACAGTAGCGAGGTGCGAACCAATGTCCTCACAGTTTCGAGCACGACACGTTAACCCCTGCGCCACTAGGGCCAATCAGTTCGGTAGGTTTAAAGGGGTACTGACACAAAATTTCGCGGCCGAGATAGCCTGCTGGATCGATTCCCGTGTACGTGCGTGTACCATCTGCAAAATATCGACACCGAATAAAGCTTGGAAGGTATTTTATATAAATTTTGAAGTTCGCGAGCGCGATCCAGCATTATAGGCCGCATCTGGTGCATTGACACCCTCGGAGGTGACCCGAGGTGACCCCCCTACTTCCCCTACGTAGCCGTTGCAGCCGGTACAAGTTATGATGACGTCGTAGCCGCCATTTCTGTTTTGACGCGCTTCCCGACGAATCGCTCCTCGCCAGCGGGTCAAACCTGAAGTGATTCGCCACGTCGAAAATTCCTTCCATCCCCGCCGCAAGAAAATCGTTGCCATCAGACGACGATGAGCCCGACGACGAATGACCGCGCGAAAATGCGTCACTGTTCTGTGTGCTCACGTGACCGATCGTTTCACTCGCTAGGTGGTGATAGTTGCACCCGGCGGCTAGTGTGCCTCGATACCGGCGGCTTGTCGAGGGCAGTGTCTCCGTCTCCTGCCACCGGGTGGAAGGAGACGTTAGGTATGTAAAGCGTTCGATTCACCCATATAGCCGCTTAAAACCGGCTTGACTTGGCTTGAAGTGTATAAGTAGGTGGCGGCAGAGTAGCGTTCAGGCCCGTTTGTGTCGCTTGCGTGGTGAGTGTTGGCAGAGGAGGCACACTACTGTACTGGTGTTGATATTGAGCGTGAACTGTGTGCATTAACGAGAGCTGTGTGTGTTGTAGAAGTCGTAGCAAGTCGTTACCGCTTTTGATGCGATGTCCTCCGGTTCAGTGGACCACTGCCAAATCTATAAGCAATGATAACGAGCTGTACGAGCATGAGATAAAGGCCATGTGTTACGTGATTTCTGAAATGTGTCTGTTTGACGCACAGCTTGTAATGTGGCATACGTGTATGTGTGGTAAGTGCGTGCTCTGCGTGGCCCGTTTGTGTGGCTTGCGTGGTGGGTGCTGGCAGGGGAGGCACGGCACTACTGTACTGGTGTTGATATTGAGCGTGAACTGTGCGCATTAACTAGAACCGCCTCTGACCGTAGGGACGTGATCGCGTTGTGTATGTTGTAGAAGTCGTAGCAAGTCGTTGCCGCTTTCGTTCCTGCGATGTCCCCCTGTTCAGTGGACCATTGCCAAATCTATAAGATATGATAACGAGCTGTACGAGCATGAGATAAAGGCCATGAGTTACGTGTTTTGTGAATGTCTGTCTGACGCACAGCTTGTACTGTGGCGGACGTGTATGTGTGGTAAGTGCGTGCTTTGCGTGGATCAATCGCTTACAGTTGGAAAGTCATTTGGGCGAAGTGTACTTGAACCATCACTTTTATTTAACGGTGCGGCTAGGGTTACGTCCAGACGTAACTGTAGCCGTCGCTATCGTTACGCCCAGACGTAACTATAGCCACCGCTAGCGTTACGTCCACGGTGCAATTCTTCCTCCGTGGTTACGCATCCTATGCGCAGACTAAAACAACTCCTTGCTGTTTGCAATCTACTGTCCCTGAGAATATTTGACGTAAGTTAGGGGTGGTCACCTTGTGGTCGGTGTGAAAGGTTAGACGTTTACACCTAGCCACTGTAAATGTAACGTTCAGCACGGCCGCTCGCTGAATTAAGCGGCCATACATTCAGTATCACTGTGGTATCACCGATTTACCAGCATCACTTGTGTATTGAGACGTCTGTGGTTTGTTTTGCCGGACCGTTTCGCGTATCAGCATCTCTGTTGTCGAGACAGACCAGCTGACGCACTTTAGGAAGACGTTAATTTCGGCCTATGCCGGAGCCACGTTGCCTTCAGCCATCGTCTCGGGTGCTGCCTTTTCCTTAGCTACGTTGAGGCGGTCAACCTCAGTTTGGGGCAATCACGGTTAGTGAAATAACTGCAGGTCTCCATCGAACTTGATGTAAGTACGGTTTGCGTGCCCGTGTTGATGTATCACACGTCCACTAGGGTTACGTCCTGTGGGGATCGAGAGCGTCCTCCTACCTGGCGCCTCGTTCCCCAGCTGCCGCGCTCGTGCCGGCCGCGTAGCCCGGGCGCACTTAGGCACCGGCAATCGCCAAGATGGCGGCCAGGGCGCCTCTTTGTCTGGGCGAGCCAAGCGTCGGCTCCGTCCCGCGCTGGCATGTCCGGGCACGCTACGCTGGCGCGCTGCGCGGGCCTACGTCACAACGCAGCGCCATTCCCCATTGGGCCGCTGGTGACATCCTCCTCTCCTACGAGCTAAGATGCGCCCGACGATTCGCTCGTGGCGGCAGATTAGAGATGGGAAAAGCGGCTCACTTGAGTGAGCGGCTCCGAACGGCTCAGCTCACTTAAGTGAACCGGCTCACTTGAACTATACTTGAACGGCTCACCGGTTCACGGTTCACCCTAAATCGACGAAGGAAGGGAAAACACTAGGAGGGAGAGGAGGCAAAAAGGAGGCTGCCTTCCCCTTCCTGGAATTTCGCGGCGTGCGCTGGTCGTTGCTGGATGCCTCCGCCCCCCCCCCCCCCTTCGCATATGCACCCCTCTGCAAAATGTTCTGGAGACGCACTCTGTCTTGGCAGTCACAAAGTGCCTCCGGGTGCCGAGTCTCCTCCCGGGATCTGACCGTGTTGCCAATGGACGTGCATGGCGTGTCCACGACAGGCGAGGATGCTGCGACTACTAAGCCACCATACGACTACGTTGATTGTCCCTTCTCCAATGTTGTTGGCTGCGACCACTGTAGCTGCGACTGTTGTGAGCAAGGACAAAAGGGCAGTTGCTTTCTGTCATCCCCAATAGATGGCGTGAAAGCCAGCGTAGCGTTAGAGTCACTGGAAAATTTCAGAGTACCGCAAAGGTAGGCTGCACGCGGGCAACATTGGGCGGCGGCGGCCATATCCCTTCCGGACCGTCCGGCGCGTTGGTAGCGTGTGTTGAGAAGTGACCGATCTTTTCGCCTCGATGCCGTGTTACGCTCGGTGTAACTGCAATATGTGTGTGTGTGTTTCTTCAAAAGGATATCAGAAGTGATATCGAGTCATCGACAGTCATGAATCGACTGCGCGGTAAGCTGTGCGGCGAATGCTGCCATGTGCTCGCGAACTCTCTTCGTGGCTTCATCGGTCTCTTTTCGTTTCACGGCCGGGTGTGTTCGCAAGGTCCGGAGCTGTATAGTTGCATTAGCGTAATGACCGTACGAGATGCCCTTTATTTCGACACTTGGTGAACGTTGACTCTTTGCGCTAGCTTTGCATTCGGTGTTGAGATTCACTTCATAGCGCATTCGAGAACATTCAGTATTGCGTCCTTCGACTGATCGCTGACGCATACCTTACTTGCACACCATGCTTGCTGTTCAGCTGGGTGTTATCTGTAATAGAAGTGGTGTGTGTACGGTAAGTGGAAGTTGTGCGTGAAGTATTTGTCTCAGTTCGGAACGCCAGCAGCCGAACGCACGGGCGAATCGGCGTGCGGTAGGTAAGGTGCATTTTATTTTGCGAATACATTGTCATTTCCTAACAGATACATAGAGAATAGGCCATCAAAAATGATTGACGTCACTACTCAGTTGTTTCATTTCCTATTTTTTGTCTCCTTAATATTTCCAACGTTACAGTGCATTTGCAAATATTTTGCTGTGTTCCGACAAAGTTTTTTTTTTTTTTTTTTTTGGCGTTGCCAGCGCGTAAACAGCTAGGTTTCGGTTGCTGCACTGCTTTTAATTTCAACTTTTTTTTTCGTAATGCACTCTTGTTAAAACTTCCTCGGCGCAGTGCTTTATCTTATTTTGATCAGAAATAGCACATCCCGAAAATTTTTAACGCGCATGCTACTGCAACACAGTATGTGTATACGAGCTAGGGCTCGCATGAAATCGATTCCCTCAATGCGTGGGAGGATAAGCCGTTTTTTTTTTCTTTTTTGCTGTGACCATTTCTCACCCACTAAACAGTATTGTAAGGGTGCTCTCGGCGCAATGCTGCATTAGCAACATTTAAAAAAAATAAAATACGCTGAATAACATTGCCTTATATCAAGTTTATCAACAGAGTTCCACGCTTCAGTTTTGCGCAGTCGCAAATGATCACGCGACAACAATTGCCTTCAAGGTATACAGGAAACAGTTATTATTTTAATAAGTCTTCGATTTCGCTCTCGTGCGTGACACATAACTCGAAATGCACGCACAATCTGTTCAACAGATCGAGATATAAACAGCCGAGCAAATAGAAAGGTATGGATCATGCGAGTATGTAGTTTTCAATATCGCTGAACATAGCGAACCGTAAAGGTGAAGTATCCTGTTGCATGACATCTTTTCCAGCAAGGTTTGTGTAGTTCACTGCAGAAAGGAGTGTTCTTCGAGGGGTGCGAATTCATTCCGCGGCCAACTATGCTGCCACGTACGACGCTCTTTGAGGTTAATGTTTTCCACACGGAATCAGGGGCGTAGCCACGTTAGGGCACACCGGGCCCGTGCCCCCCCCCCCCCCGAATTTTTTTTTACCATAGCATACAGAGCAGAAAATGACACTCGACCACATCTACCTGCTCATCCCCACTACAGATCAAGGAGGTGCCCCCCCCGAAAAAAATTTCCGCCTACGCCCCTGCACGGAATTAAAAAAATATACGAAATTCCCGGAGTAGCTCAGCAACGTTCGGTTACTGGTGAGCTACTCTGTCATCTGCATGACGCGTTTAAAAAAGCGACGAAGTACTTCTAGGGACCGTGGTACTGCTAAATGTCCGGCCGCGCTCTGCATTCAACGCGCCTGCACCCAAAGCGCTTGGAAGGGATATGGCGGCGAGAGGTCTCGTGATGCGAGTAAGCCAATCGCGTCGGCGGCGGCGCGCGGAAAACAGATGCGATACTCTGAAATTTTTCTAGTGACTCTACGTAGCGTACCTCTATCAAGGAACGCGAACTCGAACGAAGCGGCTCGACCGGTTCAACGAACAACAGGTTCAACACGGCTCACTGAGCGAGAGAGAACCGGCTACCGACAATGCACTACTGTACCGCCACCTCAACCCGGCTCATGCGTTCACCGGCTCACCGCTCATCCCCGGCTCTCTGAGCATCTGAGCAGATCGGTTCAGCACGGCTCACTGAACGAGAGAGAACTGCGAGAACCGGCTCTCACCCTTTCCCAAAGAACCGCCGCTCACTTTTACTGAGCCGCGGATCACCCGCTCTTTTAAAAGAGCCGCTCAAAAGAGCCGGCTCGCTCCTGAGCGACCCATCTCTACGGCAGATGCTCTCAGGCCTTGACGAGAGGTTGACGCGCTGCTCTAGCAGGCGGCTTCTCGTTCGTGTGCTCGACTGCTGCCCTTTGTGTGATAGTCGTAGCGCCGTAGGCAAGCGTACTTGCTCGGTCTTGTGGAGTTCCCTATACGGCCTGCAAGCCCGTGAGTGTCGCACTGTGCTGCATCTTGGGTTAATAAACCCGTTGTTGTTGTTACCCTGCCTCGTGCGTGGTTTCTGCGCCGTGTCGGAGAATACGACGAACCCGGCCGCAGCGTCGTCGCACGCAGCGGCAGTGGAGAACGTCGCGTCCCTACACGGTCGCGCTCGTAGGTAAGCCTAGTGCAAACCTATCTCCACATAACTGGCGCCCAACTTGGTTTCGGCATGGCTTCAGAGCAGACCCCCTCGAGGCGCTCGTTCCTGTTCGATCCTGTGGCGACGGACTTGATCTCGTTCGAGGCGGACGGTTGCGACAGCACGGGGTACGGCCCTCTCGGCGACCCTCTGCTTTCGTTCACCGGGAGAGATCCCTTTTTCGGGGCCCCCTACAGTGATGCGAGCCGCTTGAACGAGGACCACAGTCCTAGCCAAGCCAGTAACGGGCTGTATCAGCTGTTCGAGACTCACGCGCTTACGGGCCCGTCCCCGGCGCAGTCTCCGCTCGCTGGCCTTTCCCCGTCAGCAGCACGGTTGACAGCTCAAATCGCCGCACCCGATCCTTCCTACCGGGGGCACTCAGGCGTTGGCGGGAACGCGACCCGCCGTGGTCGCGAGCGCAGAGGGTTGACGGTGTCGTTCGCGAGCCTGCTCGCTTAACCGACAACGTCGCCGCGTTCACCGACGCTCGCTGGCCGGAGACTCGCGTAGGCGACGTTTTCGACGGACGTGGGCTACCGTGCTCCGCTGTCGACCCGTTTGCCAGTCGCGTGAGGCCTCAAGCACCAGTCGGAGCGCAAACCCTACCCTCCTCCATGCCGTGTACTGGCCCTTTTCGGTCGGACGCGCATGTTGGGGAACAGGCGCGCGCACCTGTTACGGCCGCGCCCGCCTCGGAGCAATCACCGCTGCACGCAACTGCGGCGCAGCTCCTAAACGTTCTGTTGGAAGCGGTGCGCTCGCAGCCTTGTGCTTTGAAGGGAGACCCCGAGTCCCCTCAGCCAAGCGTACCGAGTAGCCTAAGGGTACCTCTGCCTGAGTACAGCGGTTATTCGGACCGCATGAGTGCCACAGAGTACCTCGAAGCGCTGCACCGCTATCAGCGGGCGATGGGGCTGAGCGACAGCGTTATGCTTGGTAGTGTATTGCCTGTATCGCTGACAGCCCAAGCGGCGCGGTGGTACCGACTTGTCGGCCACCAAGCTCGTTCGATGGAGGAGTTTAGGGCGCTCTTCCGTAGCGAATTCCTTCCTCCTGACTACGAGCGCCGCATGCGTCGCGAGCTAGAGCTCCGAACACAGCATCCCGACGAATCTCTTCTAGAGTACGTCCGGGCTTTGCAGGAACTCTACCTCCTTGCCGACCCTACGGCATCAGACGCTGAGCAGGTAGAGCGAGCCATTCGCCAGGCTCATCCAACCTTCGCCGCTTACCTTCGGAGCGCCCGTTATCGTAACCTCAACGAGCTGGCCTCCGATGCGAAGCGTATTCAGGGCGACATTAAATTCTAGCCACCCTAGCGACATACTGGCGGCGAGAGCCTACCGCCCGCCACCACCGCCGTCCGCTCCTCTCGAGCCTCGTTGTGCGTGGGCTGGTGGTGACGCGTCACCCCGTAATCCCCCTAAACACGAGATGGCCTCGGCCGTGAGAGAGCAACGAAACGCGCCGGACGTTTCGGACCGCGCGCTCGACCCGTACTCGTACGCCCGGGCGTGCCCCTTTGCACTGCAGGGCGAACGAGAACGGAACCCCCGTGCCCCAATGCACGAGGGGAGATCCGATCGCGGAGCCCCCCCCCCCCCCCCCTGCGGCTAGCGAACGGAGGCCTCCTAGCTCTCAAGGGTCGCCAAAATCCCTCACTGATGGGGGAAAAGGTGTCGTCTGCAACCGTTGTCATGAGCGTGGCCCCACCGCGCGATCATGCAACGCGCCCCACCCGACGCAAGGGCCTGCTCGCCCGTCGGGAAACGGGGTGAGCCGTCGGTGAGCTCCCCCTCGCCGGCGGCTACAGCAGTACGAGAGCATGGGGGTGTAACCCAACCTCTGGCACCGATGGCGTGTCGCGCTGGACATGACTTTCCAGCCACGCCGGCGCCGTTCATCGCCCTTACGATCGCTGGTCGAGAGTTTGCGGCGTTGCTGGATAGCGGGGCTTCGATCTCGCTGTTCGGCGAGGAGGTTATGGCTCATTTGCGCGACCGCTCTGTCCGCATTCGAGCTTGCGACACTGCCTTCCATCTCGCCAGCGGTACCGCCACCTCGTGCGGCGCTGCGAGGTTGGTTGTGCGCTGGGAGAATCGCGCGCGCCGACAGCGCTTCGTGCATCTCCCGGGTCTTTCCGTGCCCGTGATTCTTGGTCGCGACTTTCTCGCGCACACGGGTATCGTGATAGACGTCGCGAGCGGAGGCTACAGGGACGGCCCTTCCGGCGCCCTACGGCCATTCGCTACACCTCCCGTGGTCTCGGCTGCCCGTAAGTCGCCGGACGCCACGAGAGAGCAGGAGGAGAGGAGACAAAACGTGGCCCCTTCGGCCCGTGTCTCTCACTCCGACGCCAAGACTGGCCCTTTGGCCGGCGCGGCAGAAAACGGTCCGTGCCTACCGCTTTCTCTCGAGCATAGCGCTGCCGCGGTGGACGAGGTCTCGGCTACGCCGGTGACCACCCCCGTACGCAGCAGCTCTGATCGCTGGCTGCCGCCTTTGCCGGACAGCTTGTCGACACATGAGAAGGCACGCCTGTCGTCGCTGCTGACTCGTTTCAGTGACATGTTCACTGAACGCCCGGGTTGCACCTCTCTTGTGAGGCACCGGATTGACACAGGCGACGCACAACCGTGGAAATGCAATCCTCGCCCCGTCAGTGCGGCAAAGAGGAAAGCAATTGACCAGGCATTGGATGAGTTGATTGAGACCGGAGTTGTCCAACGCTCAAACAGTCCCTGGGGTTCACCGGTGGTAATGGTCCCCAAAAGAGCCGGCTCTCACCGGCTCTGTGTGGACTACCGCCGGCTGAACGAGGTCACGAGGAAGGATGCTTATCCTATGCCTAACGTTGACTCGATCGTGGCTGCGCTAGGCGGTGCTTGCTACTTCAGCACCTTGGGTGCTAGCCGCGGTTACCTGCAGGTTCAGATGGAGCCGGCTGACGCGGAGAAAACTGCGTTCACCTACCACAGAGGTTTGTACGAGTTTACCCGCATGCCGTTTGGCTATTCTGGAGCTGCAGCTACGTTCCAGAGACTGATAGACCGCGTTCTCGGGGACGCTAAATGGCAACACGCCATGGCGTACCTCGACGACATCGTCATCTTCTCTCGAACGTTCGAGGAGCACCTCCGCCACTTGGAGGACGTCCTCGAGAGGTTGCGTGCCGCTGGGTTGACCTTGAACCCGAAGAAAGCTCAAATAGCTGAGACTCGCATTTCACTATTGGGCTTTACCGTCGAGAGCGGTCGCGTTCTGCCGTGCGAGGAGAAGGTACGAGCCATTGTGGAGTACCCGACGCCGGCGAACATTCAGGGCCTGAGGCGCTTTTTGGGCATGGTGAACTACTACCGACAGTTCATCCCAAACTGCGCGGACCTCCAAGCGCCCTTGACCGCACTGTTGAAAAAGTCGGCACGGTGGAGCTGGGGGCCAGAGCAAGAGCGAGCCTTCAAGGCTCTATCTCAAGCTCTAGTGGCCACAGCCGATCTGAAGCTGCCCGACCTCAACAGGGAGTTCGTTGTCCAAGCGGACGCGAGCGACCTAGGTCTCGGGGCGGTACTGCTTCAGGAGCACGACGGCGTCCTCCGGCCGGTCGCCTTTGCGAGCCGGTCACTTACCGCCGCCGAGCGCAACTACAGCGTGACTGAACGGGAATGTCTCGCTATAGTCTTTGCTCTCCGGAAGTTCGACTGCTACGTCGACGGTGTGCCATTCGTAGTGGAGACGGACCACATGGCACTCACCTGGCTTAAGCGCTTGCGCGAGCCCTCGGGCCGCCTCGCGCGCTGGGCGTTGACCTTGCAGCGGTACAACTTTGTTGTGCGCTACCGGAAAGGGAGTTCGAACGTCGTGGCCGACGCCTTGTCGCGTGCCCCCGTTCTGGCGTCTGACACTTGTGTCCGCCACCCCCAAGAGCAGTCGCACCAAGTAGACTCAGGGGCCCCTGGCTCCAATGGGTCGAAAGGCGCGAACCCCGACGGCGCAGTGGCTTTCGAGTCGACCGCCTCGGGTGAGGACGCATACCTGGTAGACCCTGTCACGTCCGCCGGTATCGTCTTCAGCAGAGAGGACCTACTCAGGGCACAGCAGGACGATCCGTTTTGTCGGCAAATTGTTGACGGGCTCAAAGAGCTGAGCTCCCAAGAGGAGCGGGGCGGTCAAGCCGCCGGGCGCAAACGGACAGCTGGTATTGCTGTCGGCGCCGAGCGCCGGACGCAGACTGGTATTGCTGCGGGCACGTTGTATTCGTATCTGCTTGATGCTGATGGCGTTCTCCTGCGCTATGTCCCATCTGAAGAAGCTCCCCAGGAGTCTTTCAAGGTGGTGATACCCCGCAGTCTAAGGAAAGCCACCCTCGGCTATTTCCACGACTCGCGGTTGGCCGGACATGCGAGTGACCTTAAGACTTTTCAAAAGTTGTGCCGCTCTGCTACCTGGCCTGGCATGAAGCGTGATGCCCTTCACTACGCCCGCTCATGCCGCGTGTGCCAATGTGTGAAGCCTCGTGGTGGCAAGCCCCCCGGGCTCATGCAGCCGATCGACAGCCAACAACCCTGGCAAGTCGCGGCCTGTGACATTATGGGACCTTTTCCAAGAAGCCGGAGAGGCCATGTTTTTCTCCTGACTGTCACAGATCACTTCACGAAGTGGGTCGAGCTGTTTCCCCTTCGGAAGCTAACGGCACGCGCAATCTGGGACAAGTTGATCAAGGTCTTTACCCGCTTTGGCTTTCCGGCGGAGTTGATCACGGACAATGCGTCCTACTTCACGGCCAAGGTGTTTGTGGATGCGTGTGCTGCCTTTGGCATTAAGCACCGCAAAACAACCACGTATCACCCACAGGCCAACCCGACTGAGCGGATAAACCGAAACCTCAAGCCCTTGCTGACAGCCTTTGCGCAGCAACACAGGGATTGGGATGCCTGTCTTAACGAGATAGGCTTCTCCTTGCGGTCCACGGTGAACCGTTCAACCGGGTACACGCCCGCTTTCCTCAACTTCGGGAGAGAGCTGCCTAACCCCATGGACCGTGTTCTGTGGGGCGGCAGCGCGGCGTCCGCCACAAAAGCCGGCCCGTCTGGCTACGCGGCGGAACTGCGCTCACGGATGGACGCAGCCCTCGACCTGGCGCGTTCCAACCTGGCAAAAGCGCGAGCTGGACAGAAGGCTCAATACGACCGGTCGCATCGGGAAGTGCACTACGATGTCGGCGATCTCGTCCTCAGGCGCAATCACGTCTTGAGTGACGCTGCCAAAGGCATCTCTGCCTCCCTGTCGGCCAAGTGATTGGGCCCATACCGAGTGCAGACCAAAGTGTCGCCTCTGGTGTACAGGCTGGCTGACTCCCAAGGGAGACAAGTCGGCGGTCCAGTTAACGTCTCCGACCTCAAACCTTTCGTTGCCCGCAGCAACGACTTGGGAGGGGGGGAGGCGGTCACCGAACCGCAGGAAAACCGTGAGAAGGCTGGCTCCAAGCCACGCCATCGGTACAATCTGCGGAAACGCACTTAAGCAACCTTTCTCCCACTGACAGGTAGCTGGACTTTATTCCATACCATGACAGTGAATGGAGAATAACCGCTAAGGTGCGGCGGCACACGTCGGGAAGTGGTAGAAGGCCCTCTTGGCCGAAAATACCCTCTGACGTGTTGTCCAAGCCATAACCTGGCAAGCGCCCCCTTTGTTGGGCAGCACTGTCAGGCAGGCACCCTTTTTGGCGAGCCGGCTATGCTGGGCGCACTCCTGTCCACACCTGCATCGCCCTGTCGTCTCCCTGAGCCTGGCTCTACCATGCCGCCAGCCTGTTGCTGAACCTGTGGCCTGCTGTTCCCTGGTCCCTCCTGCTGTGGCCTGGTTCTTGCCTTCTGGCCTGCAGACACCACCACCTTGCCTTACCCACCTGGCAGCTTCGGCAGCCGCCCTCGGCGGCTGGTCCGCCCACTCAAGCTTTGGTCCAGGCCCGAGCGTGGTCGCTCCGGCTACCGTTCCTGGCTGCCTGCTGTTCCGGCCTGCCGTTCCTGGTCAGCCCCCGTCCCAGCGACTTTCGGCGGTTGGCTGCCGCACGCAACTGGCAGCCACGCCTCGTACGTTCCCGGCTGCCAACCTCTCCAGTCCGGTGAACTTCAAGCGGGCTGGCTGCCCGCCTTTGTGCAGTCTGCCCCCGTTCCTCCTGGGCTGTGGACCTTCTTCCCGGCGGTGGCCTCTCCCTGGTGGTGCAACTTCTGGTGGAACTTTTGGTGGAACGTTTGGTGCGATCATGGTCGACTTTTGAACTTTTACCTTCGGGAAGACGACACCCCCCCTGTTGGACTTTGCCCCGGTGGCCAGCCCCCTTGCGGCTGGGCTGACCTTGCCACTTGGCCTCGGACAGCCTCTTTCACAGGCTGGCCTCGGCCTTTAGGAGGGGGGAATGTGGGAATCGAGCGCGCCCTTCCCTTTGGCGCCTCGTTCCCCAGCTAGCTAGCGCGCGTGTTGGCCCCGCGCGGCTCGAGCGCCGGGAACCGCCGTTAATCGGCGGTATGGCGACCGCGGCGGCAGCGCCAGGCCTCTTTGTCTGGTGCAAGCCATGCGTCAGCCTCCCGGCGCGCGGGCACGCGTCCGGGCATGCCTCGACATGCTCACTTGCTCACGCCACCAAGCTAGCTTACGTCACTGTGCAACGCCGTTCCCATTTGCCGCCAGTGACAACCCCCTTCCCCCTTGAGCTCGCTTCTGTCTGGCGCGGGCTTGCCCGCGGCAGATGCTCGCAGGCTAGCATGAGAGGTTGACGCGCTGCTCTAGCAGGCGGCTTCTTGTTCGCGTGCTCGACTGCTGCCCTTTGTGTGATAGTCGTAGCGCCGCTGGCAAGCGTACTCGATCGGTCTTGCGGAGTTCCCTTTACGGCCTGCAAGCCCGTGACTGTCGTACTGTGCTGCATCTTGGTTAATAAACCCGTGTTGTTTGTTGACCTCCTGCTTCGAGTGCCTTTCCTGCGCCGTGCCGGAGTCGACGAACCCGGCCGTAGCGTCTTTGTTCGCTGCGGCAGTGGAGAACGTCGCGTTCCTTCACGGTCGCCTCGTAGGGTAAGCTTTGTGCTAAACCTATCTCCACAGTCCATACAATAACAATCGGTACAACTGCCCCGCGTGTGTACACATAAATGTCGTCTTTAGAAAGCCTCCTTCCGTCCAGTTATGTTGGTGCAGCCTACTTGGCCTACTCGCAACACATTGTTGCGAGATTGGGCTCACCGTCGCGGCGTTAGCAGTGTAGTATGGATGGGCGGTCGGCGGCACATGTCCAATTAAGTGTTGCACATATCCAAGAAAGCGCGTTTACTACAGCCCAATGGTGGTATAGAGGCCCTCCATTGCCACATTAATGCACGAAGCCGTCCTAACGTTCCTATTACGTGTGTGAGAAGTGCAATCCGCCAATCAATGGGGTAGACAGTCGTGTTTTCCACTGTGCTCGATGTTTTGTTTTCTTGCTTTATTTGTACGTGCTTAGGTTGTGTTCTGCCCATACTACAATATAAATGGTGTTGTGCGACTGAACCAATATACTTCTTGCTGTAGCGGCTACAAAAAAAAAAAGCCTGTATTTCTGTGTAATTATAGTTGAAGTGGAACTCTGTGCACTCTGCTTCTCTGTTTGCATGAATCCGTGTACCTCACAAGAAGTGCGTGACTTGAGGTCTTTTTTACTGCTAACCGGCCTTTCCAGACTATAGTTCATACTTGGTATCACAAGGATTTCTAAATCGCCAACACTTCACGAGATTGCCAACAGTCATTTACGAAAAGTCCTTAAAACACAGTTCTCTCCCGACTGATTGGAAAATGGCATCGGTTGCTCCTATACATAAATCTGGCCCGCGCAACGTTATCAATAACTACCGCCCCATTTCACTCACTTCTGTGTGCTGCAAGATTCTTGAACACGTTTTATATACCGCCATTGTTAAGCATATAGATAGTAATTCTTTATTGAACTCAAACCAGCACGGATTTAGACATGAACTATCGTGCGTCACACAACTGGTAGAGTTCACACATGTTTTAGCAGCAGCACTGGACGATAACTCTTCGGTTAATTGTATTTTCCTCGACTTTCAGAAAGCGTTCGACACCGTTTCGCACTACTTATTACTGCATAAACTGTCCAGCTTTGACATTAATCCCCAAGTTATTACATGGGTTGCTGAATATTTGCGTGAGAGGCGACAATGCGTAGTTGTAAACGGCGAACAGTCTGCAATAACTGATGTTACGTCAGGGGTGCCTCAGGGATCAGTTCTGGGACCCCTTCTTTTCTTACTTTATATCAATGAGATTAACGAAAACGTACAATATCATATTAGGCTATTTGCAGACGACTGCATATTATACCGCGAAATTACCTCTGAAACTGACTGATCTGTGATCCAAAACGACTTATGTGCAATACACGCATGGTGTGAGCGATGGGAAATGAAACTGAAGCTTAAGAAAACGGTGTGCATGAGGTTCACCAGAAAAAAAAAAAGACCAGGTGAATTCGAATACACAATAAACTGCTCACCGGTAAAAATGGTGTGCGAATACAAATACCTAGGCGTTTACTTTTGCCCCTCTTTATCATGGAATCGGCATGTGGATTATACCGTAGGTAAAGCTTGTCGGAGTTTGGGATTTTCGCGACGAAATACACGTGCATTTCCACAGCAAACCCGGGAGTTATTATATAAAACGTACGTAAGATCAGTGCTGGAATACGCGTGCTGCGTGTGGGACCCTTCAACAGCATCAAACAAAGAAAGATGAGAAAAAGTTCAGTCCATGGCGGCAAGATATATGTGCTTAATGTACCCATGTATGACAGACAGTTTAGTGCAACGGAATCTAAGGCGATATTAAAATGGAAGTCTCTGCAGCATGCGAAGAGCGTCATTTCGACTGAAGCTATTACACAGCATATATTATTTTCATACTCGAATTCCCCGTGACGTATACATTAACCGGCCTCACTACACCTCAGCACGCAAAGATCACGAACACAAGAGAATATAAATGCAATACATCGTCCTTCAGCAACTCTTTTTTTCCCAGAACTATCAGTCAGTAGAATCGACTTCCTTCCACAATTGTAGGAATTTCGTCTAATGACGCATTCTTTTCTGCAATAAAAATGATTGAATCTTGTGACCACTGAGCCTTAAAGGAGTCCTAACACAAAAATTTTCGCCCCGCGTTTTAAATGCGAAGCATTTCTTAGCGAACCTCTGACACTTTGAGCGTTTCTATCTACGTATCTATCTATCTATCTATCTATCTATCTATCTATCTATCTATCTAGCCGCCTACGTCTGGATGCTCTCATGATCGCCTCGTTAACTTGGTGTAGACGAAAATTAGCATGGGAGGGTAAGAGAACTTGACGAATATGACTGTGTGGTCATGACATGAATAGCGTGAAAATCCTGTCGCGTGAGTCGTCAAACCCTTTCCTCCAGACACGTGTGGCACATACCCGTTTACCACCGTCCACGGTGTACGGGTATGCGCCACAGGTGATTGACAGTTTATATCTACCCAGGAACGGCGAGAATAGACATTAGTAATTTAAATGCGGATCGTTTAAGAAAAACCGACATCGGCAGCGTTGACCCGACGAATGGAGAGAATAAAAATCAGAATCCAAGCAGGCATCGAACCCAAGCAGTCTGCGTGGCAATCAGGTATTCTACCACAAAGGCACGCCAGGTCTGCAAACTGGTTTGGAAAAACAGCCTATGCAGGCGTAATGTCGTTGCAACGTCAGTTGTGGTTGTGGTGCTGGCTATCTAATTTTGCAAGAAAGCAATGCACAGTACTTATGTACTCCTACGATACAGGCGTCATATCAGATGAACGTCTGTGGTTCCAGTGTTGGCTCCGCTTTTATAGCAGTCTAATAAACATTACATTTGTATTCCTATGATTCAGCAAGCTATATTGAAGCATTGCTCGACCCCGGAGGAATACATTAACGAATGTTACGTATTATATTCACATCATCGCAGCGTAAAGTGCACTTAGTCCGCCAGAACGACGCAGTGTCCTCTTCATTTCTTACGAGGCTGGGCGATGGTCTCATGCTGACCGAGGACGATGACAGATTGATTCACAGCAGCTTTGTAGACTAGGCTACGTAGGTCACATACGCCCAGGTAGCCTACGAATACCACAAGCGCCATCCACTGATGTTGGTCTACGTAGCCCTATCCAGGCCTACCAGCCTCAACGGCCTAAACCTCACCAACGCGATGGGTGACTTCAGATTCCGACATGTCACCTGCTCTATATACAGACAATTTGTCGACGAAATGACCTAGGCATCCACGATTTCTAACAGCTCTACTATATCTCGTACTTCACTACACATGGACCCCTCGCCACCGCTATCGCGGCCGGATCCGATAACAAGTCTTGAGCAGCGTCTAGTGCTCACTGATCACGGTGATGATGACCTTGTTCAAGAACTGTTAGGAACCCCTTCCACAAATGCACATGGGTTAGTGAAACGTGCGTGCTTTCTCCACGATAACGGACAAGTATAAGCACCACATATCAGCTTACCGCTTCTGGTGTTGGTATTACCCACGTTGCCGTTGGCAGCGTTACCCAATTTTAAACAACTGCTTTATACCACATATGCTTTCTTTCGCTCAGTAAAAAAATTACGCCACAGTCAGCTTCCCGCCGCATGCTTCGCATAACATCGACTTCCACGGTACGTGGGATCTGCCGAATTTTTTTGCTGCAATGTGTTGCTGGGGGCCTGTTAGTCATAACACGGCACATCGTTTGCTGCAGCGCGCGACAGATGATTAATTACAAGCTCCTTGTTACCGACACAGTCTCGGTTTGACAGAGCTCCAAAAACGACAAGCCGCCGGGTGCAACTATCACCACCTAGCGAGTGAAGCGCTCGGTCACGTGAGCACAAAGAACAGTGACGCATTTCCGCGCGGTCTGTCGTCGTCGTCGGACGATTTTCTTGCGGCGGGGATGGAAGGAATTTTCGACGTGGCGAATCGCTTCAGCTTTGACCCACTGGCAAGGAGCGATTCGTTGGGAAGCGCGTCAAAACAGAAATGGCGGCTACGACGTCATCATAACTTGTACCGGCTGAAACGATTACGTAGGGGAAGTAGGGGGGTCACCTCGGGTCACCTCCGAGGGTGTCAATGCACCAGGTGCGGCCTATAATGCTGGATCGCGCTCGCGAACTTCAAAATTCATATAAAATACCTTCCAAGCTTTATTCGCTGTCGATATTTCGCAGATGGTACACGCACGTACACGGGAATCGATCCAGCAGGCTATCTCGGCCGCGAAATTTTGTGTCAGTACCCCTTTAAAAGAAATCATGCGTACGCCTGGTAATCACCATGATCTATACTGTATCCCATTTGTAAACTGTGTTGTTTTCTTTTAGTGCTTCCTTTGCATCTTGTGCTGTACTGTATATATTTACCACTGCCGCGCTTTGTTGTAATTACTGTTCGCATTGCCATTAACTATTATCACTGTGCTCTCTGTTTATTTTAGATTGTTTTCCCAATGTATACGACATTTTTGATGTAGCTGTGTTCGACGCAGCTGTGTACGTTTGTGTCGGCGTAGAATAATCTACATTTTGATTTGCACCTGCAACTTTCATGTTTGTTCTTCTTCTGTACACCCCCCCCCCCCCCCCCCCCCACTGTAATGCCTGTATAGGCGCTATGGGTACTAAATAAATAAAATAAAGTAATAATTGTGTCTCAAAAATTCTGCATTCACACCTCCATACCGACACGTGCATGCACTCACTTATTAAAAATATAAAACAGCGCTTTTTTAAACACAAGACGAAGGAAAGAAGAGACGTGTGTGTCCCTCCATTCCTTCGTCTTGTGTTTAAGAAAGCGCTGCTTTATATTTTTACCATGGAACCTCACCAACTCGCCCAATTTGCGTGTCTTCCTCACTTATTAGTCTGCATACAAGCCTTGGAAACTGAAATGCTTGTTTATATCGTGCAGACATACGTACAAGCATACGTACAAGACATACGTACAAGCTAACACAACGGAATAGGCTGCCCTCTGAGGACGCGCGCAGGACGTTCGCACACTAGCGAACACGGTGTGGCCAGCAGACGACGCAGGGAGCCATAATCAGCTGCTAAAGTTACGTCCACCGTTTGATTAACAATGCGCACTTAAGTTTAATAATTATCTTGCCAGTCTCAGTGGTTGGCTCGTGTCACTGGGACGCTGTCGCTTCGCGGTGCGCCGTCGTCGCTCCACTATTTTGCTCGAGTGGCTCGTGTCACTACAGCAAGAGTACGGAGCGCCAACGACGTGGGCTGGGGCGTCCACCGCTGCCACCAAGGCGATTTCCTTAAACAAAAAATATTACGGCGCCCGTGGAGCACTTAATAAAAAAAAAAGAGAGAGAAGGACAACAGCGAGGTTCGAACCAACGTCCTCGCAGATCCGAGCACGACACGTACTAGCCCGCTGCGCCACTAGAGCCGATCGGTTCGGTGCGTCTAAGCTCACGCTGGACGTAACTTTAAGACTTGTTATTCTTACGTCCAGACGTAACTGCACTCCGTTCTTCCTTTCCATCAAGAACCAATTATTACAGACATTCACAAATCGCATAACACATGGCCTTTATCTCACGCTCGTTATCGTTGCTTATAGATTTGGCGGCGGTCCACTGAACACGGGGACATCGCAGAAACAAAAGCGGCAACGACTTGCACATGAATAACTTTCTACAACACTTTACTATAAGTACACTCTAACTTTACACAACGCGACCACGTCCCCACGGTTACACCACGGCCAGAGGCGGTTCTCGCGCACACAGTTCACGCTCAAAACCAACACCAGTAGTGCCTTCTCTGCCAACACATGGCCAACACCCACCACACCACGCAGAAATAAACGGCGGCCTGAACGCTACTCTGCCGCCACCTACTTATACACTTCAAGCCAAGTCAAGCCGGTTTTAAGCGGCTGTATGGGTGCACCGAACGCTTTACCCCCCTCACCTACCGTCTCCTGCCACCCGCGCGCAGGAGACGCGGCCTTTTTGGAGCTCTGTCAAACTATGGTGGCTAGAAGGAGAGGTGTCAGCATCGTCTCGGCCGCGCCTGGAAAGGAGGCGTGCTGGTATTTCATCCCGCCGCGGGGTGGCGCGCACGCCAGTACTGAGTCCTGAGGCCAGTACTGAGGATGAGACGACAGATACAGCTGACGCCAAGTGTAAGCAATGCGAGTTAGAGGCGAAAATGGAAATAATGATGGCCGCCCAGAATGAGCTCATGGTGAGAATCTCCGAGCTGGAGAAAGCGGTAGCGACAGAGCGGGAAAAAACGATGGCTATGGCGGAAAGGCTTAAGTCAGCCGAGGAGGGATTAGCAAAGGTAGCCATGCCAGCAAAGGTAGCAAGCGACAGCGGCAACAATGGGGCATCGACCCCGACAGTGGTAGGCGCGAAGGGGGAAACAGGTTTGGAAAAGACAGGTGCAAGGGTCACAGGACCCACTTTCCGCGAAGTAGTCTTGGGAACGGGAGGGGACAAAACAACAGCAGTAGCACGCGCTAGTAACGGGGGCAGTGGCCAGGTGCGGGAGAGTCCAGCAGAAAAGTCGGATTACGTGATAATCGCCGGGGACTCGAATTTAGCTACATGCGCAGAAGCAATCGAGGAAAGGGTGAGAGGCGACAAACGAGTTTTAATAGGGAAGTTCCCGGGACATAGGATGGGATCAGTGATGAGACAAGCTAGCACAGAACTCGCAACTAAGTCTAATGGACGTAACCTCGTGATAATCGCGGGAGGTCTAAACGACGTCTTGAGTAAAGAATCAGCCGAACTAGCGACCACATTGGCGAAAGGGGTCGATGACATGCGCGCCATTTCCCCTCAGGTGCAGATAGTGGTATGCACAATACCGGAAGTACCAGTGCGAAATATCAGCTTGCAAAGAGCGGTTGTCGTCGCAAACAAAGAGATATGGCGAATTAGTCGAGAGAAAGGCATCGAGGTAGTGGAAATAAACAGAGAGGTGCACAGGTGGGGTGGTTTTCGAAGAGACGGAATACACTTCGATAGGAGGCTTGGCCATGAGGTGGGTTGGCGTCTTGCAGGACGCGCAGTAGCTTTTTTGGGGGGCACGCGGGCCCTTCGGTGCCCAAGGTAGCTTGTAATGAGGAAAACAACCAGGGGGACTCTTTGACAGGTAGTATAGCGAAAAAACAGAGAAAAGGTAAAAGAAGGGAGAAGGCGCGTGTTGCAATTAGTTACATTAACATGCAGGGTGGCAGAAAAAAGGCAAAATGGTTAGAGATTGAGAGACAGTTAAACAAGGAACAGATAGGTGTTTATGCGGTTACAGAAACACACCTTAGAGACTTGAAAGAGCCACCACATATTGAAAATTATGTTTGGGAAGGATGTAACAGGATCACATCAGAAAGGAGAGGTGGGGGGGGTTGGAATGCTAATTCATAGCAGAACAAAATGGGAGAGAGTGAAACAAACGTGTTCAGAGCACATATGGGTTTCGGGCACAGTAGGTGGAAAGAAAACGTGGCTAGGTGTAGCTTACTTGTGGACGGGGAATAACTGCAGAGAAAAGAATCTGGAGATAGTGAAATACATAAGCACCGATATTAAAGAATTTGGTCATGATGCCGAAATAATCCTTCTAGGGGACATGAACGCTCACATTCATGACCTTGACGGATATTCAGACACCAATGGCAAGTTATTGCTAGATCTCTGCGAGCAACATAGTCTTGAGATAGTTAACGTGGGGCCTAGGTGTGAGGGGCAGATCACGTGGGAAGTCGGAAACAGGCAATCGAGCATTGATTACTGTCTCATGACAGAAGGAATATATGACAAACTTAGAGACATGAGAATAGACGAAGAAGGCATTAACAGCTTGGGTAGTGATCATAAACGCATAATATTACAAATGGGATATAAAACTGAAAATAAGAACATAGAATCAAAGTTTGGCAGCTCGTATCTAAATGACAAACAAATAACAAATATAGCCGCAAGAGTCGAGGAAAAGTAGACGAACTACCAGGCAAAGACTGGAAGTATAGTGAGCTGCTACATGTAATCACGAAAGAAATGGAAATAGAGAAGAAAACTATTTGTTGGAAAGGAAAGAAAAAGCCAAAAAGTTGGTGGAACAAAGAAATCCGGGAAGCGATCGAGATGCGACGTCAGGCATCACGGGAGCACAGACAGGCAAAAAAGGAGAAGCGGCCACAGGACGAAGTTAACCAAATATGGGAAATATATTTAGAGCAAAAATCCATTGTGCAGAAATTAGTCGAGGCAAAAATTAAAGGTGAAAGTGAACGCTGGATGACAGAGATTCGCGAAAAGAAGAAGGCCGCGCCTAGGATATTTTGGAGCCACCTAAAAGCGCTGGGTAGGAAGTCTGTCACAATGCAACAACATATGGTAGATGAAGGAGGAAATAAATTCGAAGGATATGAAGCGCTAGGTTACATTCGAAAGATAACAGCCGATTCGTTTAAAAAGGTCGCCCAGGGGATTCCCCCGGTGAGTAAAAGTACGCAAAGGAGAGCAACCGACGAAGATGTAGTACTAGAGAATTTCAATTGGAAGAAGGCCGAAGGAAAAATTCCTAAGCGCACTACTCCGGGCTTAGATGGGGTTCCCGTCAGCCTCATTAACGAACTCGGACATAACACTAAAGAAGCACTGCTGAAAGCCGTAGAAAAGTGCTTACAGGAGAGGGAAATACCAGACAGTTGGCGAAAAAGTAGAATGAACCTAATCTATAAAGGCAAGGGAGAAAAAGATAACATTCGCTCGTATAGACCCCTAACAATTACATCGGTGCTATACAGGTTGGCGATGCAGGCAGTAAAATTAAAAATAGAAGCGTGGGTAGAACAAAATGATATTTTGGGAGAACTTCAGAATGGATTTCGAATCGACAGGCGGTTAGACGATAATCTGTTTGTTCTTACCCAGTGTATAGAAATATCTAAAATAGAAAACAGGCCCTTATACGTAGCTTATCTAGATATCACCGGGGCGTATGACAACGTTAATCAGGAAATTTTGTGGGATATATTGAAGGAAGTGGGCATAGGTGACGACTGTGTACAGCTTTTGAGAGAAATATACCGAGAAAATACAGTTTGTATAGAATGGGAAGGAATAAGTAGCAAGGACAGCGTTGAAATTAGCAAGGGGCTGAGACAGGGATGCCCTTTGTCCCCGCTGTTATTCATGCTGTACATGGCGAGGATGGAAAAAGCGCTAGAAGGTAGCAACATTGGATTTAATTTGTCACACAAACAGGTCGGAGCGATGGTTGAGCAGAAGCTTCCAGGTCTATTTTATGCTGATGATATTGTCTTATTTGCGGACAGTCAAGATGATATACAGCGACTGGCAGATATATGCGGAAGGGAGTGTGAGGCTCTAGGACTAGGATTTAGTGCAACAAAATGTGGATTGATGATATTCAATGATCACGGAGACCATACGGTCTTAATACAGGGCCAAAAAATACCGAGGGTAAGCGAGTACAAGTACCTCGGAGTATGGGTAAATGAGGGGGATAGATATATGGAGGTACAAGAGAAAGCATCGGTAGCAAAGGGAAAGAGGAATGCTGCAATTATGAAGCACAGAGCTTTATGGGGATACAATAGGTACGAGGTGCTTCGAGGGCTGCGGAAGGGTGTGATGGTTCCGGGGCTTACATTTGGGAACTCAGTGGTGTGCATGAAGTCAGAGGTGCAATCAGGAATGGATGTAAATCAAAGGACGGTGGGCCGCCTCGCCTTGGGCGCTCACGGGAAGACGACAAATGAGGCGGTGAAGGGTGATATGGGATGGACAGGCTTTGAAGTGAGGGAAGCGCAGAGCAAAATGAGATTCGAAGAGAGGCTGAGGAAAATGAAGAAGAGTAGATGGGCAGAGAAGGTTTTCAGGTATTTGTATAGAAAAAGCGTTGACACGCAGTGGAGAAAAAGAACTAGGAGGCTCACCAGTAAATATACGGCTGGCAGTGCGGGCGATATGGCAACAAGGAGCATTAAGCGGAGGGTCAGAGAGGCGGAGAAGACTTATTGGATGACAGCGATGGAAAAGAAGCCGGCTCTGAGTAACTACCGAAAAGGAAAAAACGAAATAAGGAGGGAAAGGTTTTATGATAATTCAAGGGGAAGCGCTTTACTGTTTGAAGCAAGGTCGGGCTGCCTGAGAACGCGTAGTTATAAAGCGAGATTCAGTAACGAAGAAGAACAATGTACATGCTGCGGGGGAACTAAGGAAACGATGGAACATGTACTGATTGAATGTGGCGATATTCACCCAGCTATACGTGTGGGCACGAGTCTACATGAAGCCTTGGGTTTTAGGGACAACAATGGAAAGCTGAACACGCCCGCGATAGAAATAAGTAAGAGACGGTTAGAGTATTGGTGGCAGAAAAGTAGAGATAAAGTACAAAAATAAATAATTGGGGGAAAAAAGGTTATTCTGCCTTAAGAGGCAGAGAGATGGACTGTGAATTTACATTTTTTGTTATAATAACATAGATTTAATCAATGTAGATAAGGCATTAGGACAACATGAAACAAGGAAGTTTTTTTTTCTTTTTTCTTTTTTATCCTTCGAGCCTGGTGGCAGACATGTCACCGCCCCGTTATAAAGGGGACGCTCATAGCATCCATCCATCCAGGTAGAATCACTGGAAAATCAGAGTACCGCAAAGGTAGGCTGCACGCGGCCAACATTGGGCGGCGGCGGCCATTTCCCTTCCGGACCGTCCGGCGCGTTGCTAGCGTGTGTTGAGAAGTCACCGATCTTTTAGCCTCGGAGCCTTGTTACGCTCGGCGGAACTGCATTATGTGTGTGTGTTTCTTCAAGAGGATATTAGAAGTGATCTCGAGTCATCGACAATTATGAATCAACTGCGCGGTAAGCGGTGTAACTAATGAAACGTGCGGCGAATGTTGCCATGTGCTCGCTAACTCTCTTCATCGCTTCATCGGTGTCTGTTCGTATCACGGCCGCGTGCGTTCGCTAGGTCCGGAGCTGTAAACATAGTTGCATTAGCGCAGTGACTTCGTGCGAGATGCCATTCACTTCGACACTTGGTGAACCTTGACTGTTTGCGCTAACTATGCAGTCGGTGTTCAGGTTCACTTCATAGCGCACTCGAGAACACTATCGAAGAACATCGAGGACATTCAACATTGCGTCCTTTGGCTGATCGCTGACGCATATACCTTGCTTGCGCACCACGCTTGCTGTTCAACTGGGTGTTACGTGTAATAGAAATGGTGTGCGTACGGTAATTGGAAGTTGTGCGCGACGTATTTTTGTCTCGGTTCGGAACGCCAGCAGCCGAACGCACAGGCAAATCGGCGTGCGGTAGGTAAGGTGCATCTTATGTTGCGAATACGTTGTCATTTCCTAACAGATACGTAGAAACTAGGCCATCAAAAATGGCTGGCATCACTAATTAAGTGTTTCATTTCAGATATTTTGTCTCCTTAATACTCTCAACGTTGCAGTGGATTTGCAAATATTTTTCTGTGTTCCGACAAACAGTTTTTTGTTGTTGACGTTACCAGCACGTAAACAGCTGGGGATGGGGTTCGGTTTCTGCTCTGCTTTTAATTTCAACTTTTTTTTTTCATAATGCACTCTTATTAAAACTTACTCGACACAGTGCTTCATGTTCTTTTGATCAGTAACAGCACATCCCGGACACTTTTAAAGCGCATGCTACTGCATAGGGCTCGAATGAAATCGATTCCCTCAATGTGTGGAATCTGCCGGTTTTTTTTTTGTTTGTTTGTTTTGCTGTGACCATTTTTCACCCACTTAACAGTTTTGTAAGGGTACGCTGGGCGCATTGCAGCATTAGCAACATTTTTTTGCGAGAAATTTTAAAATACGCCTAAATAACATTGCGTTATACCAAGTTCATCAACAAAGTCCCACGCTCCTTTTTTGCGCAATGGCAAATGATCATGCCACAATTGCCGTCGAGGTATACCAGTAAACAGTTATTATTTTAATAAATCTTCGATTTCGCTCGCGTGCGTGACACGCTTAAAACTCGAAATGCATGCACAATCTGTTCAGGAGATCGAGATATAAACAGCCGAGCAAATAGAAAGGTATGTAGTATGTAGTTTTCAATATCGCTGAACATAGCTAACCGAAAAGGGAAAGTATCCTGTCGCATGAGAGCTTTTCCAGCAAAGTTTGTGTAGTTCACTGCAGAAAGGAGTGTGTTCTTCGAGGGGGGGGGGGGGCGAATTCATTCCGGCCAACTATGCAGCCCCGCAGAACGACGCTCTTTGACGTTAATTTTTCCCACACGGAATGCAGAAATGAACGAGATTCCCAGATTACGTTCGGTTGTTGGTGAGCTACTCTCTGGCATCTGCATGACGCGTTTAAAAAAGCGACGAAGTACTTATAGGGACCATGGTACTGCTAAATTTCCGGCCGCGCTCTACGTTCAACGCGCCTGCACCCAAAGCGCTTGGAAGGGATATGGCGGCGAGAGGTCACGTGATGCGAGTAAGCCAATCGCGTCGGCGGCGGCGCGCGGAAAACAGATGCGATACTCTGAAATGTTTCCAGTGACTCTATACTGAGGTACTAAGCGCTAGAAGGTAGCAACATTGGATTTAATTTGTCACACAAACAGGTCGGAGCGATGGTTGAGCAGAAGCTTCCAGGTCTATTTTATGCTGATGATATTGTCTTATTTGCGGACAGTCAAGATGATATACAGCGACTGGCAGATATATGCGGAAGGGAGTGTGAGGCTCTAGGACTAGGATTTAGTGCAACAAAATGTGGATTGATGATATTCAATGATCGCGGAGACCATACGGTCTTAATACAGGGCCAAAAAATACCGAGGGTAAGCGAGTACAAGTACCTCGGACTATGGGTAAATGAGGGGGATAGATATATGGAGGTACAAGAGAAAGCATCGGTAGCAAAGGGAAAGAGGAATGCTGCAATTATGAAGCACAGAGCTTTATGGGGATACAATAGGTACGAGGTGCTTTGAGGGCTGTGGAAGGGTGTGATGGTTCCGGGGCTTACATTTGGGAACTCAGTGGTGTGCATGAAGTCAGAGGTGCAATCAGGAATGGATGTAAATCAAAGGACGGTGGGCCGCCTCGCCTTGGGCGCTCACGGGAAGACGACAAATGAGGCGGTGAAGGGTGATATGGGATGGACAGGCTTTGAAGTGAGGGAAGCGCAGAGCAAAATGAGATTCGAAGAGAGGCTGAGGAAAATGAAGAAGAGTAGATGGGCAGAGAAGGTTTTCAGGTATTTGTATAGAAAAAGCGTTGACACGCAGTGGAGAAAAATAACTAGGAGGCTCACCAGTAAATATACGGCTGGCAGTGCGGGCGATATGGCAACAAGGAGCATTAAGCGGAAGGTCAGAGAGGCGGAGAATACTTATTGGATGACAGCGATGGAAAAGAAGCCGGCTCTGAGTAACTACCGAAAAGGAAAAAACGAAATAAGGAGGGAAAGGTTTTATGATAATTCAAGGGGAAGCGCTTTACTGTTTGAAGCAAGGTCGGGCTGCCTGAGAACGCGTAGTTATAAAGCGAGATTCAGTAACGAAGAAGAACTATGTACATGCTGGCGGGGGAACTAAGGAAACGATGGAACATGTACTGATTGAATGTGGCGATATTCACCCAGGTATACGTGTGGGCACGAGTCTACATGAAGCCTTGGGTTTTAGGGACAACAACGGAAAGCTGAACACGCCCGCGATAGAAATAAGTAAGAGACGGTTAGAGTATTGGTGGCAGAAAAGTAGAGATAAAGTACAAAAATAAATAATTGGGGGAAAAAAGGTTATTCTGCCTTAAGAGGCAGAGAGATGGACTGTGAATTTATATTTTTTGTTATAATAACATAGATTTAATCAATGTAGATAAGGCATTAGGACAACATGAAACAAGGAAGTTTTTTTTTCTTTTTTTTTTTCTTTTTTATCCTTCGAGCCTGGTGGCAGACATGTCACCGCCCCGTTATAAAGGGGACGCTCATAGCATCCAGGTCTGTCGAGAGCACCCGCCGACCGCCGGCGCCGTACGTTTCGTCGCTTGCACGCTTGCACGTGTTCTCGAAACGTCTGCGGTGTGCCGATTTGAACTTGTTCGGGATCGGTACGTACCGATGTGACCATGCCAAAGTGATGTGTAAACAGCAAAGACACTGCTTTGCACCTGGATGCAATACGGGGTATACTTCGGCCCGCAAACAAGGGAAGAAAGCGTCTCTCTTCTCTGTTCCCGTCGACGATGAACGGCGCAAGGCCTGGGAGCGTGCGATTCCTCGCACGCTCCCAGGCCACATTTCCCCCACCTGGTGAAATGTGTCCGTAACGCGGTTTCTTCCAAAGGGCTTTTGACACCAGATGGTAGAGTTAGCAACGAATATGTAAAGGAGGCCTGCAAATGCGACACTTCAAGTTCAGTGACACTCAGGGCAATGCCGCACGTCACCATGGCTGTTTGCCAGCCTAATGGCTTCGAAAAAATGCGGGTCAACTTGGCATTCACTTTCTTCAGTGATGAAGTTTTAAGGGGCCTGTATGTCTACAACAGCCAAGTGGAACACTGCTATGGCACTGGCTGTACCAAGGCTACTTCTGCGTTTGTCGCTATGATGAGAGACCTCATCGATGCCATGACATCAAGATACTCAAAGCGAGGTTTAAGACCAGACAGTAAAGAAGTATCAAGCATCAAATGCTTTTTGGAGTTCTTAGCAACCTGGGAAAAAGCTGTACCTAAGCAGGGTGGGTTCTTGAGCGAATCAACTGCCGAAGGACTCCGCGTTACTCTTACCAGCACACTTTCTATCCTGCACTATGTCACGAAAACCTTGGGCTTTAAGTACTTGATGACGTCTCGCCTGTGCCAAGACGCGCTTGAAAATCTTTTCGGTATCCTGAGGCAAATGTCTGGCTCGAATGATCACCCTACGCCAACACAATTTTTGATATCTGTGAATTGCCTCAGTTTTTACAGCTTGGCAAAGTCACCCTCAAGTGGCAACATACCTTCTGGAGTTCTGAGCAGCCTCCTATGTCCGGGCACGCACAATAATTCAATGAAACTGCAGAATAAGCTGGATGAGCTCCTAGATGTTGGGCGTCTCAATGAGGTTCATGAAATGATTGTAGCGTGTGAGGCCCTCCCTGACCACACTGATCTCGTTGAACACAAAAGTGACTCCCGGATCACTTATTACATCAGTGGCTATGTGGCCCGGAAGATGTTGAAGAAGACAAAGTGTAGTGAATGTAGCAGGCTGTTGCTTCACTCAAAGGATTCCAACTTGCTTCCGGCAGAGTCGTGCCTCACACGCTATATAGACAGAGGTGGCCTCCTGTACCCGTATGAGTCCTTAAGAGACCTGGTCAAAGCTATGGAAGATGCATTCACCTATTGCTTCAGTTTTAACAAGCTGAAAACTGATAGCATAACAGACCTTATCTCTTGTCTGTCCGTGAAGAGGTTGAATATGGTCGGCTGTGAACAGCACAAAATGGAAGTGACAAATCAAATCATTCGCTTCTTTACACTGACCAGAATGCATTTTCTCGTTGGTGGAGAAAATGCGTCCAACCAAAAAAAAAAAGAGAGAAAAGATGAAGTTCCTGAAGTTGAGACGTACGACTTAACTGTCATAACGTTAACACAGCGAACAAGGTTTTATTTTATGTTATTGTACATTACCCACACTGTGTTGTCTCTTGTGACTTTTAGTATTATCTTATTCACATTTTTCACAAAGGTCCCATTAAAAAATTTGATCTCATTGTCTGACTGTGTTTCACATATGTAGAAATCAATTTTTTTCGTGAACTGGTTTGTGACTGTATCTGTGTTTATGCTAATGAAATCTCACTGTCATGTGTATATGTATGCCCATTGTGGCATTGTATATTGACTGTTCTTTTTAGTTGCTTTATTCACTTGCTTTAGCTGAGTTTTGTATAACTTGCAGTTCTCTCCAACCTTAATGCACATGTTTTGTTTATTTCTTATGGTGTTTTTCGCGTTGAATTGTAAGAGTGTGTTAAAATAAATGTCTTGCTTGTACAAATAGACCTTGGTTTTCGATGCGCAAGTCATAAAAAATACGCATTCAAGTATGGTTGCTGATACCTCTACCTGCATTGAGACGTCACCGAGAACACTTTGGCATCAAAGTGAAAACTGCACGGACGTTGTTTTGGTGTCAAGCTCACGGCAAGTCATTCATTTGATTCCCTATCTTCCAGCGCTTCGGGGTGCGAGTGGCAAACGTATGTGCCAGCTAGCCTTTGTTATAATCCGCATGGTAGCGTGAAATAGTTGCAACGAAAAGCGGCTGCTACGCCAGCTACGCGCGCGCGGGCGGGCACCTCGGAGCCGACAGCAGCGCCGCCGCACCTGGATGAATTCTCGCTCCCTCTCCGGCGCGCCGATGCTACCGATGCTGACACCTCTCCTTCTAGCCACCATAGTCAAACCGAAACAGAGGCTGTGTCGGTAATAGGGTAGTAATAGGGCTGACGCGCTGGAGTTTTGAGTACTGTGGCGGAGCCTGGTGGCGTGCGCCGAAGTTGCTTGGGTAGTCAAAAATGGACGCCGACCGGCGAGTTACGCAGTTCTCAGTTGCTTTAAGCGTTTTACTTAATTTTGTGCCTAGTTTTCAGGTTCAAAAAGTGCTTAAAACATACGCAGGAACTTGTCCGCTATGCCTGCAGAGTCTGACATGTTTGACGAGCGATCCCTGCTTCAACAAACCGTGCCGAAAGCAGGTGGTCTGGGCGACGGCTCTGAGCAGCGCGCGGTCGCCGCCGTTATTGTTACGTGGTTAATTGCCTCAAACATGGGGGTAAGGATCCTAATGTGCGGTTTTACTGGTTCCCCTAAAAGCCGTACGAAGTAGAGCGACGGAACCGCTGGATACGTGCCGTCCGACGCGTGAAGTGAGTACGCGAGCAAAACGTGGTTTGCAACGTAACGTGCCGATTACTTTTCGTACGCGCGTGAACGCGTCGATATATGTATATATTCCCTGTGTGCAGTCCAGACGGCACGCCGTGGCTGCCGACGGCGATCACGAGGATATGCAGCCGGCATTTCGTGGGAAACGAGAAAAACGATGGATGAGTCCCCCTGCGTATGTGCCTACGATTTTTCCGGCAGCTTACAGCCGGCTGCTTCCAGCGGCCGGCTGTAAACATTGCGCGCCGTCACTTCTCGACCGCCACCGCACGCTGACAGAATTTGACGAATTCCCTAGAAGCAAATGTTGAAAATTACGACCGTGCATGGGGAAAAAGTGTGTTCGCGACTGAATGCGGCAGAAAACGGCACACGACGCGAATGCGCTCATTCGGGCCGCCGACGGCCAGCCTTCGTCACTGGACCTTTCTTGATTCCGTTTCGTCGTGTAATACAAATCATGTCGGCTTTCTTAACAGCAATCTTTTCGTTTATGCACTGACGTTAATCGCGCGAGCATGCCTCGTAAAACTTAACTCGAGTTCAACATCGTATGAGATTCGCTGCACTTGCGAGTTGCAGCGCGCCGAAATGGTTCTTTCAATCTCCTGCACGTCGTAAACATACTTGACGTTGACGAGCTTCTTGCGTTTACGCAGATTGCTTGGCCTGAAGAACTCAGCCACGCCAGAAACTGGCCGAGATCCAAAGCGCAGCACAACCGACAGCGGCGGCTCCATTGCGCATCTGAGCTTAGTGCTGCATGCGGCCGCCAGTCTGACTGCTCGAAACCAAGGAACTTGTCGTAGGGTGCGCTTTTTAGCACCGTTTTCGCAGCGCCGCCTGGGCAGCCAGTCAGGCCTATGAGGAGCTTGTAATTAATTATCTGTCGCGCGCTGCAGCAAACGACGTGCCGTGTTATAACTAACAGGCCCCCAGCAACACATTGCAGCAAAAAAACGCCGGGAGAAAATTTTTGTGTCAGGACTCCTTTAACGGGCTGCATTTGTATTGTCACGCGGTCATCGTCGTCGGTACAGAGACAAACCACGGTGCCAGAAAAATACTTCCTTACACCGTGAAATAAACGCTCGGACTCGATCGAGCGCAGCAGATCCGTCAACACCAGTCGGCCAAAGAACACCCATGAGTCGGCGAAGCGGCGTTCCAAAGAGCTCCGCTACGAAGTGACGGCGCCACGATCGTAATCATGTGGACCGTACTGCTAGGCTGCAAAGAACCTCTCCCATACTTGAGTGGCTAACATCGCTGTTGAGATGATGATCATGATCGCAACCGCAGGCATTTCCGGTAAAAAAAAAGCATGACCTTCGAGATCCGTACATTTAAAAAAAAATGCATGTTTTAGTTACAGCCTCCGAGATTCGCAAAACCCTTTGCATATCTCGGAAGTCGCGGCCAAGTGTGTTAATTAACCGGGAAGTGGCAGACTGGCCACGCCAATTATCCGGTTAAATTTACATGTAAAAATTTGGTACCGCGCAAATAATACAAATTATCCGGGATTCCCAATTAACTGAGCACAAATTACCAAGGTTTTTCTTATTTAAGCAGGCATTTTGAAATTATGCAAAATTTTTCTCAATTAACGACGCTAGCATTAATTATACGATGCGTTAGAGCATTCGCGATTCAATTCCGGGATTACCAGACACAAAGCTACAAATTACAGTAAAAAGTCGCAGACAAACCTTTCGCTGTCAGGGGTCCTCTAAGTCCCCTATGCTACATGAAGGTGTAATATCAGACATATTTGAGATCCTCACTTCAGTAATTTGGAAGAACGACCCACCTCCTTCAACCTCTTTATTTTCCAACTCTCATTTTGTTCCATAATCATTTTTTACAACCAATTATGTAAAAATTTGGTTATTTCCCGTTTGGTTTCCTTGGTTCTCGTCAGTCGCTTTCATCATGATCATGGTTTACAGTAATCAAACACTTACATTTCTCTTCTCGTTCAGCTTAAACATATTGTTTGCAAACAGTAAAAGAGGGTTCCACGAAGCCATATGTGTGAATTCCAGACCATCTTTCAGAAGAATGTCGTGTCACACTGCCTTTAGCATCGACATGTCACCAACGCACTGAACATTGTGCGCACATAGCAAGATAGAGCACAGATAGTTACCAGATATCTGGACTCACCCTACTTTTGTGCCCAAAGTACTTTACCTCCTAGATAAGCAGTGGGGGCTGCCCTCGATCCGTGCTGGCGCAACCCTCGCCTCCTATGTGCTTGCGGATGTGTCTCATGAGGCTGCCCTTCCGACCAAAGGATGCATTACAGTGTGCACAGGCAAAGGGATGCTCTCCTGTGTGAGTGCTCATGTGGCAAGTGAGGGTGCGCTTCGTCGAAAAGGATGCATTGCAGTGCACACAGGAGAAGGGACACTCTCCAGTGTGCATGCGGATGTGTCTCACAAGGCTGGCCTTCCGACCAAAGGATGCATTACAGCGCTCACAGAAGAAGGGACGCTCTCCCGTGTGAGTGCGCATATGGTAATTGAGGTTGCTTTTGAATGAAAAGGATGCATTGCAGTGAGTACAGGAAAAGGGACGCTCTCCTGTGTGACGGCGCATGTGCTCAGTGAGGTGGATTTTCATCGAAAAAGATGCATTGCAGTGAATACAGGAAAAGGGACGCTCTCCTGTATGGATGCGGATGTGTCTCACGAGGGTGCTTCTCTGCGCAAAGGACGCACTGCAGTGGACACAGGAAAAGGGACGTTCTCCTGTATGCGTACGGAAGTGTTTCACGAGGCTGGGCTTCAGAGCAAAGGATGCATTACAGCGCACACATGAGTAGGGACGCTCTCCTGTGTGAGTGCGCATGTGCACAATGAGGTTGTTTTTCACTGCAAAGGATGCATTACAGTGTACACAGGAAAAAAGCCGCTCTCCAGCGTGCATGCGGCTGTGTTTGACAAGATCGTATCGCTGCAGAAAGGATGCACTGCAGAGGGCACAGGAAAATGGACGCTCTCCTGTGTGCTTGCGGATGTGTCTCACGAGGCTGTCTTTATGCATAAAGGACGCACTGCAGTGGACACAGGAGAAGGGCCGCTCTCCTGTGTGGGAGCGCACGTGAGCCAGCAGCTTTGACTTGTAAGTGAATGCAGCTGGACACAACTGGCACTGTAAGGGGGGCTCGCCCATGTGTTTCCGAAGGTGTTTGTTCATAGTCGACGTGTCCAAGGTCACATAGGTGCACTGCTGGCAGCAATGAAGTTGGCCTCGAACAGACGCCAGTGATGAAGACTGCTCCAAGGATGCAAAAGACAAGGAGCCTGCAAAGCCATCGAGAGCACACAAAGGCAATGCAAATTATGTCATACACTACATTGAACTGGACTACAGCAGCAGGCAATACCCAAGAGTTCCTCCACATGTGTGTGAAGTAGATTATCTTGTCTCGCCTCGCACAAACCAAAGCTACTGTTATGACAATAGTGCACCGACACAGCAAGTCTTACAAAAACTCCTATCTTATTGCGCATAAATTCTGTGCTTGACACATGCGAACGCCAGGTGCCGAATAAATAGAATCTGATTTAGATGCCATTCTGATGTTATATCGAAAGAGTCAAAAGTGGTTGAATGTGCACCAATAAACACTAACCCATTATTCCACTTATTGTATTTCTGGTTGCAGAGAAGTACCCATGGAACACTGCACAGCAAAATAACCACTTCATATTCCAGCACAAGAAGCATATGAAAAAAAAAATATGAGTGAAATAACTTTATGCGGTGCAAGCTGGAAAAGCAAAGAAAATAAGTATGTACATTTATAAAAGTTACAATGGCACCACGGTTTTTGGTGGTCAGAATTACCAAGCACATTATTGTGCATTGCACAAGGAACAAAAAAGGAGGAGAGGGCAATTGCGCTGAATCATGGTTGTCAGAATGAAGCACACTCAACAATGGTAGGTTAGAAATTCCTAGAAGGGCTTAACTCTTATTGGTTTTCGTTGTGTATGTACCATATCAGATGGATTCAACAGCCCCCTTTGAAACGTTTATACTGCTGCTGGAGTGTATAAAACTTGTGAATAAAGTATAACTCTGTATATTAACTGTCTCTTGGGGAACGACCGTCATTCAACGAAAGACGGACACCCAAACATCGGCCACTTTCAAAGCACCCTGTCGCTTCCCCATGGCAGCCGCAGGTGACCTCGTTCACCGGTTGCACGCTTGAGAGCAGCACTATAGAAGTGCGCTCGCGGTCCGTCACGTGGCCTCTCTTTCAAATTTCGCGGGCTTTCTTTACAACGCGGAAAAAATAACACCGTGAGACGTATCGTACAGGAAACAATTCAGTCCGTGGTTTCTAAAGGTGCTCTACAGCTCAGTGTCCATATTTTGGGTTTTCAGCCAATAATTAAAAAAGTTAATTAATTAAAAAAATTAACTAATTAGTTTAGTGGAAAATGAAAAATAGCCTGAGTATCTATAGGCTAGTGCGAGAAGTATACATTTGGTCCAATTTGCCTCTGAAGTGCCTTCCATTTTCAAAGTCTTGGCTCAAGTTATGTGGGACAGCCTGTATATGCGTATGTTTCTATATGTTTGTATTAGTCTTATTATTTCCTGTTCGGACTGAATGTGTTCCATTGCTGAACTCCCAGTTTAAATACATGTAAACCTTTTTTTGTTATTATGTTCAGGCTATACTTGCTTCAATATGTGCACTGTAACTGTAACCGATTTATTGTATTTTAACTCCCGTCTGTATTGCCCGCTCAGGCCATTAGGGTACCTGAATAAAAAAAAAAATGTGAATAACTGTGCAAAGGCAGGTGCGGAATTCGAGGCCACCAATAAAATTAATCTGTAAACAATCTGCACACCTCTCCAGCGTTTATTTGGCACAAATTATGGAAACGTGCAAAGGAATGCACCTAGTGAGTTTTATTCAGATACAGTGACCATGAAAAATCGTTGAAGCTGGCCTTCAAACGCTTTGCTGTAAAAATTCGGCAGATCACATGCGTTGTGGGAATCGGTTTCATGCGAAGCAGTCAGCGAGTACTTATATGCTGTATTTTATGGCTTCGAGCTAAGCATTACGAAGTGGATCGACCGGTTTTTTGTAAGTGTAGTAGCTGTGCACACATCGTGGGCTTACCAGGCACGGCAACAACACTGGCGTTTAAAGGGTAACTTATGGTGCGACGTAACGTCAGCCCTCACGTTAGAGTACATATGTAAGTATTATCGAAACTAAGTGCACTTCATGGTGCAATCACGTGAATATCATACGTAACTTTCGTTAATGTGTTCCTCTGGGGTCGAGCAATGCTTCCATATAGCTTTCTGAATCATAGGAATACAAATGTAATGTTTATTAGGCTGCTATAAAAGCTGAGCCAACACTGGAACCAGTTACGTTAATCTGACATGACGGCTGTATCGTAGAAGTGCATATGTAGTGTTTATTGCTTTTTTGTAAAATTAGACAGCCAGCACCACAACCACAATTGACGTTTCACCAACATTACGCCTGCATAGGCTGTTTTTCAAACTAGTTTATAGCCCTGGCGTGGCTCTGTGGTAGAATACCTGATTGCCATGCAGAATGCTTAGGTTCGATTCCTCCTGGGATCCTAATTTCTATTACTTCCATTCGTCGGGTCAACGCTGCCGATGTCTGTTTTTCTTAACACTCTCGCATTTAAATTACGAAAGTGTGTTCTCCCTGCTCCTGGGTAGATTTAACGCTTTCCTGCCCTGCCCTGCCAATCACCTGTGGCACCTGTGAACCTGTGAATCACCTCTGAACTGTCAATCACCTGTGGCGCATACCCGTACACTGTGGCCCGTGGTAAACGGATATGTGCCACATGTGTCTTGAGGAAAGAGTTTGACGATGTATGCAACAGGATTTTCATGTTACTCATGTCATGACCAGACAGTCATATTCGTCAAATCCTCTAACTCCCATGCCAATTTTTGTCTCCATCAAGTTAAGGAGGCTATCATAAGAGCACCCAGACATAGGCAGCTAGACAGATAGATGCATAGATACGTAGAAACGGTCAAAGTGCGAAAGGTTCGCTAAGAAATGCTTCGCATTTAAAATTCAGAGGTGCTGCTGGGCAGTACGCAGCGAATCTAGCAGGCACTCATAATAGGGGGAGCACACCGCAACGTCAATGTTTATAAGAACCCGGCACAAAGAGAAGGCTTCTTTCTGGTCAGGTACGGTGACAACCTCCCAAACAATCTGGTAGAGTACAGTCACTCTTATGTATCATTCTGATCACACTGGAGTGACTGGTGTGACACCGTACACGTTTTAGTCAGTAGGCTAAAAACCACCCGTGCCTAGCGCGAGCACAGCAACAAGCCCAGTAGTTGGAATGGAGCCTGCCGGATCCGAGGGCCTGTAATTGCAAGATTCGCCCACATGGGAAGCATCACGTCGTATGAATTCCCAGGTTTTTAACAGCGAAGCTGTTTAAGCTATCTGTAAAACCATGCTCGTCCATTAAAAACCTCGCATAGCTGTGATGTCAACTAGCATAGCCATGGCAACCAAGCGAACTGCGCGTCGTACGTGACCTTCGCCAAGCTTCGCCCACCTGCCTTTACACTACGCACGAACCATTCCTGCGCGCCGACTCATCGCCGTCGCACTGTGCCGATGTCGAGAGCATGTGCTGCATCTTTTCTTCGCCGTGGGTAGACCTAAACGAACTCCAAAAGAAGCCGCGTATAAAGAAAGATAACGTCCAGCCAAGCTAGAATATGCTCGAAGACATTGAGCCGAAGGGGCTACTTGCCCCTTCGGCTCAATGTCCGCATTGGAAGCATCACGTGGTATGAATTCCCTAGTTTCTAAGAGGGAAGCTGTTTAAAGGGCCAGTAGACAGGCTCAGAGTTTTTTGACACCCCACAAGCAAGCTCGCCAATTCGTACAGTAGACCGCGGCAATCACATTTTCCGAATATTACAGCGCTGCGTACCGCTGCAGGCCCCGCATTTTGAAAAATAATTCCTCCACCTCTTTCCCTCGCCTGACCAATCCACCCCGTACGCGCAGTGATCCAAACTTGCCCATGGGAAACTTGATGCACCGCTGCGCTTGTCGACTGGTCTAAACCAGGTAGGTCTCAAGAAACAGTTGTCAAGTTAACGTCAGTTCCTGTTCCCACCCATCGCTACGAAACTACGCCTTGTTTCTTGGCCCTGCGGTGATGCGGTTTTGGCCACACAGATGTCGGGCTGTTGTGCGTATATTCCTTGCACTGCATAGCACCTGCGCGCACTTCGCCTTTGACATGAGCAAAGGCTTAAAAATACCGAAAAGCCGGAAACTGCCCGTGAAGTTAAGAAGCACGTGCGACAATGTAATGATAAACAACCAGGAGCCACAGCAAGCAGAAGTGCATTGCGACTGATCTAGCTCGCCGCTGACGTCGTGTCATGTTGCCGAAGTGGGCTGAGTCATGACGATGGGCTACGCCTTCCCCTCCCTTTGGCGGAGAAGGGTGGCAAGGCCGCGCAAAATTTGAAACCAGCTGAAAGGGATATTCTAACCCCTGTAACTTCCTTATTATAGCACGCACTCTGCCGCATGTTCACATAGCAAAAGTGCGCAATTTCTCTTCATTACAATTTTTGGATCTCGGGGTTGTTTACTGGCCCTTTAAGCTACCCGTAAAACCACGCTCGTCGACCGTAAACCTGGCATAGCCATGGACACCAGGCCAACTGCGCACCACACGACCTTGCCCAAGCTTCGCCCACCTGCCTTGACTTTGCGCATCACCATTCCTGCGCGCCAACTCATCGTCATCCCACTATACCGATGTCGAGAGTACCTGCTGCGTCTTTTCATCGCCGTGGGCAAACCTAAACGAACTCCAAAAGAAGAAACCGCGTATAAAGAAAGATAACGTGCAGCGAAGCTAGAATATGCTCAGAGACATTGAGCCGAAGGGGCTGCTTGGCGACCGTCGCCGGCAAGCGGAAGAGCCAGGATATGTCGCTCGACGGAGAGAATACATGCAAAATCGCTGCAAATCCGTGCGCAGTCTGCTTGTGGTCGAGAACTTCCAAGTACAAAGTCCGGCAGAGTACCGCTTCAGAGGATAACAGTCTTGATCCAGTTTCCGGGCATGTAACTTGGGCACGCCTGCAGCGTATGCGCAAAACCCAAAGCAAGTGATGCCTAGCCAAACGTAGTGATGCCTAGCAAAACCTAGCAAAATACTTTTCGAAACTTGAGAATCGACCGGCTTCGCTGTCTTTAAGCCTCGCGCGACTTGGCTCAAGCGTTGCCATTTTTTCGGATGCTGTATCATGCTATATAGCCGTGCTATAGACTTCTGGGCATCCTTGTAACAGTCAATAGAGACACACGGTACATTCTATTCTTGTTTTAAAATTAAATACAATTGCCCAAGGGCCCTGAAGGCACATCTCCCATGGAACTGATAGTCATTGTAAAATATTAGGTCCGAACTTGCGTTCCGCTATGACCACAACGAACAATGCACGCAATCCGTCTCATTATTCTGACAGCAGTTATACGGACACTCGAGGTGCATTTGTGCCGTCGCCGTCAGGTTACATATAAAATCTGAATCAATAACACCATCCTCCATGTCGCGCCTTCTATGTCCGAGTGAAAGCAAGCGAGGGCTGCAACGGTCGCTATTCAAGCAGAGATTAAACGAGCTGGCTATCTTCATCACGCGAATGCACACGAAGAAGAACCAGGTGAAGGGGAAGAAGTCAAGTTGCTCGGTCAGCAACTGTAAACTTTGATCAAGCGGGTGCAGTTGTATACTATCTCGAAAGAAATCAGTACTCATACCTTTGTACAGTTTGTACTTGCTGCGCTCTCACCGCTTACTTTGCACTGAAGCGACAGACAGCACGAAAGTTGATTCGCTCACTGGAGCATGCATACTCCCTTACGTCAGCGTTTTGCAGAGTGATGCCGGATCGGATCCTAAAGGGGTGAGCTGCTAGCATTACCGTGTTTACTCTCGTAATGAACGCACTTTTTTTTGCGAAGAACCAGAGCAAAGTTGGGGGGTGCGTTTATTATGCGAGGTAAATTTTCTAAAACTTTTTTGGGATGAGCCGAAGATATATAATGCAAAAAAAAAAGTTGGGTAGCTTACCTTTCACAATGAACATGCGCGTACACTATTTGAAAACACGCATTTTTATTGCACTTCAATTGCTTCAATCTTCGTCAGAATCGCTGGCACCGTCGTCCAGGTCACTGGCCACTTCAATGTCTTGGTCCCACAAGTGGTCGTCTTCGCTGCCGTCCAGCGCATTTGCGATTCCCGTCTTCTTAAAACTCTTTGTTATCAGATCACCTGGCAGCGAGCGCCATGAGTCCAAGATCCAGGAGCACACCAGCTCGACGGACGGCCTCTTAATCTTGCCGGTCGGCGTCAGGGCCCATGGGCCATCCATTCCGTGTACAAGCGGCGCACACCGTCTTTGAAAGGTTTATTGATGCAAACATCAAGGGGCTGAAGCACCGAAGTGAGTCCACCCGGAATGATGGCGATCTCGGTGCGCAGCTCCTTGAGTTTCCGGCGAACGTTCTCTCCCAGGTGGCCGCGAAAACTATCGAGAACAAGGAGAGACGGGAGAAGCAGGGCGCCAGGGCGTCGTCCCCAGACAGTCTGCACCCAGTCGACCATTAGATCGGCCGACATCCACCCTTTCTCCTGAGCCCGCACGTGTATTCCGGCTGGGAAGTTGGCCTTTGGCACGGTTTTTCGCTTGAAGATAACGTACGGTGGCAACTTCCGGCCATCTGCCGTGACAGCCAGCATGACCGTGAAACGCTGCTTTTCGGCGCCTGTCGTTTTAACGAGCACGCTACGTGCTCCCCTGTCATTGACAGTCCTACTCATCGGCATGTCGAAATTGATGGGTGTTTGGTCAGCGTTCCCGATTTGCAAGAGAACGAATTCTCGGTCCCGCCGCAGACGTATAACGAACTTGTGAAAATCCACTACCTTATTTTCGTAGCAAGGAGGAAGCCGCTGACAAAGTGATGTGCGCCTCCTCAAGCACAGTCCGTTGCGCCGCATAAAGCGCGTCGTCCACCTATTGCTCGCTTTAAACGCCGTGGGAGCGATGCCATGCTTCCTGGCTGTGGCTCGCGCTTGCGTCTGGATCATTTCGTGCGAAACGACACAGCCGTCGTTTCGTAGGTCCTGGACATATTTTAAGACCTCCTCTTCCATAGCAGGAAACTTCCCGGTCTTTGGTCCCCTGAAGGAACGTCGCTCCCTATTTGTAGCGCGGAGCTTGTCATGCTGCTTCCGCCAGTAGCGCACACGTACTTCATCAATTCCGAAATGCCTACCGGCAGCACGATTCCCGTGTTCAAGTGCGTACTCCACAGCCTGCAGCTTGAAACCGGCCGTGTAGCTCACATTTCGGCCCATCGTCCACGACAAAACGCAACACAGGCTTGGAAAGAACTTCCAACGAGGTGAGAATGGGCAGTGGGCAGCATGACTTCTGAGGCGAAAAAAAAAAGTAGGGCTATGATGCTATGATGACAACCAATGACAACAATGCTAAAACTCGCGTCACCATCTTGCATCATTTTGATTGGCTGTCCTACCCGGCCTCAGAAATTCCGCCGCTTCGGTGGTAGATGGCGTTATCTTCTGCAAGCTGCAAGCTGCAAGGCTTGCGACCATCCGATGCAAAGGGAAAGCCACAGTTTCACCATCATCATCATCATATCCCCGCGCGCTCCCGCCACCCTAGCACCGCCGCATTAGACATTTAGATGCCGCCGGCTGTTAGGTAGCCTACACGACCGGTCGTGTAGGCTCCTTACGCTGTGTGCTTGTGAGCCGCGATGTCTCTACACTCGAACCATTCGTGAATACTGCTGCGGCGTGCGGATACTTACTTCAAAAACAATACAAAAAGAGAGGGACCGCGCCGCGCACATATAGAAAAACTAACAAAACGGTGCGCTACCGCGGGCGGAGGGGAGGGGGAAGCAAACCGAGGGGGGTCGGCGTAATAAAGGAAAAAAAAGGAAGGAAGAAAGATAAGATCAACGGACGAGGAAGCGCCGCGCGTTGGTTCGTGGGACTGCAGCGGATGAAAGTTAGCGGTGCGTTTATTACGCTGGGAAAAAAAATCCCAATTTTGACGACTAAAGTTGGGGGTGCGTTTATTATGCGAGTGCGTTCATTACGCGAGTAAATACGGTACTTCGTGTAACATTCCGATTTGTTGCTATGGCACCCTTGCAGCGAAACTGACTTCTTTTATTTTACAGCAAATGTGGAGACATACCTGAAGAAACAGCATGTGGTTCTGTTTGTGTAGCAATTGATGACAGACTTTTCTTTTCAAATGATTGGGATGCTTTCTGGCTAGTTGGTAGTCCCACTTGAACAGATTTGCTTGTGCCACGGCCTGGCTCACACGCCGTGTCTGGTGATGTATCTACAGCTTGTCCCGACTCACAAGCCAGACCCAGTGCTGCCTGATGTACTGGCTCTGCTGCACAGTCATCCTGAAATAAATTGGCTTGCATTGTTGCGAGTGATAATGCCAAAGATTATTGTAGAGAAAAGAAGTGAAAGCCTTATTACATAATCTCTTTCGCTACATTGACTTGGTCTTGGCGTGTGCCCGATGGTTGTGTCTTCAGAGAGCAACTGTAAGAATTTGAAATAGTGTATGAAAAGACCAGTTAGTGATGTATACATAACAACACAGAAACTCATAACAATTATTGAAATACATACTTTTCAGACATACTTTAAAAAATATAGTGAAACCACTTATATTTTTGTATAATCGCCTAGTCCTATGTTTTTCCGATCCTCTATCCAGCTTTGCCTTCAGTAATTGCCATCAATTTTACTAAAAACCTCAAACGTATTATATACTTCTTTATGCAGTTTGGATTAGGACGCATATTAGAGCAATAACGGATACTGGAAGATATTTATGGGAATCTACTTGATTAAAATTGAAAATAAACTCATGGCTAACCGGCCTCTGCAGTTCTGGAAATAATTGTAATAATATCTTCATCTTTACATATAGCCATTCGACATGCTCCTTTATATGCATAAGCACTTCTACGCTGGCACAAGAACACTGCTCATCCCTTGTCACGTAAGATGATCGCAAGAATAACTAAACATGAATAAAGTAATCTTTCTCTCTGTGAAAGCGCGGCATGTCACACCACTTGTATATCTGGATGAAAATCTGCATGCGAGTCATGCGACGTCACATATCGGTAGTGTGACGAATGAGATGCAAAGACCGCACGCTTTCCTGGGCCAGCTTCTCTATTATCTGGTTCTTGCTCTTCATGCTAGCTGCCTGTGCACCTGAACCCCTGTTATTGTTCTTTGTCATCACACTCGATTGTGACAGCGAGCGTGCAGAGCTGCTGACAATGCCTCTGGTGGGCGGTGCTGGCTGCATTACGGTGGTTACAATTTGGTTTGGGGATATGCCAAAAGTGTCTCGGGTGGCCAACACTGGTTGCATCACGGTGGTCGATCTCGGCCCCGCTGCAACGTCATGTAATACATGCATCTGGCGGCTGCCTTTGTCGCAGAGGTAACGGTGGTCGCAGCATGCGCAGGGGAGGAGGGCAGAACAGCATCCAAGGAGGCACCGTCGGTGGCAAGGTCTCTCGGTGCTCCTTTTCACTTACATCCGCATGATTGCCAACACTGGGAAGACGGTCACGACATTTGTCACGAGCCTTCTGTGGCTTTGGGGGAAATGAAGAATCATTTTCTTCAGCCAAATTTTCCATGTTAGCAACCGGGCGCTCGCTCTTTTCTTTTTCATCGATGCCCGACAGCTCTGGAAGCAGTCTAGGTGGCTCTTCGGGTGCCGTGGCTGTGAAGTCCAGCGCAGGCTTCTATTCCGTCAATGGGAAGTGGGATTAGCAATGGGGAAACTTTCCTGCGCTCGTCCTGATGAACCTTCTCGCTGAACGCCTGGGTGTTTGACGCATTGTACTCCATTCCGTGTGTCCTTTGCTGGTCTGCAATCAGATGCTGTAGGTTTTTTCATTTTAGTATGGCTGCTCTGACCATATGACGGTACTTGTAAACCTTGAGTTTCCGTTTTGTGACTCCTTTTCCAACCTCACCTAGAAGACACAAGCATGTCCTGGTGTCCTTTCGATGGGTGTCTGGTGTCAACGCAGCCCCTGTTACATTATGTGTCTCACTCGGCACAAGGTGATCCGGTGCGCATTTGGTTAAGGACTGCTCTTGAAGCAGCACAAGAAGCTTCAATGGGTTGGCGAGCATGGCAATTGGTGGTATAGGCTCTTCCTGTTCCTTCACTAGAACATTTCAAGCCCGAGAAAAGCTCGGATCTGCAAGTGTCCCAGCGAAGGTGAACCTGAAGTTACTTCCTCTAACTGCGCTGGAATCGGAGTGGTCACGGCCTCTCCCACTCATACCATGGCATCAAATATACCAGCACAAAGACTGCACCCTGCGGTGGAGTGCAGCTCCTGTGGCCAACATCTGAGGTAGGGCTACCCGGGAAGCTTTGTGTCATGGGGCCGCATGTCACGGTTGTGAGGTCGAGGTAGTTTCGCTCTCCATTATGTTTTGCAGTCGGGAGAGGGTTGCAAGCATGCAGAAGAGGGCCAAACGCTGCTATGAACGGCGCTCCATTCCAGCCAGGAGCGTTGCTTTATGCCTTCGTATTTATGCCATGCCTTGGCGCCACCATGAAGCTGGTTGTTGATGGCCACAAGTCATTTTTGACTTTCCAGCCAGGCACAGCGTGTGCCGAGACTGTTGACAGTTTGAATTTACTGGACAGCGTCGTCCTGGAAAACGCGGCATTCTGGAAGTTCCAAAGGAAATGGTAAAGCAGCAGGCTGAAAGCAGGAGCACAACGACACTAAGCGGTCGAGCTGTCATGTCATTTGCATGAGGGCACGCATGAGCTCGGCGACACTGTCGGGTGAGGTGCCCGAAGAACCAGGGTTCACGTACACGAAGGGTGGTGTGGTAGCAGCGCTCAAGGCGGCGAGATCCACGGCAAGGAAGCCTGGACGGCATCCCCTGGAGGCTGAGACATTAGAACAGTCCTGGGTGAGAGGTTGTTGAAAGGGGAAGTGGGAACAGCGTGCCCAAGCAACAGGAGCTTGTGCGCTTCCTCAGAGAGGGATGGTAGCCATGACAGCTATTCTATAATTATCTGCTTCTGTTTCCTCTACTCTGCGCTAGCTGCCCGCATGCCTGAAACCCAGTGTTGCTTTTCCTCATCGCAGTATATATATGTACATAGGTACTGAATAAAGGTATTCTATTCTTGCCGGGCTGAGTGATAATGTTATTACAACTCGCGACGAGGTTCTTCTGTACCCGCATAGGCGATAGCCAAGTGGATGGGCGGAGGGGCAAACGAAAGCAAGCGAGCTGCACTTTCGTCCAGTGGAAAGTAATGCACATGCTCTGGAGTAGGGCACCACCTGTTGCCTACCGAACGCCCAGCAGAGGTACTCGACCGTATGCAACAATGACGGGACATTGACCTCGCAACCAGTACAAGCAAGGAAACAACGCACTGATGAGTAACAAAGAGGTCTCCTTCTCTCGAAATGCCGCCACTTAGGAAAGTTGCGGAGTTCGACCCAAACACTCAAAACTTAAGAGTCATAATCAAAGCATTTCAAGCATTTCTTAAGGGCTAACAATAAAGCCGATGCAAAGGGCTTCCCCGTTGCTTGCAAAATCATCCTGGACAGGGAACTACTGGTGTGAGACACTGAGCAAATGCAGTCGAAAGAACAAGAGGCATCAGTGAACGTAGTCAAGAGCCGATCGCATCAAGACTAGAGACCAGCTAATCCAAGAAAAGCAGAGTCTGCAAAAGCGAAAAATGTGAAAGATTTAGCAGGGGACACTCGTCTAAGTGTGTCGGTACAAAAGCTCTATTTGTCAGAAATGTTGAGAAGTAGGTGATTTGAAAAGCGTGTGCCCAAATGCTAAAGCGAGACCAAAGAGCCTGCATACGCTTGAATGTTCTGACAAGGGCTCAGAGCATTTATTCACTCATTCTCTTTAGTTTCCAGAATAAAACAAAATACATTACATTCTGGATGGTCTCCTGCACTAAAAGGTAAAAGCTGTAATATAACAGCTTGACTGGGGCCCAGGAGACCAATTACATGGTAACAAGTGACAGCTGAAAAGTATCTAGAACGAACTCTATGGCTTGAGTGCAACGTCCTACGTTTAAGCCACAAAATTACGCTGATGGTGTTTTCAAGTTATACACCCTGTCACACGGCCACCACCGAACTCCGTTTATCTCCGTTCCGCATAGAACTCCTTAATGGGGCTTAACCAGAATGGAGTTGTGGCCGTGCTACACGACTCGGTGCAAGCTTTTGACGGTTGCCGCATGGGGCAGAAACAGCACTGCTGCGCTCGTTGAACCGTCCAACTTTTTGCCTGTGTAGTCGCCTTTAAAGCAACAAAACGTGTTTTTGTGTGTTTATGAAGTGCTCGGAATCACCACTGCTGTCACAGTGCTTGTGTGTGCGCCTCACACGTGCAGAAACAAATATGGCGCAACGCTTCACAGTGGTGGCTTGGCGAGGCGTTGGTGTGGAGAGTACAAGCGCTGATGTCCGAAAAAATACAACTAAAACTTACACTACGGGGCGTGAAATGCTACGCAAAAAAAAGAGCAAAATTATAATTGAGCTCATTAGGACGATTTTGCTAGTGTTGTTTTCAGCGTAGCAGTAGGTGGCTGGGAACGAGAGTACTCCATCGAGCCGAAATTGTCATTACCGAACTCCCTTCACCAAAAGCTCCATTTAACTTCCTCGGCGAAATGGTGACCATGTGACATGAACCCCATCTCTCTCGAGGAAAAGACGAGGGAATTAAACGGAGTTCACGGGTGCCCGTGTGACAGGGGTATTAGACTTGCTTGAAAAAGGGTCAGTGCAAGCATATGTTCTACAGAGCTAGCGAGTGGCGCGCAGCTGCGAACTTTGTTACGTTCCGATGCAATGAGCCTGGCGAGTTGAAGAATTCGCGCTTCAGCGCGTCGTCGATATCTTTTTTTTTATGTCTCGCCTGCCACTGATAAAAAAACTAATGTAGGCGGGGGGTAGCACGAAATAGTGGCCTGGCCTATCAGACATCGCAGTTAGCTGAATTGTGCAAATACGAATTCGAACGCAGTATCGTGCTGTCTACCTTAGGAAACAGCGCATGCATTATGTGTTGAACATCTGTATCTACACAATTTTATTGGATTTGTAATAGGGAATCAACAGGTACTCTCAATATTCCGACACAGTCCTGCTGAATTCATAAGATGCAATCGCAGTGTTGAGAAATGGAGCTCATTCATCCATCACAGCTCGGTTGATGCACTGAATTACGAAACACATAACGTTGCTTTCAATTATCGTTTGACGTGACATAGATAAAACCTGTCAACAAAACAGAGACGAGGCGAAATGCAAGAGACCCATGGAGCGTGCGATCTTAGTGTACGTTGAAGAACCCCAGATGGTATAAATTTTCTGGAGCCCTCCACTACGGCATGCCTCCTGATCATATCTGGGTTTCAGCACGTAATACCGCAGAAATTATTGATATTAACAAAACTCAAACGCGTCCGTGCATCGCGAGCCACACGACAACACTACGCCTATACTCTCTGAAGTACTGCTCTTACCCGCCACTACGTGGCACCACCGTACGTGTGCATTGCGAATACATGCAGCATGAACTGTACCATTTGGTTAATGCAACCCAATCATGTTATGAAGTGAGCATACAAGTTGAAGGGCACACAATGAATATGCATATTGACACGGGAGGATAGCTCAACACGGACAAATGCCGCTTCTTTGAGAAATCTCACACATTTAGGTCGCAAGGTCACTAAACAAGGCATTTACCCTAAAGGCACGCAGAAGAGGGCAATCTTACAAGCCCCCGAGCCCACTACAGTTACAGAGCTTAAGGCGTATTTGGGAATGTGGAATTTTTATTTAAAGCTTCTCAAGAACGCCTCTACAGGAGCGGACTCGCTCTATCGAATACTAAAAAAAATAAAATAATGGCCATGGGAAAGAGAATGCAGCGACACGTTTAAAGCTAAGAAACTCTTGTCGACAAGTAGCAAGGTGCTGACATTTATGACGTCAAGAAACCGCTCACAATGCTTCGCAATGCGTAGTCTTACGACTTGAGGTGCCGCGATTTTTCACGCTAATCATGTCATGACCTCTGAATCGTATTCGTCATACACTGATGTCCTCCTATATATGCCAATTTTGGTAAATACCAGTCTTGGGCAGTAACTAGTTACTAGTAACGCGTTACCGGTAACTAGTTACTTTTTTCAGTAACTTGTAACTGTAACTAGTTACTTTAAAGTTAGAGGAACTTGTAACTGTAACACTGTTACTTTTTGCACGGTAACTGTAACGGGAAATGTCGTTACAGTTACTTCGCTTTTCATAAAAAAATTATCCAACTGCAACACTCGTGAAAGGTTGAAATTCAGCGCTTTGCACTTTTTCGAACTTCCTTCTTTACCATATCCTGTACACACCTTTCAACATTCCACAATAGGGCTCCCCTCGCCGGTTAGGAGAGGAGCTTGCTATTATCTTCCCTGCAGAAGGCCGAGGTCTGAGGTTGGTCTTTAAAGCAACTTCAAGTTTACTTTTAAACTAGATATCGCAAATCAATCATGCTCCAACTGAACAGATTGCTAAGTTCACGTCCGTTTTTTTTTTTCGGGATATATATAATTTTGTCGCTTGAGCTTGTAGCTCTGTTCTTGGTGTACCGGTGGAGCATAAGAACGCCTAGTTTATAGTCTCCTTCGTCCGTGAATCCGATCTAATCCTGTTTGGCAGGCGGCTAGAAAGGTGCATTGTGCGAAGCGGCTAAGAGCCAGCAATACCGTGAACTAGCAAAGCAATTTTTTAAAACCTCTTTGGAACTGATTGTAAATGGTTTACTCTGCCATAACACAACAATTATTAACAATATGACATAGACGTTTTGTCTTCTATGGAGGTTGCATCCTCAGGTTGTTGCAAGCCCACACGTCGCGGCGAATGAACCACGATTCCAGGGATGTTCTTCCCACCTACCTTCGTTCACAAGCCAGCGTCGTCCCATTGTTTAGGTCAAAACTATGCCCTGTTGTCCAGCGGTGTTGAGCAAGGCCCATCGTAGAACGCGTTGCATGGGCTGCTTTAGCAATATTCCGTTTTTTCTGCCTGTTTCGATGTAAGTCGCGTCGCAATCCCCACATTGTACTTTTAGATGACCCCGCTCTGATTGGCTCTGATCTTCCGCAGGTGTATGGTTTTTTGGTTTCGCGCGAACACATGCCTCAATGTATAACGAAGCTTAAAAACGGTTTGTATGCCCAGGGGACGCAGAGCTCTCCGGACAGGGTCTGATACACCTTGAACACAGAGAATATGCACAATCGACATTGCCTTCACTCCTGACGCACTCCCTGCTCCTATTCGCATGCATTTCTGGGCATCGTTAATAAACGCCGTAGTATATTGCCGTCGTTCCAGAGCATCAACCACGTTTTCGTTTTCGAGTCTCCAAGGACATTTATTGATGCGACATATTGAGGCGTACACAACGGGTGCTTGTGTTGTGCCCCCTTTTTAAAGGTTTCCTTCGTCTAGGGTTTTACCACGCGCAATTTCGACTATCCGCACGCCTTCGCACATTTTGAATAAATAAACACTATAATTTGTTTTGTGATCTAGTACTTACTTTATAGAGTAACGGAAAAGTAACGGCGTTACTTTTTCACAGTAACTGTAACTGTAACAGGTTACTTTTGGAAACTGTGTAACTGTAACTGTAACAGAGTTACTTTTTTGGCTTAGGTAACTGTAACTGTAACACTGTTACTTTTTACTGGTAACGAGCCCATGACTGGTAAATACCATGTTGGAGAGTCGGCCACTAAAGCGTCCAGACGTAGGCGGCTAGATAGATAGATGGAAACAGTCAAAGTGTCTTTGGTTCGCTAAGGAATGCTTCGCATTTAAAATGACGTTGTGCACCTTTCATCGAAGTTCCACGTCACCTTCGTGCCGTGTGTTATACAGCTACTCTGGTCATCCACTTTCGCAGAGTAGAATGGCCTCATAAAATTTTTTTTATGCATGCAGCCTAGTAAGCTCCAACATTCGACATCTCACCTGATGTTTTCGCCCCTTCGAGAATGCTGCTTTCGGTACCTGCGATTCGTTCCGTTCGTAAACGAACGCCGACGGCACCACGCCAGGCCTCAGTGGAGCAGATTTCACCGGAGATCCCATTGCACGGATTAGCGATAAACTGATGGTAGTCACTGTCACGAAAATGTTTTGAGCAGAGAACAGTGGTAATCGAAGGCTTGAAATTACTTCATTTCACAGCAGCGATCCACTGAGCAGATTGTTTTTTTTCTCATGTGGGAAGTTGTGAAAGAGTACATCGTCTCTGCCGCCGATGCTCGTTCAGCCGTAGGCAGCACGAAAGGCCAGCATGGTGATGAGACGCCGTTCTTCGTCCAGTAGTAGCAGTTCTTCGAAGCGTAAACCATAATCTTAGGGTGGGTAGGTCGATTATTCAGGACAAGAAGGGCAACTGACGCGGAAAACCTGTACACGGTGAAGGTGCGAGCGGCCGGGACGCGACTTGTCTGCAGCGGCTGAGTGTAAACTTGGTGTAAACAAAGAGCACCATTTGCGTTTCGTGGGCGCTGCCATCTTGACTTCAAGAAACAAAATTACCAAAAGTGCATGTAGAGCACGTGACCATCAGCGACATTGGATTGGATTGGAACAAACTTTATTTGTGCCTGCAGTTGGGCCGGTTGGGCGCTCGCGCGCCCCGACGAGAGCCTACCCGCCTATCTGTGGGCCTTAAGTGTTCTGTGGCATCTGTGGGCCTACGTCGTCTTCGGGGTTGCCGTTACTCGGCGCGGGCACAGAACACTGCGCGGGTCTCCGCTCGCCGTTGCCGGCTCGCTGGGTCCCTGCCTTTCGAGCGCCCCGAGGACCTGCTGGACGGCCCAGAGCTGTTGATCCTGGTCGTAGCTCTTCGCGGCTTCCTCGAGCCGCGACGGGATCGTTCTTGATCTCGCTTCCTCTGGGTGTTTGATGCAGTCCCACAAGATGTGCGTGTGATCCGCCGTCTCCCTCCGGCAGACCTTGCACTTGTCGGTCGGGTATGTCTCGGGGTACATGCGTTGCATCAGTCCCGGACTCGGTAGCGATCCGGTCTGGAGCTGTCTCAAAAGTACCGCCTCCGCTCGACTCAACCGCGGGTGCGGGAGTGGGAAAGTCCTGCGAGCCATGCGGTAGGCTTTTGTGATGTCGTTATAGTCCGTCATGCGGTCCTTGGCTCCGAACCACGTCGGACGGTCTGTCGCCGGGGCGCGGTTAGTTAGCGCTCGCGCCGCTGCGTGTGCCGTCTCGTTGTGGTTGGCATTGCGTTCAGACGCGTCACCCGCGTGCGCCGGGAACCACTTAATTCCCACTTTTCTGTCTTGCAGTTTGGCCGCACGCAATACTCGTTCGGCCTCTCTACATACTTGGCCTTTGGCGAAGTTTCGCACCGCCTGTCTCGAGTCACTTAGCACATGGCAGTCTGGGTCGATGATGGCCAGGGCGATGGCCACCTCCTCCGTTTGTTCCGCTCCAATGCTTTTCACGCTCGCTGCCGTCCTTGTTGCGCCGGTCGACGCCTCGATGACGACCGCTGCGAAAGCGTTCTGTTGGTATTCGGCCGCGTCCACATATCGCGCGTGCTCGTCGTTGGCGTGCAGGTCGATGAGAGCCTTGGCCCTCGCCGCTCTTCTTCCCTTGTTGTAGTCGGGATTCAACCGCGGCATAGGGCACGGTGGTAGAATAGGACAGCTGGACAAATGAGACCAGGGGGCGCTGCGGTGCACGCGTTTCGCCGCCTTTCTAGCGAAAACCGGTCGCTCCCCTCTCCGCGCCTGCCTTTTGACTGCGCTGTCTCCGCACGTTCAGGCACCCTGCACGCGCTGTTCTCTGCTCGCCGTGCACGTGCAGCTTCACGTGTCGCTTGCTCTGAAGGTTTAGAAAGATCCCAGAGATGGAAACAGCATATCCACGGAGTGAATGATGATGAGTGGGCGAAGCTGCGGAGGTTCATCGGTAAACCGTGAATCTTCCGTGAATTCTGCCCAGTACATCATCACCGACGTGGGATCGGGCGCGTTTATACTAAAGGTTCGATGAGTTATGACGACTTGCAGCTCACTTTAATTTTACATGTACGCTGTGAATTTTCATTGTTTAGAAAACCATTGCTTTAGAAAACATCTGGCGTCTTTCGTTAAGCAGCTGGCGTCTTTTCATTTTGCTTTAGAAACACCTGGCGTTCTTTCGTTTTGCTTTTACAAAACATCTGGCGTCTTTCGTTGGTTTATTTCATCAATCAACGGCGTTTTGAACAAAATTTTTATTGTTTAATGACGCACAGGAGAAATCTCACCAGGCACTACCTTGGAGGTAAACAATGGCTGCTAATGGGAATGAGAGACAGAAGAAGTCGGCTTTTAGCTAACACTTAGACTTCTACTTCTACTAACGTTTCCTACTGGAACATGCCAATGGCTGCGAATGGGGAATGAGAGACAGAAGAATTCGGCTTTTAGTTAACGCGCACGCTGCGAATTTTTTATTGTTCAACAACGCACAGGAAAAATCTCCCACCGGCACCACCTTGGAGGTCAAAGCGTAAGAATGGTTACGCACTACGACTACTACTACGACTACGAGGGACGAACGGGTGCCGCCTTAAAGGCCAACTCCGGTGATTTTTCGAGTTCCATGGATCTCAATGAAATTCGCTGGGTATGTTCCTTTGCACGTTTCCGTCATTTATGCCAAATTACAGGCTTGAGACATGCGCAGATTGTTTGCAAATGAATTTTAAAGATTGTCTGCAAACGCCCTCCTGGCTTCCCACAATTATTGGCAACATTGCGTCTGTGACGTCGGTATTGGTAAGGCGGCGGAAGTGACGCAGCCGAGGGCACCGCTAACTTCGGCGCTTCGGCCGCTACAGCGAGCGTCTGCGGTGCACAAGGTGACAGACAGCGTTGGTTTGGCCGGCGCTTCGCTGGTCGTCCCGGCTGTCACAGTTTTCATACTCCGCGCCGGCGTCACCGGCATGCCTTGCACGACTTCCGGTTCGTTCGTAACAACGTCTACGTCATACGTAAACAGTACACTCGGTTGGGTTTCGGTTTCGGTGTTCCGCTTTTTTGCTTATTTAAAATTATTCTCCAATTTGCCGAGTATTTCTGCTATCGGGCCCGTAACAGGAGCGTCTCAGGAACATAAAAGCACCATTACTTTGACATGGCCAAAAAATCGCCGGAGTTGGCCTTTAAGGAGCTTCGCCCCTAAAAAACGTTTTAACGGTGGGAATCTTACCAGAAGAGGACGGTTGATCGACCATCTTTTCGGGACCGAGCAGGTCGTCAAGGGCGATGCTGTTTGTGCGAGCGCTACGTGCGTGCAGATGCTGAACGGGCACATTTCTTTGACATGAGTAGGGAGGTGACTGCGCGAGTTCTGTAATTATGTTACCGGTAAAACGCACATTCGTTGCGGCAGTCGTGTATACTCGGAGCTGTCAGCAACCAACCAGCACGCTTTCGAGTGCGTTTTCTATTGATAACTTTTCAATTGCTTAGATGCCAAGTTTGTCGTGCGGCTTTAAATTTATTATGAGCTCAGTGTGAAGAGCATAAATTTACATCTGCCCTGTTGAGTCACTGGCTGCATCGCAATGCGCAGTGTTCAGTTTCGTGGGAGTTTCACTTTTGCCGAGGTTTGCATCGAATGATAACAACGTCGGATCGCAAGTTTAATGTCGCCTTGGATTTTTTTTAGAGCTCCCTTTGACAGCATAATGATATACGCAAACAAAAAATAAATAAATATTTCATGCCCACTTCGACGATGCATGTTTCTTGCAGAGGCGTGTTTCATTTCGAATAATATCGACGCCTCATCACGCACCGTGTTCGCTTATTCGAATGTCGCTTTGGTTGTTTCGACAGCTCGCTTGGTCAGCATCATATTATACAGGGGCGTAGCCAGGGGGGGGGGGGTCAAACCCTCCCCGAAAATTTTCAATTTTGCTTGCGTATATGTACACGCACACATACAAACGCACGCACAAACATACATAAAGTATGGTTGGCCCCCCCCCCCCCCCGAAAAAATTTCTGGCTACGCCCGTGATACTATACAACACCCACTGGGATCGCGCATGTGTATGATTATGCCGAGATTTGTGCCCAATAATAAGCGCATCTGAATTCGCGAAGCCATCGAAAATTTAATTGCCACCTTGGTTCTTTTTTCAGCTCGTTTCCAAAGCGGCATGCAAGGCTTGTTATTACGTGCCGAACGCATGACATTAATACGAGGCACGCCGTGGTGGATTAATTCGGATTAATTTCGGCCACCTGGGTTTCTTTAACGTGTACGTAAATCTAAGTACGCCGGTGTTAGTGCATTTCGCTCCCATCGAAATGCAGCTGCTGTATGCGTGAATCGAACCCATGACCACGATTTTAGCAGCGCAACACTTCAGCCTTCTAAGCAATCACGGCGTGTCGCATGCAAGGCCAATATAAACGCTCAGTGCAAACATACAGCTTAATTCTGTTTACAGGGAGCCGCGACGGGAAATGTACCGCAATTAGCTGAATTAAACACTTAGTACTCACGGTACGTTATTTAAACTGTGGTGTAATAAGCCCAAATGCTCCGCTGCTGTAACATTACAAATGGTTGACTCGGAAAGCCAGCGCGCAATCTCGAAACGTACAGCGGCTGTCTATTTGTTGTAACTTCGGTTCACAAACGCACTTCCCTTTCAAATGAGCACGATCATCGCGTTTCTCCCCGTTAATAGTTCGTAATACTGTGTACGACAAAAACTGCTTCAAGGTGACAAGACCGCGAAAGCATCGCGGCGAACTGCCGTAATCCACTCTTGACGCCTCTGCTCCTCGGACTGCTTGCATTGGAAACGGTAGAACATGACAGGAAGTTTTCGGCTCTTCGACATTTTTAAACTTTTGTGACAGTTCACAATGCAGCAGGACTGCGTGCCTGCTTTCGAGTACGACGAAGGAACGGCACCCATAGCGTGAAAAATGCGAGATAAAAGCCCCGGGGAGCACGTTCTCCGCGCGCGCGATGGGAAAACCAAGCAAGAGCGACCCGTCCCAGCTACCGGAGTTTTCCCCTCTCTCCGCTGGGGCGGCGGACGGCGCTGCGCAAACTTGAGCGTTGGAGGCCTATGGTCGCGACGAGTTTTCGGCTTTTCGGGCCGAAGGACGCGCATCGCAAGCTTTCGCTGTGCTGTAAAGGCCGGTTGCTATTGGCCGCGAGATCGAGCAGAGTCGCCGCCTGGCGGCTGCTGGCTGAAGCGCGCCTAGTGTGGATCACTGATCTCCACTAGGGGTAATGGAGGTCAGTGGTGTGGATTGCTCCCTGCGTCGTCTGCTAGACATGTCGTGTTTGCATGTGCGCGTACGTCCTGCACGTTCTCAAAGGGCGGTTTGTTCTGTTATGTTAGCGCGAGTTTAACTGCTCATACGTATACCTAACGTGGTGTACAGAAGCAAATGGGCTTGCTCGGCTGCATGCGCATTGTAATAAGATCAGTGAGTGCGACTTTCGAGAGGGCTGTGTATTGGTGTCGTACCCTTCGTTCGCCAGAATCATTTCAGTGTTGGTGCCGCTTTCTGGTTCAAGCACGTCGTAAAGTGCGCTTGGCATAGTCCCAAACATAAGGAGCATTAAACAGTGTGTGAATGCCGCGTTTTAGCGACTCGGTGGTAAACAAAAGCGAGCCTCATACACTTTCGCGTTGTTGTTACGTGTATAACTGCGGCACTGTAGTTCATGATGAGCTTTAATTGTGCTTAGGATGTCCTTTTATTGTACGGTCGTGGTCCCAGTACAGCGAAATATTTCTATCAAGTGAAGCCTGACACTTCGATACTCAAACTGTCTCCTAAAAAAAAAAAGACAATGGAATGACACGGCAGTGATAAAACGGAGTTCCCGCGCGCAATTTTAACTCTGGGCGAAATTTATGCAGAAACACACGTGTGCTTAAATTTAGGTACGCTTTGAAGAACCCAGATGTTTAAAATTAATCCCGACGGCGTACCTTACATTTTTGTCGTATAATGTCACGCAAAACCTCATCCTTTTTTTTTACATTACCTTGAGCGTTTGTGTGGAGTTGTTATAAATTGATGGAAGGCAGCGGACATGATTAGTTCGAGAAAAAAAAAACCTTTATTCCATAAAATAACCGGACCTTTGTTGCATCGCTGTTGTGCACGTAATCAGTCGATGAAAACTCCGTGCTAAACACTCTTACATGCGTATGCGTATTCGCGCGAACAGTGCTATTGAACTCATTGCACAGGAATATGGGCTGGTATACAAATGAAGAAGAAGTAAACACTTAAGTGTTTCAGGCGTGCTACAGCAGTGCGTAGTACACAGAACACAAGGTAAACACGTACACCCAGGGCGAGCATAACATTCATCGGCAGATTGCACTTCTCTCACTAGTAATAGTAACGTTGGATGATCTGCGTGCATCGATTCAACAATGAAGAGCGTATATATTACCAGTAAACTGCAATCAACGCATTTTATTCGCCGACAATCGGCTCAAACAGCTCACAACGAAGCGCCGCTGTGTGCATTTGTATACGCGCCGCCGACCGCCTTTCCACACTAACGCGGCGACGGTGCTGCCTCCTATAGGTCGATCTCGCGACGAATAGACCTCGTGAGCTGGTATGGTGGTGCTACTGCTCTCGCCCTCTATCGGACTAGCGGCGCACTGTTAGGATTGTCGCCTACGGGCCCGACTGCATGTTTCACGGTTGCGGCGGCCGCTGTTCTCCAAGAACGGCCGCCGTAGTTCTTTTTTTTTTTTCTGTCTGCGTGTGTAAATACGCTGTGCTAACTTATCTTTATTTACGTTTTTCTTCCTGTCTGAAAAACCTCTCAAACTACAGCCGTTTAAAGCTGCCGAAAAACCAGCATGCAGCGACTCTTGTTAACGTAAACATTCAAAAAAAAAATCACAGCATATCCACGGAGTGAATGATGATGAGTGGGCGAAGCTGCGGAGGTTCATCGGTAAACCGTGAATCTTCCGCGAATTCTGCCCAGTACATCATCACCGACGTGAGATCGGGCGCGTTTATACTAAAGGTTCGATGAGTTATGACGACTTGCAGCTCACTTTAATTTTACATGTACGCTGTGAATTTTCATTGTTTAGAAAACCATTGCTTTAGAAAACATCTGGCGTCTTTCGTTAAGCAGCTGGCGTCTTTTTGTTTTGCTTTAGAAACATCTGGCGTTCTTTCGTTTTGCTTTTACAAAACATCTGGCGTCTTTCTTTGGTTTATTTCATCAATAAACGGCGTTTTGAACAAAATTTTTATTGTTTAATCACGCACAGGAGAAATCTCACCAGGCACTACCTTGGAGGTAAACAATGGCTGCTAATGGGAATGAGAGACAGAAGAAGTCGGCTTTTAGCTAACACTTACACTTCTACTTCTACTAACGTTCCCTACTGGAACATGCCAATGGCTGCTAATGGGGAATGAGAGACAGAAGAATTCGGCTTTTAGTTAACGCGCACGCTGCGAATTTTTTATTGTTCAACAACGCACAGGAAAAATCTCCCACCGGCACCACCTTGGAGGTCAAAGCGTAAGACTGGTTACGCACTACGACTACTACTACGACTACGAGGGACGAACGGGTGCCGCCTTAAGGAGCTTCGCCCCATTCGAGGAAGACAGGCCCCTCTCAGTCATTCTTTTCGCTGAAAACCGAACTGCGAGCCCTACCAACAAAAAAAAAAAGAAAAAGCCGACAAAAGACAGCTGTTTGCGCCGGAAACAAGTTCTTTTCCGTCTCTTGGACACCGTCTCTTGGGAACAGTAGACCACCCCCACGCCCCCCACCCACACACACACACACACAAACACGCTCACAACGCACGCACACACACAGGCGAGCGAGCGCACACACTTCACAGACAGTGAGACTGCAAGCGAGCGCCCATCAGTTCGTCTGGTTGTCGTCTGCTAGGAAAGCGCATCGCCAGCCACGGCCGCCAGCCCGCGCGTGAACGTGAGGACAAGACACGACGATCGTCTGTTGTTCTGCGGTTTCCGTAGGATTGAAATTGTAATAACGTGTGTTTCAAAAGGAGTTCTTGGTCGCTTGGTACGAAGTTGCACGCGAGTGGTCAGTGTGTGGTCTGGAGGAAGAATTGATGTGCGCGATGGAATCTTCCGACATTATTGGGAAATGCAGAGTGCAATCGAAAACCGAGGACTGCGCCGAACGAGTGGAGGTGAGCTTTTGATTTTTCAGTGCTCTACGTGTGCTGAGCCATACCGAACTGTTTTCGTTCTCAGCGAAGAGGACGCGGCAAATTTGTGTCTGATTCCGCACCGGCTACCCCTGCTCGCCGCTCTGGCTGGCAAGAAATCACGCGTGAGAGCAGGAGACGCAGACAGGCCCATTGCCCCTCTAGGTGGCCGTTGTCAGCCTGCTATCTACCTATTTCTTTGTGACCTTGTAAGCTTGTGTATACATTTAAAATAAATAATAAAAGGCGAAAAAAAAACGCACGAAAATGGGGACACTTATGTACGGAATTCGAGGCGTTGCTTACGCAGCCCCGCACAGCTGCGGTAGAGTTGTCCTTCATTTTCGTCCGACTTCTGAGGTAACCCGCAGAATTTTAAAGCTAGTTGCTTCCGAACGGTGTTCCTACAGCTCTTGTGCCAGCCATGCACGCAGAAGTACGAAAAAGTACCGGACTACTGCGACGTTTTTACGTCCTTTCGGCGAGGAGCCCTGCGTTTCTACCGTGACTGCGCGCCCGGGAGCAACAAACGACAATCCTAACTTTTCAGCCGCGGGCGTCAGGTGGCGCTGCCTGTTCGGTTCAAAATTCAAATAGAGTTACTGTATATGCTACCTTTAGGTAGCAGAGTTGCGCATCTGTCTTCCAAACGCCGCTAGCAACCATGCATTGCGGAGAAGCTGACGCTCGGGATAATTTTTGTATTTCTCGACGCCGCCGCGGCAGCGAACTGAATTAACACTTGTCATCGACAGCCGATGTTTATCGCCGGTCTTCGACACGCCTGACATGTTAATCGGCGACACGGTAGGCATGTCGCCTGCAAAAACGAAGTGCGACTTCACCGTATAGCTGTGGTTGCTAGCCGGACCTATGCGCAACTCTGCTACCTAAAGGTAGCATATACAGTAACTCTAGGTTCAAAGCTGCAGCGCACTAGGCCTATGGCTATTTTCCTGGCTCTAAAACGTTATTTCTGTTTTTAATAACTTTTAATAGTGGTTCTCTGCCAACTTCGCCCACAGAAATAAGTGTGTCAGGCTTGAAAAAGCTTAATTTTTTTTTTAATTGGAGCGAGTAATCTCAATAATACTGACCAGCGCCTCCTCTATTTTTCAGAGCGCCTAGGCCACGGCCGCTGGATAAAAGTGCGCTTTTTATCCAGCGGCCGTGCCTAGGCGAACGCTTTCCTACCTCGGGCAGGGCAGTCGAGCGCGCGCTCCGCGACCGCTCGCCGCTGCCGCGTGGTGGCGCTGTGCAAGTAGACTTTATAAAGTCCCTTCATCTAGAAAGTAGCGACACTCTCCTCCGCGCGCGCGTTTTCCTCCTCAATTCTCCTCGGATTTCTCCCCTCCCCTGGCCGGCGCGCTGCGCACGGCACGCTGAACCCTCCACTGGCTCGCCGCAGCCGCATTAAAATCACTGCGTGCGCTTGTTTAATCGGCCCCTTGAAGCGTCAAATGAGAACCTGTTTCTTAAGCAATAGTCATGACGAAAGTGGGCTTCCGATAGAACAAAGTGACAAATATATTTTTAAAGACGCTTCGGTATTCGCAATGCCCATAGACTGTCGCGCCGCCAAGCGGATGTCAGGAGCGTCCACTCGAGGAGGGTTAGTAGACGACAAAATGGCGGCACTACGCAGTCGCTCCCTTGTTCGGCTGTGCTAGCCTCAGTGTTAACGCGTTGGCAAGAAAAGAACACTGCAACTTTGCATGTTCCCTGCATCAGTGAACAAACCGGGCCCTCCGTGACACGAGAAATCTGATTTGTTCTTTCGAGACGCGAAAATACGTGGCAACTCGCGCTTTCAATGCTAGCCCACAGCTTACACATACTATCAGCTTCGCGAGGCTTTCTGTAGCCACGTAGGTTAGGCAAATGTTATCGTCTGACATATTCAGTTGAAGCTCACCCTGCTTTACTTGCATATAGCATTGGTCAGTGTTTCTTGCAGTGCATGAGTCCCATAACACTGTACGCGGGGGAGGTCGTGAGGGCTCGCGATGTGCTCTTGTGTAACTGAGCGATCTCAAGTTGGCGATACATTAAAATAGGGCCTCTATCCTTCGTCAGCAAAGCGCTGTTACGAATCGTGCGAGCGACGTTTCAATCATTCGAGGACGCGTCTGCTCGACGCCTTTCGCGGAGCGAACGCTTTCCACGCCGTCCTTCGCCAGTGTGTTGGGTGTTGGGTTTCATAGCCACCGCTGCGCGCTGCGCCGCTTGTTTTTGTACGTTTGTTGATAGGTGGCAGCACACTGCAAGCGATTTGCTTGTTGACCGGTCTGAGAGCAAAATGTTCGCCGCGCCCAGACGTATCTCTAATTGTAAACGTGGTGACGCGGAGTCGTCGAAGTCGTTCGGCGGAGGAAATTCTTTAGATTGCTTTCAGCAGTGATGTTGAAAGAAACCATCTTGACGACGAGGATTTTTCACTGGACGTAGAAGACTGCAAGCACCGCGAGTGACAGCGACGATGAACCATCAGCTGTTAACTCACGAGCAGCGACTTGCAACTTCACGACCCCTCGTGCGTGAATGTTTTTTCACGCTCGTAAGTCATTTCGATTGTATTTAATGTATAATATCCTTGAGCGAGATCAAAATAAAAGCATAGTTGTGCATTGCATGTATCACAATTATTGTGGATATTATGGAGCGCCGCATGCCGCCAACACGCTCGAGCTCGACCAGCGAAGCGAAATGGTTAGAGCGATGGAACGTGCAGTCACGGCCACAGTCCACGCCTCTCGGCTAACTTCTTCGACGTTGCGAAAAGCACACGTGTGCATTCTTTTCGATATTCATGTTTCGATCGTGCTGATCGAATCTGCAACGAGTGAAGTGAATTGAACACGGCTAGAGTCTGATCATGGCTGTGACACAAGCGGTACTGAATTGGATGTTAAATGCTTGTGTTCCGTTGAAGAAGTAACTCCGCGTTCCTGACTGCACAAGTAATGACGACGGCGTGACATGTTTGCAAACCATCAGCACGTTAAACATGCTGTCCCGCGCAGCAGCGATGGCGCTACTCGCTGGCGGCCTACTACTGCGGCAAATTCGTCAGGCAGGCTCGGTACGTACTACCTCGGAGTGCCGTTCAGCTCATACGTCAATTCTAGTTCATGCAGTGTTATGTAGTACGCACAGGATTTCGCAAAGCATCGTTATGCACGGTAACGGAGCTGAAATATAACTTTTTACACCGCAGCAAATAATTAGGTGGCGAGTACTTAGCACTTAAATTTCCATGGTTTGAGAAGGTATTTTAGTCTCATATCCATTTCAGCGCAGCTCCTGACTTCATCCGGTGAAAGTGGCACGGGCCGTACGTTCGCACGTCCTATCTGTTCCTATGCTAACAAACGGGTTGACCCTCCTCCTGGCGCCATCTTGAAAAGCACGGCGCGCCACCTATAGTTCGCGGGCATTGCGAATATACAAATAAGCGCTTCGAAAAAAAATGAGTATATCAACTGGCGGGGCTGTATCGCCGCCTGGGCTGTCCTTAACACGGTGTATTAACGCATATAATGTAACCAGCATAAAGTATAGGCGAGAATTTTTTTCATAATCGTGGTCTTGATGAGCTAAAAGAAGGCATCCAAGAAGGAATGTGGTGGTTTACTTAAATTGGGCCAAATGAGTGAGCCCGAAGCCTTTTTGTGTCAATGCCGCTGTCAGACACGCACGCACGCACACGATGCATGCACGCAGGCACACACACGCCTATACACACGTGATAAGGACACGCACATACGTACACACACGGACATGCATACACACGCGATACAGACACGCACACACATAAGATACACACGATCATACGCACGGGATACAGGCAGGCACGCTCATACACATGCAATATAGATACGCACATACATACACACGCGCGTACACACGTGTTATAGACACACGTGCGTGGACATGCGAACAGACACGCACGCACTTACATACACATGCGCATACACACGTTATATAGACACGCACGCACATACATACATATACACGCGCATATAGACGCGATACAGACACGCACATACATACATACACACGCGATACAGACACGCACGCTCATACATATATACACACGCGATATAGACGCGCACGCACATACATACACACGTGATACAGACACGCACGCACATACATACACACGCGATACAGACACGCACACTCATACATACATACACACGCGATACAGACACGCACGCACATACATACACACGCGATACAGGCACGCACGCTCATACCTACATACACACGCGATACAGGCACGCACGCTCTTACCTACATACACACGCGATACATACACGCACGCTCATACATACATACACACGCGATACAGACACGCACGCACATACATACATACACACGCGATACAGACACGCACGCAGATATACACACGCGATACAGACACGCACGCACATACTTACATACACACGCACGCACATACATACACACGCAATGCAGACACGCACGCACATACATACACACGCTATGCAGACACGCACGCACACACATACACACGCGATGCAGACACGCACGCGCACAAATACACACGCGATACTGAGACGCAGGCACATACATACACACGCGATACAGACACACACGCACATACACAGCGATACAGAAACGCACGCGCATGCACAAGTGATACAGAGTATACAGACACGCACGCGCAGGCGCACGCATACACATACGTGCGTACACGCACAAACACCGCGAATACACAAACGCACGCACATGCACTCACACGTTAACACGTGCGCACACGCACATACAAACGCAGGCGCACATACAAACACGCATACACCTGCACACACCCGTACACACACGCCTGGAGGGTTGACGCCTGGAGGGTTCATGGCGGGCGTGAGCAGCTGAAAGCGCGCGAAGTTTGCTTGCGCTCGCTTCTCGTGACGTCAGGGTCACCTGACTGGGAGCTATCGCGCGTCGCAGCCATTCAGCGCTGCGGATGCGCCGGCTCCGCGAAAGAGAGGGTGAAAAAAGAGGAGGTTGACGGCGCGGCGAGGATGAGCCGGCGTTGATAAAGGAGCGCCGCTACTTTCCAACATCAAGGGGCTTTAAGACTTTAGGCTCAGCGAGTTAGAGCTGCTAGAGGACGGACGTGTTTTTCGTGGGCTCCGGAATGACAGCGTCAGATAAGTTTTTTGTTTTTTTTTGCATGATTCGAGCTTGTTTTTTTTTTAGTTATATGAGTACATAAGCCACTAGATTGAAGCTTAATAGGGCTTGCAATTTTGTACTGTTTCGGTGTGACAGTCGCCTGGGTCTTTTTTTTTTTTTGTTCGGTCACCACGTGGCTGAAAGGCACACATGTGCTTTGAAGTATAGCATACTAGCGGAGTTTTGTGATACCATTTGGCTTTAAGTGTATCTAATTCGCCGTGTGAACGATCTAGCCATGGTCAAAAAGACCGTAAAGTGTTCAGGGTGCGGAATGGGATGGAAAATAGAGGTTTGTACGGATGAGAAGACAGAGGGAGCTGACGCCAAGTGTAAGCAATGCGAGTTAGAGGCGAAAATGGAAATAATGATGGCTGCCCAGAATGAGCTCATGGGAAGAATCGCCGAGCTGGAGATTGCGTTGGCGACAGAGCGGGAAAAAACGATGGCTATGGGGGAAAGGCTTAAGTCAGCCGAGGAGGGGTTAGCAAAGGTAGTCATGGCGAACAAGGAAGCAAGCGACAGCCGGGCACCGACCCCCGCCGTGGTAGACGCAAAGGGGGAAACAGGTTTGGAAAAGACAGGTGCAAGGGTCACAGGACCCAGCTTCCGCGAAGTAGTTTTGGGAAGGGGAGGGGACAAAGCAGCAGTGGCACGCGCTAATAACCGAGGCAGTGGCCAGGTGCGGGACGGTCCAGCAGAAGAGTCGGAGCACGTGATAATCGCCGGGGACTCGAATTTAGTTAGATGCGAAGAAGCAGTCAAGGAAAGGGTGAGAGGCGACAAACGAGTTTTAATAGGGAAGTTCCCGGGACATAGGCTGGGATCAGTGATGAGACAAGCTAGCGCAAAACTCGCAACTAAGGCTAATGGACGCAACCTCGTGATAATCGCGGGAGGTCTAAACGACGTCTTGAATGAAGAATCAGCCGAACTAGCGACCACATTGGCGAAAGGGGTCGATGACATGCGCGCCATTTCCCCTCAGGTGCAGATAGTGGTATGCACAATACCGGAAGTACCAGTGAGGAATATCAACTTGCAAAGAGCGGTTGTCGACGCAAACAAAGAGATATGGCGAATTAGTCGAGAGAAGGGCTTCGAGGTAGTGGATATAAACAGGGAGGTGCACAGGTGGGGCGGTTTCCAAAGAGACAGAATTCACTTCGATAAGAGGCTTGGTCATGAGGTGGGCTGGCGACTGGCAGGACGCACAGTAGCTTTTTTGGGGGGCAGGTGGGCCCTTCGGTGCCCAGGGTAGCTTGTAATGAGGAAAACAACCAGGGGGACTCTTCGACAGGCAATATAGCGAAAAACCAGAGAAAAGGTAAAAGAAGGGAGAAGGCGCGTGTTGCAATTAGTTACATAAACATGCAGGGTGGCAGAAAAAAGGCAAAATGGTTAGAGATTGAGGAACAGTTAAACAACGAACAGATAGGTGTTTATGCGGTTACAGAAACACACCTTAGAGACTTGGAAGAGCCACCACATATTGACAATTATATTTGGGAAGGATGTAACAAGATCACCTCAGAAAGGAGAGGTGGGGGTGTTGGAATGCTAATTCAGAGCAGAACAAAATTGGATAGAGTGAAACAAACGTGTTCAGAGCACATGTGGGTTTCGGGCACAGTAGGTGGAAAGAAAACGTGGCTAGGTGTAGCTTACTTGTGGACGGGGAATAACTGCAGAGAAAAGAATCTGGAGATAGTGAAATGCATAAGCACCGATATTAAAGAATTTGGTCATGATGCCGAAATAATCCTTCTAGGGGACATGAACGCTCACATTCATGACCTCGACGGATATCCAGACACCAATGGCAAGTTATTGCTAGATCTCTGCGAGCAACATAGTCTTGAGATAGTTAACGTGGGGCTTAAGTGTGAGGGGCAGATCACGTGGGAAGTCGGAAACCGGCAATCGAGCATTGATTATTGTCTCATGACAGAAGGAATATATGACAAACTTAGAGAGATGAGAATAGACGAGCAAGGCATTAACAGCTTGGGTAGTGACCATAAACGCATAATATTACAAATGGGATATAAAACTGATAATAAGAACATAGAATCAAAGTTTGGCAGCTTGTATCTAAATGACAAACAAATAACAAATATAGCCGCAAGAGTCGAGGAAAAAGTAGACGAACTACCAGGTAGAGACTGGAAGTATAGTGAGCTGCTACATATAATCACAAAAGAAATGGAAAAAGAGAAGAAAACTATTTGTTGGAAAGGAAAGAGAAAGCCAAAAAGTTGGTGGAACAAAGAAATCCGGGAGGCGATCGAGAAGCGACGTGAGGCATCACGGGAGCACAGACAAGCAAAAAAGGAGAAGCGGCCACAGGACGAAGTCAACCAAATATGGGAAATATATTTAGAGCAAAAATCCATTGTGCAGAAATTAGTCGAGGCAAAAATTAAAGGTGAAAGTGAACGCTGGATGACAGAGATTCGCGAAAAGAAGCAGGCCGCGCCTAGGATATTTTGGAGCCACCTAAAAGCGCTGGGTAGGAAGTATGTCACAATGCAACAACATATGGTAGATGAAGGAGGAAATCAATTGGAAGGGTATGAAGCGCTAGGTTACATCCGAAAGATAACAGCCGATTCGTTTAAAAAGGTCACCCAGGGGATTCCCCCGATGAGTAAAATTACGCAAAGGAGTGCAACCGACGAAGATGTAGTACTAGAGAATTTCAATTGGAAGAAAGCCGAAGGAAAAATTCCTAAGCGCACTACACCGGGCTTAGATGGGGTTCCCGTCAGCCTCATTAACGAACTCGGACATAACACTAAAGAAGCACTGCTGAAAGCCGTAGAAAAGTGCTTACAGGAGAGGGAAATACCAGACAGTTGGCGAAAAAGTAGAATGAACTTAATCTATAAAGGCAGGGGAGAAAAGGATAACATTCGCTCGTATAGACCGCTAACCATTACATCCGTGCTATACAGGTTGGCGATGCAGGCAGTAAAATTAAAAATAGAAGCGTGGGTAGAACAAAATGATATTCTGGGAGAACTTCAGAATGGATTTCGAATCGACAGGCGGTTAGACGATAATCTGTTTGTTCTTACCCAGTGTATAGAAATATCGAAAATAGAAAACAGGCCCTTATACGTAGCTTATCTAGATATCACCGGGGCGTATGACAACGTTAATCAGGAAATTTTGTTGGATATACTGAAAGAAGTGGGCATAGGTGACGACTGTATACAGCTTTTGAGGGAAATATACCGAGAAAATACAGTTTGTATAGAATGGGAAGGAATAAGTAGCAAGGACAGCGTTGAAATTAGCAAGGGGCTGAGACAGGGATGCCCTTTGTCCCCGCTGTTATTCATGCTGTACATGGTGAGGATGGAAAAAGCGCTAGAAGGTAGCAACATTGGATTTAATTTGTCACACAAACAGGTCGGCACGATGGTTGAGCAGAAGCTTCCAGGTCTATTTTATGCTGATGATATTGTGTTATTTGCGGACACTCAAGATGATATACAGCGACTGGCAGATATATGCGGAAGGGAATGTGAGGCTCTAGGACTAGGATTTAGTGCAACAAAATGTGGATTGATGGTATTCAATGATCACGAAGACCATGCGGTCTTTATACAGGGCCAAAAAATACCGAGGGTAAGCGAGTACAAGTACCTCGGAGTATGGGTAAATGAGGGGGATAGATATATGGAGGTACAAGAGAAAGCATCGGTAGCAAAGGGAAAGAGGAATGCTGCAATTATGAAGCACAGAGCTTTACGGGGGTACAATAGGTACGAGGTGCTTCGAGGGCTCTGGAAGGGTGTGATGGTCCCGGGGCTTACATTTGGGAACTCAGTGGTGTGCATGAAGTCAGAGGTACAATCAGGAATGGATGTAAATCAAAGGACGGTGGGCCGCCTCGCGTTGGGCGCTCACGGGAAGACGACAAATGAGGCTGTAAAGGGTGATATGGGATGGACAGGCTTTGAAGTGCGGGAAGCTCAGAGCAAAATTAGATTCGAAGAGAGGCTGAGGAAAATGAAGAAGAGTAGATGGGCAGAAAAGGTTTTCAGGTATTTGTATAGAAAAAGCGTTGACACGCAGTGGAGAAAAATAACTAGGAGGCTCACCAGTAAATATACGGCTGGCAGTGCGGGCGATATGGCAACAAGGAGCATTAAGCGGAAGGTCAGAGAGGCGGAGAGGACTTATTGGATGGCAGCGATGGAAAAGAAGCTGGCTCTGAGTAACTACCGAAAGGGAAAAAACGAAATAAGGAGGGAAAGGTTTTATGATAATTCAAGGGGAAGCGCTTTACTGTTTGAAGCAAGGTCGGGCTGCCTTAGAACGCGTAGTTATAAAGCGAGATTCAGTAACGAAGAAGAACAATGTACATGCTGCGGGGGTACTAAGGAAACGATGGAACATGTACTGATTGAATGTGGCGATATTCACCCAGGTATACGTGTGGGCACGAGTCTACATGAAGCCTTGGGTTTTAGGGACAACAATGGAAAGCTGAACACGTCCGCGATAGAAATAAGTAAGAGACGGTTAGAGTATTGGTGGCAGAAAAGTAGAGATAAAGAACAAAAATAAATAATGGGGGGGAAAAATAAGGTCATTCTGCCTTAAGAGGCAGAGAGATAGACCGTGAATTTATATTTTTTGGTATAATAACATAGATTTAATCAATGTAGATAAGGTATTAGGCCAACATGAAACAAGGAAGCTTTTTTTTTTTCTTCGAGCCTGGTGGCAGACATGTCACCGCCCCGTTATAAAGGGGACGCTCATAGCATCCATCCATCCTTAGTATAATAACATAGATTTAATCAGTGTAGGTAAGGTATTAAGCCAACTTGAAACAAGGAAGTTTTTTTTTTCTTTTTTTTTCTTCGAGCCTGGTGGCAGACATGTCACCGCCCCGTTATAAAGGGGACGCTCATAGCATCCATCCATCCATCCATCCATCCATTAGTGCAAGCAGAGCTTGTTTTTTTAGTTGTATGAGTACATAAGCCACTAGATTGGAGCTTAATAGGCCTAGTGCGCTGCAGCTTTGAACCTAGAGTCACTGGAAAATTTCAGAGTACCGCAAAGGTAGGCTGCACGCGGGCAACATTGGGCAGCGGCGGCCATTTCCCTTTCGGACCGTCCGGCGCGTTGGTAGCGTGTGTTGAGAAATGACCGATCTTTTCGCCTCGATGCCGTGTTACGCTCTGCGTAACTGCAATATGTGTGTCTGTGTTTCTTCAAAAGGATATCAGAAGTGATTTTGAGTCATCGACAGTCATGAATGAATCGCGGTAAGCGGTGTAGCTAATGAAACGTGCGGCGAATGTTGCCATGTGCTCGCGAACTCTCTTCGTGGCTTTATCGGTCGGTCTCTTTTCGTTTCACGGCCGGGTGCGTTCGCAAGGTCCGGAGTTGTAGACGTAGTTGCATTAGCGTATTGACCGTGCGAGATGCCATTTACTTCGACACTTGGTGAATGTTGACTGTTTGCGCTAGCTTTGCAGTCGGTGTTCAGATTCACTTCATAGCGCATTCGAGAACATTATCGAAGATCGAGAACATTCAGCATTGCGTCCTTCAACTGATCGCTGACGCATACCTTACTTGCGCACCATGCTTGCTGTTCAGCTGGGTGTTATCTGTAATAGAAGTCGTATGTGTAGGGTAAGTGGAAGTTGTGCGTGAAGTGTTCGTCTCGGTTCGGAACGCCAGCAGCCGAACGCACGGGCGAATCCGCGTGCGGAACGTAAGGTGCATCTTCGCGAATACGTTGTCATTTCCTAACAGATAAGTAGGTAGAAAATAGGCCATCAAAAATGATTGACGTCACTACTCAGTTTCATTTCCTATTTTTCGTCTCCTTAATATTCCCAACGTTGCAGTGCATTTGCAAATATTTTGCTGTGTTCCGACAAAGTTTTTTTTTTTTTTTTTGGCGTTGGCAGCGCGTAAACAGCTGGGGTTCGGTTTCTGCACTGCTTTTAATTTCAACTTTTTTTTTCGTAATGCACTCTTGTTAAAACTTCCTCGTCGCAGTGTTTTATGTTATTTTGATCAGAAATAGCACATTCCAAAAATTTTTAACGCGCACGCTACTGCAACACAGTATGTATATAGATCTAGGGCTCGCATAAAATCGGTTCCCTCAATACGTGGGAGGATAAGTCGACTATTTTTTTTTTTTTGCTGTGACTATTTCTCACCCACTAAACAGTATTGTAAGGGCACGCTCGGCACAATGCAGCATAAGCAACAGTTTTTCGAAAAAAAAATAAAATACGCTTAATAACATTGCCTTATACCAAGTTTATCAAGAGAGTTCCACGCTTCAGTTTTGCGCAGTGGCAAATGATCATGCGACAATTGCCTTCAAGGTATACAGTAAACAGGTGTTATTTTAATAAGTCTTCGATTTCGCTCTCGTGCGTGACACGCTTATAGTTCGAAATGCATGCACAATCTGTTCAACAGATCCAGATATAAACAACCGAGCAAATAGAAAGGTATGTAGTATGTAGTTTTCAATATCGCTGAACATAGTGAACCGAAAAGATGAAGTATCCTGTTGCATGAGAGCTTTTCCAGCAAAGTTTGTGTAGTTCACTGCAGAAAGGAGTGTTCTTCAAGGGGCCAACTATGCAGCCACGTACAACGACACTTTTTGACGTTAATGTTTCCCGCACGGAATGCAAAAATATACGAAATTCCCGGAGTAGCTCCAGCAGCGTTCGGTTACTGGTGAGCTACTCTCTGGCATCTGCATGACGCGTTTAAAAAAGCGACGAAGTACTTCTAGGAACCGTGGTACTGCTAAATGTCCGGCGGCGCTCTGCATTCAATGCGCCTGCACCCAAAACGCTTGGAAGGGATATGGCGGCGAGAGGTCACGTGATGCGAGCAAGCCAATCGCGTCGGCGGCGGCGCGCGGAAAACAGATGCGATACTCTGAAATTTTTCTAGTGACTCTATTTGAACCGAACAGGCAGCGCCACCGGACGGCCGTGGCGGAAAACTTGGGATTGTCGTTTGTTGCTCCCGTGCCCGCAGTCACGGTAGAAACGCATGGCTCCTCGCCGAAAGGACGTAAAAACGTCGCAGAACTCCGGTAATTTTCCGTACTTCTGCGTGCATGGCTGGCACAACAGCTGTAGGAACACCGTTCGGAAGCAACTAGCTTTAAAATTCTGCGGGTTACCTCAGAAGTCGGACGAAAATGAAAGACAACTCTAGCGCAGCTGTGCGGGGCTGCGTAAGCAACGCCTCGAATTCCGTCCATAAGTGTCCCCACTCTCGTGCGTTTTTTTTACGCCTTTTATTATTTATTTTAAATGTATACACAAGCTTACAAGGTCACAAAGAAATAGGAAGATAGCAGGCTGACAACGGCCACCTAGAGGGGCAATGTGCCTGTCTGCGTCTTCTGCTCTCACGCGTGATTTCTTGCCAGCCAGAGCGGCGAACAGGGGTAGCCGGTGCGGAATCAGACACAAATTTACCGCGTCCTCTTCGTTGGGAACGAAAACAGTTCGGTATGGCTCAGCACACGTAGAGCGCTGAAAAATCAAAAGCTCACCTCCACTCGTACGTCGAGTCCACGGTTTTCGACTGCACTTTGCATTTCCCAATAATGTCGGAAGATTCCATCGCGCACATCAATTCTTCTTTCAGACCACACACTGACCATTCGCGTGCAACTTCCCACGAAACACGAAACCTTTATAAAACATTTTATAGAGGTTTTAAACGTTTTAAAGACGTTTTCTAGAGGTTATGTGTTTCATGGGTTCGTACCAAGCGACCAAGAACTCCTTTTGAAACACACGTTATTGCAATTTCAATCCTACGGAAACCGCAGAACAACACACGATCGTTGCTTCTTGTCCTCACGTTCACGCGCGGGCTGGCGGCCTTGGCTGGCGATGCGCTTTCCTAGCAGACGACAACCAGTGACGAACTGATGGGCGCTTGCAGTCTCACTGTCTGTAAAATGTGTGTGCGCGCTCGCCTGTGTGTGTGCGTGCGTTGTGAGTGTGTTTGTGTGTGTGTGTGTGGGAGGGGGGGTGGGGGGTGGTCTACTGTTCTCCGCGTGGTGTCCAAGGGACGGAAAAGAACTTGTTTCCGGCGCAAGTAACTGTGTTTTGTCGGCTTTTTCTTTTTTTGGTAGAGCTCACAGTTTGGTTTTCAGCGAACAGAAGGACTGAGAGGGGTCGCTCTTTCTCGAATAGCTTGAGGCCAAAAGGGGACGAAGTTTTGTTGAATGCTTACGTTAACAAGAGTCGCTGCATGCTGGTTTTTCGGCTGTAGTTTGAGACAGTAGCGCACCCAGGATTTCTGTCAGGGGGGGGGGGGGTTCAAATTTTGACAAAAGTAATGTGATTGCATATTTGGTGTGTATGTGGAGGGGGGGGGGGGGGCTCGCGTAACATGCCGTTTCCTTGCTTCCGCTGGAAAAATCGTAGAGCAAATAAAATGACAAATAATAATAACAACAACAATGATGATGATATTTATTATTATTACTTCTTCGGTGTTTTCCAGAGACATCCTAACTGTTAACTTGCAAGAGCCTGACAGGGCCATGAATCCATTAAGCGAAGCAGTTCACGTAGAAAAAAAACGGCAAATTTATTAAACCAACGCATAACAGTTCCCAACAACCTTGTCTATCACAAAATTAGTTTTGCCGGTCCATGCAGTGAGAAGGGGGGCGATATGCCGGCCGGTTGGCGGTCGCGCAATGCTGTTAAGAAAAACTCTGCAGGTCAGCATGTTCTAAATTATGAGAGCCGAACATCATATATTATGTTTCCTTTGAGCCTCGTGAAACTATATCTCAAAGTGAATTGTCAGTCTTAACTAGGTGCATTTGTACGAAAGGCATAGTCTGAATAAATACACTGACTGCATGACAACAGTTCATAAAGAGCTCATATAATATCAAGGGAATAAATCATTGCATAGTGTTATGTATGCATAACTGTAGTTTATTACCAGCTGCCTTAGCTGGGTACAAAGCGTTGCCAAACAAGAGGAGGAATGAATCGTCCGTCAGAGCTACTGTTTACACCACACCCAAGGGCGGCGCCACGGGCGCTCATGGTTGCCGACCTTATTCACTGGTGAATACACAACATCCCTTCCCCCTTACGGAATGTAGTCCCGGTAACGCTGAGGGGCTTTCCTCTCACGTCGAGGGTATCTAGAAGCCTCGGTTGTTGGAAGTTGGCTGGAAGAGCCGTGCTCCTGTGAAAGGCTTCCAGGTACATCAGGACCGTCGGGTCCAGGGGCGGGACTGCTAGATGGACTTGATATGGGTGAAGTGTCACTCAATCTTGGCAGTGGTGGGTCCTGGCCAGTCACAGCGAGGTCATCACCATCGGCTGAGTTCCCACAAGTATCACTGTCAGCTTCACCGAGGTCCAGTGGGCTGGCCCGGTTGCGGAGCTGATCGACGTGTCTTCGCCATAAGCTACCGTCGGACAGACGAACTTGGTAAGAGAGGGGTCCGGTGACTGAAGCAATGGACCCGGGGACCCACTTGGTGCTACCTTGATAGTTCCGTGCATACACAGCGTCGCCTGGATAGAAATGCCGAACACGTTGAGAACCATCACTGAAGTAATGCTGAAGGGACGACCCAACCATGTGAAAGTCTGGATGCAGACGGTCAATGGCCGATCGCAGTCGTCTCCCCATCAACAGTTCAGCGGGACTCTTCCCTGTAGTTGTACTGGGTAAAATGTGCTGGCCCAGCAAGAAACGAGACAGCTTGGTGGCCCAGTCTCCCTCCGACAACTTACGCAGGACTTGTTTCGTCTCCTGAACCATCCTCTCTATCTGACCATTCGATGAGGGGTGATAGGGCGCGACTTTAATGTGCCGAATTCGGTTTCTGTTTGCAAACTCGGCGAATTCTTCTGACGTGAACGCAGTTCCATTGTCCGACACTAACACTTCGGGAATGCCAAAACGAGCAAACATTGACCGAAGTTCTTTAAGAACGGCTCTTGTCGTCATCGATTCCATCAGGGAAACTTCCAGCCACTTGGAATGAGAATCGACGACTAGCAGAAACACTTTTCCCTTGAAGGGACCGGCAAAATCTATGTGCAAACGTGACCAAGGGTTCTTAGTGAACTCCCATGGGTGCACCGGTGCCTTACTGGGAGCTTGCCGAGTTTCTTGGCATACTTGGCAGCCAGCTACCTTGCGCTCTATGTGATTGTCAATGCCTGGCCACCACACGGTGCTGCGTGCAAGACCTTTCATCCGTACTACGCCTGGGTGCGTGGTGTGTAGGATGTCTAGGGCCTGTGCAGAACTTGGAATCACAACACGAGACCCCCACAGCACACAATTGCGGTAGGTGGACAGTTCGTTCTTCCTGGCCACCAAAGGACGGAATTCCTCGTGCACCTTCGTGGTAGGCCAACCTTGCAAAATCCAGCGATGTACCCGCGACAGAACAGGGTCTGTACGCGTCAATGCTGCGATCTTGGTAGAATCCAAAGGAACTTCCGGCACTGCTTCAAGCAGTAAAATGTCTCCCAACGGTGGCTCGTGCTCATGCCTGACAGGAAGCGGAAGACGACTGAAAACGTCGGCATGTGGCAACTTGGAGCCTGGTACGTACAAAAGTTCGTAGTTGTATGCAGAAAGTTGCAGACTCCAGCGCAACATCCGAGGTGACAATACGGCAGGAACCGGCTTGGCTTGGTGCAGGAGGCCTAGCAATGGCTTATGGTCTGTCAGAGTTGAAACTTCCGACCAAAAATATACTGGTGGAATTTCTTAACTCCGAATAGCAAAGCCAGAGCCTCACTGTCTATCTGCGCATAGTTGCGCTCTGCTTTTGATAAGGTTCTCGAGGTGAAGGCCACTGGTCTTTCCACACCATCTTCACCCACTTGGCTCAGTACCGCACCCAGCCCGCACGGAGACGCATCGCAGGCCAGCCTTATGGGACGTGTCACATCATAGTGTGCTAAGACGGCTGATGATTCCAGCAGGCTCTTGGCATCTTGGTATGCCTTCGCTTCTGTCTCTGTCCAACTCCATGCCTTGTCCTTGTCCAGGAGGCGGTGAAGTGGTTCCAACACATGTGACGCTCCTTTCAAGAAACGGCCATAAAAATTTAAGGCTCCCAAGAACGACTGCAGCTCCTTCTTGTTCTTTGGTTCCGGAGCTTGCTTGATGGCTTCCACTTTTTCACGCAAAGGGCTTACTCCGTCCTTGTTGACGCGGTACCTCAGGTACGTCACTTCCTTGTCCCTGAATGCACACTTCTCGGCGTTCAGGCGAAGCCCGTCGTCTTGGATACGCTGCAGCACTTTGCGCAGCCGTTCGTCATGCTCAGCAACTGTTCTTCCGCCAATTAGGATGTCATCCAGAAAGCACTGAACCCCTTCCAGTCCGTTCAACAGTCCTTCCATATAACGTTGAAAGATGGCTACGGCGACTGCCACACCAAACTGCAATCGCGTCACCTTGAACAGGCCCTTGTGCGTTGTCACGGTCTGCAGCATGGCGGTGTCCTCATCGACACAGAGTTGCTGATAAGCTTGATCCAAGTCCAGCCGAGAAAACACTGCACATCCTCCCAGTCTTGCGAGCAGTTGTTCTGGAGTTGGAAGCGGATACGTCTCCCACTTAACGACTGGGTTGAGTGTTCCCTTGTAGTCCCCGCAAATTCTCATCTTTCCGTTCTTCTTCAGAATCGGCACAATTGGCGTCGCCCAGCGGGAATGCTTAATGGGAACGTAAATGCCTTGCTCGACCAACTGTTCGATGGCTTCCTCCACCTTGGGCAGTAGCGCGAAAGGTACTTGCCGTGGCTTGTGAAACTTGGGCGTGGCTTGCTCATCCACTAAGATCCGCACAGGAAGACCCCTGCTTTTGCCCAGCCCAGGTTTGAACACATCTGGATAGTCCTGCAGCAGATTTTTTACGCTTGTCAGCTTGTCACCACCTTGCTCGGGTTGCGTGCAGCTGGTAGGACTTCTCGACTGGAACTTTTGGAAGCTGGAGCTCCGCTAAGCTGGTGCAGTCCCTCCAGTGTTATGCCTAGCGGTCGGAACCAGTCTCTCCCCAGGATGCTGACTCCCGACCCTTTCGTGACGAGCAGGGGTAGTTTGCCCTCTCTACTGTTGTACTTTACAGGAACTTCCACTTCGCCCACGACACAAACAGGCTGCTGTGTGTACGTCCGCACTCCCTTGGAACTTGGTCGGAGCGCCTTCTTCGAGATTCCCAGCTTGCTCAATGTCCTCAAGTTGACAATAGAACAAACGGATCCAGAGTCCACTTCCATCGACACCTGGTGTCCGTTCACAATGACGTTAGCCATAAACGCTGGCAATCCACTAGCAATGTGGTAAAGTCCGTACACTCCTGAGTGACCCAAGTTGCCCGCTTATTGCCACTCTTTGCCTTGCTTCTTGCCTCTTCCTTTTGACGGCAGGCACGAACAATGTGACCTTTCCGCTTGCAGAAATGACACACTGCAGAGCGAAAACCACAGCTCGTAGCGTCGTGGTCACCGCTGCAGCGCGAACACCGCCCGGTTCTTGATTCCTTGGAACGCTCTTGTTTACCGCCCGGCTTGTCCGCCTTTGGTGCTTGACCCATCCGATGTAACTCGGACGCTGCCGGCAACGCTCCCCTGATGGTTTCCGTTTGCCTCGTCGCATACTCGGCAGCGACGGCCTTTTCGTACGCCTTCTTGAAATCCAACGCAGTCTCAGCCAGGAGACGCCGTTGCAGCCCTTCGTCACGAACGCCGCAGACTAGACGATCGCGGAGCATGTCCTCCAGGGTGACACCGAACTCGCAGTGCTCGGAGAGTCGGCGCAAATCCGCAACAAAATCCGCGATACTTTCACCCGGCTGCTGACAGCGTTTGTGAAACGTAAAACGCTGTACAATCACCGAAGGCGTTGGCGTGAAGTGGTGCGTGAGCTTGGAAACAATGTCCACAAACGGCGTCTCAGCCGGCGTCGCCGGAGAACACAACGTGCGAAGGATGGCGTACGTAGCCGGACCACAAACGCTGCACAGCACTGCCCGTTGCTGCTGCTCCTCAACCACACCATTCGCCGTGAAATAGAACTGTAGGCGTTCGAGGTATGTAGGCCAGGCTGCCGCGTTGTCAGGAGAAAACTCTTCTATATTGCCCAGCCGGCCCATGAACACGTTTGGGACGGTAGGCTTAGCTTCCGAAGCACCCTCGCCCGAAGCGTTGTCCGAAGGCATCTCGCTCTACGTACTGCCGCCGACGTTCACCGAGGCTCACCTTCGTTGCCTTGTGTGGCGCTTGCCGCTTGCTTTTGCAGCCGCCGTCGCTCACCCGTCGGTTCGTGAACTCGTCGCCAAATGTTATGTATGCATAACTGTAGTTTATTACCAGCTGCCTTAGCTGGGTACAAAGCGTTGCCAAACAAGAGGAGGAATGAATCGTCCGTCAGAGCTACTGTTTACACCACACCCAAGGGCGGCGCCACGGGCGCTCACGGTTGCCGACCTTATTCACTGGTGAATACACAACACATAGAAACAATGTGACTTGGGTTAAAAAACTAGAGAAATGACGCCACACAGATTCAGACACCGAGAAACTTTTTATTCGGGTCTACAAGAGGTCTATAAATTTAATTCTGTCAAGGTCGTCTCGTATGTTTGAAAGGTGAAAGATTAACCTGACATCATGAAAAATACTTCCGAAATTCGTTTGGGTAGGGTAGGAAAATCAGTTGGCCGTTGACGCGTACTATCATAGCATCGTTGGCAGAAATAAAGTCGAATCAGGTAAGTGCCTCAGTCGTGTTTGCCAACATTGCGACAGAAGGATTTGCGTCTGTCAAGGCAGCTGCGTCATCACAGGCGTGTTTGGTGCAGTTGTGTGCTCGTTCTCTTGTCTTGCTGCTGATGTTGGCCACCTGAGGAACAAAACTCAGAGAGAAGTAAGCATTATACACTATTTCAGTCACCAGCATGGGCACAAGAAAAGCGCCTCGCTTCTGATGGTAGAAAGGGGGTTAGGATCAGGGAGAAAGTCTGATGAAAATTCATACTTAGGGAAAGCACGCAAGTCGCGCTGACGACAGACACGATAGCGGCGCCGATGGTTACGTCACAGAAGACGGCAAGTTGTAGAGATATGGTCATCCGTTTAAGCTCTTACCTAGACAGCCGTGGCAGCGGTAAGTTTTGTAAGCATTTTAGAAAGTTATTAATGACTGGTGAAGTGGACTAACTCTAGAAATGCGCAAGCTAAATCAGTTGGAACAACGAAGAGAATGTGCGAGCCAGACAGGTTGACCTATACAGTCCTATACTAACATTAGGAATGCGTTAATAATGAACTGGCGAAGTGAGCGAAGAGCAAGATAATATATCATGTGGACAGAGCCCGAAAGTTGTAATCTGTATGATTAAGCACAAGTGAAATAGCTAAACCAAGCGAAGAAAATTTTTAAACGAACAACTACAGGCATGCGCATGTTGTAGAAGCTAGTTTAAAACCACTCAATTCAGTAGGCAGCGTACATAGGTCTGTTCTCAAGCAGGCGTTTGTAGCAGTGGCGCGTTTGCGGATGAGACACTCTACAGCTTAAAGTCCAGCCGTCGTGGCTTCGTTGCCATTTCGTCCAAAATCTCCTCAGGTGATAGAGGAACTTCTCGGTGAATATTTAGCAAAGCTAGACCATTTAACCTTAGTGCTCCAGTCGTGTTGCGAAGATAGGTTTTAAGACGTCTCAGAGTTGAGAAGGACCTCTCACTTGTAGAAGTCGTTACTGGGAGAGTAGCCATAATTTGAAGAAGTTTTCGGATCACAGGAAAGATACCAGGCGGGCAGGACTGCAGGGCTTCCAAAGGACCCATTGGGCGTTTTTCAAGCCGCTGAAGCTTTCTGTACCAGAGATGTAGCTCCCCCACGGCAGACGACACGGAGTCCCCGACATCAGAATGGTAGCTCTCACAGAGAATGCGCATTGCATTCTCGTCGTCCTTGCTCGGTAACACGCTTAATGAAGAAGGAAGGAGAACTTAAAATTGAGTAAGAATGCTCTTGTGCTTCACGAATCTCTCATCGATTTGTTCTGTGAAAGCTTCGAGAAATGGAAGGAACACACAACGACGGAAATACTCCTCCGGTGTCGACGAAGGCACATTTGAGCGCATCCTTTGCTGACCAACGATCCTTGGCATTTCAATAACCAAGCCAATCTCTTCACAAACTGACGTAATATGTTCAAAAAGTTCATGAAATACCTCGTGAGCTCGGGATCTAAGGTTACGTGCAGTAAACAAAACGTCATCAGCCAATGTGAGAGCGGATGAAAGGTCCATGTTTACAGTTTGCAAGTATTTGCTTAACGGCAAGCTTATGGAGAAAACTTTTTCCGCCACAAAGAGACAGACAAGAAACTCGCTTCTCTGCAAAGCGCACAGTAGGATTTGAGCGTTCGACGAAGATTCCCGATCACTCCAGCTGTCGCTAATGTTTTGGAGAGTAGACAGAACGGGATGGAGAATATTTACAAACACATTCAGAGCATCGTGTCTCTGAACCCATCGTGTTGGACAGAGCGACTTCAAGCGCGTCACGCGATCCTGTTGGTACTAACTTTTCAATTTGGTCACCTAGAGCAGCTTGGCGTTTTGGACTCGCATGAAAAAACTCACAAACTTTCGCCACGGTTCCCATGCAATTTCTAATCTGAGGCACAGAGCACGCACTTGACAGACTTAAATTGAGGCTGTGAGAGGCACAGTGAACATAAATGGCGTTAGCACACTGCTGTCGGACGTGTGCTTGAACGCTGTTGTAAGCACCACTCATTGAGGCTGCACCGTCATACCCTTGAGCTCTGATATACTCGGTTGCAATGCCTATATCATGTAAGCTTTTTAAAATTGTATCGGCCAGGCCCCTTCCCGTTAGGTCAGTAACAGGAACAAACTGCAGAAATTCCTCCCGAATTTCGATTTTTTCCATATCCACGTAGCGTGCGCAAAGCGAAAGTTGCTCAACGCCGGCTATATCGGTTGTCTCATCAGCCAATACTGCAAAGCATTTAGCAGCATTCACTTTAGAAACTAGCTCTCGCAGAATAATGCTATTACATGCTGAAATAATCTCATTTTGGGTTCTCCAACTCGTGTAAGTTGCATTAGCGCCGCATTCTTCTAGGTGACTCTTTAGAGAATCATCGCCGTTGTAGGCGCTGTTGGGAAACGGGTGTCTCAGCTTGCGACTGCTTCTGCGCAGAGCTGATAGACGGAGCGATCAAGGCGACGGTGAGTTAAGGCAAATTTATATACATATATACAGAGGCTTTACATATTCGGCGCTGGGGCCGACAGCTTATTGGGCTCGCACAGCGGTGCGACGACGACCCGCGATTTCTTCGTTCGCTGTCTCGCTGTCTCCCTCTCTCCGCGCAGCTTGGTTCTTTTATAGCCCTGGGCGATCGCTTGCATCAGCCAGTAGTGCGAAGCCTCCAATCAGGAACCGCCGTTGGTCGCTGGCTCGAACCGGATCCGCGGGGAGGAGGGCTTGCCGCACGTTGCGGGAGAGATTTCCGTCGGTTGCGTCAGGCGCAGCGCCGGAGTTGCCGGGGATTGCGTAAGACTCCCGCTTCGTTGCATCAGCGGGTGTCGACGCTGGTTGCGTCAGACGTTTTACCAGCTTGAATTCCTTGTCGAAGCAAGGAAGTTTGGGTTGGGAGCCCTGGCATAACAGCACCCCCGCCGCCAGACAATGCGCCGGAAAGACGAGCTGCTTCCACGTGGCTCGGATGCCGGGCGCGCTCGTTCGCCAGGTCCATCCAGGTTCACCTCCAGGGCCATGGGGACATTTGGCTCCACGCTTCGTTCCGTGAACAGATCCCAGTCGCCAGGCCGGATCCCGGCTCCAGTGGCTTGTCGCCAAGATGTGTCGACTTGCTTTGCTCGTCTCTTCTGACGATCTTTCGTATCAGCACTTGTTGATCGTTCTGCAACTTGTCAAGAACGGTCCGACAACAGACAACACACGACACAAGCAAGTGCCCTCAGTCACCCCACAGAACACCAGACCTAAATAGAATAATATATTCCTAGCTACCTTTATGTCGAAATTTTGTTCCCTCTATATCAAGAGGCACATGTGAGACACCAAAACTCTTAAAAACAGAACTCAAAATATTACACGTGTAACAAACGCAATGAAACAGAATTCAAAATAATCTTGGCCCCTTGAGATCACTCAGGACGGAAGCGCTCAGCTGAGGCCGCAATGAGGACAAAATTTTGCCCCAATTTGCCAGCGAAAACCGAAAGGATAGCCGAAGACGGCACTGATTAGAACGCGCGACTCAGTGCGTCTGCGTTCGCGTTTAGCTTTCCTTTCTTGTAACGAACGTTCAAGTTGTGCTGTTGGAGTATCATGCTCCACCTTAATAACCGGCCGCTTTTGGACGACATGTTATTCAACCAGGTTAGAGGACAGTGGTCCGTTTCGACCACAAACTTGGAACCGGAGACGTAACAGGCCAGCTTTTGAACGGCCCACACGAGGCAGGCACATTCCTTTTCAGAGGTACTATATGCCTCTTCCCTGCAGCTCAGTTTTCGGCTTAAATATAAAACTGGTCTTTCGTGACCAGTGTCATCTTCCTGGCACAATATAGCTCCCATTCCGCGATCACTCGCGTCGCACTGAATGATAAAGCCCCTGGAAAAGTCAGGCGCCATGAGAACGGGTTTTTCGCTTAAGGCTTGTTTAAGCTTGCAAAACGCATTCTCTTTCTCCGGGTCCCATGTCACTTTAACTGGCTCCGACTTTCGAAGTGCGTCAGTTAGAGGGCTGGCAATGGTAGAGTAGTTTTGCACATAATGCTGATAGTATCCCGCTAGTCCTAAGAAAGCCCTTATCTCAGACTTGGTGGTTGGTCGTGGATAGTTCACGACGGCGGCTACTTTGATCTCTGAAGGTCGACGCCGGCCACGCCCCACAACGTGTCCCAGGTAAGACACCTCGCCGCATCCTAGGTGACATTTAGCAGGTTTCGCTGTAAGACCCGCTTCTTTCAACCTGTTCAGCACGACTCGTAAATGTTCGACGTGTTCTTCCCAGGTGTTCGAGAAGATGGCGACATCGTCGAGATACGGCAGTGCGAACTCGGACAGGCCATTAAGAACGCGGTCCATTAGACCCGAAAAGCAATAAGGCGCATTTTTCAGACCAAAACTCAGCATAAGGGGACGATACGTTCCGAATGGAGAAACGAACGCGGCGTAGCGGCTAGCACGCTCGGTAAGAGGGACCTGCCAATAACCTCGCACGAGGTCTAGCGTGGAAATGTAGTTTGACTTTGACACTGTTTCCACCCTTTCCTCTAGATTTGGTATGGGATAGGTCTGGTCTCGAGTTATGGCGTTAAGGCGCCGATAATCGATGCATGGCCTAGGATCCTTTCCCGGCACTTGAACCAATATTAGAGGAGATGTATAGTCACTCTCACCCGGTACTATGACTCCCAACTCAAGCATTCTATCGATTTCCTCTTTCATGATCTGCTTCTGCACAGGGGAACATCGATATGGCTTACTACGGATTGGTTCCTCACATGTCAGCACGATGTCGTGCTTAATAACCGTCGTTTTTCCGGGACGGCTGGAAAACACGTCTTTAAACTCAGAAACAATCCTCCTCAAGTCCTCCTTCTGGACTTGACTTAACCTTGGCTCCAGGTTCAACTGTTCCAACATCACCTCTGAACCCCTTTCGCTTCATACTGAAAATTGGCAGCGCAAACAAACGGGACACAGAAGAGGAACCTCTTCTGAAGAGTGTTCCTCTTCTGTGTCCCGTTTGTTTGCGCTGCCAATTTTCAGTATGAACCTATACCAACTTGCCCGCCTTTCAACACTTCTCCCTTTCGCTTACATCGCTAGAAGTCAGAATTTCTGCTCCTTCCTCCTCTGAAGCATTCAAAAGCAGGTTTACGACCGCCTGACGTTGAACGTACGGTTTCATCAAGTTGCTGTGATAAATTTTGTTAGACCGCTTTCCTAATTTCACTTCGTAGTTGGTATCGGAAAGCTTCGATATTACCTTAGCGGGCCCCTCCCAATGAACCTCCAGCTTGTTCTTCTTGGAAGGCCGCAGCAACATTACCTGACTTCCCACTTCGAAGGTACGTTTTTTTGCTGATTTGTCGTAGTATTCTTTCGACAATACTTGCGCTGCCTTCATGTGGCTCTCCACAAGATCTTTTGTTTTTCCGAGCCTCTGAAGGAGGTTGAGAACATAAGCAACTACATTCGGGTCCTCATCATATCCCTCCCAGGATTCGCGTAGCATTCGCAAAGGTGTTCTTAAGCTCCGGCCATATACAAGCTCTGCGGGACTAAAGCCAGTGCTCTCATGAGGAGCAGACCTCAAAGCAAACATAGCGGGAGGAATACATGCTTCCCAGTCGCATTTGTGCTCATAACAAAGAGCTCTCAGTATACGTTTCAGAACTGAATGCATACGCTCTACCGGATTAGACTGTGGGTGATGGATCGAACTGTGCACCACCTTGATTCCACATTTATCCAAAAAGGTAGAGGTAAGGCAACTGGTGAAGACGCTGCCATTGTCACACTGAATTTCAGAAGGAAATCCGACACGCGCGAATATCGAGAGCAGAGCATCCACGACCTGAGGAGAATTGAGCTCCCTAAGAGGTACCGCTTCTGGAAATTTCGTTGCCACACGGAGGGCAGTCAGGATGTATCGACAACCTTGCCTTGACTGCGGCAATGGCCCAACAATGTCGATAACTAGGCGCCGAAAAGGTTCTGTTATAACTGGCACAAGCTTCATGGGCGCCTTCCACTTGTCCGTGGATTTCCCCACTCTGACAAGTGTCGCAAGAGCGCACAAAGTCTTCGGTATCTTTCCAGCATTTCGGCCAGTAAAACTCAAGGGAAATCCTAGCCTTGGTCTTCTTCAAGCCGAGATGCCCTGCCCACGCGTTTTCGTGCGCAAGTTCCAATAGCTGGCGACGATACTTTTGCGGTATCAAGAGTTGCTCATACCTGCGACCTTGTACATCTGTGTAGCTACGATACAATAGCCCAGATTTCTCATAAAAAGAAACATTCTTTTTCTTTACTCCCAATTTTACGCTTTCCATTAGCGCTTTTATCGAGATGTCTTCACGCTGCTCTCGAATGAGCGTCGCTCGATCAACCCTCGACAGCTCACACCAACTTTCAGCTACAGGCTTGAGCGTATTGCCCGCCTCGCCCAATGGCGCCACTTCGGTTTCTCCGCCGACGGAGACGACGCTAGCCACCCTAACGACGCTACCCGCTTCAGCTGCAGGCGGCTCGAGTAACCCATCCCGAGAGTTTTCTGTCCGAGGCTCGCTCGACTCGCTGCCAAGGTCACGCAGCTCGGCCACTTTTGCCGGTGGTGGCGTACTACATGGAACGAGATCAAGTTCCTGTGAAAGCTTCCGCGCTTGCGATCGCGTGAGGGCCATGTACGCAACGCTGGGAAAGAACGATTTACCCTGCTCTTTGAGAAGCTGCTCCGAGTTGTTCGAAAAAAGATAAGGAAAACAATCTGGGAGAGCAGCAGACACAGCCGCTTCGGTGTGAAGCTTACCGAAAGAGCCTTCAATGATCACCGTAGCGATCGGTAAGCAAGTGCTCTGCTCCTCGGCGACCTGCCTGATCCATGCGCATTCTCCTGTCAAGTCGTTCGGAGACACTAATGAAGGATGGACAACGTCCATAGTTGCCGCTGAGTCTCGAAGTGCTCGACACGTTTTCCCATTGACGCTAATCTCCTGAATATACGGTTCTAACAAACGCATGTTCTTTTCTGATTCACGGATCGTTGCGAAAGCAACCTTTTGTTTACAATTTACCGCGATGTGCCCTTCTTTTTTGCAATTGTAACAGATTAGCGGCTTCCGTGACTCACACGCCCGAGTAGTATCAGTGCGCTCTTTGGGAAGCTCACTCGACTTCTGCGCTTCCGTTTGCCCTTCCCTCACAGTCTCCTTCGTAAAAGACGGGTCTTTTCTGAAATTACGGTGCGGAGCAGGTTTTCGGTCATCAGGTTTTTTTGAAAAGCCCTCTTTTCTCTCAGCTTTTTCAACACGCACGGCCCTACTGTGCAAGTTTCTACGAGTGTAGTACTCTTCAGCTAACTCTGCTGCCTTGTTTAGCTGTACTTCTCCAAGCTTATCCTGCAGCCAAAGCTTGACATCATCTTCGATACAGCGGTAGAATTGCTCCAATGCCATGCACTCTACCACTTTATCGCGATCGTCATAGACATCTTCGCCCTTGAGCCATTCAATTAAATCGGCTTTAAGACGAAACGCGAAGTCAACGTGTGACTCATTCCCCCTTTTTGCATACCGGAACCTTTGCCGGAAAGCCTCGGGTGACAATTTATATCTTCTCAACAGGGCCTCCTTAACCTCGTCATAGCTCTCAAACGCCTCCCTCGACAAACACGTTATCACGTCGGATACTTCTCCGGGAAGCAGAGCTAACAGGTTCTGTGCCCAAAGAGACCGCTCGATGCCATTTCTATCGCAGACATGTTCGAACTTTACGAGATACTTCGCCATGTCCTCGCCCACTACGAACGGTGGCAGTTGGTCCCGAATTCTATGTCCACTAGCCTGAACCGTCGCAGAAGCTACGTTAGGCGCTTGCGAACACTGACGGAGTGCCAATTCCATTCTTTTCATCTCGAGGCGCTCTTCGCGTTCCTCACGCTCGCGGCGTTCTTGTCTTTCGGCTTCCTCGCGCTCACGGCGTTCTCGCCTTTCCGCCTCTTCACGCTCACGAAGTTCTCGTCTCTCGGCCTCCTCGCGCTCGCGGCGTTCTTGCCTTTCCGCCTCTTCACGCTCACGAAGTTCTCGTTCTCGTCTTTCGGCCTCCTCGCGGCGTTCTTTGATATCCGCCCAGGCCTCATCGACTTCCTCAGCCGTTACTCCCTCCTTCTGCATGATCTCAAGGATCGCTTGCTTTCGCTTCGCACGGCCCAGAGTAAGGCCGAGTTCTTCACAAATTTCGATGAGTTCCTTCACTTTAAGGTTCTCCATCGTTCACACTAGCCTCTTGCTATTTGCCCTCGTTAGAATCTACTTGCCGTATCCCCTATAAGTCTACTAGAAAGACACGCAAGCAATTCTCAACCTGCCGTGTTTACGCCCTCCGCATTAACTTTGGTTTCAAAGCGCTCCGACTTGGCTCGAAACAATCAAAGCTTACTCCAATGCTTCACACAACCTTCTCTAAACTACGATAACCTGTGCTAGAGAAGTCTGGTGAACTGAAGGGAAAACATCAGGCACTCACCGCATCGAGGTAGCTGACGCCGGCCGATCCCGCAGCTGCCATCCCTGTTGGGAAACGGGTGTCTCAGCTTGCGACTGCTTCTGCGCAGAGCTGATAGACGGAGCGATCAAGGCGACGGTGAGTTAAGGCAAATTTATATACATATATACAGAGGCTTTACATATTCGGCGCTGGGGCCGACAGCTTATTGGGCTCGCACAGCGGTGCGACGACGACCCGCGATTTCTTCGTTCGCTGTCTCGCTGTCTCCCTCTCTCCGCGCAGCTTGGTTCTTTTATAGCCCTGGGCGATCGCTTGCATCAGCCAGTAGTGCGAAGCCTCCAATCAGGAACCGCCGTTGGTCGCTGGCTCGAACCGGATCCGCGGGGAGGAGGGCTTGCCGCACGTTGCGGGAGAGATTTCCGTCGGTTGCGTCAGGCGCAGCGCCGGAGTTGCCGGGGATTGCGTAAGGCTCCCGCCTCGTTGCATCAGCTGGTGTTGACGCTGGTTGAGTCAGCCTCATCGCCGGAGTTGCCGGGGATTGCGTAAGACTCCCGCTTCGTTGCATCAGCGGGTGTCGACGCTGGTTGCGTCAGACGTTTTACCAGCTTGAATTCCTTGTCGAAGCAAGGAAGTTTGGGTTGGGAGCCCTGGCATAACAGCGCGCAACCTAAGCAGGGCCTTGAAATTTCCTTCGTTCTCTACAGGCTAACGCGACAAATCTATTCGCCCGCCATCTCTATGACCTCGAAGAGCAACTCCCTGCCTTCCGCACCAGATTACCGTTGTAATAACAGGAGTCAGGTTTTTTCTGTTTTTGGCTATTTGCTCTCTTAGATCGCGGTCAAGGTCCTGGTCGGGTTCTTCTTGCCTTCTAAAATTTCTAGAAAATTGTCCGCACCAAGGACGCTGTTTCTGTGAAACGACTTTTTCTCATGCTCGTTAAAAGCCTCAATTGCATTTTTCCAGTTGTCGAACTTTGACATCACAAGTTTGCCAGAGGGCAAGCCTCGCGCACTGACCCCAGATGGAGCGAAAAGTACGCAATACTTACAAAAGGCGCCGTTCTCCTTTTTTGAATAGACGAGCCAGTTCCATCGCTGCAGCCACCGGTACTGAAATTTCAAATTCCTTGTTCCCGTTGGCCTGAATGGAAAGGTTGCGGCAGGTGTCCATGCGCTCGTCAGTAGCTCCTTTTTCTTGACATCGGTAACCTACAAAAGATTTGTGTAATTAATGTACAGGGGCTAACCAGAAATGCTCGCACTGGCAGCGTCAAGGGTTGAATCATAGCAAAATATGTTTTTAAAAAGAGGCTACGAAAAAAGATTGCTTTTATACACGCAGTTTGTGTCGCTTAGATTAGGAAGTAACAAGCACCACTATGATACGTGTACACATAAACATTAATTATTAGACAGCAATTATGCATATTGAAGGTTCTACTAAAGTTTGTTCATTCCCTTCTAAACTAATAGTATGAGGGCACTGGGGGGGGGGGGGGGGGTTGCTCGGAAATAAAAAATCGACGCCTTCGGTTTGATCTCGAAAATTCAATAAACTCTGGGGTTTTACGTGCTAAACCACGATGTGATCATGAGGCACACCGTAGACGAGGGCTCCAGAAATTTCGACCACATATATGTGGCTCTAGTTTGTGTGTTTTTTTAACATTGCGCATGAATTATTTATTTATTTTGTGGGCGCTCCACAACATAAAAAAGCAGCTGCAGTCTTAAACTGCGTAGAAATGTGCAATCCTTCTTCTGTAATTTTTTTTTTCGATGTTCTTTAAGCGCTAGAAATGCACGAAAAGTCAGTTTACAACTAGCCGAGCCTTTAAGTAATGCCCCTTCAGCTACACTCATAAACAGTGAAATCCACGTGAGAATTTATAAGAGCATAAAACGGTACGGGCGTCACGAACATCCTCCGAATTTGCCAAGGTCTACAAGGGCTGCGAGGCAAGTCTGACAACCCCCAGACTCCGCAGGAGTGGCTACAGCCATGCACATGTGACACAAGCAGAATAGGTCTTATGGCTGTCCCCGTTTCACTCGCCATTCTAGACTGTAGTTAACATATAGTTTAATGATTGATTCGATTTCATTTTGTACCTGGCGCGTTAGAAAGGCGAAAAGAACAAAATACATGGCTGAACCCACGACACATTTCCCTGTATGGGAAGTGAGGGACAGAACGTGCTCACAACTGGGAAAGCATCCCAATTTCATAAACCCATTTTGAACAGAAACCAAGCAATGGCATCGGATCGAATAAAACAAGTGACATTATGCAAAGAGCTAAAATCTAGCAACTAGAGTCAGCCTAATTTTTCAAATAGGCCCTCAGTGTAATTTGAACATATTGCGATAATCAAAAAATCCTGAACCTCACGAATTTAATTTTACGAGTTGGTAATTCGAACAAAAATATAGATTTCGGAATTGATGAGATTATTCTGCGTAAATCCACTAAATAAAGAGAAGTATATAATTAAGGAATGGAAAATGAGACAGCTGCCCAATCATTAGAGTGCCCCAAACAACTTGCGTACGCAAGCTGCTGCTTTCTCTTGTGCTCGCCTTGGGGGCAGCTGCAGGAGAACAGAAAAAAACGGGCAGAGTACAAAACAGTACATACCATATAGATTGCTTCGATGTCTCATTTTCCAATTTTTAATATTGGAAGCCGGGAGATTGCGCGTAATGAACCACCTGCCAAAGGGAAATTTTGTATTTCCGTTTAGCAGGTTGCTTTGTCATTAGGTACATACTGTAAGTTTTGCCATGTCGCAAATACCGAACTGTCTACATATTTTGCAGGATAAACTCAATACATACGAGTTACGCACGTAAAAGACTAATATTTAGCTGTTAAAGATTGCCGATAGCTATGATTGTTGTCGAGTTGTGCCACTGTAAGAATGAATTTTCGAGATATCAAAACGGCGGTTGTTGCCATATACAGAAAAACCCACAATATTAATTAAGTGACCTATAGTAGATAGAACCATCTGCCTCATTGCACTTGAATGAATGCATATCGGGTACTACTGCGCCAGTTTGTACACTCTGTAAATATTGATTATATACAAACATTATGTACAGTGCTCGTCAAATGAAACCCGAACAGCGGCAAGCCCCATTGACAGGCGCGCGCATCCGATTTGACCGCACTGCGCATATGCGCGCCCGCCGCCTGTCCATGGTGATAACTGGACGGCGCGCACTGTATACCACTGCGAAGGCTTGCCGCTGTTGGGGTTTCATTTGACGAGCACTGTACAGTTCAATGCAGCACACGTACAATTCTCACATCATGGGTAAACTGCATTATAGCCACACTTACCGACTTGCCGGCGTAGATCCCCAGGTCATTTGGGTGCGCAGGTTCGTCGAATGAAGCATCGTCGGTGAGGACTTGCTGACCGATGGACTTATCTGACGACGATATCTGATCAGTCACCGGTTCCTCTACGACTGGAATTTGGCATTGCGGCGTTGTTGCTGCATCTCTTGAATCCGCACACGGACTCTTTTTGGGGAAGTGAGTAGCGTGTTCAGCTGGCGCTTCAGCGAGGAGGCTTTGGCTAAGTAGCTCATTGTCGACGCTGATTCGCGCAGCAGAGACAAAAAGAAGTTCCAGCAAGCGAACTAAACGTAGGTATGGGTGCACACCAAACTTTATAGCTTCCCTCGGCTATAAAAAAAGAAATGGTAGAGAGAGAGATGTTTATTGAAAAAGGGAAACGTGGCGCCCGAAATACCTTTCGCACTTGCCCAAAGTCCTTCCCTTTCCTTGCTAAACGTACCCAAAAACATTGACTCATTGTGCCACGGCTTCTTGCTCCGCCCACACACAGACGCGGTGCAAAAAAGCGCTCTGGGTAGGTGAGATGCTGACAGCGCACACGCTACGGTTTTCCTAACTTTGAAGATACCGCACCGTCCGTGCTTTGACAGACGAAAAATGACACTCGTGCACTGAACCAGCGTACTAAAAGCAAGGCTTGCTCAGAAATGCAGGAACCAATATGAATGTGCTTAAAGTAATTTCGTCGTGCGGCCGTGCTATGCAGCCTCGGTGGGGTCGCAGTAGCTTCGACGAACGAGCCGTGTTTGAGGTCGCCTTTCTTCTCGCCGCACTAACGCGCCACGTTCAGAAAAAATGCACGATCACTCCGCTGCAGCCATTAAGGAACAGACGACACGACTCGTCTGCCTGCGCCACAGCAGCTGTACTATAACAGGCACACACAAGGGATGCCCTTGAAGCAGTGGCTCATTGTTTCCCTGGTGTACGAGCGGCGCAAGGGTGGTCTGTGGCAACACCCCCCCCCCTCCTCTTCGTCTTGCGTTTCTTCAGTGGCTGCAATGTCCGAATCGTGGTGGGTGATTCCAGAATGAGCCGGCAGTAAACAAGCTCCTAAGAAAATACAAAACATGTGTGTCGTCGGGTCGAAACTTGCTTCAAAATTGAAAACATGTGCCTAAAAGGTCGGCGGATGGATCGGACGCCGCCGCCGGCGCGTACGCCGTCGACGCCTTATCTTTGGAAGTTTGGGTGGGCATTGTGCAGACGTGGGGGAAACGCTCCTTCTTCAAATTTTGAGGAAAGGAGACGCATGAATAGGGCTTCTTTTCTTGTTCGCCGTGCATGAAAGGGTGCGTCTAAAGTCCCTAGATTTTTCCCTGTTCTTTCTTAAGTACCGACAACCATTGAAGCGCCGGCGACGAATCTCATTGGCTAACGCTCGTTTTCGGTAGCCATGTTCTTCCTAACTCTTTTCCAACACCTGGTGAAACGCGTCCCCGATTCACTAATGACAGGTGGTTGACGGGAGGAGAAAGGCTCGTCGCGGTAGCATATTGTCCGCTGAAAGATGCGTGGCTAATGTACTTAGATGCACATGGCTTTGTAAATCTTCCAAGTTAGGAAGAAAATGGCGTCGGACGCCAGCTGCGCGTGAGAGAGGGCCGTGAAGGGAGGCAGTTGTCGGTACTTAAGTAAAAACGAAAAATCTAGGGACTTTAGGTGCGTCAGGCGGCGGTGGTGCACATCCACAAGAACACAGCCGTGCGTCGAGTGCCCCTCATCGTACATCGGCGAGACCAAAAACTCTCCCGAACGAATTAGACAACACGTAAACGACGTCCGGAAATTCAACAAAGAGCGCAGCGCCGTCGCCGAACACGCCGAGACGTTTGACCACAAAAGAGACTTCAACAGAACGGCCATCCTTGAAAGTGAAACCAAATGGAGGAGGAGATTACTACTGGAGTCGTGGCACTATCAGCGAACCACTCTAAACATCAACCGTTCCCTCGGAACCCTCCCCCCGGTGTATTCGCATGGGCTACGCTCCGCGGTAATGCGTGGGGTCATTGACCGCACCGAGAGTGCGTCTTCAAAACGCCGCTGCAAAGTCCCCCCCGAAGGATGGAAGCAAGCCGGTTCCGAAACGTCGGGTTCTTCGGTGTTTACGCAAATTTGGTTGGAGATTAAATAATATTTTTCTCAGTTTACTTATCCAACCAGACAGACTTCCGTCTAATGTTTACCTTCAAGAACACAGGAGTTCGAGGGCTTGACGGGTGTTGAAGTTGGGGAGGTGTATGGCTGTGTGTGCCTGTGTCGGTGAGATGGGGGCAGAGAAAGGGGATACTTGGAGTGCCGGGCTGTGCGAGGCTGTACGCCCACGTCTTTCTTTTTTTTTTTTTTTGCACTGCGCAGAGAGGAGCGAAGGCCCAACGTGTACATAAGAGGCAGGTCGCCTTCAGTGAGGTTAGCGTTGTTTGAGGCCCTTTGGATATGCCAGGATTCATTTCCGGTAATTGGTTGCGAGGACTCCAGTTTCAGTAAGATTAACTCAGTGGTATACGTCTTGGGATGTTCGGCTAGGGGGTTGCGATCTCTTGTAAAACTGGGGACGTTGTTTCCGTTTTTCTTTGAGGTTCTCGGTTTCGCTTATGCAGCTGGCGTCGCAGCCATATCAAGCAATTTTTTAGACAATGCCTTGGGTTCTCTCTTTCGGCGGCCAGTCTTTGGAAGCAGGCAGAGAACGCGCATAGCCGAAAGTGACGTATTTCTGTGGTGGTGTTGATTGGGAGGGCCTGTTGCTGGATTTCTCTGCTTCCGTGGCTGTGTTTGTGGAAGTGAATTGCTTTCTGAATAAAAGATTTTAAGTAGCCATTTTTGGTGATTGTCCTGAATATCGTGCCTTTTCCCTTTTTTTCTTTCTTTCAATTTGTGTGCAGTGGTATGTTTCTGCCCCTTGCGTTAATGTCTTTACGGCTGACGTATTGTTGATTTTTAAATGGCTAGAAGTGAACTGAACATATCGACTAGTGTAGGTGTTTCCATAGTTTTATTTTCAGGTTACGAGAACTTGCGAAAACGGCAGGGAGTCTGATATTTCAAGGGTGAACGAAATTCTAATCCGATGGAATTTAGATGAGAGAGGAAATTCATGACTTAGCATCTCTTGACGATCAAAAAACAGTCGTTGAGAGTATCTGAGAAAGATTTTCGGCTGCGGCAGGAATGAGTTGAGAGCTTGTTCCTCGGTGTGTTCCATTGTTATATTTGCATGATGACAGAGATGGACACATAATTTCAAATAGTCAAACATTTGTGTGGAAGCTTTTATATTTAGCAAACTTAATGTGATGCGATAAGCACGGAAAAGGAAGGTTCGCACTACATGTACCTGGAACGTCGGAAGTGCTTCAAATGATCTTTTTTTTTCGTGGATCGATAGTTACTTTGATTTGGTCCTGCCAAATAGAACAATATTGTGCCTCGTTCGCACATTGAAAGCGGCGCTAATTGCTAAGACCTTTAATATAAAGCGGTGGCACGTGATTATAGAATTTAGGGCTTGATAACATGCATTTACAGCCAGATAAGCTCCCTCAACTCAAGTTGGCCGTCGGATGAGTGCCCTCGTTTTCAGTTTGTGTTTTGCAGAGCTGTGATGCAAAAAGAATGTATGTTGGCAAGGAGATCGCTTATCATTGACTATTTAAAAGAAAACAAGGACGCTGCTTGACGGACACAATTCCCGTTCACTATAATATCAAGATTTTAAACGAAGTGCCGAAAATGCCGCTGGCAGCGACACCGGTAATGTGCATCACTAAGCGTGTTTCGTTTCCAGAGCGAGTAAAGCCATTGAATGCACATGACAACGCTAGTGACTGCTCTATAAAATGCGCTTTATGATGTCGAATTTGAAGAAACATGCACATTCAAGGCAAAACGACCATAGCATGTTTATTGCGCAACTATCGCTCTCGCGCCTTTATAGCCATTAAATCTTGCCGTGCGGCAATTTGATGGCATTTATTAGGTACCCGAGACCTTAAACACGCTAGGACCGTCCCAGTGAACCAGGTATTATTTGAATGCATGCAAGTCAGTGCATTAGATTTCTTCGTGTGAAACGGATTATATGTGATTCTGCGTGCACAGCTGCGTGAGCGGCTACATCTAATATATTTTCATGTCACATACATTGTGCACCAAAGCCTGTGGCTAGGCAACGCATTACCATTGTACACCAACAATACTTTGTTTCAAATGTTCCGGGATATCTCCGTGCGCTGTGGCAGTGATCAAAAAGGGGCAAGAAAAGAAAAGGGGTCCGACTGACAGCCCGTGAAAGCATCTTTTTCGTCCAAAGCTGCGTCACTAGGATTCAACGCAGAGCCACAAACCATGCGGCTTGCACTCATTCAGTTTGTAAGCAGGTCAGTGAATACAGCGCATTTCTGGAGTCAATCAGGAAAAATCGACCTCAAGCCACATTCTGAATTAAAATTACAACGTCAGCGGGACCCTTGAAGGTGTACGTTGGGCCCTCGGCGACGAGGACATTGGGCAGTTACGAGGGGGGGGGGGGGGTTAGGTCGGCCTCAGGGGGGTTACAACCCCCTAAACCCCCCCCCCCCGTCGGTGCGCCACTGGTTTGAGAGGTTTTTCAGACAGGAAGAAAAACATAAATAAACATAAGTTAGCACAGCATATTTACACGCGCAGACAGAAAAAAAAGCACTACGGTGGCAGTTCTTGGAGAACAGCGGCCGCCGCAACCGTAGCCGCCTCCTTGAAACATGCAGACGGGCCCGTAGGCGACAATCCTAACAGTGCGCCGCTAGCCCGATAGAGGGCGAGAGTAGTAGCGCCACCATAGAGTTCAGGGGCGTAGCCAGAAATTTTTTTCGGGGGGGGGGGGGGGTTCAACCATACTTTATGTATGTTCGTGCGTGCGTTTGTATGTGTGCGTGCCTATATACGCAAGCAAAACTGAAAAATTTCGGGGGGGGGGGGGGGGGTTTGAACCCCCCAACACCCCCCCCCCCCCCCCTTGGCTACGCCCCTGATAGAGTTACTGTATATGCTACCTTTAGGTAGCAGAGTTGCGCCTCTGATAGAACTCGCCGCTCGCGCCACCATTCGCCCAGCGCGCTCACGTGCGCAAAAAGCATCCGTTTTAGGGAAAGCCAACTTCACGGCCGCGCGGGTGCTGGCGATCGCCGCGCCACCACCGCTGTATCAAGCCAAATCAAGCCGTCCTGCGAAGCGCAAGATGGTCCGGCTAGAGTGTACTGTAGTCCGGCTGAGTTCGGATTGTTTTTCCTTGTTGTGGTGGTGTCTTCTGCTGTCCGTTTTTGCGAACGTGTGCGCGGCACAGCGCCCTGACTCAGTGTTGCGAAGTTGCGACAATGACAGGATGCTGCGCTCCCCACTGCACGAACCGACAAGAGCACGGAAAGGCCTTCTTCTCGATTCCACGTGTCTCCGTCATCCGTCGCCGTCTCAAGTGGCTGCTGCGCATGAGACGTCAGACGCCGGCGATAACGAACAGGATATATATCGCTTCTCTCTCACTGGTCAAAGGTTGACCAAAGATCGAACGGGACAAAACGGTAAAAATATGCGCGAGTGATTGTGTGAAGGAGGCGATGTGTGTGAATATGAACCTTACAGGTCTATCAAAGCAGCATGATTCATTCCGAGCACTGTGCGGCATAAAAGTTTGAAGCATGAACGAGTGTTTATTATATGCCACATCTACCTAGACGTACGCGAAATTCTTGTTAGCTTGCGCTATTTGTAAAACACAGTTATAATTTTAGCACTTGTTTTCTCGAGCTATTCACTTAATCTTTTGAAGCGCTGCATCAAAAACTACGTGAAACGAATAATTAGGCTGAATTTTATTGGTTCAGAATCGTGACCGTCGCACTTTTTCTAATTGCCATTTAAAACAAAAGTATTACTTGCGATAGTGTTCCATCTGCACCTGTTCCATCTCAAATTATTGTTTCTTCGAGCTTTCCATTGTTTTTGTTTTCTTCGAATCGAAAGTCATTGCGCCAGCGACGCTTTATGAATGAACGAGAAGGTGCACGGAGCCGCTGGGCCGAGAGGACAGCAGAACAGCAGCCGCGTCGGCTCCTACATTCCAGAGAGGTGGCTTTCCTGCTTAGCGTGGATGCCACGGCGGGCAAGATGGCGTACTATGCGCAACTCTGCTACCCAAAAGGTAGCATATACAGTAACTCTGCGCCACCATACCAGTACTGTTCAGTGGCGGATCCAGAGGGGGGGCGGTAGGGGCGATCGCCCCCCCCCCAAAGACTGTGTGACACGCCCCCTCCCCCCTTCCCTCTAGTGCCTGCGTCCACCCCGGCTACCACTGCCCAAACCGCAGAGGAAGCCGAATGGCTAGAGCGTCCGTTTCCAATGCGGAAGCTACCGGGTTCGATTCCCAGTGCCGCCGGACACCCGCCGGTTTTTCTAAAGAGTTGCCCCAGCCTGGCAGTTTGCGTTCTGGGCACTCTAGATGGTGCCCTCGTCTTTCCTCGAACTTCTTTCACCCCATTTTCATGTTTTCCAACGACGAGGAGCCTCTGTTCTGCTATTTTAATCCCCCTCCCCTGGACAGGAAGGTTGAGATGTCCTTCTCGACTAGAGACGGTTACTATCCTGTGCTTTTCTCTTCTTCTTTATCCAAGAATTTCATCTCCTCAACCCCCTTGTTTCCTCAGCAAAAGGGGGTGGATCTTGTTTTTTCTACGACTCACTTATAACGGATGGACTGCTCGTTTTCTCTTCTTCTTTATCCAAGAATTTCATCTCCTCAACCCCCTTGCTTCCTCAGCAAAAGGGGGTGGATCTTGTTTTTTCTACGACTCACTTATAACGGATGGACTGCTCGTTTTCTCTTCTTCTTTATCCAAGAATTTCATCTCCTCAACCCCCTTGCTTCCTCAGCAAAAGGGGGTGGATCTTGTTTTTTCTACGACTCACTTATAACGGATGGAATGCTCGTTTCCTGGAGCGCGCGACGGTTAATTATTTGTAGATGATTTTATAGCGCCCAGCCGAAGTTTCGTTTTCAGAGTTCGCGGAGTGAACACAGAAAAGTTATCATGTAAATAGTTATTTGTATCGAGAGGGCAGCCACCGTACCGCAAAGAGACAGCGAGAGACACACTACGCGACCACCCTCCCTCCCTGGCCACCCCACCAGCTACAATGGAATCGAAGAAGCCGGCCCAGCGCGTCGTCATTCCATATGTGCCGGGCATCAGTGAACAGCTCTCCAGGGTCTTCAAAAAAGCGGGGTTCACAGTAATTCACAAACCGGAATCGACGCTCACCCGCTTGCTACCGAGGCCGAAAGACCGACCATCACCAAGGCGTAGTCTACAAGGTGTCGTGTTCTGAGTGTCCAGCCAACTACATAGGCGATAGCAAGTGTTTCCCGGAGAGAATATGCCAACACAAGAACGACGTCAGGAAGATGGAAGCGCAGCGCAGCGCTCTTGCAGAGCATTGTGAGAAGCACGACCATAAAATCGCCTTTGACGGAGCTTCCGTTCTAGAAACAGAAAGAAATCTGCGAAGGAGGCTCTTGCTCGAGTCTCCGCACATCCAGTACACACCTGCAAATGTGAACGGCTCGCTAGGAACAATGCCCCCAGTACACGTTCGCGGCCTCCGAAACGTGAGGGAAAGGGAAAGCCGGAGCCGTGGTGAGAGAACAAGACGCGGTCATGCTTCCATGACCAACGCAGTCACCCCTAGGCGCAGGAACCAGGGCTGGCTGGGAGTGTGCATCTCCATCGACCGCACGCGGGATGGGACCAAGGCCTGGCGCCTGCTGAGGTGCCTGCTGACGGTGCCACGGGCCTTCAACCAGGTGCTGTCCCTGGCTCACCTCTCCATCGGGGCTGCGGAACTGGCTGAACAGCTGGCTGACCAGTTTGCTGCCAGGGACGTAGCCCAGCTACCTGCTGCACCACCACCTGCTGCCCTCCCTTGCCCGTCCTCCTGCCACCATCCCGGTTGGGTGTCTGTGCAGGTGCGGGAGCTGTGCGTACAGCCCATCGGGATGCACGAGCTGGTGGCGGCCCTCGACGGGGCCAAGCGGCGAAGTGCTCCAGGGGTCGACGGCATCACCTTCCAGATGCTTCGCAACCTGGATGGAGCTGGCCGACAACGGCTCCTGGAGTACTACAACAACGTCTGGTGCACCAGAGTCCTTCCCGAATCCTGGCGGACTGCAGTCGTGGCGCCAATCCTGAAGCCCCGGAGGAAGACCACGGCTCTCTCCTCTTACAGGCCTGTCTCCCTCACCTCTGCACCATGCAAAGTGATGGAGAAGATGGCCCTGGAGAGACTCGAGTGGATAGCCGACCATCTGGGCTTCTTCCCGGAGCAGCAGACGGGCTTCGGGCGACACCGGTGCACGGCAGACTCCATCTCAGACGTCGTCGCTACCCTCGAGGACGCCAGTAGCTGCGGGGACGTGGTCATGCTGCTGCTGCTGGATGTGGAGAGCGCATTCGACGGACTCCCACACGTGGTCGTCGAGGCGGCCCTGGACCAGCTTGGCATCAACGGGAGCCTCCGAGGTTTTGTGACCGCCTTCCTGTCCGGGAGGACCTTTCGCGTCCGTGTTGGACGGGAGACCAGCCAACCCAGGGACATCACTGCTGGTGTCCCACAGGGATCCGTGCTGAGCCCCTTCCTGTTCAACATGGCGCTGGCAGGACTTCCAGCCTCCCTCCCGACAGACACAAGGTTCCCGGCCCACTGCTCCGTCTACGCAGACGACGTGGCGCTCTGGGTCCGGGGGCCACGGCGGTCCATTCCAGCCATCAGGAGATCACTGCAGACGTCCCTGGAAGCAGTGATCGCCTACCTCGGAGGCATCGGGCTCAAGGTCTCTGCCACCAAGACCGAGGCCCTGCTGATCCACCCGCTGGCAGCGGCACGACGCTACGTGAAACAGCTACGGGTTGGCAACCGTCGCCTGCCATGGAGGTTGACGGTGAAGTACCTGGGGCTCACCATCGACCACCGGCTCACGTGGATCCCGGCTGCCAAGGCTACTGCTGCCAGGGTGCGGCGCGTCCAGGGCGCCATCAGCAGGCTTCAGCAGCGTGGCCGTGGCTGCTCCACCAGGTGGGCCCTGCGGCTCAACCAGGCAGCGGCGTCCTCGGTCCTCCTGTACGCCTTCCCACTGGTGGCCCTGACATCGGCCAGGAGACGACAGCTGGAGGGACTCCACAGGGGAGCGGTGAGGTCCATCCTGGGGCTCCCCAAGTGCTCCCCGGTGGCAGCAACTCTTGCGGAGGCGGGCGAGTGGCCCCTGTCGCTACGCATGCTGCAGCGTGCGTTGGGACACATCGACCGCCTCCACCGCGCCGCTGATGGAAGGGCCCTCCTGGAGCGCCTTCGCAACCAGCCCGGGTCACGGATGGGTGGTCTCTGCCTGCTGTACCACCAGATGGTCCCGGATCCGCCTGTCCCGATTGCCCCTCCACCACCACACCACCGGCCACCAGAGGTCCACCTCGGTTTGGAGGGGGCAACCAAGCGACGAACACCTGCGGCCGCATTACAGCAGGCAGCCACTTGCAAACTTCAGGAGCAACTGAAGGGGCGGCTGCAGGTGTTCACTGACGGATCTGTCATGCCAGACGGTACCGCGGCGGCTGCCTGCGCCATCCCGTCCAGGGCCAGCAGCAGGCAATGCAGACTACCCTTCCCGGCGAGCTCCACGGCGGCAGAACTGGCAGGCCTTCACCTGGCGGCGGACCTCCTGGCTGAGGACATCCCTGCTGAACCGGTTGCGGTCCTCTGCGACAGCAGGGCGGCCCTGCAGATCCTGGTCAACCGCCGTCGCGCCGGAATGACAGCCAGCCTCCTGACTACCAAGTTCCGGGCTCTCACTGACGCTGGGTTGTCCGTCTCCTTCCACTGGCTGCCCTCTCACGTGGGCATTGCTGGAAATGAGGAGGCGGACACCCTGGCCAAGGCAGCACACCAGCCTGGCATCCCCGTCTCTCAGGCTGTGGCGGCCAGGGACTTTTCGCAGGCTCGTCTCAAGAAGCTCCTCGTCACAGTCCACCCGGACACGAGGGTGGCCAACGGGCGAGGACCTAAGCTTCTTCCAGAGACGGGCCTCACCAGGAGGGAACGGGCTGCCCTGCTCCGACTGCGGACCGGCTGTATCTGGACCGCATCCCGCCGCTACGCCAAGGGTCGCTGCACCTCCCCGGCCTGCAACCGTTGCGGGGACCCTGAGACCCTCGAGCACCTGCTCTGTGCCTGCCCTGGTTTGGCACAGGAACGCTCGAGGGTCCCCACGGCCTACAGGAGACAGGGCCTACCTGCCTCCACACTGGAGCATTTCCTCTACCCGTCTCGCCCTCATCTGCCAGCGCTCCGGAGCCTGGCGGAGTTCCTGGAGGAGACGGGTATAGCGGCCTACCGCTGAGCGTGGGTCCTTCCACCCCTACCCTTGCTGCCGGCTTGATGACTGCCACTACGTCCGAGCCACAACGACACTCTTCACACTTCTATCCACTTTTCTCCCTTCTCCCCCTACCCCAAGACGCTGCGCCGTGCTCCCTATAGGGCTGCAGAAATTAGGCGTCTTATTCTTCCTCTAATCACACAATCAATCAATCAACCCCCTGAGGTAGGGACCGAATCGATCCCGAAACGTTGGGCTCTCTTCAAACTGTGGCTGGAGCCATTTCAACTTCCTAAAACATAGTTGACTACTAGAGCACACAAAAGCGCGTGCACATGCGCACCGTGTCGTCAACTCTTTTCAACGAAGGCTTTCTGGGTGCTGCTATAATCCCCTCTGAGGCGTTGTAAGTATGCGTGACCCCCCAAAAATGCACTGCCGAGGCAAGGACATCAGCATTTGCACTCCCGTGCAAATGTGCCCCGTCTTCCCGTTCAAAAAGTCTGCTAGGAGAGAGCGCTCGCAAGAATCGTGACAGCTAGCACAAACTCGTGGCGCAGGTGGTAGATGGTTGGTTACACGAAAACCAAAGGCGAGCTTCGCGTGCAGTGGCGCTACACGCACGTTAAAATCGATTTTAAATATGTTCTAGGCGATATCATCCATCGATATTTCGTAGGTGATGCGTGTGTGTCCACCCAAATCTATCCCACAAGTTATCTCGCCTTCAAAATTTTGTGTCAGTACTCCTCTAACAAAGGCTCCTCGCGGCGTAAGGCAAGAGGCTGGATTGCACACATCGCTGACATCAGGGGCGTAGCCAAGGGGGGTTGGGGGGTCCAAACCCCCCCCCCCCCCCGAAATTTTTCAGTTTTGCTTGCGTATATAGGCACGCACACATACAAACGCACGCACGAACATACATAAAGTATGGTTGAACCCCTCCCGAAAAAAATTTCTGGCTACGCCCCTGGCTGACATATCTGAACCAGAGAAGGTTATCACAACGAAACGAAGCCTGTAGGAACCTTTGGATTGTTGCCGTCGACGGGATGAAACATTGTTCTTCACGTCACCGTTTTTTCCGGCATTCCCAGTGCAGCTTGTCACTTGGCACGAAGTTGTCCCTCTAAGAACTCAAAGGTCAGAGGTTCTTGAAACGATGCACCTGCAGGTATTAGGCTGCCGAAGTTACTAGAACGTAGGGTATACGCCTAGTGCGCGCCGACGGAAGCGCCATAGGCGGCGAACTCAATCATTGCTCTCGGGAAAGCAAGCAGACGGCCGCCGTGGTTTCCTACGTCGTTGTACGTGTGTTTCCGCGTTGTTCACGTTTCCGTAGTGAAATAAGCATCGTTCGTCGTATGTGTGGTGGACGAAACTTCAAGGGATGTCGAATAACAATCGCTGTGGAGTGGAGTGCTCAAACACCTACAAAAACGCGCCCGGAACACGGTTTTACTCACCGCAAGGCCTCCTGAGCAAGAGCGACGGAAGCAATGGATAGCCGCTGTTCATTGGCAAAGACGAGCCGCTTCGTCATTGTGCGGGTTAACACGTCGCTTCTTGTTCTAATGCTTTCGTTCTGTCATATCGGGGCTCGCTGGATGCACTCGATCATGTTGACACTGGTAGACGACCAAAGTTATCAGCCTGAGCATGCGTTGGTTCGGTTCGACCGCCGTGCTGGGCACTTCGCTCAAACGTTCTACACTTCAGAAGTGTTGTATATAGTTCGGGCGAGTTGGTCATACATGAACTTAGCTTGTACTAGCGCGGTACATGTACCGCGCTATTACAAGCTATGTTTTATATTTATTATTTACAGAAACAGAAATGCAGCAACAGTTGACTTCAGAAAGAACAAGAAGTGATTGAGACGTCACCTTTGTAAACAAAACAAAGCGGATGTTCACCACGAGCTGTGCCTCATAGCTGGATCTTGTTACGCTGGTCTGCGCGACGCACCTTTGATATTCACAGGCATGACGATTCACTCCACGCGGACGTTCGTTCTCCTCCGCAGTCGGTCATCACATGTTTTTCGACGACCCTCTTCAAAACTTGTCACTGTCATCTCTTGATACACAACTCACAGCACTAGATCATCAAACAACACGTCTCCTGCGAACGAGCGAACTCTGCCACCGCGCGCTTGCTGCGCTTGCATTGCCTGTATCGGCTCGCGCCTGGGTTCGGGAAGGTGCGTATGATTCGTCTGTGCGTAGCACAGCGAAAGCTAGGGAAAGGGCGAGATCCTCTCACCGATTAGTCTGCGGAATCAGACGGCGCCGCTGGCTCGGCTTTGCTTTCTCGAATATCCCGATCTTTCGCGTTCGTTCGCTGTGTCGGTGGCGTCTTCTGCGGAGAGGGTAAGAGGCGCGCGGGCGCGCTCCCGGCGCCTTTTTATACTTGTTTTTTCGATGCGCGCGCTCTGTCGCGCACGAACCGTCGGCGCCAGGCTTTCATGCCGTCGTTCGAAATCGGCGACGTGCGCTTAGTTAAGCGCTCGTTCGTGACAAACATCGTGCACAAGTCCACTTTCGTAGAGGCCCGCGCCTTTCCTGCAGCTTGCAGTGCAGAATTAGTTGTCTGGCACCCGCACGAAGGGGAAATAGCAGCCGCGAACTTCATTCATCTCCTCATAGCAAAGCTGTGCAAGCGCTGTCGTCTGCTCGGCTTCCCGCACGTACTGTCGGCGGCGCCCGCTAGGTGGCTATCAGTGGCGCCTCTATAGGCGGTGCACAAGGCGTATTACCGTCACTGCCGCATCTTGCTAAAACGTTTTAGTCTCACGCGTGGTCTCACCCGTGTTCGCACCGGCCACGCAACCCGATTTCTAACAAAGGCTTGGCGCAGCAAAATCGCAGCAAAATGGGCATATATCTGAAGTGTGGTAGCCCGTAATTCGTAGTAATTCTTTCAATTTATTAAGATTAAAAAACTGATTAGGAGAAATGAGTGGAACCACTTTAAGTACAAAGTAACATTATTTATGCTGTGATGGGGTTCTTTTAATAATAGTAACACTAAAAACAAAAGTGAGCCCCCCCCCCCCTCTCCACTTTTCTCAAGCGACCGCCCCCCCTAAAATTAGTGGCTGGATCCGCCCCTGGTACTGTTTCCTGTGTGACAGCCGTCTGGGGTTTTTTTATTATTTGTTTGTTCGGCCCCCACGTGGCTGAAAGGTACATATGGGCTTTGAAGTGTAACATACTTGCGGAGTTGTGTAATACCATTTGGTTTTAAGTGTATCTGATCCGCCGTGTGAACGATCTAGCCATGGTCAAAAAGACCGTAAAGTGTTCAGGGTGCGGAATGGGATGGAAAATAGAGGTTTGTACGGATGAGAAGATAGAGGGAGCTGACGCCAAGTGTAAGCAATGCGAGTTAGAGGCGAAAATGGAAATAATGATGGCTGCCCAGAATGAGCTCATGCTAAGAATCGCCGAGCTGGAGAATGCGTTGGCGACAGAGCGGGAAAAAACGATGGCTATGGGGGAAAGGCTTAAGTCAGCCGAGGAGGGGTTAGCAAAGGTAGTCATGGTGAACAAGGAAGCAAGCGACAGCGGGAACAGCGGGGCATCGACCCCCACAGTGGTAGACGCGAAGGGAGAAACAGGTTTGGAAAAGACAGGTGCAAGGGTCACAGGACCCAGCTTCCGCGAAGTAGTTTTGGTATGTTGGGAAGGGGACGGGACAAAACAGCAGCAGTGGCACGCGCTAGTAACCGAGGCAGTGGCCAGGTGCGGGACAGTCCAGCAAAAAAGTCTCAGCACGTGATAATCGCCGGGGACTCGAATTTAGTTAGATGCGCAGAGGCAGTGTCAAACACCGGCGCCACGCGAGCTTGTCTCTCGTGGCGAGGATGCCATCGACGCTCGACGAGGAACTCAGCGCCAGGATAGAGCTCGAGCGAAGGTCCCGAATATCTCTCGACGAGTGGTTACTTGACCTTGGTGCCAATGACCTCGCCCATCCTGTGCCGTCCAGCGGAACTCGGAATACCAAGGCGAATCCTCCCGCCACTTCTGCGCTTGCCGAACCTGTCAACCCCGCTGCCCAGGTTACCCCGCGGGACTACTCCAGCGTAGTTTTGCGGGATAATTTGCTCGCCGAGGGAATTGGGGTTCCGCTGCCGGCCTCGGACGACGAGGAAAGCATGGACATGTCAAGCTCGCGCAAGCGCGCACGTGAAGACAGCTGCGACGAGGATGAGCAAGGCCCACGGAAGCAGCTTCCTACAGATTACCCTGCCCAACTCCCGGACGACCACGGCGACGATGACTCTCATACCTCGAATCTTACAACATCCGCTCAACTGGAGAGCAGTGCCGATATTGGCGGCGAGATCGAGCAGAGTCGGCACCTAGCGGCGAGCGGACGAAACCCCGCGGAGTGGATGGCTCCTTGCGTCGTCTGCTAGCCACACCGTGTTCGCATGTGTGCGTACGTCATGCGCGTCCTCAGATTACAGCTTATTCCGTTGTACTAGCACAGTATCAAATGCTTGTACGTATGCCTACATGATATACATAAGCATTTCGCCTTACGAGAGTTGTATACACTCTAATAAGTGAGTACACGCCCGTGTCGGTATGGCGCTAGGTCTAACCATCGTACCGTCCATACGCCAAAATCATTTCAATGTGGGTACCGCTTTCTCGTTCAAGCCCTTGACATAGTTCATTTGGCGTCGTCCTATAAACAAAAAAAAGTACTAAATGTCGAGGTGTGAATGCAGAATTTTAGTGACACCATTTCCTGATGTGTTGGCGATTTGGAAATCCCTGTGATACCGCAAAGCATGAACTATCGTCTGCAGAGGATGGTAAGCGGCAAAAAAGACCTGAAGCCACGCATCTCTACAGCAGTACGCGTATTCATGCAAACAGGAAAGCACAGTGCACAAAGTTCTACTTCATCTAATTACACAGAAATACAGGTTCTCTTCTTTTGTAGCCGCTAGAGCAAGAAGTAAATACTTCAATGGCTCAGTCGCGCAACACAATTTGTATTGTGGTATAGGTAAAACACAATTTAAACACGTGCAAATAAAGCAAGAAAAAACATCGAACACGGGGCAAAACACAAATGTGACTGAAGGCCAGTACCCCATTGATTGGCAGATTGGACTTCTCTCACAGTTAATAGGTACGTTAGGACGGTTGCGTGCATTGATGTGGAAATGGAGGGCACATACATCAGCATTAAGCTGCAGTCAACGCGCTTTACTCGCCAACAATCAACTCAAACCGCATACGGCGAAGCGTCGCTGCGTACATTTGTATACGCGCCGCCGACCGCCTATCCACACTAAAGTCACTGTAACGGGAAAAGTACCGCGTTCCTTTTCTCTTCGCCGCCGCGCCCTTTCGGCGGCTTCGCCACATAAATGGTCCAGCTCGCTAGCCTCGCTAGTCTCCCGGCCGCAGACGCACAGCGCTTTGGAGGGCGATTGTTTTTATAGGTTCAGGAAAGCGTACAGGAACATTACGACATCCCGTATCGTTTTAAGACTTCATCGAAAGCCTATCGAGGCATCGAAGAATGCCCGGGTAAGGCCTTCTTTGCCATTCCCAGCGGGAAAAAGGATGCCAAACGACGGGCTGTGTGGCTGCACAGAATTAGGCGGGAAAAATTTGTTCCCACGACTGATACCCGCATTGTTAGGTAAGCGCTTCATTAAGAATTCGCGAATGTTTCGGGGAATGTTGGCGCCTACCCTGCACTAGTGCAGCTTGTTTCGCGTGGTTGTCGCAGGAGGTTCATGCACAATAAAATTTTATTATGTTTGGCGTAAAACTGACGCCTTTGGGCTCACATATAATGATCAGCGCGCCATGAAAACTGACTTCTACATATTGGTACTGCCTGACGTGACTGTATGACGAACACAAATAACAGATGTTAGCATGAAAATAATGGCTGATGCTCTCGCGGCCGGTTCGCTTGCTTGATATGCCCCGAAATCGGTATTGCGTGACGTGCCAGTATGACGAACATAATTACCGTGCGGTAACATGAAAATAATGGTGCGCATGTCATGTAAGGCATGATTTACATGCCATGCTCATGATGCACTCGCGGCCGGCTCGCTTGTTTGATATGCACCAAAATCGGTATTGCGTGACGTGACTGTATGACCAACATATATACTGTGCGGTAACATGAAAATAATGGTACGCATGTCATGTAAAGCATGATTTACATGCCATGCTCATGATGCTCTCGCGGCCGGTTCGCTTGCTTGATATGCACCAAAATCGGTATTGCGTGACGTGACTGTATGACCAACATATATACTGTGCGGTAACATGAAAATAATGGTACGCATGTCATGTAAAGCATGATTTACATGCCATGCTCATGATGCACTCGCGGCCGGCTCGCTTGTTTGATATGCACCAAAATCGGTATTGCGTGACGTGACTGTATGACCAACATATATACTGTGCGGTAACATGAAAATAATGGTACGCATGTCATGTAAAGCATGATTTACATGCCATGCTCATGATGCACTCGCGGCCGGCTCGCTTGTTTGATATGCACCAAAATCGGTATTGCGTGACGTGACTGTATGACCAACATATATACTGTGCGGTAACATGAAATAATGGTACGCATGTCATGTAAAGCATGATTTACATGCCATGCTCATGATGCACTCGCGGCCGGCTCGCTTGTTTGATATGCACCAAAATCGGTATTGCGTGACGTGACTGTATGACCAACATATATACTGTGCGGTAACATGAAAATAATGGTACGCATGTCATGTAAAGCATGATTTACATGCCATGCTCATGATGCTCTCGCGGCCGGTTCGCTTGCTTGATATGCACCAAAATCGGTATTGCGTGACGTGACTGTAATGCGAACGTTAATAACAGGTGGTAACATGAAAATAATGGCACGGATGTCATGCATGGCATGATTTACATGCCATGCCCATGATGCTCTCGCGGCCGGTTCGCTTGTTTGATATGCACCAAAATTGGTATTGCGTGACGCGACTGTATGACCAACATAAATACCGTCATGATTTTCACGTTACCACTTGTCATTCGTGTTCGTCATACAGTCACCTCGCGCTATATAAATTTGGGTGCATTTAAAGCTAGCGAACCACCCGCCATCGCAGCATGAGCGTGTCAAGTAAGTCATGCCGTACATGACATGGAAGTCATGATTTTCATGTTACCACCTATCACTAACGTTAGTCATACAGAAATAGCTCGTCATAAAAATTTTGGTATATATGCATTTCATTAAACGACCGCGAGCGCCCCGAAACCATGTCATGTAAATCACGTTTTACATGGCATGTCTGTCATGATTTGCACGTTATAACCAGTCACTTATGTTCGTCATACACTCTTGTCACGCCATACCAATTTTGTTGTGTATCAAGCTATCGAAGCGGTCGCGAGCGCACCATGGGCGTGGCATGTAAATCATGCCGTACATGGCATGCATGTCATTATTTTCATGTTATCACCTTAATTTAAATTTGTCATACAGTCATGTTATGCCATACCAAATTTGGTGCACTTCCCATTAACGAAGCGGCCAGGACAGCACAAAGTCGGGGGTGGATAGATAGATAGATAGATAGATAGATAGATAGATAGATAGATAGATAGATAGATAGATAGATAGATAGATAGATAGATAGATAGATAGATAGATAGATAGATAGATAGATAGATAGATAGATAGATACGTACATAGTCACAGAAATTCGCTAAGAAATGCTTCGCATTTAATAAATGCAGACAGCCGAGCGCGTAAATGCCGCGCAGTTCGCATTTCTTTATCGCGGTAGTACGCGTGCGTGCACATGTAGGCAAGTGAAAATTGCCGCTATTTCTTTCCTAATCAGTCAGAGAACAACGGTATGCTTCATTCGGGGCTGCAAAAGCGCACGCAATGCGTAAAACATGCGTTACTCCACGTGAAATCAACACCGCACCGCCGCAGTTTGGCGGCGCTGGACCAAATATGGCGGCGCGCACGACGGTCGCGGTACTTTTCCCGTTCCAGTGACTTTAATCCACACAAACGCGGCGACGGTGCTGCCACCTATAGCCCGATCTCGCGGCGAATAGGTGACACCTCTGTTACTGTGAGGGCTAGGCGGGCTAGGCATGAAGGCTGAGAGGCGTTGTAAACGAGAAGAACGCGCTTTATTCGAACATGATGAAAACGTGCCGACCGCGCCGGTGGCGGGAGCGAGATTAAAACGTGTCCCGGCCCTCGCTTGGGCCTGGAGTTGATCTGCCGTAATGGCGCCGCAGGTGGCGCTGCTGATTAGATAGGCCGCTACGCTACCGCGCATGCGGGCGCTCACATACGGCCCCTCCTTGTTTGACCAAGTCCCATTGGTCTAGGAAAGGAGCACTACTTGGTGGCTTAATTCACTGCGAAAGATAATAGTCCTTCAAGCGCTCGGGTGGGCGCCTTTGGCGACGGGGTCGCGATGAGGGTACCGCTGGAGGCAAAACTGCAGGGCCAATGGAAACTGGTGGTTGAGACAACTCATTGCCAACACTGGGAGAGCCAGATGAGTCACACAAAGGCAACTCTTGGGTTTTTACAATGTAAGGCTCGACATAAGGTGGCACGTAGTGCTTGAGTTGAGAGACGTGCACTACCCTGTCTTGGAGTCGATCACGAGGACCTTGACCAGTTACGCGGCTAACGACAAACGTAACGGGTGTTTTCTGGACGGTGATTTGGTATATTCCCTTGAATTTGGGTGCCAACGTTCCAGTTCCATCTGCTACAGGCTCTTGGCGGCGCACCCAGACGAACTGGCCGACTTGGAAGGAGTGGTCTCGATGGGACTGATCATATGCTGTCTTCCGTTTCCCTTGTGCTTCCTCGGTATTGCTTGCTGCTACGGCCCGGTTCTGAGATAGCGTTAGGAGACGGTCTTGTAGGGTCCTGGCTATGGCGGGACGGTGGCGTTGATATGGGAGCTTGGGACGTATCCATAAAGTAGTTCAAATGGAGAGAAGCAGCTGGCGCTGTAGCTTGTGTTGATGGCAAAAGCAGCTTCTTCGAGTTTGCTTTCCCAGGAGGTCTGGTCAGTCGGACACAGCTTACGAAGAACGGAGACTAAAGTCACATTGCTTCTCTCTACAAGACCATTGCTGGCTGCGCGGTATGCAACCGAATAATGAATCTCAGCACCGTGCATGTGCATGAAGTGCTTAAACTGGTGAGATTCAAAGGCTGCTCCATGGTCAGACATGCAGTCATCAGGACAACCAAAGCGGAAGAACACCGACTGTAAATGTGCTATAACTTCCTTAGCTGATGTTGAAATTACAGCCGATGGGACAATGAAACGCGTGGCAAAGTCAATGACATTCAAAATGTACTTTCCTGAAGCAGCCGGCATTATGATGTGATCAAGGGCAATTAAGGCAAAAGGAACATCCGACACTGGCATGAGACCCATTTTGACAACACTTTTAGATATTGGGCGGTTGCTGCTTTGGCAGATCTGACATGCTGTGACGTAGTGGGTCACTGAAGACGCAAGGTTTGGCCACCAGTATCGTTCTCTCACTTTGGTCAGTGTCCGGGTGACATCCATGTGGCCTCCACCGTCATGAACAACTTCCAGGACAGCCTGGCGCATCTTTGCTGGCACTACAATAGCTTGAGAACCTGAAGTCGCATCACTATGGTACAGGATGTCATCAATTATGGCAAGGTCATGGTCCCACGATTCTGAAGATGACAGAGAGCGACGAAGATCCTGGCACCCTTTGTCTTCTGCTTGCATAGCTAGTGACTGTGTCTAATGGAGGACTGCTGCAGATAATCGTGACAGCATGTCAGCAACCACGTTTTGACGGCCTGGATGGTGCTGCACAGTGAAGTCGAACTCTGTAAGATCCATCAACATGGTCGTAAAACGACGTGAAGGCCTGATGTTGGCTGTCAAGCATGCAACGGTCCAGTTGTCAGTCAACAGGCGAAATTTCTTGCCGAGCAAGTAGTGTCGGAACTTGATCGTAACCGCCCAGTGGAGACCAATACACTCCCAAACGTTGCTACGCAACTCATTCTCTGCGGCAGTGAGTGCACGACTCGCATATTCGATGACAGTTTCTTTTCTACACTGTTTCTGAGAGAGCACAGCATCAATTGCGGTTCCTGAGGCATCTGTTGTGACTGTGGTTTGGGCGTCTGGATCAAAATGGCCCAGTACAGGTGCCTCTGTTAATGCTGTGCGGATTCGCTGAAAGGCTTCATCGCAGTCGCTGGTCCAGGCAAAGTCCTCAGACCGTATGAGACTCTGCAACGGTGCTGCTATCCGAGAGAAATTCTTCACAAATCGGCGATAGAAGTTTGCTGTCTGGAGCCATGACAAAACTGCTTTGCTATTTGCAGGCTGTGGGATTTTCATGATGGCTTCGACTTTGGCAGGGTCAGGCTGCTTGCCGTCTTTGCTCAAAATGAATCCGAGAAACCTGACAGACTTCAAAGCAAACTTGCACTTGTCAAGTGAAACGTTGAATCCACTGGCAACGATTGCACCAAGTACTTCGTCAAGTAACCGTGCAAACTCGTCAAAAGTTGGCGCAAAAACCAGAACATCATCCAAGTACACCCGCACACCGCACTTTGGGCAATGGGGCTGCAGGTTGGCAAAAATTGACTGCATGGCCCGCTGGAAAGTGGCAGGTGCGTTCTTCAGCCCAAATGGCATGCGAGTCCACATAAAGGTGCCATAGTGGGTAACAAAAACAGTTTTTGCTTGGTCGTCCTTACGAACGCGAACTTGCCAGTAAGCGTACTTTAGGTCAAGGCAGGCGAAGTACTGTGACCCAGCAATGTTATCCATGATGTCATCCGCATGTGGAAGTGGCTGCACGACGCTCACAGTCATCTTGTTTAGGAGGACATAGTTAACACAAAGGCGCTTCTTGCTACCTCGGCTGACAACCACTGCGGGGAATGCCCAAGGTCCTAAGGCTGGAAGAATGATGCCTTGCCGAAGGAGAGTGCTTGTTTGGGCCTCAAGAAAACGACGGTCTGCAGCAGAGTAACGGTAAGGGGATCGACTGTATGGCACAGCATCGGGAAAAAGGTCGATTGAGTGTTCAACACCCTCGTACAGACCTAAGTCACCCTCTTCACGAGCGAATACTTCAGCGTGCTTCGAAAGAATGCTCGTGATTTCCCGTTGTTGATGTGCTCGCAAATGTCTACCGACCTGAGCGGCAGGCAAGGATGGGTCAATGCAAACCTCTATTGTTGACGAAGCACCTTGCTTGCATTCAGAAGACGGGCCGTTGGTGTTTGAAACATCATCTTGGCAAGGTAGTGCTAACCACGGGGGTTTATCTGGGCCTGGGAGTGGCATTCGCTGGAGGCCTGCTGAGCTGTGGTGTAGATGCATGGCAATTGAAAGATGACCCCTGGATCATAACAGCGTTCGACATCCTGGGCAACAGTCGCTCATGGCACCGCACACTTGTTCCTGTGGTGGAATGACGAATTTCACTTGGCATGGGTGGCTGGAACACCAACTGTGCGTGACTGGCAGCAAACCAGTCTTCCCCCAATATAAGTGGCACGGCATTGTTATCGAGGGCGGCGGCTTCCACCAAACCGGTGCTGGGTCCAACAGAGATCTTCAAGCAGATAGCATCAGCAGGAGCCACTGTCGTTCCTCCAACGACAGCTAGAGGTGGTCTGGTCCAGGGCAGGAGGGGCAAAGATCCGACAAGGTGACGAGAAACAAGTGTCACCTTGGAACCACTGTCTGGAAATGCGTCCACTTGGCCAATTCCAGCAATTGTGGCGTTTACAAGGGCGCACTGGACCAGCGATCCATCAAGGGTCTCGGAAAGGTTGCTGTGAAGAGCTGGCGAAGGATGCGTTGTAGACTGTGTGACAGTAGCTCTGGATGGGCACTTTGAAGCTAGATGTCCTTTTTGGAGGCATTGAAAACACACGGCTTCGGCCAAGTTCTGGCCAGAACGGTAGGCAGGAGCGCCATGCCTCGTAGAGATGGTGAGGTACCGAGCCTATTGTTGGTCTGGTGGTAGGGCTGCGATTCGCTGTGGCTGTCTTGTTTTGTCTGATACCGCCTGAACATTCGTGCCCTCTTCACTGTGGCGGGGCACCTGTGGGCTTCGCGTTGCTAGTTTGGTGCTTGAATACCCTGGGCGTGGGAGTCGACGAGACAAGTGGCTCAATGTTTGGTCAAGCTGAGTTACGATGTCCATATAGGCGGCGACGGTTTCTGGGCGTTGTGCTGCTATAGTAGGGGCCAGGTTCCCGTCGGAAATGCCCTGAAGGGCGTACTCTATGCGCCGAGTGTCGGTGAGAGTGACTGGGCATCCCGAAATGAGCTTCAACTTCGCCAGAGAGTAGAGGACCAGGTTCTCTCCGTGCGCTTGCACGCGACAAGTAACAGCTTGTTGCCACTGTAGTAAGGTTTGCTTGGCGCTGAATTGATCTAAGAAAGCTTGCCTGAAGGCTTCCCAGGTGGGACACTGACGGCCAATGACTGCTTTCCAATCCGCGGCTGCTCCACGGAGCTTTCCCAGAGCGACGGCGAGTACGGTTGAAGGCTCCCACAAAGCTAGGTTGCGAGTTCGTTTCAACTCTTCAATCCAGTGGGACGCTTAAATGCTGCCGTCTCCATAGAATGTAGGAAGCGATGCGGACAGGTCTGGAAGAGTCGTGACTTGAAGTGGGGCTGCAGCGCGTTGTGACACGTGAAGCGCGTTGTGACACGTGACGCGCACTAGGCACGCTATAGAGCTTCGACGTCACGCGCTTCAGGTCACGTGGCGTCGCGCAATAAGCGTCAGTCGCGCCAGCGCCTGGTCGCGCTCTCCCTCAAGTCGCCCGCTCCAAATATGGGCATTTCAGCGCGAGAAATGACCAAATATGGGCACTGCGATTTGAAGGGGAGCGCGAAGCTTTATAGCGTGCCTAGTGCGCGTCACGCGTCGACGGAACGCGCGTCGAAATGCTCATATTTGGTCAATTCACCCGTCGAAATGCCCTTATTTGGTGCGTTCTGTCTCGGCCGCCCTCCCCCGCCTTTCACATAGCGAGCCTTATAAAATGCCGTAACGTTAGCAATGCAATTAACATTGTCCCCAGTCAGGAAGCGGTTCGTCATGGCCACGCCACGTATGGACCCCAGCATTCTCGAGATCGCCGACATCATCAGATACCCTGCCACAGAAGAGGCCTTTCTTCGTGAATTTGGACTGGTGCCGACGCCATCTGCTCGACCCCAGGCAACCGGAACACTACAAGGGCGGCCACCGGCTTCCGAGTACTGGGGGATATGCAAGGACCTCGGCTTTAATCCAGGCGAGCCAGGATGCGACGGAGAAGTCGTCACTTAATCGCCGATGCAAGAAAGGGATCAGGCCGAGCTTCAAGTGCAATCGGTGCAAAAAGCAGCTGTCTCAGCTCCGCGGGACGGACGCCCTGCACGGTAGGCAGGGGCAAGGCTCCTTTTTTGCTTGTCGAGACGTATTTGGACGTCCGAACGTAAAAATCGCTCGAAGAGAGTTGATATGGCTGACCTACGCAATGATTAAGGGGTTCTCGTCGAGGAACACGAAGGAACTCATAGAGAAGGAGTTCAAGATGAGTAACACCACGCGGACCGACTGGAGAAATTATGTCAGAGAAGTGGCTCTCGCTGAGCTTCTCGAACAGCCGCCGATGGGAGGAGTAGGACAGGTGGTCCAAATAGACGAGTGCCTGATGAGGGGACGACGCAAGGCGAACCGAGGCCGCCTTCTGACTGGCGACAATGTTCCCCCCAGGCGCTGCAACTACGGTGGTGTGTCAGACAAGGGCCCGTGGATTTTCGGCATGTGCGTGTCCACGAAGGAGCTAAGGCTGTTCGAGGTCGACAAAAGAGACGCGGCCACCCTTGGTCCTCTGATCGCAAAGAACGTTCTTCCCGGGACGACGGTGTTCAGTGACGAGTGGGCCGCATACCGGTGCATACCCGGCCTCGTGAATGCCAATGGGACGCCGCTAAACCTCGACTGGCACACCGTGAACCACAGCGTTAACTTCATCGACCCTGCAACAGGCGCCAACACGAAACTCATCGAAAGCGAGTGGCAGAAAGCAAAACGACGACTCGTTCGCAACGGCAACAAAACGACTCCCGCTCTGATGCGTTCTCACCTCGCCTGGCTGTGGTGGAGGTCCGTGAACGCACGTCCCAACGTGAAGGACAAGTTCCTTCGGCTCATCGAGGCCATCGCACGCCGGTATCCCCTTTGAAGACGATAGTGCGACAAATGCAGATTGATCAACCTGCTGTGTGCGTTTTTTTGTTTTGTTTTCATTCATTTTTGTTACTTTTTGATAGCGCTCTTTCAAGCCCGGAGAAAATAAACATGCATTAATTGGAATTTTGGTTGTTTGTGGTTATTGTGGGTGGAGCCCCTCTTCCATGTAGGGCCCCCCATTTACAGTTCCACGAGTCGCGTCCCTCCCACCATCAGCTCAGACCTAGCAGTGTCGTCCAGCAGCGGCGATAAAGCCGCCTACGGGCGTAGCTAGCACTGATATATGCGACGTGCATCAATTCTCCAGCCGTGGTATGTATGTTTCATACTCGTCGAGCGATGCGATCGGAAGTGTGAGCGTCGTTGGGCATGGTCGACACGGCACGCACAGCTACGGAGATAATCTGTACTTCGGGGACACGAGTCCGATGTATTGCAACACGGCGCACACGCGTGTCCGGGCTTCGGCGATTAATTCAGTTCCCCTACGCGTACGTGGACTCAAACGAGTCGTTGCGCCTGGATTCCCTACTTCGAGTCAGATCACGCAGCGAAAAAACGCGTCCCGACTTCTGCAGCACGCGGGGTCCGTTCGTTCCGCTCGTTAAAACGGCCGATGTCGCACAGGCACTTTCGAAATGCACCGCGGATGACACAGAAGCCTTATGGGAAAGCTGAAACCGCAGGGGCAAATTTATCCGCCAAATCTGGCGGCAGTCTGGCAACATTGACCCCCGAGTCTGGCAACAGACTTCTGCGACACCAAATAGAACCCTGCCGATGTAGACACACCATCGTGATTCGTTGGACCATGACATGGGAGGGGCCAGAACAACAACAACAGCAAACAAATCCCAGGGAGAGAGCGACACGCATACAAGGCATACCTGCCAAGTTTGGAGGAACGGAATCCGGGAGATCTACTCAACGGGGGGGGTATAAAGTATGCCGACCGCGGGGGGGGGGGGGGGGGGGTACTGCGATAGCAATTATATGACACACTGTCAGCGGGATTTTGCGGTCGCCGCTGATCTGTACAGAGTCCAAACCGATAACATCGCTTACGCATCGTCTGTTTCACGTGCGAGTAAAAGCGCGCTAGCGCTAGGGACGAACGCGATTGAAGCAGAGATGAAACGACCCGGCCGTCGCCGTCGCGCGAAAGGCACATGCGATAACATCGCTCCGCGTGCGAGGCCTGTCGTCGCTTGCTTACCAGTTATTTCGTCGGGCAACGGACCATAAGGGGCACCTTTGAGACGGGGACGATCGCGAGCGCTGGCGAACGCGCTATCTCGACAGACATCGGTAACGGCTACCCTTTTAAGTGCTGGACTGCGGCGCAAAGTGCACAGCTACTTCATGCGCAATGAAACTGAGTTGAACCTTTCTACCATCGTTAAAAAAAAGAATTCTTTCTACTACGTGGCCAGACAAAGCACTGGACGCGCGGGGCAAAGCTGGATTTCCGGGAGATTTACCTATGACCCGTACAACCGGGAGAAACGTTCAAAATCCGGTAGTCTCCCGGGTAATCCGGGAGACTTGGCAGGTATGACAAGGTGACATACACAGCATTGCAATCTGTGAAGAGTAGAGTATAGGCGGGGTCAGAACATACACAAAATAAATAACAAACAGCGAAACGAACCTACGTGTGTGGTTCGGAACGAGAGGCGGAGGGAAAAATAAGAAAAAACTGACAAAGATGCGAACGCACTTACCACGCTAAATGGGGAGACCCATCAACTACGAGACGAAAGGAGAACACGCTCACGGACGCCGGATGTAAACGTGCAGCACGCGTTTCCTTGTTAAGAGTCCTACCTTCAAAAAGCGCGTCAAAAGCAGTTAAGTGTTTGCCCACGCCTTTTAGAGAAGGGGGTTCGGTACGGCTTTTGAAGTCGACCGGTCTCCCCATTTAGCGTGGTAAGTGCGTTCACATCTTTGTCATTTTTTTCTTTTTTTCCCTCCGCCTCTCGTTCCGAACCACACACGTAGGTTCATTTCGCTGTTTGTTATTTATTTTGTGTATGTTCTGACCCCGTCTATACTCTACTCTTCACAGATTGCAATGCTGTGTATGTCACCTTGTATGCGTGTCGCTCTCTCCCTGGGATTTGTTTGCTGTTGTTGTTCTGGCCCCTCCCATGTCATGGTCCAACGAATCACGATGGTGTGCCTACATCTATGTATTGACAAAATCTGTACTTAAACCCATACGCCATGTACGAATTCATTCTTTGATAAAGGCCGGTCCCCGGCCCAAAAGCTCAGAATAAATGTTATGTTTTTCACTGTGACTAGTTTTCTTTCATATAATTAAACCAATAGCCAGGAATATTCTTTCGAAACCATATATATATATATATATATATATATATATATATATATATATATATATATATATATATATATATATATATATAGTACGTAGATTATGAAGAGTCTGTCTTCGGTTGCCGTAAAATAATTAGGAAAAAGGTATACGCTTCTAAAAAACTGTTTATTTGTCGACGTTTCGATCGGAGACCGATCTTCATCAGGATGAAATTTACCAGGCTTCGATGCGCTTTTATATCATCGTTCTCCGAGCCGAGAGAAAGAGAAAAAGGTTAACAAAAAGTACATACAGAAAAAAAATAAAAAAAGAGAGAGGTAAGAAACCTGCCGAAATAAGTCGCGAATACGCTTGTGCACATACTTTGACTGACATAAGAATAACACGTGTTTCTTGAAAAAAAAAAAACAGAAAAAAAAGAAAAGAAAGGAAAAAAATCGTCAACACCCCACGTGCACATACTTTGGCCTACGAAAGTCGCGAATACGCTTGTGCACATACTTTGACTGACATAAGAATAACACGTGTTTCTTGAAAAAAAAGAAAAAAAGAAAAAGAAAAAAAAACGTCAACACCCCACGTGCACATACTTTGGCCTACGAAAGTCGCGAATACGCTTGTGCACATGCTTTGACTGACATAAGAATAACACGTGTTTCTTGAAAAAAAAAAAGAAAAAATCGTCAACACCCCACGTGCACATACTTTGGCCTACGAAACACACGTGTTTCCTGAATAAAAGAAAAAAAGAGAAAAGCAGAGAAAAGAAAGAAAACAAAAACTCCGCTGATATCCAAAGATCGTCCAGGTGAGGTACATTCCTGTAGTCACTAGTCGAGTTCCAATGCTTTGAAGCCCCAACACAACATGGGTGCATTCCTCCAGCCCATTGTCACACCTCACGTCTTCGGTTCCCCCCTCCACATTTGCTCCTGCAGCCTGTGAGGGGATGAAGCTTCACAAGAAGGGATAAGCGCTTAAAGGCAGTTTTCGGAGCTTTCGAAGCTAATCAATAGGCGTAAAGTAGCCGACATAAGAAAGTAGAATATGGAGAGAATTGAGCATGCTCTAAAGAACGGAAGAAGCCTCAAAGCTATGAAGACAAAACTGTGCATAGGCAAAAATCAGATGTATGCATTAAGGGACAAGGAAGGCAATGTCACAAACAATATGGACAGAATAGTTGAGGTAGCGGAAGAGTTCTACAGAGATCTATACAGCAGCCGAGACAGTCAGGATGATAACGTAAGAAGCAGTATTAGCGCAGAGGAATCTGACATCCCACCAGTATTGACAGGAGAAGTAAAGAAAGCCCTAAAGGGAATGCAAAGAGGCAAAGCAGCTGGTGATGATCAGGTAACATCAGACCTGTTGAAAGACGGTGGAGAGATTATGTTAGAAAAACTGGCCACCCTGTATACGAAGTGTCTCTCGACGGGGAGGATACCAGAATCTTGGAAGAATGCCAACATTATCTTGATCACTGAAAAACCAAAAAGACGCGTACCATCAAGGAAAAAAGTAAGGACAGGACAGAAAGGGCGTCACTCGCAACTAACTTTATTCCCAGAACATCAGCATCATATATAACCACAGCGACCCTGCGCGCGCACATCGCCTCACAAGCTCGTCAAAAACCCGCGATAACAAGATTAACTAATCGAAAAATGAATCGATGAAACTAAATTCACCCCCACGCAGAGCAACAGATGTGTCACTAACACAGCATTCATTCTTCTTTCTAATATAGTATGCTTCCATAATTTCACGCGCTAAGACATCGTTACTCTTTCCAAGAACGGAAACACTGGCAAACCCAGGCTCACACTTGCAGGAACCACAATGCACAGGCAAATGTGCTGAAAGTTTATTTTTCACCGAAAGTTCATGCTCCCTCATCCTGTCGTTTATGCACCGGCCCGTTTGGCCGATATATACCCTACCGCAACTAAGCGGGATCTCGTACACCACGCCAACCGAGCAGGCGACAAAAGGCCTTGCGTGCCTCTTCCCACACGGGGAGGGCCTCGGTGCAGAAGAAATGCGTGGGCACAGGCTAGCCAACTTGCGGGGCGCCGAGAACACCAAGGGTACCTTGTACCTGTTGGCCACATTCTTAAGGTTGTGAGCAACCTTGTGCACATATGGCATAACTACCACTGTAGGCATAACCATGGGCCTTTTTTCCATCGGCTGCCTATTTCTTCTCGATCCCTTCAGTTTCTGAAGGAGGGTTTCCGAGACTGCAACAACGACAGAACCAGGGTAGCCGGCTGAATACAGCCTCGTGACCTGATTATTGAAACTTTCCTGCATTAGATGAGGACAAGATTTCACCAGCGCTCCTTCCAGGCACATGGAAGCAACGGCCCTCTTGACAAGTTTCGAATGCGAGGCATCATAAGGAAGAAGTGCCTTGCGTGAACGTGGGCAATATGCCCAACATATGTGCGTCTCCGAGAAAGTGAGACTCAGGTCTAAAAATTGCAGCACACCACCAACAGGAAGCTCATGCGTGAATAAAAGACCCTTGGCGTGTTGTCTAAAAACAGCTAAAACCTCATCCACTGAGTTAGTGGTTGTCAAAGAAGGGTTAGCTTTAAAAATGATTAAAAAGTCATCAACATACCTAAAAATCTTCACTTCAGCATCGTCAATAACCTGAGCCACTTCTCTGTCAAAATCCGCTAAAAATATGTTACATAACGCAGGTGCCACGCATGAACCTATACAGATTCCTTTTCTTTTCAGCCGGCTACCCTGGTTCTGTCGTTGTTGCAGTCTCGGAAACCCTCCTTCAGAAACTGAAGGGATCGAGAAGAAATAGGCAGCCGATGGAAAAAAGGCCCATGCATGGTTATGCCATATGTGCACAAGGTTGCTCACAACCTTAAGAATGTGGCCAACAGGTACAAGGTACCCTTGGTGTTCTCGGCGCCCCGCAAGTTGGCTAGCCTGTGCCCACGCATTTCTTCTGCACCGAGGCCCTCCCCGTGTGGGAAGAGGCACGCAAGGCCTTTTGTCGCCTGCTCGGTTGGCGTGGTGTACGAGATCCCGCTTAGTTGCGGTAGGGTATATATCGGCCAAACGGGCCGGTGCATAAACGACAGGATGAGGGAGCATGAACTTTCGGTGAAAAATAAACTTTCAGCACATTTGCCTGTGCATTGTGGTTCCTGCAAGTGTGAGCCTGGGTTTGCCAGTGTTTCCGTTCTTGGAAAGAGTAACGATGTCTTAGCGCGTGAAATTATGGAAGCATACTATATTAGAAAGAAGAATGAATGCTGTGTTAGTGACACATCTGTTGCTCTGCGTGGGGGTGAATTTAGTTTCATCGATTCATTTTTCGATTAGTTAATCTTGTTATCGCGGGTTTTTGACGAGCTTGTGAGGCGATGTGCGCGCGCAGGGTCGCTGTGGTTATATATGATGCTGATGTTCTGGGAATAAAGTTAGTTGCGAGTGACGCCCTTTCTGTCCTGTCCTTACTTTTTTCCTTGATGGTACGCGTCTTTTTGGTTTTTCAGTAAGCATGTACCAACTAGCCCAACAAAAAGTTCTATTAAATTATCTTGATCCATAAGAAAGGGGACGTCAAGGACCTGAAAAATTACAGGTCCATAAGCTTACTGTCCGTTGTCTACAAGCTATTTACAAAAGTAATTGCTAACAGAATTAATACGACATTAGAGTTCAATCAACCAAGGGACCAGGCAGGATTTCGTACAGGCTTCTCAACAATAGACCATATTCATACTATCAATCAGGTGATAGAGAAATGCGCGGAATACAACCAACCCCTATACATAGCCTTCATAGATTACGAGAAGGCATTTGACTCGGTGGAGACATCAGCAGTCATGCAGGCACTGCGGAATCGGGGCATCGACGAAGCCTACATAAACATAATGGAAGAAATCTACAGCGGCTCCACGGCCACTATAGTCCTCCATAAAGAAAGTGAGAGAATCCCAATAAAGAAGGGCGTACGGCAGGGAGACACGATCTCTCCAATGTTATTCACCGCGTGTTTACAGGAGGTTTTCAGGGCCCTAGATTGGGAAGAATTAGGGATAAGAGTTAATGGAGAGTATCTCAGTAACCTGCGATTCGCTGATGACATTGCATTGATGAGTAACGCGGGAGACGAATTACAGCTCATTATTACTGAACTGGATACGGAAAGTAGAAGAGTAGGTCTGAAAATTAATATGCATAAAACTAAAGTAATGTGGAACAATCTTGGCAGAGAACAGCGCTTTGCGACAGGTGGAGAGACACTGGAAGTTGTAAAGGAGTACGTCTACTTAGGACAGGTAGTAACCGCGGAGCCGAACCATGAGAGTGAAATAACTAGAAGAATAAGGATGGGATGGGGCTCATTCGGCAAGCATTCTCAAATCATGAATGGTAATCTACCACTATCCCTCAAGAGAAAGGTATATAACAGCTGCATCTTACCGGTACTTACCTACGGAGCAGAAACCTGGAGACTTACAAAGAGGGTTCAACTTAAATTGAGGACGACGCAGCGAGCGATGGAAAGGAAAATGATAGGTGTAACCTTAAGAGACAGGAAGAGAGCAGAGTGGGTCAGGGAACAAACGGGGGTTAAGGACATCATAGTTAAAATCAAGAAGAAGAAATGGATATGGGCCGGGCACGTAGCACGTCGGCAGGAGAACCGGTGGTCGTTAAGGGTAACTGACTGGATTCCAAGAGATGGTAAACGCGTGAGGGGGAGACAGAAAATTAGGTGGGTAGATGAGATTAAGAAGTTTGTAGGTATAACGTGGCAGCAGAAAGCACAGCACCGGGTTGATTGGCGGAACATGGGAGAGGCCTTTACCCTGCAGTGGGCGTAGACAGGCTGATGATATATATATATATATACATATATATATATATATATATATATATATATATATATATATATATATATATATATATATATATATATATATATATATATATATATATATATATATATATATATAGAGAGAGAGAGAGAGAGAGAGAGACAGAGAGAGAGAGGAGTCAAACTTCCAAATTAAAGAATTTAATGTAACTTTAGTCTCGTAGGTGCCCGCGATATCATAATGAAGATCTGTAAGTGGAAGACCCTAGATTTATTTTTCAATTTACACAAGACATCGATCCACCTCGTAACTCTTGGCTCGAAGCGAAAAAGGTCGCGTAGGCAACCTTTTTCGTTGACTCGTTGACTGCGTCGCGTAAAATCGATTCACGCAATGCGTGGGGTTAGACTTTACTTTGTTAAAACATGCGCCACACAGGAGACAATAGGCTAACGCTATCACGGGAAGCTTTAATTATATGCCAGCGAGTTCAATTCAAGATGGCCGAAAGTAATTCTGAGATTATAGTGCCTAGAATATACTGGTATATTCTAGGCACTATACTGAGATGGTAGCAAATACCATTTGCTACCACTACACCTTGTGCGAAGCTGCGGTTATGAATCTGGACGAGTAATGGAGTTGCTCATTGGTGGCCGAACTTTTAGTAAAACCCTTTACTGATAAATCAAAACTACGTACAATCTTTTCTCGGCACTTTTATAAGCAGGCATGTCGAAGGGTACCAATATGTAGGCAACCAAGAAATTACCCGCTTTTTTTTTTATTGGCGAGTAAGCTTGTGCGAAAGCGTTCACTGACTGACTGTGTCGGGATTGCTTTGTATTCTCAGTATCATTTATGTGTTCTCAAAACCATTCACTACAGAGTTCAAGACAATTAGAGCGCAGCTCTTAGGCGTCCGTTCCTGCGTTGAGCGTCATCGCCGTTGGCGTCGGCGGCGTAACCGATAGTGCGAACGACGACCAAAGAGAGCGAACGCGCAGTCTGTCGATATCAGGAGCCACTGTCCTTGAACCTCGCTTTCTTCCTCTGTCGCGCGCGCTGGCCCCTCGGTCGGAGCTCGTGCGCATGCAGGGCTGGCACGTGCACTGCGGCTGGCCTCGCTTGTCGTAACGGGGTTGTGGGCGTTTAACTTGGTTCGCGACAGCGTAGCACTCGAGCGCTGCCAGTTTCTGTGGCAATATGTAACGAATGTTACATTGCTACAACTGCGGATAGTCAAAACTTCAAACAAAGCTGGCGTTGCCCGAACACGAGGCTGCGCTCAGCGAATTAGGCAGTATCGTAATCGCCGGTGAATTTTTTAATTTGTCGTAGCTTAAGTCGTCGCTTCAGTTGTTCATCAGCAGAACATCCGTTTGAGGGGCACTTTTTCATTGGATGTTTGACTTGTCACTGGCCCATGTGCCGAACTTTAAATGGCTGAAATGAAAAAGAAGCAGGCATAAACAGCCTCCTGTGAAATAGCTGTCAGACAGGACGACCCGGGGACCTAAGCCAAGCTCTTAAAAAATACCCTGGGCCAGCGCCAGGGGGGGGGGGGGGCTCAGCCCCCCCCCCCATGAGGCAGTCCGGGGGGGGGGGCCCAAGCCCCCCAGCCCCCCCGTACTCTCCGCCTATGCCACGAAGTATGCGCGAAATGACGGCGTTGTGTTACTTCCCTATGCACGCGCGTGCGCGTGTTTAACTTGCGCAGATATATGTACACATGCGAGCTGAAACATTTCTGTGGGAAGCTGCACATCCAGCTCTTCCCCAGTAGACCACTGCGGCTGTGTACACCGGCAAGCGTGAAAAGATATAAATGTCCTTTGTTTACGAGCAAAAAAGCGCTGTATTTGAGCATCAGGTCGTTGCCTTATTGATTCGCAGTGACACTCAACCGCACACAACCTCTATTATAGCGTTAATGACTAACAGGGGCCAAAAAATCAAGCGCGTAGCAGACGACCGCAGCTATTCATTGCGGAGAGAGTCCATGGGTCTAGTACAGCAGCGCTCCTTGCGGGAGTTCACCGCGAAAGCTTCACGTTTCTCTCCCGTATTCGCGCGGCGCTTCGGTCACTTTCTCAGTCCGATAGGTCACTCAACCTGGCGGTTTCTGCAAAGGAGGTGTGACAGCTGTGTTTTAGCTGTCAAAATCGCGCGAGTTGGAGTGTGCGGACGAGCAGGAGCGCTCATGCAGCAGACGACAGTGTCATGACCCATGCATGGACCTAGGTGGTAGCAGCATGGCAAGACTCCTTGACGTCGTCCGGTGCCTTCGCCCATGTTGAGCAGCGGTGAGTCACCGGCTGTCCAGCGACCTACTTCGTGGGTCTGGCCGATGAAAGCTCGTCCAGTGCGCGGGTGTGGGGTCACTGCGAAGCCGGCGCGGCGGGATTATTCTCCGCCGGTCAAGTGGCCCACGCTTTTTGCTCCTTCAGAGCGATGTAATAAGCGATAGCCGGAACAAAGTTCTGCTGTCAACTGACATCTGTATTCACTTCTTGACGTCGCTCTCCTAAAGTAGAAGGCGGGGGCACATAAGTCGCACCTCCGTGTCGATTGCACAGCGTGGCAGTCAATAGGCAACCACCTGTCTTAGCTGACGCACAAGGACATCGCATGTCAACACAATGAAACGTCGCGCGTTATCTAGTTCCGCTTATCTCGGCAGCACAGCGCAAGGATGTGCTTGCCTCGCGAGTCCCAGAAAAAATACCAAGTAGGCTCTGGGTTCGTAGGTACGCTCGCGATTGTGCCACTTTTGAAATGTAATAATGATTTCATTAGTATACTTAAAACTCGATCTAACGTACGATCGAGACCCGATTTTACGAAGCCTCCGATCTAACGAAGAAATTTCCATTTACCGGCACGTACCCATAGAGTCCAATGTTATCAACACGAGTTCGCGAAAGGAACTTGGTGCCGAACCTGAGTTAACGAAGTAGCAAGAAGTAGTAACGAAGTTTTTCCTGAAACAAATGAGTAAATGAGAGCGGGGATTTCCTTTTAATTTTGACACAGACTGGTCTTTTGTTCATTCGCAAGGAGCGCTAGCGCGGCAGCCGCCATAGCCCTGGTCGCGCGCACGCTCGTCATCGTAGAACCCAGGGGCGTAGCCAGAATTTTTTTTTTTTTTTTTTGGGGGGGGGGGGTTCAACCATACTTTATGTATGTTCGTGCGTGCGTTTGTATGTGCGCCTGTATATATACGCAAGCAAAACTGAAAAATTTCGGGGGGGGGGGGGGGTTGAACCCCCCCAACCCCCTGGCTACGCCCCTGGTAGGACCGCAACCAAGGATCTTGGCCGCGCGTGTTGTTTTAACGCGATAGGGAGCAATATTCTAGGCATTGTCCAGTTCTACCATGTTGTGAAATTCCGCCGTTGATCAACACTGATTGGCCCAGAGGGCTGACGTACGGCCTCTCTGATTGGCTTAGAATGCCGCCATTATGAAATTTGACAATATGGCGGAATTTGACAGTGTCCAGAATAGCACCCAGGGTTCTATTTCGCAGAAGTTCCGGTGTCAGCGTCGTTAGTTGTGAGCAAAAAATCAGCGTTGTCCGTGAGCGAAAAATCAGGAATAAGGCACATAAAATAAATAATAGAAATGTTCGGTTCGAGTGAGGATCAAATCGAGGCATTCTGTGTGGCAAGCAAGTGCTCTATTGCAGAGTCACGCCATTGCTTGGAACTGCTTCAGAAAAAAACACTATATGAATGTCATTTAGTGGGAGGAGTCTCCTTAATGCATGTAGTGATGCGCACAGTGCCCGATTACATTATCGTGTTCTACTCTTGAAGGCAAAGCTCAAGTGTCTTCCGAGTTTTTGATATTTATTCTTATCTTTCCTCGTGAAATCAACTGCCTTATGCCGGATCGCTGGACGACCACCGCTATGTTGGCCGAAAGTAGGCGCTCGCTGATGCCGCCTGGTGGGCTGAGCTCAGTGAATACCTCCTATATATATTGTTAGACCATTTAGCCACCGTAGTCATGACCATACATTTATATTGACGAGGCTGCACGGCACGTTGATACGTGCAACAACAGGCGATAGCACTCTTAAGTACCAGATGGCGCAAGGGTTGGCGGTGATCCCTGTAAATAGTCCCCCAGCAGGGCTATTTTGTAAGCGTTCTATGACAGAACAAAACGAAACGTCATCAAACGAGAGGGAGCAAATAGCCAACAAGCGAGCTTAGGTAATTCAGAAATGTTTTCAGTGCATGGAGAAATATATAATTATTATAGCTGAACATAGGTATTGGCAGGCGTTGTTTTTGAAAGCTTGAAATTGAAGAGTGCGATGACTTTAACAATTTATTTGTGCTAATGGCTTGAGTGGATGTTAGGTGGTGTCACAATTTGTTCGGTGGTGGGGGGCTGGTTGCAATTTTCGCTAACTGTTGGCTGTATAAGCCAGGCAAAAAGAGGCTAATTCGATTCTCCGGCCCTAGCAATTACGTTTTCATCCAGTCCAAGTCGTCTGGAGACCATTTTGTATCCGTTCTATTGGATGGAACAGGGCCTTTGTTCGTTCTGTGCCTGTTCTTTGCCAAAATGATTGGCAGCACTGCCGTTTCTGGTCGCTATTCTGACGTCTGACCATCAGACGAGCCTCGACCAATCCCGTACGGCTCCCTTTCATGCTCTTCATGACGTTTCGTTCTGTTCTGTAACAGAACGCTTGCAAGATAGCCCCCCAGGAAGAGGACAGTGGTTGCTTACGTTACGTTCTGGTTTACGTGAGAGATGGAACTCCTCGCAACTTTCGGGCTCGGCATGCTCGCACAGTCACTGCATTCATTCTCCCCTTCTCTGTATATCAGCAGCTTGTCACAGCTTCCCATGACCGCCTGCATGGCTTGTGTCGCCCGGACATGGAGCCTACCATGTTCGGGCTGTCCTCGTGGACCTTCCGCGCGTGCAGGCATGGATTAGCACAAGTAAAATTCCGCGGTAGCTTTTGGGTATCATTGCGCTACAATTTTAGATTTTGAAGGACCAGACAATCCCTTTCTTGTTTTTATGAACTTTCCGATTTAATTAAATAATTGGACCATGGTTGTCACTTCGTTAAATCGAGTTTCAACTGTAATTACAGATTCATTCCATGCCAAAGCCAATTAAGCCATAGCTTGAGGAAAAATTATTTGCTGCTAGCAACAGGCACATTCTTGTGCAACATACAGTTTGGGCAAATGATTATGTGATCTGCGAAAGGCATGTCAAAATGAGCCGCCTACATGTCCGGAGACCTTATGCTGTTCATTGATTTTTTTTACTATTGTCCTGAAGTGGGCCGGCAAGAAATAGGCAGCCAGAGTATAGTTTTAATCAGGCATTACTTGTTATTTATTAGAACACAGTGCTAGCCTCAAATTTGAGGCTGTTGCAGAAAGGTGCAGGATACATATTAAAAAAAAAACACATTTCAATGAGGCGTCAACTAAATAAGCTAGGCAGAACAACGTTGTACATATGCACTCTATTTTCATTATAAAAATGCTAAAAAAATAAGAAAAACAGTAATAGAAGGCATGTTAGAATGTTTAGCACACAAAATAAGCACAAGAAAGAAAATGTAGAAAAATGGGATATTCATCACGCAAGAAATAAGCCTCGACAAGTACTGACGAAATTGTGAGTAGCAAGAAATCAAGGCAGGAAAACAAGAAACTGAGGAGTGAATTGGATGCGATAGTACCTCATAGCGTGCATGTACCCCGATCATAACCACAACGTATTGTTTGATATCTTGGTGACAAATGCTTCGAGTGTTGACAGTATCGTCCGGCAAGCTCCTTTTGTGGATGGCTTGGGGAAGGAAGGAGTGCATGAATATGTCATTAGGAAATCTGTACTCAGTTAAGTGCTTGGTGTGTTTAGTTTGGGAACTGCGTGTATGTGACTGCAGTAAGTAGCTGCTTTCTATGCCACCTTTAAGAAGAAGGAAACAAAACTTGGGTCGAAGTAGCTGGGCTTGATTTCGTCTAGTGGGAAGCTCGGATTGCTGTAAGGGAGTCATGCCAGTGATGCTCATTTAAAATAAGTCTAAGCACTTTTCTTTGTACACTCTCCAATGTACTGTTTGCAGAAGAGAAGGAAACATAATCCACTATAAAGCAAACGAGTGACATGTACGCTAGGCATTTAGAATCTAGTGATGCGGATCTAAGCAAGCATTTTAAAGGGCCCCTCCACAGGTCAGATATCCAATTTTAGTTAGACGCTGAAAGTTGTTGTGTGCCGAATGAAGAGCAGTATGCCGCAAGAATTTTTCAAGTCTGTTCATTACGAGCTGAGAAAAACAGTAATTTGTAGCGGCGTGAAATCATGATGCAAGGAGGCAAGTCTCAAACCCTTGCCACTCACCCCGTGTAGTCTTCACAAGCCAAATCCCTTCCCTGCCCTCTTCACCTGACACATACGCATGAACACGTCACGCGCATGCATGGTCACGTGCGCATGACGTGCCCGAGCCAGTCAGAGCACACGAGCGGCGATGCACGACCACTACCTTTTTTTTTTAATGTAGCAGCTGTGGGAGTTGTGTCGGCGTACTGCCTGTTTCTGCGGGACAGTCTTGAAAGTATTGACATTTGTACGGGCACGAGACTAGTGGCATCGAGCCAGTGCCGTGTGAACATTTAGGTAGACGCGGGAGAATAAATGAGCCTAATGAGTGCTCGGACGTGCCAGAACTTAATTTTCGTTTCCGGGGCTGGCATCTTTTCGATGCGTTAACCGCGGGAACACGAATGCACGCGGAACGGAGGCACATTAGCCCCGCATCTCGCCGAAATTCACGGGGAAAAATGAAAAAGACGCACACATTCCCTTTGTGTGCATCATTATTTCTCTGAAGTTTTATTCATCTATTCAAGAAACAAATTGCACAAACTACACATGTTGTGTCAAATAATTATCGCAGTGTCATGTGCTGCTGTTGGCGGCGACGTTAGAGCACAGTCATCTACGTAGAGGACCGAGGTCACAGCACTACCATCTACGTAGGGCCATTCCATTGTGTACGTCATCCCCTCGTTCTCTGGACGCGCGCTTGCGAGAAGAAGGGCAAGCAGCGTTCAGCTTGAAATTTGACCCATTTCCGCGGCGCATAGCGTTGCAAATTTTGGCAGACATGATCGTGAATGCCCAGTGTATGCATTGCGCTCGTCAGCTCAAAATTGTTAAACCTGGTGATGGGCCCTTTAACGAGACTACCAGTGCTTTTTTAACAACATATGTTACCTGCTTGTCCCATTTGAGATCTGATAAAACTCAAACACTATCTTTAACATGTGTCCTTGCAAATTATATGGGAAGTTCACAGGTTCTCTTCTATTTGTCGCCATCATATTCCCCGTTAATTCTCTCCTAATAACTGTCTGCCTCACTTTATACCAGTGTGTCATATTTTCAAGCACACTGTTTAAGGTTATCGGATCTTCAGCGCAGGTTATTTCCTGGTAGATAATATTGCCATCTGCAAACGTCCTTACTGCAGCAGTAGTGTTGATTTACAATTCATTGATAAAAAGAAGAAAAAGGATAGGAGCTGAAATGGTGCCTTGTGGGACACCAGGCAGCACATTGCTGCAAACATAAGAGTGCTCTTTGCAGTAGAGTTATTGCTGTCAACATGCAAGATATATTTTTATCCACTTGGTGATGTCATCACTGAGGTAAGGGATAAGTTTGTCTGAAGTAGCTTAGGATGGGAAACCCGATTGTACACTTTGTATAGATCTAGGAATATCATGTCAGTTTGGCAACATTAGTCCATTGTAAGCGCTAAGTCTTGAATTGTCTGAATCGGTTGAGTAGTCGTAGATGATCCTTTTCGAAAGCCATGCTGATTAAGGATGTACAATTAAGTTATTTTTTTTACAAGTGATACAATGTGTTTCATGATTAGACATCCGAAGATTTCGTCGGCTGTACAAGTAAGTGAGATTGGTTGATATTTGGATGTGTTAATAGGGTTGCCGGATTTATGTATTTATTGAAATAGCCTTTGCATTTCTTGGATTTAAATCCTTAGGTATAGAATAACCTAAGGATTTTAAGTGCAAATAACAGTTTTCCATGTCTCCAGTATTTCACCTACGTATTAGCAATGATTTTACAAAAATAATCCGTAAGTATTTTGACAATCATCCCGCATAGTGCTTCAATAATTGCGGCTATTGCGTCTGTCTCCGATTCTTTCTTCATTCAAGCCTCGTCAACGGTGTGCGAAGTTTCTCTTCAGGCAGGTTTCTGTGGTGCAGCTGCGTTCGAATACAAGCATTGTACCAAAGTAGCAGACGTCGTCTTGTAATATGTGTAATTCGGAGTGTAGTGTTCATCTTAAAGTTTGGATAAATAACTTGTGTTTTGGCTTCAGACTTGTCTCATTCCATCTTTTGAACACACACTGAATAGTGTTGCTGCAGATAACAAGTCTGGCCTAATGGCACCCCTCAGTGCATGCGCCCATTGTCACTCTTGCCTTCTTTGTCTTCTTTTTCTTTTCTATATATTTTTGAGCTGGAAATAAATGGACATGTTTTTGCCATGTGACATTCACTGGGTTTCATCTGGTAGCTGCTGGCCTCTGGCCAAGAGAACATAATGTTTGTGACAGGTTACTGTTGTGTCACTGCCAAATACATCATGGAGTGCAGGTAAAGAACTTCAAGCCAGCCGGGAAGCTTAGTGGGGACTCAAGTTTATTCAGAGAAAAGGTCAGGAGGGTTTGAGAGAATGGCCATTCTAGGCACACTGGTGACATTATTCAGAGTCAACATTGACTCCTAGATTGGCAATGCTTTAATTGTGTGACACCACAGCTACTTTCCTGGAAATGTTGTGCATTTGTTTATCGGTAACGTGACAGCATGGAGGGTGTTTCACCGATGGCTCCTTCATCCTTCCTGACAGTGCCACCCAGAAAGTGGTGCAGCAAAGCTGTGCAAGGCAACATCTCAGTGAAATGCCAAGGAGGCTGCATCTGTCCTGCAAACGGATGCAGCCACAATGCTCATAGACTGATGGAGAATTGCCTCTAGGGGTCCCTTGCACAGTTTTTTGCTGATAAGAGCCAGAACACATTGTTCAAGTGTCAACCAATTCATTTTATCACAAATGACTTTTGCAGAATCCTGCAAGGTGCAGTGAGGAGAACATTTCCTCTGAGCTTCATGCTGCAAACGGGTGGCTGAGAATTTTGTCTTTTTCTTCATAATTAAATTTTTTGCTTCACTTTGCAAGTCGACGCTTCATAGAATCTATGGGTTTTAGCGCCACATATCATGCTTCAGTCATGTTGTTAAGCAAATAAGATTTTAATTGTGTTTACTTTAGTTAACTGTAATTTACCTTTTATATGGAACAGTGCTTGTTGTTTCCTCGGTGGTGAAGAATATTGCAAGAAAAGACTTTTTGGGGGGGGGGGGGGCAGGGGGGGGATGCAACGATGTTGTTTGATGATTTGTGAACTGGTTTTCGGTGTTTTGATTTCGTAAGCTTGAAGCTTTGAATTCTTAGTGTAATGAGCCAGAATGCGATAATAAGTAATGCTTAGATGTGCAGACTTGTTTAGGTATGGGTCTACCAGTGTTTGGCCTGGTGTAGTTTTTTTTTAATGTATCGTTTTGAAATTATAGACTTAATTTTTCATTAATCAGTTTTGTTAAAATAGGGGGAAAAGAAGCTATGCGTGTTTGCTCATATTGCACTGAACCCAAGTTCAGCAGTGCTGTCTTTGCTGATTGTTGTGTTGTAGGCAGCAGGTATGACTGGCAGTTACTTTGTCAGCATGGCCGACCATCAGCAGTTTTGTTTTGTGCACCACCGTATAAAAACTGCTTTCACATGCTGAGCTGGAGCATGCATTTCACACCCACAGTGCAAGTTAGCTTTACTAGCTACTGTATCTTCGAGCAAAGCTAACTTAAAGAAGGCATGTTTTCAACAGTGTGTGCCCTATGTGTGATGCTGTGCATTCAGGACAAAGGTGGCTACTTGTTTTGAATTTTGATTTCTGACTGATTTTTCAAAATTGCTGCAGATGGGATCATGACTGGCCAATCAAATCTGTATTCTCCCACAAGTGCAGAGGACTCATCTAGCCATGAGTGGTGAGGGTGCCAAGCCTGAGGCTACCGTGTTGCCCATCCGACGTGCAAGTTTATCGCAGCAGGATGTGCGACAGCCTGTTCGGCACCAAGTGCCAGCAACGGGGAACTTGTCGAGGCCAAAAGGTGCGCATTTGAGTCTAGGCTGCGCATGAGAATAAGCAAAATGTGGGGAGATTACATTCAAAATGAAACCACATAAGCTTTCTTTTTTCAGCCCTGCATACCATTAGTGTGGATTGTTTGATGCACGCAGTTTCACATTACAAGAGAGATATCTGGGACCACGATTATTCATCTATATGAGGGTTTCCCACTCATCTGCCGTGAATTGCAGCTTCTTTCATTGTTGTTCTCTTTGAACTTCAGTTGTGCTACATGCTAGCTTCACATTTTTTTAGGGAGTGTTGTATGTTAACACACCGTTATTTCATTACATGTGTAGTTTCCAGTGCATAACTGTATACTGAAGTTTCAAACATGTGGACTGCGAAATCTAGTTTGTTGCATACTGTTGTGTAGGGCAGGAGCGCGGCGTAACCCGCGGCGGGCCGACGGAGAGGCCGAACGACGGGAGAGCGCATAAAGTGACGACGCAGAGACCAAGCTTCGGCGAGACTGACGGGAGACTGCTCTCCTGCGTTTATTGCAGGTGGTTTTAAGGAGAGAGAAGAAGGGCTATTCGTCAGCAAGGCACGGGTCACATGACCGGCATGGCCACGAAAGTGCATTTAGGAGTGTGCAGGCAGTCTACGTAAAGTGAACAACCAGCCTTAGACTAACGTGTGGTCTTCATAGACTCATCCGATGCTCACGAAAACACCAAATGGGACTACCCTCCCCCCTCTGGAGAGCATCGCCTTGATGTGTACATTGATACAGATAGGCGAATATGAGATAAAGATTTGATTATTTATTTATTTATTTGATACTGTCAACCAGGCCCGTAGCCAGAGGGGGGGGGGGGCCCCCCCCTCCCCCCAAGATTTTGATGGAGGGGGATGTTTTACCAAAAATAAATAATGGAAATCGGTGTTTTTCTCTAATGGTGATGGTTTTCAGCAGTTCAACCCCCCTGAAAAAAATTCCTGGCTACGGGCCTGCTCTCAACCTCATTCCTGGGATAATTACACTGAGGGTGACATGTTGAAAATATACTACACATAATATTCTTACATAAAGGTTAATATTCTAAGTAGCATACGAATTCACTAACGCTATTGGTGCCCAAATGCGGAAAGACAAGAAACAAAGAGACATTACAATACATTGAAAAGTGAACAGATACATGTTCCAGTCAAAATTTTGTCTACAAAATTAAAAAAAAGCATATAATGCAGTTTTAAAATCGGCAGACATTTCATTGTTGACAGCTGCTTTAGGAAAAATTCCACATTTGGACTGTGTCAGGAAAAATGGAGAAACAAAGCGCATCAGTGTGTGCTAAATTCAGTGCATGAATTCTTGGTGCAAGTGAAAGAGTTCACCATTCTGTGCTCTATTTTCAGTCTTTGCCAATTGGTCGCTGAAGCTACGAGAATAACTATTGTACTATTTGAAATACCCTTGACCTACTTTAGACTAATGCTGAGAGCCTAGCTTCTATTGTAACCTTCTTTATTTGCTACCTGTGATCACTCTGTACTTGCTTTTTATATTAAAGTGCCATTTTCGAAACGAGCAAATGATAAAAACCTTATTTGAGATCACAAGAAAGCAAACTTCAAAGCCAATAATTCTGAATTGTCTACTGTCATTGAGACACTTCTTAACAACTTCAGTGATCGCTGTGTTCAACTGGGAATTGTTTGCTGCTAAGGTGGACAAACTTATTACGAAATATACTCCTAACCGCATTGTCACCTCTAACCATCATGCATCGTGGTACAATGCCCACATAAGATGCCTATTTAATCGTGAAGAATCATTCTATAGGCCAGCTAAACCGTGATGCTGCATGTGGCTGATGACAAAGAAGGATTAAGGCTTAGCACTTTGTACTGAGTGGGAAGCTTAAAACCACGCACTTGTTGAGCACTTGGCATTGTGTGATGCCTGTCTGTTATTTTACTCTTCTGCCACACTATATTACATAGGTTAACGCAATTTCTTGCCCGGCATTACGCCTGTATAGAATTTTTATTGCGATAGCAATTATATGGACATTCTCGGCGGATTTTTGTCGTTGCCGTTGCCGTCATGTCCCAGATATGTATATGTATGTATATATAAATAAAAGCCACAAATAATAATTCAGAAGAAAAAATTCTGAAGTGCTTGACCGGGGTTTCGAACCTGTGACCCCTAGCTCTGCAGCTCGCTGCCTTTGAAAATTACGAAATGCCTCATTCGTTCGCCAGGATACTAACGGCAGAATACAAACGCCCGCCGCATTGGTTGAAACACACAGGACTCCACACATGGCGAAATTAAAACTATGTGAGACGCAGACTACGCTGCATCGTTGCCCACGCTGCGTTTGCGTAGTGTTGCTGGTGACCAACGCTACTTTTCCATTTTGTGTTGTAGCACCACGCCACTCGTGGCCGGTCGGCCAGGGAAAAAGAAGAGCGCCCCGTGGCTCGTGGTGGCGTGAGCAAGTGGGAACACTTTGGCTCTTGTAGACTTATGCCACAGGAGGAAAGAAACAAGATGGCTGAACTAGAATCACAGTATACTACAAACAAACCTCGGTGATACGAATCTCACGGGACCACGAAAAATATTCGTATCACCAGAAAGCATGAAAAATGAGCATGCGACAAAAGAAAGCTGGCGTCCATTTTCATTTATTGTTGTTCAGGGCCGCGGCAACATCAGGAAGAACCCTGAATGATTGTCAGTTAAGTTTTTGGAAGTCGGCAATCATACAAGCACTCGTAAATATACGGCCCGTACGCACGTATTTAATTAATGAACCAGGTGCCTTGTGACCTGCGACAGCAGTAGCCCCTTCCAAATTTTAGTATGCTTTTTTCCATGACACCGGAGTACTGTAGTGAAAGTACCGAAAGAAGCGCTTTGACGAAATGGATCAGGGCCAAGAACTTACAGAACCACGGTCCTGTGTTATGATTTTGTTATCGCGGAGGTGTTCAGGATGTTTTTTGGGAGATTTACGGCCGTACCCGCACAAGTGCTACCTCAACGTCGCGCATGTTGACGTTGTGAGGCCTGACTCCTTTGCCAAGACCGTCCTCGCCTTCTTTCGGTCCTCGACCACTTTTCATAGGATGTCTGATGCACGAGGCAGGCACGTGTAAACACAGTACAACAGCAGCCCGCGTCGACGCGTTAGAAAAAAAAAGCATGGCGCTAATGTCCTCTATAATCTAAACGCTAAGGCACACGGAGGCACATAAGAGCCTCAAAGATTTGCGCACACAGTCTCGGAGGCCGTGGCGCGTCTCTGAAGGTTTATTCTGACTGTAAGAAAAGTGTTTTTCTTATACCGTGATTCTGACGATTTCGCGGTGCGGCGCACGTGTGAGAGCGCATGCCCACGCTAGCGTTCCCGCTCTCACACGTGCTTGGTGCGTCTTCCGTGACAGCGTGGACAGCACCTCTTCGTACCTGGGTAGTAGCTTACGTTAATAATAATAATATCTGGGGTTTAATGTCCCAAAACCATGATATGACTATGAGAGATGCCGTAGTGAAGGGCTCCGGAAATTTCGACCACCTGGGGTTCTTTAACGTGCACCTAAATCTAAGTACACGGGCCTCAAACATTTTCGCCTCCATCGAAAATGCAGCCGTCGCGGCCGAGATTCGATCCCGCGACCGGTAGCGTACGTTCGTATCAAACGTCACTGGGTGAAAATCGGTTCGCAACAACCGTACTCCATTCCGTTGCAGGCCAATGGGCCTTGGCCGGGACCAACGAAAAATTCGTATCACCCCGAAATTCGCATGAGCTGTGATCGTATCACTGAGGTTCCACTGTATATGTTACAATGCGACTAGAATCCTGAGGCTAAAATTACAGCGCAAACGCACAAGACACCCACGACGAAAAGAAACATACGACTCAAGCGCTGACTAACAACTGCTTTATGCTTTTATACGCCAGTGCATATATCAGCCCGAGGCAATGTTACTGCACATGCACACACAACAATTGCTCTAAAGCAAAACGTGTAACAAGGATTATAATGCATTAGATACCCGAAGACATGAAATTATATTCGGATGGGTGCAGGGACAAAGAAGTAAAGAAGTAAGAAGGACAAAGAAGTGCGTTTGCACTGTAATTTTAGCCTCAGGAATACGTACCAACTAGAGCTTAATGAAGTTTTATCTTAGTGACCAGAATTGACGCCAGCAGGGAATGCGAGCCGTGGCTTCACGTGGCACTACCAAGCGCCGCCTTCATTTTCTTCTGTTGAGGTCGCGCGCTCTGCGGTTTTGTTTGCCGCCCAAAGGAAGGTGCTGCAGGGTCTTGGGACAATGCGAGCGCAAGAGCCCGAGAGTGGCTTGCGTTCTGCACATGCGCCCTGGCGGCTCGCAGTTTTATTGGGTCCCCAATTCTAAAACTATCTAGTGTTTCGCCTTTGTTGCGATGTGCGCCTCCGACTTGTACTTTGACATAGAAGGCGTGGACGACCGTGCTCGCGCTCTTCTCTCTTGCAGAGGAGTTTTGTACGTCTTGTGCTTTCATCGCAAAGTTTGCTTTGAAGCTATAGGCCACACGAAGGTCACTTTGCTCGCTGCAGCGGCCGCGTTTGTGAAAGGAGTGATCTGCTAGCTAGAAGAGCCAAATTAGGGGTTAGTTGAAGTAACAACTGTGACAGTTCGTGCTCGTCCTATGTATACCTGTGCGTTCATTTCGTGCCTCCTTCTTTGTGTTTGAGCGCCGCGCTGCAAGTGTTGAGCTGTGACAGTTACTCGCCTTGTGTGTTTTCTTTTCCTGCGTCATTTGTGCTTCAGCAGCCCGCAGCAAATTTCTAGCTGCTTGCTGGTCTTGAAGCACACGTTGTTGGGCTAGTCGGTTCATGTTCTTTCAGAAGCCACGGAAGTGGCTATTTCGCGCAAAGAAAACACAAGGGGGGGGGGGGCTTGAGGGGTCTTCCTGTGACATTCCCATTTCTTGCTATCGCATTCATTGCTTCGCTGTTGAGCCGAAACTGTGACTTTTTTGTAAAGGAGTTTCAAGCACCAGCGTGGCTCTGTGACAGAATACTCGACTGCAACGGAGAGGGCCCGGGTTCAAATCTCATCTTTTTTTCCTCTTCATTTTTTTCTTATTTCACGCAATAGCGGTTCCAGTTACCAGTGGCGGTAGACAACTACGGCACCGTTGCTGTGATCTCATAACAGCTTTTGCTGTAAAAAACACCCTGTATGTCTCCATGCCACCCATTTCCATTAATCCTTCTGTTATTGCTCATTTAGTAAACGACTTGCCTGTTCACTGTTCTCCCGGTCTTGATAATATTTGTAGCGAATTTGTGAAAAAGCACAGTTACCTCTTGTTCAGTTGCGCTTACTAACAAATATTTTTCCACAATCTTTAGATACATCTACCATTCCTACATAGTGGAAAATTAGTAATGTTGTTCCCATGTTTAAGTTTGGAAATAAACACTATCCAACTAATTACCACACAATTTTTCTTACAAGCACTTCGAGCAAGTTATTAGATAATTCACTTTATGCTATTGAATGTTTTTAATGTCTTCGTAAACAGTATGTTACAGCTAATCACCAGAGCTCTCTGAACTTGCGCGGTACACTCAGGTGTGCCAAAGGGTCGGTCCCTGGACCACTTCTGTTTGTTAAATTTAGATGAACAACCTCGCTTCCTCACTTTCTGCTAACATTCTCCTTCTTGCTGATGACTGCATCATTTTTCATGAAATAAACCTACGATAGTGACATTTTATGCCTCCAATCTGATCTAAACACAGTTGTCTCTTGGTGCAGCACATGACAAATGGATATAAACATTAACAATGCGTGTTACTAAAAGTTTTGACTGCGTGTTAACATACGATCTTAACAACATACTTCTAGATTTGTTGAATTGTTATAAATACTTGGGCATCTATATCATGTCTTACCTATCTTGTGCACTTCGCATTCAGTACACTAAAAATGATGCCAATTGTATGTAGGGCTACATCCTCGTAAATTCTCGAAAGCACCATCGGTACTAAAATTACTTCTGTACAAAACATTAATATGTTCCAAACTTGATTACACTTCATCTGTGTGGTATTTTTCCCATGATAACTTGATTACTTTACTTGAACTTGTGCAGAATAACTCCCTGCACTTCATTCGTTATAATTATAACCGTACTGCCAGTATAACACCAACAAAATCCATTCCAGTCCTTCCTTCCCTTGCTTCATGTTGAAAATAACTAGGCTAACCTTATTTCAGACATTATATTCCATCATCCTGCCCTATGTGACTCACTGATCCTTACACCTCACATCATATTGACTGCCATCGTAAGGTTGCTGTAGAATCTTGTAACACCTACTTTTTTTACCAATCTTTTTTGTCTTGTATGTCATTTGATTGGAACCACCTTCCACAGGTTCCTTTTAGCTGCAGCCGCTTCTTGGTATGGCAGATGGGTCGCTTGTGTTCACCAGAGGCTATTGGAACATAAGAGATCGCTAACCGGAGGCTCACCTTCTAATCTATCTTTACATTGTCGAGATTGTAAGTGCACGCCAAAATTTGATGAATGCGTAGTTGTGTACCAGCACAGGAATGAAGAAACGCGCCTGATGATTGAGGCATGGCATATCGAGAATAGTGGTAGTGCATGTGTGAGCCAACCGTCGATTAACCTGCATAAAGATGAAATCAAATGCCTTAACAGTTATCTTCCACGTTGACCGCCACGCGTGCCGGATAAGTAAGTTCGTCTCTTACCTGGGCATGCGCAAATTAGTTTTTGTGCCTTCTTTCTTATCCGCCATTGTGCGTCTCTTCAGTTGTTAGTTGGCGTTTGTGGTGTCGCGACTTCTTTCTTTTGTCCATATTTGCACGCCCAACTAGCTCAGCTCTCTGTTATTCTAAACAACCTACGTGTTGCTGGAGAAAGGCAAAAAAAGTGGGCCAAGAAGATCTGTGTTTATTTGGTCAGACGTCATATGCAGCGGCTCAGTTAGTTGGAGTTGGTCTGCCGCTTCACATGTGGTGATTTTTACCAGTGACATTCGCTAGTGCCTTTCACTGGGGGTGTGCAAATAGTGAATTTAGAACCGAATCGAATACGAATCAAATAGTGATGACGCCGAATCGAATACGAATAAGCATTGAACATCATTCGAATAGTTTTTGAATAACAAGAGAACCATTTCCAGAGCAATTTATTTGAAACAAATATTCACTAACTTTAACAAAGGAACATTACGATTGCTTTTAACCAACAAAAAATGCCACATTTATGTAAATACAGCAGCGACTGGAGCCTTCGACATATTTAGTAACTGTATGTTTTAACTACAGCAGTTACTTCTTGGTTATGATTCGTCATCACCTTATAAATAAAACTGAGACAAAAATGAAACCATGTTTGATGAATCAACGTCATCATGAATCCCATGGTGACGATAGAGTATCAGACGCATCGGCAATACTGGACTTTTAAGCAAGAACACCTTCATCCGGTGCCCAGTATAGCCTCAATAATCCCATAAAAGCTTGGGTTGCATGTATCTTAATAATTCAATAATTAAAACAACAAAAGTGATCCATCACTGTTTCAACGTTTTGTTCTTTTGGGGTCTTCCAGCCGGTGCCGATTATTCGAAAAGTATTCGAAATATATTCGGTATTTTGAATATGCACTGTTCAATTTGAGCACTGAATCAAATAGAGCGCTATAGACCCTTTTCATAATTGTAAAGCTAGCTTTCCTGCCATGCAGTTTGCCCAAGTAATGGCCGCTAGTCACTTACTGCAAACAGCGTGTTCTAGCGCATTTATGCTTACGCTATGACGTGGAAAATGTAGACTCGGCTCTCTTGACATAAATACGCATAATAGACAAGCCTCAGCACGTGCAACTAGGACCTCGTCTCCACTCTAAGCAAGAGAGGTGCCGCCATTAGTTGTTCAAATATGCAGCGCAGAGAAGCGCACTTGCGGATTATGAAAAGGGTCTATTTCATTTGTTATTCGAAATTTTCGAATATTCGCACGTCCCTACCTTTTACGTGTTGCATGACGCCGGCAGCAAGTTGAGGCCACTGGTAGCATAGTTGGCAGTGCATCTGGCTAATGTTCTTTAGCAGCCCAAGTGGCTGGTCATAGGTGTCATGGCAGACTAATAAAATGTCCACTCAGAAGAACTAGGAGATAGGGGCAGTTGCTGGCTATAAGGCATCCTTCCATGAAGGCAAGCCTCGAGAAACATAGCGGCACGAGTGCTTTCTAGCTGGTCATTGATGAGCCGTTTTTATGCATCAGCTAGCTCATTTAGAGCAAGTCGAGTATACTCAAGGTTCTGGTGGCTGATAAACATCATGCAATAAATCAGAGTTGGTTCGCAAAGATGAAACAAAGTTGCTGCAAAAAAGACTTGCCTCGCTACGAGTGTGAAATTCATAACGCTATTCTTTCATGATGCACCTCCCAAAACAACTTATGCCACATGTAAGTAGACGGCAGTATGAGAAAGCTGTGTAGGTAGACTTGAATATGAAATGAAAAAAAAAGAACATGAAGTTGCCTGACATATAGAACTTTCGAGTGATGTGTGTACCAAATTGGAAAATGGGAGAAAATTAATTTGTGAGCTGTAGACACGACAGACATGTTCCACTGTTTTCACGAAGAGGCTTCTCTCTTTGCGTACATTTCATAAAAAAAAATGTCAACCTAGGAACAGCTCAGTTGCAGCACGATCGCGACACATGGACGAAAGGAGGCACCCAAGAAGAACACACACGTGTCGGGTGTGCTTTCTTTGCGTACCTTCCTTTGTCTGTCGTGAACGCACTGCAACTACTGTGCTTCTGATGATTAACCAACAAGCCCGCAGTGCTACTCTCATTAATCTAGGGACCCTGGAAAATATACATATGTGCACAAAAAATTCCTCTTGTGTTATGAAATGTGTGATGTCACACTGATGTCATTAGCCATGAGGGATGGCTGAGCAACGCTTGTTGCTGGGTGAGTTGGTAGATGTCACAGGGTTAGTGCAAACAAAGACTCGAGAAAGAAGTAAGAGGAACTGAAAGGTTGGGCGCTAAACTTCAACTCTTTATTTGAAAAGCGCCCGACCTTTCTGCTTCCTGTTACTTCTTTCTCAAGTCTTTGTTTGCGCTAATAGGTACATAACCCTTTGAGCGATGGCTGGTTCACTTGCTAGGCTTTTCCTTTGAGGCCTTGTGTGACATGCTCGTTGGTGGGCCCATTTTAATGTGAAAAATGCACTACAGAGCACATTGATGGGGCTGAAATGCAGATATTTTGTTGTGCTTTACAGAAGCAGCCCATAAAGAAACCCATTTGCCAAAATCAATCTGGCTGCGACCTGCCTCATAGTCATATCGTGGCTTCGACATGTAAAAAACGCAAGAATTTTGTTATTGTGCAGATTGCGTTAAACTTGGGGGTGTCAAAACAGACAACCTGTCTCGTGTAGATGGTGCATGTGAAGTAAGCGAAGCCTCTCACTGGTGCAGTTGTGCCAAGGCCTGGTTCACGGGTGGCATCCATTGCCAAGAGCTTCGAGCAGCTCAGCTTGGCCGAGGGGAGGACGGTTACCAACCGCCGATCGTTCCGAGCCGCATCCGGCATTGTTCGGCCCTCGGCAGTGCGAAGGACGCATTCGGTGCTGACACAGCAGAAGCCACTGACTGCTGTGCAGGTGGCTGTGCGTAATCTGGAGGCCCGCTGTGCTAGTCCTGCCAAGGAAACTCCGGCCAATCACTCCTTCTTGTGGACAAGAGACAACAAGGGTACTTGCTAACACTACATGTAGTTGCCAAGGTTGCCATTCAAAGTACCGGTATGTTGTATGCTTGCACAGTTTTGTTGACCAGTTCTGTTCCCTGCAGAACTGGTCTAGACAAATCTGGTGAAGACACAAAACCAGCGTAGACAAATTCAATGCCAATAACTGGCACGCCTGAGCAACAGCCATTACAGTGCATGCATGGAAACTCAAATGTGCTCGATGTATATTGGGGATGTCGTTTGCCGTGTTGCAGAGCTGCCATATGGTGGATCACTAAGCAGTGCCAGTGGTGATGCAAGCAAGAGGTGAGTCACTGTGTTAGCTTATCTTCTAATGTGTGTAATACTGCCACACAAACCCTTTGGACTTTGAGGCTTCGAAAATTTTATTTGGTTTTTGCTAGTTTGGTTGGGATGTGTGAATGAAAGGTACAGTAAACCCTTGTTATAACTAAGTGAACGGGCAGTGGAAAAATTCAATATAAGCGGTAATTTGATAGCAGCGACTACTCAATAAAAGCTAAGAATGTCAAGCTTAAATTATGCTACAACTGTAAGGAAGTGTAAATACAAGATACTCAGGGAAGCACACCTTTTTGAGGTGTAACAAAGGCAGTCAGCCTTGTTTGTCTAGTCTTTTCGCCAGGCACGAGCGATTCCTGCTCCAATTTTCCTACACATTGCACAAGGCTGTAGTTGCCACGCATTTAAGTTTGTTCTGCAGCAGATGGAGGTACTGTTGAGTCTGCGCCATAGAGTTTCCTACTACATATAAAAATATTACACACATCTCCCCGTAAAGGGAATCCTGAGTAGCATGCGAAGCAGCTCATGGGTCGACTTAAAGTTCCGTAAAGAATTGCCGCGTGCTTGAACTGCGTGTCCGCGTCATCCGTGCCGGGTTGCAGCAGTTGCTTCAAGTGTTTCGCTGCCTTCGCCACTGACTCACGTTGCAGCGCCACTTTGGGATCCGCTGCTCAGCGTTTACGTTTTGCTTCGGCATTGCGTTGCCGTGCCGCTTCGATGTTTGCTTGCTGGCGTTGACATTGCGCTTCGGCTGCGCGAGCCCTCGTTGCTTCTGTGGATTCTTGCAGGCGGCATTTACGGCACGCTTCCGCTTCTCTCGCTCAAAGTTCGGGGTCGGCTTGCCGCCGCTGCCGCGAAATGGCAGTGGCTCGAGCCCTCTTCTCCGCAGCAGTAGCAGCAGCATTGCTGCCGGTGGCGCTCATCGTGACGTTTGACGGTGGCGTTGCCGGGAGGAGAATGAGCGGAGCGCGCGGGTCATTTTCATCTAGTGGAGCTGCCGTGGCGCCTCTAGCAGTCTCCTCCGGCAGCTTGGGCCAGCTGTTGCGCATGTGCAGTGGGGGTGTGGACGGCACAGAGAGGGAACAGGCTCGACCATAAGCTGCTTCGCATCTAAAACTAGAGGGAAATCTGGTGCTAGTGTCTCTTCAGGGCTCCTTGAGCGGTGCTTCAACCACAATGGGAATGATGGGACGTACAGGCAATGAAATCTGCTTTGTATGGATTTCGTGTTAGAGATTCGAGGTGCTTGTTTACCAAGCTTTAAACAAAGTGATGTCAAGTCATTTCCAGTAAGAATTTGCTTCATTCTTCTATAGGTAAAACTTACTGTAGAAGGTTTGCAAGACTGTGAGATTGAAATGAAGCCAGTACAAATTCAACCACCAGGGTATGCATTGCTCTGCAGTTGTGTTCCTGATTTGGCATTACCAAATAATGAATTTTTTTTACAGCATTGAAAACAAACATACATGTTTTCTCCTCGGAACTATGCATAATCTATTTATGGGAATAAAAATACTGTATTGAGTGAGAAACACTAAACGTACCCATCGTCTGCTGCAATGCCAGGTGTGTCTGCCCGTGTGCAGAATGATCCTGATAGCAGCGGTACGTATAGAACGCATCTCTCGCTTTGCTGTATAGCCGAGTCAGTGAAGTGCAATGATGCGTCTACTTGTCTTTGCCATGGTTTTGCAGCCGAGTTTACCGCGTCTTGGCAAGATGCGCTTATCATAAAAACGTGAACTCTGTGCAGTTTCCTGCACTGGCATTGGATGCTGCATCTGTGCAGAGCAGTGCAGGAACGTCACTTTGCTAAAACTGTCAAATACAGTGTAAAGTCGCAATGTCGTTGGAACCCAAGAGACCTAGCATGCTTCAGTCACTTTCAACAGAGGTACCGCTTGAATGCTTTGCGCCACACCCCACTACCCACCCACTGTATGCATTGTTGCAGCAAGGTACAGCTGTGGCACACTTAACGAAACTGAAACTGTGGAAAAAAACTTGCAGACAATTTGCTAGCTAATGCAATGCATCTGAAGCCTGTGCTTCCCATCATTCCCATGTTGGTTGAACGATTACAGTGCTAGATTGCCCTCTAGTTTTTATAGTATGAAACCCTATGGTCTGTGCAATAGTTGACATTTCACTTGGCTGTTCATCCATCGGCTCTTCATCAGGGCCATGAAGAACAATGTCAACTACTCCCGCATGCATAGCTGTGGCGACAACAAAAACAGCATTGTCAGCCAATGTGAATGAGTCAGAGTCACCTGCCACTTCTTTGCTGGCAATTCTGTGCACCACCTCATAGAGATTGCTGCAAGGCTGGTCATATTGTCAGGCTCGCTGGCACTCTTCTGATCTGCTATGGAGCGCAGGAAAAGCTGGTGTGCGTGAAGCAGGCCACAAAAGCATACGTGGGGTGCGCATAACGAAGCACTCCAACAACACGTGTTCACACATTTTGCAGCGGTCCAGTGCAGGTCCAGATGGGTGCACAGTGGGCACTGAAGTGACTGAGACCACTGAACCATGACTGAACTCTGAACTATGCTACCGCCAACCACCTACACAAAGAAACTAGCGTGAGCTCGGCCAGTGCCACAGAATGCCACTAGTGCGACTTATGGTTGAGTGACCTTGCAGTAGTACATCTGGCCGTTTCTTTGCGCACTATTTTTAGCTGCGCTCACTTGATCTGCTTGGCCCCGAACATGGGCATAGCAAAGAGGAAAAAGGGATCGCTGGCATTGAGGGATTCAGGCTTCTCTTATGAGGGCCCCTCCATCCTGTCCGCTCTTTTCTTCCCTTCCTCCTCTGCACACTGGCAACGGCGACAAAGGGCCACCTCCACTCGGGCTTTGCCTCGCTGGCATAAAATTTGTGTGTTTGGGTTGCATCTAAAAGAAATTTCTGTTAAAGCGATAATTCGAGTTAGGCAATTTCACTCTAACGAGGGTATACTGTAGCTTTTCAGACATAATGAACATAAATACAGTAGTGCCAGAAACAGGTCTAATCTGCAATATCATTTTTGTAGTAACCTGCAGGCTTCCCACAAAAAATAATTTAAAAATTCCGCATCCTGCTAGTCTGCAGTTGCACCACACAAAATACAAACATAAAGGGAGCATTTGAAACAAATAAACATTTTGTACAGAAATATTGGCCTTTTTTGAGCGTATGCAGTTGTACATTATCATATAATAAGAGGTTTAATGACCAGTAACAATGATTCAGCAGTTATTCAGTGTTAGCTCTATTCTCTCTCTACATGGTGTAGAACTTTCTGCATAAGGATAAACATAACCGAATTTAAGTTTATGCATGTTGTAAGACATACTAGCACTGCTCCTGTCTATCACATCAAGAATGTCTGTCTTGAAAGTGCTTCATCCTATAAATATCTCTGTGTTCATGCTTAATCTAACCTTACCTGGAATACACATACTACTCACGTGACTGATGCAGCTTTCTTTTTTTTTAATAACGCTTTCCCTGATACGACATCTTGCGTGCACCTTCATTCCTGAAACTGTTGCTCTGCAAAACAGTAATCCGTTCAAAGCTTGAATAAACCACATCGGTGTGTGACACGACAGCTAGTTCATACGGTAGAAGTGGTGCAAAATAGTTTCACTGATTTCATGCTCTCCAACTACAACAATATGTCAAGCATTGCCACAATGGAATCTTTTCTGCACTTTTCACGCTTAACATCATACTGTAAATCCATACATCGCATTCTGGCTCGTAAATTATTTCATCGTCCTGTACTATGGCACAAGCTTTTCTTCCTGCCCCGTTATGTATCATCTCGGGTGGACCCTTTAACATGATTAACATTTTTCATGTAAAACCATCATTTTTTTTCCCAGTATTTCATTCCGCATACGTCTGGAGACAGGAATCGCCTTCCGGCCTCTCTTGCTCCTATACTTCAAAGTAAATGTTTTAAAAATGCGTCATGCAACTTCTTTTCTTCTTCTTTTCTTTCTTCTGTGACCCTAAAGTTCTGCTCTACCTTCACACCCATTTTCATGAAGTAAATATTACTCTATTGGGGGGGTTCTGTGTTAGTTGCCATATGTAATATTATTGTTTATTATGCACTTTGTTGTTGTATTTACTGCTGTTGATGCTTTCTACAAATTAAGCTTTACAATTCTTTCTTTCTTTTTTGATTTTGACCCTGAGGATATCATAAATAATTAGGCATGTGTGAATAGTAAATTTTAGGTCCGAAGTGGATAGTGATTTGGTTGAATAATTTTGAAGCGAATTCGAGTAGTATATATCACATATTATATAGAAAGGTGGCATATTTGTTATGACCCAACTAACCTGCACAATAGTTTTAAAGTTGAAACAAGGCATATGCATATGCATACCTGCCAAGTCTCCCGGATTACCCGGGAGACTGTACGGGAGGTTGTACGGGTCATAGGTAAATCTCCCGGAAATCCAGCTTTGCCCCGCGCGTCCAGTGCTTTGTCTGGCCACATGAGCAAAGTTGTCTGGCCACGTAGTAGAAAGAATTCTTTTTTTTAACGATGGTAGAAAGGTTCAACTCAGTTTCATTGCGCATGAAGTAGCTGTGCACTTTGCGCCGCAGTCCAGCACTTAAAAGGGTAGCCGTTACCGATGTCTGTCGAGATAGCGCGTTCGCCAGCGCTCGCGACCGTCCCCGTCTCAACGGTGCCCCTTATGGTCCGTTGCCCGACGAAATAACTGGTAAGCAAGCGACGACAGGCCTCGCACGCGGAGCGATGTTATCGCATGTGCCTTTCGCGCGACGGCGACGGCCGGGTCGTTTCATCTCTGCTTCAACCGCGTTCGTCCCTAGCGCTAGCGCGCTTTTACTCGCACGTGAAACAGACGATGCGTAAGCGATGTTATCGGTTTGGACTCTGTACAGATCAGCGGCGACCGCAAAATCCCGCTGACAGTGTGTCATATAATTGCTATCGCAGTACCCCCCCCCCCCCCCCTATTGAGTAGATCTCCCGGATTCCGTTCCTCCAAACTTGGCAGGTATGCATATGTCATTCTTTTTGGTTCAAAGGGAAGTGGAAGCAACTGTGAGTAGTAGCAGGATTTGACTTTCGGTGGAATGCAAGTTATAACCTGTAAAATACGTTACGTTTTACAATTTACTATACTTAGAGCATATAAGGCGGTATAACGATCTTTTAAACTGAAAAAATGATGAATCGATGTGAGGGCAATACAGTAAAACCAATTTTATGGCAGTTCATTGTGGTTTTGCTAGAAAGTCTCTTTCCCTGAGCAGTGCAGGATGATGTACATGTTATGTGGATGAAATCAGTTCTATTGCATTTTAGATTCAGTTTTATGGTCGGTGGTGCAGTGACTTTATAAGGCCCCAATTGAACATGCAAATATTTGATTTATCATTCACTATTTCTGAACATGGACACACCTCTTAGCTGTAGCATGCTTCATTTTTTTCTGGTAGCTTTAAAGAGGCATGCCCTTTTTCTTTATTTATGTATTTATTCATTTATTCATGTTACCCTACAGGCCCCAGAGGAGCATTGAGTAGGGGTGGTTACAGAAAAATCACAATACATAAAGCATAAAAAGAAATTATATCGAAGAAGAAAACAAAGGAAATTGTACAATCGAAGGGAGAAGAACAAACACTATAAGCAAGTGCAGTAAAATACAAAATGAAAAAAAAGCATCTTTATACAAAATCCAGGGAACGTATAAACTTGCAGTTGCTCATGAAATTTGGCCGGATCTCTCAAAGAAACAATTTCATCAGGAAGGCTATTCGAAAGTGCGATGGCACGCGGCAATGCAGAATTATTGAATGACTACAAATGGCTTTTAGGGGTACTAGTTTGCATTTAATTACGGCATAATAGGACAAGATAAATATTGCCAAGTGCGCTTGTTGCTTTATTTTCACTCCCGGTCGTGATGACCACATATCAACGCTAGAGGCCCATGTACTTAATTTAGGTGCATGTTAAAGAACCTCAGGCAATTAAAATTTCCAGAGCCTTCCACTGTGGTACGTGCCTGATAATCATATCGTGGTTTTGGCACGTAAAATCCTAGATACTATTATTATTATCTATATTTTCATGTGACCAAGCTTCACTCACAAAAACTGTTACACATCTGTTACCACCACTTGGTGCAGGGGGTGCTTGAATGCTTGGAAACTTTTGCAATTGTTTTAAGTTGCTCTGATACGATTACATGCATGGCTCTAGACATGGAAGTTTATTGTGGAGCCAATGCAAGCACTAGCAATAGTATTGGCATGTTCAATCACACTTGTATAAAAGAAGACATGTTTCACTTGCAGTCAAATTATTGATGGCAGTGCTCACTGCTATCATTGCCTGTGAGTGCTGAGCACAGGTTCACCCAGTGAAGAATTCCATCTTTACTGGCGTGAGTGTTGCGTTCTTCACTGTCACAACCACGTGACTATGTCCAGTAGTGCTTCTTTACTGTTTTTGACATCCAACCAACTGTACCAGTCTGCCAAGTGTCGTGCGACAGTGTGTTAAGGGAGTGGTGCTCACTTGTACAAGGGTGCTCTGATCTGTTGATGCAGTAACTCACAGTGGAGCATGCCAGAAAGTGACAAGCCGTACGAGGACATCACGTGGGAAATGGTGAGTGGATCATTCTTGCCAGACCACGAGAACTGTGTGTGCGCTTTTCCTTTTTTCGCTGCTGCATGACTTCAGCTAGGCAAGGCCCCTGAGACTGCTTTCTAAGTAATGGTAGGATTACCGCATTGTATTGCCTCACAAGCGTTCTGGCACAAAGTCTTTTGCTGTGAGCAGGGTTACAAAGCACAGTAAAACAACGGTGGTACAAATATCACAGGGTGACGTGAAATATTTGTATCGCCAAAATTTCACCGAAAATTACGATGCTGCCTACTGCGAAGTCTGAGCGCAGCTGTTTATGTGTTTTGATTTTGCGATGAGTTGAGACAAACAATTTGAGAGCGACATGTATGTATTGTAAAAGAAGAGACAGACACAGCACTCGTTCACTGGGCCGGCTCTTCTATTCTGTTCCGTGCCACGTAAGCCCGCAACCCACAACCCACTTCAGCCTCCTTGACTTCAATCATCACACTCGGCCACACTCGGCCACACTGTGTCCGTGCATTTCATAAAAAACACACGAAATGCGACTTGTCAGTTCTGCCAAAGCTCTCTTTTCTTGAGACGAGACACGTGCACAGAAAAATTGTTTTTGCTGTGTTTGTCTGCACTCGTTTCACATGCCGGATAACCTGCATGTCACGTGTTCTCACCCAGCCTTTCAGTGATGATGAAAGGTCTTTCGTACTTCAGGTAAAGCTTTGTACCCAGCGACTGCGTGCATCGTTGGACCCACACCTCGTCTCCAACCTTGTACTGGCCGGCGCTGGTCGGTGACGGTGGTCATAGTACCGTTTCTGGGCCTCTTGCGCGTTTGCAGCTGTCTTGCATGCCTTAGCCCGGATGAAGCGGCAGGCAGTCTGTCATGAAGCTGTGCGTCTGACTTTTAGGGGGTGCCCAAATTCTGGACGGCAGACAGCTTCGGAATCTGCCCGTAGACAACTTCATAAGGTGAAGTTCCAATGGAAACCTGGAACACCGTGTTAATCACATATGCGGCTGCCTGCAGGTGATCATCCCAGTCTGCTTCATTTAGCAATAAGGAATGAGTCGAGCCAGTAGGGTCTCGTTGTACCTCTCCTTTGGGCCATTCGCTTGTGGATGGTATGCTGAAGTGAAATGATGTTCGACACCAGCATTTCGGAGGTACGATCGGAGTTCACGACTGCAGTAAGTAGTTGCTCGGTCTGAAATGATCTTCTTAGGTAGGCCGTGCTTCCATTCAAAACGGTCCTGTAGAAACTTGATCACAAAGCCAGCTGCGAGAGAGGGCACCGCAGCAATTTCCACAAACTTCGACAAGTGGTCCACTGCGACTACGATGTACCGGTTCCCTGCGGCTGTAGTCGGTAATGGATCAACGTGATCAATCCTGACAGTGTTGAAAATAGTGTCAGGGAGTGGAATAGGTGTCAGTAGTCCATGTTGGCATCCTGGGCGACGCTTATGCTTTTGGCAGACCTCGCAGCTTGCGACGTACAATTGAACGCTTCTCTCCATCCTTGGCCACCAGAAGCGTTCCGGGATCTTCCGCAGAGTAGCTTGCCTGCCTACGTGTCCGCCTTCTGTGGCATCATGGATGGCGGGCAGGATTTCAGAACGCATGGTCGATGGAAACACTTGGAGGTGGCGTTCTTCTTGGTTACTGGTCGAATGGCGTCGATACAATGTTCTTCCGTGGAGGACAAACTTTGAATTGCTCTGCGTGTCTTCGAGGGACGTTATTATTGCTGCCAAATCTGAATTGTACCGTTGAGAGTTTGGAACATCCTGCTGCGAGAACCAAATCCAGCCTTCTTTGGCTTGTGGTAAGCTTCCCTCGCGTGGGTTCTGCGACAGCGCATCGGCAACATGGTTTAACGCCCCTGCTCGATGCTTCACGTCGTTAGTAGAGCTGTGCGAATAGCAAAATTTTGGGTGCGAAGCGAATTCGAATAATAAAGATTGAGTGCGAATCGAATCGAATAATTTCGAATAATTTTCGAATATTTCTCAAACATTTTTCGAATAATTCGAAGTGAAATTACAGAAAAAGTTGCAGAGAATCCCTAAGTATGTTCTTGTGAGATAGCAACATGAAAGTGTTTCTTTTCGCTAGGTTGATGAAGCGCTGGTGGGGTCATATTTCATAGTTGTCTTTCTTATCAAGAATGAGGCAATGTAGAGGCCTAATTGTATTTGTGTATATGATTTGGTGCAACCAAAGTGTTGCCGACAACACTTTACACGTGATAGGCAGAGATGCCATTGCCTCAGCCTCTCCTTCTCTTTCAACTTCTGTGGAAGGCCAACTGATGTGGCAGACAAGGGCGTGCTCCCTTCAAGTCCGGAGTTACAAATCTGCCTCGTAGACGTCGATATATAAGAACATCTGAAATTTTAGATGCTGAAAAGCTTCGGCGTCCGATTTTTCAGACTTCCTGCCCAAATGTCAGGTCCAAAACAGCATTAATTGAGCCCCCAACTCTGCCACATCTTTCATCTCCATATTGGAACCAGCGTTTTCATGAGTTAATACATTTGCGACCGTAGCGGAGCTTGAAAGGCAGCTTTGCTGCAATACGGGGGTGTGATGAGATGAAGCATATTGAAAATCTAGGGACCACTTCCAAACGGACGTTGACCGTTTCTTGCCTAAGTTCGACCGTAACGGAGCTTGAAAGGCAGCTTTGCCGCAATACGGGGGTGTGAGGAGGTGAAGCATATTGAAAATCTAGGGAACACTTCCAATCAGACGTTGACTGTCTCTTGCCTAAGTTCGACCTTAACGGACCTTGAAAGGCAGCTTTGCCGCAATACGGGGTGTGATGAGGTGAAGCATATTGAAATCTAGGGACCACTTCCAACCGGACTTTGTCTCTTGGCTAAGTTCGACCGTAACGGAGCTTGAAAGGCAGCTTTGCCGCAATACGGGGGTGTGATGAGGTGAAGCATATTGAAAATCTGAAGGGGTCACTTTCAACCAAACGTTGAATGCATTTGTCTTTGGGAAGTTCGAATAGTTCGAATAGTAAAATTTCAGTGCGAATCGAATCGAATAGCAAACACTATTCGAAAAATATTCGAAGTTTCGAATATTCGCACACCCCTAGTCGTTAGTGTAGTCTTGCAGTTGGATGATCCAGTGGGCGAACTTGTGCTTCAGGTGTTGCTTAGCAAACACCCATGCAATAGCAGCATTGTCCGTGTCACCACCGTGAACTTGCGGCCGAAGAAGTAGTGACGAAACTTCTCGTCCACGCTTCATACAACGGCCATGCACTCCAACTCGTTTGAGTGATAATAGCGTTCCGTGTCTGATAACTTGCGGTTGGCGTAAGCTACAACATGCTCAACTCCGTCTGGGTCGCACTGAACGAGGACTGCTCCTAGACCAACCTGGCTTGCGTCAGTGTGAACCTCAGTGTCCCATTTGTCCTGGAAATGACTCAAAACGAAGCACTGTGTCAGACGGTGCTTGAAGGTTTGAAAGGCGGCATCTTGTGAAGGGCTCCACGCAAAAGTAGACGCTTTCTTAAGCATATTCTTCAGTGGAGCTGCTGTCGATGCGAAGTTGGGAACAAACTTGCGCAAGTACGACGCGAGACCAAAAAATGCCTGCAGCTGTTTCAAAGACATTGGAGTAGGGAAGTTTGCTACCGCTGCTACTCTTTCAGGCAAAGGTTGAACACCGTCTGCAGAAATGGTGCGTCTCAAGTATGGGATCGTGGCCGAGATAAATTGGCATTTTTCTCGGTTCAATCGGAATCCGGCATTGAATAGCCTTTGGAGAGCTTCATCCAAGTTCCGAAGGTGTTCTTCCTCTGCTGTGCCTACGATCGATGTGTCGTCCAGGTACACGACACAAGCATGATCTTTCAATGTGCCGAGGGCAATATTCATGGAGCTCTGAAATGTACTTGGCACTGTTCACAGCCCAAAAGGCGTGCGGTTAAACTCGTAGAGACCGGAAGGTGTCCGGAACGCTGTTTTGCACTTCTCTTCCTCAGCAATGTTAATTTGCCAATATCCCGCACGAAGATCAAGTGACGTGCTGATTGATAGTTCAGGAGCATCTTTTTTGTCCTGGGGTGGTACGTCCAGCAAACTTGTCCGTCTTGACATAGAATATTTAGATCCAGGAATTGTATCTGGTTGTTTTCTGGAGACTCAAAGGTGAACTCAAAAGACTCAAAGGTCCCATGCCCTGAGAGAAGAAAAGGAAGGTCAGGAAGAAACGTACAAGAATACTGCTTCCCTCCCGTATGTTCATGCCCTATTGCACAGGCTGAAGAAAATAGGAAGCAGGTATGGAATGAAGGTGTTTTTTTTGGCGCAGAACAAGTTGAATGCAATTTGTTCAAGTATAGAATGGAGGGCTCAAGGAAAAAAACTGCAGCTACCAGTCAACATGCACAGTAAAACATGGAGAGGTTTGTCAACTGTGCAAGTGCGGTGGTTTACAAGATACCCATTTCATGTGGACAAATGTACGCAGGACAGCAGTGTCTTAACAAAAGGTTAAGGGGAGACACTGCTCTTAAAATTTTTTTCTCATTTATTAATCGATTTTGATGATACTTGGTGAGTTTATGTATATTTGTGTGCTGATTTCAAATATTCAATTATTTTTCTAGTATAACTGGTAGTTTTTAAAATGCAATATATTTCATGTGCCTTTTGGGGAGGAAGATTTTTTTTTAACAGAGAGAGTTACAAAGTAAATCAGCGTATCAAAATAACCTGTAAATAGAACTGAGTGCAACGCAACAAAAATGGATGTTCTAAGCCCATTAGAACAAAAGTTACAATATGTTGAACATTCACGAGTGCGTCAATTTCAAGCTGCGATTTCCTTCGCGAATGTTCAACATACCATAACTTTTGTTCTAATGGGCTTAGAACATCAGTTTTTGTTTCGTTGCACTCAGTTCTGATTACAGGTTATTGTGATACGCTGATTTACTTTGTGACTCTCTCTATTAAAAAAAAATCTTCCTCCCCAAAAGGCACATGAAATATATTGTATTTTAAAAACTACCAGTTATACTAGAAAAATAATTGCATATTTGAAATCAGCACACAAATATACCTAACTCACCAAGTATCATCAAAATCGATCAAGAAATGAGAAAAACATTTTAAGAGCAGTGTCCCTCCTTAAGTGAGCACAAGTACAACCTGAAAGGAATCGCTGCATGCTCTCATTTGGCGGCACACTGAAATTGCGGAAACAGCGCATGTCATCTCCTGTTCGACCTAGCCACTGTTATGTACAAACACAAGGATACCCTCTCCAGAGAAATAATGGAAGCTTTCTACATTAAAAAGAATGAAGACAAGTGCATTAGCTGGCCATTTAGCACCCTCCATGACAGCGAAATAGCACTTCTGGACTTCGGATGAGCAGCAAAAAGAATGACATGTGAGAACCATTTCTAATCTTTGAAGTTAGTAATTTTTGCAAGCATGTATATCGCGGTTAACTGTGTATAGGCATGCAAGCTTGGCCCACCCTATATAAACATGTTTCTTGAATAAAAATCTTCAGCTGATAGTCAGCGCTGTGTCCTGTCGTATGTGTGCCTTAGCTTCTTCTTCGTTCTTGTCGCGCTGTAACATAATGAACTAAAGTTAGACGCAAGTGCTTGCCATGTTGAGCCTTGTCGCTGCCAAAAATGAGCATGTCATCCATCATGTTCACGCCTGGGATTCCTTCAAGTGTCTGCGACATTTTCTTCTGAAAGAACTCAGGTGTTGACGTTATTTCAAACGGCAGTTTCTGAAAACAGTCTCTGATAACACCCAACTGGCGTCATGAATGTATACTTAACAACTGGCTTTCGGACGACAACTTAATTTGATAAAAGCCAGAGTTGGCGTCCAACTTTGAAAACACAGAGGCCCCACTTAAAAGACCGAGGCTATTATCAACAGTTGGCATGACATAGCGCTCGCGAAGTACACTTTTCTTTAATTGCGTCAAGTCAACACAGATACAAACCGCTCCAGATGGTTTGAGTACTGGCACAATTCCTGTGCACCATTCTGTTGGTTCATCTACTTTACAGATTACACCATCTAGCTCCATACGCTAGAGTTCCTGCTTAACTCAGTTACACAAGGGTAAGGCGATGCAACGTGCGACATGAATTGCAAAACGTATCAAGTTCGGCTTTAGTCTAATTTTGTAGTCTGCTTTAATAGCTCCTAAACCACCGAAAAGCTCTGGGTAGGAAGCTTCAATGGCTGGCGCGCTGCTGACCGAGTCTGAGGACTTAATAACCTCCAGGACCTCAAGTGCTGGGAGACTCAAAAGTATGGAGTGTAATGGTGAGACCACGTACGCGCATTGCTGGACAGCACTATGTTACCACTGGATTGTGGCAGGAAACTTTCCGAGCACATTCAGTGGCTCATTCGAAGGGCCTGTTAGGGTTAGGTAGCACTTGTCCAACCTGGTAGGCAACCAGGAAATGTTGAGGGTACAGCATAAACTTCGGCACCGGAATCTACTTTAGCGAACACCGGAGTGCCATTAATGACGACCTGTACATATCGAGTACTAGAGTACTCCCCGTTCACCGCGCCACCGAAACACTCCACCTTGTCCATATGGAGAGATGAAAGTTGTGCCTTATTTGAATCACCTGCAACCTTTTTCTGACATACAGCTGCAAAGTGTCCGAAACAACCGCAGTAGTTGCATTTCACTGCTCTTGCTGGAGACGAGGCTCTGGGGTGCGCTCCTTGACCGCAGTTGTGGCATGACCCGGGGGTGTCTGGTTGCTCTGGGGCGCCGACCTTTTATTCCAGGTGAACAGTTCTTTGACGAGCTGCCCGAATGCGAATGCTGTCCTGAAGAATTCTTCCTGGGCTGGCCCTGCTTGCTGACTGTGCCAAGGTTTCTGATTGCCACTGCTAATGGTTCGACACTAGTTTCTTGCAATTGCTGCTGCTGTTGGTGGACAGTCTCCTTTAGGCGCACTTTTGCCAAAGTGCTGCCGAGACTCAAATTGGCATCCATTTGAAGTGACTCAGAGAGCTTAGCATCGCTGAGGCCGACAATGAACCTGTTGCGAGTCATGCGTCCTTTTTCCTTGTAGTCGCACCGGTCCGCCAGTGTGTGCAATGCGGTAATGAACTGTTCGACTGACTGTCCATGTTCTTGAATGCGTCGGTGAAAGCATGGGCTCTCATAAACAAAGTTCCTTGCGGCCGTTCTAGTTCTGGGTACAGGTACTTAGGGGTAATTATTACATCTGATCTTTGATGGAATGACTACGGCACCTATATTTAAAAGAAAGCCATGAGACAACTAGGTTAGGCAAACATTTCCCAAAGCTTCGAAAGATGTAAAGCCTTTGGCTTATAAATAAAACTTATATAAGGTCAGTGCTGAAATACGTAGCAGTAGTGTGATCCGGTCACACAAACACATATAAAGAATCTACATAAAGCATGTACTTCAAACCCCTTGCGGAGCGGTCCACTTGTTCTTTTCATTCAAAAAAGGTATTCCATGTAGGACTAACACTTTCATGAATTCTTTCTTTCCCCGTACCTACTGTCATAGGAACCGCTTACCCAAGGAAGTAGTCGAGTGCTCTGCTGTTTCCACTTTCACTACTGCACTTCTTAACCTGAAATGATGGTGCCCTTATCACCAGTGGTCTAACCACGCATTATCTAAAGCCACACACTTACGTCTACGATTTTTGTGATTGATAATTTGATATTGTGTACTGCATTCTTTTAATACTGTGGATCTATTTTTTTCGAGTGGTAAATAAAGTGTTTTCTGCATGCATGCCACATATGTGACAAGGTACCAAATATCAGCCAGGCTGCTGCGTATTGCATTACACGAAATGATGCTATATTATTTTGGGCCAATTTGCTACTTCCAGTTCACTCTTCTGCACACTACTCTATTTATATGTATTGCCGTGCGTGCTTATTCATTAATTTTTTTTGTGATCGAGTTTCACCCGCAAAATCTGTTACCGCCACTCGTCACAGGCCGTGCCGCATTGTTTATAAGCTTTGCAATTCTTTCAGACTGTCCTGTCAAGATTACGCGCCGGCCACCAGTAACCTAGTTTATTCTAGATCTGCTGCGAGCTCCAGCAATAACGCTGGAAGATTCGATGAGGCATGTATAAAAGCCGACGCATTTCACAGATGAGCAGATTATTCGACGACTGTGTGCGCTGATATCGTTGCACTCTGAATGTCATTCTTTTTACTGGGCACAAGTTCGCCCAATAAAGAGTTTCATCCTTACCAGCTGAGATTGCTTTCTTCGCTGTCACTACCACGTGACAGTATGCTCCTTTTTTTTTTGTGGCCACTCCCGCTTATGGCCCGATGTACACCTGGCAGCAAAATAAGTTGGTACGCGCAAGCGGCGACCGCAATCAGATAAAACTGCATCACCATGCCGTAGAATGTTGAGCATCTGGTGTTGAGACATCGCAGTGCATGTGCGTGTCCTTTCACGCTCGCAGCCATGTCTTTTTACTCGCTTGAAGCGGACTGGCTGATTACACGTACCACTTTGCAGTGGAGGTCGCTTTCTTTGTTCCATGTGTCATGCACTCAGTTCGGGAGGGGCACGGTGGGGGCGAAGTGTACACGGCTTGCTTTGCCCCTCCCTATTAACGCATAGCAGCCGGACCTTCTCTTCTCGTGTTCAGTAAACTGAAGCTTAAAAGTATACGTTGCTGGGCTAGTTGGTTCATAGTCTTCAAAATTGGATAGCGCGAAATCGACAAGGACTACGAAGGAACACAGAAGGACAGGACAGGCGCTACTTGCAACTAAGCTTTATTCAGAAAAGTCTCCCTACATATATACACAGCCCCGCCGCGGTGGTCTAGTGGTTATGGCGCTCGACTGCTGACCCGAAGGTCGCGGGATCATATCCCGGCCGCGGCGGCTGCATTTTCGATGGAGGCGAAAATCTCTGAGGCCCGTGTACTTAGATTTAGGCGCACGTTAAAGAACCCCAGGTGGTCGAAATTTCCGGAGCCCTCCACTACGGCGCCTCTCATAATCATATCGTGGTTTTGGGACGTTAAACCCCAGATATTATTATTATTATTACATATATACACAGCCGAGTGGTGCGCGCAGGCGCAATGCACATGACAGTCGCCAATTCTAATCAGGATAGGGAGGGCGAAACATATTCACATCATAACCAAGTTTCTAAGAACAGTTTTTCCTTACTGCGCAGACAACAGAAGTGTCACTTATACAATCACCGTTTTTCTTTTTAATGTGATAAGCCTCCATCACCACACCGTCAAGAATCAGCGGAGTTACGGGGGTTTGGCGCACGCTCCCAGCGCTTTCTCTCTTTTCTCGTGCTGACGAGCGCACTGGAAGCTAGACAGGGAGGGATGGCATGGGGGAAAGAAGTTACATCAGCGCGCGTCATGAAACGCGATCGCTCTCCCGCTGTGATTCGCTTGCGCGAGTGCGGCTACCGTGTACTGAGGAGTGCGGCGCCGGCAAGTGGCGGCACCCCGCGGCAAGAAGCGCATCTGATCCGAACGCCGCTCTCGATTTACGTCGGCTATCGGCCAATAAGCATGCTATGTCTCTTGCGACGTAAACGGACAGATCCGCGACGTAAACGGACAGACGCCCCGCCCACCGACGAGAGTGAGAACCGGCCTCTGTTTGAAAAGAGGGTGCCTGGGGAAACGGCAACTTCGCGCTCCGCTTGTGGCCTTTACGCGGCGCGCACGACTGTAATATTTGGCAGAGCAGTTCATAGCCGTGTCAGCTTTCCGCAGGATGTGCTTTTTCAACAAGCCCAAGGGGTGCTTCATGACCCCTTTAAATGAACTTGATGACACAGCTCATCGCACCTTTACCTGACTCACCTCATTGTATTGAAAGTAGCGTGCAAGTTTGACAGTGGAACCTCGATTGCTGCCGCAGGTGGACGACAGCAGCTCATCGTCGACTACGTACGAGCACCTGTATGAGCCCATCTACGATGTCCTCGACCATCAACCGCAGGTGAGGGTCTGACGGGGCAAGATTTCAACGTGAGAGCACGAATACTTGTAGTAAGGGCAACGACCTCACTTGAAATGCTAAGCACCAAAGCTGTTGGAGTGAAGGAGCTCCAGCAAAGGCAGAACATTGAACATCCTTTTTTATTTTTTTCGAAAGAGTTGTGATCTAGGTCAGGTGGTACATATTCTTCAGGACTGGAACCAGCCAAAGACGAAGCACAGAGGGGAGGAGTGGCGTGCACAATGGCACACGGTCGTGCGTGCCACTTCTCTCCTTTGTGCTATGTCTTTTGGCTGGTTTCATTCTTTTTATTTTTTTATTCAGCTGGATTCCGTGTAAGGCAATATATTGTAGGTCCTCGAGCATTTGCTGTGCTCTGTGCCAGAAAAAAAAACACTAACAATAGATAAAACATTTCTCTGTTTTAACAAACTACACTTAAAACACCTTTTCTAGTAAATGTCTTCCCAGTGTTGATGAAAAAATCCGTAAACACGGGGTGGGTGCTCGAGCCGACATTTCGACAAGGGGACTTGTCTTCTTCAAGGCTGGAACACTTGTCGAAACGTCGGCTCGAGCACCCTGTTTACGGATTTTTTCATTGCAAGCTTCCATCTTCCACTTCCTGCCGTTTTTTTTGGATTTCCAAGTGTTGAGACACCCTTGTTCCACATTTTGATGCGACAGTCATGTCTTAAAGTGCTTTAGATTAGGGGACACAAGAAGAACCCAATGTTTGCTTGGCTTTTACTGAAACCCAGTCATTTCACAAGTAAGGTGCAAGCCTCTCATGTTCCTGATACAAACATTCTCCAATTACAGTAGAATCCTTGTGATACGACTGCAGTTGATTCAGATTGTATCATGATCTGAGTTTTAGAAACGTTCCGGATGGACTATGTCATGTAGAACACATCCTGATTATGGCTTATAGGCACAGTTTTCGAACCTCCTGTGGGTGACAAACACATGGACCACTGGTGCATGCCTGCAGGCTGACAGGGCTGGTCTCACAAAGGAAAAGTACCCTCTCAAGGTAGACAGAACGAAACTACTGTTTGTCGCAACCGCTGCAGGTGAAACTTGGGTCGCTAATGACGTAATCATATGGATGACAACTGCAAAGTTCTTCAGGCACGCAACCAGCAAGATGTCGCACTTGGGGGTAAAAGTAATTAGGCTTGAAGCGTTGTCTTTCTCGTCGTTACTGCACAGTTCCCGCTGATGACCACGATGATTTGGACTGCACTTCTTCATTTCTCTTGGACACTAACGCCATGCTCTTTTGTACTGCACATTCACAGTGCTTTGCGCTCGGCACACTTCGAGTATTGTCGGAATTAATGCAGTTGTGGCCATGTATATATATAAAAGAAAAGTTTAATGTCATTAAATAATGTGTATGCTTGCTTGATCCAGAGCTCAAGTCCGAATGATCTAATTTTCAATATTTTTTAGGGTTGAACTAACGAGCTTTTACTAAATCACTTACTTTGTTCTTGTTGATCAGCTATGACAGTTCAGAGAATTCTATTTGATTTCTTGAATTCCGAAATTTTACAAACTGGTAACAATGACGATATTACCTTTAACTTGTTATTTTCCGACTGCTTGCACGCATTATAGGGATGGACAGCTGGCTGGAACGTGTGGCTAGATCCTAGTGGAAATGGAAAGACAAGGAACTAGAGTGAGAGAATTGAGCATTGTTTTCACAAGTTGAATAGGATTTGTATTTTTAGTTGTGCTTGAAGATCATAAAAATTAGTATACCGTGTGACTCGGTGGACAAGCATTTGTTCTGTGGAAAGGAGTCATTCATATTGCTATGTGTAGTCTGCTTTTGTGTAGGCACACCTAAGTTTTGCGTAAAGTTAGTCTGCATATTTTTAGACATCCGTACTTCGATGCCTATTACTGCGCTTATTCTATGCGTATTACTAGGTAAAAGGATTTGATGCTAGGAAGCAGTACTGCTTCCACGGCAACCATAGGAACTGCAAATCCATGTCGAGCCGGGGCACATGAGCGTGCAATCTCTCGAGGCTGTGGGTGCTCACATTACATCACTGCCGCTTTGAGTGCAGGCGAGCTCCACTTGCGCACATTTAAAACAACGCTCAATGGGTGATTGAGGTCAGGAATGTACCACTGTGAAAAGTGAAAGTTGTTAATCGCCAGCGAGGTTTGTATCGTGCATCAAGAACTGTGCCGGTGGCTTGCAGTGAGCGCCTCCAGTGCTGCGCACGTTGGCTGCTTCCTCTCTTCTGATGGTCCAAAAATCATTATGTCCTTTCTGTCTGCAGCAGATGACACTGAAAGCAAGCCTGTGGCATCTAAAGAAAGCTTTCACACATGCTCACGCTGGCTGGACGACACACACCGCAGTTCTGTTCTGTCTGTGAAAAGTGCAGTGCTGTCGGAACACTAGTTTTAGTCGGGAGTTAGCAGAAGTGTGTCCTTTGCGTTATGAAAGTGCCACTGATAGAATATTCTATTCTTGTGTGTCTGCAGACACGATATTCAACACAAGCCACGTGTTTATCACGACGTTCTGCAGCTTTGGGCATAACAGCAGAGGAAGATATACGTGTGTACTGCATACAGAAGGCGCTCACTGACTATTATTACTAGGTAAAAGGCAGAGTGTTTGTTGCATAATGTGAACCATGTGGTCAATTGACTGCATTCACTTTTCACAGGGATACGTTCCTTATCTCATTCACCCTCAGAATAATGTTTTCACGTGCAAATGGAGCTCACCCACAATCGAAGCGCCACCCATGTAGTGTGAGTGCCTGCAGCCTCGAGCGGCTGATCACGAGACAAAGCTGGCTCTGAATTTGTTGTTTTGGAATAGCTGCTTCATTATTATGTCACATTAAATTATTTTGAACAACTTCCATCTAAATTGCAGCATGTTAGGCTGAGTTGGTCACATTTGACGCATTATAACTTGTTTTCAACTCAAACAATGGAATATTTTTTTACGCAGAATGGTGGACAACGTGCTGGACTTCAGTCAAAGAGACTTAAAAAAAATAATAAAAATGGCTTTTCGAGAAAACTATTTTTAGATTTCAGCTGTAGCCATTCTAAGCTTATCAAACAGGGGATAGCACTCTCCTGCCTCTGCTCTGCCTTAGAACATGCGTACACGGTCTCCACCATAGTTTTGATGAACAAGTGGCTAGATTAAGGAGAGCAGGATTCCCGTGCGTCGCAATCACAAAGACGTATCAAAAATTGACAAAGTCATAGAAATCAGTGCACCAAAAAACAGCACACACTGAAAGCAGCCGCAAGCAAAAAAGATGCGCTGTTTTACCCTGCGCACACAAGCTTTCACAAAGCGCTACGGAGTGGACATTGTCTTTTCCTGCCCAAACAATTTGTCCGGCTTGTGCACCTGTGTGAACAAATACAAACAGCCCAGTACATCAAAAGAAACAAAAAAACGAATGTGGTATTAAACGCAAGTCCAAGTTTGTTGATTGCGTCGTAGAAATCGTGTATCAGATCCTGTTGTCGTGCGGCAGATCATACAAAGGGCAGAGTGGAAAGTGCCTGAATGTTCGACTGGGCGAACATAAGCGTTCAATAACACAAGTGACGCATTCCCACCTAGCAGATCATTGTCGTGAGTGTGGTTGTAGCCTACACCTTACGGACACCATGGTACTTTCTAGGCATAAAAAGCAGCTTGCCCGAGAAATTATCGAGGCCTTCCACACGAGTAGAAGGAACGAAAGATGCATTAGCCAGCCACCAATTAAGCTTTGGGATAAAAAATACGAATATTTGGTCAGCACGTGCAGTAATTTGACTTAGAATTTGTCGTGCGCATGTTTAGTTCAGGGGCAACAGCCAGGAAAGTTCTTTTCAATTGGAGCAATGTCATGTGACTTTTCTACTTGTAAACTCGACTTGCTGCCCAACCAGCAGGAAAGGAGGAGGGAGAGAGGAACAGTCATAGATTTTGAATGCATCTACTAGGGCCTACCTAGTTTCTAATCGGTAAAAATGAAGCACATTGTCTTCTGAGGAGTCCCGAGTCTTCGCATACCAAGTTTCAGAAAATTTGGTGAGCCAATGCTGCCGAAATATGAAACATACACATTGAAATCTGTGATTTCACGTGCGGAAATTTTCGCGCAAAATTTAAATACAAAACTGTGACCTCGATTTTCTCCTCTTAATAAACCTGTGATGGTGAAATTAATGACATTGCAGTTCTCAGAGTACAATTTATCAATCTAAAACGATTCATAATTTCACTTTAGTGTCTCTTTAAAAGTGGCAAATTTACTGCTCCCAGAGCTGCTCCAAAACGTGTCTGCCCGCTTCTGTCCCTGTTAGGTTGCATTCACTGTAGCCGTAGGGTACGCAGACGGGCAGCGAGACGTGCTTGTGCACCTACCATCATGTCCCACTTGGCCCTGCACTTTAAGCCTGTTTTTAGCTGATCGTCAGTGAATGCCGCCACTAACTGCACCATGGCTCGTAGGGGAACGAAGAAGCTTGTGCCAGCAGTGACATCCGGGTGGAGATCTCATCACATTGCACGACCAAGGTGGGCTTTCTGTGTGGCTTCATTAGTATACCTGGCAGAGTCTGCAAGAACATTGTCGTCTCTTTTAAATGCGAATGCATTTCTTAGTCGGGCCATGTCAGGCGTCTGTCGGTGTCCGCACGCCAGCAGGTGTTATCTCTCCGCTCTCACTCCCTCTCCCATAGCAACAGCTGCGGGTGCGCGCGCTTATCCTCGCCCCTAGCAACCGGAGCAGGTGGTGCGGGCGGAGTGGCGGAGAGTGAGTGGAGAGGAGGAGCGCGCTCTGGCGTGTGAGGGCGCTCGCATCCAAGCTCCCGCGTGTATGGAGAGAGTGTAGGAGAGGGTAGGTGCAGTGCTTTGCCGCTCCTTCTCTCACCGTTCGCTCTCCCTCCTCCCTGCGCCACCGCCTCAATGCAGTGCGTTTGAAACGTGTTTGTGCTGCCTTGGCACAGCCTGAAAACAGCGCGTTCTAAACGCGTTTGTGCTGCATTGAAGGCGGTGGCAACATCCCTGAGGTGATTACGAACGCACGTAGGAAGCGTTCGTTGAAAGAGGCGCCCAAAAGGGAGACACTTGAGCGCGTTGATGTGTCCAGCTTTACGCCATTAAAATTACTGCGCCATGTACTCTCGGCGCAAGAAATGCATTCACATTTCCTCACGATTCCCTCCGGGGAGGTGGGGGCATTTTTTTTGCATTTAAGATGTCATGCATCTGTCGTGGCAAGTAAGGTAAGGTGTCAAGTAAGGTGTCATACTGCTAGGCTTGAGGATGCTGTTTCAATTCATGGCCACGGAGGCCACATTCCGATAGGGCGCTCATGTATTCAGATTTAGGCGAACACCAAGGAACCCCAGGTGGTCATAATTAATTCAGGGCTCCTCGGTATGGCACACGTCACAATCATATCATGGTCTTAGCACATGAAGCACCAGAATTTAATTTAATTAACTTGCAATCACCAGTTGAAAGTCTGAAAAAAGAAATGTTTAGCACGAACGTGGCAAGAATGCTCACTGTGTTTCTTTGGGCTTTTTCAATAGAGGCACTGCAAGGATGTCATGCATTCAAGTCAAAGCATGGCCTCACAGTTAAGTTGCATTTCTGAATTTGGAGTTTAGTATTTGAAAGAGCACTAACCTGGGATTTGCCAAGGGCAGTGAAGGTGAACCCTAGCATACATTATTTCCACATAAGCTCAAAATAATGTTAAGACCAGGGTGTCAAACCAGACCATATAGTTCAGACATGCTGAAATTTCTGCCAATTTCTGCCAGAACTGAAGCCAAACCCAGACCAGTATTTTCAGATTGCACCCGAACCGAAACTGAATTTGAACAAAAAAATAATAATGACATCAGTTATCAATTCAGAAGTGGTTCATAGCATAAGTAAGAGTTGTTGCTGTCAACACAGAGATACTGATCCAAATGCAGACTCAGTGATTCTGGAGTGCTGCTGCTGAGACAACCGGCTCCCATAACACACATACTTAGCAGGTCACATATGCAAAAGAGTTACCTACCACTGAGTTAGAACATCCGTGCAGCCAGTCAATTTGCTGCCTCAAATTAGACAAAGGAATTTATTATTTCTCCAAACTCACCACATTTACACACATTCAGAAGGATGCATAATGCTGTAGTCTTTAACAAGCAGTGTACTGGACACTAGATGCATCTGCGATGCAGTGCTCTTTTTTTATCATTTATTTCAATTTGTTCATGCACCAAGATGTAATCCTGTGTACATTTATTGAATTGTGCAAATAGTTTTGTTGCCGAACAGACTGTGCAAAAATGTTCACTTTATTTCATTTCAGCTGATATTCAAGGATTGTTTTTCGCTGACATTCCTATCGACACTGTTTCGAAAATATCGCTCTTCGGACATGCATATAAATTTTTACTGATTTACCTGTTTTTAGTATGATTAGCATTAGAAAGTAAGACATAAAAGGAGCCCAGGAATGCATGCGTCAAAAGGCCACATACGCTTGTCATGCAAAGTGGTCTTCGTAAGGTGGCTGTGTCTGCGAACTTTTCGCTAAACTGAACTCGTGTTTATTTCACAACAGCGATTGCTGCTTCCGATCTGCCAAAGGGCTGATTTCTTCCGCCTCCTGCCAAAGCGTTCAGATGTGTCATGCACTCAGTGCAGCAGATGATTGGAAACACCAGGAAGATAAGTGGAAAGTCGCAGCAATACACAAGCACGCCAACTTACAACTGCAGTCACCTCAGCTTTGCTGCCTGGAGTGTTTCAAAATACCAGAGTTAAGTCGCTAGCACTTTGCAAATTGACACATTCAAGATATCTTATTGTGCCGAACTGGCTCGTCAACTGGTCATTGTTACGAACCTGAGATAAATTTTTGTTTATTCTTCATGGAATTGAACCGGAAAAAAATGCAGTAGGGCAAACCCAAATCACACCTGTACATAGTGAAACTTGTGGCACACAAAAAAAGGCACGGACAAAGAAAGTGACGGCAGGACGATACGCTTTCTCCTCTGTTTCTTTTCTCCTCTATCTCTATTTCTCTGTCACTTTCTTTTTCTGTGTCTTTTCTTGTGCACCACAAGTTTCACCACGTATCACCACCAACAAGCCCATTCTTATGTCCTTTCAAACCTGTCAAACCTGTATTTTTGTGTGTGTGTGTTTGACACCCCAGTTAAGAGCGATGTTTTACTTACGTTCAGAGTGAATTTTCTGTTGTGCTTGACAAGATTGCCACGTGTGCTCCACTGATGCTCCAACTTCTCTATGATACACAACCAAGGAAACCAACAGACAGTTAACTAATTATTAATTGGTTGGGTTTTATGTCTAAAAACCACAACATGATCATTAGGGATGCCGTAATTGAGGGCTCCGGAAATTTCGACCACCTGAGGTTCTTTAGCGTGCACCTAAATCGATAGGTACATGGGCCTCGAGCATTTCGCCTCCATCGAAAATGCGGCCACAGCGGCCGGGATTCAATCCCGTGACCTTCCGGTCAGCAGTTGAGCACCATAACCACTAGACCACTGTGGTGGTTACCAACAGAAAATTAAACTAAGGAAAGTAAAGGGGGACATGTTCTTTCTTTAATTGTAGTATAATATTTAGGTCATAGTCATTAGATCTATTTAGGTCAGTGGTTCTCAGCCATTGATGTTTCGGGGACCCCTTGTGGACTGGTGGAAGTGATGAGGGACCCCTTGCAGGGAGAGAAAGAGGGGTGCCATAAATTATCACAATATGCAGCGTGAAATATGTGCCTTTTGTTTCTCCCTGGCAAAGAATGGTCAAACTTAAGTGCCACGCCAATTCGATCTGAGCAGCTTGTCAATAAGCTGTGCGGTGTGCAGACACCTTCAACCTGTTTCTAGCTAAGTTTGCTCTTCAAATATGCCAGCCTGGAAGAAGCATGCCTGTGCGCATATGTCGTAGAAAACTGCAACAAAAGCTTTACAACCATATCATGGAGAAGGGGAAACATAAGTCAGCTCCGCCGCAATGCGAAAGTGTTACGCGGTGAAGCATACCACAAATCAGAAGGGGCCGCTGTTATGGGACAGTAACTCTAGACATAGTGTGCCTCCAAAAAAAGGCATTTTTTTTTTTCGAGAATCGGTATCACGGAACCCCAAATATGGCTTCACGGACCCTCTGGGGTCCGCAGACCCCCATTTGAGAACCACTGATTTAGGTCATAACCATTGCATTCCCTTGAAAAAAAATTTGGCAGATTCGACATACCGTGGAAAACATGCGACACGAAGGTGACTGTAGTGTAATTTTTTACATTGAGTGAAACGTTACAAAATGAAGCTAACGATAGGCACAAATGGTACATGCACATACATATGTTGAGTCGCACATGTGTTATATAACCAGTTGTTTACAGTTGCGTAACGATGCTAACAGCAACATGGGTATTACCAACGCCAGACGTGGTAAGCCGATATGTAGTTCACATAATTGTCTGTTAAGATGGAGAACGCACGCACGTTTCACGAACGTGTGTGCATGTGTGGAAGGGGTTCTGACAGTTCTCAGGTAGATGGCGTTAAGCGCAATTGTGATTGATGTGCACAATGCAGACCTCGCCAATTCCGCAGCTTGTCTGTGTGTGTTCGGTGTCTGGTGGCCGCCGGCAAAGTGGGATGCGGCCTACAATGAGGTTGTGCATCACCGTGTTCTTATATGTGCCTACGCCGCCACACCTGCAATGAACCCGCTTGCTGTGGATGACACACTGGAATTCCATATTGCACTGGGCTTATCGCTCCAGGTTTCAGAAAGTGCAAACACACCAATTTCTGTGAACAGAGTGTCTTTTTTTTGAGGACGTGTACGTGCACATGCACAGACTATACATTGAGAGCGGCGTGAGGTGATTGTTGTGGTTGGGGCATCGAATGAAGGTGGTAGTCCAGTCCAAGACAATGTCTAGAGGCGTATTTGCTAGCCGAGTCATGTCGTCGACAGACTGTGTCGATAGAGCCGGCGACATGTCGGAACCTGAAGTCACCTTTTGTGTTGGTGAGGTATAGGCCGTCGAGGCTGGTAGCCCTGGAAAGTGCCACGTAGACCAACTTCAGTGGATGGCACTTATCGTATCCGAAGGCTACCTGGGCATATGTGACCCTTTGGGACTTACTTATTGGCCTGGTGTGCGACCGATGGCGGCGCTGCGAATGGCGCCTGTATGACGTCAGAGTGGGAATTCGCGCGCTTTTGTCTGTTACGTAGGCCCAGCGCCGTGTTGAAACCACCGTTGTGGTAAATCTCAACAAAAAAACAGTTCAGTTGGTTATCTTGCGTCTGGTGGCTACTGACACTCCTCGAACAACCGTTGGTCTGCTTTTAACATTCATTTAGAACTACAGCTCTTTGTTTCGTAGAACTGCGGCCGCTTGTCTCCGGGGCGAGTGCTGCGCAATGGTGAAGTACTGCTCTCAGTGTACTCCGTCCGCTCGTGGAAAAGGCGTTAGCTTTCACAACTATCCTAAGCACCCGAAGCTGAAGAAGAAGTGGATAGTCAAGTTCAGAATGGGAAAGCGCCCCACGCCTTCATCGATAGTGTGCAGCAAGCACTTCACGGACAGTGACTTCTGCTACCCACTGTATACGCGCCTCGCCAATACTTAAGCCGTTTGTTGCAGGCAGGCTGTAAGCATAGGTGACTTACACCAGGTGCGATGCCGTCCCACAACCTGCCGCGAAGGCCCCTAGACAAGGAGCCGACGACGCGGCCTCCGAATCGCCTCGCAGGAAAGCGCGCCTTGTGAGCTCAGCTGAGCGGCGCAGGATATCTGAGACTACGGCTGCATTTGGATGGCGTACATACGTATTTTACTTATGAAAGCAAGCACGCGCCTAGCGGACTGCTTATCATAAATTGATAAGCGAAACCTGTTGCCGCTGTTTAGTGTACATTCTCTGAAAGTTTTCACCTGAGGCAGCACAGACACTTTTTCTAAAAGCGGGGCTCTTTAAGCTTTTCGTTAGGCTGTGTGGCGTGAAACTCGACCCAGCTTGCCTTTGTTACGCTAATCTCTGTGGCCCTGTGCGTGGTATAATCAGCGATTAACTATTTGTTATATTCTAATCCCCATGCGACGGCCCTGTGCGGTAATAATAGGAACTAGGACGTAATATCGTTCTCACTGAACCAACATTACGGGACCAACTGCGATCATGGGCATCGTCAGGGGGGTGTGCAACAAGGCGGTACTTGTGCACTTGTTTGCAGGACGAGAACTGTGACGGTGACGTGGTCTCCTTTGACGGCCTCAACCGCGCATTCAACAATGTGGCCTGCGTCGTACACCGCCTCGCCCTTGATGAGGCACTGCGACGTTTCACAAGCTTTATCTACATACTTGTAGATGCTGGAGAACGGCACGCTTACTGAAATATCGAAACAAACACCCAAACTGATTAGTATCGTACGACGGAAACAAGATAATGAGCGAGAACACTGACGTATAGTTTCACTTCCTTCCAGCAATGCGGTCGGTAGCATTGACGCACTCGTCGGCCATCCGGGGGATTTCTTGGCCCTGTCGATTGGGCCGCAATTAAAACAAGTTCAAGATTACACTCGAAAACATTCGTTGCAGGCATTAGTTGACCGTCGCGAGGCTGTTCGTTCGACAAAGTTCCCGCCTGAAGCAGACGATCCGCATACAGGAGCAGCGGCTGCTGCAGCGCGGTTGAGAGCGGAGTCCCCGCTCTGACGTCACACGCGAGAGGGCGCCCCTCCAAGATCTCGAGGCCAATAGTTATGGCATTTGCTTGTGCAAGGGAAAACTGTGTCCTCTTACACGAGATATTTTTTCTGGCATATATCGTGGTTGTGGTGGTTTGCAGTCCCATGGGCACTCATTTCAATTCTATTGAGGGTGTGGTTTAGTGATGTGCGTCGTCCTGGTTGGAACTACAATGCCAACCGTGGACGTTGGAAATTCGAGCCACGGTCGCATATGAGGTTGCCATGTTCGTCACGCTCGATGTACTACAAGGTGTCTGTGTTTCCATTAACGATGCCGTGGCTTACGTTGATGTTGGCCGTGATCATGTACAACTTGCCGATGCTCAGGTAAATTGAGGGTGGCATGTTGGCATCATTGGTCAGGGCATCCCTGTGTACCTGCTCATTCTTATAGCCAGTTATTTTATCGCATGTGGGATGACATAACACGTTGTCCACAACGTTGAGGCAACGTGCGTTATAGCAGTCGACGTCCACGTTGCTGTAGTATAGTCGTGTGCCGTCAGGGCACTTAGCGGCGGCTTCTTTGCGTGTCACAAAGTGGCTCTCAATCAATCTGGCGTCATACTCTGTCAGCATGAGCCCATCACCCAGCCTCATAAGAAATGAAGATAACACTGCATCATTCTGACGGACCATGTGGACGAGTGGATGGCAGTCGATCGTCTTCCAGGGGAGATCTGCCTTCAGCTCCCTCACTTGCCTTGCATTTCAGTGTGTATGTTTGCGGTTACTGTGTTGATTGAGACTGTGAATCACCTGTGGCTCATACGCGCATAACATGAACTGTGATATGCGGGTATGTGCCACACGTGACCGATGAAAAGGGTTTCATGACGTACGCGACAGGCATTTTGCGTTATTCATGTCATGACCAGTGAATCATGTTCATCATACACTGATCCCTTGCTATGCCAGTTTTGCTTTATTGCAATTTATGGAGGCGACCAGGAGGGTGCCCAGGCGTAGGCAGCTAGATAGATAGATACGTAACTAGAAACGGCCAAAGCGCCTGAGTTTCGCTAAGAAATGTTTCACATTTGAAACAACAACTAGTAGTGTCTCCTGTGATTTCCTTAGTTTATTTGTCTGTTGGTTTTCTTCGTCGTGTATAACAAAAAAAACTAGTGCTTCGAACAATTCTCCTGATTTTGTAAGATCTGTGCAAGTACATACTACATCGTAATCTGCATAAACTGGGAAATCTATTTCTCAAAGAAAGTTTGAAGAGGAAAAAAAGAATTGTCCACCCGAAAAGTGGGATTGTGAATGCCTGTGTACAGCTTTTTGTTGTTCCAGTTGTGGGGATTCGGTTGAGTGGTTCTTCTGCAGGAGGCGGCTGGAAAGGGCAGCCGGAGGAGACCCCTGGCCACTTTCTACGTGCAGCTCTCTTTGGACAGTGCTGCCACCACCACCACCACAGGTGGGCAAGCTCTGAAACTCAATGGTTTTTGAGAAATGAAGAAGCCCTCTCTGAAGGGAAGCATTGCTTGTGCAGTGTGCCAGAGTGTTGTAGCAGCAGCATAGGCTAACTCTGTATTTGCCTGCAGGGGCATTTGCTCTGGCAGGTACTCGGTGCGTAATGAGACCGCAAGCGCGAGCTAATGGTGGTGGTCTTAACCCCGCCCCAAATGTAGCCATGCCTGGCTGAGTTGTGTTCAAAGGAAAAGGGATTCTGGGAGTTGAGCCGATGCTTTGTGTTTGACCCTTTTAGGGCATCATGACCAACGCAGCGCACCCTTTTGGCCCTGGCTTCACGTAGACGGCACCCTTGGTTTGGCCTGCCTGGGGGAAATCGGCCATCGTCTTTTCTTGTCCATCCCGCACTTGAATTTTAGGGGCGAAGCTCCTTAAGGCGGCACCCGTTCGTCCCTCGTAGTCGTCGTCATCGTAGTAGTGCGTAACAAGTGTTACGCTTTGACCTCCAAGGTGGTGCCGGTGGGAGATTTCTCCTGTGCGTTGTTGAACAATAAAAAATTAGCAGCGTGCGCGTTAACTAAAAGCCGAATTCTTCTGTCTCTCATTCCCCACTAGCAGCCATTGGCATGTTCCAGTAGGAAACGTTAGTAGAAGTAGAAGTGTAAGTGTTAGCTAAAAGCCGACTTCTTCTGTCTCTCATTCCCATTAGCAGCCATTGTTTACCTCCAAGGTAGTGCCTGGTGAGATTTCTCCTGTGCGTGATTAAACAATAAAAATTTTGTTCAAAACGCCGTTGATTGATGAAATAAACCAACGAAAGACGCCAGATGTTTTGTAAAAGCAGAACGAAAGAACGCCAGATGTTTTTCCCAAAGTGTAGTAGTAGTAGTTGTATGTAGCCACCTCGCCCGATCGTCAGCGGGCGAGGTGGACCGGCAACGGCGCGAGGACCCTGCCGTACGAGAGTTAAATCACACTAAAAGACATACTTTGCGGGCGATACACTCTAGTGAGCTTTCAACTTTTCGTCTTAGTGTACATGATAAAGAAATTATTTCTACGAAAAACGCAAGGCACACCTTGAGCAATATGTTTGGTTTTGGGACGCTAAATGGAACCATGAGGCGATGCGAAGCCGGAGCACTTGCACGATCGCGTTCCGTTGGCTTTCGTTGGGCATGCTACCGACCTCGCGTCGTGGAACGCGCGTCCTGTCTTCCCTCTAGCCTTGCCTTTAATTCGCACAGGGCGAGCGGGGAATGCGGTCGCTCTTGGCGCTCTTTCGCTCGGGAGCGGACTTCTTCCTTGCATTTCACCGATCACAAGTGATAATGAAGGGACCACGTAAACCAACAGTACAATAAAAGTTTGATGTTTAATATATACACGATGATTCACACTCTTTATATTATGTACTGGGCGCATTTCACGGAAGAGTTTCACGGTTTACAGATGATTCCCTCCGTAGCTTCGCCCCACTCATCATCATTCACCCCGTGGATATGCTGCGATTTTTTTTGTTCCTTCTTTTCCCTGTCTGCTCTTCTTTTCTTATTTCTGAATTTGATGGTGAATAGGGTTAACCTGGTGTAGATGGGCAGCCTTGGTTAACCATATTTGGTTTTAGTGGCAGTATGCAGCTGGCATTGATGGGACATGTCAGCGTACGTTTCCTGCCAGATATATTTGTCGAACCTCTCTCAATAGCTGGTTTAGTTTCTCAGTTAAGGTAATGAGTGCCAGTTTGGTAAAATATTCTTGGCAAAATTCAAATTGTTGAGGTGAACAACGGTCGAATTTCTTCGGGTGGAGCAGTAATCGCGTGTAGGATAGCCTTTCCAGTCACATTGCCAAAGAAAGCAAGCATATAAACTGGCCTTCAACACTATGCATGTGGAAGTTCAGCGCACATCAAACCATCTCAGCTCAGTGAGCTGTTGCACCTCGTGGATATTACCTGCCACACAGACCCAATTGCATCTTTATTCAATACAGACTATGCTTGTGCAAATATCTAGTCGAAGCAAATAGCAAATAGTGTCAAACAGTTTCGAAGCAACTAGTTTGAATAGTGAAATTTCTATGAAACCTTGGTGTCCTCCTTGTTATTGGCACCGTGTGGTGTTGTGCAGTTGTGGAAGAGGGCCAGATTATTTTCTGAGCTTTTGAGTTTTGTCTTGCCTTTTTATCTGCTCTTCACTTTCCTCCTCCAAAGATGCTTACAAATATATGCAGCACTCTCTTAGAAACCTGTGAAGTTATTTTAAGCCTGGAATGCTTTAGCTCCTGTTGTAGGCTACCTTCGAGTGACCTTGAGCCAAAAGTAAGTGCCATTATCCGGGTACTCAAAATGAGACCATCTGGAAGGTCGAATGAAAAGAAAATGAGCAACCAGTGATGAGTTTCACAGCGCATGTTTTGCCACCACTTTGCGAGATGGCGCCCTGCAACACACGGCGCTAGAGTCACTGTGCATGGGTCGTCTGTGTGACGCACCAGTGTCCCGCCTGTGGACACTCAAGCCCGCACCGCATTGTGGATGCATACGCTAGGCAAAGCCCAGGATTTATCCCACACAGTGACAGGAAATACATATGGATCACTGCACAGTATGTTGAGGTGTGCCCTTATTACATGCACAAGACGTTTGCTAGTATAATCTCGAACCAATCCGCTTTGCCGATAGACATTTCATGCTTACATCTACCGTCGATTACAGGAGAGCCAGTCATTTTTTTTTTATTGCTGATATATAGGAACCTCGTTTTAATGAAATGCGTAACACAACAAAGTTTTCCACTCCAAGTGTGACTTCATCAGGCTGTATTACTCGTTTTGAGTAAGCATGCGTTGGCATAGATGGCTTGTGAATAGGCTGTTTCTATTTATACAAAGGTGTTTATTATTTTACCACTATTCAGATGATCAAGCGCTTCAATTGTATCTATAAATTGTGGTAATTCCTTCATTATCGCTTTCAGTGTTATTGTGCACCAAATCGCTGTGTCACTTGTAGTGTGATGTGCAGTACATGCAAACCAGGTTCTTGTCGCCAAACAGATTTCATGAAACTTAACTCTTCTTTCTCTTTTAAATACCAACATTTGATATTCAGTGGTGACTTTCCCTGAATACGTTTGTTCGATCCAAGCCAAATTTTCACTTTTAGAACTTTCCTATATATTTATTGTTCACCTGTACGGAACATTAACGGGAATAAAAACAAACCTGAGACAGAGGAAGCTCGGGCATAGACTCGGGCATACTTGTGGCTGTGCTTATGAGTGTGCCTTGTGGTAGCTGTGTAGCATTAAACTTCAGCACTTATTATGTAAAAGCATTGATCGCTATTCCCACGTACCGTCAAGCCAATTTCTTTCTCTTATCTCTTTTCTGGACCAAACCAGTTCAGCACTACAAATTGGATCTCCAAACTGAAGATGAGCGGGAACAGATGTTGAACAAATTGAGCACGAACCTGAGCCAAAGTGTTTTTTTTTTCTGTTCCTTGAATGTGTTGGTCGCATGCAGGGTCACGGCCACAGCATCGCCGCCGCTTGCGCCGCTCATCAAATGTGCCCAGGCGACCCCAGTCACCGCCACCACTGCCACCAACAGCAGCTACTGCAGGTGTGTTGAAACTGTTTACTTTTGCACATTGGAACCCACTTACCTTGTGCACATTGGAACCCGCTTACCTTGTGCACATTGGAACCTACTTACCTTTCACATGTACAGGGGGCATGGAAAGAAATGCAAACAGCGTGGTGTGCTGTTTTCATCGTGCACTGACCTTGGTGGCAATAAGGAGATGCTGGAAGCATTCTTCACTTTACATTGTTAACACAGTGCATTCTTGATTGTATCTTGGATGACTCTGGTAGCTGTTGATTGCCATCCAGGCTACAACCGCTTGAAAAGAAATGCGAAACAGCTGAGAATGTAGACGCCATACTGTTCGTGTTTCTTTCTTCCATCCCCACTGTACGTGCTCTGCAGGTGCCTTGCAGCAACTAGTACAGCTATGGCACGCTTGCTCCTGGTGTGGAGGAATTTGCCTTTCTCTGGTTAAATATTACTCCTGTATAAGGAGCCAAGCATGAGACAAATGACATAGCCACACTCTGTGAAAGGTGGATTATGCTACTTGGTTTGGATTCATTGTTAACACAGTGCATAAAACAACAACAGACACAACAGGACCACACACTGTGATTGATGAATTCAGCCAGTTGGTATTGATGCATTTATTACTACAGTGCAAGAACGAATATAAATAGTAGACACACAAAAATATAGCAGTAGTATTCACTCGTTATTACTACAGTCCAAAAAACAATGAGTAGACACAACAGGATTGCATGCTGTGCATGGCGGATTGGGCTTGGCGGTGTTGATTGATTGTTACTACATTGCCAGATGATGAAGATCTCAACGGGACCACACAGTGCCAATGGTGAATTAAGTTCTGGCTATTGATTCATATATTACTACAGCCCATAAAGCAAGAACAGTGGGCACAGCAGGACCACACGCTCTAAATGGTGAATTAGGCAAGTTGGTTCATTGTTATTGCAGTGAAACAAATCAAGTGCAGACCTAACAGGACCATATGCCATGAATGGGTTACTTGGTCATATTACAGTGGGGAAAAAAAATGAAGACAAAAAGTACACATGCAGTAAACACCCTGTTAATGGTGAACTGGGCTTGTGATTACAGATTCATTGCAGTTATACCTCGATATTACGAAACTCTTGATGCAGTGAAGCATTTCAGTCTTTATAACTTAATGTCTATACAACACCACGTATTTTTAACCTCAATAAGACGAAGAGTGCTTATCCCCTGCTTCAATGTAATGAGGCTTCACTGCAACCGCGGAGGAAGACCGAAGCAATAAACTGATGCTTCTGCTGGCGCCCGTGGTAACGTGGTTGACTTGCATATGGCTTTGCGAACACATGGTCCCAACTGCATGCACTCGACAAAGAACAGCATGCTCAATGCTCTCCTCGCCTTCGGAGAGGGAGAGGGAACACCAGCACCCGATACACTGTTCTTGTTACAGCCGCATCTCAAGTAACAAGCATGCGTAGCCATGGAGGCGACAGCAGTAATCGTCATGAGCTCTAAGTGCAAGCGATTGGGATCATTCTGGAAACAGATGTTGCTGACAAGCGAGATTCTTGCGAGTAGAATGAACTTGGAGCTTGGCTACAGATGCATTTACTGCAAATGGAATTTTTTTAGAGCGCAGCTCTTAGGTACCCATCATCCCTGGCCGTAATAGAGCAGATAAGCGCAGCGGTGAAGGACTTCCTGGCTTGTGTGCCTCGAGCCACGCGATGCTCTTCTTTTTTCTTGCCAAGGCCAGAAGGGTTACTCTAGGACCTTCGTCACCAAAATGGAAAAACAAAGAATAAACAATCAAAATATTAAAAAAAGGAATAAAACAAACAAACGTAAAGAGTTGTATGTAAATACAGTTTGCAGTGCCGAAGCAAGGAAATGAAGAAAAGGAAAGAAATATATGGTGGAACCCCTCTATAAGAGACAATGGAGTGCCTACGAATGGAATAGGGCTTGATGGTACCCTGCTCTGAAGAGACACCTCGTGTAGGGGACACCCTGGTGCGTGTCTCTTATTAAGGGGTTCAACTGTAGTGGAAAAAATTGGAAAAAGAACAAAAAATAAATATTAAGAAATACAATTTAGAAATAAGGAGTAGTCCGTGGCTGTATGTACACGTCTCCCTCATATTCTTTGCCTCAAGATATTGCCAAATGAAAACTGGCACAGACCTGCGCTCATCTTTTGCGTGTGGGAGTATCGTAATTTTCAGTAATTGTTCTTTCTTTTTTTGGTAAAAGCTCAGCTGCTACAAGCTTTAAACAGCCGAACAATATCTTTCGGAGCTGCTTGCACTTACCAGCTGCACTGCTATCTGCTCTATAAAATAAGTGGGGCATTTTGTGATCAATCCAACTTACACAGGACTTTTGCTTAAGTAATGCATAGCAACGACCGAAATTCGTGACGCCTTAAGAAGTCTTGGTCGATTCTTAATTTGGTGTACAACATCATGAAACAGAAAACATGGACACCATAGACAGAGCTGCTGTAATTCAGGTTGTCAGCTTGCTTTAATGCAATTTTGATTGCAGCTCGTTTGTTTTTGTGGCACGCAGCAGTTTTAGATATTGCACATCCATGAGGAAAAGAAGCAATATAGTTTGGTGAATGTGATAGCACTGGTGTCGCGCCAGTCTGGGCAACACCCGAGATTCTGATGACATGCTGCATTGACAGAATAGGCGCAATAAATATGCTTAACACTTATTGCAATGATGCATTTGACCTGCGTTGTCCTTTCTTCTTTTCCTTTTTTTCTTTTTCTTCTGTGCGTTTGATGCATGGCACTGTAAAGAGGACTTTGCCAGCGTGGCATCAAATCATGATTGCCAGATTACAGGTGTAGCAAAATTTCTTTTCTTTTTTTTTACGTCATTGAAATTAGCTGTTCTCGTACTGCCGTATTATATGAACATTCCTGCAGTACTTTCCCCGTAAAAAATGAATCCTTTGGCGACTTTACCTTGCACAAAAAGTCAAATTTCAAATTAACAAGTTTTGATGTAACGAAGTGAATTGCCGATTTCACTGACTTTGTTATATCGACATTAGGGTACAACTTTTTAAAAGGCAGTGGCATTTCTACCTCCAAGATGGATGCACACAAGCCTGCACCAATGGGCACACACTGACGTCGTGAGCTGTACGGCCGGTGACACAGAGAACAGCACCTAGTGCTTGAGCGGGACTATTTCTTTAGTGATGGAGGGGATCAGCTGCCGCGCTTTGGTCATCGGGACGGGGCCTCCCTGCATTTCTGAATCTTTCGTTACCGCGAGAAAATGGTCAGTTTTCATAGGTCTCGGGAAGAAATTTTTTGCCGGTATAAAATGTACTCCTGCATGCATTGCAGCATGCCTACCAGGATGTGCATAATGAAATGCTCTTTCCACAAAATATAAGTTGTAGAGCAAGAAAAATATTATGCAACGTATAAAAATTTGAAGTGTGGAACTTACCCGCCACGGTGGTCTAGTGGTGCTCGACTGCTGATCCAAAGGTCGTGGAATCGAATGCCGGCTGCGGCGGCTGCATTTTCGATGGAGGCGGAAATGTTTGAGGCCCGTGTACTTAGATTTAGGTGCACGTTAAAGAACATCAGATGGTCGAAATTTCCGGAGCCCTCCACTGCGTCATCCCTCATAATCATATCGTGGTTTTGGGACGTTAAGCCCCAACAATTATGCTATAAAGTGTGAAATTTTTTGTTGCCAGTTGATAAACAACAATTAAATACACGATATATACAAAAACATTAAAAAAAAAGAAAATTCAGAATATACATTTTGGAGATAAATGACCCAGGAATAGTTTAAAAATAATTAATGCTCTATGCAGTGCTGGTATTAATGTACATTAAAAAATCTGAATCGAGGTACTGCTTCATTGCTCGTGCCGTGTGGTGAAGCATTTCCTGGTTTAAGTAAGACACAGGTGCACTGTTTGCACATAATTTTTTTTTATGAGAAAAGCCTGCTGCCATTCCAATATAGTTTGATGCCCGGGATGTGAACACTGCCCATATAAGTCCAAAGTCCAGTGAACTTCACCAGTTCCTCTGGTGTCAACTCTTTCCATGAGCCACCTCTCTCTGCATTGGTTGGCATTCCAAAATATGCATCCAAGCATATTTATTTCTGTTCTTGCAGATGGTAATGGTCACGTCCGCAGCGAAAAAAAAAGGAATGAAATCACGTGCGGTCGTAAAATGTTTCGCATCGCTCCGTAGTGTGGGACCAAGATGCACTCCGGGCAGCCTTCTTGGCAGGAAAAGAAGCTTCTCAGCCAGCGGCAGCACGTCGCGCCCAAGCAACGTGTGGGCCTTGCACGCAACCAGAGTATCTCTAAGATCGCGCACAAAAGTCAGCAGCTACAAACGCGCGATGGAGACCACTTGAGGTCGTAAACGAAACCAACCCTTGAACAGCTGCAAATGTCCTAGGCTGACGCAAAGCATCGTCGCCATCAGAGCTTGAAGCTCAGGTGTCATCTTTGGACTCAAAGCTTGTCACTCAATTCAGGTGTGCCTGCAAGATAGTTCCAAGCAGAGCGTATTTCTCACGGCGCAAGCCTGTGCCTATGGGCGCATGACACCGCCGCCATGGGAGCGACTCCGGATGCAGCCGGCCCTCTGTCAGATTTAACGAGAGGAGGGAAACCAAAATTGCTGGAAACTGGCAGCAAAGGCCACCTCCACTCATTATACATGCGGCAGATCTCAGGGAATAAGTTTTGGCAGAATAAATCTTCCCTGACTCCAAACCATTCTCTAATGAATAGTCGGCATGAATTTCGGGCAATTATTATCGCTCAGCACTGTTGGATTGCGAAGCTGACACCATAATTTGATATTTGGCTTGCAAGGGTTTGTTTAATTACGGACCTTTCATGTTACTGAAGCATAACAATGAGCGGCACATATTTCTCTCAAGTGCGTCAGCCACGCCCACTTTCCCAACAACACACGCACATTGGTTCCCGCATAGGTCTGTCAAAAATCATTAAGTTGTCAAAGCGGGAAAATTCAAACTGATTTTGAAAGTGCAGTGGCTGGACTAACCACTAGCAGAAGCTAGGTGCATGAGAAACAAATCCAACACGCCAAAATCAGCTATTCAAAGCATCAATCACCGGTTAGCGATTTGAATATGCCTGGGGACAAAGGAGTTAAGTTGTACACAACCATATAGATTTAATGCTTTACTGCAAAAATGAAAAAGAAGGGAACAGGAGCACATGCTGTGACCATTGGACTAGTTTGCACTGATTTTTTATTACTATAGCGCAAAAAACAAAGGCAAATGTTTTTGTTTCTTGCACCATAATAATAATCAGTGCCAACTAGTCCAATTGACTGCTCTCTGTTGTTGCTTTAAGTTTCTTGGTGTGCTATAGATCTTCAGGAACACATCTCTATTACTTGCCTCAAAACGTTTATGAAATTTTGTGTTCTTGAAAATGCCTCGTTACAAGAATGTGTACTTGTGCTATGAAGTGGCTGCATTATAGTGCACCCACAAGGCCAGAACGCAGCAGCAGCAGTGCGACGTGGGACGGCGCAGCATCTTTCTCTTGCACTATGGCAGGCACTGTGACACCTTAAGTTAGTAGAGAGCAATAACCACACAAGTCAGGCACAGGTTGTTAACCAAATTTTATTAACATAGAAATGTATACCTGTAGCCGCTCCTGTTGCATGCACACAAAGAGAGAGATGACCCCGAACAATAAAAAAGTTGCACGTACAACCCACTAGCATCTTTGCACTCGTACTTGACGCTGACACTTCACAGCTTCCTCATGAAAGCACCTGCTACAACCATGGAGAAGGCCTTGTCCCTTGTCACATTTTGAGCACTTTATTTTAGCTACACCAAAAAATTACACCATTTCCCGCTAAACGGGACCATGAGGCGATGCGAAGCCGGAGCACTTGCACGATCACGTTCCGTTGGCGTTCGTTGGGCATGCTACCGACCTCGCGTCGTGGAACGCGAAGATGAACGCTACACGCGTCTTCTCTTCCCTCTAGCCTGGCCGTTAATTCTCACAGGGCGAGCGGCGAACGCGGTTGGCAGGCGTGCGAGAGGGGGGGAGGGGACGTGCATGCGCTGGCGCTCATCGCGGCGTTGCGCAGGAGAGAATTTTGGCATGTCTAGCCTGCGTTTCAGAGGGAGAATGGGGAGGGGTAAGAAAGAGGGGGAGAGGGGAAGTGGAGAGGAGGTGTGTGGAGAGGGTATGCACATGCGCAATAAGGGTGGTCCCGCCACACACCACCACCGGTTTGAACTCTGCTATAAGATGCTTCACATCTAAAAGGCCCTATTCAATCTTGGAACCTAACCTCGCTTTCTGTGGTCAACACACGACAAAGCAGTACTGATGAGGTCTAGTGTCCCTTGCAGTATGGCACGGCTTCTCAAACTGAGTCCTGCTGAACCTAGTAATTTTGTGAACACCGTCTCTGGGTACTGCAAATCATTAGAATAAATCCAACCCATTCCGTTTTTTTTTCCATTGCATTTCCACAGCTTGTCTATTTAAAGAAGAAATTTCGCATTGCATGTAGGATTTAATCTGCACTGAGGTATCCCATCATCCGAAAGAGGGAGAGAGCATCCGGCTACAATGCACAAGACACATTTGTGCAGACACTCAAGAAAGGAGACGATGAACGGTCGGAGGGGCATGCACATTGATGCGAGAGAAGCTTGAGCCACGATAGACAGTGAGAGGCCGGGATTATTTACATGGGGCAACGCTCTAGTGATGGGAGTCAAGGACGTCCAGGCTCAAATGCTGGGACACTAGTGGACCGAGCTGTGGCTGACAACCTTGCCAACGTTAGAGCAAGGCCCCTCAGCAGCACTGCAGCCACTCATGGCGAGTGTGAGCACAACTGACGCATTGCTGCTCCTAGAATCGGCTGGCACTGCCACGCCATTGCTGGAGCACTGCATTGGGCCAAGCCGCAAGTTCGGCCAATGAGCCCCACATCAAGAGTACGATAATCTGAGCACAGGTGGTGAGTGGCTCATTGGGCAAGTGCCACGAGGTTTTTACTTTCATTGTGAACAGAGCAAGACTGAGGCCGAGGCTGGACACTGCTGGCTAGTCAGACTGACTTGATGTCTCCACATTGGTCTCAGCGCTTAGAAGGCCACGGTTTCGAGACTGTCAATATGGTTTAACAAAGGATAGGCTAAATAGGACAGCATAGTTATTGGAGCCAGTGGTTTTTTATTAGTGCTAGTTTCTGTCAAGTTTTTTGTACTTTGTTTTCTCTATATGTGTGTTTCGAGTGCAGTGGTTTGTTTGGTTTAAATTGCTTTTTGCTTTGGTGCCAGTCTTGCCTCGTTCCACCTCATGAACACACCCCGAAAATCATGACGTGTTGCAGGCATATGGTGCCTACACTGAATTCAGTTAATTTGCATTTGCTTGAAAATTCTGCAGTCTCAGAGCTACTTCTAGGGGTGGCTGCCTGGTTTGTCCTTGTACTTGATGGGTGACAATATTGGCCATTTAAACAACTTAATATAATAGACATGCACTGAACATATTCGTACACTGTTTTTGGTTCCTACGTGTCAGTGTTGGCATGGTAAAGTTTAACTACAGACTAGTTTGTTTATCTACTGTATCAGGGCTGAAATGAAATTCATGAAAAGCATTTCAATTCATTAGCACAGCACTGCTGCATTTAGGCTTACCATTGTGATTAGTGTATTGAAAACTATTTCTCACTACAAGGTACTGGTGACGTGTGTTTGCAAAAAATAAAGTGAACTTGTTTGCATCCGACTTGTCGTTTGAAAACTTTTATGATGAAAGCAAGGGCATAACCAAGGGAAGGCATACTGGGCATGTCTCCTTTAGCATGAAGTACAGACTCACTCAATTCTAGCTTCCATTGTTGTTCCATCAAAGTTATGCATATCCCGTGGGTGAAAATTCCCAATAGTTTGAACGTGCTAGCATTTCGAACAGTTAATGCAAACATACCGCACTCCAACAATGCTCTCAGCAGCGCCTCCAAACGGCATTGCCGTGACTCAGCCGTGGAGAAGCTTAAAAGAGACCCCGTCAACATTGCTTGTATGGAAGCAAAAAACATGGTGGAAATCTCATGCCATCTCAAATGGCGAAGTCGCTGTTTCTGCATCAGTTCAGAACACATGTGTATGCACCTTCATCTGAGCCGCACGGCAGTGCACTCTTCTTTCGAACTGGAAGTTCAGGGGAGGGAAGAAAGGCGCTGTTTTCTGCTTCCACTCTGGCGGCACGAGCAAGGAATGCAGTCGTGAAGAGCAGAAATGCATTCTTCCAAGGGGAAAGGCTGCTTTGTGGCCAGCTGCTGATCCTTTTTTCTCCATTGTGAATAACCAACCAGTGACGTGATGACCTTGAATGCTACAGTGCAGAGGGCAGCAATGGCAGAGACCTAGTGGTGTCATTATTCTTAGTGCTGTGAGATGCTGTGTGTTTGCTTGGCTTTGGAGGGTGTGCATTACATTGTTACGTATGCAAGCGTCATGGAGAGCCACAGAATATACACCCACCAAAGGACTTCAAAAGAAAGATAAAAATTCTGCATGAAATTGCAGTCTCTTCCGAGGCAGAAATCGGCAAAACACAGAGAGCACTCTGTGAACGTGCATCCAAAACAAGAAGTCCATCGCTGCTGGGTATGAAAAGCAGCAAGTCGAGCCATGCAGGAAGAGGCTGCAGACATCAGCACATCCCCATCTTGAAGATGCTCTCATGATGTGAATTAAACAGGTCCATGCTTTAGTGCTGACGTACTGAAGCAAGTGCGCTTGAAACTAAAGATCTGCGTTTGCTGCCAGGAGGATCAGCCGTGGCTACTATCCTGCAAAAGCCTACAGGCTTGTAAGGCTTCAGTCCGCGTACTAGTAGTAGCAAAGGCAATATCTCGGGTCGTAAAGCCACATATCTTTTAAATTTGCCGTACATCACCTATACTGATGGTGAAGTTGATGTCACTCATGTGGGATATCTGCATCTATATTTATTTTCCTGACAACAAGCTGAAGAGTCAAATGGCAACGATGTACACTAATGCAGATGCAGGCGCGTGTTTTTGTGCGGAGCGCACACAGTCATCAGGTGGTTGGAGCCAATCAGACGCAATCGCTGCTCAGGCATCTTGCCAACTGCTCCATGTCCTCATGGCCACAATGCGCTGCGGCATTTTTCTTTTCCTTTTTCTGCCTCCACTCCTCCTTCGTTCACATTCTCTCCTCCTCCTTCGTCACACACTACTTGGCTGGCACACCTCCGCTTCTGGCATTATAACTAGGGGTGTGCAAATATTCGAAATTTGGAATATTTTTCTAATAGTATTTGCTATTCGATTCGATTTGAACTGGAATTTTACTATTCGAACTTCCCAAAAACAAAAAAATTCGGGAGATCCCACGTACCGTGGGAGTCGATGTTATGCGAAGCATGCGGCGGGTAGATGACTGTGGCGTAACGTTTTTTACTGAGCGACACGTTACAAAATGACGCTAAAGATTTGTATATATTTTATACGCACACACATATATGTTGAATAGCTGCATATGTGTTATATAAGCAGTTTACGGTTGGGTAACGCTGCCAATGACAACGTGGGTATTACCAACACCACAAGCGGTAAGCTGATATGTAGTGTATTACGTGTCCCGAGAGCGCACGCGCGTTTCACGAACCCGTGTGCATGTGTGCAAGAAGTTCTTGACAATTCTTGAACAAGGGCATCATCACCGTGATCAGTGAACACCAGCAGCTGGTCATGACTTGCTATAGGATCCGGTCGTGATCGTGGTGAAGAGGAGTCCATGTGTATTGAAGTATGTGGTATAGTAGAGCTGTTGGAATTCGCGGATGCCTCCGTCATTTCGTCGACAAATTGTCTGTCGACAGAGCCGGCGACATATCGGAACCTGAAGCCACCTTTCGCGTTGGTGAGGCATAGGCCGTCGAGGCTGGTAGGCCTGGATAGTGCTACGTAGACCAACATCAGTGGATGGTGCTTGTCCTATTCGTAGACTACCTGGGCGTATGTGGCCTACGTAGCCTAGTCTACAAATGGCTGTCAATCAATCTGACATTATCCTCGGTCAGCATGAGGCCATCGCCCAGCCTCTTAAGAAATGAAGAGGACACTTCATCGTTCTGGTGGACGAAGTGCACTTTACGATGCGGTGATGTGGATGTCATATGTAACTTGCGTTAATGTATTCCTCCGGGGTCGAGCAATGCTTCAATATAGCTTGCTGAATCATAGGAATACAAACGTAATGTTTATTAGACTGTTATAAAATCGGAGCCAACACTGGAACTACAGACGTCAATCTGATATGACGCCCGTATCGTAGGAGTATCATGTAGTGTTTATTGCTTTCTTGTAAAATTAGATAGCCAGCCCCACAACCACAATTGACGTTGCACCGCTATTACGCCTGCGGAGGCTATTTTTCCAAACCAGTTTATGGACCTGGCGTGGCTCAGTGGTAGAATACCCGATTGCCACGCAGAATACTTGGGTTCGATTCCTGCTGGGATCCCAATTTTCATTATTAAATGCGAAGCATTTCTTAGCGAACCTCTGGCACTTTGAGCGTTTCTATCTACGTATCTATCTATCTATCTATCTATCTATCTATCTATCTAGCCGCCTACGTTTGGTTGCTCTCACGGTCGCGTCCTTAACCTGGTGTAGACCAAAATTGGCATGGGAGGGTAAGAGCATTTCACGAATATGGCTGTCGGGTCATGACATGAATAACGTGAAAATCCTGTCGCGTATGTCGTCAAACCCTTCCCTCCCGACATGTGTGGCACATACCCGTTTACCACGAGTCGCGGTGTACGGGTATGCGCCACAGGTGATTGAAAGTTTATATTTACCCAGCAACGGCGAGAACAGACATTGGTAACCAAAATGCAACAGCGTTAAGAAAATCCGACAGCGGCAGCGTTGACCCGACGAATGTAAAGAATGAAAATTAGGATCCCAGCAGGAATCGAACCCAAGCATTCTGCGTGGCAATCAGGCATTCTAGCACAGAGCCACGCCAAGTCTATCAACTGGTTTGGAAAAACAGCCTACGCAGGCGTAATGTCGGTGCAAAGTCAATTGTGGTTGTGGTGCTGGTTATCTAATTTTGCAAGAAAGGAATTAACACTGCATGATACTCCCACGATGTGTACTCCTGCGATACAGGCCAGGGGCGTAGCCAGAAATTTTTTTCGGGGGGGGTTCAACCATACTTTATGTATGTTCGTGCGTGCGTTTGTATGTGTGCATGTATATATACGCAAGCAAAACTGAAAAATTTCGGGGGGGGGTTTGAACCCCCCCAACCCCCCCCCCTTGGCTACGCCCCTGATACAGGCGTCATATCAGATTAACGTCTGCGGTTCCAGTGTTTGCTCCGCTTTTATAGCAGTCTAATAAACATTGCATTCGTACTCCTATGATTCAGCAAGCGATATTGAAGCATTGCTCGGTGCAGGAGGAATAAAGCAACGATAGTTACGTATGATATTGCCATCATCGCACCGTAAATTGCACTTAGTCCGCCAGAATGACGGAGTGTCATCTTCATTTCTTACTGGGCGATGGCCTCATGCTGACCGAGGTTGATGCCAGATTGACTGACAGCCGCTTTCTAGACTAGGCTACGTAGGCCGCATACGCAGAGATAGTCTACGAATACGACAAGCGCCATCCACTGATGATGGTCTACGTAGCACTATCCAGGCCTACCAGCCTCGACGGCCTATACCTCACCAACGCGAACGGTGACTTCAGGTTCCGACATGTTGCCGGCTCTATCGACAGACAGTTTGTCGACGAAATGAAAGAGGCATCCACGATTTCCAACAGCTGTACTATACCTCATACTTCACTAAACATGGACCCCTTGTCACCGCGATCACGACCGAATCCAATAACAAATCATGACCAGCTGCTGGTGCTCACTGACCACGGTGATGATGACCTTGTTGAAGAACTGTCAAGAACCTCTTCCAGACATGCACACGGGTTCGTGAAACGTGCGTGCGTTCTCCATCATAACGGACAAGTGTAAGCACTACGTATCAGCTTACCGCTTCTGGTGTTGGTAATACTACAGTGTACTGTAGTAATACCCACGTTGCCGTTGGCAGCGTTACCCAACTGTAAACAGCTGGTTATATAACACATATGCGGCTCTTCAACATATATGTGTGCGTATAATATTTATACAATTCTTCAGCGTCATTTTGTAACGCTTCGCTCAGTAAAAAAAAATTTACGCCATAGTCATCTTCCCGCCGCATGCTTCGCATAACATCGACTACCACGGTACGTGGGATCTGCCAATTTTTTTCCATTTGTTGAGTCAACGCTGCCGATGTTGGTTTTACTTAACTCTCTAGCATTTAAGTTACCAATGTCTGTTCTCGCCGTTCCTGGGTAGACATAAGCTGTCAATCACCTGTGGCGCATACCCGTACACCGCGGCCCGTAGTAAACGGGTATGTGCCACACGTGTCTAGTGGAAAGGGTTTGACGACGTACGCGACAGGATTTTAACGTTATTTATGTCATGACCCGGCAGTCATATTCGTCAAATCCTCTTACCCTCCCATGCAAATTTTGGTCTACACCAAGTTAAGGAGGCGATCATGAGAGCACCCAGACGTAGGCGGCTAGATAGATAGCTAGATAGATAGATAGATAGATAGATAGATACGTAGATAGAAACGCTCAAAGTGCCAGAGGTTCGCTAAGAAATGCTTCGCATTTAATACAGTCAACGTCCTATTGAAAGTGACCCCTTCAGATTTTTAATATGCCTCACTTCATTACACTCTCGTATTGCGGCAAAGCTGCATTTCAAGCTTCGTTATGGTTGAACATTGCCAAGACACAATGTCCGATTGAAAGTGACCCCTTCAAATTTTCAATATGCTTCGCCTCATTGCACCCCGGTATTGCGGCAAAGCTGCTTTTCAAGCTCTGCTGTGGTCGCAAACGTACTAACGCAAGAAAACGCTGGTTCCAACATGGAGATGAAAGATGTGGCAGAGGTGGGTGCTCAATTAATGCTGAATGACATAATGCAGCGCTAAAAACACACACACCACAAGGTAAGGAACACAAACCGACGGGACAGGCACAATTAATGCTGTTTTGGATCTGAAATTTGGGCAGGAAGTCCGAAAAATCGGAAGCCGAAGCTTTTTAGCATCCAAAATTTCAGATGTTCTTATACATCGACGTCTACGAGGCAGATTTGGAACTCCGGACTTGAAGGGAGCACACCCTTGTCCGCCACATCAGTCGGGCTTCCACAGAAGTTGAAAGAGGAGGAGAGGCTGAGGAAATGGCATCTTTGCCCATTACGGGTAAAGTGTTGTCGGCAACACTTTGGTTGCACCAAATCACGTACATAAATGGTATTCGGCCTCTACATTTCCTCATTTATGATAAGAGAACTTTGAAACACCACCCCGCCAGTGCTCCATCAACCTAGCGAAAAGAAACACTTTCATGTTGCTATCTCATAAGAATATGCTTGGGAATCCTCTCTAACATTTTTTTCTGCAAGTTCGCTTCGAAGTATTAGAAAAATATTCGAGAAATATTCTATTCAATTCGCACTCACACTTCAATATTCGAATTCGCTTCACACCCAAAATTTTGCTATTCGCACAGCTTTAATTATAACTGCTTTTTCTTATTTGGGGCTGCACAATAAGCGGTACATTTGCATACATGGAGTTCCATAGGAGGGAGTCTGAAAGGCCATAGCAGGTTACATTATGAGTGGTCTGGGCTGTATATGGATCCTGGCCTGGAGCCACATCCCAAGAACGCTTGCAGCATTTGTCGCACAATATGTTGCCTAGCTGGGCAACATAGTGTGCGACCACCAACTAGCCCAACAGTCAACTCCCTTATAGCTGGGCATTTTTAGCACCATTGAATAGGAGACTGCTGGGTTCCCAAAAGAGTATGTTGTGCACCAAAATGTGCAGAGTACTTACTGTTTTTGTTGATGCCTGTAACAAGCAGCACATGTGGTGCTTTCACCGTCGATGTGACAGCCAGCGTGATGCCTTGCAGGCTCCTCCTCTTCCCTACCACCAGAGACCCCCTGTGCTGAGCCCAGGTGCGTGTATTGCAGAGCTGTGTGGAGAACAATCACGGTATTCCCTGCACAAATAGTGTGTCGCTGCTTTTTATGCTATCCACACTTTAGTTGCACTGCGTGTTTAGGTTACTTTGAACCTCTGTGCCAGTCAGCTAACTAGTTGTTGCCCAGCTTTTGGTCCTAGTGGGATCATGGCTGAGCGCCATGATCCCACGAGGCTGATGGTGCCATTGTACTTTTGCCAAGGTCCACAAACAGAGTAAGGAGTAAACAGAAAAAAGAATTTCATGGCAAGCATGGCTAGAATGCTCAAGTGTTACTGGCCGTAGTTGTGTACAGTGGCATTCAATTTGAGTTCAAACACGGTGGCCATGGTTGAAGGAGCCCAAAGCCCATAGACTAACGCCAGCTAACGTGAGATTGGTTTTGGAAATAACAGTAGTGAGAACTGTGTTTATGTCGCTAACTGTTTTCTGTGTCGGCACCACTGTGCATTGTTGGCGCCGCTTTGACCACGGGCAGCATGTTGCAACTCATATTGAGCGCAACTGTACCTAATATATTGTATAGATTCAAGAGCTCCTTTTGATACATTTATTACCTGTTGACTGGAGTGTATTGAACCTGTGAATAAGGTATAACTCTGTATGCTTTCTGTCTCTCGGGGACTGGAAGGCTGACTGAAGTATATAAAGATTTGCCAATATCACTATTTTAGGTAGAAGCAAGGAGGTGATTGAGCGAGAGATGCTAGAAGCATACCTCATCCGAAAGAAAAAAGATATATGTATTAGCGATACGTCGGTGGTACTGCGTTCAGCTGAATTTGATTTTTTTGATAGGTTTCTAAACTAGCACGTGCATTGAGAGTGGGCGATTGTTGGATGGGACGCATGGTGTGTTATTGCGCATGTGTGGCATGATGTATATATTGCGGTGGATTTGCAAGAATAAAATTAGTTGCGAGTTGACGCTCTTTCCTTTCGCCTACTTTCCTCGGTGGTGTGCGTCGTCGAATTTTCTTGGAAGTATATAAAGGTTGAGTTCATCAAGGTTGGGACCTTCCACATTAAAATGCAGCACTTTGGTAAGCTTTTTGCTGTGTCCACACAATGCCTGTTTAATCTAACATGAGGTGGTTGTCCCATTCTGCCAGTGTATTAACACGGTAGTATTAAAGAGCTCGTTTTGCAGAAATTCCAGTGCCGGCATTGGCATTGTTAATTGTGAGCAAGAAATTGGCATTGTCCATGAGAGAAAATTCGAAGCAAATGCAAATAAATAAAAGAATCTTTCGTCTGACTGAGAATCAAGCCCACACCTTCTGTGAGGTAAGCAGGTTTTCGAGCACAGAGCCACGCTGGTGCTTGGAACTGCTTCGTAAAAGAACGCTATAAGAATGTCATGTAGTGGGAGTCTCCTTAGCACATGTAATATTACATGGCAGAATCATAGGATTGCACCAGGTGTCAAAACATGTCAATTGCTTAACGAGAGGGTGGTTTAAGCTGCCCATAAAAGTGCTTACATATGTTGGTACAAAAGGAGTTTCCATACTAGTGCCAAAAATTTTTTGTACGTAGTAGGTTGAATCGAATTTAAACAATTAAATGTAAGGAAATATTCAAGTAAATTAGAGGTAATTTTTATTCATATGTGGTTAATTGCAATCTTTAAGTAACCTTGAGACTGCTTGAATCTCTTCGAATAAATTCTACAGACGATTCAAACAAGAAAAGCATCGGGAATATTATTTACAACACTATTACAACATATAACATCCCCTGTGTTTTCCTTGGCTCAATTTTCTGTTGGATTCATTTGGTTTTGCTTAAGAAAGAAATGAGCCCCTTGGAAAAATTGTCCTTCTTTCGTTCTTTCAATATCATTTGTGGTAAGTACATTCACAGTGGTGGGAATGCTGCCACAATTGCTGCAATGTGGTACGTTTCACTGAAGCTGCTGTGTTCATGCTACAAGTGAGAGACACTCTTGCAGTGCTGCTCCAAAACGTGGTCTTCAAGATGCACACAATGGCAAAAAATTTCTTGCACTACATTAGAGGCTACAAACAACAGAACTTGTGGCCAGTGCCAGGCAGTCTCCACCCTGTGTGAAGAGGGCTGTCATGTGTCCTGCATTTCTGAAAGCTCCCCAACGTAATAAAATTCGGTGTATGCTCATGCGTAAGTCAATGTGGAGATCTGTTGGTGCTGTTGTGCATATTTCCCTGCATTTATAGAGTCACTGTACATGGGTCCCAAATGCTTCCTTTGGGATTTGTGTGCGTTAACTCAGTGCACTCGTACCGTTGGCCTTTGTGTGAGCGGAGCAACAGTCTGTATCGCAGCAGCTTTCACCATGGCGACCACATTTTCTGTTTTGCAACATTGTGCGTGAGTTGTGTTAAAAGAACGGAACAACACCCTGTTATAAGAGAAGCACACGAGTGTGGTGCATTGGATGGTTCACAGCAACGAAAACGATGAGGGCTCTGTGCAGCGTGAGGTTCTCACGAGCACCCTGAGCATCGGTGCATCGAAAGCCAACTAAAATAAGCACTAGGGTTGCCACCTTTTACCGAAAAAAAAACCGGCCCTTCGGGGGGGCGGGGGGGGGGGGGGGAGTTAACAGGAGATTAATATAATGTTGAACAATAGACGCTGTGTCAATTCTTCGGCATGCATTGCCATTTAATGTAACATTGCTTTCATTGAGCCAAATAAACCTAATGCACAAACAAAAGCAGCACACTCAGCTAACCATGCAACTTGACATAAAAGTACCCGTGATTGGAATGATGCTTCGCTTATTAGTCTGAATGTGCTGCACTGAAAAGTAACCACAATGCTTCGTCCATAAAAAAGCTCTTCTTTGCGTCTGAATCCAACAGGCCAGTGGCATTATAGTTAAGGAACGTTAAAATGTGCCTATGCCACGAAAATGTCGCATATTCATGTACCATACACGCGCAATAATATGCTCTATTCCAACGATCGCTAGACTTGAAGGGATCCCAGAAAGTGGTTGACTAATAGCGTAAGAGTTTTGGTGATTGACGATAAATATTTACCGTCGTAGTTGTTAAACTACGCGGTCGGGGACTGACCGCCGGTCAGTCCCCGACCGCGCAGGTGGAATTCCTCAGTCAACACGTGCGGTCAACACGGAGAAGAGTAAAAAAAAAATATACTCGGGATACGATGAGCAAAAAACCGGCCAATGATGGCCGGTCTTAGGTGCAAACCGGCGACCGGCCCCTTGTATAAAAAACCGGCCCGGCCGGTCCAAAACCGGGCAGGTGGCAACCCTAATAAGCACCAGTCATTAAGAACCATGACATCTGTGAGGGAAAGAGGGAATCGACACGAGGGAGAGATGGGCATTTTGAAGAAGGGATGGCAGCTGGTGTGCAGAAGATGATTGTGACATGCATTTGGAGTCAGGCTCATGAGGCTTCTACCTAGCCGGTGATGGCCTGGCGTGCTTAGTGAGCTGACTAATTCTACGACTGTGGCACTGCTCTGGGGTAACGGGGTGCGGAAGGGCACGGTTCCAGGAGCTAGACCAAAAGGCCTTCCACTCAATCACCCATACAAGTTTCGCAGGGGCTGCGAGTATTAAGTGCAAACCATTTCTCGATGCCAAAATATGTCGAGCACATCTTAGTGTCAGCCACCGAGACCTGCTGTTTTCCTTCAGTGCTGCGCCTCTACCTCCTAGTGCTTGCCTCTGTCTTGTCCAAATGGCCATCATCACAATTTCATTTCCTATGGCTTCATTTTGTATTGTTCCATTTTTTAACATATAGTGAGCTCAGAGTTCACTACATGTCCTTTTATTCTTAGAATTTCACCCAGCCAGACAGAGTGCTGTCAAATATGTTTATCTTTAAACTCGCAGTTCGTTTGGTACTTCCATATTGTGTCATGCCACAAGTCCTGTGGACTTTTCCTTGTGTTACATTTTGTACTGTTTGTTGATACCGGTTGTTTGTGTGTGTGTGTAAGTTGCTACCAGCCTTGCCTCGTTGTAAAAAGGTTTGCTATCAATAACTCGATGACGCTGAGGTTTCTAAATGATACAAGAAGTTTATTTACATTATTTACAACTGGGGTTAGGTAGCTGAGGATCTTTCATCCTTCGTTGTTCAGTTGTCTGTCGTCTCTCTTGGGCCGCCGAGTTCCCCCGCTCCGGCTACTCTCTCTCTCTCTCTTTCTCTTGTTCTTTTTGGTCGCACCGTCTGGTTTAGCAAGGGGCAGTCTGGTCCTGTTCCTTATCCTGTTCCCAGAACTTATACGCTGGAGCCCCAATCGCCCAACCTTTCCCGTAGGCAGGCAAGTTGTTGGCCAGACACCCCGCAACGGTTCTGGTGAAGGGAATGATCTTTTACGTACTCCCCACCGAATGAGCAGAGCTCATTGACCTCTTGCTTCTAGCGGGTGGACAAGTTAAACAGGCCATTGTACATTGATTCCCCCAGGCAGGCGTACTATGCAGGCGCGGTTGCATCCATTGTGCCCCGGAAGAACTTCAATAATTTGCCCAACCTTCCATGCTTGTTCTGGGTGAAAGTCATCACGTGGGAACACCAGGTCGATGTCGCATAGCTCACTTGCTGCTGCACGAGTGGTGATGCAGTGGCAAAGCGCACAAGTACTATGCTCGCCAGCGTTTCCATAGCAAGTCAGACGATTTCTGGCGATACTTCCACTGACGCGATTGTTCTTTGGCGGTAGAAGCTGTTGGTTGTTCTCTGTGAATCGACGGGGAGGTTGGGTGTCTTCCAAGAGGATCATATATCCTTGCCGAGGCCTGCAGTGCAAACCACTTCGTATTTCGATTTACGGTGACAAGCTCTAATACCGTTCTGAGTGGATACAGCACCACGTTGCACTTCCTATTCCACTCGAGCCCCAGCACTGGCGTTATTCCTGACGTCGCGATCTCACTGGCACTACGTTGATTCTCAACTCCATTGGAAGTGAGTCATTGTTGCACTGTGTCGCTGTTAGAGCTCTGCATCTTCAGATTCATTTCAGCTGAGCTCAGGGTTCGCTGTGCTTTTTCTTGGAAAGTCATGACCTCTTGCACGGTGTCATGGCCCGTAATTTGGTCATCGATGTAATGACACTTCTTTAGAACGTTGATCGTGTCTGGTAGGTCAGCGAAGGTGCCAGCGAGATGGTGTATCGCCGTGGCCGAGCTCTTTCTCCTGAGGTAGTCGGGCTGCTTATCTTTAGGCAGGTGACTTTTAGCCGTCTGATGTGGACCTTGTGGGTTGCTCGCGTGGATGTTTTCTCGGCTGTTCAGTCCCAGGCGAAACGAGCCGAGAATCGCCTCAAGAGTCGAGCTGTCAAGCACATCTTTGTCCGTTGCGTGAGTCTTGTTGAACTCGACAGCCCACTCTGTGGGCAACACATGAAACAAGCTCGCGCACGGTATCGCATCGTATGTGTCTGGTTCAAAACCAAAATTCTTCAGCCTAGCGATGTTTCTGTAGACGTTGTCATACAGGCTACGGAGCGCATTCACGTCATCCAGTGCTTCAACTGTATGCACATTCAACAGCTCTGTGAGGTGTTCCTGCACAAGCGCGTCCTGTCGGACGAAGCGCTCTTTCGCTGTCTTTATGGCACACTCGTAGTTTTGATCAGTCCCGTGGATGCCACTCAGCGCTGCAGCCGTCCTGCCCATCGGTGCCTCACTGTGATACAAAAGATGCTCGGTGTTTGAAAGGGCACCATTGTCGTTGGAAGTCTCTTCTAGTCGGTCACCGCTGAGCTCTTCGAGTTACAGTTCTGGCAGCTTGAAGGTACCTGCATTGCTGGTGGATGATAAGGCCATTGTGCTTCCATTACCCGTACCTCCATCGGACATGCTCTTTTGTTGCAAGCACCGAAGTCGTATCCGCATATGTGTGATCAGCACTTGGTATTTCCGCATGCCTGCGTACTCCTCAGCGAAGTCGTTGTCACTAACGTGCGGTTTGATAAGCGTATCTTGCTGCTTCAATTCTTTGACGATGGACTCCAATTGATCTCTTACTGTCGCGATGCGATCATCTCCGTCTGACTCCAAATCATCTCTGGTCTTCAGTAGCATGAGCTCCTTGCTCAGCTTTTCCAGCTCGACGCGCAACACGGTAAACAACACTAGCTAAAAGAGTCCCTGTAGCACAGCCCAACCAGCCGCTATCATTTAGTATAACCAAACACTCAAATGCTCTCCCAAACATAAATAATATCCTCTTCAAGTATTATCCAATATTATCAAGCAACGAGTGCCTTAGAAAAGTGTTTCCCCAAGTACCAAAAGTCGTGTATCGCCGCAGTAGGAATTTTAAGGACATGTTAGTGCATGCAAAAGTAACACATAACACCTTGTTCGTGTCCAAGATGTAAGACTTGCAAACACCTTCAAGATGACGTTATAGTTGAAAGCACCAGAAGTGATTACGTCGATCATATAAAATGTAGTTTTACCTGCACTAGTTCAGACGTTATCTACATGATCGAATGTTTGTATTGTCACAAATAGTACACTGACGAAACGGGACAGCCTGTTAATGTTAAAGGGGCATTACGTGGACACAGTGAAAAAATTAGCGTAAGCAGTGGCACAGCATTTTAATGTAGCAGGTCAGAACCTGCGACGATCTCGAACTTTACATACTTCAGTGAAACTTCCGGTCCCCAAGAGAGAGAAAATATACAGAGTCATACCTTATTCACAAGTTCAATACAATCCAGCCAGCAGGTATAAACGTTTCAAAGGGGGCTCTTGAATCCATCTGACATGGCACATACACAACGAAAACCAATGAGTGTTAAGCCCTTCTAGGATTTTCTAATTTACCATTGTTAAGTGGTGATTCTGACAACTATAATTCAGTGAAACATGTACCCTTTCCCCCCCCCCCCCCCCCCCAACACACACACCTAGAGGTACATTTACAGCGCAAAAGTAAAGACACACCACAAAGAAAGAAAACGACACACACAAGCGCTGACTATCAACTGACTTTATTAAGGCGATTGTCAATGCATTTATACCTCCAAGGCAGACTTACCGCACATGCGCCACGCAATCAACATAAAAACAAAACTGAAACAAGGTGGAAACAAAGAATCGGTGTATTACATACGTGATGAAATGAAATCAAACTCAGATGAGTGCAGAGACAGAGACGTGTCGCTTATGCAAAGATGAGCCCTTTTTCTGATATGATAGGCTTCTAATGCCAGCCGCGCATGCTCATTGTGGCTCCTGCCAACACACACCTCTCTTCTTTTTTTTGTGTGTGGAATACCTCTTTCCTTTTGACTCACTCAAATCGTCACGGCGGCCTCTCCCCCACCCCCGCTTTTACAGTTGCCTTCTCCTCCTCCTTTTTTTATATGAAGGAGAGGGTACAAAGCATATACACACAAGCGCTAAGGAAATCAATGGCAGCCTTGAAAAAGACAAGTCCACTTGTCGAAACGTCGGCTCCAGCACACACAGCCCTGTTTTCATATTCCTCATCGCAAGCTTCCATCTTCCCCTTCCTGCCTTTTTTTTTTTGCCTAGTTACAATGGCATGCATCCACAGCATCTCATCAGCATCGAAGTGCTTGCCCTGCCATAAGCTGCACCGCTGTCACTGCCCGGAGAATATTGCAACATTTTCCCGAGAAAGCAGTGTTGCAGTATCCCAGTATTCTATATCTACTTCTTGACGGTCGACAAATGTTCATGTTAAAGAACTGCTCAAAATTACATAAAAAGTCTTTCATTACTGCAGGTTTCGTAGTACAGTAGCTTTTAGACACAAAAGGCCATTTTATTATTCAACGCTATATTATACTAACTCTCTACCAACCTGGAGCCTAATAATTTTATCCATAAAGCACAACAGCATGTTCTTCACCAGACAATGCAAATGGCTATCTTGTAATGAAAGCAAAAATGTCATAGTTCTTTCCAGTAGTAACAAGATTACGTTTATGCAGCGTGCACTTCCAGTGCTGCAGCTAAAGCCCCTCATTGAGTTGCGAATGTCAAGTGCATTGCGGGGACACGTTCGCCGGCCTAAGGTGATGGCAGTAAGGAGGCTGTCCATGGGAAAATGAAGAGCAGCGAGTTGATTTCGTCTTCCGGGTGATTATAACTAAACATGCATGCATGCACACATATACGTATCCCCTTCAGGCACGAATTATGATGGACTCTAAAAATGTGTCAAATTCACGCACCTTAACTCCAAGGCACTTGATCTTGCATCCCTAGAAAGAAAATGAGGCAATACGTTGTTTTGCACAATTTTCAGTAATTTATGTTAATTAGCGTGTAAATAAAATCTAATTATTCTGCAATCGGTTGGCTTCAATTCTTGCATAAAAAGAATAAACTATTAGGCTCAAGATGCTTGGCCAGTTTGTTTTCTGGTTGTATTTGTTTCGAGCAAAGAAAAATAACACTCTTGACGTCGGTCCTGTAACGCGGCCCATCAACCAATCATCTAACATGGTACTGTCTCCAGCAAAGTGATCTTCTGCAGCAGTATGCAGCATGATGAAGTAAAATGACCACTAGTTTTCCATTCGGGAAGCCTGTACAAAAGTGCATACTGCGTTTCAAGCCATTTGAAGAAACACGCGTTGTGTGACGCACCTACGTAGCTGATGTGTAGAATTCTACACACTGTCACTGAAGGCAATATAGATTTCACTTAACATGGTACACCTGTTCCAGCTTGGAGACTTAAATAGCATTTGGGTCCACGCCAAATGTCCTAGCCATTTTGGCGACCATCTCAGATATGTTCGAAAAAATCGTGCTAATTTGTAGCATTGAAAACAGTGAAATGCTAAAATATTTCGGAGAGAAACAAATTTGTAGTCGTGTCACATGTGCGAGGCTTCCAAGTTTCGCATAATGTCGTCTGAGTGAGGTTTGTCAGAAAATTTATTCTGAGCATATCATTGCACGTTTCAATACCAAATTTGGTTGACATATTAAGGACGGGTGTTTGTGTAACGTGTCCGAAGCTCAGTAATATTACTGCAACTTTTCTGCCACATACAACTCCATAAATCTTGTCAAAATCTTGTATGTTTGCATTTTTTCTCTCTTGATATTGCCCTAATTATGAATATCTCAGTAATCAATACTGATTCTACGGAGGGTAAATTTTGCGTTAAATATATTTTCAGACCACTGATGTTTCTTAATTTTTACAAGAACAAATCATGAATTTGACGAAATCTTCATTTTTGGCCTATATTGAGACACAATTTACACCATGTGATGCTTCAGTTAAAAATCACTTTTGTACCTGAATCGAAAGCAAATGAATAGTTCTTCTTATATGGCAAGTTTTATCATTGCATTTTTCACTTTTACAAAGAAAATAATTTTTGAGGTTTTCCGTTCGCGGCTATCTGACCGTTTGTTCAAACAACAGCTTCCTCATTGAAATTTCCCATTGCTGTCAATAGGGAATTTAAAATTATTTTCTTCCTTGAAGCAGAAAATGTAATGGTAAAACTTGCCATATAAAAAGAACTATTTATTTGCTTTTGATTAAAGTATAAAGCTTATTTTTAATTGGAGCACCACATGGTGTTAATTCCATCTCAATGTGGACCAAAATGAAGATTTTCTGAAATCCGTGATTTTTTTTCTGAAGATTTACAAACTTCATAATTATCATCATGCGCCTGACTGCACTCACTGCAGGGCAAATGCCCCTCCCATGTTCTGCCAATCAGCACAGTACTGTGCTTGCTGTGGTCACTTTATACCCGCAAGCTTCTTAATGTCATCTGCCCACCCAACTTTCCATCTCCCCCTCGCGCATTTGCCTTCTCTTGGAATCCATTCTGTCACTCTTAATGACCAGCGTGGTTATCTTGACCACGTGCTACATGCCCATTTGTTCTTCTTGATCTCAACTGAAATGTTCTTAACACCCATTCGTTCCCTTACCCACTCTGCTCTCTTCTTGTCCCTTAAGGTTTCACTGATCATTTTCCTTTTCATTGATCGCTGCGTCATCCTCAATCTCAATTGCGTCTGTCAATACTTTCCTTTTGAGGGATAATGGTAAAGCACCATTCATGATTTGAGAATGTCTGCCAAATGTGCTCCACCCCATTCTTATTCTCATAGTTACTTTAGCTCCATTGTTCGGCTCTGCGGTCACAGCCTCTCCTAAGTAGACGTATTCCTTTACAACTTCCAATGCCTCGCTACCTATCGCAAAGCTCTGTTCTCTTCCGAGACTGTTGCACATTAGTTTAGTCTTCGGCATGTTAACTGTCAGACCAACCGTTCTGCTTTCCTTGTGCAGTTAAGTAATCATGAGTTGCAGTTCGTCCCCCGAGTTACTCATCAATGCAATGTCATCAACGAAACGCAAGTTGCTAAGGTACTCTCCATTTACTCGTAACCATAACTCTTCCCAATCTAGGGCCCTGAAAACTTTCTGCGAGCACACGGTGAATAGCTAAGACGAGATTGTGTCTCCCTGCCTGACACCTTTCTTTATTGGGATTTTGTCGCTTTCTTTATGGAGGACTGTGGTGGCTGTGATGTCACGGTAGATTTCTTCCAGTATTTTTATACATGGTTTGTTGATGCCCTGATTTCGCAGTGCCTGCATGACTGCTGTTATCTTGACTGAATAAAATGCCTTCTCGTAATCTATAAAGGCTATATATAGGGGCTGGTTATATTCCTCGCATTTCTCTATCACTTGATTGACAGTGTGAATATGGTCTGTTGTCGAGTAGCCTGTAGGAAATCCCGCTTGGTCCTTTGGTTGATTCAATTCTATAGTGGCCTACGAGCAAAGAGAAAGAAATTCGGCGAATTCACTATAATTTACAAAAACTGGAATAGCAGTCATGTTTATTTTTAGCACGCATGTCACAAGGTTGCAATTTACAAACATAGGTTACAAGCAAAAAAAAAAAAACTCCTTCAATGCTACTTTTTATCAAGGGTGCTGACTGACAGATGCAGAAAGTTGTGGAGTTGTGTATCGGTTAGCTAGGAATGCAAGTTTGATTTGATGAACTTCATTGTTGAGAAAATACCTGCCAGAATGCTCTAGTGCTTATGTGGCTCGACTGCTGAGCCGAAGGTTGCTGGATCAAGTCTCGGCTGTGGCGGCCACATTTTCGATGGAGGAGAAAATGCTTGAGGCCGGTGTACTTAGATTTAGGTGCACGTTACAGAACCCCAGGTGGTTGAAATTTCTGGAGCCCTCCACTGTGGCGTCTCTCATAATCATATCAGGGTTTTGGGATGTCAAACCCCAACAATTACTCTTTCTCAAGAAAATCTGTTTGCAGAGCTATGCATTGCTGAACACCGTTATCATGGCTGCTGCTAGTTTCTTCAAACTCAAAGAGTCTGTGAAGCCAGCATAAAAGCTGCTGGCCGCATGCAGCCTGCAGGTTGCCAACCTCTGCTTTACAGCCCGTTCAATTCTCTCCATATTATACCTTCTTATGTCAGCTACCTGGTGGCTAATGATTAACTTCGAAAGCTCCGCCAATTTTATTTTGTCTGTTGTGTTTGAGGCTATCATGTTTTGACGCTTCTTAATGACATTTTTCATCTCCTGGGAGAGCTTGCCGGTGTCCTGTCTAATGACTGTACCTCCAACTTCTACTGCACACTCCATAGTGATACTCATCAGATTATCATTCGTTGCGTCAACGCTAAGGTCGATTTCCTCGATTATAGCCGGGTATCTGTTCTGGAGCAAGACCCGAAATTTCTCTACTTTCCCTCTCAGCACTAACTCATTAATTGGCTTCTTGTGTATCAGTTTCTGCCGTTCCTTTCTCAGGTCCAGGCAAATTCAAGACTTTACCATATTATGCTCACTGCATTGGATCTTGCCAACCTCTTCCACATCCTGCATGATGTCTGGGTGTGCGCACAGTATGAAGTCTATTTCATTCAGTTTCGCCATTAGGGCTCCTCCACATGCACTTGCAGTTCGCTTGTTTTCGATAGAAGGCATTCAAGATTCGTAAATTATTGTGCTCTGCGAACACTACTAATAACACCCCTCTGACACTTCTAGAACCAATGGCATATTCCCCCATTGCCTGATCTCCAGCCTGCTTCTTGCCTAGCTTATCATTAAAGTCGCCCATCAGTACAGTATACTGTCTTTTTACCTTACTCATTGCCGATTCCAGGTCATCATGAAAGCTTTAACTAAATGGTCATCATGGCTGGATGTAGGCGCGTAGGTCTGTGTCACTTTCATCTTGTACCTCTTATTAAAAGTTTAATTACGATACTTGCCACCCTCTCACTAATGGTATAGTATTCCTCTGTGTTGCCAGCTATATCTTTATCGATAAGGAACCCCATCCCCATTTCTCTTCTGTCAACTAAGCCACGATAGCGTAGGACGTGCCTGTTCTTTAGCCGCGTATAGGCCTCAGCTGTTTTCCTAACTTCACTGAGCCCTATTGCATCCCATTCAACTCCCTCTAGTTCCTCAAGTAGCACTGCTAGACTCCCCTCACTAGATAACATTCTGGCATTAAACGTTGCCAAGTTCAGATTCCAATGGTGACCTGTCCGGACCCAGAGATTCTTGGCAGCCTCCTCTAAGTCGCAGGTCTGACTGCCGCCATGGTCACTTGCTTCTCAGCCGCTGGGTACTGAGGGCCGAGGATTAATCGGTGTATTCGTGTGTGAGGTAGTGGCCAAATACAGCACCAGGGTGGCCAATCCTTCTCTAGTGAGGGAGTGCATTACCGGCTGTGGGCACCGGTGAGGCCGCTCCCCAGGCCTCTTTATGCAATTCCATCATCATGCATTTCTTTTCTTTATACAAGGTGTGTTCAAATGAAAAAGTACGAAATGACACTGTCGGTATAAATGCAGACTTTATTCAAAGTATACACCATAGGCCTGAGCACAACGGTCCCATTGAGCCAAAGGATTCCTTGTTTCCAGAATTCCTGTGGCTGTGACGAGACCCAGTTCGAGTTGAAGCGCTTCCGCTTCAGATGTTTTTTCAGGGGACGGAGCACATGGAAATCGCAGGGCGACATGTCCGAGCTGTAGGGCGGATGGTCAAGCTGCTCCCACTGGAATTTGGCCAGTTCCACGTGTGCGAGACATGTGGATGAGCGTTATGATGGAGCAGAACGATACCCTCTGTGAGCAGCCCCGGTCTTTTGTTCTTGATGGCCATGCATAGGCTTCAGAATGTCTCACACAGTCCTCCTCGTATACGGTCATCATCCGGCGATGACTGGTCACCGGTTTAACACATTCCATTGTCAGAAATCGGATAACACCTCGCTGCTCCTCAATCGTCGAATTTTGTAATGTGAACGCCATCCTGTCCTCTCACGCACAGCCGCATGAATTGGACGACACTCTATATAAGAGCCTCTGCTTTCTCCTGCGCATGCGGGTGCCCCTGCATGCTACGATCCACGGTGGAGACCCCACTCGCATCCCTAAATGTCTTGCTACGTTCTCCCATAGCAGCATAGGCATCTGTGTTAACAGTTTCGTTGTTACGACCTTTCGTACCTCTTAATTTGAACACACCTCGTATAATCCGGTGGGGAATTGGGCGGCACCAGGATTCGAACCACAGACCTCTTGCATGAGAAGCTGATGCTCTACATCTACACCATCGCTGCATGTTTTCCATAGTGTGCAGTGGAAAGGGATGGTGTTTTTTTTTACAGTCTGACGTCCTCTCAGCAACCAAAAGTGGTCTCGATGTCCAGAGGAAATTGTTCCCACACCACTGTGAATAGTGTGCCACTGTTACGAACTTAAGCAGTCTGAAAATATTTGTAATGCAAAATATACCTTCCGTAGAGTCAGTATTGATTACTCAGATATTCATACATGGCACAATATTACAAGAGAAAAAAATGCAAACATGGCAGATTTTGACTAGATTTATGGAGGTGTATATGGTAAAGAAGTCCAGTATGATATTATTAAGCTTCGGGCACTTTACACTAACGCCTGTGCTTAATATGTGAGCCAAATTTAGTATTGAAACGTGCAATGATATTCTCAGAACAAATTATCTGACAAGCATCACTCAGACGACATTATGCAAAATTCGGGAGGCAGTCACATGACCAAAAATGTTTTTCTCTTCGAAGTATTCTAGCAATTCACTGTTTTCAATGCAAGAAATCGGCACGATTTTTTTTAACACATTTGGGATGGTCCCCAAAATGGCTGGGACGTTTGACATGAAGTGACCTATTTGCATTGAGAAATGCACCCCACTAGTGATTTCTCCAAAAGGTCTGTTTGCTGTTCCTAAGTGAGGCTTTAGTTGCTCCAGAAGCTGTACCTAAGTGGCTTTGGTCAGTAATACCAACAGTTTTTTGCTGAAATAAATAACTTCTCTGCTGCTGACTGAAAGCCAGACTTCCAAGTCCAATCAGCAGGTCTGTTTTTCAAATCGGTTTGTTTTGCTTCTTTGCAGTGTTGCTTTGATGTCTTGCTGTTTGCTGCTTTTTCAAAACATTCTGGTGCACTCCTGTTGCCATTTTAGTGTGGATAAAACCTGCACTTATTCATTCTAGTCATTTAAATTTGTACTATATCATATCTGTAATAAGAGCAACTTTTATCCAGTTTTTCTTGCCTTCACATGCTACTGCAACGAGGGCATCTGCTAATAGTAATCGCCATTTTGCATGATTTAAAATGTGCTCCAAGATTCTCTTGGCCGTTACCATTCGTGTACAAAGAGCAGGCATTTAATGTTATCAGAATGGCCTGACCAGAGAGTGTTTGTGTTTTGTTAATGGAATTTATAATCTGAAAGAAGTGTATTCTGAATAAAGGATGGAAGGAAGGATGGTATATTAGATCAATGATGTTTTGTTGGATATATAGGTCTGTGCGGGATTTGTGCAGTGATTTGTCTATGGAAACCTTATGAACCTTGGAAGAAGGTAGAAATGGACTGCTTGTTTGTTGTTAATTAAGCATCAAGGAGCACTACTTGGTGTGTGTGATTAATTTTCTGGCCAAGAAATCTGTTGTATTTTGTATAATGTGACTGTATCCCGGAGTTGGGTAATAAGAGTAATTGTTGGCGTTTTACAGCCCTAAAGCACGTCATGATATGAAAGACACCATAGTGGAGGGCTGCGGAAACTTCGCCCACGTGGGGTTCTTTAACATGCGCCTAAATCTAAGCACACAGGCCTCTGGCATTTGGTCTCCACTGGAATGCGGCTGCCGTGGCCGGGATTCAACCCCGCAACCTGGAAGTCAGTAGTCAAGCACCATAACCTCTAGACCACCGTGCTGGATTTCTGGAGTTTGGTCGGAATCTAATTTTCTATAATGGATGTTTTCACTGAGTTGTGTGAGAGCCTGGTTTTTATATTTTTCCATTGGTCAGAATACTATTCTACTTCCTTTTTCCGCAAGGTTTTATAAGGTCCTTCCTGTCGGTGAGTTCTTCCAGAACACTGTGGTTTCAGTGAGATAGGTTCTTTTAACACCGTCTAGTTGTGCACAGAATTCTACAGTAGACTCTCAGTAAACGGAACCTGAAGGGACCAAGAAAATGTGTTCCATTTAACAGGAGTTCCGTTTACTGAGAGATGAACAGGAGTGCAGAATCCAAGTATGAAACCAATGATATTAAATGCAGTTGTTCCGTTTAAGCAGCAGTTCCGTTTAACAGATTTCCGTTTACTGAGAGTCTACTGTAGTTTTATGTTCCGATCTAGTTCGTGGCATTGTTTTGTATCTGGTGTACATGTGCTTGGCAGTCGCAGAGCATCATTGTCTGCATTTTCTGCATCCGCTCTATGAAAAAGAGGTATTTTGCAACATGTGTTTGCTTGTTAGCCGTTCTCACTTTGTGTAAGGAAGCTTGGTGAAGAAATGGGCTTTGCACTCCTCGAACATCACCTTGTGGTTCCAGCAATGTTCTCACCTCACGGCAATGGCAACTCGTAGACTGTGACATGTTTTGTTGAAATCACTAACCACGCTCCCATAAAGGGGTATTCAGACGGGGGAGAAATGCTCGGGGGGTAAAGGTGGAGCCTAGTGACGTCAACTCGCGAGGAGAAGTCTCCACAAATGCCCCCCACTCACACGAATGAGGCAAACAAAGGGGGAGACCAGTGTTACTAGACTACTCTGGTGGCTTGCACCACCCGTTTGACGAGCTGCAGACGACCATCGCTCTCTGCAGGAGCAAGTGCAACAATGTGGCCAAACAAGAGCCCAAAATTCCGCCATATCCCCCACCGCCGGGGGATTGTTTGTCCTTTCGGGGAAAACGTCCCCGTCTCCTCCGAGGAGGCGCGCGGGGGTCACGCCCACTCGCTAATCCGTGAGGTCGCGGTCACGTGATCCGCAATCCCCCCGTCTCCCCCAAGCATTTCTCCCCCGTCTGAATACCCCTTAATGTGCATTCAGTTACGCTACGCATCAGTCTGGGTATGCTCTCCCCAAATTTTATGCGGATGTGGTGAAGTCGCACACTGCCATTTCTTACGCCCAGATTTTTCGGAATCTGACGTCCTGCACCCAGAAGCTAGTACATTGGCTGCAGAGGTATGTGAAATATAAAACAGTTTTACAAATGAATAAAACAAGTCTACAAAAGGAGGTTATACTTACTCTTTAAATGCCATAACATTACTGATATCATTTCACGAACACAAGACTACTACTATAAACCAGTTTTACTCTGTCATGTGCACAACCTATGTGTTTAACCGGCCCATTACATTATGCTGTATGCCTGGTGTTAGAGAGAGAATAAGAAGAAAGGCAGGGAGGTTAACCAGGGCTGAGGCTACCCTGCACTGGGGAAGGGGGAGTTATAGAGGAGGAGATAAAAGTCACTCTTCAGCCGACGTCACTGTGCTGCGTTTCGACATCACAAACGGTGAATCAGTCCGGTATCCTTGAGAAAACGCAACAGCGCTTTCGTTGCCTTTCGGAACTGCGATGGGCAGCCCCATGGTCCCAATATCTTCTCGACAGCGAAAGCACTTCCGTCCAGTTGATTTAGAGCCCGACATACGCAAATGAGAGGCTTCACCTCCGCACTTCCTGGTGTTAGGAATTTGGTCGGAGAAGCAGGCTTACTGGCGGGATTCAGAGACGCTTGCAAGGGCAGCTAGGAAGAGGAGAAACTAGCACAGCACAGAAACATGCACTGAAACGCAGAAATGTACAAGCGGCAGTTATGCAAAGCACTGGCACAGAAGTACGATGCAAAGTGTGTCTACAGAAGAGTTCAAGCAAATAGAACGCTCACAAGTTGGAACTTGAGGAAGCTGTTGTGGCTGTGTCGCTCATCTGACAAGAAAAGGCAGGCAGGTCGAGGCCCCTCAGGCATTAGCGTTCGACTCTCGAACGTTCTATTAAGCCGATGTGTCTTTTCTCTCGAGCCTCTGGCTCCATTTGCCCATTCTTTTCTTCTCGTGTGCCACGTAGACACGTTCAGCAGAGCATCTTCAATGAGTGGCCCAAGGTTCTTGCTGCGGTGTGCATGCCTGCGCGCTTTTATCATTGTTGTGGCATCAATGTGGTTCATCACAGTCAAGAGTCCGACGGAATCCTGTCTGGTTGGGGACAAACATGGTGAAATAAAAGAAAAGCGCGGACCAAGGGAAAAGGCACCAAAATTTTAAAAAGACGTTCTGGTTCCCGCACGGGAGCCTTGTTCACATTGACAGCGAACGGCCTAGTAGCATACCACGCTGTTTGCTGTCAATGTGAAATCCCGTGCGGGAGCCGGAACGTCCTTTTAAAATATCGTGCATTTTACCTTGGTTGGCGTTTTTCTTTGATTCTGCGTTTCATCACACTCGGTCACAGTGGCATTCTTGCAGGTGAAATAGTCACGTCTGTTGCATTGAAACCTTGAAACTCCTCTGCACCAGCCTACTTTAGGCCTAAAGTCATTTTTTGCATGATAAAGTTACATTAACAATGTATGTGCGATATAGAAACATAGAAGAAGCTTTAAGTCACATACGGGAAACTCGCCACAAGTAATGAGAATATTACGAGCTGAAATAATTTTTTGTCAGCTTAGAATAGCCCGTACATGCAAGACGCACTCCTATATTTGTTGAGCTGTGATGAACCTCCACTTTGTGGTAGCTGTGGCAAACTGCTGACTATTCTTCATGTGTTGCTGTAGCCTAATGAAGCAAAGGAAAGCATAGCAGACATTATTTGTAGTTTTCAACTGTAGTGTAGTTATATTGGTGTAATGCCTTGCTGTAGTCTTCCCGTAGTGTTAGGAAGTTTAAGGGGTCCTGAACCACTTTTCAAAGTGATCTTCAATTGACCTCCGTATCAAATTTATTGCCTCGCAAATTGGTTGCTGCAAAAATTTCTCGAATCCGTCAAGAATGAGCGGAGTTACAGAGATATGTTTCACACTTTAAGCGCTTTCTCTCTTCTCTCATCTTGATGAGCGCGCTGGAATCCAGACAGGGAAGAATGGCATGGCGGAAAGAAGTTACGTCGGCGCATGTCATGACTTTGAGATTGCACGATGACATGCAATCACTCTCTGTCATTCTGATTCCTAAACGAGCAAGTGTGGCTACATTGTAATGTTAGCCAGCTAATGTCACGTGGTCATGACGGTGAAGAAGGCGGCAGTCGGACCATTAAAGAAACTCTTCACTGGGCGCCTAGGAAATAGAAAGTCAACGTATGAACAATACACGCTGTGCACCAATGGTGGCAATCACATTTGTCGGCCATCAGTAATCTCATTGGCAGCGGAGCATGCCGGCTTTTATACATCAGTGACCGAACCTTCCAGCGCTATCGCTGGTGCATGCGGTCTCTCTAGAATAAACTTGGTTACTCGTGTACTCCACATAATCTTAACGGAACAGTCTGAAACAATTGTGAAGTTTATAAACATTCCATTGCGGCCTACGACGAGCAGTGGTAACAGTTTTTTATGCGTGAAGCCTGATCACATCTATAATAAAGGGATAAGTGCGTGTGAGTCTATGGAGCGCAGCACCAACATGTGGCAGCACCCGATGGCAATAAGTGCATCGGATCCAAACGCTGCTCTTGATTTATGTCGGCTATTGGCCAATAGCATGCTGTCTGCTGTTCAACGTCAAACAGCAGGCACTGGCAGCTGCAAAGAGAGTGAGCACGGGCCTCTGTATGAAAAGAGGGTGCCTGAGAAAATGGCTACTTCATGGTCCGCTACTAAACTCTCCTTAACGCACACGAGTGTAGCTTTTGGCTGAACCGTTCATAGCAGTGTCTGCTTTCCACAGGATGCGATTATTTCTCCAATCCCAAGGGGTGGTTCTTGACCCCTTTAAACCTTACTGAAAAAAAAAAGAAAGAAATCTAACTCAAGGATGCAGGCTCGATTCCTGGCCAAGCCAGCTGCATCTCGATTAGAGTGATATGCAAATTGTATGCAGACTTAGGTGCACATTAAAACACACCACTATAGTATGCCTCATAATCATATTGTGGTTTTTGCACGTAAAACAGCACAAGTTATTACTTCTAAGAAAAGATTCACTTTTTGAGAGGAAGTCAGTTTTGCCTTTCTTTAGTGATGCTCTGCAGGTCATCCTTTGAAGCAATCCTTGTGATGGCCTCTTCTCAGAGGCTGCTGCTGTGGCTGTATCAATTATAGAAGGGGTGCAGGTAGAGGCCTTTCTCTCTTATGCCTCACTCACTCCCTGCCCTTTGGCCCCAAGGAAACTTGTTAATTATTATCACTTTTTCATTAATCTTAATCCTTCACTGTAAGTGATTTCATGGCTGCACTCTCGTTGCTCTGATTGCTTCCGATTTTTGAGAGCTAACCAAACTAACATCTGTGGATTCGTGGATCCCCTAAGGCTCAGAATTGAGCCTTTCTGAGCCCGTTGGTTCGGCATTGGTGGCAACCTGTAGCGCAATACAGATGACAACACAAAAGAATGTGGTCATCTTTCGTGTCCTTGTTTATTGCTCTGCTAGTTGCCGCTCACCTAATGCTCACTTTTTGTGCCTTTTTTTTATTGACATTGTCTGGTAACATTGTTCCTTCTGTGCATCTTTCTACTGATAACAAAGTTATTTATAGCAAATTCACTGATGACTCTGATTCTTCTATTCTTTAGTCTGATGTTAACCAAGATTTGGAATGGTTTATGGAACATGAAATTTACTTTTAGTAAGCGTAAACACATGCAGATTTCCCGATATAGAACCGAAGCAGCCACTTATGAACTTAGCAATGCTCCCCTTGACGCTGCGACTTCTTACAAATACCTCGGTGCACATATAACAAATTTCTTCAGTTATGAAAATATAACTTCTAATCTTTCTTGGATACTGCATGTAACTGTTACTAACTGTGCTAACCGCATGTCAGGCTACCAGTGTTGAAATTTCTGCCTTCTTCTAGTTCGGTCACATTACCTTTGCATGAAGAATGCCTAATGTGTCCTAAATTGGAATATGCAGCATTTGTCTCGCTCTGTGGCTTGGATTCACATCGTCTGAACTTAATCTGTGCTGAGCCAAGCATCGTGTTTCATGCTTTCCAGTTACCGTTGTCATTACAGTCATGAAAAAAGTGCTTTTATTATCATTGCTGTCACAACCCAGATTAATCACTCCTTTATGTCTTTTTCCAGACTCTATGAATTTGTAAGAGCAGGCTTGTCACAACACCTGCATACTGTTCAGCCCGCATTCATCATTTTAGCGTCAAACTGAACGTTCTTTTAATCCCCTTGTTTCCAGCACCCCTGTACATAGGAACAACCATCCCTGACGTGTTGTTGTTGTCGTTGGCTTTACTTAAAAATTGCATATGTAATACCACTTCATAGCTTTTGTCACTTTTTACTTTTCTGGCATTTTCCACCATTTATGTATCTCAGCCATATTAGTTGTTGCTGCATTTTTTTGTCTTGTTGTGGTGCCACAGGCCGGCTAGTGTTTGCTCTGTTATTTTCTGTTGTGTAATGTACGTAATCCCACTCATGAACGAGAAATGTACTACTGTGCTGTTGTGGATGACAGTGACGGCCGGCTGTTGGAGGAAGAGCCTTTGTACCAGTTCTACCAGCAGGCTGTGGTGCAGCAGGCATGCCAGTGGGGATCGGTTGAGGCAGATGAGCCTTGTGGACAGCGCACCCTCTGGCGAGAACTCCCACAGGTGGGCCATCTCTGTAGCACATGCTACAAAACCATATCAGTGGAACATGCAAGGAGCCATTTGTCTTGTAGTGCAGTTATTAATCAACAGCGCTTTCTTTGAACTGACTACGCCATACATTGCAACTTGTGCATGTAATGTCAAATGACATATTTGTGCACCTTTTTTGTACTTCCACCATGCCATATATGACGCCTCGGTCAGGAATGGAACCAACAACAAATGTCTTTAGTGAGCCTATATTCACAAAAAGGAAATAACGCTGCTGTTGTACTGCAAAAATGAACAGGTGCCATAAACACAGTACAATGACACTGAGCACTTTTGGCATGCCATAACACATGCATAGGAATGAGTAGTAACAGTGCAGCAGAATACTTTGCTGCAAAGGAGAGCCTACTTACGAAAAGGAAATTCACCAAAGAATAAGGATGGGCTGGAATGCATATGGCAAGCACTCCCAAATAATGACAGGCGGTCTGCCACTTTTCTTAAAGTAAAAAGTGTACAATCACCGTGTACTGCCAGTTTTAACATTTGGGGCTGACATGGAGTATAACAAATAAACTAGAGAAAAAATTAAGGCAGCTTTGCACTAGGGGCTGAACCATGAGAGTGAAATAACTAGAAGAATAAGGATGGGATGGGGCTCATTGGGCAAGCATTATCAAATCATGAATGGTAATCTACCACTATCCGTCAAGAGGAAGGTATATAACAGCTGCATCTTACCGCTACTTACCTACGGAGCAGAAACCTGGAGACTTACAAAGAGGGTTTAACTTAAATTAAGGACGACGCAGCGAGCGATGGAAAGGAAAATGATAGGTGTAACCTTAAGAGACAGGAAGAGAGCAGAGTGGGTCAGGGAACAAACGGGGGTTAAGGATATCATAGTTGAAATCAAGAAGAAGAAATGGATATGGGCCGGGCACGTAGCACGTCGGCAGGATAACCGGTGGTCATTAAGGGTAACTGACTGGATTCCAAGAGATGGCAAACGCGTGAGGGGGAGACAGAAAATTAGGTGGGTAGATGAGATTAAGAAGTTTGCAGGTATAACGTGGCAGCAGAAAGCACAGGACCGGGTTGATTGGCGGAACATGGGAGAGGCCTTTGCCCTGCAGTGGGTGTAGACAGGCTGATGATGATGATGATGATGCACTGGGGGTGCCAAGCCTGAAGGAAGTGCGGAGCTGGGCAGCCTTCTTTGTTTCTCTTCGGTTTTCACTTTCTCTACTCCTCTTTCTTTTTTTTCTGTTTTTTTTTTCTGTCTCTTTTTTCTCTCTTCATTTCTATTTATTTCTTCCTCTCTTTTTATCTATTTCTTTCTCTTTCTTGCTCTTTCTATTTTTCTTCCTATTTTTTCCCCTTTCTTTCTCTTTCTTCCTATTTCTCTCTGGCTTCCTCTTTTATTCTATTTTTTATACATGGTTTTGCCTGCGTTATGCCAAGCGATGACAGCATACGACAGCCCGGGCCTCTAAAGTGCTCCGCACTCCGCATCAAGGCGCTCAAAGAACAAGAGGAAGAAGACTTGTCTTTGGTGCGAGCGCGTGCGCGCTCAATATGATACTGATGGCTATGCTATTCGTGGTTTTGCCTGCGTTACACCAAGCTACGACAGCATACTGCAGCGCGTGCTTCTTTTGTTATTCATATGTAACTAGTGCGTTACACACGTAACCGCTGCTTTGCACAAGCCGCGACCTAATGTCTCGGAACCTTCCAGATTATTTTAGAATCGTATAGGCTCTAGCACGCAAACGTGAACAGTTGAGATTATTATGGAACTAACGCAGCCACCAGTGATAAGGCTCAAATGTTCGATGCCACATGTATAAATGCCGACGCGCCTTACTGCAGATCAGATTATCGACAGCCAATGCTCTGTTCACCGCTATCAGTGTAAGCGTGTGTGTATCACTTGTAGTTTGACTTCTCATTTATCGAGCACAGGTTCGCCCACATAAAAAGTTTAGTCTTGAGCAAGTCGACTGCTGCCTTCGTCCATGTCACAACCCCATGACTTCTGGTAGAGCTGCTGTTCATTCATGTTCCGGGTGCCCCCGTCAGGAGGCCATGAACCCAGCCCCATTCGTGAAGGAGACACCGACACCATCAGGGACAGTCAAGCAAGCCACACACTTAAAGGACTACCCCCTCAATTTGGACTACTACAAGACAAGCCAAATGCCACGGCGACAAAGACAACGGGCATTATGACAGCCACAGTGTCCCCTGCAGCTGCCGTGATGCAGCCGCTCAGCGAGCCGCAGACCTTCCGTGGATCGCCAAGTGAAGACCCCGAAACCTGGCTGGAGATGTTCGAAAGGGTCTCAACATTTAACAACTGGAACTGCAAGGACAAGCTGTGCCACGTGTACTTTTACCTGGAAGACACAGCAAGGACGTGGTTCGAGAATCGGGAGTCCGCTCTTCGAACCTGGGACATCTTTTGCAGCGCTTTCTCGGAAATGTTCACAAGCGTCGTCCGGAAAGAAAAGGCCACAGTCTTGCTGGAGACACGGATGCAACTCCCGAACAAAAGTGTAACCATCTTCGCAGAGCAGATGACCTGACTGTTCTGCCACGCTGACCCTTTCATGACCTAGGTGAAGACAATATACTACGACAGCATACTGCCACGTGCACCTTTTTTGTTATGCTTATATAGCTAGTGCGTTGCACGTGTAGCTGCTGCCTTGCACAAGCCGCGCTCTAATGTCTGGGAACCTTCCAGATTATTTTAGAATCTTCTTATAGGCTTGAGCGCGCAAATATGAACAGTTAAGATTATCCTGGAACTAACGTGGCCACCAGCGATAATGCTCGAATGTTCCACGCCGCATCTATAAATGCCAACGCGCCTTACTGCAGATCAGATTATCGATGTACGACGCTCTGTTTGCTGCTATCAGTGTAAGCGTGCATCGCTTGTAGTTTGACTTCTCTTTTACCGGGCACAGGTTCGCCCAAATAAAAAGTTTAGTCTTGAACAAGTCGACTGCTTCCTTTGTCCACGTCACGACCCCGTGACAGTACGATGACAGCATGTGACAGCATACGACAGGCCAGGCCCCTAAAGTGCTATGCACTTAAAAATTGAGGATCACTCGGCACACGATGAAACAGAGAATGGTAGGTGCAACATTGAGAGATCAGAGGACTGCTCAATGGGTCAGGGAACAGAGAGGGTTGACATTAAGGGATGTAAATGGACCTGGGCTGGCCACATAATGCATAGGACAGACAACTGGTGGACAGCCAGAGCAACAGAATAGGGAGTTTTAGCTTGAACGTATACTTCTTAACGTTACCGTGTTACCGGATACCGGATGGAATCTGCGCCTGTGCGAACCTTTACGGAACGTAAACTTTTGCGGAGCGTAAACTACTCGCCGGATAGGCTTTACGTTCACGGCCCTATCTCGCAAATCCACCTTCATTCATAGCTATTCGCGATATCCGCTTCGCGGAGAGTCCAGCCGCCAAGTCAAAATAAGCCGAAGTGCGAGCGCCACTTACGATCACCTTATTTCAGCCGGATTACCGAGGCTAGAGCGACCTAGAACACCGAATCCACAACCGTGAGAGGCCTAAGACGCTGACAGGCTGGATAGGTGGCACCATCTAGAGGGGCCAAGGTGCACCAGGCAAGCACAAAATTGTTATTGCAGAAACATTGGGCATTCTTTTCCCAATGTAAATGCCTTGCAGCGGCATTATTACGAATGAGCTGCCTTTTTAATCATCTTTTCCCCTCAAGAACACTAAGCGAAAACAAACGTGTCCATGATTGTGGTTGCACGAAGCGTCACAAGATGTTGACACCATCGCCCAGTAAGCTGGTATTGCTACACCCCTTCGCTTATACCGGGATACTGCACACGCTAAAAACCTCATGATTTTCCCGCAGCGTAATTCAATATTGTCTAAATTAAATGTAGTTTAAAAGCAGTTATCATCACCATTTAGTAGTTTGCGCAAACGTAATGGTTTACGTACGTACGTAAAGGTTTACGTTTGGGCAGCTAAAAAGCTTTACTAAAACTCGAGTTCCGATAAAACAGTAAACGTAATCCAGTAACGGTAATGTAAAGAAGTATACGTTCAAGCTAAAACTCCCTTATGGTTACCAAGGGATGGGAAACGCAGCCGTGGAAGGCAGCGAGTTGGACGGAGTGACAAAATGAAATTCGCTGGGATATAATGGAATCGGCTCGCACAGGATGGGGATTATTGGGAGAGGTGTTCGTCCTGCAGTGAACCTAACGAGCCATAAAATGATGATGATGATGAGTGGCATTAGGAGCTGTACATTTTTCTTTCTAGGGGAGATGGTGTGGTGTGACGGGTCTCTGACTCAATGTTATGGGTTTCATGCAACCAGGTAGTGTGGCATCATGGAGCTCTTTATACATATACAGGCTGTGCTTGTTAAAATGTGTTCCTGACCAACCCTCAGCCTGGTATGACTCCATCTACATGTGCGAGCGTGTTTGTTCACTGGACAGCACCAACATTGCAGACATGGGTGATATTACAATACATGGTGCTCACCATGTATGCACCATGTATTGGCCTCTCAAGGAAACATGTGCTCTCTATCAGTATTGGGATTACATGTTCCCTTCTGCTGCGCACCACAGTTTACAGGCATTAGCCATGGAGGAAGGAAAAAGAAAGGAGGGAGCATTACGTTACGCAATTGAAGCCCACCGTGTTGGCCCCACACATGATCAAAACGTCAGAGCGCATGGTAGGTTTTAGTACTGCCAGTGGCGTTCTGTTTTTGAACTTCCGTGAGCCGGCCGGTCTGCGCCGAACAAGCGTGCTTCGATTAAAAGCTACCGGGCGTCATACCCTGAAGTCTCGGCAAATCTCATTTCTGACGTGATCTTGTCGCAAAAGGTCACGTGTTGTCCCGGCACTGCTGGCTTCAAAACGGGTTGGCTTGCCAAGGCTGGCTGCATGATGTAATGCTCCCTCCTTTCTTTTTCTTTCCTCCATGGCATTAGCATACTCGGAAGAAACGGTGATACTGTGGCAAGGCATCTCATCAGGAAAACGGGTTTCACTTGTGTGCCTTCAGTATCAACACAAGTTTCTTTACATGGCTTTGTAATAGTGTAGTATTTGGTTGCACGCATTAATTACTCTTTGGATTTGCATATACTACAATTCAGTATATCATACACACATTTTCACTAAATAAAGTTACTTACGGGTTCATGCTCTTTCTGCACCTTTTTTTCCCCCCTCTTATGTCACAAATATTGACAGCTGTCCCCTCACTAGTCCATTGTCTTACTTTGACTGCAGAAATGTGAATGTTCGCTCTGTAATGCCTACACTGGGGTCCGCTGACTACATGAATCCTGAGCAGATAAAAGGTTACATCGGTTCTCAGTTCCTATCTTCCGGTGTCGTTAAGTGCTTTCATATCAATTCTCGTTCAATGTGCAACAAATATGATGAGTTTACTGTACTGGTGAATCGATTCGGCTTCTGCTTTGATGTGATAATGATATCTGAGACATGGTATGCAGATGACAGTGTGTTCACATTACCGATGTATCAGACGTATTTTGTTAACCGTCCAAGTGGACGTAGAGGCGGTGGTGTCTCGGTGCTTGTTCGTTCTGGTCTCGAATGTCACTTGATTCGTGAGTTCTTTTATGTCTGATAATTGCGAAGTGCTCTCTCTTCGTTCCAACCGCACCATATTTTCTGTTGTCTATTGTCCTCCAAATGGTGTTGCATCAGAGTTTATAAATTGCTTAGATGGTCTTCTTCAGTATGTCAATGAAAATAATTACACTATTTTTTGTGGTGGAGACTTCAACATTGATATGTTGGGTGATAGTGCACTGCGATTTGACTTTGATGTCACGGTAACTTCTAATGCATGTGCACATGTGATTACTTTGCCAACTCGCGTTACACAACAGTCGGCGACACTTCTTGATACATTTATAACTAACGTCGAATTATCAATGACAAAATCTGGTGTTGTTTGCTGTGACCTCAGCGATCATATGGGAATATTTTTGTGTGCGCTGAAGCAAACGTGTAAACGTCCATTACAGTGTGCTCGATACTATCAGTCAATAACTGATAACAGCCTTGAATCATTTCGTGCTGCTATACGGAATGCGTCATGGGATGACGTATACTGCGCAGTAGAAGCAGATACTGCATATGAAACATTTATTAATAAATTTAAAGCACTATACTCTGAGCATTTCCCTATGAAGAAAGCATCACGACGAAAGAGAATTCGGAAGCCCTGGATTAGCCTCTTTTTGCTTCATCGCATCAGTGTCAAAGACCAGCTTTACAAAACATTTATCAAAACTAGAGACCTTTCAACGCTATCGGAATACAAGGTATATAGAAATAAATTGAACAAGGATATAAGAGCTGCCAAGACGCAGTATTATGCGGACATTTTCCAGCGCAGCAGTGGCCGTAGCGACGCTCTCTGGCGGCAGCTATCCACTCTTCTACATCCTGGATGTAAAAGTGAAATACCTGATAAAATGATTTGCAACGGAACTGAAAAGAGTGGTCCTTCACTTGCTAATTCTTTCAATAACTCTTTCCTTGCGCATTCCCAGTCCACTGGTAGTATAGACGCATTGAAATTTATTTCACCGAGTGCCCATGGCAGTGTTTTTCTTTCTCCTGTTGATAGCCATGAAGTGGCCACCATATTTCGTAGCCTTAAAAACAGCACTTCGTTGGATGGAGACGACTTACAGATATTGCCTGTTAAACATGTTATCGACCTCATTGCAGCCCCACTGACCCACATTTTTAACCTTTGCCTTATGACGTCCACTTTCCCTGTTCAAATGCAAGTCGCTAAGGTCATCCCGGTTTTCAAGAAAGGCGATAAGAATAACGTTGCTAACTATAGGCCGATATCGCTACTTCCTGTTTTTTCCAAGGGCTTAGAAAAAGCTATTTTAACACGTCTATCCAGTTTCATTGAGCGACGTAACGTTATGACGCCATTTCAACACGGTTTCAGGAAAAATAGGTCGACTGAAACTGCGTTACTGGCGCAGAAAGAATTCATTCTTCGAAACTTTGAAGAAAGACGCCTAGTACTTGCCCTTTTTATTGACTTCAAGAAAGCCTTCGATAGTTTACATCATAAAATACTTCTTGCCAAACTTGAAAACTATGGGATTCGAGGACGTGCCGCTGGACTCGTGAACTCGTATTTGGCGCATCGACGTCAATATGTTAAAGTTAATGGGAACTCGTCAGAAACGCTAGGTATTACCTCAGGTGTGCCACAGGGAAGTATACTGGGGCCTTTTCTGTTTAATTTATATATTAACGACATCGTCAATATTCATGATGACTCATTTTATGTTATATATGCGGATGACACCAGTGTATTTTTCAGCGGTAAAAATCCTGACGAACTGATAAGAAAAGCTAACGAAATGCTTACGACACTGGAAGGCTGGTCGAAACTAAATGCGCTAGAAATTAATGCAGCCAAAACGAAAGCGGTCATTTTCCGCCCTAAGGGTAAAGCCGTATCATTTTGTGAATCTTTGACTTATAGCTCCAAAAACATAGAAATCGTAGCAGCCTTTAAAACCCTTGGTGTTTGGTTTACGGAAAAGCTGCTGTGGGATGTCAACCACGTGTGTTTAGCTGTCTCGCGTTTTGTTGGTCTCTTATATCGCAATAACTGCGTTCTTCCAACTAATATCAAATTGTTGCTTTTCAAATCGTTGTTTATGTCTCAAGTGAATTATTGCCAACTTGTATGGGGCACTGGCACGCACACAACCTTGGGGAAGCTCTACGTCCTACAAAAGAAAGCTTTACGCCTCATTTATAACTTGGCCAGAGATCACCCTTCTGCACAGCTCTTCCGAGCTGCCGATATCCCAACGGTTTTTAATACTTACGCCTTGTTCTTAGATATAAATATGAAATAAAGAACAATATTCCAATGCTTGCAGATTTGGCAGAGTTAGCTGAACACTCTTCTTCGTATCCCTTACGGCTCATGAGAAAGTACGAAACAAGAACACCACGCACAAATTACGGGGCCCAGATGCTAAGAGTAACTTTGCCTTATGTGTTAAATCTTTTATCGCAAAATGATTTTGATATTTCTTGTTGCAGGCCTGCGCTTCATGCTTTTTTCGTGAGCTGATACCTAAAATGTCAGCTTTGAACTTATCTTTGATGTATGTTTTTATTGCGTCCACCTGTTGCGTTCTTTTTTTTTTGTTTATATGTGCATGAATAATGTATGCTCTCTGCGTGTTTATACTTATGTACGCCAGTTTTTTGTATACCGTCACTGTATGCTGAACTGTAATCGGCTGGGAAGCCTAGTCAAGCTCACAAGAGCTTTTTCTTCCCATGCCCTCTACTTCCTGAAGTGGAAAATAAAACGATTGATTGATTGATTGATTGATTGATTGATTGATTGATTGATTGATTGATTGATTGATTGATTGATTGATTGATTGATTGATTGATTGATTGATTGATTGTCTGCATGATGTTTGAATGTTTTGTATGAGATGGTCCCCTGTGGTCATGTAAGTTGCCTAGGTATTCTTCTAGCTGTTTGCCAAGCAGCTAATCATTTTGTTCAAAGACACTCTGATGAGCACAGATAAGCAATGTACGAGGGTTATTCAAAAAGTAAGGGCCACTTGGTCCCCAACTTTTTCACTTAATTACCATTAACTTCTAAGCACTTTTAGTACTGCTGCGCCAGTTCCTTTAGTTCCTCTGCATAGAAGTTCGCTGCCTGCAATTGAACCAGTTGACAACGGCAGTCTTGAGTTTCTCACTGTCCTCAAACCATTGTCCCCCAAGCCACTGTTTCAAGGGCTATAAGAGGAAATAGTCACTTGATGCAAGGTCGTGACTGTAGTGTGGCTGGTCGAAAAGTTCCCAGCTGGAAATCTTGCATCTTCTCCGTCGTTCTGGCTGCGGTGTGAGTATGCACGTTGTCGTGGAGGAGAACGATTCCAGACAACAGTTTCCCGCGCCATTAATTTTTTATTGCCTGTCTCAGTTTGGTGAGCGTTTCACAGCATGTGTCAGCTGTAGCTCTGGTCCCATATTTCATGAAATCAACCAAAAGAATGCCCTTTTCGTCCCAGAAAATGGTAGCCATCTTTTTCCGACTCTAGTCAGGAGATTAGTCGAATTTTTTTCGGTTTTGGTGAAGAGGAGAGGTGCATTGCATTGATTGTTGTTTTGTTTCTGCAGAGGCTTAAAGTAATCAAGTCTCGTCGCCTGTAACAATGTGCGAAAGCAAATTAACTCTTTCTTGTCGGTAGAGGTCCAAAAACGCTTGTCTACTTGGCATTCATTGCTGTTTCAATTGGTTGATAGGCATTTTTGGTAACCACCTTGCACACAATTCGTGATATCCAAACTTTTCAGTTACAATCGTGTGAATTGTAGTGCGGCCAACGAGAGGAAATTTATCCGACAGACTACTAACAGTCAGTCGTCAGCCTAATCACTACTCCCAGTCCACTTGTTGAGCATTTTCATTGGTCTGGATGCTGGGCCTGCCACTGCGTTCTTCGTCACGCACATTTGTGCGACCATTTGTGAGGTCTCGACACCATTCTCTGACCTTTCCTTCACTCATCACTGTAGGTCCATAAACTAGGCACAACTCCCCATGAATTTGAGAAGCTGATAATCCATTTGCATGCAAAAATAAAATTACAGATGGCACTTCACAACAAGCTGGAGCAACGAGTTTCACAGACACTGTTGTCTGCATTCCCCAACAAGCCGACAACTACTGAGCCAGAACGATAACTTCAGTATTTTTGTGAAGAATTAACAAACGATGCTGTACAAATACATCTCTATTCTGACCTGTAAATATTTAAATATTGGCAAACGGCCCTTACTCTTCAAATAACCCTCGTACTAGTAGGCATGAAAGCAAGCCTGTGCTTTATACTTATTATGCTTACTCATATGTGTAAGATAAGAATGAATGTCTGGGTTAGGGACCAGTGGGTGGTTCATGATAAAAAGAGGTAGGCGCGCAAACATTGACACAAGAAAAGAGATCAGGACAAAGCTTAACTGACTCCACTTTGTTTTTCTACGCTTCATTTCTAGTACTCTGAGCCTTGATCTGTGTTCTCAGACTTATCTGCCTACTAGCTGAACTTTCTGTCGTTCTAAGCTTCAGTGAGCGAGCTTGGTTTGGCTCTATGCAGGTTCGTGCAAGTGGAGTACTGGAACATCTGACGGACACTGAGCAGCGCCAGCAGGAGGCACTGTTTGAGGTTCTCACCTCAGAAGCATCGTACCAGCGCAGCCTGCGCCTCCTTTCGGACCACTTTGCGCAAGGGTTGCAGGGCACACTCGAGCCACGCGAGTGGGATGCCCTGTTTGGCAGCCTGGCACCGCTGCGAGAGGCGAGCGAGCGACTGTTGGCGCGCCTCGACTGGGCCTGGGACGGCCCGCTGCTGTGTGAGCGGCGGGTGTGCGACGCACTGCGGGAGCATGCCTCGCAGAACGGGGCCTCCTACGTGCGCTACTGCTCCCACCAGGGCCACCAGGACCGGCTGCTGCGTGAGCTCACTGCTTCGCGGCCAGATGTGGCCTCACAGTTGCGCGACCTGGAGGTGGCTCCAAACTGCCAGGGTCTGCGTCTCCACTCGTTCTTGCTGCTGCCCATGCAGCGCGTCACCCGACTGCCCCTGCTGGCCGATGCCCTGCTGCGGCACGTGCCCGACAGCACGCCTGCCAGAGATGCCCTCGGGGCCCTCAACCAGGTGAGACCGACCTTGGTTTGGCATCCTTGTAAGCACTCGTTACGAAGGACGGACCAGTGATGAACACTGAGCCACCGTCTTGGACCTTGCAGAGAAAATGTAACATCTATTCGGCATTAAGGTGGTAGCACTAAGGTGTGACGAAAAAAAAAATCCACACAGAATCTTCTTTCAGAGTTTTCCAAGTGGTGATGCGTAAACACACGATTGTAGTATAAGTTCTGGGCATCCCTAGAATGCTGTTCTTTGGCAGCATGGTGTCTTTCATATTTCTTGCAGCGTTCGTCAGCGTCTGGCACGGTTGCTTCTGAAAGAGCATCTTGCAACCACCGAAATGCGAGTTTTGCATTAAATCTTTGCGAAGTATCAATTTTGCTGATGAACACAATCCTTCACCTCAGCTCTACATCGTGTCCTGCAGAGGGCTTTTATTCCACTACTGCGAAATTCAACGACACCTTCATAGAGGGTGTTCTCTTTCTACATTTGTTTTGCCCTGTGTATGTAATGCATTCATATGGTTCAGATAAATTCATATTCTGCAAGCATCAGTGTGTAGCCCAGTGGTTAAGACACTCGCTTACATAGTGCGGGGGCCTGGGTTCAAACCCCAGCACTTGAAAGAAAACTTATTTTGTTTTATTCATTTATTTTTTATAAAGAAGTACAACGCGGGTGTGGACAGCACGGGGAGGTGCCAGAGTGCAGGTATGGCCAGTTCTAGCAGCAGCACGAGCCGCTGCTGCGTAACACTGGCAATCCAGCTGTGAAGCTCTGCAGGGCGCACCTCTTCTTCATTATGTTGTCCCACCCTCACTAAAGACAAAGCCATGCAGGTGGCTTAAGGCATTGCGAGGACAACAAGTTCATGATACGGTTGGAGGTGATCTACGTGCACAGTCTTGTGGCCTCAGTGATGCAGGTCTGTAGTAGGTGTGAGAAGTTCAGTGAGGTAGTTCACGGGAGAAGTTTGCTGGTGGGGTCCATATGGTACCTGGTGACAAGCTTCAAGGAGACGCCTAGCATAGAAGTGGGAGGCACCCACAGCCAAATGAGAGTTGCGCGAAAACTGGTGGTGTGGCTGCCATCTTTGTGGCGAAATTTCTGTTGCGCTTGTTTCTTGAGTTGTGAGGGAGCAGGCAGTCGTCAACATTCTTCTGCATATTGCACAGCTTCGGGAAATGGTGTGCCCTCTGATGAGTCAGGATGGTAGGGAAGAGCAGAGTTGAGGTGACGGTTCTCGGCCATAGAGTAAAATAAAAAGAGAAAAGCCCATCGTCACTGGGGGTGCCGTATTGTAGGCATACATAATGTAGTTCGGCGTAGCGTAAGAAACAGGCAACAGACGAGCGAGAGGACAAGGACACAGCACATATGCGCTGTGTCCTTGTCCTCTCGCTCGTCTGTTGCCTGTTTTTTGCGCTGAACTACATTATGACTGACTCGCCCAACAAGCAACGTTGCTATGTAGGCATCATTACATAGGGAAGAATGAGGTCCCATTCGCTGTAATCAGAGGTGACATACATCAAAACCATGTTGCCAAGACTGCGGTTTAAATGCTCTGTCAAGCCATTTGTTTGTGGGTGATATGCGGTGGCACAGTGGTGAATAACATGGCATTCAGTGAGAAGTTCTTGAATGACATCTGCAAGCAAGACGCAGCCTCGATCGCTCAGCAGTACGCAGGGAGCACTGCAATTTCTTTATGGTGATGATTGTCTTATGGGATGAATGGACGGACATATGGAGAATTTTCTCGTTGAGTTGGCATAGAAATGTTTGCGCATTGAACACTTCGCCTCTTCGGCACAGGTGTGGTGGTGACAGATTTCCTTCGGTCACAAAAAGTGCCCGCTCCCAATTTATTGCAAGGGGAGGAGAGCGTGTGCGTGGTAGAGGTGGGTCAGAGCAGGAGTCCGTGTGTGCCCTGTGCCTCTATGGTCGTAAAGGCTGTGAGTGCTTCTCTAGTTAACCATGAACGAGCCACGTGTGCTCCATGCGGCAACGATCTTAGTGGACGGGTACATAAGTGCCCTTATCTAGCAGGTAATCTGCAGCAACATCAAAGACTTCGTGTGTGCCTAGCGTTGGAAGTCGTGTTATCCGAGAGTTTCGGAGACACGTTAAGGAGCTTTAGGACTGTTCATATGAGCACTGCGTATGTAAGGATGCTGCATCTCACACAGTGTGCATGAGCAGAGGTTGTGCACATGTGTTCTGTGCAAAAATGGTGTTTTTACTAGGGGTGTGTGAATATTCCAACTTTCGAACATTTTTCGAATAGTGTTTGCTATTCGATTCAATTCGCACCGGAATTTTACTATTCGAAGTATTCAAACTTCCAGAAAATAAATATAATGGTTTAAAACAACGGAAAATAATTGTAACGACGATAAATTGGCATGCAGCGTGCTTGGTGTTGCCTTTTCGGCGCCGACGTGCAAAACTGCTAGCGCTTCCACCGGTGCTCCGAGCGGTCACTGCGCGACGAGCCGGGTCAGGGCAACACCTCCTCTAGAAAGATGCCTGCAGCGTCGCTGGCTATCCCATTGTAGCCGTCCTGCCTTGAGTTGTGGTCGCTTGTCGAGAGATGGCACCACATGCTGCCCTGTTGTTTTCAATGGGGCTGACGTGGTTTGACGTCATGGATGGTAATGTGCACATGCGCAAATGTGTGTTGCAAGCGGCCACCGCGAGGATCACCAGCTACCGCCTCCATTAGAAACGAGGAAGGAGGGAAAGGGAAGGGCAGGAGGTTTTTGGCTCACGCAGCAGACATCTTTCTAGAGGAGGCGTTGGTCGGGGGGTCCGCTGCCGATGCCCATCAGTGGTGCCGCGGATCTAGCGGGCGATGCAATTAGTTGCTTGTGACGGAGCACATTGTGGCTTCTTGCATGTCCTCTGCAATGTCCACTAGCGCGATGTTATTGCCCACAACATTCGGATATGTCTCGTACATCAGCGCTCACAAAGTTAGGCCTAGCCACGACTCCGAGCAGTAAGCTCGGTCGCCGTGTACGTGGCCGCGGTGCCTGATGTTTTTAAGTGCGTCATGCTCGATCGCGAGTACAAAGAATCGTGCTGCAATGGTCTTCGTCACGAGGTCTGAAGTGCTGATAAGCACAATATCTAACCGCAGCTCCCACGAGTCAGTCGGTCATGGACGTGCATCTGCGATGTTCACGACGAGCGTGGCGCACTATCGTAATCTGATAATTCACGTTCCATTTGCAGCTGCTCAACTAAAGCGTAATTATACGTCGACCCATAAATACAGAGCGATTGCGAACGTGTCACTAAGTAGCACAATTGTCGATAGCCGTGACTTCGTGATGCTCAAGCAGCAGACAACGCTCTCCCGGAGCGAGCATTGGGGCGAGGCATGCTGAAGCAACATGGTAAACACAGCCAATCGGAGGCCTCAAAGCGAGCTTTAAACATTTGTTTTTTGTACGTGTTTCTCAGTGGAGGGCCTAGCTGAAGCTTGAAATTTGAAGACGGATAAATGCTGTTCCCGAAGAGCCCAAAATGACGGTGCCTGGTTGCGCCATTGCGGAGCTCTAATGTTTTTAGAATGCAATTTAAGATATGCTTAGGAATCCTCTGCAACTCTTTTTCTATAATTTCGCTTCAAAGCACAGGCCCGCGCAGTGTTCCCCATTAAGAGGGCATGGGGGCAGATTATCATCGCAGCCCCTCCTCCCCCCCTCCTCCCCCCCCCCCCCTCCCTGTTGTTTCAAAAAAATGAAAATGAAGTGATGATGTGCTTCTCACAATGGCCTGCCGTGGCCCCTGGCTTTTCTTAAGTAAGGATTGGAAGTAAACAGTTTTTGGAATGCAACGCCAGGGTCCTTCGGCTGTCAGTGTCGCTAAAAGCCTGCGTGGCCATAGGTAAACGTATGGGGCAGGCTTTGTGCCCCCCTCCTAGATGAATGGGCGGGGGGGGGGTGCTCTCCCCTCCCCCTTCATGCGCACGCCTATGCTTCGAAGTATTCGCAAAATATTCGAGAAATATTAGAAAACTATTCAATTCGATTCGCACTCAAACTTTATTATTTGACTTCGCTTCACACCCAAAATTTTGCGATTCGCACAGCTCTAGATTTTACTTATGCAGCGCTGCTATGGACACCACGTGTGCAGTACTATTGAGCAAAAAGTAATGGAGTGCAACATTTTTCCAAAAGGTAGTCTAGCAGTGAGAAATTTTGTTTGAAATAACCACTGCACAGTTAAAGTTCAAACTTGTGGGAGTTTTTTCCCATTCAAATACTTGCAACCATGCAAGGTACACTCGTGCAATCCATATTATCCGGCAGTTTAAATTAAGAGATTTAAATTTTTAAATGATTTGTGTTCTTCTGTACTTATAAACAGTAGTTGACAATTAGTGTTCTGTAATAACGAACTCGTCACTTGAAGCAAGAGACAGCTTTTGCAAGTGAGAAAACAAAAACAATGCAAAATTTGAGTGGCAGTGCCCATTCATCCATTGATTCATTTACTCATTCATTCATTGATTTGTTTTTAAAGTTTGCATAAACAGCTATAGCCTTCTTTACACTACGCTTGAAAATTCACAAAGAAATCAAAGGATGAGACATGAACAAGCACGTAGTTAATAAGTTAAATGTTGCTGCAGGTTGTAGCCGAGTGCAACGAAGGCGCCCGCAAGATGGCCCGCATGGAAGAGATGCTCCACATTTCACGCACCCTGGAGTTCCGGGAGTGTCGCGCAGTGCCCCTCATTTCGTCGAGCCGCTGGCTGGTCAAGCGGGGCCCGCTGGTGCGGGTGTCCGTGGACAGCCGGAGGCGTACCTGGGGGCGCCTGGTGCAGTGTGCGCGCACTTCGTTGCACCTGTTCCTCTTCACCGACCTGCTGCTGGTGACCAAGCGCAAGGGGGACGACTACTACGCCGTCCTCGACCACTGCCCACGCAACATGGTGCAGGCGTACGCAGAGGCCACGCTGCCTTCGCGCCTGCCCGACTGCTGCCGCCACTTGTTCCAACTCACCTTGCTACAGAACAGTGCCGGACGTACGGTCGAGATGCTGCTAGCAGCCGAATCCGAGTGAGCCTTGTTACTGGCTGGACTGAAGTGTTGTTTGTAACTCACATCTTGGAACATCGGTGCCAGATGAAAAGCCTTGCGAGTGATCAGCAAGCACCGAAACACATGTCAAGAGTACTAGTGTCTGCAAGCAGTGCCCTCTAATAACTTGCAAATAGAATATGTAAACTTCGTACAGTAAGTTCCTAACATGAAGCTCACGATTAAATTTATCCAGTTTTACATTACACTGGCTTCCGTAACTGATAAGGGCTGTGAAAAAGTGGACACAAAAAAAGCACCTGTGAGCAAACACTCTGCTTGAGTGGCATGAAAAAATGTGCAGCTGTGATATAAACAGGTTTCAGTATAGTGACGTGAACAGCACGTGGAACACACAAGGACGAGTAACCGACAAGGACTTGTGTGTTTCACACGCAGTTCATGTCGCCATGGAATACCAACTAGCCCGGTCACACACCTTGCTCCAGTATAGTGTAGTTTTACACTGTAAGCTTTTTTCTCTTAAGCTGAACTTGAGCTCGACAATGCCATTTGTTTGCAGGAGCGACAAGACACGGTGGATGGACGTGTTGACGCCCATGGTTTCCAGTGACCCTGATGAACGCATCTACGAAGAGTGGGGTCAGTCACTGTGTACAACACTGTTATCTCTTCTTCCATATGTGCCCCTCAAATATATAACCTCACTTCCCAGTTCATACAATTTCCCAACAGCATCACTCGCGATCTGGAACGCAGAAAAGACCGAATACAGTTATGCTTCTTTTGCACCTGTTAATGCCTTGCCAGAAAACACTATTCCAGTTGAACCCCTTTGCGTGAGAGACACATACCGGGGAGCAGTGTTTGTGTCTTATGTGAGAGGTCTCGTATAAGCGAGGTACCATGTTTTCATTTCATATCATCATCATCATTCTCAGCCTGTTTTCGTCCACTGCAGGACAAAGGCCTCTCCCAGTGATCTCCAGTTTATTCCATCCTGTGCTAGCTCATTGCATTCTATCCCTGCGAAGTTATTAACTTCGTCACTCCATCTAACTCTCGGTCCACCCCGACTGCGCTTCCCATCCCTCGGTAACCACTTCGTTGCTCTTACTGTCCAGCGTTTGTCTGTTCTACGCATTTCGTGGCCAGCCCAGGTCCATTTCTTTCGCTTGGATGTCAAGTAGGATATCTGCAACCCCTATTTGTTCCCTGACCAATTCTGCCACCCTTCGATCTCTTAATGTTACTCCTAACATTTTACATTCCATTGCTTGCTGCGTGGTCATCAACTTCTTCTCTAGTTGCTTTGTTATCCTCCATGTTTCAGCCCCATATGTTAGAACTCACATGCAGTCCTTATTGCCTTGTGTACTTCATTGTGATGAAGGCAGCTATAACCCTAAGGGTCCGCAGTGAATCGTGGGTAACAGCAGCGATAAGCCTATTCTAGGCGCTGTGACCACAGCGTGATGGTAAAGCAAATCTAGTGTAGTAGCAGGGCGTCTGTTGCACACTGATGTTGGTGGCCGGCAGTAAACACTGACAGCAACGATGGCGATGACACGATCACAAAGTGGGCATGAAGCGTGGTAGCGAAACAAGTGAAGATGAACAGTTGTGCAAGCAGTGACGCATAGCCTCTGAGACTCCAAAAGCATAGCCTCTGAGACTTGTAACTCGAACTTTTTTTTTTGCGTAGCCTGTTCTGGCCTCAGCTTGGCTATTGTCATGCTTTGAAGCTTTCAGTAGCTTTGAAAAAAGCAAGCCCACGATGATCAAGTGTCCATGGCAAGACAAACAGTGCAGCGCTGATTGCTACATTCACGTTTGCTAGGTAGAGTTGTTGTAAATGGGGCATAACACTTAAAAGAGCATTCGCTGTGCACTCAGGCTATTTTTCAGGCTTGTGGACACAACACATGCAATGCGTTTTGATTAGGGGTGTGCGAATATTCGAAATTTCGAATATTTTTCGAATAGTGTTTGCTATTCGATTCGATTCGCACTGAAATTTTACTATTCGAACTATTCGAACTTCCCAAAGACAAATGCAGTCAACGTCCGGTTGAAAGTGACCCCTTCAGATTTTCAATATGCTTCACCTCATAACAGTTTCGTATTGCGGCAAAGCTGCCTTTTACGCTCCGTTACGGTCGAACTTAGGCAAGAGACAAAGTCCGGTTGGAAGTGGTCCCTAGATTTTCAATATGCTTCACCTCCTCACACCCCCGTATTGCGGCAAAGCTGCTTTTCAAGCTCCGTTACGGTCGAACTTAGGCAAGAGACAGTCGACGTCCGTTTGGAAGTGGTCCCTATATATTCAATATGCTTCACCTCATCACACCCCCGTATTGCGGCAAAGCTGCCTTTTGAGCTCCGCTACGGTCGCAAATGTATTAACTCAAGAAAACGCTGGTTCCAATATGGAGATGGAAGATGTGGCAGAGTTGGGGGCTCAGTTAATGCTGTTTTGGACCTGAAATTTGGGCAGGAAGTCCGAAAAATTGGACGCCGAAGCTTTTTAGCATCCAAAATTTCAGATGTTCTTATATATTGACGTCTACGAGGCAGATTTGGAACTCCGGACTTGAAGGGAGCACACCCTTGCCTGCCACATCAGTTGGGCTTCCACAGAAGTTGAAAGAGGAGGAGAGGCTGAGGAAATAGCATCTCTGCCTATCACGTGTAAAGTGTTGTCGGCAACACTTTGGTTGCACCAAATCATGTACATAAATACAATTCGGCCTCTACATTGCCTCATTCTTGATAAGAAAGGCAACTATGAAACATGACCCCACCAGCGCTTCATCAACCTAGCGAAAAGAAACACTTTCATGTTGCTATCTCACAAGAACATACTTAGGGATTCTCTGCAATTTTTTCTGTAATTTCACTTCGAATTATTCAAAAAATGTTTGAGAAATATTCGAAAATTATTCGAAATTATTCGATTCGATTCGCACTCAATCTTTATTATTCGAATTCGTTTTGCATCCAAAATTTTTCTATTCCCACAGCTCTAGTTTTGATTGGAAGTTTTGTGCTGTGAGTTCACACCGTGCACTTGCGGCATTCTTGGCTCCTTCAGGTGCTTGTGAAGTGCACGCACAGTCATACTCGTTCCCTTGGCTTGAAGTGCTTCTCTGCCATGCGAACCCATTGGATTTAGGGGCTTTCAATCGTTTTGTAGCTGACTGACTCACTTTATGTTTGGTGAGGTTATCATAAACACAGTGATTCCACTCCTGTGCCAACTGCGCCAAATTGGATTTACTGCACCATCCTGATAATATTGACGGAAATTGCGCCAAACTGCACCAGCGTCTCGGGTTTGCATCTATCACCCGCAATTGCGCTGCCGGTGCGTCAAAACATGGGCAGTTTGATCTTGGGGCCGCCAAAGTTACAATCACGGATGAAGAGTTAATCCGCTAAATAAACAGTGCTCGCACGTGCATCCCGAGTAAGCCGCGATGTCATGCATGATTCGACGCAGCTTCTGTTGTGAAAGTCGGCTCGACAGCAAAACGCCCTCTCTGCAGGGGCTCGTGACGTCTAGGCCACTTGGTAGCGAGAAAGTGTGGCGGCAATTCATCGGCGGACGTCGTCTGTTGCATAAATGCTGCTGGTAGCCCGTTTCAAGCGTCGCACGGCACGTAATGAAAGCTATGTTCGGTAATAACTAGACGTGTGCCTCTAAATGTCTGTCACTTCTGTTTCTGGACATCGCGGAATGAAATCTGGGAACGCTAGCAATAGATATATAGAACGATATTGAATTTTCCGTGCTTCGCGTCCATTGAAGAGCACGTGAACGATGGGAACGCGTTGGAACTTTTTCTCAAATATATACTTTTTCCATGGATCATTGCTCGAAAGAGCTTTCACATAATTCCTTCCACCCGCACATCCAAGTTTATAATCGCTCTCGCAGTGAATACCCCCTAAAAGGCCCTGCCCTTTCGAGTGCTAGGATCCCAATTCGAATTTTTTGCTTGCTTTTTAAAATAATATCTCATTAATAAAAGCACGTCTCCTGGTCGGAGCAGCAGAAATTCGGTTTCGATATGCGCAGCTGTTAGTAGCGGGCCCGTCGCTGACGGCCATGGCGTCGGAAGGCCCACTGTGAAGCAGCTACGCCATGTTGCACGTCCGCCTCTCGCTGTCCAGGGTCAATAGCTGACGGTTAGCAAAAAATCACAGTTTTGCTTAAGGGCAAAGCAGTTAACGCGATACCAACAAATTGTATTGTTATACGAAATAAGGCTAGCAGCTAACTCGTTTGGATCCGATCTCGCGTAACTAAACAAAACGCTGGTGTATGGGAATATGGCCACTCTAGAGACCGAAATGATTTTCGTGCTGTCAGTTTCCTAAGCACGAAGACATTGCGAGCACAGCAAGTTTACGAGCCATCTCCTGATGCCTCGAGATAGTGGATGCGCCAGCGACTGCACCCTACGAACGACGCAGCCCCCCTCCCCTCCCCTGGCGTCCCTTCATGCTCCTTATGAAAGACGGGCGGGGCGTTTCCTCTCTGTTTGATGAGCCATCGACGGCAGGCTTTGCACGTGGGCTGATGTTATCAAATGCACCCTCCGCGCAACGAAGACGGCCGGCTCGTTTCATCTCCGCTTCAGCTGCGTTCATTGCCAGAGCTCGGAGCTCTTACGCGCGGGTAGAACATAGGATGCGCAGAGTTACGTTATCAATTTGTACTTTGGAAGGGAAATGACGACAACGGCGACGGCAAAAACCCATCGGGAGGGTCCATAAAATTACTATCACAATAAAAAAAAATTGATGAACCATTCCACTCTGTGAGGTGGATGACCAGCGAAGTTGTTTAGTGCACGGCACAGAAGTGACATGTTGGAGGCCATTTTCCTATGTAAAGCCAGGTTAACGTTCAATTAATTATTCAGGTGCTTGAAAGCAAATACAATTGCTTCTCCTGTGTACTCTGGGACATAGGCGTGCGCAGGGTTCCCCATCAGGGGGGGCAAAGGTTCATCGCAGCGCCCCCCCAGTCTACTAAGTCAATGAATGGGGCAGATTTTGCGCCCCCCCCCCCCTCTTTGGCGACTAGAAGGGTCAATGTACGGGGCACATTTTGTGCCCCCCCTCTTAGGTGATTAGGGGGGGGCGGCCGCCCCCCCCTGCCCCCCTGTGCGCACGCCTATGCTCTGGGAAATGAAATTAGTTGCTCCTAGTGCTCCAAGATGGAAATCTTTGCTGCTCCAAAGTGCTCCAAAATGAAAATTTTGCTGCTCCAAAAAATTGCTCCAAATCAGGAGTCCTCGGTAACATCACTATAAACAGGGACTGTGAGCGTCTGTTGTTTCCTTTTACATTGTATAACCAAAGGCAGACACAAGTCAAGTTAGCGGTTGATGGCACTGCGTTTAGGTTTGAATGTCTGTCATATGTAATGTTGCTGACCAAAATTCACTGATAACTTGTCCTTTACTACCGATGTCTTCTATATTCAGCATCCCCTGCAAAAATGGTCAAACTAATGGGAGAGGTCAACTAAGTGGGTGGATGGTATCTGTTATACCCATTTGTCTGTTACATCCATACCTCCTATAACAGGGTTCATCTGTATCTGGCACCAGTGTTTGGCTTATCACCAAACTAGTCATGCTTTCCAGCTGCTGGTTCCCAGCAGAGAAGTGGCAGAGTGTGGGCTTTTGGGAGGAGTAGCAGCCCACCCTGGCAGCTATCTTGCACCCGCCCCTGCCACAAGAAAACGCTGGCTCTTCCCACACCAGCAAATCACCGTGCTGGCCGTTGCACATCACATTCACAGCTATTGCCACAAACCCTATTGGGATAAATGCAGTTTTGACAGCATGCATCTTGTAGAGCGGTTGGAAGCACGCTACACACTTTAAATAGGTGATTACCTAAATGCATCAACGTTTCCTTTCGCCTCTTTCAGTGATAACGATTTAGTGTGCATTGCTTGCAGAAATGACACAGCTCATAGCCGCTGTATTAGTATATGGGGGGACATGGGCATCGGATGTCTGAAAGTTGCGGGAAAAATCAATTTTTCAAAACCATTGGTGTCAACATGTGGAAGGCCTTATCCGTGATGTATCCATATAATTTCCTGCAATTACCTAGAGGGAGAACTGGCACTGCATTGCTGTTTTATGCATTGGAATGCTGGGATGTGTCGGGTCAGATTGGCATTGTTTGCAAAGAGGCCAAACACCTCGAAGGTGCGTCTGGCTTGAAGTGTTCTTTGCTGTCACAATGGTTCATTTTGTACTGAAACAGCACGTAATTGACCTAACTTCTTCCTAGCATTACAGAAAAACAACTTTTATTTAACTTTGATAACTTCTGCTTTGATGCATGTACAGCATTATGAAATGCAAAAAGTTGCGACCGGCCGCTAAGGTTGGCTGACAGATAACAAGACATCTGTTTAATCTTTTCACTGCTTGATTATGCCCTGCAGGCGAGTAAATTTTTATTGTAAAATTTTATACGGGTGAATGAGAGCCGTCTATGAAGATTTTTTTTTTTAGCGAATCCATTTTTGCAGCTGTATCTATGTTTTGAAGCCTCGCTCACAGCCAGCCAACACAAGCCTCGCACACACACATACCATCATTCCCATGATGGCACAGCACTCCTTAGGGAACTTGCATAGGTGTTGGCGCCACATTTCCCTTCAGGTATTAGTTTGAGAAACTCTATGGCTGTGTCATATAACTTAGGCAAGCACGCACTATAAGTGCCAGCAAAAAAATAATTTTGTCAGTGCGAATGCCAAGACAGGAGCATAGAATCGCACAAACACGGTGCTTTTCGAGGTGGTGCATCTCGTCTTTCCCATTGCCAAGCGCCGCCACCTTGAAGTTGTTGAAAAGCTAAAAGTTTTGCCTTTTCATTCCCACGCTCCTCACCTCCGATAGCCACACAGAGAAAATGCAAATATGAATTTTTAAAGAAAAAGAAATCTGGCACAGTCAGCATGCACCAGCAGTGCCAGCGGAATTCTCGCCAGCCTGCTCTGAAAACATTGTCTATCCTGCCATTTGTGATCATAAGGCTGCAAATTGTTGTTCACAAAATAAAGGAGTTTAAAAGCCAACAAATGCGCAAGAAATGGAGTGTATGCATCTTCTGCTCTTCTGCAAGTTTCAAAAAAAAGCTGAATGTTTTCGAGCACACAAGGACTGGATCAATTAAAGTGCTAGCGCTCACTGTCAGCATGCACACACACAGGATGTGCAGCCCGTCCACCTCGGTGTTACAGTGGTTGTGGTGCTCGGCTGCTGACCCAAAGGTTGTGGGTTCGATCCCAGCCGCGGCAGTTGCATTTCAATGGAGGCGAAATGCTAGAGGCATTTGTATTGTGTGATGTCACTGCACGTTAAAGAACACCAGATGGTCGAAAATCAATAAAATCCAACAAAATTGGCCTAGAATTGCTTGCAGTATACTATCACTAAGCACAATGTGATCCGAAGTAGTAGCAGCCATCAATGGGTTGAAAGCCGGAAGTGCAGTCCCTTTTCTGGAAACTTTCGAGTTCTTTAAGGAACCATACATTATTTCACTTCTGTGAATTTTTTACAGGACAATTACTGCATTAAATTCAGAAGGCTGTGGGATTGGGCATGTTAGTACAACATGATTAGGAGTGCAAATTAGCGCAGCCAACAGGAGGGGACAGAAGAGAGGACACAGTGCTCTGTGTCCTCTCTTCTGTCCTCTCCTGTCGGCTGCACTGATTTGCACTCATAATGCATTAAATTCATTGACTATGATTTTGTAGAATGTAAGGAAAGATGAGCACAGTGTCTTGGGTGCTTGGCATAGAATGAGCCTATGTTATCTGGTGGAGTAGAAAGCCAATTTCATAACACTTATGTCTGTTGACCAGTTTCTGCTCATTGGTAAACACTGGCTTGCTGCATACAAAGAAGAAAGAAAGCATGGCTCTGCTATCGCAAGCACCAAAAACCAGTGGAGCTCGGGGAAGCCGCTCTTGCTGAACCTAACTTTTTGCTGGGCTTTCCCCAGCTCTGCAGGTCTTTGGCGTTTGTGATAGCAGAGCCACGCTTAATTTTATATTCACTGCAAGAAATCGCTAAGCAAGCGCCATGTCACTCCTTTTATTCCACTGCACGAGCGAAGAGGACTGCCGAAGTGAGCGAGCGGGGAACACGAGCCCAGAAACATGTCTGAACATGCCCACACAATGAGAGTGCTGGAATGCTAGCATTAGGGTGCCTTAATGCCAGTGTTGCGAACAAACGCTTGCATTGAGGTGCCCTAGCTAGCACAGTGTTGCAGCGCTCCCTCAGGCGCATGCGTTTGTGCACCAACACTTCATGTGTGTCCATGGTACGGGCCTCACCACGCTTGCGGTGGCCTTTTCCGCATGACGTAGTGATGACGTCACTGCGGAGCGCTCTGGCCTTCTCCTGTCTGTAGATGGTATTGTGCCACTACCCCGCTTCCCTGCTATCCTCTAGCTGCATTGCTCTCCTCCTTTCCACCTCGCGATGCTATTTTTAGCTCGGTGAAAACTGCACACGACGACATGAGAAACCTTGCGAGGTTTTAACAGCTCTGTTGTAAAAACACTCCCAGCACGATACTATTTTATTTTATGAGCAGCATTGTCCTAACTTGTTTTATTTCCACAATACGTCAGCAAATGTCACCCGGTCATAACATCAAGTGGTTGATGATGCCACGATTTTGAAGCCACCTAGTTAAAATAACTTGTTTCTTGACCTTGGTGCTTGCCTCTAATGAGTGCAGTGAGCCAGCTTTGCCAGCAAGCAAGCTTGCTGGGTAAACAATTTTGTGGATATTTACTGTGTGATGCACGCTGAAGTCCAGAGTTTTTCTTTCCAGACTGCCCACAGGTGCAATGCCGGCACGCATACACGCCACAGCAGGCTGATGAACTGGCATTGGAGGAGGCTGACGTGGTCAACGTGTTTCGCAAGATGTCCGATGGTCAGTGCACATTTTTTGTGGGCTGTTTGAGCCAATGGCAGAGCGTGATGGCCACCAGTGCATCCCATAGAACGGCATAGAACGGTATCCATGTTTTATTACTATGTTGAAAGCAGATGCCTGGACACTCTTGAAAGAACAAGAAGGGTTTTCAAACTTGAGTCTTTTTCGGGGTGCCCATTATGCTTGTATACAGTCTCACTAGTTTCGTTAAAGCATAGAAGTGGCGTCAGCTGCGCACTAAGTACTGTGAGAGCCAAAGTGCCAGCATGTCCACGGGAGAGGAGGCATGTGTAGCCTCATTGCCTCTGCATCTGTCTTGGACATCTCTGTGCGGCCTTCGTTATTTATGGTCGAGCGTGCCATCAGTAATGAAGAAGGCCATCACCCTTAATGAGAAACTCGCAATATTTAGACAGACCGTTTTTGTCTCCCGTGACACTCTCTGCACAGCGATGGCGCATGCACACGGCTTTCCACTGAGCCTTAAAGGGTCCCAGAAACAGTGTTTTGAAATTGTGTTAACGCTTAGGCTACAGCACAATCAAATCATTCGCACCATAAGTGAAGTCATGCTCCTTTTATCAAGACAGCTATGGGCAATAGTACATTGCCCTCCTCGGCACTGCTTTTTCTCGTCAGTTGCGCAGCCATCGATGGCAACAGCAGCGCATACGTTCTGCTCCAGACCGGATTCCACTTGCGCACGGTTGAACACTGCGCCGTTGCATACTCTGCAAACACTCAGAAGTATGCGAACAAAGTAAAGCATTCTCAGAACAACCACCGAAAAGTGTAATTGTGGGCACTGTGGTGGCATCTTTGTGGGTGAATTTACGGCCACAGATGCATGTATCCTGGCATTGATCGGATAGTGAGAGCCCAACGCTCACTGTACCAATGAGATACTCCGAGTGGCAGTTGCCTTGCTCGGGCACACGATTTCTCAGCTTGACATGTTACCAATCACTGGATTTACAGCCCATAAAGCAGGAGGAACGATTCAAGGTGTCAGAGAAAAAGAACCTCTGGATACACTGTGGTCCCACAGCTCACTTAAACATGATGCATGTTGTATCACGTGCAGACGACGTTCACTGTCCACTGGAAGTCCCCAAGTGTAGAAGTAAACTGTGATGGTGTAGTTACTGTTCCAGAGCAAAAGCTCTATTACTCCATGTCTAGACAACCTTGAGCTACTGGAGCGCAACGCAACGCGCATCCTGCGGGCCTTGGCAAAAGAAGATCTGGACGGCTTGAGGCACAAGACAGAAAAAAATAGCACAACGCTCTTGGCTCTCGGCCAGCTGAGACAATGCAAACCCAGCTGTTGCTCTTCCGTCTCTGCATCTCCCTCACTCCAAGTCGCGCCACATGATCCGCTGCAAAGAGGATCATGTGAACTCGCAGCTGCACTCGCTCGAAGCCTTGGCGCTATGGTACAACATGACTAGGTGAAGCTTTAACAGCTGCTTCACCGGTGCTTGGTACCTCTGTCTCGCCCTGGATCTGTGCGTGCACTTTAGCACAAGCAACAGGCTGAATCCAATCATTCAGCAAATGCAGCTACACGGTAGGCTGCAAAATTCCAGCCATAGGCAAAGCTTTTTAAAATAAATGTATACAGTAAAAGCTCGTTAATTCGACAGTCGTCGTTAATTAGGAAAATCGGATAATTCTGACGTGGTCTCTGGTCCTAGCCACTGTATGCATTGTTTAATGGCATCAACCTCTCGTTACTTCGGTCATATTTGGCTGCGACCCAGTTAATTTGTACGTTCCTCGAAGTGCGCTGTATCAGAACTGTGACGAGTGGAAGCCAGTAACAAAAGAACATTTATTCACTTGACGAATGCATATATAGAGCACTCTGCATGATAACTACGTGGGGTGTTTATCTATAGTTAGTTTCACTGGTGGTGGCACATGTGCACACATGGCATGCAAGCATTGCTCGATACATCTCCCTGCGGTCAAATAAAACAAGTTAATTGATTAAAGTTATCATCGTAGCCTAGTCGACCAGGTGATCTTGTCTGCTGTGAGGATCTGCGAAGGGCTTGCTGAGGAACTGAAACTTCAGAGCTGCACTGACGTTGATGGCCCCGAGTATCGGCTTGTGCTGGGGGATCTGTATGTTCCTGCTATGCTCACGCTGGAGCCATTCCGGCTCGGTGAGACCATCACTTTTGTCGCTCCATGAGGACTCACTTTTCGCTGGTTCCTCACGATACTACTCACGTGTCCTCAGTAGGTGATGCAGATTACGTCGTAAACTTCTGCCATCCTCCGTAGCTACCTCGTACAATCTTGGTGCGACTTGTCCCAGCAGTGGTGCCTTCCGGGTCCATGCCTTGTCCTTGACTCGTACGACTTTGCCTTCCTTGAATGCTGGCAAGCATCTGCCACAAGCTTCGGGCTGTTTGTGTTTAGTCACATGAACGCTTGAGTGATGGCTCAAGTCTGGAATTCTCAGTCACTCACCAGGTGAGCGACCGTCTTCGAGGGGGGATAAATGGTAGCTGAGTGGCCCAAGCCAGAAGTCCTGTTTCATTTCTGCAGTCTTCTTCATGATTCGTTTGACAATTTGAACGCCTTTCTCAGTGAGACTGTTGGACTAAAAATCTGGGGCTAGACGTCACATGCTGGAAGTCGTACCTGGAGGCAAAACAGGCAAATTCATAGAATGAAAACTGAGGTCCATTATCGCTGGAAACTTCTACTGGAATGCCATATCTGGAAAAAATAGCACTCAGATTACAGATATGGTGGTCAAGTCACTTAATCTTTCTACTTCTGGGAAATTGGACAAAACATTAAAGACACAGAGGTATGAACTTCCACCTTGCTGGAAGATGTCGACTCCAACTCTGGAGCATGCATACTACGGCATGGGCGTTAAATCAAGAGGCTCACTTTGCCGCGTGTAAGCGTACTTGTGGCATGCGTATGCTCCCGGCTCCCGTATAAGCTGCCTCAGTTCGTCTCGCACTACGTCGACGACAGACAGTGCAGTTGTGGTCTGAGGTGCTTGCAACTTGCTGAGTTCTTCCCTGATTACTGATCAGATTAGCTCTCGCAGGGTTTCCATGTCATTCCGTACGCCTCCAGAGAAGACATTGGCAGGTGAACAGTTTATGTCCCGGTTGTATTGCCGAGCCCGCTAGTTCCAACGTTCTTTGGATGGCCGTTGCTTCGGAATGAAACTCAGTAACTGTGTTTGTTGGGTTTCGGACGAGAACAGCGAATAGCTCCTGCTTCACTCCATGCATAACATGGCGCAGCTTCTTATCCTCGGCCATGTTGGGATTGGCACACTTGAACAGGCGGATCATGTGCTCGATGTACATCGCCACACTTTCGTTTGTGAGCTGGATCCTGGTTTTAAGAGCAGCCTCCACCTTTGCTTTGCGATCTTTGCTGGCGTAAGTAGCCAGCACTTGTCATCGAAATTCCTCCCAGGTAGAGAAAGAGGTTTCATGGTTCTCAAACCACTTCTTTGCAAAGTCCTCCAAAACAAAGTATACATGACGGAGTTTCTCTCTCTCGTGCCATCCATTCAAGATCGCCACTCTCTCGAACAGGTCCATCCAATCATCCACGTCTTCGAACGAGTCATGGAATACTGGCGGCTTGTGAGGTTGATTGATGACCACATGTGCCGGTGTTACCTGGCTAGTCGTAGTGGCGGCGTCCGTTGTCTTAGTTCCCCTTGGCGTGACGTGAGGAGGACTGAACTCAGGTGAATTACCTCAAAGATGGCAGCTGGCCCTCTGATGTACAGGTGTCACTTCCATGGGATCGACGTGGTCGGGGCTACACTGTCTCGTGTTCATGGGGCTTTGATTCATATGCCGCATCTCCACCAGAAATGTAGCGATGCTGAAGCACACAGGCTAATACAACAAACGTATTTATTAAGGGCAAACCTGTGCCCACAACTCAAGGGAAAATAATGACATTGAATCGAAATTGAATTGAATCTTAGTTTTGTAAAACAAAAACCTGCCCTCGTCAAGCAAATTCGAAAATCTCCACTGAACCAGACCTGCTTTTCGTGAATTACGCAAGAATGTGATTTTGATGAGATCCTACAAAAAAAACTACTGCACTTGTTGGTCTAAAAAATTTTCTTGGAATACTATGAATAGCTTATGCTTACAAAATGCTGTTACCTTGCAGTTTTCGGGCACCCTTTTTAACGAAAGAAAAAATCACGAATATGGCGCATTGTTCAATAATGCTTTAATTACAGATTTTTTTTTGCTTTGCTGGTATGACAATCAGCATTTCCACAATTTTCCAAAGCGTTGCCACTTATTAGGTTAACAATTGTGCCAAATATAATTTTCAAGTAGAATGTCAAACACAAACCGAAAATGCTTAAGTAAGGACAAGTTTCTAAAAATGCAATACAATAGACTCTCTTAAACGAAATTGCTACTTAAATGGAACAACTGCCCCTACTATGATTGGTTTCATAATAGAATTATGCACCCCTGTTCATCTCTCAGTAAACGGAACGCCTGTTAAACGGAACATGTTTTCCCAGTCCCTTTAGTTTTCATTTAACGAGAGTCTACTGTATTTTGAAAATCAATTTTAAAAAAAGGCCACCTTCGATTTTCTTTTAAGGGGCCCCGCAGCACTTTTCCAAGTAATGGTCGAATGGCTTCATTAAAAGAGCTTATTGCTTCACAAATCGACTGCCACAGAAATTTTTAGCATCCATGAAGTACGAGCGTAGTTGTTGCATGCTTCCAGCGCTTTCCTTTGGTTCTAGCGAGTGCGCTGAAGGCTACCCAGGGAGGGGGATGACAAAGGGGCACGAAGATGCGTCTCTTCGTCAGCGCGCGTCATGACCTTGAGCACTTTCTTTTTTTCTTCAAACACGCCGCTAACTTTCAGTGTGATCGAGAGCACGCACACGAGCATGTGGCGGCATCCCGCAGCGGCCACAGTAACTATGCAGCTCACGATGCTCAAATCAGCCATTGTCCATAGACTTTGTGAATATAACGTGGTCATTTTGGGTATATCGCATCATTTGTCGAGAGAAGAGGGAGCAATTTATAGCCGACTGTAAGAATTAATTGTAAATTCCAGGTCGCGTGCTGCACAGTAGTGTTTGACTCGTGTGTTCTCGGGAGCCTCGACTAATGATTGGCATCGTTTTCTGACCGTGCTCAAAAAGTGATTCAGGGTCCCTGGCACGACGAGCACAGACACGGCGCGATAGGGCCAGCTAGAGCAAGATGCTAGTGCTACGGTGACGTCGTCTTGAAGCACAGATTCACCTAGCGACAGTCAATGCATGTCAGAGTTGGACTGGGCCGAGAACCACACTTTCCGTCGTTCACATTTGTTTTCATCACGGTAGTACATGTGTCTACGTGATGTGAATATATTGATGCTATTGCCCAGGTTCTTTTCTGTCTTATTTATTTATGTACCTATTTATGTATTCATTCATTTAAAGATACCTTACTGGCCTCATGGAAGGCATGATGTAAGGGGGGTAACGCAAAAAGAAATAAATGCATTGCAAATAAACATTCTTATATAATATCAATGCATATCAGCATCTTTCAGGGAAGTACAAATTCTAAAAAGTTAGAACAGTGGAGTAGCTAATAAATTTTATAAAGAAGGTAGTGCAGAAAGTAAAGATAAATTTCTACCTTGCAACGTTTAGTGACATTGATACCAGCATATTGCTTGGAAACCGAATACTAATAATAAAAATAAATTGCGATACAAAAGCAGAACAGTTGAGCAGTGGTGCAACACTGCTCAACTGTAGAATACAACTTTACATAATGCAAGAATGCAACAATAATAATAGAATATGTAGAAGGAATCTATGTACTGTCGCTAAGCATTTGAGGTGACTACTCGCTTAGGCTTGCAAAATTATTTGTTAGCATATGGCAGAAGCTATTATAGTAAGTTACTAAATGCATTACTTGTACCATCATTGTGTGTATAGCAAAGGTGTAGTCTAAATGAGGTGAGGCAGGGTTTTTTGTTGTTTTTTTTTTTAGATGTGCTACAGTTTGTCGACAGGAATTGTGTGAAATAGTGAGAGCAGTGTTGCAGCACTGACTGTGTGCTGACTCCCCGCAGGCTGGTATGAAGGAGAGCGTCTGCGAGATGGTGCACGGGGCTGGTTCCCAGCATCGCACACAGTGGAGCTGGTCAACCTGCACGTGCGCTCACGCAATCTGCGCCTTCGTTACCGTCTCCTCATGGCCTCCCAAACATTGCTCGAGAAGCAGCAACTTAACAAGAGCGATGCCTAAATAAACTGCTGTGTTTTGCACCATGTATGTTTTACTTGTGCTGGTAAGATAACACAAATTGCCAGCCCAAAACGCTCATTTTTGAGTGAAAATAGTTAGCTTATGAAATGACGAGGACACATAGAGATGTGGTACACTCACGCGCAGACTTTCAACAATGTTTAGTGTAGAGAGTCTAAGAACCACTTTTATAGGCAGCAATCATCACAAGTGTGCAGACTGTGCGCAAACATCACATATATGTCTTCACACAGATGGAATAACTCTTTACAGGAATATCCTATCTCCTAAAGATAAGTGATGTTTGCAGTTGAAGTTGTGATCTCGAGGCCCTCCGAGAGAGTAGTAGAAAGCATGGCATGGCCGCCGCCGCACTCGCGCGGCAGGAAGTACTGCAGGTCTTCTTGCTGTCCAGACCCTCAAAGTGCTTTTCGAGCTTCATGAATCTTTTGTGCATGCAAACCCATGAAGCCGAAAACCTCTAAAAAACCTCTCGAGACGGCCACAAAAGCTTACAGACGTCTTGGTCTGTGAGAAGGCTTAGAATATATATTTTTCAAAATTTGACCTTCGGGCCTCAAATGTGTTAGCGTACTCTTTATTTGTATTTTTAGAGGTTGGTGTCACGAGAGTCTATTCCAGCAAACACGTTCATAATGTCTGCTTCAAGAGCTTTGCTAGACATTTTGTCTGAAATTGCATGGCTTTCTTTTGATAGTTTGTCTGAAAGCGCAAAAAATGACAGAACGCCACGTAAAAAGAGCAATGACTGTCGGTTTTATTTTTTTAGATATGCCGCAAACGTAAGCTCAATAATAATTAATTTACATCACAACTGACAGAACATCGACAGTTGGGGTAGTACAGTATTTTCAAGCCACAGCACACACTGGCTAACGATGCCTCTCGGGCATGATGGCTGACATTGGAAGCGAGGGAAGGGACAGGGAAGAGCTCTGTAGGGCGCTTATTCCCCTCCCTTCATCTGTATCTTCCTACCTTAGTCTTCCTACGGCTGCTAGCCGAAAATGCGTGCTGTAAGGCTGTTATAATGGCTTGTTTTATGTTTGTAAATCCATAACAGCAATGTTACGAAAAAGTCTAAAATAAATTTTAGGCTTGAGCTTTTCAAGTTTTTTTAGCCATCTCTTAGCGTGCCACTAGCAGGACTAACTGATGTATCTGTAGACGCGAATGTCTTGACCAGGACTATTACATTTCTCAACTATCCATTCAAGACATTTTTTTTTAAACACGAAACAGCTTCTCTTGTGTTTAACAGGAAGCGAGATGTTGAACGCATTAATTGGAACAATGAAGGCGTTCCGCCATCCACGTCAGACGGCATTGTGTAGAAATTTCAGGTGTTAACTGATTCCTTTCAGATTGTCATGCATGTATGTAATTGTATGCTGCAATCGTGAAAAGAGATCATGCCACGCCAACTATCCCAACCTTGGCGCTTGACCATCTGCGACTTGATTGAAAAAAATTCGACTACCTAGTTAAATCGAGAAGTCCCGCAAGCTATCTTTTGGGAAAGATTTTCAGTGCCACAAGCTGCGTGAAGTTTTTCGGAACACTCGAAACTATATATAACTCGCAAAACGCGTCAAAAAATGTGTTTATTTTAAATTAGGTTGCAGAACATGCATCTTGCCTGCAGAACAGGTTTTATGGTCTTTTATGCTTTCATGAGGTTTTTTTTTCTTTTTTGCTACCTTAAATGTGGACAATATATGGTCCATCTTTGGTATTTTTTTATAGAAAGATAACATTTAGTGACATGGGATTTTTGATCGGACTGATTGTCAGAAAGTTTTACTGTAATCAAAGAATAGTTTGAGATGTATATAGCAGGAAATGCTGTGTACAGCTGGTGATAATTAAAGCTGAAAAAAAAAGTTAATCATTGCACATGTTTGGTCTTAAATTTAAAATCGAGGTGGTCCTAGTAAAAATGTGATAAATAGCGCATTTACTATAGAACCTTCATTGGCTACTGACTGAGAAAGCTTTATCAAATTACTTTTTTGTTTTAAGCGAGAAAAATATTTTTTGAATTTGTGTTCTGCCGGTCTCTGTGCTTGTACGTGTTTAATCTTCGTAGGGACGCGTCCTAGCCGTAAGTACAAACTGCGCGGGCGCGACGTCTGCCACCGAACATCTGGTCCACATAATCAAGTCTGCCCGCGCTTATTTGAATGCAAGTGCCACTCTGAGTCAACGAGAAATGCGAACCCTACTAGGGTGCATTTAGCCATCCAATGTCGGCCTCGAACAAGTCACGAGATCATGAAGAGGCTGTGCGGCAGCGGACGAGCACAACTGACAGTGCTCACTAGAGTTAACTAGTGAGCCTGAGGTTATCTCGGGCTGAGCCTGAGATAACCAACAAGCGAGCGTCTCTCTAACTCGTCGCAGTCAAAACGTTGCTCCAATGTCCGAAGCACTGTGCAAGCCCAGCTAGCCGTCGCAGAAGCAGTTGCATAGAATATTTCATTTCTGATTGCGTTACGTGGTCACTTTATGGGGTAGATACCAAGGTAGATACTTTACTGACTTTACGTGCAAGGAACACTAGTCGATCGCAGTGCTCCCTGGCAGCGTGATCGCATGATTCTCTCTCTCTCTCTCTCTCTCTCTCTTTTTTTTTTGCTTCCGATTGAGATAGAGAGATGTTTTCAGCTGATGTGCACTCTAGCGTGTGGGGATGTTTTCCCTCATGAGAAATGGCGTCGGCGTTGCTGCGCGGCGTGCGCGGTTCTTGCCGGCTAAGCCGGCGCGTTTTACACAGCGGAAATGCGCTGAGTGAAAATGACGCGGTGTCGAGCAACTTTACGAACCGCAACCCGCGCAACTTGGAACAAATGCTGCTGGCACACAAGCACGGGGGCTTCGAGCTCGACAAACCCAGCTGCAGCTACTGGCACAAGTGCGTGCGTCGATTTTTTTCTTGTTACGTCTGTGTTGGCCGAGGCTTGCTTTCTGACTCCGCTTCCTGCTGCTTTTTGCTCCCTCGTCAGCGCATGAAGCACGTGAAGATACTGCTGCTTGATTAATATTGCAGAAGAGCACCAAGTTGAGCTAGTTGGTTGACGTTCATTCCGCAATGGTTTAACTGCGCTAATACAAGGGCTACAGAGAAAGTAAAGACAGCTTAAGAAAGCACGCAGCAGATATCTTTGCCTCTGGTTGATATCTCTGCCATTGTAATCAGCGGCTGCATGAATATCGGCTGTCCTCGTGCAGCCAGGGTTAAAAGAAAAAAAAAAAAGGGAAGGTTGTGTGCGAGCCAGACACATACCAAAAGTAGGAAGTTATAGTTAATAGTTAAGCTGCCGACCGTGACGCAGCTCATACTGGAATAAAAGAATATAACTTGGAGCAGCCATTAGGCTGCTTCAGTAGATCACTGCGCAGAAACTGTGTAAGTGTCCTTGGACGTCATCTTCATAGTGAAATCGGGACCCTTCGCCGAAGGCTGAAAAAACTTCCACACAGAATTGCCACTGGGAGTGTTCTTAATAATGCGTAAGCATTTCCTACTAATCGCCTGCTGTTTTGTTGCCGTGCGCTGCTGTGTAGCACTGCCAAAGAAATCGTGAAATGGACACGGTTGCAGCATCAAAATGTTAAGTGCAACCAACTTGAGACGATGAAGAGGAGGCAACCGTGAACTTTTTGTTACCACTGACATTCAGTATCACACCTTTGTTCTGCGTTGAGACCTTCCCTGGAATGTCGTCTGGTACAGCGTCCTTCTTTCTTGCATATTTGTCAGCATATCGCCGTAATTCTGCTGGTGCAACACTCTGATATGGTTCAGATATCTTCATCTTGGTCGAGCGTGGGTACTTGGCCCAGTGGGTGAAACACACAACTTCTTAGTATGGAGTCATAGGTGCAAAGCTCAGCATTACCAACTGTAAAGAATGACAAGCAAGCACATAGCGTTGCAACTGTAGTCAAACTGATGGTTTATTCAGGGTTACCAGATGGTGCGAGCCTCAAACCGCCAAATTGGACTCTGAGGTAGCCCAAACATAGCCCAACGCGAAAATTTGAAGTAGCCCAAATATAGCCAAAATCAGCAAATGTATGCGTGAATCCGTTGTATTGCGTAGTATATTTTCTGCTATTCAATCCACAATGATTGAGCGATGGCTGCAGAATCTAGAAATTTAAGTGCACGAAAGTGGCCGAAAAATGACAAACTGCCACCGGCAGGGTCACTGAACCTGCAACCTTCGGATGGGCGGTCCCCACGTGTCACGCGATCTGCTAGCTTTACTTTCACAATCATGTGCCCACTACTTCCCCTTTTCGAGAGACTTGAAAATATGCGCCAATAACTGACCAAGCGCCAACCCCCCCCCTCCCTCTCGACGTTTTTTCTTTTCAACCTGTTCTCCGGCACATAATCCCGCAGCAGCGGTTCCTGTGAGTCTTTAGATATGTGCACGATTTCTTAGTACTTGTGCAGTGTGATGTCTCGGGGTCGCATTCCGGGTTGTCGCAAATTGTTGGGGAATTTGAAGAACGTCTTTCCACCCTTGTCAAAACACGTGAAATCTCAGACACACAACCTCCGATTCAGTTAAAACTGTAAATGCACGCGTATTCAAGAAAGCATTTCATAAGAAACACAGGTGTGCATTCTACTTAGAGGCACTTCCGCTGCTATCTTGGATTTTGGTCTGGGACTGAGCAAGAGGGCCCCCTCCACATCTTTCTTATTATCTTTCACTGTGTGGTGGGGGGAAGGGGGAGAGGGGGTGCTTGCTCGCCATTATACGGTAGTAGAAGTCAAGAAAGTCTAGAGAAAACGTGAGCCATCAACACGGTTGCAAACTGACGACACGTGAAGCCCTTTCTTGGGCTACGTCACCAGTTGCAGGGATCGTTCAACACACTGGAATGTTCTCATGGCGCGACCTATTAGCGGCATGTGCATGTAAGCTTTGGCGTTCTTTGTAGAGAGCCTTTTAACAGAAAACGATCACCACCTTTCTTGGCTTCTGCACGGGAGTACAAAAGCTGAAGTCGCGCCTCGGTACTGCATTTTTGGGGGGTCAGGCATGTTAACAACAGCCCAAAGGGGCTTATGGCGGCGGCCAGGGGGCCTTCGTTGACAAGGTGCATTAGAGTTACTAGAGAGTTTTAGTCCTGGGTAGAATATACAGTGACTCTAGTCCTGAGGACCCACAGACGATCGCGTACGCACGCTCCTGCTTTCCTTCGTATTCTCCGTGAGTGCAGCTGCTGGGAGTCCCCGGCACTTGTAAGTCAGGAGGTACAGACGAACGCAAGAGCGTGCGTGCGTAAGCCGTTTGGGGTCCCCGATACTAAAATTATCTATATTTTGTGGCTTTTTGGAATTCTTGCCTAGTCAATAGCAATGTAGCCCAAAAATAGCCACATAGCCAAAGAGAAAAATTCGACGCCAACTCGAACAAAAAGTAGCCCAATTTGGCTATTAATAGCCCAATCTGGTAACCCTGGGTTTATTGGGCCAACCCGTTGGAGACCAATCCCGAGCCTGTGTTGCCAGACCACCTGGGTGCCGGCCCCCTACCGGTACATCTTCCCTTCTCTGGAGAAGGGAAGGGCCTCGTAGTCCCGTAGATAGCCTGGAGGCCTCCGCACTCGAGTAGAACGTCGTAAAGGTGGTGTCGTTGGACTGGGACTTGACGACACTGCAGAGGTAGGATTGGGCTCATCGACAGTTGGCTCCTGGGATGTCGCTGCAGATTGGGGGCACTCTGGTGTTTGTGGCATTGTTGGGCATGGGGTAACCTCCGGAGGCCCTTCATTTGGCGCGAAGTCCTCATCCAGGACAGCCTCTGGCTCGAAGGGCTCGTCCGTCTTTAGAAGATGCTGCCGATTTCTTCTAAACTGTTGGCCCCCTTCCGTGCGAACAGTGTAGGACCTTGGAGCCACTGAGCACTGCACTTGAGCCTTAGGACCCCAACACCCGTCCTGGCGTATCCTCACAATATCTCCTTCATGTAGTATCGGGAGAGGTCGACCCTGTGTTAAGTTCTGAGGGGGCTTGTGTACTGGACTCGCGCTAGGCACTGCAAAGTCCGGCAGCCTTCCACGAAGCCGTCTTCCCATGAGCAGCTCGCTGGGTGTTCGCCCATCCTCTAACGGGGATGTCCGGTAATTCAGCAGTCCCACCCAGAAATCATCTTCTACACCCTCACTTTTCTTCAACAGTCGTTTCACAACTTGGACTCCCTTTTCAGCTAAGCCATTGGACCTGGGAAATCGCGGGCTGGATGTAGTGTGGAGAAAATCACACTTGTGTCTGAACGCCCTGAACTCTCGACTGGTAAATTGAGCACCTCCATCTGTACACACTTCGAGCGGTATTCCATGGCGGGCAAACATCATTGAAAGTTTTGATATTACCGCCTTGCTGGTTGTCTGAGATAAGTACTCTACTTCGGGATAGTTTGAGTAAGCGCAGTAAGCTACCAGATAGCTCCGGCCACCGTACTCGCAAAGGTCTACGCCAATGCGCTGCCATGGTTGCTCTGGGACTTGCCTCAGTATCAGCGGCTCTGCTGGTTGGCGGTACGCAAACTGACGACACTTTTCGCAGCGGCTAACCAGTGCCGCTATGTCCGCATTCATTCCTCGCCAGAACATCAACAATCTGGCGCGGGCCTTGCACTTGTTAACTCCCAAGTGGCCCTCATGCAGGCGCTTCAGCATCTCTTGACGCAGACTTCTGGGTATCACCACTCTACTGCCCCGCAGAAGAATTCCATCTATGCATGTCAACTCAGAGGAAAATGCAGCCAGCTCTCCATTGACAGGTCTCTGCTGTTGTAAAGACTCCATGACATGCCTTAGCTCAGCATCTTCGTATGTTGCCGCAGCAAGGCGGGCTTTCATGTTGTCACTCACAAGGACGGAGAGAACGTGGGCAGCGTGGACGGTAACATCATCTTGGTCGGGGTCAGGGCTGTGAGATGCTGCGCCTTGTATCCTGGATAGCAGGGGCGTAGCCAGGGGGGGGGGCTTATGGGGCTTCAGCCCCCCCCCCCCCCCGAAATTTTTCGTGCTCTCATACACCACCAACCAGCGGCGTCACCCGGGTGGTGGGATTTATTGGGCTTCAGCCTGATTATCATTTATTTAATTATTTATCTTTTTATGACCCTCAAAATGTTAGCAGAAGCAAGTTTGATATCGGGCTCTACACAGATGGCTCAAAAGTGGATGATGACACAAAACAGCAACTGCTAGCTTCTCCTTGGATTCCTCCGCCATGCTACATGTTTAAGTCTATGAACGATTTTAAGCAGAAACGAATGTTTACGTGGCTTGGCTGGACAGGTACCGATGGCTTAGCTTCTCAGCGCTTCAAGAGGGTGCGTTTTGCCGAGTGTGTGTCCTTTTTAGCAGAAGTGAGATTGGCAAGGGCCAACATGCGCGCACTAAGGCCCTCGTATCCAATCCATTTCAAAAGTGGAAGCACGCCCTCGAAGTCTTCGGTGCACATGAAGTCACTAAATATCACAATGACGCTCATCTGGTAGCCGATAGTTTTCTTCAAACCTTCTCAGGATGTGTGCCCAGTGTTGTTGATCAGCTGGACCATGGCAGGCAAATTCAAATAAGAGAGATCCGAAGGAAGTTACAGCCTATTGTTGAGACAGTTCTCTTTTGCGGGTGGCAAGGTGTGGCTCTCCGTGGACATAGAGACAGCTGGTCCCATGGATTCAAGCACAGCCTCCTCTACAAATACAGGCAACTTCAAAGAGCTGCTTCGCATGCGCGCGGATTGTGGCGACACAGATAAAAAAAAGCATTTGGAAAGTTGCCCAAATAAGGCCTCATATTTTAGTTTGTATGTACAAAACCACATTATAGAAATCTCTGCTGCAATCATCAAGGAAAGCCTAGTCGCAAAAGTAAACGCTGCAGGCTGCTTCTCCGTACTTGCTGATGAAACGACGGATGTTGCGGGTATCGAGCAGCTTACTGTTTGTGCAAGGTACCTTAATAAGGATGCGAACGGAATCGAAGAAGTGTTCTTAGGCTTTGTGCCAATTCACGACCAAATGGCCGGGCCCTGGCCGACACCATCATAAGGCTCCTTATAGAAATGGGAATTAACATGCAGCATCTCCGTGGTCAAGGCTACGGTGGTGCAAGTTCGATGGCCGACAAAACGAATGGTGTTCAAGCTGCTGTCCGTGGGAAATATCCAGCCGCACTCTATGTATTCACTGCGCGTGTCACTCCCTTTATCTAGTTGTGTGTGCAGCATGCTCCATCACAGACATTCGAAACTGTTTTGGGACTCTGAAGGCGACGTCAGCCTTTTTCCGTAAATCTTCTAGCCGCTCACACGTTTTGTGAAAAGTGATAAGTTTGAGCTGTCCTGAGCCTACAAGGCAGCGCCTTTTGGGACTATGCGAAACGCGCTGGGCCGAGAAGCACGATGCTGTGCTTTCATTTGTGAGCCTCTTTCAGCCGTTGATCGCAGCGCTAGAGGAGACTAAGTTTAACGGAAATGGCGAAAGTCCAGTGCAGGCAAACAGTCTAATGTTGGCACTCTTTTCACCAGCGTTCCTTGTAAGCCTGCATGTGACGGAACACGTGTTAGCACTGACTTTGCCACTGTCAAAGAAGCTGCAGACGAGGAGTATCGACATGAGCGCTACCATTGACGACATAGAAGTGATACAGCAGACAATTGAAAGTGACCGCAAGAACACGAATGTTTCTTTCTCAAAAATATTTGCACAAATGCAGGCATTGGCAGAAAAACTGAATGTGGAGATCACCAGCCGTCGAGCCGGTGTCCGGAAGCAAAACCTTGGGAGCAATGCATTCGAAAGTGCGGAAGAATATTTTCGCAGAACCCTGTTCATTCCGTTCATGAACCACGTACTAGCCCAGTTAAACCAGCGGTTCGAACAGCACAGGACACTTCTAAAGGACTTTTCATTAATTGTATCATCCGCAATACCACCAATGCAAGATGATCGGGAGAAAGGAGCAGAAAATCTCCTGACCGTTTTTGCGCATGACGTCGAAACGAGGGCTGGTTTTGGAGAACTGCGACTATGGTGGACAAAGTGGGCGAACAAAGCAGCAAACCAGAGCCCCGGTACAGGAACCGATGCCCTCTCTCATTGCGACAGCAGGTTCTGTGCGAATGTGTACAAGCTACTCCGGATTCTAGTCACCCTTCCAGTGACCACTGCCAGCGCAGAGGGAACGTTTTTAAGCATGAGGTTACTTAAGAACTACTTACGCTCCACGATGTCTGAGGAACGCATGGTTGGCCAGGCACTTCTGTACGCCCACAGAAATGTCGACATCAGCGTGTCGGAAGTCATTGACCGCTTCGCTAAGCTTCCTCGCCGGGTCAACGTTGTCCTTTGATACCGAGCAGGACAAAAATCAGCGCAAACGAAAGGAAAAGACACTACTGTTCCAGAGTTCAGGTCAATGAGCCCGTAATTCTGACGCAATATTATTGTTCACCACCTTTTAAAGCCGTGAAGATTTTGTACCTTTTAGCAGTTAACACTGTGACCTAATATAAACATAAGAATACGGGCATCAGGTGGACATTACCAGCCGATCGACAGCTTCACCTTGTTCACTGAGAGGTCGGCATACGCGGCGTTACCAAACAAATTCAACTATTGGGAAGCCGTACTAACAGCATTGTTTGTTACTTTCATTTGTCGTTTTTGTTCTTCATTGCTTTTTGAACTAGAAGCGGCAACCTTCCTTTAAATTGAGTGCAAAATAGTGGTTCGCCCTTTTAAAACAGTTTTGAAGTAGTTTCTTTCGTTATTTCTGCGCTCTTCCTTTATAGTTCTGTTTACATGGTGCGTCCGAGACAGCAGCTTGGCCCAAGGACATATCAGTTGGCCATTATGTATAGTGATCATTGCTTAGTTCCGTTTATTGATTGCATATTTAAATGTACATTTGTGAAGTTTTGCATAAGCATACTGCGCACTGTTTCCGGTGACTTATATTTTGCCTGTATTCGAGGTGTACTTTCCCATTCTTGCTTTTCCCTGGCCGCATCATTTGTGCAAAAAGATGAACATTTTGCATAAACAATCCGCATTAAAATCCTGGTTATTTCGTGGACTTCATTTTTTTGTTATCAGGCACCTCTTCAGTTCAAAGCTGATGCAGTTCCGAAGTTTACGTGATATTTGCCGTACCTGTTACACACACACACAAACACAAAGATTGAAGACAGTTATTCCTGGAAAGATTTTGCGGGCATGCCAACATAATATTTTTACGAAAAAACACATTTCTTACTCGTTCTTAACAGAGGGCAGCATTCAAGAAGTGATTTGCAGCATCTAATACAAATTGTCACTGGTAATACATATTAATGGTAATACCAGTGACAATGTATGTACATGGTAATACATGTACATACCCACGCCGCTTTTGGAAAATTATGAAACCGGACGACAAAACCACAGTCTCTCTTTGTGACACTACTGGATCCCCCGTTGCCGACTGCGACGTTCCATCCGTCAACTCTGCATTTTGTTCAGTCTTTACTAACGAGCCTAACAACGAACTTCCTGATTTTCCGCATTTTGCTTTTCCACCAATGCCAAAGATTACATTCAATTCAGAGGGAATTGTAAAAGTTATTAACCAATTAAAGAACTCTTCGTCATGCGGTATAGATGGCATAAACGCCAAAATTCTGAAAAATACTAAACATGTATGTAGTTCCATATAGTCAATCATTTTTCAGCAGTCACCCGACACAGGTGAAGTCCCATTAGACTGGAGAGTTGGGAAGGTCTTTCCGTTCTTCAAGAAAGGTGACCGCTCATTTGCAGGTTACTACCGACCAATCTCGCTCACTAGTGTTTGTTCAAAGATCATGGAACACGTCATCTTTTCTCATGTTGCTACATTTTTATCATCCGTAAACTTCTTTCACCCAAACCAACATGGCTTTCGTAAAGATCACTCATGCGAGACCCAACTAACATTATTCCTGCACGACATTCACCTTCATATGGACCGTAACATCCCAATTGACACACTGTTCTTAGATTTTGAAAAAGCCTTCGATAAGGTACCCCACTCCCGTCTCCTTCAAAAAACCTCGCGTCTAAACCTTCATCGGCATGTTTTTAACTGGATTAAAGCATTCCTAACAAACCGTAAACAATTCGTGCATGTTAATGATCACTCCTCCGACCTCTCGCATGTCTTGGCCAGCGTGCCCCAGGGTATCGTCCTAGGGCCTCTTTTATTCCTAATATACATTAACGATATTCCGCTTTCCGTTGAATCTAACATCCGTCTTTTTGCTGATGATTGTGTCCTCTACCGCCCTATAAATAACCCCACCGATGTCTCCTCTCTACAGCATGACCTCTCACGCATTCAGCAGTGGTGTACCACCTGGTTGATGTCCCTTAATGCGAAAAAAACATTACTAATTTCTTTCCATCGTCGCCGAAACCACACGCCGGCTACTTACACAATCAACAACTGTCATATAGCTGCTACTGACTCGATTAAATACCTGCGTGTCCATCTTTCGAGTAACCTATCTTGGGGCGACCATATAAATCACATAATTCACTCCGATAACCGCGCTCTCGGGTACACACGCCGTAACATTTCCATGACACCACCTTCCGTTAAACTACTCGCTTATAACACCATTGTCAGACCAAAACTTGAGTATGCAGCTGCTGTCTTTGAGCCCCACCAAACTAATCATATCGAAATACTTGAGTCAGTGCTGAACCGAGCAACCAGATTCATTGTTTCAGATTATTCCCGCTACTCGAGCGTCTCCGCCCTCAAATCCCAGTTAAATCTTTCTACCCTCGCTCTTCGTTGTCGTATTGCACGTCTCTGCCTTTTTCACAGATTCTTTTATTCAACCCCGCGTGACAACCACCTCATCCAGCCAGTCCATCGAGGTCATCGCACAAGTCATCCAAATGCTGTGATTCCGCCATGTGCCCACACCACCTCATTTCAGCAGCCCTTCTTTTTGCGCACCACCCGAGACTGGAATGACCTTCCGAACGAAGCAGCAGTCATCCGCGATTTTGCGCGCTTCAGAAATGCCATCCAGGAAGCACACTCAACCACATCCTAACATACACCTTCATCGATACCGCCATTTTATGACGCCCACCCCTCATGTAAAGTCCCATATGGGACCTTTGAGGATATAATAAATAAATAAATAAATAATAAATAAATAAATAAATAAATAAATAAATGTTATTCATATACTTAGTCGCTCTAAAAATTCAATGAGGAGGTCGCGCTGCAACGTGAGCCCCCCCGAACAAAATTCCTGGCTACGCCACTGCTCGATAGGGTGTCGGCCAAGACCAACTGCTTCCCCGGCACGTACTGGAACACGACATCAAATTGCATCAGTCTCAAAAAATATCGCTGCAGACGTGGGGGCATTTCACACAAGTTTTGCTTCGCTATTGAAAGGAGTGGCCTATGGTCCGTTTCGACTAAGACCTTGTAGCCCAATAAGAAGTCCTTAAAGCGTTCACAAGCAAACGTCGCAGCAAGCGTCTCCTTCTCAATCTGGGCATACTTGGCCTCGGAGCTAGACAAGACTCGCGACGCATAAGCCACCGGGCGCCAGTCTTGGTCATGCTGTTGGAACAGTGCCGCGCCTATAGCAAAGCTTGACGCATCGGCCGAGACCTTCGATGGTTTCTCAGGGTCAAAAACCGCTAGAATTGGCGATGATGTGAGCATCTTCAATACATTCTTCCATTCACCATCATGTTGAGCCTCCCATACAAATGCCGCTTCCTGCTTTATCAGGGACCTCAATGCCTCTGTTTTCTTCGAGAGATTCGGAAGAAATTTCCCAAAATAGTTTACTGCTCCCAGAAACCTTTGTACTTCCTGCTTGCAGGAAGGACGAGGCATGTTGGTAATACAGCTGGTAAGTTCAGGGTCCGGTCTAATGCCAGCTTTGCTTATGCGGTCACCCAGAAATTTCACTTCCTGAGTAGCAAATGCACATTTGTCCCCGTTTAAAGTTAGTCCTGCCCTTCTTGCCGCTTCTAGCACCCCCCGAAGACGCTTGTCATGCTCCTCCTTCGTCGCTCCCCAAACAAGAATATCGTCAATGTACACTGCAGTTCCTGGCAGACCCTCTAATATCTCACTCATCGTTTTTTGGAACACTTCGGTGGCAGACGCAATGCCGAATGGCAAGCGTAGGAACCGGTACCGTCCGAATGGGGTGCCGAACGTACAAATTTTAGAGGAGCTTTCATCCAAAGGGATCTGGTGGAAACCGCAATTAGCGTCAAGTTTGCTGAAGAAGGTCGCACCAGCTAATTCCGATTCAATATCTTCCCGACGCGGGAGTTGGTAGTGTTCACGCTTTAGGTTTCGGTTTATCTGACGGGGGTCCATGCAAAGTCTCAGTCGGCCATCTTTTTTACGAACAGTGACAAGCGGGCTTACCCAGTCAGTGGGCTCGGTGATCTTGGCGATAATGCCTGCAGCTTCCATGCGACTCAGTTCCTTTCGTAGCGGTTCCTTGAGAGCATGAGGCACTCGTCGAGGAGGCATAGCAGTAGGGCGTGCCTCGTCGCTCAGGTGTAGATGGTACGGACGCCGGGTACATCCTAAACCTTGAAAGAGTGAAGGGAACTCCTCCTGCCAGTCTGACTCGGCCCTGCTGATGTCATACACAGGCGAGACTAATCCGAATTTCTCGCATGACTTCAGGCCAAGCAACGGTTGGCTGCCTCGCTTGACAACAAAGAATGGTACGTTTTCTTGCTTGCCTTGAAGCTGAAGCGAGAGCGTCGCTTGTCCCAGGTGCTGAATGACGTTTCCGTCGTAATTCGTCAACACCGTGCTGCATGGGCGGAGCATGGCTTTTCCGGAACGCAGCTTGCGAAAGTGAGCATACGGTAGTATGTTGGCCTGTGCCCCTGTGTCCACCTTGAGCCGCGTCGGGTGTCCAGCCACGAACACGTTCACGATCCAGTCTCGCTGCCCCAAGACGCTATCGACGCGCACTGTTAAAATATCAAAGTCTTCTTCCGACTCGTATGCTCCTTGCTGTCCATCGCCGGACCTTGGAGTGCTAACTTCATGAACCCTGGCACGTCTGCAGCATGACGCGAAGTGATTTTTCCTCTTGCATAATGCACAAGCCTTGCCCCACGCTGGGCATCTTCTTGGTTCATGGACCCTTCCGCAGTAGCCGCACCGACCGCGAGTTGAGTTTCTCTCCGGCGTTGCCGATGATCCAGTGACACGGTGCACGTTCACTTCGCTACTGGCAGCGTTCTCAAAGTCCGGTTTTGCAACGCTGCCACCTCCGCCGCTTTGCAAAACTGTATTGTGGCTTCTAACGTGAGATTCTTCTCGCGCAATAGACGCTCACGGAGCTTTTTATCATGAATGCCGCACACAAGCTGATCACGTACTAAAGAATCTCTTAAGTCACCAAAGTTGCAGGTCTTTGACTTGAGTTGCACATCTCGCAAGAACTGCTCGAATGGCTCCCCTTCTTGTTGATGGCGGGAACGAAACACGTAGCGTTCGAAAGTTTCGTTCGTCTTTGGAATGCAATATTCCTCGAAAGCTTGAATGATGGCGTTATAATCTTCACGTTGCGCTTCTGATAGTGTAAAAGTGTTAAATACCTCGATGGCTTCAGGTCCCGCGACGTGCAAGAAGATAGCAGCTTTTTGCGCTGACAAACGCTCTTTGTCCGAGACTGTTGCTTTGAAGAAAAGTTCAATGCGCTGACGGAAGCGTTTCCAGTTCTCTGCGGCATTATCAGAGAGCACCAAGCGTTCAGGAGGGGGTAGGCTATCCATGTTTAGCGGACGAGTTAGACTTCTGACACCATGTAAAGAATGACAAGCAAGCACATAGCGTTGCAACTGTAGTCAAACTGATGGTTTATTGGGCCAACCCGTTGGAGACCAATCCCGAGCCTGTGTTGCCAGACCACCTGGGTGCCGGCCCCCTACCGGTACACCAACGTTTTTCCTTCTGAACTTATTTTGTTATATTCATCAATTTCTTTGTAGGGAGTCATCTTACATTACAGGCAGACCGACGGTTTCCTTCGTTTAGCAGGCATAGATATGTTTGCACATTTCAGAGTAAAACGGAGAACAATACCTAGCCAATTCAAGAAACATCCCAGCAGCTGCAGTAATGCTGTGAACTTCTTTGCACATTAGAAACGTCAAAAGATCAAGACTCAACATTTCGGTTAATTTCAGTATCTAGACAATTAAACTGTGCCAGTACTAGAGCTCCTTGTCAATAATTCTACCATAGAGCCACGCCTGTGCTCCAAAATCATTCGCCAAAATACCCTATACGGGTGTCATGTCGAGCAAAGAATCACATTAACAGATGTCATATAGCGTGGTAGAAAAGTGAAATAACACCAGGCATCGCACAACGCAAATTGCATAACAAGTAGGTGGTTTAAAGCTTTCCACCCATTACAAATGGCTCAGCCATCATACTTTGTCATCAGCCAAAACACCAACAAAGTGCAGTCATAATGCCTTACAGATGTGTAGCGGGTAGCTCACTTCTTTGCAGAATGCTGAATAATGGCACAGTGGGTACTTCCCTGTTTTACAAAAATTATGATGGTTTATGGCGTAGTGGGTACCTTGCAACTGTACTTGCAGTAGTTGCCCCAAGAGTAAAGTTTAGAACGGGCTCTACAGAGGTTATTCCTTCATATTTCGTTGTGACTGTACTGCATGTTCTGGGCAAGACTGGCATTTTTATATAAAATCCCATTGTTATTCTGCGCCTGTGCCATAGCCTTCTCTTGTCCCATCATTTAGCATGGTCCTAGTAAGTTCAATAAAGTACCAACAAGCTCAGTTTTTAACCCCTCTGCTTATGCAAAACCTGTGCGACCAAAATTTGAAAATGCATGTGCGATCTTTGGCTCGCACCAATGTAACTAAATCTCTCAAATCCTCTCAAAACAGTGCTACTAGATTTGCCTTTTCAAATTCTATTTGCCCCACCACAAGATCTGATCGAGAACTTGTCTCTGTCAAAGAAGTTTACATGTTCCGTGTGCCAGCTGACACAACACGGGCCTTCCAAACACCGTTGTCCCTTCACGAGCCCATACGTTCCTGCAGTCACAAGCAACACTGCACACTTTCAGTCTGCCATTGAATCTTCTCACTCTTATTTGGGACATCATTTGCATATCCACCGCTATGTAATATTCCAACGGAACCCTCAGGACACAACTAACAATAAAAAATTAAGTTCTGTACTAGACTTTGTTAAACGTGAAAGAGTGAAGAGATTTTTGGCAAATGCCTTTTTTTGTTGCACTGCAATGTTCCTTTGCGTTGTTGCAGCAAGCCTACATGTGCAGAAGAGAGCTGTTCTGAATAGAATTTGGAGTGACAAACGCAATTAAAAGCCAACTTCAGTGCACCTGTTTTCGTATGAAAGCATTAATACAGGCACCAGATGCAATGAAATTTACTGGGACAGTTCTTACTTTGAGACCTCCGGTTCTTCACTCACCATGCAAAAAAAATGTATATATCGCCACACCTGTGAATAAATTTCTTCACTGTCCTCGTGCAGGTTGGTGTTTGAGAGCAGTGGGCAGAGTTTGAGTGGATCTGTGGTGCATGTGGACGGCCAGGTGGTGCTGCAAGTGTCAAGCTCCGAGTGGGGCATACGGAAGCAGCTGGTCAGTGCTACAGATCGCAGTGCCGCTGCAGCTGTGGCATCTGTGCTGGCCAGGCGCTGCCTCGAAGCAGGCCTCCTGTGCGTACAGGCGCCCACTGGGGACCAGGAGGGCCCCTCCCTGCGGGTCAGTGGGACCTTTGCTCTTGTTTTACACCATCGATTACTGGAAGGCCAAGCCTTCTCAATTTTGTTTAATTTTTCACCAACACCTCAATGTTGCAGTGATGTGATGCAATGAATCTGTAAGCATTTTCTTATATTTGGGTTGTTGTAAAAGAGTTTTTGCAGCTTGCCAAGTTCAGTGTTTGGCTCCCTGGTAATACAATGCAGTCCATCTTTACCAACTAGCATTGGTCCTGAGCCATCAATATCTGTGATATGTGGGAACTCAAAGATGGCATGGCAACCTTTCTTTCGTTTGTTTTTTTGGTGTATTACTCATTTTCTTAAAGTAATATTGCCTGATTTAGTATAAAAGTATATTTTACTGGTGCAGCTTCAGTGTTATTTTAAATTCTTGTTTGTGAATGTATCTCAATCAACGAATCAATTTATTATTTCGGTATGTGTGTATGGACAACATCCTAGCTTCATACAGACCCCAGAACCCTTTCAAGGGTAGCAGCACAATGCCATACATTAACATGTGGTGTTAACAATTAACTACGAGACACACAAAAATAAATAATATCTTGAGCTGCCAGTTGGTTCTTTCTAATAAGCTATTGATAACTGACATTGCCACAGTTATTAAGTTGGAAGTTATTAAGTTCGAACTCGCGTTTAGAAGAACTGTGTAAAGAACTGTGTAAAGAACTGTCATCCACTGCTGGAGCATCGTCACCATGTTAACTCTTACTCCCATCAAAGGTGAAACTTATAGTATATTATGCCCTATTTCTGTCCTGTCTTAATTACTGCAGCCTATTTTGGACTACCACATTCAAAAATAACATAAATAAAATTTCACTTTTGCGAAAGAAGGTTTTTCGACATTCCTTACCTGGCATTAACTAAAGTGGTCTGTTAGGATTACAATGTCGTATTGGTTGAGCACTTATAGAAATTTCAGATTTCGAGATCTTTCTACTTTTCAGACGCTTATAAAGAATTCATTGTATCTATATCATACCTGATAATCATATGTTTACTTCTCGTTTCTGAACTACCTAGAACTCACAAGCACTCCACTTTAACTTACCATTCATTTTGAATGAATTTTGTTAATTATAACTAGGGCTACACACTGGCAGTTATGCCGGCATTTTGCATCTGAGTTGTAAAGAACAGGTCTTGTGTGGTGATATTTAGTGTGGAGGGCCTTGTTAGCATGCTGTATTTACCATGTCCTATTTTATTGAATTTCAGTTTATTTTGTTATCTTTTAGTGATGTTTCTTTATCATTACCAGGACTGTGCTCATCATTGTATAAACCTCCTATGTTTTGATTCCACATTCTGTGCATTTATATTTTCTATTTTTACATGCCTACAAAAAGTAGCAGCAGACTTATATGGGTGGAAGAAAGGCCAGATGATGAAAGTATAGTGCAGTGACATTCGAGAGGCTTCTGCAGTACATTAACATGACCATTGACTAATAGTTAACTTGAATGCAAAGGATTGTCGGTGAGCATCAGTTTTTATAGTGGTGATAGCACTATTTTGGCCAGTGTGTGACGAATGATGGCATTGTTATGCGACAGAAAATTCCAGCCGAGAATAAGTTCATGAGAGCATGAGGAAATCATGATAAATTCAATGGCATATAGGACATGTGCTGTGAGATCACTGTTGGTGAATGCTGCTAAGGAGTGCATGTGTGGAGCACTTGCTGTGAGGGACAGTCTAGAAAGTGGCACCATGACTTTTCCAAGTAAGCTGCAAAGTTTGGTGTCCATAACACATACGGCAACTGCATTGTCCATGAGTGCAGATGTGTGAACACCGTCACTTTTATTACGATAAACTGACTATGATGAGCACTTTTACATTTCAGTGGCATTGCAGCCCTTGTCTTCCAAGGGGGATGAGGCCGTGTCAGTGATAGCGTACGATGTTGTTGGGAAGGTGACACAGCTGAAGATGGGTGGTCTTAATATGGACAGGACGAACTTACAGTATGGCTTGTCATGAATGATACGACATTTGGCCTATGCACACGATTGCAAACGGGATGCAACATCACTGACGGCGCCACACGCAAGGCATATTGTGTGTGCACCATTGATTCTCTATGGCAGGTGTCATCTATGCCCTAAGATGTGTTGTACAGAGCAGCTTGTGAGATGATTGCAAGGCATACTGTGGCCGGGGCCTAGTCATGACATTAGTTTTACCAGCAGGTTCCAATACTTAGCGTAAAGTATTTACTGTGATTAAAAAAAAAAGGTCAGTCAGGCAATCTGAAAGTAGCAGTATGCCTGCACAGAATTGTTTAAATAGCAAACATTCGTTTATTTTTTATTGCTGTGCTTATTATGATCGCATTTCTTTACTCGTGTGGTACATAATTATGTAAATTAAAAAAGACGATTAAGTTGTAAACTGCACTGGAAGAAAAACTTGGGCTAGTTGGTGGTTCATCATTGCGAAGGAAAAACAGCTGTTTTTCCTTCACAAGTCATGAATGTGTTTATTGGACGCTGGCGTAAGGGTTGACCAGTAGCTGAACCAACGATATAATCCACGGGCCCCGAGCACGAGCGGCATCTACGAGCAATGCACGGTAGGACGGACCCACTATAGATGGTGCTTGAGAGGATGCTCCACTGTAGCTCTTCGCTACAAAGTGCTATTCAGCAATACAAACATGACACTTCTGGTGGGCAGATAAAGTTATGTTGACTTATGGCCAGCCAGTGCCTTGTGGTTAGTTATGCTAAATTGCTTTTGCACTGTCCGTAACGTGAAGTCTACAGTCATTGTGATCGCACATATTTGCCTTTCTTTTATGATGCAGCTGCAAGCTTTCCTGGATGGCATGAAGGAAGGTGGCGTCCTGCTGACTGAATCATGGAGTCCTCACTGACTGCAGTGCAAAGTTGCCTCTGTTTAGAAAGTTTCATGCTACTGACATTTTACGAGAGGCATGGTGTCAGTTCTCTGCTAATAGAGCATTGAAAGTCTTACTTACTGGTGCTGGCAGCTCGCTAGTTTGATGCTTGTGCTGGCAGTGCTCGTTAGGGAAAAGGCCCGTTTGAGAAGCGAATAAAAAGCGTTATTTATTATTGCTGTACAGCATGAATGTTTAAACCTTGCATTTGTCATCTATGAATAATGTCACTGTATGTGGAAGAGCACAAGAAGAGAAAGTGAGATACAAGGAAGGTTTCGAAAGCCGGCGCTTACTTAATATGCTGTACAATTCTGAAGCAGGCAACACATTAATGGCAGCTACCTACAAGTATGATTTCATGCAGCAATAGGTCCTATACAGGATGTACAATGCACATGGGGACTTCTCCGGGGTATCTCGGTAACGTAGCCAGGAGATAACGACGGCCGTGTGAGGCGTTTGCGATGCTGGCACTTGCCGCAGCTCGAAGTGTATTGCTTTGTAGAATGTCGCATTCTAAGTCAGTGAAAACACTCTAGTATTTGATGTAAGGTGCGAATAAATCTAAAATGTCTTTACGTCAAATTATCACACGGAGCAGTGGCGAAGCCAGGGGGTGGCACACTGGGCCTGTGCCCCCACCCCCGAAATTTTTCTTTGCCATGGCATACAGAGCACAAAATGACACTCGACCACATCTGCCTGCCCGGCCCCAACTTCAGATCAAGGAGGTGCCCCCCCCCCTCAAAAAAAAAATTCTACCTACGCCCCTGGGACTTTCGACCTCCTTCACCTGTGTTGAGGGCAGGTGAATCGCATGTAAAGTTCTAGAACCTCGGCGCGAGCCGATATGAGTGAGCGGGGAGGAATATATTTTATTTGTGCAAAAAAGTTGGGGCAGCTTCGCACTAGCGGTGCAGCGTGAAGGAAGTGCGGAGCTGGGCGCTGCCTGTTACTCTTTAGTTTAGACGACAGTCGTCTGCTCGCCATGCACGTGCAGCCTCTTGTGTTGCTTGCTCTGAAGGTTTAAAAAGATGTCATAGATGGAAAAAACATTTTCAAGGTGTGAATCTCGCCAGAGGAGAGTGGTTGATCGACCACCTTTGCGGGACTGAGCAGATAGACTATTAGCAAGTGTGTTTGGACCCCCCGGGTCCCTGGGCCACCGCGTGGTCCCACGCCACGTCTACACGGTCATGCCTGTTACCGCGATGACATCGGCAGCCCGAGTCACCGCAGCAAGTTGCGACGCCGGGTCCCCAGACGAGAGCGGGACCTTCCAGTCCTCCCAGCTGGAGATGGTAGGCTGTCCCCGCGGGGGAGCATCAGCAGGAGTTGCTCGGAGGATTTCACGCGAGACGGACGTGTCGCCTGCGATGCCCCGCTCGCCCGTTCAGGACGCGCTCGTGCCTCTCGCCGTCGACGCTCTGTGACGGCTGCCTCGACCGCCATGCCGTCTCTCATCGGCGGGGCCTTCGCCGCCTCGTCACCGACGTGCATCGTGCCCCTGGCTGAATCGTGGCCCCGTCCGTGAACTCCTGTGACCGGCTCCCCAATCTTTCCTGTCCTCTTCTCTCTTCGTCGCGCCTGTCGACATCCGATGACTTCCTTTCCTATTTCTGTCTACTTTTCTTTTATAAGACCTCGTGAGCTGGTATGGTGGCGTAGAGTTACTGTATATGCTACCTAAGGTAGCATATAGACGTCAGACTCTGCCCAGGCGGCGCTGCGAAAAACACCGCCACCAGCGCCCTCATCGTAGCCCTGGCCCTAACTGGGTAGTGCAAAGAGAGCCGCCCGCAAGCGCATGTGCATAGGCCGCAATATAACCCTCCTCTTTCGTTGGTGTCGAGGCGCGGTTTCCTGAAAATCAAGGACCTGGAAAGCTTCTTCCGCCAATCCACGCTTCAGAAACAAAGGAAGCTGATCAAAGCGAACTGCGAGTACAACAAAATAAGTTTTAGTTGTTCCCGCTCGCTGCAACTCGCAAGTACAAGCGAGCGTCACACGACACCGAGTTCGAGGCAAGCCCTCCGACATCCATTCTCTAGAGCCTAAATGCGTTAAAATCGGGTATATACGTATGCCACAGCGATAAGGTACCTACATACACGATCAATTTACTTAGCTATGCATCTTACGATCAGTGGTACAAAACTCGGTTCATCAGAGGCGAATGGCCCCGGCGATTTTCGCCTTTTCAGTTGCATTCTCCCTTAAGTCATCTCTCGCTTCCTGTACATTGGAGTGTTTTATTACGCATCCTCAAATGGTCTCGTGATGGTCGTCTTCCGTTATGTACTGCAAATGGGGATACGTGCGTGTCCACTTTCGCGGGGTACAACCAAAGGCAAAACCGTGGACTCCGAGATAGCTACGGCACCCGCGGAGGACACGGGCGAAACAAACCTGAAGGGGGTCACGACCAACATTCTGCGATTTACTTGTATGACGCACGTGGTGTTAGCTAGTTAGAACCAGAACTCTGAGCCTTCAAAACGTACATATGTCTGCGATGCTGTGTTGTGACGACCAACTCGTCGCGGTGTGCGTATCACGCGTCTCCAGTCTGCCTCTAGCTGCTCACTTCGTGTTACACGACAAGCACCGCGGTAAGAGCATCTGCTGAGCTTCATAGTCAAGGTTACCACAGTTTTGCATCAGGGCTACGCAAAACAACAGCAGAGCCACATATTCATGCCACCGGTTGTGGAGAACGCGGGTACTTCGCTTACCGAACACGCTCGCAACGGCCCGTATCCAGCGCTCTCGCCTTTCTTCTTCGTACGACAACTATGGAAATCGGTAAAACTGAACGTTGTTATTCAGTCTTTTACGTCCGTGGCAATTCACAACGCAACAGTGCGTCTTTTGCGGAGTTTCTTCGTAGCGTGCGGAGGGCTCTCGTCTGCTGCTGTTTTCGCCGTCGTTCAGGCGAGTTATCCAGCAAGCACTTCACGACGGTTCGGTGGCGCGTCCGACTAGCGGAGAGCAATTCACAGCTCTCGTTCTGAGTGCTAAATGCGCAAACACACGCGATATTAAGCTCAATCGTTGTTTCGCACTCGCTAGTTGCACCTGGTCCCATAGCAAACTATGCGAGAGAGTCGGTCTATGCACTACTCAATACTTCTCCGACAGGTGGCGCCACACATCTTGGAAACTCCAGAGTCTGACGTCTATACAGTAACTCTATGGTCTCGCCCTCTACCGGGCTAGCGGCGCACTGTTAGGATTGTCGCCTACGGACCCGTCTGCATGTTTCAAGGCGGCGGCTATGGTTGCGGCGGCCGCTGTTCTCGAAGAACGGCCACCGTAGTTTTTTTTTTTTTTTCTGTCTGCGTGTGCAAATACGCTGTGCTAACTTATGTGTATTTATGTTTTTCTTTCTGTCTGAAAAACCTCTCAAACTACAGCCGTTTAAAGCTGTAGCCGAAAAACCAGCAGGCAGCGACTCTTGTTAAAAAAAGCATTCCACAAAACTTCGTCCCCTATTCGCCTCAAGCCATTCGAGAAAGAGAGACCCCTTTCAGTCATTCTTTTCACTGAAAACCGAACTGCGAGCCCTACCAAAAAAAAAAAAAAAAAAAAGGCCGACAAGACTTTAGACAAACCCAGCTGCTTGCGCCGGAAACAAGTTCTTTTCCGTCCCTTCGCTCGCCGCTCTGGCTGGCAAGAAATCACGCGTGAGAGCAGAAGACGCAGACAGGCACATTGCCCCTCTAGGTGGCCGTTGTCAGCCTGCTATCTTCCTATTTCTTTGTGACCTTGTAAGCTTGTGTATACATTTAAAATAAATAATAAAAGGCGTAAAAAAACGCACGAGAGTGGGGATACTTATGGACGGAATTCGAGGCGTTGCTTACGCAGTCCCGCACAGCTGCGGCAGAGTTGTCTTTCATTTTCGTCCGACTTCTGAGGTAACCCGCATAATTTTAAAGCTAGTTGCTTCCGAACGGTGTTCCTACAGCTGTTGTGCCAGCCATGCACGCAGAAGTACGAAAAAGTACCGGACTACTGCGACGTTTTTACGTCCTTTCGGCGAGGAGCCATGCGTTTCTACCGTGACTGCGGGCACGGGAGCAACAAACGACAATCCCAAGTTTTCCGCCGCGGCCGTCCGGTGGCGCTGCCTGTTCGGTTTGAAAGGAGATAAGAGAGTCTCGATAGGGACATTCCCAGGACATACGCTGGGGACAGTCATGAGGCAAGCGAGTGAAAAACTCGCAGCTAAAGCTCACAGACGTAACCTGGTAATGGCGGCAGGGCTAAATGACGTGTTGAATGAAGAATCGTCAGGACTAGCGACGACCTTGGTGAAAGGGGTCGATAACATGCGCACCGTGTCCCCCCAGGTGCAAATTGTGGTATATGCACAATACCGGAAGTGCCAGTGCGCAATATCAACTTGCAAAGAGCGGTTGTCGAGGCAAACAAGGAGGTATGGCGAATTAGTCGAGAAAAGGGTTTCGAGGTAGTGAATATAAACAGGGAGGTGCACAGGTGGGGCGGTTTCCAAAGAGACAGAATTCACTTCGATAAGAGGCTTGGTCATGAGGTGGGCTGGCGACTGGCAGGACGCGCATTAGCTTTTTTGGGGGGCACGCGGGCCCTTCGGAGTCCGGGGTAGCTAGCAACAGGGAAAACAACCAGGACTCTTTGACAGGTAGTATTGGGAAAAACCAGAAAAAAGGTAAAAGAAAAAGGGATAAGGCGCGTGTTGCAATTAGTTACATAAACATGCAGGGTGGCAGAAAAAAGGCAAAATGGTTAGAGATTGAGGAGCAGTTAAACAAAGAACAGATAGGCGTTTATGCGGTTACAGAAACACACCTTAGAGACTTGGAAGAGCCACCACATATTGAAAATTATGTTTGGGAAGGGTGCAACAGGATCACATCAGAAAGGAAAGGTGGGGGTGTAGGAATGCTAATTCACCGCGGCGCCAAATGGGTTAGAATGAAACAGACGTGTTCAGAGCACCTCTGGGTTTTGGGCACAGTAGGTGGAAAGAAAACGTGGCTAGGGGTTGCCTACCTGTGGACGGGAAATAACTGCAGAGAAAAGAATCAGGAGATAGTGGATTGCATGAGTGAGGATATTAAGGAATTTGGTAATGGGGCCGAAATCATCCTTCTAGGGGACATGAATGCCAACATACACGACCTTGACGGATATTCAGACACCAATGGGAAGTTATTACTAGATCTCTGCGAGCAACATAGTCTGGAGATAGTTAACACGGGGCCTAAATGTGACGGCCAGATCACGTGGGAAGTCGGAAACAAACAGTCAAGTATTGATTATTGTCTCATGTCTGAAGGAATTTATCACAAACTGAGAAAAATGAGAATAGACGAGGAAGGGATTAAAAGCTCGGGTATATAGTGATCATAAACGAATAACATTACAAATGGGATATAAAATTGGAAATGAGAGCATAGAATCAAAGTCTGGCACCTCGTATTTAAATGACAAACAAATAATAAATATGGCCACAAGAGTCGAGGAAGACGTAGGCAAAATACCAGGCAAGGACTGGGAGTACAGTGAGCTATTAGATCTAATGACGAAAGAGATAGGGAGAGAGAAGAAAACTATTTGCTCGAAAAGAAAGAGGAAGCCAAAAAGTTGGTAGAACAAGGAAATCCGGGACCGGGAAGCGATCGAGAAGCGGCGTGAAGCATCACGGAATCATAGAAGGGCAAAAAAGGACAAGCGACCGCAGGACGAAGTCAACGAAATATGGGAAATATATCTAGAGAAAAAATCCATTGTACAGAAATTGGTCGAGGCAAAAATTAAAGGCGAAAGTGAACGCTGGGTGACAGAGATTCACGAAAAAAAGGAGGCCGCACCTAGGATATTTTGGAGCCACATAAAGGCGCTAGGTAGGAAGTCTGTCACAACGCAACAACATATTCTCGATGAAGGAGGAAATCAATTGGAAGGGTACGAAGCGCTAGGTTACATTCGAAAGGTAACAGCCGATTCGTTTAAAAAGAGCGTCCAGGGGATGTCCCCGGTGAGTAAAAGTGTGGCGGAGAGAGCAACCGAGGAAGAGCTAGTGCTGGAGAATTTCAATTGGAAAAAGGCTGAAGGAAAAATTCCAAAGCGCACTGCCGCGGGTTTAGATGGGATTCCCGTTAGCCTCATTAACGAACTAGGAAATAGCACTAAAGAAGCACTGCTGAAAGCTGTAGAAAAATGCTTAAAGGACAGGCAAATACCGGATAGTTGGCGAAAAGGTAGAATGAACTTAATCTATAAAGGCAAGGGAGAAAAGGATAACATTCGCTCGTATAGACCACTAACCATTACATCGGTACTATACAGGTTGGCGATGCAAGCAGTAAAAACGAAAATAGAAAAGTGGGCAGAACACAACGATATTTTGGGACAACTCCAGAATGGATTTCGAGTCGACAGGCGGTTAGACGATAACCTGTTTGTTCTCACCCAGTGTATAGAAATATCTAAAATAGAAAATAGGCCCTTGTACATGGCTTTTATAGACATCACTGGGGCGTACGACAACGTTAATCAGGAAATTTTGTGGGATATATTGAAAGGAATGGGCATAGGCGACGACTGTATACAGCTTTTGAGGGAGATATACCGAGAAAATACAGTTTGCATAGAATGGGAAGGAATGAGTAGCAAAGAGAACGTTGAGATTAGTAAGGGGCTGAGACAGGGATGTCCTTTGTCCCCGCTGTTATTCATGCTGTACATGGTGAATATGGAAAAAGCGCTAGAAGGTAGCAACTTTGGTTTTAATCTGTCACATAAACAGGGCGGCGTGATGATTGAGCAGAAGCTTCCAGGATTATTTTATGCTGACGATATTGTCTTATTTGCTGACAGTCGAGAGGATATACAGCAGCTGGCGGATATATGCGGAAGGGAAGGGGAAGCTCTAGGACTAGGATTTAGTGTAACAAAATGTGGATTGATGGTATTCAATGACCCTTGTGATCAGGCGGTGTCAATACATGGCCAAGAAATACCGAAGGTGAGCGAATACAAGTACCTCGGAGTATGGATAAATGAGGGTGACAGGTACATGGAGGTACAGGAAAAAGCCTCAGCAGCAAAAGGAAAGAGGAATGCTGCAATAATGAGCACAGAGCATTGTGGGGATACAATAGGTACGAGGTGCTTCGAGGTCTGTGGAAAAGTGTAATGGTTCCGGGCCTTACTTTTGGGAACTCAGTGGTGTGCATGAGGGCAGAGGTGCAATCGGGAATGGATATAAATCAAAGGACTGTGGGACGCCTCGCGTTGGGTGCTCACGGGAAGACGACAAATGAGGCTGTAAAGGGCGATATGGGATGGGCAGGTTTTGAGGCGAGGGAGGCTCAGAACAAAATAAGGTTCGAAGAAAGGCTAAGGAATATGAAGGAGAGTAGGTGGGCAGAGAAGGTGTTCCGTTACTTGTATAGGAAGAGCGTGGACACACAGTGGAGAAAAAGAACTAGGAGGCTCACTAGTAAATATACGGCTGATAGTGTAAGCAGTATGTCAACAAAGAGCGTTAAGCGAAAAGTCAGAGAGGCGGAGAGGATTTACTGGATGGCAGCTATGGAGAAAAAACCGGCTTTGAGTAACTACCGAAAGGGCAAAGATGAAATAAGGAGGGAGGCATTTTACGACAATTCAATGGGAAGCGCTTTACTGTTTGAAGCGAGATCGGGTTGTCTTAGAACGGGTAGTTATAAAGCGAGATTCAGTAAAGAAGAAGAACAATGCACGTGCTGCGGGGAAGATCAGGAAACGGCGGAGCATGTTCTGATTGAATGTGGAGACATCCACCCAGGTGTACGTTTGGGCACGAGCCTACATGACGCCTTGGGTTTTAGAGACAATGGAAAGCTGAACACACCCGCGATTGAAATAAGTAAGAGACGGCTAGAGTATTGGTGGCAGAAAACTAGAGAGAAAGGACAAAAATAAATATTGAAAAAAAAATAAGGACGTTCTGCCGTAAAGGGCACAGAACGGAGCTGAAAACTTAAGTTCTTTTTTTTTCTGGAGTAAAATAGTTTTAATTGAAGTAAAGACACTAGGCCAACGCTAAGAAAAAAAGGAGTAAAGGTGTTTTTTTTTTTTTCGAGCCTGGTGGCACACTTGTCACCACCCCGTTATAAAGGAGACGCTCTAGCATCCACCCATCCATCCAAAGCTGCAGCGCACTAGGCCTATAAGGCACTGCGCCGTGTCGTCTATAGGCAGACAGAAATTAGGTGCCTTTTTCCTTTTCCTCCCGAACCACCAAGAATCATCAGCAGGGCAGCCGAGAAGAATCTGGGAAAGGGTTGCGTGAGGTTCGCCACACAGGGAGCATTCAGGCGATGTGCCACAGTAGTAGGACAACAGCTGAGGGGAAGGAAGAGTGCGGGTCTGGAAACGTCTCCGTAGGATTTGTTGGGAGTGGGTAACGGAGGGTTTTGGGGGAGGGTATGTCCGACGGTTAGCAGGTCGTCAAGGACGATGCTGTTTGCGCGAGCGCTACGTGCGTGTCGATGGTGAACGGGCACATTTCTTTGACATGGATAGTGAGGTGACTGCGAGTTGTGTAATTATGTTACCGGTAAAACGCACCTTCGTTGCGGCAGCCGTGTCTGCTAGGGGCTGTCAACAAACAACCACCACGCTTTCGCGTCTCGACTTTCGATTGCTTGGATGCCAAGTTTGTCGTGCGGCTTTAAATTTGTTATGAGCTCAGTGTGAAGAGCATAATTAAGTTTATTCTGCCTTGTAGTGTGCAGTGTTCAGTTTCATGGGGACTCCACATTTGCCGATGTTTGCGTCGGGGATCGTAATTAAGTTCAATGTCATCTTGAATTTCTTTACAGCTCCCTTTCAGAGCATAATGACGCGCGCAAAAACATGTTTCATGCCCACTTCGGCCATGCATGTTTCCTGCAGCGGCGTGTTTCATCTCGGATAATATCGACGCCTGAACACGCCCAGACAACACTCGACGACCTGAGGTAGTCCTCAGTGGTCCTCAAATGGTACAAACGTCCCCAATGGGTTATGCGACGTTCTGAGTGCGCCCTCAGGAAGGCATTCACAGGATGATACGGAAAACATACTTTTCAGTATTTTTCGAGGATAACTCATCGTCCGAAAAACGTCCATTGTAGGACATTTTGAGTGCATATGTATAATTCAGAAAAAGACTGTACATGAACTTTGTGTGGCTCTCGTCACGGGCGCGCGAAAATTAAATGCATGTGACAACCGCTAGCGCATCTCTTGATTGTACAGTTGTTTCTGCGTGTTTGGTTATTTATGCCTTACAATCATACATAAAAACGTTTTTCACGTGTGTGTGTGTGTGTGTGTTTACCAAATTTACTGTTTTGCGCATACGCGGATGATTACCCCTGTGGTCGGCAATGAACAGGTAACGACACGGTCGACACGGTATCTGACGGTGGCAATAGCCAACGCATACCATTTTTCTTTTCCTGCCTGGCAACATTGACACTATAGACAGCCCATGTCAAAGCAATCCAAGCCAAGCGCTTTAGCGGACATCTACAAAGAAAGCAACATGGCGGCAGGTAAGTCTCCAGTCTCTGTCTCTATTTTTCGCGTTCGAAATGGAAGAAAGCGTGGACTGCAGGTTTAGACGATAAAGAAATAGATGCGCTAATGCCTGTTTACGCATAGCAAACAGGGCTGACAGTAAGTCGGCGCTGCCAAAGCTGACGATGTCACGCGACAATGCCATGGTGTTCATTGTGTCGCGTGATGTTTGTGCGAGTACCCAAGAGTTCATTTCCCGTGTTTCTTCACAGTTTGAACATCACCGAAGTTTTTCTGAACTCGTTTGTGTCACTATCGTGTGCAACACTATAGTTTGCGGTTGCGAGCGTGAAGATGTTCAGCGTGATCGCTGCGACGTGTGCGCGCGCGTTTACCTTATCAAGCTCTGTAGCTGTGTATGGCAGTTATAAAAAATCATTTGGGTTTTCCAGTCACTTGCGAAGGATGCAGATTTTATAATGTTGATGGTGACACGTACGATTGGTGACCTGCCTATGCACGCAAAGTTTCTTGTAATTAACACTTTTGCATTTATTGTCATATGTTTTCAGAATTTAAGCAACGAGTTAGAATCCTGGAAACGCCCATGGTGATGGTGGAGCACCAAAGCCAGCAGTTCGATACAATGCAGCGGCAACTGTGCAGTACGGCATCACAAGTTGCAAGAGAAGAATATCTACTGAGCAAAGTTTTTGAAGATTCGGATGCCCTTGAGAAGTTTCATAAAAAGCTGGCAGCTGACGCAACCATCACAATGCGGCTGGTATGACATTTATATCTTCGTGACGTTTTTGCTGTGCATGTGCTGAGAGGCAACTTTCTTGACAAGAGCCTGCCTACAGTGGTTTAGGAGCCATTCTCGCAATGGTTCTGTTTATCTGGCGTTAACTCTTCCTTTTGTCAATTTTGCTGTTTTGTTGTCAGTTTTGTTGTATTTCACAATGTCCTGCTCATTATTTCTCTTAATGTCTCCTCTAGTACCCTGCCCATCTCCAGAGACCTCAGAAGAAAAGATTCAATCAAAGCAACCCCATTTTGCCAAGCTCCATGGATTCGGTGTTTGAAACTGATATTAATAAAAAAAGCTTTGCGTTTCACTGTGTGTTTATATTTTCGTCTGGTGTGGCAATTTACTGAGCTTTTAAAAGCTCAGTAAATTTGAAGCACTTACTGCTTCAAAGAGCATACTTTGAGTTTTGTTATTAATTAATAATAAAACTCAAAGTATGCTCTTTGAAGCAGTAAGTGCATGCTTTAGTTTTACTGCTGAATTTTCTCATTAATGTACGGAAAACAGTCACATTGGGAAACCACATTTCCAATGGGCACAGCATGCCTCTTAAAAGCCTTGAATACATTCCAAAAAGAGCCTTGAAGCTGTCCTGAGGTCGACCTGAACGCATACCAAAAATATCCCTGAATGTTGTTCTCAGGACAACCTGAGTATGATCTGGGGCCGGACAAATAGACTTGACTGGGACCTGTCGAGGTTCATTTGAGGACGTCCTCAGGTCGTCCTTTGGTACTGGGTAGGGCATCCTCAGGACAACCTCAGGTCGTCGAGTGTTGTCTGGGCGCACTGTGTTCGCCGATTCGAATGTCGCTTTGGTTGTTTTGACAGCTCGCTTGATCGGCATCATACTATAAATACCCCTTGGGATCGCACATGTTTATGATAACGCCCACATTTGTCCCCGATGATAACCGCGTCTGATTTCGCGAAACCATCGAACATTTTATTGACGCCTTGGTTCTTTCTTCAGCTCGTTTCCAAAGCGGCAGCTGTATATCGTCCGCGAAACCACGATATCCTTATGAGGCACGCCGTGGTTCGGATTAATTTCGGCCACCTGGGGTTCTTTAACGTCTACCTACATTTAGCTAAGTACGCCTGCATTTCGCTCCCATCAAAATGCAGCTGCCGTATGCGGGAATCGAACCCACGATCTCGATCTTAGCAGAGCAACACCTCAGCCTGCTAAGGGATCATGGCGTGTTGCTTGCAAGGCCAATATAAACGCTCAGTACAAACTCTATAGGGTTGCCACCTTTCCTCGAAAAAGAAACTGCCCTTCCGGAACGCGGGGGGTGGGGGGGGGGGCGGGGGTTAAGGTAATGTGCAATAGACGGCATATTAAGTCTTTGGCGTGCAGTGCATTTAATATAACATTGCTTTCCTTCATCGAAATAAACTTAATGCACATGTACAAAAAAAAAATTACACCATCTTCCCGCAGGGAACCCCGAGTAGTATGCGAAGCAGCATGGAGTCGACGCAAGTTCCCATTAGTTTCAGTTAAGTTGCGATTCGTAGCTATCGTTATATTTACCGTTTGGTTTCCATGGTACCTACCAAACTGGGAGCGGAGCCCGCGCGCGTCATTTATACCGCGGAGCTACAGTGGCGCCCCCAGCGGAGTATGCAGCGCTTACCGTCGCGCCTGTAACCCTTCGCAGTATCGCGCGCGGAGTCGCAGGTTCGCTGCGCAATTCCAGAGAGAAGAGGAGCTTCGGAGAGGAGAGGAGGATGCGCAGTGGGGGTGTGGACGCCGCACAGCGGAGGGAGGGAGTGACATAGCACCGACACTGCCCCGACCATAAGCTGCTTCACATCTAAAAGTCGCAGTTTCGCCTCAAGGGCGAAGCAGTTAATGCGATAGCAAGAAATGTCACAGTTTCGCCGCAACGGCGAAGCAATGAATGCGATAGCAATACGCGATGCGCAGCGCCTATAGGGGCGCCACTGAAAGCCGCGTAGCGGCGCCCGTTGGAACCGCTGGTGGGTCGCGTAGCAGACGCCTCCTTTCACTGCAAGCATGGCGGAAGTGCGCGCGTGCGATTTGACGCTTGTGCGCGTCCCAAATAATTACTTTTGCGGTGATAGTGTGCGCAAAGGAGCCGCACTTTATAATAGTGGACATGTGTCCGATGTCACAGCTGTGTTGGACGACAATGTCACCATACGCGACAAGTGTTTCCACCGACAAGCGTCAACAAGCTTCCCTACGAAGTGGAGCTCATCGTAAGTACACCGCTTTCTTTATAACGTCCCGATCACTAATGCCTGCATGTGTTGACGCATGAACCAACGTTTTTTTTTCTCGACACAGTAGCTTCGTTTACGTGCCATGTGCTTATATAGCAGATTTTGAGGGAGCGCTGTCGCACCGGCGCATGGATTTAACGGGTGCGGCCACGCGAAGGGTCAGCGTTGGTAAAACTTTGAAACCAGCATGATAAACTCGTGAAAAAATATCTCGGCAGCTTGCGCTAGTGGCGCGGGACTGAGTCACTGCGGAGCTGGTGGTCACCTAGCTTGTCATAGCAGCTTGGCTACGTATTTGCTTGGTGTGTTCAGATAAGAACGTCGGTGCATGTCCGTCGACCCCCTGTAATTTTGCTGAAAAAATATATTTTGTTGTCTATAAATGAAAGCAGGCGTTCTCTTATTATTTCGACCTTTCTTAAGCGAATTGAGCTGTTTCTTGTTTATGTTATGTTTTTTTTTAGGGAGCGGGCGAGCGCGGTCGGGCTGCAGAAGCGCCGCTTGGGCCGCCACGCAGCGTCTGCGTTATCACGTTACCGACGTGCCATGGAATCCTCTCAGTGGATCCTCTCCAGCCACCTCCTTTGTGAGCCGTACGCAGGCACCGGTGATCGCATTCCAGTGCCATCATTAGGTAGAAGCAGGGGCGTAGCCAAGGTGGGGGGTTGGGGGTTCAACCCCCCCCCCCCTTCCCGAAAATTTTCAGTTTTGCTTGCGTATATACCCGCAGACATACAAACGCACGCACGAACAAACATAAAGGATGGTTGAACCCCACCCCGAAAGAAATTTCTGGCTACGCCCCTGGGTAGAATGCAGCCGATTTCGTGCAGCACACGTGTGATTCCACGGCGCTTTTGTAAAGGAGCCGTCACCTGCCCCACATCCTCTGGCACTGCGCTTCGCACCATTCGTTTTTCAAGAGAGCCTAGGCATTGCGCCTTATCAGTAATAACAACCTCATGTGCATTGTAGCGTCTACAATGCAGGCGAGGCGACCAAGTGTAAACGTTGTAGAGTTCGCTGAAGACGTAGCGACATAAATAAAGAATAAAAACATGGTAATCGTTCTAACACTGCCGTAAACAAAGCGCGATTGCTTACTTTCTACGTCGTACAGCCACAATCCACCACCGCCGTCGCTCTCGCTCATGAAATAGCACCGGAAACCTGTAGAAGTGTGTTCCTGGCGATTTTTTCTGTGTGTTTGAGCAGCCGACAACGCAGCAGTTATTTTTCGACATCGCTGAGGCCCGACAGAGTCGTTAAATCACGATGAAAACACATCCATCCGTGCACTCGCGTAGACACTCGCGGGAACACTGCTCGCCGGGACCCATCAGCGCTTCCGAGCCGTGGCGGCAGATAGCGTCGTCGGCGCTTTGCGCATCGCCTATAAATTGGAATGTAACGCGAAGAACGGAAAGCAGCTCGAAATTGCCAGCGCGTCGCTCGAGCCCAAAGGACGCACGAAAAGAACGCACACAGGACGAGCGCGAACTAATGCGTCACAGCTCGACACTTGAAGCGCACTGCTCAAACATAAAGCAGAACGCACGAAACGAACGAACAGGTACACAGGATGAGCGCGAACTAATTGTCACAGTTGTTACTTATTTCTGTTTGAACAGCGCGCTCCTTTTGCAAACTTGAGCGTGGGAGGCGTATTGTCCTATGAGGGCATCTGTGTATGACGAACATGATCGATGGGTCATGAAATGAATAACATGTATGTCTTCTTTCTGGTCTAAAAAAAAAAAAGTCAGCGCGTTCCCCGCCGTGAAAGCCGTCGGACAGCGAAGCTGTTGCCCGCACTCCTCTTATACAACTAGCTGAATCCTGATTAGCTGAATTCAACCTCACGCCACCCTTCGTCATCCATTATACAAGTGGTCCCCTCCTTCAGTATTGCGTAAACTTCATCACGTGACACCCTCTCAATTCACTATTTGAATCGGCCGCCTACGCTTCACCACGTGACCCCTCTTTCAAGTTCAGTGCACTCTTTGAATCGGCCGCCTCACGTACGCTTCACCACATGACCCCTCTTTCAGTTGGGGGGGGGGGGGGGGGCTGCTATGACCTTGGTAAAGTTAGGTAAAGTCGTTTCGCCGCATGGCACGCGCGTCCCGCGTATTAGTCGCAGCATGCATACGAGACTGCACGCCTGCGGGTTTCCCTCCGGCCGTCCCAATCTCCGCGCTCCCCAGCAAAAAAATGTGATGCGCCTCGCGCCCGGCTACCGCGAGAGGGCGCGTTTAGTGAGGATTCCGCTGTCCTCACCCTCTGCGGAGCGCGAGGGCATCAAGGCACCCTAACCTTATGATTCCGGCGTCAGCGGAGACCGCGGCAGAAAGCAGAGCGCACGGCATACCAGAGTGCACGTTGGCACTTTTACAGCGAAAGCTGTTATGAGATCACAACAAGGGCCGTTATTGGCGCCGTAGTTGTCTGCCGCCGCCGATGTCCGTAACCACTATCGCGCGAAAAAAAAACGGAATAAGAAAAAATATCTAGGATGCAACGAGGTTCGAACCTGGGCCCTCTGCGTGGGAGCCCAGTATTCTACCTCAGAGCCATTCCGGTGCTTTTGTTTTCTTTCATGGTATTTATTACAAATGTGTGTAATTAGCATACATAGCGAACAAAATACTCAAGGCGGCCTCTACAAGTGTACGACAAGCGTTACACAGAAAGAAGTATAAAATAACTCTGTATCCTAAAAGGGCATTAAAGCAGTACATTTCATGAAGAGTGGATAATACCAGTCCGGTTGAAACTCTAATTGTTGAGAAAAGTCTTTTAGCTGAAGAGCCATTTGAATGAAATGCAACCGCGATGATACCATGGGTTCCGCATGCCTGCCTGACATGCGAGTTTTCCATAAACTCTGCATACCCATTAGTAAGAGCATGTCAACAAGCATATAATAGCTTTTGGGTGGCACGAGATAACGTATGCTATAAGAATTTAAGTCGAGTTGTTTTTTAAAGGCCCTTTGTAGAACGTTCCAAAAGAGTACGGCGTCTTTACAGCTGATGAAGCAATGTTATATAGTTTACGGAACTTCACAGAGGCGACAATTAACTGAAGATGCAAAGATGCCTTTGCTGCTTAACCAGGTCCTGACAGGCAGCGTCTGTGTATGCACTTTGTAGAAGAATGTACTGGATATTGGTGAAATATTCTTAAATTTTATTTATGCATTTTAGTAAGTGGCCCATTGTAATTCTTGTGGTCGTTTCCATTAGTTTTCTGTTCATACATTTTATTCTTGCGCTACAGTTGGTTTAGTTGTGCTTTTCGTTCTACGTTGCTGGAATTTACAGTGGTCGTGTTTTTTGTTAGGCATGGGACATTTAAGGTTAACTGTGTGTTCTCTAGGGATGTCAGACCATAATTCCTGTAATATGTTTTGTACGCTGCATTTCGAAGCCTGAAACCGTTACTTCTTTATTGGGCGCAATTTGAAACATGGATGCTGTATTGCATCCGCAAATATTTTAGATGCGAAGTATCTTAAGGCCGAGCTCAATCCGGTGGTGGTGGTGTGCGGCGTCACCACCCTTACTGCGCATGCGTATACCCTCTCCACACACCTCTCCACTTTCCCTCTCCCCATCCCCTCTCCACTTTCCCTCTCCCCATCCCCTCTCCACTTTCCCTTTCCACTCTTCCTCTGAAACGCGGGCTAGACATGCCGAAATTCTCTCCTGCGCAACGCCGCGATGAGCTCGAGCGCATGCGCGTCCCCTCTCCTTCTCTTTCCTCTCCTACGCTGCCCCCCTCTCGCCCGCCTGTCGACCGCGTTCCCCGCTCGCCCTGTGAGAATTAACGGCCAGGCTAGATGGAAGATAGGACGCGCGTAGCGTCCCTCTTCGCGTTCCACGACGCGAGGTCGGTAGCATGCCCAACGAACGCCAACGGAACGCGGTCGTGCAAGTGCTCCGGCTTCGCATCGCCTCATGGTCCCCTTTAGCGGGAGATGGTGTAATTTTTTTAACTAACGTCTAAGATGGCGCCTTTTGTTCCGAACGTCTAGTCTCACTTCTGTAAGGATGCCAGAGTCCATTGCCAACATTTTTTCAGTGAGAAACGTTCCAACAAAGACATGTTGTAAGAAAGTTCCTAAAAGTTACATTTTGTGAGCAATACACTTCAGCAACAGTGATTGTGCAAGCCATTTACGTTCTTTTTTTATTACGTATTCTTGGCTGGATGGGCCAAATAATATTTTGCAGTTTTGTTTTGTTATTAGCGTTTTGAACACATTGGAGTCGATTTCCACTAACTGTGGTCTTAAGTAGCGCTACTGAACGATTGTTTTGAAACGAAGCGAGACACACACCAGGTGCTTGATGCATGCCTCCTTTCCTGTTTAGAATGCTGTGTTGGAGCAAGATGACGAGTTGGGCTAGTTGGTTCACGTTCATGTTTGGAAAATTTGGTTGAAGTGCACTGAAAAAAACGTGGACAGCAGAAGTGGACAGGACAGCGCTTACTCCTGTCCAATTCTACTGTACACATGTGTTTGCTGTGTTTCTGTGTTGGCTGTGGCTCGGTGTAGCCCCAGTCAAAAAAATTCAAGTGGTCCAATTGGAAAAATACCAATTGGCACCAACTGGTTTTCGACCAATTGGAATTTCGCCACCCATTGGAACGTACCAATTACATCCAATTGGTAAACCAGTTCATATCCAATTCGTAAACCATTTGGGTAGAGCTAGTGGTAATTGGTTGACCAGTTGATATAGACTGGGGTCCAATTGGTCAACCACTTGAACACGCATGGTCATCCAATTGAAGCGAACTGGTGCCCAAATGGGTAGCCAGTTAAAGTGAACTGGTGTTCAACTGGTAATCCAGTTAATCGTAAATGGTCACCCATTTGAAACTAGGTGGTGTTTAATTGGTTAACCAATTGAGTAGATGTGGTCATCCAATTGAAGCTAGCTGGTGCCGAAATGGGTAACCAGTTAAAGTGAACTGGTGTTCAACTGGTAATCCAGTTAATCGTATATGGTCACCCAATTGAAACTAGGTGGTGTTTAATTGGTTAACCAATTGAATAGAAGTGGTCATCCAATTGAACCTAGGTGGTGCACAAATGGGTAACCAGTTGAAGAGAACTGGTGTCTAACCGGTCAGCCAGTTGAAGGTAGGTGGTGTTCAACTGGCTAAGCAAATGAATAGATGTGGTAATCCAATTGAAGCTAACTGGTGTCCAAATGGGTAACCAGTTAAAGTGAACTGGTGTTCAACAGGCAATCCAGTTAATAGTAAATGGTCACCCATTTGAAACTAGGTGGTGTTTAATTGGTTAACCAATTGAGTAGATGTGGTCATCCAATTGAAGCTAGCTGGTGCCGAAATGGGTAACCAGTTAAAGTGAACTGGTGTTCAACTGGTAATCCAGTTAATCGTATATGGTCACCCAATTGAAACTAGGTGGTGTTTAATTGGTTAACCAATTGAATAGAAGTGGTCATCCAATTGAAGCTAGGTGGTGCACAAATGGGTAACCAGTTGAAGAGAACTGGTGTCTAACCGGTCAGCCAGTTGAAACTAGGTGGTGTTCAACACGAAGAGCCTTTATTACACAACAGTTGTTCGGTGAAAACATCTCATACAGAGGGGGCTTCATAGTACAGCTACCAAGGGTATTCATTGTCACACTGCTGCCCGCTCTGCTTCAGCTTCAGGAGACGAGGTCGCGGATATATTCTCGTTGCTTAGGGTTCTTTCTTTGTTCCGCGTTGCGTCAGCAATCAGACATGCTGCGTGAAAGAAAAATATGACAAGACTGTGAGGAAAATGAGCTACATGGCTGTAGTACAGAGGTTAACACACTTTTCTAAAATGCTGTAACAGCACACTCCAGCACGAGCAGTTTGAGATAGCCCACGCTCAAGCATTCACCCTAAGCAGTCATGCATGCAAACGTCGTCAGTGCAGTGTAAAGCGCGCCGTTCGAGTGTTTTAGACAAGTGTGTTCACCTCTGCACGAAGGATGAAAATGTTCAATAAGGTGGTATGCTGGGCCAGTTGGTGCAACATATTGTAGATAGTATGAACGGAAAACAGCATGGATAGAAGGAAAGAACTTGACAGGACAGACGCTCAACTTCCAACTGCAGTTTATTGGAAAATTTTTCTCACAAGTGCAGCCACCTTACCACAAGAAAAACAAGGCCAACAGGAAAGTTACTTATCTGAACTGCCGCCCTTTAACTATTTAGAAAGGCTATTTCTTTATCATTCAGCGCTACGGAGGGAACACTGATGCACGTGGTTGAGTTTGCTTTAATCTGTACATCTTCCGTGATCTCTGTGGTCAGTCTTTGTTTTGATTTGCTAAGAACATTAGTGCTCGTAAACTGCGGATTGCACCCGCAATCTCTCTCAAGAGACAGGTGCGTGCCACCTGCAAGAACCTTCCATGACGATGCATGTTCTCCGAGTCTGTCATTTAGACATCGGCCCGTCTGGCTGATGTACACTTTTCCGCAGCTCAATGAAACTCTGTACACGACCTCATCGGTACAGGGAACAAAGTGCATGGCACATGTTTTTGTGCAACCTTTCTGGTTCACATTTCCCTTTCCATGATCTTTTAACCATTGAGCACAGCTTGGCCAGTTTGCAAGGGGCTGTGAGCACGACATCAACCCCGTGCTTGCGACTAATCTTCTTCAAATTGTGCGACACAGAATGCACATACGGCACAACCACAATCTTTTCTGTTTTCCTTTTATCCTGGGTGTTGGTAGCATTTGTCCTCTTTAACTCCTTTAACAACGTGCCACCCACTGCAACTAGCAGACTGTCAGGGTAACCCGAGCTGAGCAGGCGACTCGCTTGAGGAAACTGCTTTATCTAATGGGGACAAGGCTTCTTCAACGACGAACTAAGGCAGGAAATAGCAATTGCTCTTTTTTTTTACAAGCTTACTGTGAGATGAATCATAAGGTATACAGACCCTTCTTAGACTGTAGCGAAAATTCCCACCAAACATGGTCAACTCAATTAAAAACCTCGGTAACATCTAAAAACTGCAAATCATTGGCTGGTTGTTCATGAGTGAATGATAATGAACTTTAATCGAGTTGACCATGTTTGCTAGGAATTTTCGCCACGGTCAAAGGAGGGTCTGTGTCACGTATCTCGGGAGCGCTTGCAATGTCGGAATGGAGTTGGGAGAGAGAGAGAAGAGAGACTTGGGAGAGACCGTGGGGGCACTGCAAACAAAACTTTATCGAACGCCACGGCAAACAAAACACTAACACGCACTCAAAATTTACAACAAAAATTCAACAAGTGCAAACATGCTGAGTTAGTGCGCAATCACTAACACTACAAAACATTCGAGCTATGTCTAGCTCCTCTCTACTCGAGCGCCTGGCCACTATGGCCTCTCAGTTAGTCGCGCTACACATGGAACGTTCTTACTCCGTTCGTGAAGTCCGCTGAATCAATCCAAGTCCAAAGTCGACGCCCAGTCCCGTCGTCGCAGCTCCTGTCGACGTCTCCGGGCCGTCGCCGTCGATCAGACGCCTCGCTGATCGTCTTCCTCGCCGACGCCTCGTTCTCCGTCGAGAACACCGGTCCCTCCCAGCTAGGCCTAATTGTCGGCCTCTCCTCAGTGCCACTGGCTCGAACTGTCGACGTGGCTCTCCGGTGATTGTCGTTGGGTCGCCGTCGTCTTGCCGAGCTGTGGCAGTGCCGCAGGTGCCTCGAGAACTGCGTGATGAGGCTGCCGCAAGCCCGGGACGCCTCGCTCGGTAGACCCCGAGGTCGACGGCCACCCTCCCGGGGCATGCACAACGCTGCCTCCAGAACTCAGCCCTGCTGTTCCCGTCGCGGACGCGACGCTGGCCTGCACCACCTTGCACCTCGACGACTCCACCGAACAATGCCTGCTCGTTCCTCTGGGGTTCCGCACCTCAGTTCGGGTCGCGTGGCACGCGCCTTTCGCCGGCCAATGGCTTGCGTCGACGTGGCGGGGGGTGCACACCATCGGGTACTTTTCCATTCCCCGCACACCATCGACGCATTGCGCTGTCCGGTGCGCGCCCCGTGCCCCTTTACTCATGACAGTCTGTTACCAATTATGATTCATCTCACAGTAAGCTCGTAAAAAATAGCAATTGCTATTTCCTGCCTTAGTTCATTGCTGAAGAAATCTTGTCTGCATAACACAGAGCATAGCTTCCGCAAGCAAGTCACCTGCTCAGCTCGGGTTACCCTGACAGTGTGCTAGTTGCAGTGGATGGCATGTTGTTAAAGTTAAAGAGGACAAATGCTAACAACACCCAGGATAAAAGGAAAACAGAAAATATTGTGGTCATGTTGTATGTGCATTCTGTGTCGCACAATTTGAAGAAGATTGGTCGCAAGCACGGGGTTGACGTCGTGCTCACAGCCCCCTGCAAACTGGCCAAGCTGCGCTTCATGGTTAAAAATCATGGGAAGGGAAATGTGAACCAGAAAGGTTGCAGAAAAACACGTGCCATGCACTTTGTTCCCTGTACCGATGAGGTCGTGTACAGAGTTCCGTTGAGCTGCGGAAAAGTGTACATCGCCCAGACGGGCCGATGTCTAAATGATACTCAGAGAACATGCATCGTCATGGAAGGTTCTCGCAGGTGGCACGCACCTCTCTCTGCACTGCAGAGATTGCGGATGCAATCGGCAGTTTACGAGCACTAATGTTCTTAGCAAATCAAAACACAGACTGACCACCGAGATGACGGAAGCTGTACAGATTAAAGCAAACTCAAGCCCGTGCATCAGTGTTCCCTCGGTAGCGCTGAATGATAAAGAAATAGGCTTTCTAAATAGTTAAAGGGGTGGTGCCATCAAATTTCGAGGCTATAACAAGCCTGTTGTGGGTTTCCTCTGTATGCAAGGGCATTCCACACGAAGGTTCGGACACAGCAAACGTTTAGAATATATTTTAATTCACTTCCAAAGTGTACCTAAATGCCCATTCTTCCGGTGGAAACCCATCGCTAACGCGCCAACACTGACGTAGATCTGTAGGATGGTCAACGAAAGTTGTAGTGACGTCACACCAAATCTGCTGTAGTAACGTGAGTGACCTCCGGACCTCCGCCACTTCCGCAACGTACGTTACCGGCTGTAGTGAACTAGAATATATTCTAATTCACTATAGTACCACTATAGTACCGGCAAAGCATCGGTTGCTACATCACTCGCCGAGTTTTGATCGCTTCCTGGCTATGTGCGTCACAGTTTTGTGTGGTCACGTGACCACGCCTCCTAAACTTCAACGTCACTGCCCAACTTCGGTGCCCAGAAACCGAAACCGAAAGTTGTCCACATCAAAAGGTGATATTACATTATTTAGCGAGAATACATGAATCTTGGTGCGTGCATCATGCTTCCTAGAGCTATAGGAAACGCTTACAGCAAAGAATGCGCAAGCCACAAATTTGGTGGCACCAACCCTTTAAAGGGCGGCAGTTCGGATAAGTACCTTCCTGTTGGTCTTGTCTCTCTTGTGATAAGGTGGCTGCACATGCGCGATTCCGTGCTCTCGTGAGAAAAATATCCAATAAACTGCAGTAGTAAGTTGAGAGTCTGTCCTGTCAAGTTCTTTCCTTCTATTCCTGCTGTTTTCCGCTCATACAATCTACAAGATGAAAATGTTAGCGATGTAAAAAGACTTACCGCGTACAGTAGCTCCCACACGTTATGCTTGCTGCGCCCGTGCACAGTGTCCACTGCAGTTGGCTGCAGTCGCGAGCCAACATTAGTTAGGGTAAAGAAGAAAATGTGCGAAAGCTGCTAATAATGCAACAATTGCAGAAGTTCAAAAGTAAAATACTTACCTCGAATGTGGCTGAATCCACGGACCGTGCTAACATGAATATTTCAAAGACGCCGGATATAAAATACGCCGGTGACCCGTGACATGATGCGTCCACAAGAAAGCGCGGTCCGATCGCGATGACTATGCTGATGGCACTTGCCTGTACCGCAACGCACGCACTTCTGAGAAAATTAAATTTTAAGATTATCGCTTTTGTCAACAAACAGTACAAAATTTTGTAAGCAAGAATTCTTTTTTTCTTTTAGAGCTTATTTTCACCTTATCTTACCTCTTCAAGTGCAACTTTTTTGGAAGGTTTGTTAGTACGAAACCAACGCTTGTCAGCCGTTTTCTGTCCGTGTTCTCGTGTCAGCGAAGTGCGGCGGCTGTTCGCAAACTTCGCATCGTTGTAAAGTGGGTAGGCTTGCAGGTGGTATTCAATTGGTTGACCAATTGAGTAGATGTGATCACCCAGTTGAAGCTAACGGGTTCCCAAATGGTCATCCAATATATATATATATATATATATATATAAGAGCCTGACCTACCTTATTTTAGGGTTGCCATGTTAGTTACAAACATATTGCAACTAAATATTTCAAACAATGGGTCTGCTACGATTGTATAGTGCGTTTCCAATTCGAATGTGCACATCCAATTGGACCAACAAGCATTCCAATTGCGAGGCCAATTGGAACGCACTGTTCCAATGGTTTTCCAATTGGAATTTGTGACACCAATTGGACTAAGAAGCATTCCACTTGGGAGACCAATTGGCAAACGGCGGACCCATTGGAATGACCACTTGGAACTGTGAGGTTCAATTGGTCCTCCCTGTTGAAGTGCAGCATTCCAGTTGCTTTCCAATTCATTCCATTTGGGACCAATTGCTGGGAACTGGTATGACCAGTTGGACCCATTCACTTTTTTTGACTGGGGCGTCTTCTAACTCATTCAACTATCGGATTGGTATGGCACATTCATCAATGTGCGATAACCGCAAATCCATAGAGACTATCGATCATCTTTTGTGCCGCTGTCCCCAATTTCAACAACGTTGGTGGACTCGTGCCAGTGTGCTTTCAGGAGACTTGATGGTCGGCCTTTTACTCAATAAAAGGTCATGGAAGTCTGTCTTCACAGCACATCAGCCCAGAAAACCACACGAGCCCTTCTGCAGTAATTAAAGGCAACAGAATTGAGTGACCGCCTGTGTATGATACGCTCCTCTGTGTGTGTGTTGTAAAATGCGTCTCTCTATTTTTACTCCCTCATTCTCCTCCCCATGAGTAGGGTAGCAAACTGGACGCTAGTCAACATCCCTGCCTATCCTCTATTGCGTCTCTCTCTCTCTCCTCACAAGAATAAAGTTCAGCGAAACATGAAGCGTTGAGGAAACGTTTCAACTTGTCTTCGTCAGGGCCCTGACGGAAACTATAGTCGGATACAACTTTAGAAGGCAGCGGCATTTCCTCCTCAAAGGCGGATGAACACAAGCCTGCACCAATGGTCGCGCACTCGGGACTGACGTTATGCGCGGGACGGCCGGTGGCTCCTCCTTCGGAGAACAGCGGCGCGTGCACGAGCGGGACTATTTCTTTAGTCGCGGAGGCGATCGGCTGCCGCGCTTCGGTCATCTGGGCGGGGCCTCTCCTGCCTTCTAAAGTTGTATCCGACTATAGTCCCCTTGTCGAGCCGTTGGCTTCAGCGACATTCCCTTTTCGACAATTTCTCTTCAATTCATCCTTGTATTTAATTCAGTAGAGCTAATTGAGACGACGCTTAGATCCTGCAGAATAGCTGTGCCAGATCCTAAGTTTTGTCATATTGCATTGTTAGTTGTTTGACAACAATTTTGCTAGATGAATCGTGCAACAAAATGTTGTGTTCTTGAAGGCTGGACACTATATAGCTGCATTTGAACTACCGCGATATTTTGTATTCTTTTGCCGCTTCTGTATAATGTTATCTAGTCGCATGCTATATCTCATTTTGTGGTTTTTACGTTCTGTACAGGAATCGTTGCTGTTTTACCGAGCTCTCACTCTGTAATGGTAATTGCAGAATAAAGTAACTGTAATTACTATAACAGAGAGGGCTTCCGATAGACGTGCACTAATTTCATGCACAAAAACAAAACAGCAAAAAGAAAAGACATCCTGCATGACGTCTTAAAAACGTCTAGAAAGCGTCTTTTCAAAGACAATGCGATGGGATATTTTAGGTATCCGGCAATCCCTTTTATAGAAGGAGATCTTTTGCGGCGTTTTAAAAACGTTTTCTAGATGGTCTTTAAAACGGATTCTAGCCAGACATTAGATGAGATATACGACATTTTCTAGACCTTTAGCTTCTTATTCCGTGACGCCTTCTAGATGTATTTATTGTCTCGGATAAACGTTTATAGACCTTATACGAAATTGCTGCCATCTGTCGGAGGTTTGACGAAGCTGCCGATTCGGCGCCATGTTGGAGGCTTGTGCCTGAATCATATCGCTATCGCTGCTATAACTTCTTGCTTGTATCTGCTTTGATAGTAGGCAATCGGGGCATAAGAGCTTGTACACGTTACCGGCATTTCCTAGTTATTACGTGTAGAGAACAGTGTCACAATGAGGAGAAGGTACAAGTTTGTCACCGAGTCACGTGTAAGCCTGTCGTCGATGAGAGTGAAGCTCTAGGTCATAAATTTTGTGTCTATTTTCAGTGTAGCGAATAAAGCGTTGTTAGCTGTCTGAATACCACGCGTGTAGTGTAGGATGGTTGGGAGTAGGCTTTAGCGCGTGGCTAGGCACAGCGATGACGGTAAGGTGCTGCTCACCCATTTCAAACCGTATTTCATAAGGGAAAACCTACGTCGACCTGATGTATTGTGCATCTAATTTTATATAAAACGTTGTCCTCTTTTATTTTTGAAATAAAAAATATTTCACAGCTCTAGTCACCGACGTATCTTGTGTATAGAATTACCGCACGATTAAAATGTAAAAATTTTCCACATATCACGCACTTGAAAAGTGAACATGAAAAGTGTTTGTTGCTTCAACAAGTATATAGGTGCCGATTAGCTGGTATTTTATTGAATATCCTTCCGACATGTGCTCGTAAACAACGCGATACGCCAAGAATATTCGTGTTCACATGGCCGCTTTCGGCGCCTACTGGCGCCTCAATTTCAACCCGTTGCAGCACGGCAGTTTTGCGTAGCCGACTGAAGGCTTTCGAAACCACCTCAGCGCGTAAGCAACGGTAGCGCACAAGGGCGTCCGCAGAAATTTTTCCAGGGGGGTGCATCCACGGGGGGGGGGGGGGGGTTCACTAACGTCACTTGACCGGCAAGGTTAGTCAATAATATGTGATAACGTGCAAAGTTGGCTGGCAATCCTGAAGGCCGTTTCACACGGATATGCGGACCTTTTGTGTGCTAACGAATGTGTGCAGCTTATTGCTACTGCATAGAAAGATATTATCCGAAATTCCAGAGGGGGGCCGCCGCCCCCCCTTGCACCCCCCTCCGGACGCCCATGGTAGCGCACCCACGGTCGAATGTAACAAATTTACCGGAACAGCATTTTTTTCAGTTTCATACAAAGAGTGCCATACACTTCAAAACATATTTTAACATTCCATAGCACACAGGAGTAGATACAGGATTTTTCCGAAGGGGGTCAGCTTTTGGGAGAACCTATGTCATCTTCTTGGGTATAAATTAAAAAAAAGTAAGGGCGGTGGCTGGTAAGGACATCCGGGCCACCCCTCTGAACTTTGCAGTGATAGCACATGAAATGCTTGGAAAATGCGCATAGTGAAGCAATACGCACGCAAAGCATCCCACCAAGCGCCACCTTGTTAAATTGCACTATCGAAAACAAACTACAAAGAACACGCTCCAGCACAATCGGTTCGTTCACTGAAAATCGATGAAGTGCACGAGCTACTTGTCTAACATGTATTTGTTATCACAATGCACAAAACACAGTGACGTTGTCAACAGCAGCGCAGACATGCGCGAGTAGCCGCAATGCTCGTGATGCAGTTTTGAAGCTCGTACACGAAGCCGATTTGTCTGTGCGGCGAAAACTGTCTCGTTCCGGCATGACACGAAAGAGAGTTCTCTGATGATTGCTGATGCTGTTACATGGCGTTGCGCAGGGGAAAATGAGGCCGGCGAGAGGGGGGAGCGTAGGAGAGGAGAGAGAGGGGAGGGGACGCGCACGCGCAGTGGGGGGTGTGGACGCCAAGGGAGGGATGGACAAAGCCCCCGCCCTAAGATGCTTCGCATCTAATAAATAAATAATGTTTGCTCAAATAATTTTAATAGTGAATGTGTGTGTGCGTGTGCGCGCGCGCGTAAACGCCTGCTGTTGCCCCTAATAATACCCAGTGTACAAGTCATTTATTTGTGCGCATTAATGCTGCGCTGACAGAAGCAATTACACAAATAAAACGCTCCGTGGCAGAATTTCCTGAGGACTGCGGCTAGTCGCTTCACAATGACCGTGAATGATCAAAAAAACAGGAACTGCGTAATGATTTAAGACAGGAGGAAAAGGTAATTTTGAAACAAAGAAAGAGTGAAGAATAAAAGATATACCTGCACACATACATACATGGGGCATCAGACCAGCACATAAGGCGTACTTAAACCACGGAAAGCAATCTAAAATATAAGAACAAGCCGTGGTTTTCTAGTGGTTATGGTGCTCGACTGCTGACCCGATAGTCGCGAGATTGAATGCCGGCCGCAGCGGCCCCATTTCGATGGAGGTGAAATGCCAGAGGCCCGTGTACTCAGATTTAAGAGCACGTTAAAGAACAAAAGATGGTCAAAATTTTCGTAGCCCTCCACTATATACGGCGTCTCTCATAATCATATCATGGTTTCTGGACGTAATTTCACACATATAATTATTATTTAAAAAAATATGTCATCTGCAGGCAAACACACATAATATATTTCATGATACACTTTACGTCACAAAAAATAGCGAAAGCAAAAATCATAGGCAGATACAGAACCAGCCAAGTGCAGTAAGGAATATTTACGAAGTAGAATGCAGGATTCATGCACACGTGAGCCAAAATCTTTTAAGCATACAGCTGATATCAGTGTGTCCATTTTTTACGCAAGGTTGACACCGGCACAAATCTTGCTTGTATGTCCATTTGAAATACCAGCTGGAAACTTACGCTGCAAATGGATGATGTGTTCATCGCATGCCACTTGTCACGTTTGATTTTTACTGTCCAAAAAACGCCTTCTTTTCGGGTCTCTTGCAAAACGCTAAAGCTTCTGGCGTTCCTGCAATGATTGGTGCACTGCGGCACGCAACACCCGGCCATGGTGACGGTAGCGAGTGCATAAAACGGGAGGAAAATGTGCACCGACCTAACAGCAGCACGCACGTCAAGCGCAAGTGACAGGGCGGAGGGGTCAAAACGGCGGCCAGGCTGCCTCCGAGGCCGAGGAGGCGGCACCTGCCCTTTCAAAAGCTGACACCACTCTAAGCAGGGGCGCGCGCATCGAGGCACTCTACATAAGGTCTATAAAACGTCGATTATCCGTTTTGTGCTACTTGGGAAGACAACCTCCAGCTATCACCACCAAACCAACGGGCTGACTGAGCGATTTCAACGCACACTCTCCAACATGATAGCCATGTACATTGAGCCATATCACACAAACTAGGACGCAATTTCGCCATTCCTAAGTTTTGCGTGTAATACTGCAGTACAAAGCACAACTGGTTACTCGCCATTCTATCTTGTCTATGGCTGATCAGCTTCTTTTTTTTCTTGACGTATCTTTCCTCTCCGCCCATGTCACTCCAACTGCATCCTCCTGTGCAGGCACGTAGCCAGGATTTTTTTTCGGGGGGGGGGGGGGGGGGGGCAGGCCTAATTGTTCGAAAGACAGTCTTTCCATGGCAAAAACAAAAAAAAAAGCCTGGAAATATAGAGGGCTGGAAAAATTTCGGGGGGGGGGGGGCCCTTGCCTACGTGCTTGCTCCTGTGAACAATATGTGCCCCACCTCCTCCACTGTCGCCAGCTCGGCCGCGTTAACACTGAGGCAAGACAACGAGACCGCAAGAATATCCATGACGCATTTCACAGCGCTGTGTTCTTCCGCCCCGGGCAACGAGGTGGTACTCCGGCAGTGGCGTACCAAGTGTCGCTTACGCTGTCCGCCGCATGTATATATATATATATATATATATATATATATATATATATATATATATATATATATATATATATATATTGTAATGATGAAGAACGGCACAGGGCACGGGCACGCGATCGGCTTGTGGAAGGAAGGGGAGAACGAAGCTTGGAGGAATAAGAACAGCCGGCCCAGAAACGGGCGTTGTCTCTTTTCTCTTCACTACAATGGCGCAGTCGTCGAAAACGAAGCCTTAAAGAAGACACCGCCTGTGCTCGTGCGTCGTCGGCCACCCGGACCGCCATCCAAGGAAAGCCGTACACGCCTCCTTGGCTATGGAACCCGCCTACCTGCCACCGCTTCAAGCACAGTTCGGGGACGGTGTCTATGCCTCCTGGGCATCTCATAACCTCCCGGCGCTGCGAACGCCATCCGGGGACGGCGTCCAGGCCTCCTCGACGGCTCGACTTCCGTTCAACGGCGCCGCGGTACCAGTTCACACGAAGACGCCACCGTGGCTCCACTTCTCTGGGAACGCGGTTAACGTTCCCAATGGCATGGATCCCGTGAACAAGACTCTGTCATCATGTAAGCCTCTAACGGACGCCGTCCACGCGTCCTTGGTAAGGGATTGTGCCGCCGTGAGTACCGGGGTTGATGTATCCTCCGCAGATGCTAGCCCTGGCTCTGCATGCGAGTCACCCGAGAGCACCGGGGAGATTTTGCGTGCCCTAACGCAACTCTCGCAAGAGCTCCACCGCTTTGCTTCGTTGCGTTGCGGGTTCTTGCCGGCCACCTTACCATATCTCACGCATTCGGAAGTACCGGTGTTCCATGGCTTCCAGGATGACGCCGATGTGTGGGTAGCGACCATCAATGCGCTCGGCTTGCGCCATGCCTTGCCCGAAAATAAAAAATGGCTGCTGGCCCTCGACCGCCTTCGCGGTGCTGCCGAGGCATGGCATAAGTACGATGGTGTCAAGCAACGTTCCTGGACCGAATGGAGTGGCAGGCTCGTTGCTGTTTTCGGCCGGGTTCGCCAGGACACCTGCGTGTTGAACCTGACGCATAACGAGGACGCAGCTCATGAGGGGAACCTCCTCGAGACTGCAACTGCACACTGCAACTCATCGACATGCAGCTTGGCAGCCTGCCCACGACCGAACACCGGACACGGCTTCTCACCGCCATTCCATAGAAAGGACCTTCCGCCGAATTTCGGTGGCCGCATCGACGTTGCACCACCAGATGCACGACATGAAGCCACACACCACCAAACGCGGTTGCTTCTAACTGTACAGGTCCACGTCATCGGAATCGGCGAGCTTACGGCTCTTGTGCAAACTGGCGCTCCACGCACGGCGCTGCACCGACGCCATGCCCCAGCGAACCTCCAACCATGGCCTGAGGCACCCCTGCGTGGCTTCGGTGGTTGCGCATTACCTGTCGGGGCGCTTGACCTGCAGCTCCAAACCGAAGCCGGGAGCAAGTTCCTCGCCGGCGTTCCCGTCTTCGAGGACCTGCCCGCTGATATGATCCTAGGGGCTGACTACCTCCTCTCTGGCGAAGTTCGCCTTACCGTTGATTCTGCTGGAGTGAAACTCAGCCGCTTGACTCCAAGTACCGCATCGGCTCAAAGGTCCCAAGTCGACAGACCGCAACCCGAAGTGTCTGCTGATAACAAAAGCACCTTCTGTGACCAGTCGGGCACACATCTGCTGGTATCACAGCCGTTACTGGCCGAGGGTGCGAATGCGTCGCTCAAAGAAGCCAATACGCAGGTCATCGAAGCGACCCGAGCAGACGTAGCCGGCATCGGCCATTCCGTAAGCCTCCCGCTCCAGGTCGACGAAGCCAGTATCGACCATTCCGGCAGCCCCACGTGCAAGTCTGGTGACGACGGCAAGTGCTCTATTCTGACACCTGGTATACCACCTGAGCGCCGCGCGGATCACGACGAAGTGGCTCTCGCCGTCATGGGATCCGTCACTGACCGGTCGGACGGCGACCAGCTCGACCAAAGTGGCGAGATGCTTTCGGAAACCTTCAGGAGTTTCGACGTGGAACGAAGATACGGTGGCGTTCACGTGCACGGGCGCGGTACGGAGGCACCACCTTTTGTCCTTGTTACCGCAGAACTAAAGATTGCAGTGACAGCAACGCAGACGCTGCTACGTCGAATCACGACCACGCTCCGCAGCTTGTCCAAACTTGTAAGCATTCTTAGCTGTGCAACTATTTGCCTGCTCAGCGCGCAAACGGGGATGAAGACCAGCGCCCCAAACTGCTACAACAAAATTGTCAGCTAAGCGTGCAGCGACCACTACGGCACAGCCAATGCCGCCCCCCGGAGTTCTCTTTTAAAGAACGTCCAGACAGCCTGCAGCGTTTGAAAGACCGACCACTGAGGCACAGTTAGTGCAGACCACCAGACATTAGTGTTGCAAATGACGGTGAAGTGTTCAGGACGGCTAAAGACAAGATATTGTGGACAGGATGCCATACTTGCAGCGTGGCCGAGTGTAATGATGAAGAACGGCACAGGGCACGGGCACGCGATCGGCTTGTGGAAGGAAGGGGAGAACGAAGCTTGGAGGAATAAGAACAGCCGGCCCAGAAACGGGCGTTGTCTCTTTTCTCTTCACTACAATATATATATATATATATATATATATATATATATATATATATATATATATATATATATATATATATATATATATATATATATATATATATATATATACTATCGCTATTTTATGTTTGGGTTTGCTTTGTCACATTTTCAATATGTGCTGCTACTTCGCTATTTATGCTATCACCATACAAAATACTGCGCATGTCTGAATATCTGTCTGTTAACAGTGAATGCCTCTATGTAAAAATTTGTTAGCAGTGAATATGCACAATGGGGGCGCCCCCTGCCATGTCCTTATTTAAGACGTACGCATTACAGCCATATGCATGTGTGCCCTGACGAAGGCCGGTCCCCGGCCGCAACGTTGGCAATAAAGCATCGTTTTTCGTTCGTTCGTCCACTTCACTTGATCATCTATAATTCTACCGAATCCTGGAAGACCTTCTATATATATATACGTTTCGGCCGCGGGACCGGCCTTCGTCGGAGTGATGCGAACATGCGACGGTAACGCAATATAAAATGGCCAGTAACGTATCATAGCGCTGCTAATGGCTGACAAGCGGTTGTTAAAAGCACGTGGGGAAACAGTGCGCGTGATAGGACAAGAAAAAAACGAGAATACACGCGTGCGCATTTGCGCAAGACAAAACGAATAAAAGAGTAAAAAATTATTAACAATGAGTAAAAAATGATGAAGCCACATAACGTGTGTGTCACCGGCACAAACATCAATAACACGTCATAGGTACAACTGCGAGCAAGTTATCGACAAACATAAACGCGGGTGTAACATCTTGTCATGATCCGACAACAAAGCTGAAACAGGGAACTAATCTGTCTGCGTGAAAGCATAGCGGCAATAATAGCGGGGGTAGTCAAGAGTGTTTAGGAAACTAAATGGGTAAAATGAAAGTTTGCCAGCGCTTCCATTCATACACTCTTAAAAAAAAAGAGAGTCAAAAGGGAGTCACGTCTGCTTGACTCTCTTTGTGGCAGCCGATGACCACCTTTTTTTCTAAAGGGAGTCACAATGCTCTGGTCGACGCTCTTGAATGAAATAGATGACTCCCTTGCTCCAAGGGAGTCAGTGATGGTTCTGCATATACAGGGTGGGTTTTTTTTTTAAAAAGAAAGCTTCACTGGCTGCGACCAAGATACAGTTCGCTGCTTTGGCTGTGGTATACCGAAAAATTTTGGTTGAGAATATATAACATGGATTCGTAAAATGTGGAATTACGCACGTATTGTGTTATAGCTTCAGTTACGATATTGCTGAAACGGCGCTTCGAAAACGTCTACAAGTAAACAGGGTTCTTAAAAAATCTTGCCCCCAAGCGAAACATTCAGTTATGACAACGTTTAACAATGGCAGCGCTGACAAATTTGCGAATCTTCGCACGTTTGCAAGCGAGGTTTGTAGATTCCTACGACAGCATGTATGGCAGAAAACATACATTTATTAGTGAAATGGACGTGCATGGTGTTGAACGCACTGGCGATCGGGAACACATCTAACTCGACGGCCGTAAAAACATGTGCCGCAAAGCTGGCATGATAACCGCGCAGACCGGTTATCAAGGCGACGCTTTACCGCGTCTCCTAAAGAGCGACAATACCACCAGAATTATAGCTCGCGTGGTCATCATTTCTGCCCGCCACAGCTAAACTATATCTTCACGATAATCCGCGCGGGCCACCAAATCGCTCAGCAAACGTTGAGCACAGCTAGGCACGCACACACGGCCTCACCGCATTTTCCCAGCCCCTAGAGCAGGGGATGCACGTTCACCTGCGCCCCCTCCCACCGTACAGCCCTTACAGACACACACAGGGCACGCTTCGCCTCCTCCACCCTGATATTATTCAACAGAGCTTTAACTATGCATGGATGTGTGTTCTATAGCACCAAAACAAAACCGAAACCATTTAGGCGTTCGTGGAGGCTACTTTAATCCAAAGCCGAAGCCATCAATACGAGACAGCCATTTTGGCGTCGTTAGACGGCATTGTTCGTGATCCGTCTCGTTGTGGTCGTTCTTTAGTCCGCCAGAATAATCTGTGTCGTCAGGCGTGATTGCAAGTGATGTTTTGCGTGACTTTCTTCGTGCTATGCATTCGTGGCGTAGTATCGTATCGTCGGCTCGCTCTTGCCGTGTCTGGCTGATCGTTTTGCGTGACTTTCCTTCCGTGCTATGCATTCGGCTGAAGCAGTGTCACTCAGTGTTTGGGAAAAGCAGCCTCCGGACGGAGAAGTCCCTGCAGTAAGCTTCGTTTCGTCGTGAACTTGCCTGAGCAAGATGGCAGCGCATGACGGATCCCAGTGGCACCGACAGACGAAGCCTGTGGACGACGCTGCTACGGTCGTTATAGATTTCAGGTGAGTTCTGCCGGCTTCTGCCTACAACTCTTTTATTCGCTTCACACGTAGCTTTGCCACTTGTCTTTCTGATGTTCCAGTTGCACGGATTTTGCTATCGTGTTTCAATGGCTTGGCAACGACGAAAACCGCACTGGACTATCCAGTAGCGGGTAAAACGGAGTGGTGCGCGCCAATATCGTGTTTCCTTATTCCATACATGCCAGAAAAACATGAAATTGCGAGTTGAAATCTCGGTTGCAAGTCGAGTGTGGTGACACGTAGAGCAACGTTGCACCGATATATATTTGAAGGGTAAGTAAGATCAGCTGATCAAAATCAATCTAATGCACCCGGCCCGAGCATGCCTGATATCCAGATCATGATTTTGGCTCGTGAAACTCTAGAATTTAGTGTTTCTTTCCTTTGCTACCCAGACGTTGAAACACGTTTAATACGTATTTATTCGCTGCATATTCGAACTTCTCGCCGTGTTAGCTTGTTTGTTTGTGTGTGTGTGTGTGTGTGTGTGTGTGTGTGCGTGTGTGTGTGCGCGTGCGTGCGCGCGCGTGCGTGCGTGCGTGCGTAACTGCTATAAAACTTTGATGCAATAGCTTTTGTAGCACGGTTTCATTTAATTGAAACAGTGGTGACTTGATCTTATGATGCTAAAAATTATCATGCAACAAAGGTAAATGTGAGTTCACTTCAAAGTTGTAGTTTTTTTTTTTTTTTTTTTTGTCCACAAACTGCATACGAGCATAACCTCATCCTCCTGTGATACTTGCTTTGTCTAATGTGGTGTGGTGCTAGTACCTAATAGTAAACACAACACCGGCTAGTAATAATGGCAGTAAACATACTGCTCAAAACGCCGTGTTTCGTGGATATTGGATGCCTTTGTTATACCAGCCGTGGTTCAGTTCGTTATTATTTTCAACACAAAGATACAGTCTACAGTGATGTTGTGGGCAGTGGACAAAAATCCTTTAAAATTGACTTGGAAGCGTTACGCTGCGAAGCCCAAAGACGCGGGTTCTATTCCTGACCCCGGCAGCTGCATTTAGAAGGGGGCGAGATACAGAAACTCCCATGCCCTCTGATTTGTGCACGTTGAAGAACTCCAGGTAGTTGAAATTAATCCGTGATCTCCCACTATGTAGCACCGCTTAGTCGCATTGTGCTTTTCGCTCATAAATCTCTAGCAATTATTGCTTCGTCATTATACCTCGAAACACTCGCTGTATCCTATTTGAATTCTATTCGCCATAGTCTGCAATGAATATTAAGCACTTTTTACAGCAGGGTACCTCATTTGACATTCTTTACAATGCACCTTAATTGTCCCAATTTCGTGCCATAATCAGCTGTTGTTTTTAATATGTATATAAGTCACTTCAGCACTGTTCCTTTTTGTTTGACCGCTTCTCATCACCTCGATTGTTTGAGGTTTGAGGTGATGTTTGTGCTGCACAGTTTGCCCGAGTTTGCTCCCAACCCTCTATACTGGTCAACGCTGGCTGGTGGGTTGTCCTTCCAGACAAACGGAAAAAAACGAGACCTTTGGCTGTTGATATAGATCTGAAGAAAAAATGGCACATTAGGCCTTTAGAATAGCTGCACCTTCGTGCAGCTCTTCTGAAGCCAGGCACTAGAAGGGCACGCTCACAATGATGCGACAGAAAGAAGGCAGTGAAGGCAAGCCTAGTCTTGTCGTACATTCGCCATATTTCGTGTAGCTGTATACACATTTTGCCGTTTTCTTCGTTAAACTAATAATAACATTTGGCGTTTAACATCCCAAAACCATGATATGATTGAGAGACGCCGTAGTAGAGGGCTCTGGAAATTTCGACTACCTGGGGTTCTTTAACGTGCAGCTAAATCTAAGTACACGGGCCTCAAACATTTTCGCCTCCAACGAAAATGCAGCCGCCGAGGCCGGGACTCGATCCCGCGACCTACAGGTCTTCGTTAAAATACTGCTAGTCTAGTGGTTATGGTGCTCTACTGCTGACCCGCAGGTTGCGGGATCGAATCCTGGCCGCCGCGGCCGCATTTTCGATGGAGGCGAAAATGGTTTAGACCCGTGTGCTTAGATTTAGGTGCACGTTAAAGAACTCCAGGTGGTCGAAACTTCCGAAGCCCTCCACTACGGCGTCTCTCATAATCTTATCGTGGTTTTGGGACGTCAAACCCCAACAATTATTATTATTATTAAAATACTGCTGCCATGCTATACAGGGTGATTTTTTTTCAGACAGTACATATCTTTTATAAAAAAACTATGACAGTCACGCTCCAGTAGTACTCTAGTTCGAGGCGGAAATATTCTGCCGCAACAAAAAATACGTTGACGGGACTAATTAACAAAAACCCGTTAACTAATTTTTATTTATTGACTTGAGGGCAGTTGTTTATATTAGAAATTTGTAGTGCGTGCCGCTTTATGGTATAACCATTTTTCAGAAATCATGAAAGTTTTACGTAACTCGAGATATTTATTGTGAAATTTTAAGGGCTAAATCAAACTGATCGTGTCCGGCACACAGAAAACGCGGGTTTTTCTGTTACGTCAGACCGGAGCTGCCCGCGACAAGGGAGTGACGAAATTTGAATGAAGGCGCGTCGTGGTCGTACCTTTTCGTGAAAACTGGCAAGTCATCTAACTTGTGTCAGCGGATCGCCTTACCTTTGCATGTGGCGTTTGGTGCTCATTTGTTTCTTTCGAGATGCGCGCATCCGAAACGGCAGTAATATCAACCTTTTCTTTCTACGTTTACAGATAAGTACCACACATCGCACCCAAATAATAAGCTGTTTACTTGTGTATTTCTGAATGCTTGCAGATTTTCCTGATCACATTCTGCTTCGGCCCACCTTCATTAAACTATCATCACCTTCTTTTCACGTGTAGCTCCGAGCTTACGTAACAGAGAAGCGACGTTTCCTGCACGTCAGGGCGCTATCAGTTTCGATTTCGTCCTTGAAATTCAAGGATGAATATCACGAATTACGTGTAACTTTCGCGATTAAAAAAAATGTGTATGCCATAATTGGCACGCGATACAACTTTCTAATATAAACAACTACCTCCAGGTCAGGAATTAAAAGTTAATTAATGAGTTTTTGTTAATTAATCTCTTCATTGCCATTTTAGTTGCAGCAAACTATTTCCTTCTTGACATAGAGTGTGTGCGCGAAAACATCTTGAGCGTGACTATTATACAATTTTGATAAGAAATATGCGTTCTCTAAAAAACATCCTTCTAATTGTATGGAGGTCATGCAGCGGAAAACAGTTGCAGCTGGCTAAGGGAGTAACAGACCGTCAAAGTACAGCAAAGTTAATGAGTATCCTGGTTTTGTTCATTGCCATGACACTTCATGGAATCTGGTGTGTGAGCGCTTCCCTTGTCAGATTAAAAGGTGATCGATCTGTCTGTCATCATGTGTTTATTTTTGTGCACTTGACTATTTCAGGTTGCTTCAAGACTGCACATTGAAGCTCTACAGCTGCATTTGACCAGGAAGCCTCCTTGGAAACTTCGTGTCTCGAGGTAGTCAAGACGTGTCCAAGAATTCGGAATAGCCACGCTTAAGGTCTGGCCGTGAGTGGTCTCGAATCAGTGCAACCTGCTGTCCTTTTCGCCAGAATGCCACCTGACCCTGACATGGTCTGGGAACACGACACTGCCAAGCTCATGCACGCAAGCTGTGTCACCTATTGGGGTCCTGTATCTCAGATGACTACATGAGAATCCTGTACTACATGAGAACTACACATGTTGCATGTTTTGCGCTGTATGCCACATAAAATATGTAATGGATGTCGCAAAGAAGTGCTTTATGGCTGGCCATTGATTCCTATTCATAAAAACTGACTGCTGGCTATGCTAATGTTTATGCCAGGTCTAGTATATTGCCGCATTTGACAGTAATGAACGATGTTAGCGAAACTATTGCTTTTCACATCTCACTCATTCTGACAGTAATGTGTCTCGCTGTATTTCTGGACGGTGTTTCTGTATTTCAGTTCTGTACGGAACTCTCCATACCACCGCTAAATATATATATTTATATATATCATACCTTATATATATAAGGTACTTGACACACGACGTACGTTTTAGCATTAGCATAGTGCTAAAACGTACGTCGTGTGTCAAATGCCTTCCTACAGTATCAGGACCTTCGTGATCTTTCTGTAGCTCTTATATTTAAGGGTCATTCCATGCCAAGTGTCCCAGACGTGGCGCTCGCACATCGCAGCTTTTGCTGATAAAATGTGTGCCTTTTTCCTGTGCCACATAGAGTATTGTGGCAAAACATTCTTGCTCGAAAAAATTTTTGACGGTCCTGGCACCCCCTCGAATTTCGCTTCTATTTATTAAACTGTACCTAATAGAAAAATGTGTATAAAATCTACTTTTGTGTGTTGAGCTTCTAAACTGCGCTTGCGCTATCGCAGAGGTTCTGTTTAGTTGTCCCATTCATTATTTCCGAATTTTTGTGTTTCACTACCAGCTACGTAGCTTCAAAAACTACAAAATCTTCAAGTTCGTGAATTTTTCTTGAGCTATCTGGAACTCACCCTAACCAATATTAATGATAGCCTGATTTCCAGGAACGTGTATTTTAGTACAGAAATGTTTAGGGGTAAAATAGACTTCAGATATTTCCGAAAAAAAATTGTGAAATTAGAGAAAATGTACGATTTGTTGCATGTTTGACCATATTTTTCATACTGATGCGGTCAAAGTAAAATCCTCGTCATGCGGCGTTTGATAAAAGACTTCATCGTTAAGTAATGAAAAAAGTCTTATCAAATCATTTTTTTCTTTTAAGGAAGAAAATAATTTTTGAATTTGGCCCTCCGAACGCGCAGTGCATTTCATTTTGTTGCCACTTCGCCGCAAAGCACGTGGTAGCCCTTGCAGCTGACACTCGTCACAGGCAACGGCCAGATGCGAGATGTATGTCAGTGGCTCGTGAGTGGTCGAAAGTCTTGTCACGTTGATGTCAGGGCGACGAGTAATGAATTCGCGTTACAATGTGAGCTTGCTTGGCGGGCTCAATGGGAAGTATGGACGGCCGAGAGCAGCCTATGGCGTTGTTGGCACATTGTGCTAGAGGCCGTCTGTACAACATGTATACCCTGGGAAAGAAGTGTGTACAGTGTGCATTATTTCTTTCAGTATGTGTATGCTAGTTGTGCAGACGTCCCTCTAGGACATTGTGCCGACTCCACATGCTGCTCTCGGGCGTCCATATTTCCCATTGGGCCCGCCTAGCAAATGCTCATTGTAACGCAAATTCATTACTCGTCGCCCTGACAGCGCGACAAGACTTTCGACCACTCACGAGCCGCTGACATACATCTCGCATCTGGCCGCTGCCTGTGACGAGTGTCAGCTGTAAGGGCGACCACGTGCTTTGCGGCGAAGTGGCAGCAAAATGAAATGCACTGCGCGATCGGAGGGCCAAATTCAAAAATTATTTTCTTCCTTTAAAACAAAAAAATGATTTGATTAGACTTTCTTCGTTACTTAACGATGAAGTCTTCTATCAAACGCCGCATGACGAGGATTTTTACTTTGACCGCATCAGTATGAAAAATACGGTCAAACATGTGACAAATCGTACATTTTCTCAAATATCACAATTTTTTTCGGAAAGATTTGAAGTCTATTTTACCCCTAAACATTTCTGTACTAAAATACACTTTCCTGGAAATCAGGCTATGATTAATATTGGTTAGGGTGAGTTGCAAATAGCTCAAGAAAAATTCACGAACATTGAAGATTTTTGTAGTTTTTGAAGCTACGTAGCTGGTAGTGAAACACAAAAAAAATCGGAAATAATGAATGGGACAACTAAACAGAACCTCTGTGATAGCGCAAGCGCGGTTTCGTAGCTCAACACACAAAAATAGATTTTATACACATTTTTCTATTAGGTACAGTTTAATAAATAGAAGCGAATTTCGAGGGGGTGCCATGATTGTCAAAATTTTTTTCGACCAAAAGTGTTTTGCCACAATACTCCATGTGGCACAGGAAAAAGGCACAAATTTTATCAGCAAAATTTGTGATGTGCGAGCGCCACGTCTGGGACACTTGGCATGGAATGACACACACACACACACACACACACACAAACACACACATATATATATATATTGAGAGAGCGTAGGCATCGGCAAGTTGGTAATTCATGTTTGACTTTTTGAGCGCGCAAAAGAACAGGGACGAAAAACGACGCAGACACAGCGCTGACTTCCAACATATGCTTTATTTTCTACAGTGGTAGATATATATATAGACAACAAAAAGCAACGCACGCAGGCGCATTGTACAGGAAGGCTTCATGTAAAACCACAAATAAGTATGCATGATAAGCAATCAAACAACCTGATACCGGATTTTTTTCTTCTTTAAGAGATCAAGCGGTCATTCCTGACTACCACTATCGTCTAGTCACCCTGTGGGCCTTGCTTAGAAAGTCTAGTTCTTTTTGGATAGGTCAATTGAAGGTGCACTAGTGCACTGTCTCCCAAACTTGCAATCTTCGCCGCTTCAATTATCTCACGTGTTGTTTGTGCTGGCTCCTTCCTGTCGCAGTGCACTGCGAATACATGGGATCGCACCCACACTTCCTGCAGTGGAAAGCCAAATGTCCCACACCCTCCAGTTCGCACGTTATTTGCGTGCTCACGCAGCCTGTCATTGGCACACCGTCCCGTCTGCCCTATGTATTTCTTGCCACAGGACAGCAGTAACTCATAAACGATGTTGTTCTCACATTTAACAAAGCTTTCTTTGTGCTTTTTTTGGCAGCTGGTTTTTTCAGAACCACTGTAGGAGGCCTTGCACAGATTATAAAGCTTGTTTGGTGCTGAAAGGACGACTCTTACGTTGGCGTTGTTTCCTATCTTTTTCAGCCTATGTGAGACATCGTGAAGGTACGGTATGACGGCGCATTTCTGCTTGACAGGCTCCGTTTCTGGTGAAGCCTGCTCCTCACCTCGCGAGCATGTTTGACAGTCTTGAGAAGGCCCTCCGCCACAGATGTGACGACATACTGAGGAAACCCCGCCTTTTTCAGGCAGTCAGCTTGCGCCTGGAAACTACACGAACACTTGTGAGGACATGAGCGGCGAAGCGCATTCATTAGGGTTAATTTTGCAATACCCCTTTTAACTAGCTTGGAGTGGCCCGAAGGAAACGGCAGAAGCGGCTTATTGGCCCTAGGCTCGTACGACCAGCAGACCTGGTCTCGCTCGAAGAACATTCGTAAGTCAAGAAAACGCAAGGCGTTGTTTTGCGGCATTTCATGCGTGACTGCGAGCGGTTGCAGGAAACGCGTGAACAGGTCAAGTACGTTTGAAGAATCATTGCCAATTCGCCTGGACTTGATTCTAGAAAGACAACGTAGTCTTCTACATATCTAAACACCTTCTTTACATTTGTGCCTGTTACTAGAAACTAGAACAGAGCTAACAGGCACAAATGTAAAGAAGGTGTTTGGATATGTAGACGACTACGTTGTCTTTCTAGAATCAAGTCCAGGCGAATTTAGCAATTATTCTTCAAACGTACTTGATCTGTTCACGCGTTTCCTGCAACCGCTCGCAGTCACGCATGAAATGCCGCAAAACAACGCCTTGCGTTTTCTTGACTTATGAATGTTCTTCGAGCGAGACCAGGTCTGCTGGTCGTACGAGCCTAGGGCCAATAAGCCGCTTCTGCCGTTTCCTTCGGGCCACTCCAAGCTAGTTAAAAGGGGTATTGCAAAATTAACCCTAATGAATGCGCTTCGCCGCTCATGTCCTCACAAGTGTTCGTGTAGTTTCCAGGCGCAAGCTGACTGCCTGAAAAAGGCGGGGTTTCCTCAGTATGTCGTCACATCTGTGGCGGAGGGCCTTCTCAAGACTGTCAAACATGCTCGCGAGGGTGAGGAGCAGGCTTCACCAGAAACGGAGCCTGTCAAGCAGAAATGCGCCGTCATACCGTACCTTCACGATGTCTCACATAGGCTGAAAAAGATAGGAAACAACGCCAACGTAAGAGTTGTCCTTTCAGCACCAAACAAGCTTTATAATCTGTGCAAGGGCCTCCTACAGTGGTTCTGAAAAAACCAGCTGCCAAAAAAAGCACAAAGAAAGCTTTGTTAAATGTGAGAACAACATCGTTTATGAGTTACTGCTGTCCTGTGGCAAGAAATACATAGGGCAGACGGGACGGTGTGCCAATGACAGGCTGCGTGAGCACGCAATAACGTGCGAACTGGAGGTGTGGGACATTTGGCTTTCCACTGCAGGAAGTGTGGGTGCGATCACATGTATTTGCAGTGCACTGCGACAGGAAGGAGCCAGGCACAAACAACACGCGAGATAATTGAAGCGGCGAAGATTGTAAGTTTGGGAGACATGTGCACATAGGTCGGCAAACTCACTCATGAGTCGACTCACTCAGACTCATATCGAGACGTGAGTCTGAGTCTGAGTGAGTCCGGGTGAGTAAAGTTTTTGTGAGTCTGAGTCCGAGTGAGTTCGGTTGGGAAAAGTTTTGGTGAGTCTGAGTCCGAGTGAGTCCGGTTGAGGAAAATTTTGGTGGAGTCTGAGTTCCGAGTGAGCCCTAAGGCAAAATATATTGCATGAGTGAGCCTGAGTGAGCTCCACATTTCTTGCCGACCTATGGTCCTGTCTACTCAACTTCAGCATTACTATCAGCCTTATGTCGGCTCACATTTATACTCCCGTGTAGTCCCGCATACGTCAACGCGCTACCGTTCATACGTCAGCTCATTATTTATTGATCAGAGGCGGGAGAGGGGGAGGAGGTGCCTTGGCCCCCCCCCCCATAAACTTCTTCATGGGAAGTTACTGATAAAAATATCTCGTGTGAGTCATCTCTTTCAATAAACGGTCCTTATTGAACTACAAAGTCAGATAACTCGTATTTGAAGGTACGAGATCAAAAGGTGCTAAGTAGCGCACCGATTATGCGAAATATTGGCGTTAAAGAGCATTGACATTATGGTAGAAAAAGGCTAATTATAGGTTAGCGGACTCATGAGTCGACTCACTCAGACTCAGATCGAGCCGTGAGTCTGAGTCTGAGTGAGTTCGAGTGAATTATATTTTGGTGAGTCTGAGTCCGAGTGAGTCCGGTTGAGAAAAATTATAGTGAGTCTGAGTCCGAGTGAGTCCGGATGAGGAAAAGTTTGGTGAGTCTGAGTCCGAGTGAGCTCTAAGGGTAAGATATGTTTCGTGAGTGAGTCTGAGTGAGCTCCACATTTTTTGCCGATCTATGCATGTGCATTAGTGCACCTTCAATTGACCTATCCAAAAAGAACTAGACTTTCTAAGCAAGGCCCACAGGGTGACTAGACGATAGTGGTAGTCAGGAATGACCGCTTGATCTCTTAAAGAAGAAAAAAATCCGGTATCAGGTTGTTTGATTGCTTATCATGCATACTTATTTGTGGTTTTACATGAAGCCTTCCTGTACAATGCACCTGCGTGCGTTGCTTTTTGTTGTCTATATATATATATGTACCACTGTAGAAAATAAAGCATATGTTGGAAGTCAGCGCTGTGTCCGCGTCGTTTTTCGTCCCTGTTCTTTTGCGCGCTCAAAAATGTCAAACACACACACACACAGATATATATATATATATATAATATATATATATATATATATATATATATATATATATATATATATATATATATATATATATAAAATGCTTAACAATTGTGGTGACGTGGCTAAGGACTACGCATTATTCGCAGGATGTTGTGCCTATAGTTTAGGTGCTTACTGATAAAACAGTAGGTTGTCATTACAATGTGAACATGTATGAAATGGCATGAAGTGTTTAAAACCGATTCAAAGAATAATTTTACGAATCGCAGAAATTTCAGTTTGTTTATAGGATGAAGGCATGCAGACGTGAAAGAGAAGACACAGACAAACCAAACGCTAGCGTTTGAGCTGTCCGCATCTCTTCTGTTTCCGTGTTGCATGGCTTACTTTCTTCTAGAATCAACATTTTTTGTTGTTTTACGCGAGCGGAAATTGTTCTGAGACTCATCTATATAAACTTCGAGTAGTATTTTATTTCCCCCAGAGGAATCGAGTGCAGCACTGTAAAGTTGCTACAAAAACTTGTTGCGGCTGTCATGCATCCACCACAGTGTTCCTGTTTGAGTAAACCCGGTGGAAGTGCCTTGTTGAGTAACAAGAGGTAGCGGCACCAACTTTCGTCGATTGTCAGATAAAAACCCTAATGGTGTTCGCTCTGATTTGAAGTTCTTTTGAAATTCTTGATCAATCTCTATAAAACTTGTTTAGTTTATGTGCATTTGTACGCTGATTTTGAAAATGCAAATATTTTTCTACTATTATATGTCGTGTTAAGTATATCAAACATTTCATGTGCCATGTTAGGCCTGCACGAGTTACAAAGTAAGCATATCACAATAATATGAAATGGGAACTGTATGCAACATAACCAGAATGTATGTCCTAAACCCACTTAACAATAGTCATAGTATGCTGAACATTGACCAGTAAGTGTATGTCTAGCTGGTGATTCGCTCACGAGAGTTCAATATTATGTAACTTTTAACTCAAATGGGTTTAAAACGCGAGTTCGTATGTGGGCTAGTGGGTTCATGAACATTATGCCAGAACAGCGCAGTAAACTCCTTAAAAACTATTGCATACAGTTTTTATCCCCTAACTATAGCGATATGTCGATTTACTTTGTAACTCCAAGTTTGGAAAGGCTTGCTCATCAAGACACATGAAATTTTTATGTGTAAAAACTGCGTTTTCTTCCAGATAATTGCATATTTGAAATCGCCACATAAGTAAACCTAAACTCAGCAAGTTTCATCAATATCGACCAAGAAGAAAAATAAACGCATTATTTGTTGCAGAGTGTCTCATTGAGTACCACGAAGTGGTCACACTGACTCTTGCCAGGGGAGTCATGTACACCACTGTCCTTAAGGACAACGGAGTCAAAGGAACGCTCCAGTGGGGGTCAGCGTTACCATGGCAAAGGGGTCACCCTGACTACCTAGAGGTACTAGCGGGAAATAAAAGGTAGTCACGTAGACTCCTGCGTTGGGAGTAACGTAGACTCTCTGCTTGTGAAGAAGGGAGTCGTTGGTCTGAAGAACGAAGGGAGTCGTTTGACACCCCAAATTGTGAAGAAGGGAGTCGTTGGTCTGAAGAACGAAGGGAGTCGTTTGACACCCCAAAAGGTCATCATATGTGTAGCGAGGCGATTACCACCCAAAGGTAGTCAGTACAGACACCCTTTTTTTTAAGAGTGTACCACAAGTGACGGCTTTAAACTTATAGATTAAATACGATTCTCGAAGCTCTCTTTCGTGGTGGGAACGGAAACCAGATTGAAGGATTGTAGCTGTAATATTATCAAATGAGCGGCCCGGAATGTGCACGTGTTTTGATAGCGAAAGGTTAGGAATGGTGGCAGCATGACACTTGTGGTTGTTAAACCGATATCTGAAGGGCGTTTCGGTTTGTCCAATGTACTGTAATTTGCAGACGGAACATTCGAGCAAATAGGCGCAATTGTAAGTGTCACACGTAAAATTTCCTTTAATTTTATAGAAGAAATCAGAAGCAGTGCTTTTAGCAATGTGTGACGTCGTCATATGCGCGCAAACCTTGCATCGTGGTTTTTTGCAAGGTCGACAACCGACATTATTGGGAACCCTTGTTTTAGATGAAGTTAGGATGTCATGCAGATTGCGAGACCGTCTGAAGACTACCCAAGGTGGCAATGGAAAGATTACTTTAAGATGAGCACTCTGCGCTAGTATGTTGAAATGTTTTTTGAGAATTGAGGAAACGTTTGGCACCGATGCTGAGTGTGTTAGAACTAGATTACTTTGTGCCTGAACGGATGGTTGCTTTTTAGCGCTGAACAAATCCTTGCGATTCAGCGCGTCGCCTGAATCGGTTGGCTAGGCACAACTAAAATACTGGACACTTCTGTACACTCATCAACTCACAGCAGCTTGAATATGGAGCAGTGGCGATGCTATTCGTTTTCAAAGAAATGAACTGAATTTCCTGAAAAAGGAGAGCGTTTGATCGGGCTATAAAACGTTTACTGGTTCCCGCCCATAGTTGCGTCGCGGATGACTTAAAGGGACCGACAACTGGCCAGAACGGGTAATTAGATCCTGGTGGAAATGAAAAGGCCGTGAATTATAGTGACAGATGCCAGAATACTTTTCGCGATCTGAGTAGGATTTATATTTTTAAATCGCGTTTAAAAGTAACAAAAACCGGTATGTCGCGCAGCCTAGCGCGAGCGCCATGAACTAGACGTATGCAGTCTTAAGCACTTTGTTGTACGTAGTCCAATGCTTTTACACGCACCAGAACGAGGGCTGAAATTTTGAATAGGTATGCTATTGTCAAATCCCGTTTGTTTCTAAGGTAAAAGAAGTAAAGCATGAGATGCGGCGCTGCTTTCGTGGCTGAAACAGAGGCTGCGGCGCATGCGCGCGGCGTCCGGCGGCGTTTTCCGCGTAGCTCGACTCTCGTCTGCTCTCGTCGTATCGGACTTTTGAAGAGTAGCACGCGAGTTTGCGCTGCTGCTCGCAAAATGCCATCGACTTAATGTTCTGTGGAGGATTGCTACCACTTCATGAACAACACTGCTGGTGTATCCTACCACTTGTTTCGTTTTCGAAGGCTTAGCTTGGCTTGGCTTGACTAAACTGTGATAAAGCGACCTGTGTACGGCCAAAGTACTTCTTTGAGAAGCCCCAGAAAAACGCTATAACTATTGTAAAATAATTTAATAGGCTAGAAAGCAGTAGTCGCGGCACCGCAGGCTTTGCAAACGTAACATTGCCTTTTTATACTTAGGGCATAACTTGCCACCACTGCTGGCGTATAATCGCTATCGCGCTCACCTCTCACTGTTTGCAGCATGTGATATTAAGACTGCGTAATCGCTGCAGATAGAAAAACTCTGATTACAAATGTTTTGCGGCGTTCTCCGCGTTACCACTCCGTGATTAGAAGCTCTGACCGATAAGCTTCCCGTTGCACTCAAGAAAACGGGTACCAAAAAAGTTGGTTGTCGGTCCCTTTAAATTTGAGGCCAGGCAGAACAAAATAAAATCATGACAGATCGCTGTAATGTTATAGAGCCCCTGCTGAGCGATAGCCTCCTCTGCAATGCTCGAGCGCAAGATGCACAAGCGTGGACTAGGCAGCCCGCACCGCAGGTAGCCTACAGTGCGTGGTCATGATGCACGGAGGACAGTCGTCACAGCAGAATCGTAGGACAAATCTTATTACAAAATTACGTTATAAGTAAAACTTTGCGTGACTTGTTAGTTTCCCTGTCTGCAGCCGACAATAAACGCTGTAGAAAGTGGGAGGGGGGGGGGGCTCCGCCCCCCCAACATTTTTCAGTGGGGGGCTAGCGCCCCCCCTGCCCCCCCCCCCCCCCCCCCGGTAGATACGCCTATGTACTCCGGACACCAGTTCGCACTACTGGCTTTTGCGACATATTTCAGTTTTGGTTCGTTGGCCCATACACAGTCTTGGAGCAAGCCTCACCCGTTAATTATCGCGTCTAACATGCTATTGCTCCAACTGACCGGTGCCGTCGCGGTACCGAGATTGTGCACGTCTCTCGTACGAAGCCTTTCACAAGCGGTTCTCCGCACCATTAAAAGAATTGTTTACCGTCCTTCATCGCTTTTCTGTTTTGTACCGCAATCGGAAGCATACAGCCTGAAGTGTCCAAACCTGCAGCGGTTTCTCTGGAAAGTGAGTAGAAATTTTTAAAACAGGATTTTTCGATCTGCTTTCGGTCTTTTTCCATTGGCGTGAAACATGCTCACAACCCTGGTTGTTGGACACGACGACGATTGTAGGGCCGGTAAAAATTAAAACCGAAAGCACATGATTTCTGTAGGATTACATTATTTTCGCTGAACACTAACGTAATTATGTAACAGTCGTTTTCAGCGCGCTAGCGGTTAAATGAAGCCTTATTAATGCGATTACAGAACACTTCTTTTGCTGTAATAGCAGTCTATGCGTTTATTTTAGCACTGCTGCCGCAATCCAAGCGAAGTTGATTCACCAAAAGGAGACTATAAATGCACGCCTTCATAGCGCAGCACATGTGAGACATCCTAACAGCAATACACCTTTTCACAGGAGAGAAAAAACGCCGCCATGTTGGGCTGCGCTCGAGAGTACAAAGGCCGAGGTCACAGCCTCGGTAGTGCATTTTTGCCGGGGTCACGCCTATTTAGCGCAGCCCAAAGAGAACTATGGCGGCGCCCAGGGAGCCGTCTGTGAAAAGGTCTATAGACCTTTTTTTCGTGGGCGCCGCCATATTGCTTAGCGGGCGGCGCCGTCTCTGGTCTGGCAACCCACTGGCATGTGCGAAGCTCCGCGTTTGTATGGAAGGTATGCGTGCGGCTGCAGTTGCAGTCGGTTTTTTTTTCGTTCTGACGCGCTGAATTTTTTATCAAGAGATGCGGTCTACGTAGGAGATGAGTCTGTGAGACGTCCTGAAAGGTTTAATCCGTTTAAAGTCAATGATATTAATATACGTCGGCGCGAACGTGTCGCAAGTGGTCGATGTCATATATTTTCGGCACTGTCTGTTGGAAAACCACGCAAATATTTCGACTCGTTCTAGCAGGGCAAGCAAGTTCCGCCACTCTTAAGACATATAATTAATTTTTTTCTTCGAATGTAATTTTTTAGTTAGTTTTTTTTTTTCATTCACGGTAAGTTTGTGCTGTCGTAACGACTGCCACTCGTACATTCGGTCGTGCGTGAACACGCAGTCTCGATTTCATGGCGCGGCATCTGTTTGTTGCTCACAAACAGTTGCCTATCTTGTTTGTCAACTTTTAAGTGGCCGCTTATTATTCGCTCGTTTATTGTCCACCGGTGTGGACGAAGTGAGAGCTGTTTACAGGGAGCTGCTGGTACATAAAAACGATGGTGATGTTCACATGCCGGCGCGCTTCTTTTTCTTTTTTTCTTTTAAGAGTCGTGATATTTGATTGGATTTAGGCGGTGATAAGATGAAGATGGTTAGAGAGTTTCTTCTGCCGGTAAGGCACGAAGCACGCCCGGGCTCGAGCCTTTGATCGGCATCGGAGGTGATTCGCTTTTTTTTTGTTTTTTTTTTATAACTTTGTATACCAGATGTACTGTTCTTGCGAAATCCTTGCTGTCGTTCGCAAAGCTAAGCAGCAAAATTGGCAGTTCAAGAAACACTAGACAAGCGTAACAACGTGGTTTTTGTATCGCGCTTAGAGGAGAATTAACTATGTTGTATATCATTGCGCGACTTGTCAGACACGGTTGTTGACCACGTAAAAATTTATCTTCCTGAGGTAGTTGTTCTACACACGGACCGACAGAATTCTTATTTTTCCTGTTTTTTTTTTACTATTCCGCTTTCATATCGCTGATCGTATACGATACACCCCGCTGTCTTACGGAAGTTGCAACCTCATGACAAAGATCTTACCACATCCTTTTGATGTAGTGCTCATTGAATGTTCGGGTTTTACAAGGCTGGTACGGAGCAATAATTAAATGTATGATGCCGGTTAACCCGCTGCGAACTGAAGGATTTCTCGTCCGTGTTAGTACCGGTATACATCAACTGCAGCGATCACTGTGTTGAGCCGAGCTACGAAGCTAATTGTTAGATCAAACACATCATATTAAAATGTAATAATAAAACGAAGCGAAAACAACTCAGGTGGCTACTCGAGTGCTATTTAGATGTCTTGCCCTTAACCGGACAGGGCCGTACTTGACCGCTTATGTTTGTTCGCAAATCTGGCCATATCCGATTGACATTTGACTGCGTGGAACACTAGGAATTCCGGATATACTGCAGCACTTGCCGATTTAGAACCTGTAACGTAACACAAACGATGTACCTTGAAGAGTGCGCACAACCGCAAACACTCCGCGTTTGGTGATGCACGAGTCGCATACTTATTCTGACAGCAGTTTCCTTTTTATAGTTGTTAGAACAACCAAAAACTGCACAGTGGTTTCCCGTTGACCTTTCGCTGGCTGACATCGCAATAAAAGATAACAAAATCCGCAGGTCGACTTAAAACACGCAAAAATTGTTCGAAAACGCCACTCATCCAAGCACCAGCCCGCACACTCCGCGCCGTCGCGCACGAGCCAGAAAGGAGGAAAGCGCTGGTTGCCAGTCCGGTCCTCCTCGCCCGATGCAACGGTCTATACAGCGGCACGGTATGACCAGCGCGGAAGGCCGCATGGCGTAGCGCATGAGTTGAAGCAGACGAAATCGAAGGCGGCGCTGCAAGCAGCGCCACCGGGCGCCTTTTTAGACGCGTGAGGGAAAAAAGGCAAAAAATTACTCTCTGACGCAACCGAAAGCTGCCTCAAGTGCGTAAAATACAATTTTAAGTTATACATGTTTGTTTTTAAGCAAAATGATTCTACCTGCGAAGATTTCTTGTCCTACAAGTAGATTAAACCACATCGCCGTTGGGTGACGCTAGCGGTCATTCTTTGACGATTTTAACATCAGATTAAAAATATAATTCCTTTTTTTGTGGGACAAAAGCATGCTCGTTGCCGCCGATGTGACGAACGATCTTCTCATTTTCACTACAATCAGAAAAATTTTTCCGAGCGGTAGACAGCCCCTTTAAGTTGCGGCAGGATGGCCGCTCTCACGCGGGAGAAATTAGTGTGGGCATTTATCAGGCACTTCCTCATCATCTGTATATGATAATCACATGGGGCTCTTCGTCTCCATCGTTTGTGGCGACACATCTTGAGATTGTTCTGTGCCTCCGATGGGATCGGTTCGCCACGTCTTCAAGGTTTATTAAAGGCGCGCCAACTGCTACATCACAATACTTCATGATTAACCATGTAAATTTAAAGTTGTGCTTTCTCATGCTGCATGGCGACGTTAGTTTCTGATCGTAGGTAGACTCTATTTCCAGCTATGTCATTCGGGTTAAACCATGAAATAAAAATGGTAGCACTTTTTTCTGATAACAGCTCTATTTAACTTTAGCTCCATTCCCCATCGCGCATACAATTTGTCGAAAATAGCCTCCCACGATTTACTTTTGCAAAATTTCTTGTGAATCTTTTTTATGTTCACCGCTTATTTTTTAAGTGACAGATTGATAGTCGAGCAATCACACTTGTACTTGGTAGTGAATGGTCGACATAAATAACGGATGATGATCGGGTATTATCTATTTACTTTGCTTTGCAAACCCCAGCATAAAAATTGGCCGCGTATCTGCGTGCTTCGCTGCAAATGTCGTCTAAAGATGATAGAAGAGGCGCTGATTGAGATATGGACGCCATCTGGCAATACGTCGGGAAACATGAGTGCTGTGTTGCGGGCTGGTAGTCCCGGCGCAGCAGCAGGCGAAGAACGACTGTGACCAACGCGACCGGCGGGGACGCCAGTCAGCACGAACACGCGGTTTGGCGCGAAGCGCTGAAGCAGAAGAAACGTCCGCACTCAATGAGTACTCTCCCCACACTCTTTTCTTTACACGTCGCCTGGGTAAAACAGGAATGCCAGAGCGGCGCCCCATGGCATTCGTACAGTGCAATACAGAACCGAAACCGAAACACAACAATGAGCTCGTGCAGAGGGCACGGAGGAAGGCAAGTTTCAGCGCAGTCGCAGTTTCAGCGCAGCTTAAGAAACTAGGGTCTTTAGAATTACGTATGTATGCATTTCATATTAAAGGAACACACCACCTAGTGATGTTGCTCCTCAGATATGCGTGATATTTACTTTTTGATCGACAAGGTTCACAAGTATGAACAGCCATACCAGTTCAAGATGGCTGGCCCTTGGGGAAGTGGTTCAACTTTGGCCGAGTGGCTGAATCGAGTGACGTGCCGACAAACAGAAAGACAGACCAAAATTTCTCCGTTTAAAGGGGTACTGACACAAAAATTTTGGCCTCGCGTTTTTTTGATGCAATGTGTTGCTGGGGGCCTGTTAGTCATAACACGGCACATCGTTTGCTGCAGCGCGCGACAGATAATTAATTACAGGCTCCTCATTACCGACCAGTGTCAGTTTCGGTTTCAAAAACGACAAGCCTCCGGGTGCAACTATCACCACCTAGCGGCTGCAGCGCTCGATCACGTCAGCACACAGAAGTGTGACGCACTTCCGCGCTGTTCGCGTCGTCTCCTTGCATTCGCACGCTTGCCGCACGTGCTGCGCGATGTCGTCGCCATCATCGTCCTCGTTGTCGTCGTCCTCCTCATCGTCGTCTGTTGGCGACGATTTCCTTGAGACACCAACAGCGCAGCGGCGAGCGCGTCAAAACAAAAATGGCGGCTACGACGTCATCACAACTTGTTGTACCGGCTACAACGGTTACGTAGGGGAAGTAGGGGGGTCACCTCGGGTCACCTCCGAGGGTGTCAATGCAATAGGTGCGCCCTGTAATGCTGGATCGCGCACGCGAACTTCAATATTCATATAAAATACCTTTCAAGCTTTATTCGCTGTCGATATTTCGCAGATGGTACACGCACGTACACGGAAATCGATCCAGCAGGCTATCTCGGCCGCGAAATTTTGTGTCAGTACCCCTTTAAGTATCCCAAGAAAGACTATCGTTTTTAATAAACATTTGCGGCATTCAGAAGTAACCGGCAGCATTTCAGAAAGCTCGTGCTCTACAGTGCTATTTGAAACTAAAAGCAGCTTCCACTTTTACACTTGGTTTCTGCTCAGTGGAAGGGCTTTAGATTTCAGAGTTTTACCGAGGGTGCGCAATCATTAACTGTTGCGAAATTCGAGTATGACGTTGGAAAGGTAAATATCAAGAGGGGACACTTGCAAGGGGTGTCCCCCCTCTCCAGCCTGGACACAAGGGGGGGGGGGGGGGGGGCGTCAGGCTCCCCCTACCCCCCCCCCTCCCATGATGTACGCCACTGCTTATTCTGAGGTTTCTGTATTGGGATCGCACTATTTCCCTTGTTGTTGAAGTAGGCTCTGAGCATTCTGATGCTGCCTACGTCCTGAACGTAGTGGCTTCTACCTTGATTTTGAGAGGTGTAGTTCTCGAGTATCTGCGCCGGAAAACTAGCTGTTCGGACTTCGAGGGTAAGACTTCTAAGCCCGGTAAGATGCAGCTGTTATATACCTTCCTCTTGAGGGATAGTGGTAGACTACCATTCATGATTTGATAATGCTTGCCGAATGAGCCCCATCGCATCCTTATTCTTCTAGTTATTTCACTTAAAATAGAGGGTTCAACTTAAATTGAGGACGACGCAGAGAGCGATGGAAAGGAAAATGATAGGTGTAACCTTAAGAGACAGGAAGAGAGCAGAGTGGGTCAGGGAGCAAACAGGGGTTAAGGATATCATAGTTGAAATCAAGAAGAAATGGATATGGGCCGGGCAAGTAGCACGTCGGCAGGATAACCGGTGGTCATTAAGGGTAACTAACTGGATCCCAAGAGATGGCAAACGCGTGAAGGGGAGACAGAAAATTAGGTGGGTAGATGAGATTAACAAGTTTGTATAACGTGGCAGCAGAAAGCACGGGACCGGGCTGATTGGCGGGACATGGGAGAGGCCTTTGCGCTGCAGTGGGCGTAGACAGGCTGATGATGATGATTATTATAAGCCCGCTTCGTTACCGATTCACTGGACTGTCGAGGCTGCTTTTAAGTGCGAAGCATTTCTTAGCGAACCTCAGGCACTTTGGCCGTTTCTATCTATCTATCTATCTAGGCGCCTACGTCTGGGCGCTCTCCTGGTCGTCTCCATAACTTCTAATGTACCAAAATTCGCGTAGCAGAGGATCAGTGTATGGTGAACGCGATTCACTGGTAATGACATGAATAACGCATAATACCTGTCGCGTACGTCATGAAACCCTTTCTCTCAGTCACGTGTGGCACACACCGGCATACCAGAGTTTGTTATGCGGATATGTGCCACAGGTGACACAAAGTCTCAACCAACACAGTAAATGCGGACACACACATTGACACGCAAGGAAAGTGATAATAATAATAATTGTAGGGGCTTTAATTTTGACCATCTGGTATTCTTTAATTTTGACCATCTGGTATTCTTTAACATGCACCGAGATCACACAGTACACGGGCATCTAGCATTTTGCATCCATCGAAATACGAGCGCCGCGGCCGGGATCGAACCCGCGACCTTCGGGTCAGCAGCCGAGGACCGTAACCACTACACCACCGTGGCGGACACAAGGAAAGTGAGGAAGCTGAAGACAGAACACCCCTGAAAGACGCTAAACTACCATGCACTCGTTCACGTGGTCCGCAACGTGGACCACGTCGATTGCTCAAAAACCGGGGTCAATGCTTCCTACAATAAATCTGCCGAGAGAACCAGGCCGCTCATCATTATCGGTGACTTCAACATTGATTTATCAAGACCCAACAACGACTGGTCTTTATACTGCGTGAAAGACGGCTTGAATGTGGACAGGTCATCAAAAGACCTCGCTGCTACGTGCAGGACAGGAGACGTCATAGATAATTTAATCGTAAGAGGCATCCAGGATTTCCACCAGCTGTGCTATACCTCGCCCTTCACTACACTTAGACCTTAGCCGCGATCACGAACGGATCCGATGAACAAGTCCGGTCGAGCTGCTGGTGCTCACTGATCACGCTGATGATGACCTTGTTCAAGAACTGTCAAGAACCCCTTCTACACATACACACGGGTTCGTGAAACGCGCGTGCGTTCCCGCCATAACAGATAAGTATAAGAATAACAACTGTAATCCAACTGGAACTGTGACTGTAACGTACGTGCAGTGCGCCTGCGTGTGCCACTTGACTGTGTGTATATCTAGGGGAACTTTTCTGAATGAAGCTTAGTTGCGAGTAACGCCTGTCCTGTGCATTGGTGTTTCGTCTTTGTGCTGTTCGAATTCGCGCTATCCAGTATTGAAGAATATAAGCACTACATATCAGCTTACCGCGTCTGGTGATGGTAACACCCATGTTGCTGTTGGCATCGCTACGCAACTGTAAACAACTGGTTATATAATGCATATGCGACTCATTAGCATATGAGTGTGCGTTACTACTTCCACATTTCTCTAGCGTCATTCCTTAACGTTTCGCTCAATGTGAAAAATTACGCCACAGTCACCATCCCGCGCATGCTTCGCATAACATCGACTCCCACGGTACGTGGGATCTGCCGAATTTTTTTTAAAGGTTGGTCTCTGTTAGTTGTAGTGATCCCTTGGTGGACCATATGGTGACATCGTCCGCGTATAGGGTATGGTGAAATTCCGGGATTTGTTGTACGGCATGCGGTAGTTTAAGGAGGGCAATGTTAAATAGGAGTGAGATAGAACTGTGCTTTGGGGGCTACCATGGCTTCCCATGGTGATAGGTTGGGAGGTTGGGAAGATATACCTCCAATATATATTGTGGTCTTGCGTCTTTGTAAGAAAGCTTTCATATATGCGTATATTTGTGGTCCACAGCATAGTTCTATCAGGTTAGCCATGATGGTGTAGTGTCTTACGTTGTCGAAGGCCTTCTTAAAAATCTATGGCTAGGATCGCTCTTTCTTGTCAGGCCCTTGGGGTATGTAGGCCGATTCTCTCGTGCTTGAGCTGCAAAGGAACGTCCTCAGCTAACAGATTCGGGCGAAATACAAACGCGGTGCCGGCAAGGAGGTGATGTTCCTGTAGGCATTCGATTAAGTGAAGCTGTATGGCTTTCTCCACGACTTTCTCTGCCCATGATGTACGGGATGTTAACCATTTTGCCTGGCTTAAATGGGCAGGAAAATCAGGTCTGCTGTTTTCCGTTCGCCGGTGGTGTGCCTGTTTTTCAGTGCCTATTGATTTGACCTGTGAGGAGTTGGATCAGAGATTGGTTAGCAGATTTGTTGACACTTGTTAAGCGCGTAGTGGACGCTGTGTTGCGCCTTGATTAAGAGCGAAAGAATGGCGCTGATAGCATGCGGGCGCCACCTGGCATCAGGCATGTAGTTGAGTGGTAGATGCTAATAGAGCATTTTATGCGGTTGCTACGAGCCGTAGCTCGCATCTTTATTCGACATCTCTGAACAGAGCCGTATATCAGGGTGTCGCGAGTACGTTCCAGCTTCGCGGAATGCGACGCTCGCGAACTCGAAGTCCATGCGAAGCTGCGCTACAAGGGGATATACGGCTCTGGATATTACTATTTTCCTAGAAAAGTCATCAGTTACCCCTTGATACCACAACGGCCACTGGCATGGGTCAAGATACATAGGCACGTGAAGGGAAGGCGTGGTGGCACCTGCTTTTGCTCGACGGCATTTATTTAAACAACACGCGGTCAATAACCGCTCTCGGCTGCCCCTGACTGCCGAAGGGTGTGCTTGAGTGTCGGAGTATGCCGGCGCAAAGCCGGGCATATATTCAAGCGATTCTTCAGAAAAAGAAGCGCTTTCATTCGTGCGTAGCTGGTGCCTGTTGCAAAAAGGAGGTTCCCGCCTTCTTTTACGTGAAAATTTGTTTTCGTTGAAAAATCATTTAAAGCGATACACTCGTGCTATATGTGTGTACATTTATGGTGTGTTGCACCAAGGGTGGCTTTAGATCCAAATAATCAGTCTCAGTGTTATGGTTGATCCCAGAATCCAGCATCGCTTCTTTCACCTCTGCACTCCAGTTAGCCACACTCGGGGCAACGAAGGTGCCGCCGTTATGGTCTGTCGCCTTGCCACTCGTGATGGAAAAGTCATCAACGCCGTCGCACTGTCAACGGACCACCCGGTCCTACACTCCCTTTGGTTGGAAAAGGCGACGGAGGCAAGCGGTGAATGGCACTCGCACAAACGCTCCTAATGGTTTAGGCGCATTTGCTTCGTTTGTTGTTGAAAAGAGGCTGACATCATCTTGCGCTGCATGTTTGTTACCAAGTGAATTGTTGCAAAAGCTACTATTTGCACGTTGTGGTTTACACGGTAATGGCAAATACATCGTTCCTGGCTATGTCTGTTTGAATCTGTTGTTTTGTTGTGAGCCTTCATCGTGTCTATGTAGATCCGTTATTGTGGAGCATTTTGCAAACTCTTAATATCACGCGCTGTTTTCAGATACTATTTTTCATGGCTGCTCACTCTGAACAGAAACGGCATTAAAGCAATTCAGTCACCAGTATAATGCCTCCAGTCTAACGCCTCACAAGTCTAATGCCTACTTTTTGATTTATTCATAAACACGAGGAATAAATATGGAATGCTGCCATTGTCTGCAGTGTCCTTTGCAGCATACGGCAGTATGCACATCCCAGTCTCACATTTTAGTTGCCTATACTCGTACAAGTGTCTAAACGAGGTCCTCCTCAACGGCATAATTGGAAATCACAGACGATCTTTTCGCGCTTCCTATTTTACTATGCTGGAAAGTCTGTGCGAGTTATCTTGATTTTTTTAAATTAAAATTATGTTAAAATTAAGCTCATCATTGTTTTGCAGTCACTGGGCACAAGGGCAAGTATTATTAGACTTGCTTAAAATGAATACTTCACTATTTCCAGCAGTATAGAGCATGAGTCAATTGACTAACTTAATATAGTTATCGAGTCGCTTCATACTGGATCCAGTGTGCGTCATTCGACGCACTTTGGAGAGTTACCGGCAAGAGCCTTCTGATTCCCTCAGCATTGGTAATGTGATGCTTCAGAGAAGAGTCTTTTCACTGTTCCTGAGAGTCAAGGCACACTCCTAGAGTACACCGACTCTCAGCCTCCGCGAGAGTTGACGTAACCCTTCAAAGAGAGTCGTATACGTGGCAAGTCATGAGACACCGGGAAGAGTCGCACGTACTCTTTTTTTTAGAGTAGGACAATTATGTTTGAGTGAATGCAGCAGTTTTCTACGCCTTTCCGGAACATTTGTGGGTGATTACTGGGAATATTTTCAGTCATTAGATGCCGTAGAATTAGTAACCCTCTACTTCCCCATTACCGCTTTTATTGAAAGAACGATGGGAATAAGGTAGGCGAGTCAGAGCCTGGAAAAACGCTCCTCGCGAACCACCAGGTCTGGAGTGAGGTCGCTGATGGTGCGGCAACCTGCGAGTGGCAAAAAAAGGACACTTCTTTATGTCTCGGAGCGTGTAATTGCAACTAAAAGACATTACAAAACGAATAAAAAACAGATAATGTACTACGTCAAAATACACATATACGCGGATCATTTATTACTAATATTCAGATATTGTACGAGGAAGCATCCCACAAAGTATTTCGCGCTCGTTTCTCCGCTTCCAACCATACGCACACGAGAGAATTTAAAGGAGCCCGACTAGAAAAAGAAATATTGTCGAGTAAGCCATATAGTTGCGGCTACAAATGAACTTAAATATAATAAGTATTCCAAGTTTAGCAAGAGTAGCATATGAAATATATTGTGTCATTCAAGAAGAGTTAATTTTGAGGCTTGTCGTACATTACGAGTGCTTGCAGTTCACTACTTACGCAAGGACGAAGAAAGGACAAGCTTCCCCCCAGTGTCGCGTTTCAGCGCCACTGCGCAATTGAAAGGAAGGTTTTTCGAGTGCAGGGTGTAGATGTTTCAGCATGTATGTGACACGATCAGGCCCTCGGGTAGATTTGTTGCAACAGTTTAGTGTGGCCTAAAGCTATGCTAATCAAAATGATTGTTTGTAATGCCTCATTTCGCGCACATTTTTCATTCTAATTTCTGTCGTTTTACTCGTGTTTTGCAATTTTTTTGAAGTTTCGGAGCAGTGTGACGAGCTATACACGTGTTCGAAATGTGTGCCCAGGAAGCTGTGTGCCTGTGTGCTTACCAAAAGGAGGGGATACCTTTTCCGGCATCTTACCCAGGCCTTATCTGCGTAAGAAGTGATGCTTTCTACACAAACTTCTACTAGCTCTCTCTCCTAGCTTGTTCTTCTGCCTTGGGGCATTACCTTGGGACATTACCATTAATAAAATTCTCCGCAGCAGGAGCACGACGCAGCAACTTCCACGCTTTGTTCTGCTTTTCTTTTGAGCATTTCGACACTCTTCGTACCACCACGGGGCACGGCGTTTGCAAGCCACACCACTTGATTAAGAAGTTCATTTCGAGACAGCATCAATCGAGGATGTAGTAAAACACTCAACAGGAGCATCTGTGCTTAATGAAGACATGTCAGCCCAAGACATACCATCTAGGCGTTCGGAACATTTCTCAATTTTCTGTATGAACCTTGCACCGAGGGACTTAGGGGTGCAAATACATTCGCTCTTGATGATCTCAGCACTATCGGAAAGTCTTCGCTAGCGTAAAGATCTTTATTTACTTCCCATTTAATTTCAAAAAAAAAAGAGTGGGAGAAACTATGCTAAGATCAATAGAAGAATATGTTTTGTCTGCGAGACTACAGGTTTCTTTTTATTCAGAAAAGTGACTGTTGAATGAGACGACCTCGCGCATCGCCGCGAGTTACTCCCTAGGCTGCTGTGCGCATTGATATCTCCATGAACAGAGTGAAATTTAGGTAACTCATCCATAAAAGACTGAAATTCCCTTTTGCGCAGCTGATAGTGAAAGGGTATGTTAAGCAAATTTTATTCAGTTTATGAAGAAGCCCAGCTCGAATAGCCACTGCTTCAAGTGTATTTTGGAGTTGAATATTCTGAGAGGCAGCACTGAGTTAAGCCATCGTGGGGCCCTGGGCTAAGGACACTTCAGAGGCCCTTATGATCATGATGATGGCGAAGAAGATGATGATGATAATTATTTATGGTTAAGACAATGACACTGCGAAATACTGGTATCCTTTTTCTTTTTAGAAATTATACACTCTATACTTTTCACTTTCATTTACAGATTCATTCCAGCTGGCACTTGATCATCGTCTAATTAAAGGGGCCCTGCAACACTTTTCCAAATAACCATCGAATGGCTTCATCAAAGGATCTTCTTGCCTCACGAATCGACCGCCGCAAAAATGTTTAGAATCCGTTAAGTACGAGCGGAGTTACAGAAATTTGTTGCACGCTGTAATTGCTTTCTCTCTTCTCGCGTCCCGACGAGCGCGCTTGAAGCTAAGCAGGGAGGGAGGGATGGCACGGGGGGAAAAAGTTCCGTCACGCGCGCGTCATCACCTTCAACACTTTTTCTGTTCTTTTTTCTTTGAACGCGTGACTTACTTTCAGTGTGATCGCGCGCGCGCGCGGGCATGTGGCGGCCTCTTGCGGCGGTCGCGGTAACTTTGCAGCTCACGATCCTCAAATCAGCCAATAGCCGTGAATTTAGGTATCTGACATTGTCATTTGGGTATGGCATCATTTGTAGAAAGAAGACGGAGCGATTTCTAGCTGACTTTGAGAATTGTAAATTCCAGGCCGCGTACTGTGCTGTGATGTTTGGTTCGCGTGTTCCACTCCGCAGCATTTGCTGACCATGCTGAAAAAGTGTTGCAGCTGGCCCTCTAAGGGATAACTTAGTGTGTTTTGATCGTCAAAAATGGTCGCTCTCCTACGTTGGCGTAGACCAGCGTCAAGAGCAAAAGCTTTTCTATGAGAAACATGTTTTATTCAAGCAATCACGCTCGAAATTCAATGTAAGTGCAAACATGTACCGCAAGTATACGAGTGTTAACAATATTTGCTATGTCAATTTTAGCTTTACAAACGTACATATCGGTATCAGTTGTACAATGACACTATCTGTACTTCGTGAGTTTCTGTACATTTGCAAGGGAAATATGGCCATCATGTTGAAACGTCTTGTGTATCTCGAGAAATGCGATGAAAGAGTGTATAAACAGCAGTGTTTGTGATGGGAGTCTTGAATACAAGAAATATTAACGCAAGGAGCACTGATTTTTGGGCTAGCTGGTTTTCCACCACCGGACGCTTAAGAGCGCGCAAACAAGGACACCTCCCTCTGTTCTTCGTTGCGCGCGCTTGGAAATATTAAGACAAAAAAATTCCGCAGATCCCATGTACCGTGGGAATCGATGTTATGCGAAGCACATGGCGGGAAGGTGACTGGCATGATTTTTTATATTGAGCGAAACGTTACGAAATGACGCTAAAGATGTGTACAAATGGTATACGCACACACAAAGGATGAAGAGTCGCATATGCGTTATATAACCAGTTGTTTACAGTTGCTTAACGATGCCAACAGAAACATGGGTCTTACCAACGCCAGAAGCGGTAAGCGGATGTGTGCCGATTATATTTTTCCGTTATGACGGAGAACACGCGCAACTTTCACGAATCCTTGTGCATGTGTGGAAGACGTCCTTGACAGTTCTTGAACAAGGCCATCATCAGCATGATCAGTGAGCATTAGCAGTTGGACAGGACTTGTAATCGAATCCGTTCAAAATTGCGGCGACGAGGGGTCTATGTGTAGTGAAGTATGAAGTATAGTACAACTATAGGAAGTCGTGGATGCCTCTTACGAAGAAATGATCGTGCCTCCTTTCCTGGGAGACATCGAAAAACGTGTTTCATGTACTGTAAGAACCAGGCGTTCTTGGGTTTTGATAAATCAATGTCGAAGTCACCGGAAATGATGAGGGGCATGGCCCTGTCAGCAGAGTTATTGTGGCAAGCTATGACCCCGGTTTTTGCGGGAGCAGACAATGGGACTGCATCAGTTTATTGTTACATTACCTCCCTGTCTTTCCTTTCTCCCTCTTCTCTCTTCTCTTATTGTTACATTACTTTTCTATTTCGTCTTCTTCTCTTCCCTCCTCTTGCTGGCGCTAGCAATGGGGATCGCTACACTCCCCGGGTCGGCTGTCATTCCCCTCACGCTGATAACATGGTACCACACTTCCGACATATGCCTCTTCTGTTCTTTCACTTGGTCCAGTATAGTACAAAGTCTTCAGAAGTCCTTGCTACTTAGTCGTTTTAACAATGATGTGTGGACCAGTGAATGGAGCTTTTGAGTCCAGCCCTTTCCTCACGACTATCATAGATCCGGGGTCGATCTTAGGCACCTCTGCGTTGTGGCGACGGTCCAAATTCTTCTTCATTGTACTTCAGTATTTCTGTTGTTGGAGTTGGGTCTTGGGGTGTTCCTTTAGAGCAATCCTGTCGGCTGCGCCAATGTAAAGCTTTTATGCAGACAATGCGACTGCATCGGTTTATTGTTACATTCCGTTTCTATCGAGTCTTCTTTTCTTTCCTTCTCTTTGCTGGTGCTAGCGATGTGGATCGCTACATCGATGAGGTACGTTCATAATTACCACTGGACAGACTGCTTTTGTGCACCGGGGCTCAAGTAGATGGCGGTGAACGCTATCAATGTCTTTGTTGTTGTGATTGACGTGCGCAACGCAGACGTCGCCGATTCCGCTGTTTTTCTGCGTGTGTTCGGTGTCCGGCGGCCGGCGAAGTGTGATGCGGCCAACGTTTGCGCATCGCCGTGTTCTTTTATTGGCCACGCCGCCGCACCAGCACTGAAGCCGCTTGCTGCGGGCGTCACATTGGAATCCCGTGATTGCAGTGGGCTCATTGCTCCAGGTTTCAGAAAGTGCTAACACGCCAGTTTCTGTGAGCAGCACTGTCGAAATTTGGGCTTGTTGGTGCATTGTGACGACTGGAAATAGCGCTAAGAAACGGGGACACAAGAAGAGGACACACGACACAGGCGCTAACTTCCAACATAATGTTGATAAGGAAGGAGGCTTCGCCATCCTGACTCTGGGACTGTTTGGTTCTAAGGCTCACACTGCCGTAAGCTCTGTTTTCTCCTCTCGCGGGGACGTCCGCATTGATAAAGTTAAATCGGAAGCAAAAAAGCTATGCAAAGACCTTAACCTCTCACGTGTTGTCGGTGGCATCACAAATAGTAAGCATGACTTTCTAAAAGTGTTTTAACACGGAAGTGTTTTATGCCGGGGTCCACCAAGACTTCAGTGACGTATTTCCGTCACGGAAATGACGTAGAAAAATATACACGATCAGATGGCAAAAAGAAGCTACCGTCAACGGGCATCGAACCCACGACCGCTCGGTCCGCAACAACAGATTCCGGGCACGCTATCCACTGCGCCACGGTCACAGACTCTGGAGGCTTTACGAACGCGCCTTTTATATCTACCACTCTCCCGGTCGGCGGGGTGGTGTTGACCTCTGGGAGTGGTAAGGTAAAGTAATTCGTCATTGTTGTGGCCTCCGCGACTAGCACCTGCAACGCGTTTACGCGTCCGTCTCATTCGGCGCGTTTTCAATAGAAGTTGAATTTTGTCAATGCCTTAACACACCGCGAGGTGGCGACCTTTGCCCAAGCGTCGTCAAAGCGGGCCTCGCTGAGCATCACGCTAATACAAACCAAAAATAGCTCTGCGACGCGCGCCTGCCTCACATGGCTGTAACACCGCGTTCCATGCTCACGCGCTCGCCCCGAGAAAAATCGCGGCCGGGCTACCGGGGCGGCACAACGCGCTTTGCGTTTCCCTCTAGTCCGGCCGTGGTGTTCAATCACATTTTAACATGCCGCGGGATGGCGACCAAGTTCTGCGTCTATTATGCGACGCTCTTCTGGCTATCACACCTCGTTCTCTGATTACGCTTTCACCGTTAACTACTACAGCTACCACAAGGGTTTCTTTAATAATTTAACATGGACTTTAGTCGTCGGGATGGAGATGTACCACCCATCATCAAAGTGAGTGCATACACGTTAAACGGCGCCATTAGCTGCCAGACATCAATATACATTGTGCAAACTCTCTCATATCAATGTACAGTAAACATTCATTTACTTCTGTAAGGGCACGCTTTACTTTTGTGTTATTCCGATTCCTATGACGGAGGGTTCAACCGTGTTTTTTTTTACGCAAAGACTCACAAGAGCAATATGCCTTTTAGGGTAATTGTTGCAGAATGTGATAGATGGCAAAAATTGATTGCTACATTTTTGCAAGAACAGTTGAACCGGCTTGACGTTGATGATCCTTTCATAGTAAAAAGTTCTGATCAAGTCATAGATTTTGTGAAAACTTGTGTCGATGAGCATGTTTATGGTTTTTCAGTCGACATGACTGATTTGTATTATTCTATCCCCCTTAATCAGTTGCTTCCTGCGGTTGAAGAGTGCATAGATTTGTTTGGCTCTGTTAGATTTCAAACCGAGTGTGGTATTCCTGTCAGTCGGTTTTTAGAACTTTTATCATTTTACCTCAAGTCGACCTACATTTCATGGGATGACAAGCCTTTTATTCAAAAGGACGGGATCTGTATCGGGTCTTGCATAGCGCCCATTTTAAGCGACATATTTTTAAGTAGAATTGACAGATCGATTAACCTACATCTTGATATTTTGAACATAAAAAAAGTGTTCCAGTATGTCGATGACTATCTTGTTTTGTTAACTAACGACACGGTAGCGGACGAGGCAGGTTTGGCAAAAATAATTTCACAATTTTCTGAGTGTTTTAAACCCTTGACTCTCACACACGAACTGCCTGAGAGCAATGCCATAAAATTCCTCGATGTCCTCTTCACCTTTCATCCTAACCGCATATGTTGGGCATACCAACCACGTATGAATAAACCGGTCCTTCCTTACCAATCAGCTCACTCCAAACTAGTGAAAAGAGGCATCATCAGTCATTGTTTTCGTCATGCTTTAAGCAAATCTTGTGAGCACGAAATCGCCAATAGTTTTCATAATCAGTCAGACCGATTGTTGAAAGCAGGTTATCCTCTGCACGTTCAAACTTCAGTTGCAGAAGGCTTGCTTCGTAATCGTACGCTTCGCAACCCAGGATGTACAGCGAGTCATGATGCCGAGAAACCGAAGCACCTAGTCGTCATACCATACTATCACAAGATATCGCACAACCTAAAGAAATTAGCTAAGCGCTCTGAAGTTAGGGTTGTCTTTTCGGCTCCCAAGAAGTTGGTCAGCCTTTGTGGCCTTCATGACCATGACGGAAAACCCAAAGGTTGCAATAAGAAGCATCGAACTGTTCTTGTTCCCTGCATCACTTGCGTTGTTTATCGTATCCCGCTTTCTTGTGGTAAAGAGTATACAGACGGGCCGTTGCCTTAATGATCGTTTAAGAGAACATTGTAATAATGTGAAAAATGACCTGGGGAGTTGGCTGGCCATTCATTGTAAATCCTGCGGCTGCGCACCGATATTCAATGCATGCACAGTTATCAAGAGAATGTTTGACAAGCTTACTAGAGGGATTATTGAGGCTGAGGCTATCGCTTCACTGGGGTCTAAGTGTGTCAGCACTCCCTCGCTTACGCTCAGTGACAAAGAATTGTATTTTCTAAGAAATTAATTTTTGCGCGCATCATTTATGTCATGTGATGTTATTCTTTTGGAGATATAGGCGAGCGTGCGGTGGTAATAAACATTATGTTGGAAGTTAGCGCCTGTGTCGTGTGTCCTCTTCTTGTGTCCCCGTTTCTTAGCGCTATTTTCAGTCGTTCTGTGAGCACAGTGCATTTTTCGAGGTCGTGTACGTGCGCGTGAACTGATTGTACGCTGAGAACGGCGAGCGTGAGGTGATTGTTGTGGTTGTGACACCTCCTGAAAGTGGTGGCCCCGTCCAAGACAGTGTCTAGAGGCCTGTTTGCTAGCAGGGTCATTTTGTCGATAAATTGTCTGTCGATAGAGCCGGCGACATGACTGAACCTCAAGTCACCCTCTGCGTTGGTGAGGTATAGGCCATCGAGGCTGGTAGCCCTGGAAAGTGCTATGTAGACCAACTTCAGGGGATGGCGCTTATCGTAGTGGTAGACTACCTGGGCGTATGTGGCCCCTCGTGACTTGTGTATACTTATGGCGCTTGCTTGCGCGATGGGAAACAGTGTCCTAGTGCACGAGATATCTTCTCTGGCGTATATCGTGGTTGTGGGGGTTCGCAGTTCCATGGGCACCCATTTCAATTGTATGGAGGTGTGCGCGGTAGTGATGTGTTTCGTTTTCGCTGGGAGGAGAATGCCTACCGTGGACGTCGGAAATTCAAGCCTCAGTCGCACGAGATTGCCGTGTTCGTCACGCTGAATGTACCGCAAGCTGCCAGTGTTCCCATTATCGAAACCGTCGCTTACGTGGATGTTGGCCATGGTCATGCCGACGCTCAGGCAAATTGAGGCCGCCAAGCCACACATATCGCTTGCGTTCATCTTGGCCACCTTGGCCAGGGCATCCCTTGTGTACCTGCTCGTTCTTCTAGCCTGTTATAAAACGTCGTCCACAGCGTCGAGGCAATGTGCGTCATAGCGGTCGATGTCCGCATTGCCGCAGTATCGCTGCATGCCGTCAGGGCACTTAGTGGCGGCTTCTTCGCGTGTCACAATGCGGCTCTAAATCAATCTGACGTCACTCTAGGTAAGCATGAGGCCATTGGCCAGCCTCGTAAGAAATGAAAAGAACATCGCGTCATTCAGGCGTACCACGTGGACGATATTGCCACGCCCACTTCTTGTCTTGCTTTGATGTATTCGGGTTTGACCGACAGGGACGGTTATCAACGCTCGACGCTGTCCGCGAAGTAGTGTTCTAGAAGCGTCGCGATTGTAGTAGATCGGTTTGTTAAGATTGCGCCCCGCACGCGAATGTTCCAGTTTTGTCTAGAGATAACGCCGCCACCAGCGATATTGCTGGAAAGTTCGATAGCGCCTGTATAAAAGCCGACGCGCTTGATCGCTTGTCAGTTGATCGACGGACGACGCCCTGTTCGCCGCTATCATTGTACAGCGTGCATTGCTGTAGTTCTAGTTCTCATTTTCCGGCCACAAGTTCGGCCAAATAAACAGTTTCATCCTACAAACGCCGACTGCTGTGTTCGTCGACGTCACGACCACGTGACATCTGGTGGAGGTGCTGCTTCTTCCATGATCCGGACGCCCCCGCGAAGCGCTGACCCAAGCCCAAGCCGCGAGGAGGACGACGGCAAAGAAAACCCGGATCGTCGAACAAGCCGCAGGCAGAAGGGACTGCCGCCAGAGTACGGGCTCCTTCCCGAAAACACCAGGCAGCCCCAGGTCCCAACACCGACCGCAGCGACGATGACCAACCCCGTGCAGCCTGCGCCGATACTTCTCCGGCAGCCCAAGGAGCCGCCAACTTTCCGCGGGTCGTCATTCGAAGACCCGGAAACCTGGCTCGAGACCTTCGAAAGGGTCTCAGCGTTCAACAACTGGGACTCCGAGGACAAGCTGCGCCACGTCTACTTTTACCTGGAAGATGCAGCAAGGACCTGGTTCGAGAATCGGGAGTCCACTCTTCGAACCTGGGACGCCTTTCGCAGCGCTTTCCTGGAGACGTTCACAAGCGTCGTCCGAAAGGAAAAGGCCGCAGCCTTGCTGGAGACACGGGTCCAACTTCCAAATGAAAGCGTGGCCATCTTTGCAGAGGAAATGACCCGGTTATTTCGCCACGCTGACCCTGCCATGCCCGAGGACAAGAAAGTCCGCTTCCTCATGCGAGGAGTAAAGGAACAGCTCTTCGCTGGACTTATGAGGAATCCGCCGAATACCGTCGAAGAATTTGTCTCCGAAGCAACAACAATCGAGAAAACGCTTGAGATGCGAACACAGCAATACAACCGCAGCTTCTCGACCACAAGCTACGTCGACGTTCAAGCACTAGGATCCGCCGACCTGCTTGAGACGATTCGAGCAATCGTGCAAGAGGAGCTGCGAAAAATTCTACCTTCGTCGCAACCTCAAGTGGATTCCATCGCCGACGTCGTGCGCCAGGAGATCCAGCATTTACTCGGTGCGCCTCAGCTAGCAGAGCCGCAGCCGCAAGCTATGAGCTATGCTGCTGCAGCCCGCCGTCATGCTCCTCCTCCACGCCCACGCCAAGACGACACACCACCGCAGTACCGTCGCCAGACGCCGCCAGCGACGCCCTACCGTCCACCTGTCGGCCAGACGCCGCCGCCGCCACCGACGCCCTACCGCCCACCTGTCGGCCAGCGCTACACCCCGAGGAAGACCGATGTCTGGCGTGCCCCTGACAATCGCCCGCTCTGCTACCACTGCGGGGAGGCCGGCCACACGTACCGCCGCTGCCAGTACCGTCAGATGGGGCTACGCGGATTCCCCGTCAACGCGCCGCGCCCGCAGCCAGGCGAACGGCCTCGCGACATCGACGACTACCTCACAGGCACACAGTGGCAAGAACGACGACCTTCCCGCTCACCGTCGCCCGGCCGCTACATGTCACCGCACCGCCGGCAGTACACTGGCCCAAACCGGGGCCGGTCGCCTAGCCCGTATCCGGAAAACTAAGGGCAGCAACCGATGGAGGTGCGGTTGCTGAACGACGAAATGCTGAAGATCCTCCGCCGTCGACGACGACACCGCGACGAAGTTCCGAGCCCCCGCCCCACGCCGAACGACGTCGACGTCCCGAAGACGAAACTTTGCGACCGGAAGCAGACCTGACGAGGCAACGCGGAAGCAGCGGTGCAAACCGACGTAGCCGTGACCCGAATCCGCGACGTAACCGCAACGCAAGACGGCGGACTAGCGACCTCGACGTTCTGATCGACGGCCACAACGTCACCGCTCTCGTCGATACTGGAGCCGACTATTCCGTCATCAGTGGGCCGTTCGCAGCAAAGTTGAAGAAAGTTAGGACTGCTTGGGAAGGCCCCGAGATCCGTACCGCTGGAGGCCATCTAATAACGCCGATTGGTGTCTGCACGGCGAGAGTCACTATCAACAACCGGACTTATCCTGCGAGCTTTGTAATCCTACAAAACTGCTCCAGGGATGTGATACTTGGAATGGACTTCCTAAGTGACCACGGCGCCGTCATCGACTTAAGAACCAAGTCGATAACCCTATCGTCGGAGAAAGCGACACCACCGGATACGAACCCATGTCAACATGCCCTGAACGTGCTCGATGATCAAGTCACCCATTCCTCCTAGATCCAGCATCATAATTCCCGTCGGCACCGAAACGGCTGAATGCATCGAAGGTGTCATCGAGAGCGATCAGGGTTTGCTGCTAGACCGTGACATTTGCGTCGCAAGAGGCATTGCTCGGCTGTATGAAGGGAAAGGAAGCGTGATGCTAACGAATTTCAGCCAGGAATACAGACATCTGAGCAGGGGCACGACGATTGCATACATCGAAGAAATCTTGGCCGTCAGCGATGCGTTTGCCTTTTCAGATTCTGACGAAGCTACGACGACGATCCCTGAGCCACCCTTCGACGTAAACCCAAGTCTTCCCGCTCGCCAACAGCAACAGCTTCGACGCCTTCTGCAGGAATACAGGGACTGTTTCTCGTCGTCGTCGCGGGTCCGACAAACGCCCCTTGCTAAGCACCGCATCATAACAGAAGAAAATGCTCGACCACTCCGTCAGAGTCCCTACCGGGTTTCGACGCGGGAACGGGAGGCCGTTAAGAAACAAGTCGATGAAATGCTACGCGACGACATCATCCAGCCGTCCAACAGCCCGTGGGCGTCTCCCGTGGTGTTAGTGAAGAAGAAGGATGGGACCCTACGTTTCTGCGTCGATTATCGTCGCCTGAACAAAATCACAAAGAAGGACGTATACCCTCTCCCACGGATAGATGACACCCTGGATCGACTCCACAACGCGAATTACTTTTCGTCGATGGACCTCAAGACCGGCTACTGGCAAATTGAAGTCGACGAAAGAGACCGAGAAAAGACCGCCTTTATAACGCCGGACGGCCTGTTCGAGTTCAAGGTCATGCCCTTCGGTCTTTGCTCGGCACCTGCGACTTTCCAACGAGTCATGGATACTGTATTAGCTGGCTTGAAGTGGCAGACTTGCCTTGTTTACTTGGACGACGTCGTTGTGTATTCCTCGAACTTCGACGAACACCTCCAGCGACTTCAATCCGTACTTCAAGCAATCAAGAACTCCGGGCTCACCCTGAAGCCAGAAAAGTGCCGCTTCGCGTACGAGGAACTCTTGTTTCTGGGTCACGTGATCAGCAAGACTGGAGTGCTCCCAGACCCGCAGAAAACAGCTGCTATCGCCGCTTTCCCGCCACCCACCGACAAGAAAGCCGTGCGCCGATTTCTCTGCTTGTGCGCCTATTACAGACGCTTTGTCAAGGACTTTTCACGGATCGCCGAGCCACTAACGCAGCTCACGAAGACCGACGTCGAATTCAGGTGGCAAACAGCGCAAGTCGAAGCATTTCATGAACTGAAACGACGCCTGCAGACACCTCCGATACTTGCGCATTTCGACGAATACGCCGATACGGAGATTCACACCGATGCAAGCAGCATAGGACTCGGCGCCGTCCTTGTGCAGCGGGCGGGCGGACTGGAAAGGGTTATCAGTTATGCTAGCCGGTCGCTGTCTAAAGCAGAGGTCAACTATTCAACGACAGAAAAGGAGTGCCTCGCCATCATCTGGGCTACGTCAAAGTTTCGCCCCTATCTCTACGGCAGGCCCTTCAAAGTTGTGAGCGACCATCACGCCTTGTGTTGGCTAGCTAACTTGAAGGACCCTTCAGGTCGCCTCGCACGGTGGAGCCTGAGACTTCAAGAATTTGACATTACTGTCGTGTACAAGTCCGGAAGGAAACACTCCGACGCCGACTGCTTGTCTCGTGCCCCCGTCGACCCACCAACGCCCGACGACCAGGATGATGACAGCTTCTTGGGAGCCATAAGTACCGAAGACTTCGCCGAACGACAGCGAGCCGACCCTGAACTGAAGGGTCTAGTGGAATACCTAGAGGGCAGGACCATCGTTGTCCCAAAAGTATTCAGGCGAGGATTGGCATCATTTTCTTTGAAAAACAACGTCCTCGTAAAGAAGAACTTCTCTCCGGCCCGAGCCAGCTACCTTATCGTTGTACCTTCGAGACTGCGACCAGAAATTTTGCATGCCCTGCACGACGACCCGACGGCTGGACACCTCGGACTTTCCCGAACGCTCGCACGAGTACACGAAAAGTACTACTGGCCGCGCCTTGCCGCCGACGTCACTCGCTACGTAAGGACGTGCCGAGACTGTCAGCGACGGAAGACACCGCCCACAAGACCAGCAGGCTTCCTTCAGCCGATCGAGCCTCCTCGGCGACCATTCCAGCAGATCGGGATGGACCTCCTGGGGCCGTTTTCAACGTCGACTTGCGGAAATAAATGGATCGTCGTGGCTACCGACTACCTCACCCGCTACGCCGAAACAAAAGCCCTGCCCAAAGGCAGTGCCGCTGAGGTAGCCAAGTTCTTCGTTGAGAGCATCGTCCTTCGACACGGCGCCCCAGAGGTTCTCATCACCGACAGAGGTACGGCGTTCACGGCTGACCTAACTCAGGCGATCTTGGAATACAGCCACACAAGCCATCGCCGCACCACCGCGTACCACCCACAGACCAACGGCCTCACCGAGCGTCTAAATAAGACCATCGCCGACATGCTGGCCATGTACGTCGACGTCGAACACAAGACGTGGGACGCCATCCTTCCGTACGTGACCTTCGCGTACAACACGGCCGTACAGGAAACGACGCAGATGACGCCATACAAGTTGGTCTACGGACGGAGCCCGGCAACGACGCTCGACGCCATGCTACCAAACGTGACCGACGAGGAAAACATCGACGTGACCACCTACCTACAGCGGGCCGAAGAAGCACGACAGCTCGCCCGCCTACGGATAAAGAACCAGCAGACGACTGACAGCCGCCGCTACAACCCTCGACGACGCCACATGGAATACCAACCCGGTGACCGTGTGTGGGTATGAACGCCAATACGCCGACGAGGACTTAGTGAAAAGCTTCTTCGACGATACTTCGGACCGTACAGGGTACTTCGACGCCTCGGCGCACTCGACTATGAGGTTGCCCCTGACGGCATTACGAACTCTCAGCGGCGTCGTGCGCGACCTGAAGTCGTCCATGTCGTGCGCCTTAAGCCGTTTTTTGCGCGTTAGCGAGCCTGGGGACTCTATTTTTTCCTTCGTTATTGTAATTTATTTGTGTATGCACTTGTTTTGTTTTGTTTTTTCTCTCTTCTATGTTCTTTCATAAGCATCGGGACGATGCTTTTTCAGAGGGGGGCAATGCCACGCCCACTTCTTGTCTTGCTTTGATGTATTCGGGTTTGACCGACAGGGACGGTTATCAACGCTCGACGCTGTCCGCGAAGTAGTGTTCTAGAAGCGTCGCGATTGTAGTAGATCGGTTTGTTAAGATTGCGCCCCGCACGCGAATGTTCCAGTTTTGTCTAGAGATAACGCCGCCACCAGCGATATTGCTGGAAAGTTCGATAGCGCCTGTATAAAAGCCGACGCGCTTGATCGCTTGTCAGTTGATCGACGGACGACGCCCTGTTCGCCGCTATCATTGTACAGCGTGCATTGCTGTAGTTCTAGTTCTCATTTTCCGGCCACAAGTTCGGCCAAATAAACAGGTTCATCCTACAAACGCCGACTGCTGTGTTCGTCGACGTCAGGACCACGTGACAATATGGATGGAAGTCGAGCGTCTTCCAGTGGTGTTCTGTCTTCAGCTCCCTCACTTACGTTGCGTTTCAATGTGTATGTTTGCCGTTAATGTGTTCATTAAGACTGTGATTCACCTGTGGCGCATACCCGCATAACATGAACTGTGGCACGGGTATGTGCCACACGTGACTGAGGGAAAGGGTTTCATGAAGTACGCTACAGCTGTTCTGCGTTATTATTGCGATAGCAATTGTATGGACACTCTCGGCGGGTTTTTTGCCGTTGCCGTGACATCCCGGATATGTATAAGTATGCATATATAAAAAGAAAGCCAGAAAGAATAATAAAGCAGCATAAAAAATTTCGAAGCATGCCACCGCGATTCGAACTTGCGGCCCCTCGGTCCGCAGCGCACTGCATTAGACAATTCGGCCACGCGCCATCCGTTGTTTGGAATACAAACGGCGAGCTATTTATATACACGATTTACCGCTGGTGGTACGCAGATCTCGGACGTGCTTCAGCGTTTGCTGTATAACCCGCGAGATTGGCCGAAGGGCGCGCTTTTAAGCAACCTCTTACATTTTGCTTCAGTTAGCAAAAGGCCTAGAGCTCGAGGCGCGAGCCAAAGTAGGCGTTCACGCTCCTGGCGGTCTGGACGCCTGCAGCCGCCGCCGCTCCGCTTAGCCTCCTAATAAAGTGGCGAGACAACGGCACGGCCACGTCGGCCGCCTTCACTTCGTATCACGTCTCTCGCTACAGTGCTATTGTGTACGAGGCCCACCACTGGACACGGACAATGCAGTCGTGACGTGCTAAGTTGGGTCAAGTGATGCCACCTTGCTTCACGGAACCTTGTTCTGACGACGGGAAAGCTCGTAACCCGAGAGTGTATTTTTCTTTGAGTATCCCACTTCACTCGGCCACATTTCACAACCAGTCCATGTTCACTGTCATCTAGAAACAAGAGCTTGGAAAGCGTGACCAATAAAACATTGATCACGCTTTCGACGACTGGTGCCCTGGTGCTGTGTGCCACAGTTAATGCGCCACGCATGCAAAGGAGGAGGGTGTAACTTGACATTCGCGGTGTAGCGAAGCGTTGGAAGCCTCTAATGGGTCGCCCTCTCGAGCGCTTACTAGTGGGTCGTCCTCTTCCGCTCTTCTGGGACAGCACGCTCCTCGCGCTCAGAGTCGGCACCCCGTCTTGACTGTCGCAGTCGTTTATCGTCGCCGAGTGCCCGCTAATAAACGTCTTTATAATTTGGTGGAGGTGCTGGGCTTTCACAACAACTTCGGCCCTCATTCGATGCCCCTGGCTCTTCGATCCCGTACCCTGCCGCCTACGATGCCTCAAGACGCCTCCCAGCAAACGGCCCCGCCTACACCGACCTCCTGCCCAGGTGTGCCTCGTATCCGCGACCCTCCGGTCTTCACTGGCGCAGATGGCACCGACGTGGAGGACTGGCTCGCGATTTACGAGCGCGTGAGTGTCCCCAATAAATGGGACGAGGCAGGAAAGCTGACTAACCTCGTTTTCTACGTCGCGGGTGTGGCGGGCTTGTGGTACAACAACCACGCATCAGATTTTACAACGTGGTCCGACTTCAAGACCGCCATTATCAATGTGTTTGGCCGCCCTGCCGTTCGTAAGCTGCAGGCCGAACAGCGCTTACGTGAACGCGCTCAGCAGGCCGGTGAATCATTCACCAGTTACATTGAAGACGTCCTCGATTTCTGTAAGAAAGCCGACGCCACCATGTCCGAATCAGACAAGATCCGGCACATCATGAAAGGCATCGACGACGACGCCTTCACCATGCTGCTCGCCAAGAACCCCAGCACAGTGGCTGAGGTCATAACGCTCTGCCAAAGCTATGAGGAGCTGCGCCGGCAGCGATCGATGACCCGTCGCTCTCCATCACGCGACGCCGAGCTCGCTGGCTTGTCGACCATATCCGACCACTCCGCGTTGCTCGCAGAGATGAAGACATTCGTGGCGCGAGGAAATCGCGCGCCAATTCTCTCTGCTGGACTTTGCTCGCCCGCAGTACGTCCAACAGCCGTCGACCACCCTTCTGCCTCCGCTCCGTCGAGCAATTGAGCAAGAAATCGCAGAGGTCATGCCCGAGTACCACCAGCACCGTACGGCTCCTGCACCCTTGAGTTACGCCCAAGTGGTCGCAAGAACGCCCCCAGCAATCCCTACGGCTGCCCCACACATTTACGCCGAAGCCTCCGCTCGACCTCATTCTTTCGAAGCGGATGTGCCGGTAACCTGCGCCGACGTCACGCACAGGCCACGACTGCAGCCCACCGTCCAGTCCTATCAGTTGCCGCCCCGTCAATCCCGTCCTGCACCATGGGCGGGCCCTGCCCCAGCGAACCGATGGCGCACACCTGACAACCGCCCCATATGCTTCGCATGCGGTTACGCCGGCCACGTGGCGCGGTATTGCAATCGCGTGCAGCCGCCTAGAGTCGCGTCGCCTGCCACCAGCCCGGCGAACCGCCCATATTACGACCCACCTACGCCACTGTCGCCGACGTCTCGCCCCGCTCCATCTACCCGCCGTTCCCCGTCACCACGACGCCGCTCGCTGTCACCGATGCGGCCACGTCTGGTCCCACGAGACCAGGAAAACTAGTCGTCGCAGTCCACGAGGCAAGGGCTGCGATGCTGTCGAACTGCGAAAGCCCTCAGCGAAGCCCATCGAACGTGATAGACGTGTTTTGTGGACGGTGTTCGTGCATCTGCCCTTATCGACACTGGAGCCGCCGTATCCGTTATGGACGCAAAGCTCAGCCGAATACTGCGAAAAGTGACGACGCCACTTTCCGGGCTCTCCCTCCGTACAGCCAGCGCCCAAAGCATTCAGCCTACAGCGGTATGCACAGCCCGCGTCATGATTAAGGACGCTATGTACGCCGTCGAATTGATCATAATTCCTGCATGCTCTCACGACGTCATCCTCGGATGGGATTTTCTCTCCCGCCACGACGCCGTAATTCATTGCGCACCCGCCGAAATAGAGCTCTCACCATTCTCTAATTTGACGCCGGCAGACAGTCCATCGGCTGCGAGCAAGATACTCGTCAAAGACGACATAAAAGTGCCTGCAAACTCGTCAACGGCGGTGTCAGTCTACTGCGCCAGCCTATCCGACACCGTTGCACTCCTCTCGCCATATGACCGTGTTTGCACGAGGAAAGGCTTGCTGGTGCCTTTCGCGACCGTTCAAGTCACCCAGGGCAGCACCTCTATTTATGTAATCAACCCCTCCCCGTACAGTGTTACGTTGGTGCGAGGGGAATGTCTGGGCAGCGTAGAACCCCTCGAAGACGCACAAGTTATGGACGAGCCCGATGATTCGCACGGCCGAAGTTCGAGCACGCTCAGTGCTGTTTCGACGTCTGGTTCATCACACGCTGACGTATTTGGTTCCTACATAGCTGACAACCTTACGCAGGTCCAGCGTTCCCAGCTTTTGGACCTGTTGGAAGAATTTCGCCCTTCTTTCGATGTCGCTCAAACTTCTCTCGGCCGCACGTCGGCCGTTACGCATGGCATCGACACTGGCGACCACCTGCCACTGCGGCAACGTCCATATCGCGTATCTCCTGCCGAACGCCGTGTAATCACCGAGCAAGTCGACGACATGCTTCGACGTGATGTCATTCGACCCTCTAACAGCCCCTGGGCGTCTCCTGTCGTTCTTGTTGCGAAGAAGGACGGTTCTGTGCGGTTCTGTGTGGACTACAGACGACTCAACAAGATCACTCGTAAGGACGTGTATCCACTGCCGCGAATAGACGACGCGATTGACAGCTTGCAAGGCGCCGAATTCTTTTCATCTCTCGATTTGCGCTCAGGGTACTGGCAAGTACCTATGGCTGATGACGCTCGACCGAAGACCGCCTTTGTCACGCCCGACGGCCTGTACGAATTTAACGTCATGCCGTTTGGGCTGTGTAATGCGCCCGCCACCTTTGAGCGCATGATGGATACCGTTCTGCGCAACCTGAAATGGCACACGTGCTTGTGCTACCTCGACGACGTCGTCGTGTTTGCTCCGGACTTCTCCACGCACCTTCAACGCCTACGGCATGTTTTGACGCGTTTGAGCGACGCCGGTCTGCAACTGAATCTAAAGAAGTGCCGGTTTGCAGCACGGCAGCTGACAATCCTCGGCTACGTCGTGTCCAAGGACGGAATTCTTCCTGATCCCGCCAAGCTTCGGGCCGTGACTGAGTTCCCCAAACCTACGTCCGTCAAAGAACTGCGCAGTTTCGTAGGACTGTGTTCCTACTTTCGGCGCTTCATTCGAAATTTCGCGACTATCATATCGCCACTGACGAAGCTTCTCGGAAGTAACGGGCCCCTCCATTCGTGGTCGTCGGAGTGCGACGACGCTTTCGCAAAGCTCCGTCGTTTGTTGACGTCGCCTCCCATACTACGCCACTACGACCCTGCGGCCCCTACAGAGGTACACACAGACGCTAGCGGTGTTGGCCTTGGCGCTGTCCTTGCGCAGCGCAAACCAGGGTTCCCTGAATATGTCGTGGCATATGCAAGTCGTACGCTTACTAAAGCCGAGACCAATTACACCGTCACCGAAAAGGAATGCCTGGCGATCATCTGGGCCCTTACGAAATTCCGACCTTATTTGTATGGTCGCCCCATTTGATGTCATCACCGACCATCATGCACTATGCTGGTTGTCGTCATTGAAGGATCCCTCAGGCCGCCTCGCCCGCTGGGCACTTCGCCTGCAGGACTACGATATCCGCGTGCTGTACCGCAACGGACGCCAGCATGCTGACGCCGACGCACTCTCGCGCTCCCCCTTGCCTGACGACAATACTTCCAGCTCAGTGTCTCCCAATGCCGTTTCGTCTATCGACATTCAAACCATCGCCACTGAACAGCGCAAGGATCACTGGATTGCCTCACTGATAGCCTTGCTGAGTGATCCATCGGCGACACCATCCACTCGCGCATTGCGTCGTCAAGCGCACCATTTCGCCGTTCGCGACAACCTCCTCCACCGACGCAATTACGGCGACGGCCGCCAGTGGCTACTCGTAATACCCCGCAGTCTGCGTTCTGACATATGCGAGTCGTTCCACTCTGACCCGCAGTGTGCACACTCTGGGGTATCGAAAACCTACCACCGCATTCGCCAACGGTACTTTTGGCGAGGGATGTACCGCTACGTGCAGAAGTTCGTTCGCTCCTGCATCGATTGTCAGCGCCGCAAAACTTCAACGCACCTGTCGCCGGCAGGTCTGCAACCTCTACCTTGCCCTGACCGGCCGTTTGGGCGCGTTGGCATCGATCTGTATGGACCACTTCCTCTAACGTCGGCTGGTAACCGCTGGGCCATCGTCGCTGTTGACCACCTTACGCGATACGCCGAAACTGCCGCCCTCCCAGCGGCTACAGCGCGCGATGTTGCCTCCTTCCTGCTGCACCGATTCATGCTGCGCCACGGTCCACCCCAGGAGCTGCTCAGCGATCGAGGTCGTGTCTTCTTGTCCGAAGTCGTCGAAGCCATTCTCAAAGAGTGCAACGTTGTTCACCGGAAAACTACTGCTTACCACCCGCAGACGAATGGCCTCACCGAACGCTTTAACCGCACGCTCGGCGACATGCTCTCGATGTACGTCGCCGCCGATCACACAAATTGGGATGCCATTCTGCCTTTTGTCACCTACGCCTATAATACCGCCCCGCAGAGCACTACTGGTTTCTCGCCCTTTTTCTTATTGTACGGCAGGCACCCGTCGCACACGATCGACACAATCCTTCCCTACAAGCCGGACCCGTCTGAGTGTGCGCCTATTTCTGCCACAGCAAGACTCGCTGAGGAGTGTCGGGAGCTTGCCAAGACATTTACTACGAATGACCAAGAGCGGCAGAAGAGCATTCGCGGTGACACCACCACTTCTGCGCCCACGTTCCTCCCTGGAGCACTCGTATGGCTCTCGGTCCCTACCACTGCACCTGGCCTCTCTTCAAAACTACTGCCGAAATACGACGGCCCCTACCGTGTCGTCGAACGCACGTCCCCGGTCAACTACGTGATCGAACCCTTTGAACCATCTTCGGACATGCGCCGTCGAGGGCGCGACATTGTCAACGTGGAGCGCCTGAAACCCTACCATGACCCGCTCATAGTGACAAGCAGTTAGGTCGCCAGGCGGCTCCCTTTTCGTACCCGGGGTAATTGTAGCGAAGCGTTGGAAGCCTCTAATGGGTCGCCCTCTCGAGCGCTTACTAGTGGGTCGTCCTCTTCCGCTCTTCTGGGACAGCACGCTCCTCGCGCTCAGAGTCGGCACCCCGTCTTGACTGTCGCAGTCGTTTATCGTCGCCGAGTGCCCGCTAATAAACGTCTTTATAGCGGTTTTACCTCAAGAATAACGAACATCACGACGCATGGCTCATAAAGCTTAAAAGGGGCAATGAACCGAAGTCCCGTGCACGTGTTTGCAGCAAGCACTTCCGAGAAGGCGTTTGTCTGCGGACTAGAAACGCAAATGTTAATTTGGTGAGCAACAGTGAGTTCACACGTGACAACTCCCACTTCCAGGGAAGACGCCCACACCTCGAAGCCTATTAAAAATTACTTCGGGAACGCATGCCTCATAGTCATCCCCCATTCTACGCACGCTGATCGGGGAACATGTCTTTGGGAAAGTACCGATACACAGAGTAAAATGAGGAGGTGGGAACGCACTTTGATGGAAAAAACATGGTTGATCCCTCCGTCATAGGAATCGAAATAACACGAAAGTGAAGCGTGCCCTTACAGAAGTAACCGAATGTTTACTGTGCATTGATATAAAAGAGTTTGCACAATGTATATTGATGTACGTCTGGCAGCTAATGGCACCGTTTGACGTGTATGCACCCACTTTGACGATTGTTGGTACATTTTCATCCCGACGACTAACGTCCATGTTAAATGATTAAACATACCCTTGTGGTAGCTGTAGTAGTTAACGGTGAAAGCGTAACGTAGCGGTTCTGGCTATCACACGAGGTGTGATAGCCAGAAGAGCTTCGCATATTGGACGCAGAACTTGGTCGCCATCCCGCGGCATGTGTAAAATGTGATTGAACACCAGGCCGGACTAGAAGGAAACGCAAAGTGCGTCGTGCCGCCGCGGGACCCCGGCCGCGATTTTTCACGGGGCGAGCGCGTGAGCGGGGAACGCGGTGTTACAGCCAGATGAGGCAGGCGCGCGTGGCAGAGCTATTTTGTAGCGTTAGCTACACTTGCCTAGCTGGAGCCGATTTCGCGTGGGTCATCATGAGCCGTGCTGCGCATGCGCGAGGATGAGTGCGGAGCCGGCATCTCACGCGCTCTCCGCCACCGCCGCGCGCGGCTCGCCGCTGCTGGTGGCGGAGAGCGGGAGGAGTGGCGTCGTAGCCGGGCAGACAGACTGGCGCCGGCGCGCTCGACTCGCCGCTGCTGCTCTGCGCATTCGAGAGAGGTGACGTAGCCATGGCGCGCGCAGATATTCGCCTTCGCTGTGCAGTCGCCGTCTGACAATGCGCTGGTGACGCTTGATAGCGCCTCTGACTGGCGTTTGCAGGTGGGTAACGCCATGGAGAAGGAGAGCGCAAATGCTGCTCAACGGCGCAGAAGAGCCGAGAAGCTTATGTCATCGGATCCCGAAGTAGTTGCCTGGCAATTAGCGGTTAAGCGTACGAAGAATGAGCAGAGGAAGGCTAAACGTGCTGCGTAGACACTGGAGGAAAGGGAGGAACGTCTAGCAAAGCGGCGTCGCCAGGATGCTGAGCGACGTGCCCGACCATCTCTGCAGCAGCAACAACAACAAGACGCCGTCGATGACGTCAAGGCTCGCAGATCGACTGCCTATATTGTGAAACTTAGCGAAAGCGCCAGTGCGACTCGGACCTTCGAGACGGACTTCGTAAACAATCCATTTGGATACGTGTGCGACGTGTGTGAAAGGCTATGGCATATGAAAGACTTGACGCCGCTAAGTAGTGCCATGCGTGAAACGTTGAGTTTAGTGGCGGCGCCTGAGTGGGGTGAAACCGTGGCGCGGGTTTGTACAACGTGCAAGAACTTTCTCGTTAAGGAGAACATTCCGCTCTTTAGCGTTACCAATGGGTATCGTTACCCGGCCATGCCGCCAGGTCTACCGGTTCTGAACGATGTGAACGAATGTGTGTCACTGGAGCAGCAGTAAGCATGAGAATCAAGCTAATCCTAGACAATCTGGAAAGCTCAGAATAATCAGCTGAACCTTTGCTAACGCTACGTATATCCTGGCATAGCCGAGCTAAGCCACTGCAAAATTTTTGGTTTGTATTAGCGTGCTGCTGAGCGAGGCCGACGCTTTTACGACGCTTGGGCAAAGGTCGCCACCTCACGGTGTGTTAAGGCATTGACAAAATGGAACTTCTATTGAAAACGCGCCAAATGGGACGGACGTGTAACGCGTTGCAGGTGCTAATCGCGGAGGCCACAGTAATGACGAATTACTTTACTTTACGGCTCCCAGAGGGAACACCACCCCGCCGACCGGGAGAGTGGTAGATATAAAAGACGCGTTTGCAAAATCTCTAGAGTCTGTGATCGAGGCGCAGTGGATAGCGTGCCCGGCATATGTTGTTGCGGACCGAGCGGTCGTGGGTTCGATGCCCGTTGACGGAACCCTTTTTTCTTTGCCATCTGATCGTGTGAATTTTTTCGACGTCATTCCCGTGACGGAAATACGTCACTGAAGTCTTGGTGGACGCCGTAATAAAACCCTTTCGTGTTAAAAAGCAGCCTGTTGAACGAATTTGCGGCAAAAAGATAAGAAAGAAACCTTGCAGGAAAGCCTATGCTCATTTTTTTTCAAATCGTCAATTCGTCCCGGCGTCTGCCCATGAATGCTGGCCGCATGCTTGGAGGCTGACATGCCTGATGAGTTGGTAAAGAGCTTCTCTATCGCAACCCTTCAGCAACAAGACCGTGGGCCGCGCTTTCGCTTTCAGATTTTCATTATGTTCATTATGTCTGGAAGAACCAAGGTGGTCTGACCTAGACCGGAAGAAAACGAACATTTCAAGCAATAAGTTCTGTGGCGAAGCTATTAGGAGGTTTGGGGTGTTCATCCTTTCACCAACCCGAAATTCTTACATTTTGTATGAGTATACAGTGAAACCTCGGTGATTCGAATCTCACGGGACAACCAAAAATATTCGTATCATCCGAAATTCGTACCACCAGAAAGCATGCAAATTTAGCATGCGACAAATGAAAGCTGGCGTACATTTTCATTTATTGTTTTTCAGGGCCGCAGAAACGGCAGGAAGAAACCTGAATGATTGTCAGTTAATTTTTTAGATGTCGGCAATCATACCAGCACTCGTAAATATACGGCCCGTACGCGTGTATTTAATTATTGAACCAGGTGCGTTGTTACCCGCGACAGCAGTAGCCCCTTTCAAATTTTAGTATGCTTTTTTTGCATGCCACCAGAGTACTGCAGCGAAAGTAACAAAAGAAGCGCTTTGACCCGATAGATCAAGGCCACAAAATTACAGAATCACGGCCCTGTATTATGATTTTGTTATCGCGGAGATGTGGATGTTTTTTGGGAGATTTAAAGCTGTACCCGCGCAAGTGCTACCTCAACGGTCGCGCATGTTGACGTTGTGAGGCCTGACTTATTCACCAAGAGCGTCCTCGCCTTCTTTCGGTCCTCGTCCACCTTTCATAGGATGTCTGATGCACGAGGCAGGTGCGTGTAAACACAGCACAACGAGAGCAGCCTGCGTTGACGCGCTAGAAAAAAAGAAGTATGGCGCTAATGTCCTCTGTAATCTACACGTGAAGGCACATAAGAGCCTCAAAGATTCGCGCACACAATCTCGGAGGCCGTGACGCGTCTCTGAAGGTTTATTCTGACTGTAAGAAAGGTGTTTTTCTTACAACGTGATTCTTACAATTTGGCGGTGCGGCGCGCATGCCCGTGCTTGCGCTCCCGCGCTCGCACGTGCTTGGCGCGTCTTCCGCGACAGTGCGGACAGCACCTCTTCGTACCTGGGCGGTAGCGTACGTTCGTATCAAACGTTGGTGGGTGAAAATAGGTTCGCAACAACCGTACTCTATTAGATTGCAGGCCAACGGGCCTTGGCCGGGACCAATGTAAAATTCGTATCACCCCGAAATTCGTGTGAACTGTGACCGTATCACCGAGGTTTCACTGTATATGCGCGCACATGCAATCACACTCAACAACAGATAACGGGAGGTGAGACGCTCCTGAAAAAACTTTCTGGCTACGACCCTGGGTACGTTCATGGTTAAAATCTTGCTTACGTGGGAACAAGCTTACACCGACCTTTTTGATCACATTGCTTTTCATGGGCTTGGATGGAATCAAAGAAAGAGGGAAAGAACGAGAGGCACCCTAACTTCGTGGCGCTGGGACGTTCTCCTGCAAGGGCTGCAGAATAGAGCGCGAGCCTTTACCTCCTCGAGAACCACTTCAGCACGGAAGATACGTTGAACCAGACGAAAACAGGCAGTGCTGCTTGCGCAGACAAAGCACCGACAAATACAGTGTTAGAAGTCACAGGCGTCCAGAAGATTTTGTTTCGTTTGTTGAAGGAAGGGAGTCAAAGGAGTCTATAGCCTCACTGGCGGTACCAGGCAAAAAGAAAGCGAGGGACGGGGGGGGGGGGGGGGGGGGGTGGAGGTTGGAACAGCTTTGAGTCTGGGGGGATGCCCCCACTCGTTACCTGTGGGGACGACGCCCCTCACCCTCCCCCGGTTCCGGAGCCTCTGGTAGTGTCGCTACACACGAAAAGCCTGTGCAAGCAGACAAGCCCTGCGGGGATGAATTAAATACTCAGCGGTTCTCTGTTTAACTGGGAATTACGGCCAGTCAACAATAACGGCGGCTAGTGTATATCGGAGCGTTAAAGTCGCCCCTACCTATATAGATACGGCGCATGCGGCCGTCCTCCCTGAATGAACTTAGGACGTAATTGTACGATACAAAGCACAGTATCGGCGAACCAGATTTGGGATTATTCCTGCTAGCTACTTTGTTTTTACTATGTTTGTTTAACCACGCAGTGCCCTTCCTTGACGTCATTTAGATGAACGCGTGGGTGCGGCATGCACGATTACTTTCTATATTTCACTGTATTATTCAGTAGCAGCTTTCAACGCAATAATCCCGCGCTACCAGTCGAGTCTATGTTTCTAGTGTCATCCTGGGCCAGTGAATGTTCAAACGTAGCAAAGCTTTTTATATGAAGCAGGCGCGAACCACTCACCCAGAAGTCCCATGGCGCGGTCCAGCTCCGAGCGCAAGATGGCCAGTACCTGGTCCACGCCTTCCTTGCCCTGGATAGTGTCAGAGAAGTTTGCGATTTTGGAGCGAGTTTGCTCCACCTATCACCGCAAGAAATGAACTCAAGGGTCATGATTTAAGAATAAGCCACTGAACAGTCTTATGTAGTGGCCACTGCCGACAGCTAGGCAAATAAAACTGACATTAGGAGCCAGGTCCGTAGCCAGGAATTTTTTCGGAAGTGGGGCACTTGCCGAAGGCCTTGACTATTTGAGGAAAACACCTATTTTCTTCATTTATTTTCGGTAAAACTTCAAAAAAATTTCGGGGGGGGGGGTTGCCCTAGCCCCCCCCCCCTCCCTGGCTACGGGCCTGTTAGGAGCTCAGTATTTTCACAGTCGCATTCCTGTACCATACTCTTAAGGTGAAGCATTCTGTGGATTCTCGGCACAATGTCTCGCGATGTTTTGCAGAGCCTCGCAAGATCTCACAAATTTTCTCGAATTTTTGCGTCGGCCTAGTTCTCACAAATTGGCGAAACCGATTTTAAAGTTTCTTAGACCATATAAGAAGAGACTGGATAAGACCGTAGGTCGGTAAATTCACTCATGAGCCGACTCACTCAGACTCAGCCTGAGTGAGCCCGGTTGAGTATAATTTTGGTGAATCTGAGTGCGAGTGAGTCCGGCTGACTATAATACTTGTGACCTTGTGACCGAGTGAGCCGGTTTGAGCAGGATTTTGGCGAGTCTGAGTCCGAATGAACTCGACTGAATGGAATTCCGGTGAGCATAATTCCGAGTATACCCTCAGCGGAAATATATTTTGCTAGTGAGTCTGAGTTTTGTTTAGTTTGCCAGCCATCAGCAAAAAATGCCGAAAAGTATCAGTCGCAAACTCTTCATGCAACTTTCCTTACGCAAAGGCGCCAGTGGCTGCTGTAGAAGATCTATCACTCTGCCGCAATGCGAGAACCAAAAAGCAATTTAATTGGGAAACACCCCGAGTATATATAGCAGTCGACATCACAGACACGTGTTGTCTAATCTTTGCTGTCAGTCACTGCAAGCTAGCTGATACCTGTGACGTATCCATCGTCTGCACAATACACCTTCCTCTGTTTAAGAGTTTCTCAAAGCCGAGATGTACCATGGACTTGATTGAAGTTGTGATCGTACTGCAGACGTCTTGGCTGGCGAGTTACCCTCTGAGACCGTCTTGGGAGCATTGCGTTGGGAAGGGCTTGCGTACGTCCCATTTAGTGCTGTCATCTCTGGCTGGTCGTCCTCGCTTTCCGGCTCATTGCTTTCGAGGTCATCGCATCGAAATGGTTCACGATTTGGAATCAGGTGTCTCCGATTCCGACGAAGCACTTTGTCATATTCAGTAACGACGCGATAGGACCTCGGCGCTACTGGTTGTACGACCTGTGCTTTGTGGGCGCACGCTTTATCTCGGATCCTCACCACTCCCCCTTTCTTGAGCACTGGTAGGTCCTTGTGGCCGTCGTGTTGCGTACGCTTAAGGACAGAATTTTGCCATTGCGGGCTGAAGTCGGGGAGCCTGGCTCGTAACCTCCTGCCTTGCAGCAGCTCGCCCAGGGAGCGGCAGTCCTCCAGTGGTGTAAATAGGTAACTCAACATGTCTAGCGAGAAGTCGTCGCGATTCTCTTGTGTCTTTTTCATGATCTGCTTTACTATCTGGACACCTTTTACCGCTAATCTATTGGACTCTGGAAAGCCAGGACTAGATGTCACGTGTCTGAAGTCGTACATGGATGCAAAGGTAGCAAGCTCATGTGACACGAACTGAGGGCCATTGTCACTGCATACCTCGGCTGGGATTCCATATCGCGCAAAAATGCAGCTCAATTTTGCAATGACCTATGTATCGCTCAGTTTTTCGACGAGCTTCTCTCATGCCGAAAGATATCAACGCCAACTCTGTGCCAAGCGTGATCTGGCATTGTTCAAAGCATAAAATGCTCGCTTGGTTGCTTATATGCGCACTTCCGACATACGTGGGGCCTGGGCCATACGGCGCAGCTTTTTAACATAAGTCCGGGCCAGAACGCCAATCGTCTGGCTCGTGCCTTGCATTTGTTTACTCCAAAATGCCCTTCGTGTATACGACGAAGTATTCGTTCCCTCATACACTTCGGGTGAACACCTTTGGTTCCTTTCAGCACCACTCCCTCTATCAAGGACCGCTCAGCAGCAAAAGGGTTCATGTAGCCATCAAGATTATCACTGCCGCTGATGTAGCGGGTCACGTTTTGCAAGTCAGGGTCACTTGCAGTTGCGGCAACTAAGCCATCTAGGGTTTTAAATGCGAATGCATTTCTTAGTCGGGCTATGTAAGGCATCCGGCGTTGTCCGCGCGCCTCTCCGCTCTCACTACCTCTCCCATAGCAACAGCTGCGGGCGCGCGCGCTTACCTCGCCCCTAGCAACCGGAGCAGGTGGTGCGGGCGGAGTAGCGGAGAGTGAGTGGAGAGGAGGAGCGCGCTCTGGCGTGTGAGGGCGCTCGCATCGCGGGAGCTCGGCCAGCGCAATTTTTTTTCTAGGTGGCATTGGCTCGGCGGAGCTCCCGCGACATGTGGAGAGGGTAGGTGCAGTGCTTCGCCGCTCCTTCTCTCGCCGTTCGCTCTCTCTCCTCCCTGCGCCACCGCCTCAATACAGTGCGTTTGAAACGCGTTTGTAGCGTTTGTGCTGCCTTGGCACAGCCTGAAAACAGCGCGTTCTAAACGCGTTTGTGCTGCATTGAAGGCGGTGGCAACATCCCTGAGGTGATTACGAACGCACGTAGGAAGCGTTCGTTGAAAGAGGCGCCCAAAAGGGAGACACTTGAGCGCGTCGATGTGTCCAGCTTTACGCCAATAAAATTACTACGCCGTGTACTCTCGGAGCAAGAAATGGATTCGCATTTCCTCACGATTCCCTTCGGGGAGGTGGGGGCATTTTTTTCCTGCTTACCAGGTCCGAAACTACACCAACTGCGTGAACCTCTATATCTTCGGTCGAGACACGCCCTTGAGAGCATGTCGGCTAGCAGCAGTTCTTTCCCTGGTACAATTTCAAGCACATCATCGTAGTTCAGTAAGCGCAGGATGAAATGCTGAAGACGCGGCGGCATATCGCCGATTCCTTTGGATGCAATGGCTAACAGCGGGCGGTGATCTGTCTCTACGACGATCTTGCGGCCGTATACAAAATGAAAAAAATTTTCACACCCGAACGTTATGCCCGTCGCCTCTTTCTCAATTTGCGAATACCTTTGTTCAGTTTCATTCATTGCGCGCGATGCATGCGCAAGAGGCCGCCAGCTGTCACCGTGAAGATGTAGAAGTGCGGCACCTAGTCCATGTTTAGAAGCATCAGCAGAAAGTTTTGTTTGCCTGGCAGCATCGAAAACGGCCAACAAAGGTGCGCTGCTGAGCCATGTGCAAATAGCTATTCATTCATTAGCTTGATTTTCGACCATTCAAACTTTGTGTCTTTTTTTATGAGGCTGCGCAAAAGTTTGGTCTTTTCCGCCAAACGCGGAATGTATTTTCCAAAGTAATTGGCAACGCCTAAAATCATGTGCATTGCAGTTTTGTCCGTTGGTTGCGACATTTTGGCAAGGGACATATTCAGTGCGGCATTTGGCCTTATTTCATCTCGGCTGATGATGTCACCCGAAAACTGGACAACAGTTAGCCTGAACCTGCACTTGCTCGCGTTAAAGGTCACACCAGCGTTTTTTGCCAGTTGCAATGCATTCCGAAGGCGCGTGTCATGTTCTTCTTTAAATAGCGCCGCAGACAAGGACGTCATCTGCGTACACCCGCACCCCAGGAGCTCTGTAAAAAATATCGCTCAGTGTTTTTTGAAACACTTCAGGGGCTGATGGCATACCGAAGGGAAGCCTCAGAAAGCGGTTGCGACCAAAAGGCGTACCAAACGTGCAGATTAATGATGTTGCGCCATCCAAAGGAATTAGTGGAATCCGGAATTAGCATCGAGGCGGGAAAAGGAGGCGGGAACGTCAGCCAGTTCGGTCTCATTATCTTCACGTCGAGGCATCTGATAGTGCTCATGTTTCAGGCATATAGATATTCCTAGTATCAATGCATACCCGTAGTGTGCCGTCATGTCTACGTACAATAACAAGCGGGTTCACCCAGTCCGTTGGCTGTGTCACTTTCGTGACGGCTTTTAGTTCCATGCGGTTCAGCTCCTCCCTCAGCGGTTCTTGTAGTGCCAAGGGTACGTGCCGTGCTGGCTGGACTACAGGTACCGAACCAGTGCACACCATCCGATACTGACGTACTACGCAGCCCGTTCCTTGGAACAGGTGAGGAAATTCCTACAGTATTTATTCAGTACTACCAACGTCAACTGCACCCACTAAACTCGCGACCAATCCCAGCATCTCACTTGCACACATTCGATTACTGCCTCGTTGCTTTTCTTCTCTATGAAGAAGTCGAAATGACCGGCCTGATTCTTTATGGCCACTGGCGAGGTCGGAACACCGAAGTTTTTGATAGCGTCACCGCCATATGAGCGTAGAGTGGAGCTGCTTGGCTTCAAACTGTGCTTACTTTTGCACTTCCGATAGATCGAGTATGGCAGCAATTTTGTTGGGAGCCTGTGTCCACTTTCAAGAAAGCATTCCACTGTAGCGTTTACGGTCCAGCCCGTCGAGCTTCTCACATTGTAAATTTTTACGTTAATGATGTCGAAGGTGTCCTGCGCATTGGCCACTTCGCCTACTCTAGGCCCTTTCTTGCAGCACGCTGCAAAGTGATTTGCGCCTCGGCAGACAAAACACGTCTTTATAAACGCCGCGGACACCTGCTTCGCTCATGCAGCTAGTTGTATTTCATGTACCTAAGCCGACGTTTTTTTACCGACGCGAAGTGTTTCTCGGCCCGAACCCACGCCTCGTTCAGTTGACTGGTCAGTTAAGCGGCTTTGCGAATTTGTTCCGTCTTGGCTAACGTAAGACCTTTCGTTTTGAGGAGCTCCTCCCGCAACTTTGGCTGCTGCATACCGAACACAACCTAGTCGCGAATCATTGGCTGGGTCAATTCAGCGAAGTTGCAGCTGCGGGACAACTTTCGCAGGTCGCGCAGGAAACGCTCAAAGGTCTCAGCTTCGTTCTGAGCTCTTGACCGGAATGTGTACTTTTCATAAACTTCATTTTGTTGTTCTTGACAGTACTCCTTAAACTTCTGCACTACCCTCGCGTAGTCATCTTTGCGTTCCGCTTCCAGAAAGGCGAAGTTGTTAAAAACTTCAAGTGCATCGTCTACGGCCACACTCAGCAGCAGCGCAGCCTTCACAGCTTCTGATCTTGGCTCCTTCGCAGATGCTCTCGCCCGAAGAAGCAGCTCGAACTTATGGATGAACAAGTTCCAACTCTTCGCGATGTTTCCGGAAAGTAGTAGGCGCTCCGGAGGCTTAACTAATTCCATTGCCCCGCATACGTACGACAACGAGAACCTGTCGTACCTTCATGGAGCTATTCCTCTTCTGACACCATGTATCATTCAGCCGGAATGCAAGAACCAAAAAGCAGGTTATTTAGGAAACACCCCGAGTATATATATCCGTCGGCATCACAGACAAGTGTTGTCTAATCTTTGCTGGCAAGCTAACTGATACGTGCGACGCATGCGTAGTCTGCAGGATACAAAAGAAACCTTCAGATCACGGTCGCTGTCGTTCCCAACGCAATATCATGATGAAGTTAGTTAACCACGTGACATTATTACTTTTCAACTTTCATGATTTCAATGACCACTCGTACAGCATGTTTCGTGCATAGGCGTAGAAATCTAGTAGAATAATTTAAAATTTGGTCACAGGTCTGACTATCAGGTGTCACACGTGTCAGGACACTCGCTGGTGACTACATGAACTCCCACGCATTTCAAAGCGGTGAATGGATGACGAGGGGAGTGAGGTGAAGAAGGTATGAACTCGAGTGAAGTTCACACCTTTTTCAGTTTTGTTCCTACTCGCCTCCGCTCAGCAACAATGTCAATGATTCATTGCAGTCAATGCCTGTAACTCCCAATTCTAGTCGTGTCCACCTACACACCGGCTCGTTTTTCGACTCCCGTACATTTACCTGTTTTTGCCGAGCGAAGGTCGGCAAGTGCTCCCCCGAATCTCCCCACTCAAGCTCACTTAGACTAAGGGCGACCTGTGAGTCTGGGTTTGGCTGAGTACAACTGTGGTGATTCTTAGTCCGAGTGAGCTCAGCCGCACTGAATATTGGTGATCCTGAGTCAGAGTGAGGTCGACAGAGCTAGGGTCTCGCGCGCGCAGTTACTGTAATTGAAAATCTAGTTATCAAAGCTCGCTAGCATCAAAGGCTTAATTTGTGCATATTGTTCAATGCGAGAACTTTGTATCCTCAGTAAATGAGAAATAATCGAACATGAAATGTACGTTTCTACAAAGGAACTTTTCTTGGTTGAGTACTCTTTTCGAAAAGTTGGCTCATTTTCTGCACAACGATTCCTCAACGCTTCAAGCCCCCGTTTTCCCTTGAAGTTATACTTTGGTATTCTTAATAAATAATTTTATGCATTTGGTAACAGCAGAATAACGCGGCTTGCTTTGAACTGCAAATGTATAAACAGGGAAGGTCTCGCCGCCCAACAACCTTGAAAGCAAGCCCCCAGAGCACGGGCCTGCCGATGAACACGGCCCTTGCACCGAGGCACAGCGCCTTGACGACGTCGGTGCCGCAGCGCACACCACCATCCAGGTACACCTCGCAGCGGCCCGCCACAGCACGCACCACTTCCGGCAGGCACTCGATCTGCAGCAAGTGCACAGCCCAAGCCAATTACTTGAAAGGATTTCTCGTTTCTAACCTTCTTATATCTGATGAGCAAAAGGGATCGATTAGTTTGCTCAACATCTCCAAACACTGTATAGTTGTCCATTGCGTTGACATACTTAGCGAGTAAAGGTTAGTGTGGGCGTCATTACGCCCAACTTCTTGGAAATGATTTCACAGATTCCAACTTAATAACGCACGTGCACTGTAACGAGTCCAATGCCCAATCACCCCTTCTTTGCACCTCTACAGTTAACGCAGTGTGGGAGTACAACGAGGATGATGGAAAAGCTAACTACTTTCATCTGCACTCACTCCCGACTTCTCCTGGAAATCAGAAAATGTCTAGCTATAACGCTGTAACCACATAAGAAGTTAACCACGGATAATAAGGCACCCCATGTGGTCCCCGTCTGTTGAATCATAACCGTGGAAAAAACTATAGATTTCACAATCGGCGCCTACGTTCTAGCCATTCTGGAGACCGGTATTGATATGTGTCTCGAGTCCTGACGTCATATCCTCTACAGAAATGACCCCTATATGAGATATGGAAAAGGCCTTCTTTGAAATGGCAACGTTAGGTTACCTTTTTTTCTTTTGGCAAAGTGAAATTAGCGCGAATAAAGATGGACACAAAAACGAGGCAGGCAAGGACAGGCGCTGCCTCGTCTTCGCGTACGTCTTTATTTGCGCTCGTTTCACTTTTTCAGAATGCAGGACCGACTAACCCAGCGGTCTGTCCTAGTGAACGTTAAGTGACATTTCGTTCAACCCATTCCCATTTCTCTCTCCCCCTCGGCTTCAATCTTCTGCACACTCCCGGCCCCTGCGGGAGACGAAATTTCGTGAAGCCGGCCCGCTACACTGTAAACCACTTCGCACTCTTAAAGCAATTTCAAGCAAGCAAAACACCCTTTTGCCTAAGCAATCTGCAAAAATTAGGGTGTAATGGTGTTTTCCTTCCCCAAATAGCCTTTTGGTTTGCGTAACGGGGGCAATCTTTTTCGAATACAACCTTTAGGAGCTAAGGGTGTTATGGTTCAATAATGCATGTTGCTGGGCGAGTCGGTCGTACATAAGTAAACGAGGTGCTGCGCGAAAGAAACATGGACAAGAAAAGGAGGAGGACGGGCGCAGACTCGCGACTAGATTTTATTCGGAAGAAAACGCATATTTATACCACACAAACCGCAAATTACCTTATGTATGCACATGAGAGAAATTTGCTTTCATTGTGATAGAATCTTACTGATGTATCGCTGACGCGAACATCTTTCTTTTCGACGATGAAAAGCCGATGTCAGCATCGGCGGGGCTGGGTCGTGCAAGTCGGCACGGCATTTTTTCATGACACCGACAGGTGGCGTGTCGTCGTCTCCGATTTTAAAGCCCATCCATCCGAGATGCCTTTGCGGTCGAGCTGCATGAACAGCGTCTATGAGCCACCATAGTAAGGCTGTATAGCGCGAGTGCTCCGTCCATAAGGTATTTCACAATATGCTATGTTGTATGTATGGTTGGGCGCGTACGTGCAACTTCTTGCTGATGCCATCTATAACTGAATGTTCCCTGACCTATGTACTTTATTTTTCACGGTTTTTCATTGATATGGGTGTTTAGACCATTGGCAGTGCCCCATGATATGGGTGTTTTGATTCGTGAAAACGCCTTTTTCCCGAGGTGTAAGGGTGTTAGTTATAGACACGGTAAAACACCCATAAGGGTGTAAACTGGTTTACTACACAGCTGAGGCGAGTTGGAGACTCCTGATCTATGGTAGCGATGCAGTTTCGCCACATGGCATGTCTTCCGCGTCGGATTAGTCCAAGACGGCTCTTCTTATGAGGGGGCAAACGCGGTTCGGATGAAAGCAGGATGGAAAGGAAAGACGCTCACTTGCATACAGTTTTATTATAATAATGCTTCCCGCCACAACGTTCATGCGCAAGCGCCGTTGCAGTAATATTAGCTTCACTCTAAATGATCACATCGATACTATCATGTCACAGGGAAGTGCGATAACAAAACTAGATGTAAGAAGGAAGTTTGATGAAGAGGACGGTGCATTTATTAAATCGGCGACTAGAAGGCAACCTTAATTCCTTAACCATAGGATGTGCTGACGGCACACTGATACAAACATCTGCATCATGGTTAATCGGGCCTGCCTAGAGAACTTTCCTTTCAAGCCTTTCCTTTGTTCTACTTGTAATTTATGCTACACATCAAATTGCAGGGCCTAATTTAAGTGCGCAGGCGGTTTTGCACTCCGCGCCTATTTAAATGCGTCCATCGAGGTCTGGAATCAAATCCGTACCCTCGTTGTTAGCGTAACGCCATGGTCGCTGTACTCAAACAGTCGGCGCTCGCGATGTGTCTCGATGTCGTCGTGCCAGTCGCCGCTGCGTTTTAACAATGATTGAAGCCAAAGCGAAGTTTTGCTGCATCTTTTTCCATCTTCCGCTGCCACAATCATTCTGGACAGTGCAGAATCATTCTGGACGGTGTAAACGGGGCTTAAACGATAAGAAATAACACTAGAACGACCGCAACACCGCCAGAACAAAAACAACAACAACAAAAAAAAAACATGGTTGACCCCTCCGTCATAGGAATCGGTATAACACGAAAGTGAAACGTGTCTTCACAGAAGTAGTTGATTGTTTATTTGACATTTGATATATGAGAACTTGCACAGCGTTTATTGCGTTTGGCAGCTATAGCACCGTTTAACGTGGATGGACCGACGTTGAGGCCTGGTGGCGCATTCCCATCCCGACGACTAATTTCCATGATCATGATTAAACCTTTGTGGTAGTTGATGTCGTTAACGTACACCTGGACACAACAAGCACACAATAAACACTGCTACTCGATATGCGTCGTTCAAAGCGTCGTCATTTGAGGAAAGAAGCCGTAAGGTGTACGCTCCACAGTAAAAGGGTAAACCAAGATAGAAGAGGCGTTGGGTAAGCTGTGCGTCTGCTCATGCATGCACTACCACGCAAAGCTTCAGGAACGCGAGACGCAGAGTTCGTAGCTTTAGCCGTCAACGCGGCATAAAATACTTTCGGGTTAAAATCGTTGAATATAAGTAGGATTGGCTTTGGACTTCGTGCATAACGGCGGAAGTGTTTATGCAAAGAGTCAAGTTTTGAACACAACCCCTCAATTTTCTACATAAGCACCTAAGAATCTTGTTGATAGAATGTTAGGCGACAGAGTTTACAAAAGAAACAACAAACACGTACCGTTGACGGTTCTCCGTCAATCTGTCGGGCGCCGTGATTGGACACCAGTATGGCGGCTGCGCCGTGATTCACCGCCTCAGCGGCGTCGTCAGCTATCAGCAGTGAGAGAAAATGAGTGGAATTAGGAATTAAGCGGTAGCGATTAAATACACCCACTTAATGACGTCATGCATTTTTTGCTGTACCCTATCGGTTTACAGGAACTCTTGCACTTTGTGACGGTGTTTGCAGCACGTCTCTATAGTGATGTAAATAATGGGCCTATAGGCCCATTATCAGAAGCTTAGCAATATCTCTTCAGCTTGGATGAACATGCACTGTACACTACTGACCTTTCGGGTAGCTATTAAAGCGAAAGCCTCTAATGTCTCATACTTGCGCCCGTCCGTCCGTGCCCTGGCACGGTAAAAGCTCTGACCTCTCCCCCTCACACTCTCTCAGCAATCGCCTGATGGCATAGCGGCGCACAGCAACAGTTGCACGTTGTTCCTTCCAACGCGCGTAGCGCAACTGTTGCGCAACGCGGCGGCGCCGCGGCATCCGTCGGTGGAGTCGAATGGCCACAGGCTTTCGCCGAACATACTTTGGACTTTACGAAGTGTCCTTCAATTTTCTGTCCCGCATTATATAGGGTGCCTTCGATTAAATTTCTGAAATGTGCGACTTGAAGAAGGTCACCCATTCTAATATGTCAATTTGGAAACAATTCCATATTAAAGGGAATAAATTTGTTGAATAATTGTGGCTTGCAGATGGAATTTCCTCGCCGACGGTGTGCGACGAGAGCTCCTACAACAACCAGGCGTGCGGCCGCTGTGGACAATAAAGCTAATCGCGATTGATAGCTCTTTTCAAGGCATCAACTATTGCGTCTCAGATCAGTTGACTATGATGTGGTCGACATACATGGCCTCTCATTCTAGCCGAAATTTTCGCCTCTCGCCTGTGTGCACACATTAACCTTATGAAGGCGGTATCGAAGCATAAGGCGCGCAAGCAAGACTTCTATGAATACCTTTAAACGCCCACAGCTGCTCAACGCGCAAATATACGCTGCGCCATCCGTTTTACTGCATGATATCAATATGCCAGTTGTGCCTCTAGACACCGCTTGTGCATCGAAAGTTCTAAAGTGCCTGGGTAAAAAAAATCACCGACGATTACGATACTCCCTAATGCGATTTCTGAGCGCAGCTTCGTGTTCGGGCAACGTCAGCTGTGTTTGAAGTTTTGGCTATCTGCAGTTGCAGCAATGTAACATTCGTTATACTGACACAGAAACTGGCAGCGCTCGAGTGCTACTCACACCACTCTGCGCATTGCGGGCGTCACGAACCAAGTCAAACGCCGACAGCCCCGTTAGGACAAACGAAGCAAGCCGCAATGCACGTGCCAGCCCTGCATGCGCACGAGCTCCGACCGAGGGGCCAGCACGCCTGGCGGAGGAAGAAAGCGAGGTTAGAGGCCCGTGATGTCGACAGACTACGTGTTCGCTCTCTTTCGTTCTCGTTTGCTCTATCGGTTACGCTGCCGACGCCAATGGCGACGCCGCTCAACGCAGGAACGGGCGCCTAAAAGCTGCGCTCTAAAACTTATATGCGGCCTTTGCGGGTGCGGATCCTAGTTTTTCTTCTAGAGAGGGTTCTGATACAGCCGACCTAATTTACGAAGCATGTATGGCTCAAGCTTATAAATTCGCAGGAAGGAATATGAAGGAAGAAAAAGAGCACTCAACCCACAACTAATTTTATTTACGGAAGCACTCGGTGCGCAAGCACAAGAGAGATGCGGAGATGCGCCCAACTTGCTGCACGTGCAGGAACATTGAGGAAATATTTATTGTGGCCCTGTTCCATTATTGGAATTGATAAACTACGCTTGCTTACATGCCTTTCCCCTACGTCTCGTGCAGCTGCATGCCGCAGCCTATTTGCTGGGAAGAAGCCAGGCTATTTTCTCATAAAGAAAAATAAAGAGCCATTCTTCCATTAGTCTTACGTCGGTAATCACTTCGCCACAGCGAATACCGAAGTTTAAATTTGGCGACCTATAGTTTCTCTGACTCATGCTGTCAGTTCTTCTGTTAGCATTATAGCTTGTCAGAAGTTTACTGATTGCGTGCGTGCATCTTTCGTGACATTATATTGAGCGGTTTCGGAAATAAAATTAGTAGTGATTTGGTGCTCGTTGTGGTTCTTATTTGTTCTTTTGTACTTAATCTTGGGCCACACATTCTTTGTAAACTATGCACCAACTTGCTCATCACAGCATGCTCTGCTCACATAATTGTTGATGAAGATTACTGCACGCTCGCGTATTATTGATGATAATGACAAGAATATTATATAGTTACACTAATGAATTTATTCCCGTCACATATGAGCGCTGTAGCAACGCATTTTTAAACAATAGGCGATAGAAATTCAAGCACAGCGCTTTACTTTCGTGTTAGCCTCAGCGAAACTTTCTGTACGAGACATAAAGGGACAACATAAATGCAGCATTATGTCAGTTTCAGCTGGGTAGAAAAATAATATATGTAGGTTGCATGTGTTTGCTCAAATAGTGGAGTAACATGGCCAACGAGGGCAACATTTTGGAAGGTTTTGCTCATGTCTGTACAATATCATCGTTTTTGTGTCAGTAAATTTTCATTTGATGTCTAGCGCCCGTCCTGTCTACGTGTTCCTTTCTCTTGTGTTTGTTCCGCTGCGCAGCTGAGATGTACAAGTTCCGGGACTGAACCCGCGACCTTCGGGTCAGCAGCCGAGCACCGTAACCGCTGATCCACCGCAGCAAATATATGTCACGAGATTGTACGGTCATCATCATCATCATCAGCCTGTCTACGCCCACTGCAGGGCAAAGGCCTCTCCCATGTTCCGCCAATCAACCCGGTCCTGTGCTTTCTGTTGCCACGTTATACCTGCAAACTTCTTAATCTCATCTACCCACCTAATTTTCTGTCTTCCCCTCACGCGTTTGCCCTCTCTTGGAATCCAGTCAGTTACCCTTAATGACCACCGGTTATCCTGCCGACGTGCTACGTGGCCGGCCCATATCCATTTCTTCTTCTTAATTTCAACTATGATATCCTTAACCCCCGTTTGTTCCCTGACCCACTCTGCTCTCTTCCTGTCTCTTAAGGTTACACCTATCATTTTCCTTTCCATCGCTCGCTGCGTCGTCCTCAATTTAAGTTGAACCCTCTTTGTAAGTCTCCAGGTTTCTGCTCCGTAGGTAAGTACCGGTAAGATGCAGCTGTTATATACCTTCCTCTTGAGAGATAGTGGTAGACTACCATTCATGATTTGATAATGCTTGCCGAATGAGCCCCATCCCATCCTTATTCTTCTAGTTATTTCACTCTCATGGTTCGGCTCCGCGGTTACTACCTGTCCTAAGTAGACGTACTCCTTTACAACTTCCAGCGTCTCGCCACCTATCGCGAAGCGCTGTTCTCTGCCAAGATTGTTCCACATTACTTTAGTTTTATGCATATTAATTTTCAGACCTACTCTTCTACTTTCCGTATCCAGTTCAGTAATCATGAGCTGTAATTCGTCTCCCGCGTTACTCATCAATGCAATGTCATCAGCGAATCGCAGGTTACTGAGATACTCTCCATTAACTCTTATCCCTAATTCTTCCCAATCTAGGGCCCTGAAAACCTCCTGTAAACACGCGGTGAATAGCATTGGAGAGATCGTGTCTCCCTGTCGTACGCCCTTCTTTATTGGGATTCTGTCGCTTTCTTTATGAAGGACTATAGTGGCTGTGGATGCGCTGTAGATTTCTTCCATTATGTTTATATAGGCTTCGTCGATGCCCTGATTCCGCAGTGCTTGCATGACTGCTGATGTCTCCACCGAATCAAATGCCTTCTCGTAATCTATGAAGGCTATGTATAGGGGTTGGTTGTACTCCGCGCATTTCTCTATCACCTGATTGATAGTATGAATATGGTCTATTGTTGAGAAGCCTGTACGAAATCCTGCCTGGTCCCTTGGTTGATTAAACTCTAATGTCGTATTAATTCTGTTAGCAATTACTTTTGTAAATAGCTTGTAGACAACGGACAGTAAGCTTATGGGCCTGTAATTTTTCAGGTCCTTGACGTCCCCTTTCTTATGGATCAAGATGATGTTGGCATTCTTCCAAGATTCTGGTATCCTCCCTGTCGAGAGACACTTCGTATACAGGGTGGCCAGTTTCTCTAACATAATCTCTCCACCGTCTTTCAACAGGTCTGATGTTACCTGATCCTCACCAGCGGCTTTGCCTCTTTGCATTCCCTTTAGGGCTTTCTTTACTTCTCCTGTTAATACTGGTGGGATGTCAGATTTCTCTGGGATATTACTGCTTCTTACGTTATCATCCTGACTGTCTCGGCTGCTGTACAGATCTCTGTAGAAGTCTTCCGCTATCTCAACTATTCTATCCATATTGGTTGTGACCTTGCCATCCTTGTCCCTTAACGCATACATCTGATTTTTGCCTATGCACAGTTTTGTCTTCGTAGCTTTGAGGCTTCTTCCGTTCTTTAGAGCATGCTCAATTCTCTCAATATTATACTTTCTTATGTCGGCTACTTTACGCCTATTGATCAACTTCGAAAGCTCCGCCAGCTCTATTTTGTCTGTTGCATTTGAGGCTTTCATAGCTTGACGTTTCTTAATGAGGTTTTTCGTCTCTTGGGATAGCTTACCAAGACGTAGAATCAGCAATGAGTAAGACGTAGAATCAGCAATGAGTAAGGTAAAGACACAGTATACTGTACTGATGGGCGACTTTAATGCAAAAGTAGGCAAGAAGCAGGCTGGAGATCATGCAGTTGGGGAATATGGCATCGGCTCTAGAAATGCCAGAGGGGAGTTACTAGTAGAGTTCGCAGAACGCAATAATTTACGGATCTTGAACACCTTCTACAGAAAACGGACTACTCGTAAGTGGACGTGGAGGAGTCCTAATGGCGAAACTAAAAATGAAATAGACTTCATAATGTGCGACCACCCGGGCATTATACAGGATGTGGAAGTAGTTAACAAGATCCGATGCAGTGACCATAAAATGGTAAGATCTAGAATTCAACTAGACGTGAGGAAGGAACGGCAGAAACTGATACGCAAGAAGCCGATTAATGAACTAGCTCTGCGAGGGAAAGTACAGGAATTCAGAGTTTCACTTCAGAATAGGTACGCGGCTTTAACCGAGGAAACCGACCTTAGCGTTGACGCAATGAATGATAATCTGACTAGTATCATTAAGGAGTGTGCAGTGGAAGTCGGGGGTACAGTCGTTAGACAGGAGATTGTACGGTGGCTCTACGCAAAGCACTTTTAAGGGGCAAGGACATTTCTTATTTATTTGGTCGACAATACATGATTTTCACAATGGATGTGATTTTAAGGGTCACCTGGCTAGGCCTTAAGGGCGCTCTAGCCGGCTGTACTAAGAGACGCACAACTGAAAAGTCGGAAACAAGACAGACGTATTTTTCCATGTCCATCCATGGACTGTGCATTTCGGCCGCCGCTTATTGGCTGGAGTTACGCGTGCAGCGCACCCCCTGTTTCCGGTTCTTCTTCCGCAACGTCATTTTGATGTCACGAAGCTTTCACAGCTCTCGACACAAATGAGAGAGACGGAATGCGCTTCAACGCAACGAACGCAGCACCCAGACATGCGCTTTTGGTCGCACACCTCATGAGGCCGCGAACGAACTCTGATCGCGCTAGCCATCGAATTAGGTTCAATGTGGCCGCCCGTCTAACGCACCTGCGAAGGTCGGTACGCACTCCCTGCATCGTTCTCAAACATCTGGGACACCTTCATATGAAAGTTCAAACCTGTGAAGTTCCTGTTCCTGCACATTTCGTCCACTTTCTTCTCATGCTGGGAATGCTGTGGCGGGTTTGGTGCGTCGACGTGGTTAAGAGCGCGATGACGTCCCGGCTCGCCCTGTTTCGAATAACTGCGTGCGCTCTGCCGAAAGGATTATGGGCATCCCCTTTAGACGGACAAACCTAGAATAGCTTCCCGGAAGTTCATTGCCTCATCTTTCTCTCATCCAGAAGTCTCGCAAGTATTGTCTGACTTCCACGCTGCAGCTTCGTCGCGCCTTAGAGGTCGACGACCCAACTCGGTGCATAACATATTTCTAGAAGTCTAGGACCTTGTACACTGTGCATAGATAAATAAAATAGATAAGGAATATATATCGATGCGTTAGTACACTTTCTTCCTTTGATTTATATTCGAGTAAGTCCATAAAGAAATATAGAAGTAATGGCAATGAAAAACTTAGAATAACAGATAGCTGAGCTAGTTGATAGGTATTGATGTTGAAATGACAGGACGTGCAAACACGGACACGAAAGAGAAGTCAAGTGAGTGAAACCACCACGTTCACCTGACTGATAGATATCGCCTCTTGCCTATGCGCAGTTAACTATTTATGTCTACTTTCTTTTCCGCAGCTGCATGACTTTTCAGTTGTTAGCGGCGTTTGTGGTGTCTTTACTCTCTTGGATCCGTGTTTGCACGCCCTGCCTTTTTAAAGGGCCCCAAAAAAGCCTCTGGAAATATAAAAAAACCAGCGCGTTATTCTCCCTTGGCTTTTCTCATCGGCATACTCAAGGCGAGAAAAATCACATGCGCGTGCTGCTCCATGACGTGGACACCAGGCCATGAAACTGTGACTGGGAACCAGCGTGCTGACGCCAACGCCCGAGCATAGGCCAACCGGGGGGCGCACAACGACGGGGAACCAGACACAGTCACTAGACGCTATGGGGCAATTCTAGAACATCAAAGAGCCCTGAGGAGGATTTACCCCCCTCCCCACAAAGACTTCAGTAGAGAGCAGTCGGTTGCCTGGAGACAGATGCAGACTAATACATACCCAAATCTCAGTCTACTTAACAAAATCTATCCGACTACATACGACAACAAATGCCCGCTATGCGGAGAACATGCAACACTTTATCACGTTACATGGGCCTGCCAACACTCAAAGGCTGTGACAATAAACAACACACCAACACCGGAGCAGTGGGAGGCTGCGCTGTCCTGCTCGAAGCCTGAAGAACAGCTCAAGCTGGTCGACAGAGCTCGCAAGATGGCAAAGGCCACAGGGGCCCTGGACTGAGCGTTCCACCTTCGCCGGCAGAATTTCGTTGCACCAATAAAGTTTTTCATTCATTCATTCTCGTCCTTTTTGCGTACTTCGTGACGCCAGAACGGTGATTCACGTGAAATCATTAGGGTACATTCTCTCAGTTGGTCCATATACGAGCATTATCAGTTGTGAATTGTCTACCACCCTGCTCTGCCATGCAGTCGCCCACCCCGTTCTTCCTTGTCTCGCATGACCATCGTGCGCGATCAACAGATTTCGCTCCATTTTGTGCGTTCTCGACTGCGCAAGCGGAGATAACAGGGTGTAGTCGACAAGTGCGAAATCATGATAGGCTCAAAGCTTAGTGCTGACATTGTACGCGTGCTTATGAAGAAGTAAGTGGCGAGGATATATTGCTTGTAAGAAGGGTAGTGAAGGCGAGAACGAAACCAATGGGAATGGCGCCGGATTATTTGATCCTTCCAACGGACAAACTCCTTACAGCGGAGACACTACAGCTCTCCAGAAAAAAGACGAGCCCGCCTCCACGCTTTTTGTATATTTTTTACTGTGACAGCAATTATATGGACACTCTCGACAGGTTTTCACTGTCGCCGTCATGTTCCATATATATATATATATATATATATATATATATATATATATATATATATATAGTCCAAATCGATAACATCGCTTCCGCGCATAGTGTGATCTACCCACGAGTCAGGCCCGTAGCCAGGAACTTCTTTCGGGGGGAGGGGGGCACTTGCTAAAAACCTTGACTATTTGAGAAAAACGCCTATTTTCATTATTTATTTTTGGTAAAAACACCTACTTCAAAATTACAGGGGGGGGGTGGCCGGGCCCCTAGGGCCCCCTGCCCCCTGGCTACGGGCCTGCCATGAGTAAATGCTGGCGAGCGCTGGCGAGGCCTAAACACGGCTGAATTAGAGATGAAATAAGCTGGGCATGTCCGTCGCACGGAGGGTGCATGCGATAACATCAGCCCGCGTGCGAAGGCTGCCGTCGATTGCTCCTCAACCAGAAAGGAAACGCCCCGCCCGTCTTTCGCTGGTCGAAGGAGCATAAGGAACGCCGGGGAGGGGGCGCTGCGTGACTCGAGAAGCAACAGCTCTAAAACTTTGACTATATGGACGCGGTCGCCATCTCGGCAGACATTAGCAAGTGGCTCGTATACCCTTCTACGCGCCGTGATCTCACCGCTTCGTGCTGTGACCACTGATACAACAAACTGCACGAAAACCGCTTCTCTCCCGGAAGCGGCCGTATTCCAATGAACCAGCGTTTTGTATATTTACGCGAGATCGAATCAAAAAGAGTTAGCTGCTAGCCTTACTTCGTATAACATTACGACATGTTGCTATCGCATTCACAGCTTCGCCCTTTCGGTGAAACAGATTTCTTTTTTTTTTTTTGAACTTCAAGGGACAAGTTTCTCTCCCCACCAACTGTCGAATCTACGTCCCCCCAGCCCTCCCCGCGCGCCGCGCCGCCGCCGATCCGATGAACCCCGCACCGGTGACGCGCCGCCGCCGGCGATTTTGGGACCGGCGCACAGGTCTACCTGTGAATGGTGGCACTTAGCGCTTTGAAGCTAGTTAAGGGATTGACGGCGGTAGTAAATAACGTTTTTCACGTTAATGTGCGACCAAATAATGCTACTCTGGTTCCTGCTGCGGATGAGACCGACGGGAACATTCTTTTTACGAGTTAACATTAACTTGGACACATTGGACATTTTCTCACGTAAGGGGGCTGCGTTTCTTTTACTACATGCAGCAGATCACCTCTGAGGATGCCTTTGATGATGACCGGCAAGTGAGTGATGCTTGTTAACCAATCCACGTCTTTCCACGTCAGAGAGGGGTCAAAAAGCGCAGACGCGTACGTCGAGAGGCCCGAGCCGCCACCCGGTGCTGAGACCACGTTGTGGAAGTCAGCTTCCTTGAAGTTGGCCATCCTGCGTTGAAGTGTTATGTATCAGGTTACATTGTCGTGTTCCGCAATAAGTCTTTTGTCCACGTTGAGTTTGTGTGATATCTCGTATATTCGATGTAATGTACTTTTAAATCGTGTAATAATATGTATGATAGACCACTACATTATGTAGCTGTTACTCTTCACTGAGTGTAAAATGCCACTTTAGGTAGAACTTTGTCGGATTTAACAAAGTACATAGGTTATAAATACTCAGCGGGATACTAATAAGGGCAGGTATGTTACTCGCACTGTATACGACTTATTTTTTGAGTAAGGTAAACCGACTTCGGGCTAGATTATTCAATTTCTTCTGTTTTCTTGTTGACTATGCACTTTCCTGAAAAATTGTACGATTTGATGAGCGATAACGAAGCTCTCATTACGAGGCTCACTGTAACGGAGAACTGCGTACCAATTTCCACCACCCCAAGTTTCTGAAAGGGGCACCGACATAAAATTTCAAGCTCGAGATGTGTCCTTCATTCGATTGCTCGGTATGCATAAGTATTTTGACCAAATTTAAATGGCGTCCGTCACCTGGAAGTTATTTTATTTCGACGGCAAAGAGCGTAAGAAAGTTCAAAGGGGCTTTCAACACCCTGCGACATCGAGACTGCCGTAACGTGTTCGGTATGGCGCACACCATCCTCAGTGACGATGTTCTAGTAGCGATGACGTCGACGATCCGAGTGTTTTTATCGTGGCGCCGACGCCTGGAAACGCTCTCACATTTCATGCCTGGTCTTCGTCGCGCCGCTTTGAAAGATTTCGTGAAATTACAAGACGCAAACCACCAAGAATAGACAGGCGAAATGAAAGAGCATGATTCGACGTATGTCCGTCAGTCAGCATGAAGGGGAACCGCTGTGAGCTGCAATTAAAATTGTGTTGGAAGCGCGGAGACAGCGGAATGAGTGTGTCGTTTCATTACACGTACGGTACGCGCCAACACGACCACAAGCTGTCAAAGTGAAGTAGGGTCTAGATAAATATCACGGTGTGTATCCTCTCTGAAGAATCCCAACTGAACATCTTGCACGTTGGGCCTTGCGCCTGCAGGAATATACTTTCCCCATGAGGTACAAAACTACAGGTTTGCATGAAGACAGAAAATGCAATACAGCGACTACCCACCTCACCATCCCGCGGATAAGCCAGACGATGCCGATGCGGATTCGGACACCAGCACTCTTCGGCTTCCTTCATGTGGGTTATGGCGAATGCCCCGATCCTATCACTCGTACCCTCACGGACCGCCTGAAAACTGCGTTCTGTAAATGTTCTCTCCGGAAGTTCGCCCTACGTGAAAGAATACAATCGCAGCCCTCTTCCTGATGACCCTCCTGCGAATCATTCCAAAGCACCTACGACTGGTCATGTGCCAGAAGAATCTCGAGGTTCGCACTATTCCTCTACATATGGGCATAACTCAAATTTATTTGCATAGCTCAAACAATTCTTATTTACATTTCATCGTGGAATTCTTTGCCACCCAATATAAAGGCATCGCCTAACTTGTTTATACATTCAAAAGAACTCTGAAATTCTTCCTCCTATCACCATAGTTCATTCTATGCTTTATGTCCTTGTTAGCTTGTGCCACAGTTATTGTATTATTGTTTTTTTAAGCATTTGTTGCTGTTTTGTTTAGTTTTAGCTGTAGTTGTTTAACATTTCTTCATTACTGGTTCTTATCTTTTGCATTTGCACATGTATTTTTTTATCCACTCAGTTTTTATGGTGGCCTTACAATATTTGTACAACGGTACCTTACTCTGTGAAATGGCTCCTCGCATATTGCGTAACGCTACTTCGCTACAAAACAAAATAAACTTGAAACTTCATTACTGCTACCACATTTTGTAATACGTCGGTAACTGACGTGTGACAGGGGGAAGGGGGGGGGGGAGTGAGCGTCAAAGCGACTCTGAGAAACTGTGAAAGGTGTTCCTTAGGAAAGTGTTACGGTCGCCACTGGCGAACAGTGACAGGAACTTTAATGCAACTAGCCACAGCTTCCAGGCTCTACTACTACTACTACTATAGAGCGGTTAAACTCGCATGCTAGCCTCTTTAAGGTGGCGCGATTTCGAAGATGTTGAAATAGGTGCTTTTTTGTGGCTTCACATCGCATACACAGAGACAACGACGTTCAACTCAGCCTCCCTCGATCTTTTTTTTTTCTCCGCAACAGCAGTTAGGGGGCATCGCCAGAGGGCACCGAGTAATGCGGATGTGAAAATATTGGCTCCTGCTTCCACGAATGTTTCCGGTCGGTTTTTTTTTTTGCTTTATTGTGAGCTAATTTTTACACCAATTCACACATGAAGTGACAAGAAATCTGTGAATACTCAATCTTTCATGGAGCCATTTCGTGGATGGACTTTTTGACTGAGGTAATTTCCTTTCCCTACTATCCTCTGCTAGCTTCAACACTAGCTAAGGAGGGAAGGTGTTTGAGGTTCGAATCGGCGCCCCTCGATGACTCGAGTGCACGGTGGCAGCGCGAAGGAAGAGCCGTTGCCAGTGAAGAGACGCTTTATTGCCACGCTCAGGCGTCTGCCCGGGTCCAAGCCCGAACCTCCGCTCCCTTCTCACACCCAAAACAGCCTCTTTTCAACCTTCAGTTAGACAAAGAGTCCCTCAACAAACCAATCACACTTGGGGGTTGGCATCACCACAACCAATGGCACAAACACTTTCATGACAGACACGGCATTGGTCTAACGTACGACACAATCTACAACACGCGCGGGGATAGGTTCACTGCGCAACACGTGTCATCTCACTCTCCCCCACGTTAATAGCCTGAGCATGCGCCTGACATCCGCCAGCGCCGAAAGCTCGGCTCGGGCTCAACCGGCCCGCGTACCAACGTCTCTTTCAAGAAGCCGCCACACAAGCAGCCAGAAATTTCCCAGGCCCTGGCCACTGGTGAAATGTGTACGCGATAGTGCGTTGCTCGCCAGTCTAATGACACTCGGTCATTACATGCAGCTGGGGGCCGGTTCACCTGAACGCTCCGAGTGTCGTAATTACGACCAGACGGCGATTGTACACAAAGACATCCCCTGGTCACATCCGGCCAAGCGGTCGCAAGACAAATTCCTCGCGTCCCCTTTTGCGGCGCCCACACGTGTTTCTTGTTAGCGGCAGGTTATCCGAACGGCAGCGCAGGTAAACGCTCATAGGGGTGCGTGCGGATGCCAAACAATAACTGAAACCAGGCGGCCGTGTGTCGACGGTCGTCCCACCGGCGCGACGGTCTTCCCGTTCGGCTCTTATCTCCTCCCTTTTGTTACAAGCAAGGAGGCGGCTTTGGCGGTCCTGCGCTTTGACGGCGTCACCACAGAGTCGCCTTTCTTTCCCAGAGCGGGGCCTTCCGCGTCTGCTCTTTGCGGCGCCGACACGCATTCTGACAGCAGCGCGGCAACATGGGAATCTCTCTGCGCTGCGCAGAGTTTGTACACTGAACCACACAACAACACGCCGACTCTGCATGCCTCAGACTGACTCCTCCCCCCTCAAGAGTGTTACTGGACGCTCGATGTCCACGTAACACGATAAAAAAAACAAAAAAAAACACCGCACAAAATAAATAGGAAACTCTTCACGCACGCAAGTGCTGGATCAATTTCCATTTCACACTCAAAATAACAACTTTCTCGACATACTGCGGAGAAGAAACAAACAAAATCCGTGCGCATATCATTCTCGCGTCACATGACCACTGGGAGCCGTGAAGGAAAAAAGAATGGGTCTTTATAGGGATTCTATGTAACAATACCCCGCGCAGTCCTTGCGTTTTAGTGAAGGGCTGGGACTTTCAAGAACGTTTCGCCGCTTTCGAGCTCTGTGACAGTTCTTGCGATGAAAAGTTACAGGTATAAATTTATTATATCACATTTATTACTGCGATTACAAAATAACATTTGAGATATAAAATAATAGCGAATGCACCTAATAAAGCACGGAATAGAGAGATGGTAAAAATGTAAGCGTCTCGTCTATTTACTTTTAGCTCACCCATTTCAGATAAATCAGGTAGCCCCATATGCAAGAAGCAAGAGTTGTTCATTACTTGACCCTGACAAAACTTCTTCAAATAGCCTGCCCCAGATAAAAAAACGTTTTTTGTTTTTCCAGATAAAATGTGGAACATACGTGCATGCACAGCGTATGTGCAATAAACTTAAAGGGACACTACAGAGAAAAACAATTTGTGTATAATCAGAAAATTACCCTTTTAAAATTCCAAGGTCAGCTTCTTCGTAAGCGAAAAAACGAGCAAATAGAAAATGCGGGTAGTGACGCCACCTTGAAATTCGCGCAGCAAGCGCCGTGACATCGTAGATTCCGACGGCGTCTACTGGGGCCTACGTAGTTCCTAATCGGTAAAAATGAAGTACATTGACCTCAAAGGGGGTCATACATATATCAACATGCCAAATTTCAGAAAATTTTGTTGAGCGAATGTCGCCAAAATACGACTAATACACTGTGAAATCCATGATGGGCCGCGCATAGATTTCGGAGCGGAATTTAAAAATGGAACTTTGACATAGATTTTTCCCACTATAAATAAACTTATAATGATGAAATTAATGACATTCCAGTTCTAAGAGTACACTTTATCAGCCTAAACCGATTCAGTGTTTCACTTTAGTGTCCCTTTAAAGGGACACTAAAGGCAAATAACAGTTTATGAAAGAGTGAAAGCTCAATGTATGACAACGTCTAAAGCGGCAGTATTATCAACAGCAGTGCCCTACATACCGAGCAATTAAGCTAAATGTATCACATGGTGAGCGCCACGAGTGCGACATTTTCGAAGTGATCCCGATGACGTATGAGAGTCTGCCTACAATAAATCACTAGTAATCAAACTAGCAGCAACAAAAAAAAAGAACCTTCCGTGCATCAAAAGACGTAACAAAATGCTGTTTGTTCGTTCCCGCTTGATTCATAGAAAAAAGAACCTCTGTGGCGTTGCCATGCAGGGCTGGGCAGTATCGCGATACAAGAGTATCGCGATCGTATTTCAGGGATACTTTTAGGTATCTGTATTTCTGTATCGAGATACATTTGAAAAATGTATTTGTATCTCAGTAGTGAAATACATTTACGATGTATCGCCTGTATCGCGATACTATGCAGGACGCGGGTATCTCGTTACATTGTTTTTTTTGTGTCGGAAATGAGTTGAGGCGTGTTTCCAATGGGGGAATGGCGTTCTTTTTTTCTTTTTTGTGCTAAGACAAGCAAAGGCGCGCCGCCGGTCGCCGACAGATAGGGCGGCGATGGTTTCCCCTCAAGCAGAGGCGTAGCCAGAAATTTTTTACGGGGGGGGGTTCAACCATACATTATGTATGTTCGTGCGTGCGTTTGTATGTGTGCGTGTACATATACGCAAGCAAAACTGAAAAATTTCGGGGGGGGGTTGAACCCCCCCCACCCCCCCCCCCCCCCTTGGCTACGCCCCTGCCCTCAAGCACAGAATGGTCCATGTGGTAAAGCGCGCGACGCCGCAGACGGCAGAATCGCGGGAGCAGTGTTGTCGGCCCCTGCCGACGAAAGTCGCTGTCTCTCAAGGTCAGTGCAGCACGCCTAATTTTTTTCGGGTGCAAGCCATTACTTCGCGACCCCCCGCGCGGAAACCGCCTTGGAACAGGCTTTGCAATGCTTCGCGTGCGTTCAGTTCTCAAAGCGGCGGCACTTCCAAAAGCAGTTCCCGTAGTCGCGGCGGAAGTGACAAGAACATGCCTTCGGGGTCCAGGGTATGCCTTTGGTCGTAGTCCAAATGGCCGGGAACGCCCCATGCTCTCTCCTCTGTGTACTTAATATCTCTCTTTCAGCCACCTCTCCAATGTCAGGGTGCGTTCCTAATTGATTACAAGCGTGAAACGGTCTTTCGTGGTAGCAGGCTTCCCCACCGCCGGAGCCGACTTAGCCTGTTGCGGCTTTCTGAAATGGGTGCTGGTAGCGTCAGTGGTGGTGACAGCTTCATTGAAGCCGACAGGGTCAGACGGCTGAGGATTCCGAAAATCGGGACAGACTTCGGATTCTGAACAGTCAGAACAACCCAAGTGAGGGCGGAATTGTTTCGGTATCTAGATGACCCGAGAAGACATATCGCCACGCTGCAGGGCAATCGGCTATGAAGGCGATATTTATTCACTATAACACGAATTTGTGCTCGCCTTCAGTGGTAGACAGACTTTTTTTCTTTCGTGAGTCTTGTGCTAAGGCTGAACCGACGCTGTTAGAAGACAGCCTATTTGAGAAGCCTACACAGCAACCTTCTCAGCAAAGCAGATCTTCAAAATAAATGTGTGCTTTTTCTCAATTCACTGGTGTTCGTTAGTGATTCGAGTGACTTGCTTAAAGTGTGCCATTTCTAGCATAGCTTAGTTTGTTTGTCAAGTATGTTGATTTCAGTGTCCAATCCTTGTTACTGTTGCTGTGAAATAGTGTATTTTTATTGCAATTGATACCTGTAATTATGTCAGTATTACTAATTATGTGCTTTATCTACCCCCCTCCCCTGTAATGTCTTAATGGTGCTGAGGGTACTTTAATAAATAAATAAATGAACTGGACGTTTCGATGCGCTGTAACGTTAATTACAACATTATGCTGCACTAATAAGTGTCTTTGCGTAGTATGAGCATCCTTCAAATAAAAAAAAGTATTCCAGTATCTGTATCGCTGTAACTGTATTCCGGAATACTTTCTTCGTCTTATTGCAAAAGTATCTCCGAAATATCCCGTTACGTTAAAGGCAAATGTATCTCAGTATCTGTATTTTAGGCTTCCAGTTCATGTATTTCGATATCTGTATTCCGGAATACTTTTCTGAGTATCTCTGCCCAGCCCTGTTGCCATGGGGAACGGCGCGCGTGGTTCAAAGGTTCCGTTTTCGCCGAACTGCGCTTCGCCCGGCGCCCTGCTTTGCTCACGCGGTCGCGTCTCAGTGGTAGTTTCAGTATCGCGTAATGCCGCGTGTGTTTTGCACGCTCGTGAAAGTCACTCTGACAGAAAGTTCGACGAAATGCCGCATGCATGTGATGTTGCCGGATGCCCGAATGGTGCACGCCGCCGGTGCTGCAGCAAGGAAACCGATGTGTCTTTCACTGGGTGCCGCGGAATGAACCCTTACGCTCGAAGTGGCTTAGTCGCTGAATTGGAGCCCATCGTCGCGAGCCAATGTCCCGTTTTCAATTTCTCCGTCCACATCCATTGCGGCGATTGCGGCAAGCTTCGATGGCTTCGATGGCCGTTGTTGCAGCTGTGGGTCCCGCTACTTTCGCTCTGCTGCTACTACTGTCGGCGGCCGCGCAGTAAAGGCGGGCAACGTTGGGCACGGCAGCACTGACGTATGAAAGTCTGATTCAGGCGGGTGATTTGAAGTGCGCTAACGCGATGCGGACCACTAAAACGTGATTTTATTTCAAAATTAGCACTTATAAAAGTAGCACTACGAGGTTTCTGGACCGCTATTTCAACGATCAACGTCGACTTAATATTTGCCTTTATTGTCCCTTTAAGAACTGAGCAAAGGTTAAGCCCGGCCCGACCCGAACCCGTCACCTCAAACCCGGGCCTCGCCCTAAGCCCGGAGCTCCAGGCCCGAGCCCGGCCCGGGCCCACCTTTAAAACTACTTTACCCGGCCTGGCCCGGCCCACGGGCCGGGCCGGGCTCGGGTTTTCGGGTAGGCCCGAGCCCGTGCAGTGCTCTAGGCAGGATACCGCCGGCGCGCTCCCCATAGGTTTTGCTGTCGGCGCTCTACAAAAACACCTCGCGGAAGCCCTCCAGGGCATTTCTGTAAGTACTTTCGAAATGAACTGTGTTCTTTACTGTCAAAATAATCATTTTCGACGAACTGAAAGCACAAGATAGTCTACAGTCGCTGTCTCTTTGCAGAAAACCGAGCACCCGCTTCACGCTGTCACCGCGTTGGAGACCCTGAACCGGCTTCTTGCGTGAAAGGTAGTCACTCGCTGAGTGCAAACTATGTGAAATATCTCGTTAGAGTAGACTGCCTGTATAACCAAACGGAGCGTAAGAGAAAGAAGCCTCAAGCCAGCGATCGCACGGGTTCGCGACGACTGACGGTGCCTCTGTATGTATGAGCGTCTGGATGTACGTTCGTACTGATGGTTTCGCTTTTGCTACGAGCGCGTTTTGGCACCGCGCTGTGAACTTTAGGCCGCAAAATATGAGAATTTGTGAGTAAACAAACAACTACTGTGGCGCGGACGCTATCAGAGCAGTTCAAAAACAATTTCCTTACAAGTGCGGCTTCGGTGCGCATGGCAACTTTGTGATCTGCCGTCCCGACAATTCAGTGTTTTTTTTTTCTTTTTCGGTCTAAATTCGGGTACGTTTCAATGTCATTTGACAAGTTGTCTCGCACTGCGTATTGATCGGTCTTCTCAGCGGGCAAATGCCGCTGCTTCTGTTTCTTTATTCAGCGCATTCGTTGCGTTTGGTGCTTACACAAAACATGAGCAAATGCGACGCCTTTTTAGGGGCGAAGCTCCTTAAGGCGGCACCCGTTCGTCCCTCGTAGTCGTAGTAGTGCGTAACCAGTCGTAACGCTAGTACCAGATCTTGACCTCCAAGGTGGTGCCGGTGGGAGATTTTTCCTGTGCGTTGTTGAACAATAAAAAATTCGCAGCGTGCGCGTTAACTAAAAGCCGAATTCTTCTGTCTCTCATTCCCCATTAGCAGCCATTGGCATGTTCCAGTAGGAAACGTTAGTAGAAGTAGAAGTGTAAGTGTTAGCTAAAAGCCGACTTCTTCTGTCTCTCATTCCCATTAGCAGCCAATGTTTACCTCCAAGGTAGTGCCTGGTGAGATTTCTCCTGTGCGTGATTAAACAATGAAAATTTTGTTCAAAACGCCGTTGATTGATGAAATAAACCAACGAAAGACGCCAGATGTTTTCTAAAAGCAAAACGAAAGAACGCCAGATGTTTCTAAAGCAAAACGAAAAGACGCCAGCTGCTTAACGAAAGACGCCAGATGTTTTCTAAAGCAATGGTTTTCTAAACAATGAAAATTCACAGCGTACATGTAAAATTAAAGTGAGCTGCAAGTCGTCATAACTCATCGAACCTTTAGTATAAACGCACCCGATCTCACGTCGGTGATGATGTACTGGGCAGAATTCACGGAAGATTCACGGTTTACCGATGAACCTCCGCAGCTTCGCCCACTCATCATCATTCACTCCGTGGATATGCTGTGATTTTAAATGCGAAGCATTTCTTAGCGAACCTCTGGCACTTTGAGCGTTTCTATCTACGTATCTATCTATCTATCTATCTATCTATCTATCTAGCCGCCTACGTCTGGGTGCTCTCATGATCACCTCCTTAACTTGGTGTAGACCAAAATTTGCATGGGAGGGTAGGAGGATTTGACGAATATGATTGCCGGGTCATGACATGAATAACGTTAAAATCCTGTCGCGTACGTCGTCAAACCCTTTCCACTAGACACGTGTGGCACATACCCGTTTACCACGGGCCGCGGTGCACGGGTATGCGCCACAGGTGATTGTTTATATCTACCCAGGAACGGCCAGAACAGACATTGGTAATTTAAATGCTATAGCGTTAAGGAAAACCAACATCGGCAGCGTTCACTCAACGAATGGAAAGAATGAAAATTAGGATCCCAGGCGGAATCGAACCCAAGCATTCTGCGTGGCAATCCGGTATTCTACCCCTGAGCCACGCCAGGTCTATAGAAAGTGGTTTGGAAAAACAGCCTATGCAGGCGTAATGTCGGTCCAACGTCAATTGTGGTTGTGGTGCTGGCTATCTAATTTTACAAGAAAGTAATAAACACTACATGATACTCCTACAATATGTACTCCTACGATACAAGCGTCATATCAGATGAACGTCTGTGGTTCCAGTGTTGGCTCCGCTTTTATAGCAGTCTAATAAACATTACAATTTTATTTCTATGATTCAGCAAGCTATACTGAAGCATTTCTCGACCCCGGAGGAATACATTAACGAAAATTACATATGATATCCACATCAACGCACCGCCGTAAAGTGCACTTCGTCCACCAGAACGGCGCAGTGTCCTCTTCATTTCCCACGAGGCTGGGCGATGGCCTCATGCTGACCGAGGATGATGCCAGATTAATTGACAGCCGCTTTGTAGACTAGGCTATGTAGGCCACATACGCCCAGGTAGTCTACGAATACGACAAACATCGTCCACTGATGTTGGTCTACGTAGCACTGTCCAGGCCTACCAGCCTCGACGGCCTATAGCTCACCAACACGAAGGGTGGCTTCAGGTTCCGACATGTCGCCGGCTCCGTCGACAGACAATTTGTCGACGAAATGACCGAGGCATCCACGAATTCCAACAGCTCTGCTATACCACATACTTCCCTACACATGGACCCCTCGTCACCACGATCACGACCGGATTCTATAACAAGTCGTGACCAGCTGCTGGTGCTCACTGATCACGGTGATGATGCCCTTGTTCAAGAACAGTCAAGAACTTCTTGCACACATGCACACGGGTTCGTGAAACGTGCGTGCGTTCTCGGGACACGTATAAGCACTACATATCAGCTTACCGCTTTTGGTGTTGGTAATAACCACGTTGCCATTGGCAGCGTTACCCAACCGTAAACAACTGGTTCTATAACACATATGCGGCTCTTCAACATACATATGTGTGCGTATAAAATTTATACAAATCTTTAGCGTCATTTTGTAACGTGTCGCTCAGTAAAAACAGTTACGCCACAGTCACCTACCCGCCACATGCTTCGCATAACATCGACTCCCATGGTACGTGGGATCAGCCGAATTTTTTTTAATGCTCCTTAATTATCCTTCCGTTTGCATTCCAGTGAACTTGCAACAAATTCATAGACCAAAGCTTCACCACTTCGAGATTGCTGGTGGTAGGAGAACCAGTCTACGAGACCGAGCATGTAGTAGCATGCGACGCCTAGGAAAAGAAAGAAAATACAGTAACGTTTGCCGGACTTGTTCTGCAAACGGCGGGTGTGAACTAGGACCCACATGAACTTGAAAAAGCGGTGAATAAATAGAAGGTATTGCAGCAACCAGCAGCCGCAAAACAGGATAGTAATTATTTGGCGTGTACCCCAGCAATTTTGGCAGCAGTGTCGTGTCTAACGCCAACAGGGTGGCATCTTTCCCACGTAAATAAATGAGGCTCCAAGAAAATACATAGGGTTGGCCGGTGGGCCGATCACGGAGGCAATACAAAATTTATGTAGCTTATGAAGCAATGCATGCCTCATCAAATGGGAAGGTTGCCCGTCGGCGTCCTGCGTCGGCGGCGTCAACACGAGTGATGCAAAAAATAATCGTCACGTGATGGTGTCACCATATGACGTCATCATGACGTCACAGATCGCCAAAATATGTAGCGTCATTATGACGTCACATAATGTGATGTCACATGATGAAGTATTCACACGTCATGGTCGTTTGCATTACCTCCGTGATCGGTCACGGAGGCCGTGCAAAACCGCGTTAGGTGCAGAACGCTTTTGGAGGGGGGCGCGGGAGAATCAGTACATCGACTGACAAGAAGAAGATGACTTTCGCCTTCTAGTCATCTTTAACGAATGCATAAGGGACCCTGTGCGTTTTTTAATTCAACGTATCTAAACAATGACTTGCGCATCTGCAGCCGATTTTGTGGACGCTGAGCACGGGGCCGACGATCAAGAGGTCGCATTGGAGGGTTTTGAGATGGCATCGCACGTGGTAAAAGCTTGGTAGCGCTTTTACCACCCTGTGGCAGATAAGCATCATTTGCCAGCGGGAAGCGCGCGCGAGCCATCGTCTCAGTGCGCGCTGTCTGATACTCACAGAACATCGCAGGCCCGACGCAGTAACAAAAGTCTTCGTCGCGGAAGTGCTTGTTGCACACAAGACTCGTAGCGGATGGCTACTTGCCGGTTCTTAGCTTTACAACCCATGCTTCACGCTGTTTCTTGTCCCGCGGTTACCAGTGCAGGCTGACACTGGACTCCTTTGCGTAAGCGCGGCACTGCGGCACCGAGCGGTAGAGCCCCATGTTCGTCGCCTTCGGAGGCAGTCACTCTATTACAATGGTTTCAATTGAGTAGAAAATGAGAGAAAACTTCCGAATTTGAACAGACCGCAGCGCATGTTTGACTTGAAACTTGTTTTCAAAGCACGCGGCAGTGCGCCACAAGCAGCCGACGCGGCCGCTGAGACCACGTGATCCTGCCAAGCACGTCACGCCGACGGTGGCGCCGGCGTTTCCAGTGGTGGGCCTCGTGGCCAATGATTGGTGGTACATCTCCATCCCGACAACTAACGTCCATGCTCAATGACTAAACAATCCCTTCTGGTAGCTGTAGTAGTTAACGGTGAAAGCGTAATCAGAGAACGAGGTGTGATAGCCAGAAGATCGTCGCATATTGGACGCAGAACTTGGTCGCCATCCCGCGGCATGTTGAATATGATTGAACACCACGGCCGGACTAGAGGGAAACGCAAAGCGCGTCGTGCTGCCCCGGAAGCCCGGCCGCGATTCTTCTCGGGGAGAACGCGGTGTTACAGCCAGGTGAGGCAGGCGCGCGTCGCAGAGCTATTTTTCGTTTGGATTAGCGTGATGATATGAGCGAGGCCGATGCTTTTACGACGTTACGGCTCTGCGCCGCTACGGCTAAGGTCGCCACCTCGCGGTGTGTTTTTTCATTGACAAAATTGAACTTCTATTGAAAACGCGCCGAATGGGACGGACGTGTAACGCGTTGCAAGCAGAGGTGTGCGCCGCCGCGCCGCCGCCGCCGCCTGTTTTAGGGGCGAAGCTCCTTAAAGAGGCACCCGTTCGTCCCCGTCGTAGTGCGTAACCAGTCTTAACGCTAGTACCAGATCTTGACCTCCAAGGTGGTGCCGGTGGGAGTTTTCTCCTGTGCGTTGTTGAACAATAAAAAATTCGCAGCGTGCGCGTTAACTAAAAGCCGAACTCTTCTGTCTCTCATTGCCCATTAGCAGCCATTGGCATGTTCCAGTAGGAAACGTTAGTAGAAGTAGAACTGTAAGTGTTAGCTAAAAGCCGACTTCTTCTGTCTCTCATTCCCATTAGCAGCCATTGTTTACCTCCAAGATAGTGCCTGGTGAGATTTCTCCTGTGCGTGATTAAACAATAAAAATTTTGTTCAAAACGCCGGTGATTGATGAAATAAACCAACGAAAGACACCAGATGTTTTCTAAAAGCAAAACGAAAAGACGCCAGACGTTTCTAAAGCAAAACGAAAAGACGCCAGCTGCTTAACGAAAGACGCCAGATGTTTCTCCTCTCCTACGGAGTTGTTTCTCCTCTCCTACGGTGTTTCTCCTCTCCCACTCTATTACGCTAGGAATGTGCTGGCGGGTTCGGTGCGGCGACGTGGTCAAGAGCGAGGTGACATCACGGCTCACCGGCTCTTTCGAATCACTGAATGCGCTCTGCCGAAATGGACTGTGGACATGTCCTTTGGATGAACGCATCGAGAATAGCTCCACAGAAGTTGTAGTATCTTTTATTGCGATAGCAATCACATGGACAGTCTCAACGGCTTTTTGCAATCGCCGTTGCCGTGGCCGTCATGTCCTTCTGGTATGAAGTCCAAATTGATAAGATCCCCCCGCGAAATATATGTTCTACGCTGGCAGAAGCGCGCGAGCGGCGCGACGAACGCGGCCGAAGCAGAGTTTAAACGAGCTGGCCCATTGCCGTCGCTTGAAGGGTGCATGCAATAACATCACCCCGCTCGGGAGGCCTGCCATCGAAGCAGACAGGAAACGCCCCGCCTGTTTTTAACGAGCCTTAAAAGAGGCGAAGACGTGACGGCGGGGAAGTGTCGTGCGAGGAGCAGCTTTGAACTTTGAATCTAAGGGCGCGGTCGCGATCGCTGGCGCGCGCGCTATCTCGAAAGCCATCACAGCGGGGCGGGAGGCTCGTATACCCTTCTACGTGGTGCGCTCTCAACGCGAAGTGACTATGCGGAGAGCATCGCTCCCTGGAGCGGCCTTATTTTCTTACACCATCGTTTTGTAGTTACGCGAGATCGGATACAAAAGTTAGCTGCCAACCTCACTTCGTGTAACACAATAATTTGTTGCTATCGCATTCATTGCTTCGCCCTTGCGGTGAAACTGTGACTTTTTCTTCTTCAGAAATATCACGAGTATTGCCTGACCTTAACGCTGCCGCGTCCTCCAGCCTTAAAGGGCGACGACTCAACTCGCTGGACAGCATATTCTCGGTGTCTTGGACCTAGCGAACTTTGCATAAATAAATAAAATAGCTAAGTAATATATAATATATATATGTCAGTGCCTTAGTACACTTTTTCCTTTCATTCTTACTCGAGTAAATCGATAAATACATACAGAAGTAAAGAGAATGGCAAACTTAGAATATAGCTAAGCTAGTTGGTAGGTATTCATGTTAAGAAGACATGACGTGGAAACACGGACATGAGATAAGATAAAAGTCGAGAGAATGAACAGCTATCACTCACGTAGACCACTACTCGCACTTGATTGATAGGTACGGCCTCTTACGTGGGAATGTGCCTACCTTCGTTTCCGCCGCTGTATGATTTTTCAGTTAGCGGCGTTTCTGGTCTTGACTACTCTCCTGTGTCCGTGTTTGCACGCCCTGTTTTTGTAAAGGGCCCCTAAACAGCCTCTGAAAATACAAGAAAAAGCAAAAACAAACAGCGCGTTATTCTCTCTTGGCGTTTCTTGTCTTTTGGTGCACTTTGTGATTCCAGAACAGTGATTCACGTGACATCATCACGGTGCATGCTCTTGACTGGTCCATATACGAGAAATAACAGTTGTGAATTCTCTCCTACACTGCATTGTTATGCAGTCGCCCACTCGGCCTTGCTTCTCTCGCACAAATATCTTGCGCGATTAACGTATTTCGCTTCATATTGTGCGTTTGCGACCGCGCATGCAGAGATAACAGACTGTAGCCGACAAGCGCGAAATCATGATAGGTTCAACGCTTAGTGCTGACATTGTACGCGTGTTTTATGAAGGAATAAGTGGCGAGGAGATGTCCCCTGTAAGAAGAGCATTGAAGGCGAGAAAGAAACCAATGGAAAAGTCGCCGGATTGTATGTTTCTTCCAACGGACGAACTCTTTACAGCGGAGACGATGCAGCTTTCCAAGAAAAAGGCGAGCCCGCTTCAACGGTTTTTTGTATATTTTTCATTGCGTTAGCAATTGTATGGACACTCAGGACAGGCTTTCACCGTCGCCGTCATGTTCCGTATAAACTCTAAATCGATCACATCGCTCCGCGCATTGTATTTTTTACCCGCGAGCAAAAGCTCGCGAGCGTTGGCAATGAATATGGCTAAAGCAGAGATGAAACAAGCTAGCCATCTCCGTCACGCGGAATAACATCAACCCGCGTGTGAGGCCTGCCGTCGATTGCTCCTCAAGCACAAGGAAACGCCCCGCCCGTCATTTGCTGGGCGAATGAGCAGGAAGGGATGTCTGGGGAGAGGGACTGTGTAACTCGAGCAGCAACTGTGAACTTTGACTATAAAGGCGCGTTTACACTAGAGCGACACGACACCGATTTCGGTCTGCCGACTGTCGCCGGGAGTGTCTTTTGTCGTCTCGTCGTCCTATTTACACTGCAACGACGCCAACAGTCGGCCGGTCTTCTGTGAAAGACGCCGTCCGCGTCTTATCGTGCTCCCAGCCTTTCGTCGGCCGATTCTCTTGTCACACAGAAGGCGCGCACACCAACACCGACTAAACTTGCTCGCAAAAGTTGAAAACGGGGGACCACCTGCAGCTCGTTTAGGCCGTCCTCCCTCCTCTACCATTGTCCCTGTCGGTGTAGCAGCGCGGCCCCCGCCACCCCTTCCGATGTCGGGGGACGGGGGTGCGGACAGACAAAGCGAAGCAAAGAAAAGACGTCGAAGGGGTGCGCACAATGCCCATTCAAACGCTGCTGGGCTCTCGCGCGGGGAGATCTCCCCCTTCGAGGCATGGGCAAATTTTTAAGGGCGTTCTCCCTTTTCTACCATTGTCCCTCTCGGGGTGCGGACAGACAAAGGGAAGCAAAGAAAAGACGTCGGAGGGGTGCGCACGACGCCCATTGTCAAATGCCCGAGAATCTCGACGTTCGATGCAACGACATGGGCAAACTTTCGCTCGGCCACGGATCTCCCGACGACCTGCCGACGACCAGTCTGCCGATGCGTTTTGCTGGTGTTTTTGGTCTGCCATCATGTTATACTACTACGAGATGATGTCTTTGGAGGCGTCGGCGTCGTCGTCGGCCTAGTGTGACCAGACGGTCCGGCGACATCGTCGGCGGGCGACTCGTCGGCCGACCGTCTGCGTCTGCCTCGTGTCTGCGTCGGTGTCGTGTCGCCCTAGTGTAAACGCGCCTTAAGGGCGCGGTCCAGAGCGCTGGCACGCGCGCTCTTTCGGCAGACATCCCCCAGCGAACGGCTCGTATACCTTCTACGCGCTGTGAGCTCACTGCTTCGCGCTCGGACCACTGATACGACAATCTGACCGAAAACCGCTTCTCTCCCGAGAGCGGCCGTATTGCCACACACCAGCGTTTTGTAGAGTTAAGTGAGATCGAATCAAAACGAGTTAGCTGGTAGCTCTCGTTCTTGTAACATTACGGCGTGTACTTATCGCATTAACTGCTTCGCCCTAACGCCCCCCCCCCCCCCCGCGCCGCGCCGCGCCGCCGCCGGTCCGATGAACCCCGCGCCGTTCACGCGCCGCCGCCGGAGGTCGAAATACCGGCGCGCCGCCGCCGGTGATTTCGGGTCCGGCGCACATGTCTAGCTGCAAATGCTAATCGCGGAGGCCACAGTAATGACGAATTACTTTACTTTACCGCTCCCTTTGGGAGCGGTAAAGTTTGTAAAGCTTCTACAGTCTGTGAAAGCAAAAAAAGAAAAAGACCGTAGCGCAGTGGATAGCGTGCCGGGCATCTGTTGTTGCGGACCGAGCGGTCGTGGGTTCGATGCCTGTTGACGGAACTTTTTTTCTTTGCCATCTGATCGTGTATATTTTTTCGACGTCATTTCCGTGACGGAAATACGTCAGTGATGGAGAATTCCGTCCTTGTCCTTGGACACGACGCATACTAGTATCGTCAGCTGCCTTGCTACAAATCGGCACTTCTTTAGATTCAGTTGTAGCCGGCCTCGCTCAAACGCATCAAAACATGCCGAAGGCGTTGAAGATTCGTGTGTAAGTCCTGGGCGAAAACGACGTCGTCTTCGAGGTAGCACAGGCACGTGTGCCATTTCAATTTGCACAGAACGCTATCCATCATGCGCTCAAAGGTCGCGGGCGCATTACAGAGTCCAAACGGCATTACGTTAAGTTCGTACAAGCCGCCGGGCGTGACAAAGGCTGTCTTCGGTCGAGCGTCATCAGCCAGTACCCTGAGCGCAATTCGAGCGATGAAAAGAATTCTGCTCCTTGCAGACTGTCAATGGCGTCGTCTATTCGAGGTAGGGGATAAACGCCCTTACGGGTGATCCTATTGAGTCGTCGGTGGTCCACACAGAACTGCACAGAGCCGTCCTTCACACAGAACTGCACAGAGCCGACGTGCGGCCGAGAGAAGTTTGCGCGACATCGAACGAAGAACGAAATTCTTCCAACAGGCATAGAAGCTGGGAACGCTCCACCGACGTAAGGTTGTCAGCAATCAAGGAACGAAATACATCAGCGGATGACGAATCAGACGTGGAAACAGCACTGAGCGTACGGGAGCTGGCGCAGTGCGTGTCACCCGGTGCGTCCATAACTTACGCGTCTTCGAGGGGTTACGCTCTGCCGAGACATTCCCCTCGCACCAACGTAACAATGAACGGGGATGGGTTGGTAACAAAAATATTGGTGACGCCCTGAGTGACTTCCACGGTCACAAACGCCACCAGCAAGCCTTCCTAGTGAAAACGCGGTCACATGGAGAAAGAAGTGCAACAGTGTCGCAGAGACCGGTGCAATAGACTGACACAGCCATTGACGAGTTTGCAGGAACTATGGTGTCGTCTTTGACGAGTACCTTGGTCGCAGCCGATGGACTGTCTGCCGGCGATGGACTGTCTGCCGATGGAGTGTCCGCGCCTTTGCCATTAACTGTGGAAGCCCTCGACACCGCTGAAACCACGAGCCCTGCGTCTGCCCTCGCGGCGCACGCCATCGGATTTGTCTACGCACTGGCGCCTGCCGCTCTCACACTAGTCGGCCGCCAAATCGATCACGACCCCTCTTCGGTCACGAGTGGCGGCCAGAGTTGACTTGCGAGTGCTTCATCTGCCCTTCCCGATGAGCCACAACAACGAGCCTCTCTGAAGCCCTGCTACCAGCTGACATGCCAGACACCATACCCTGTCGCGAACAATAAGTTACTATCGCAACTTCCTTCGTCTCACCATGCACTTCAGCAGAGGCCTCACCAAGTTCATGCACGGCGGGCAACGCGTGGAACGTTCAACATTTCAATCGCATCATCAGCAGACGCACTGGTGTCCACGCTTCAGAAGCCCCAACGCCAGACGGTTCACGGCGCGTCGATTACGACGTTCGCACCACCAGCAATGACAACACACCTCGAACTCCAGAGCACTGGCTGTCCCACGCCGTCGTTCCGCCTTCAGACGCCCGTGACTAAGCGTCCTCATCGCGGTAGCGTGTACCTGTGCAGTTTCGGCTGTGCTGCGCAGTGGAGTTGCTTGGTCCGCTATCGCTTTCAATATCGTCAGTTTCTCGCGCTGCTGCCAACAAAACGTGTTCAACGGTGAGCTGGCCCTCTTCGCGGCTCCCAATGCCGTCCACCGGAGCTACCATAGACCATAGGCCCTTCACCCTGCCGACTCAGACTTCCATTTCCCTACGGACACTTTTAAACCTACCGCTCATGTACATAGTCTCGGTTCGTCTTAGTTTTTCTTTTGTACATATCTTTCGAATCGCGCAATGCGCCAGGGGGCGAGCCGATGTAGCCAGTCGACCAGCGAAAAAGAGCGCCGCGTGGCTCGTAGTTACAGTGTACTAGAAGCCTTTCTAATACACTTTATCATAGTGGCGCGAGCTGGTTAGAATGCTCTGGCTCTTGGCCTTGCTGGACGCGTCAGCTGCAACCGCTTCGGTCTCTCGCTTTGCCCGCGTCTCAATAAAGAAGCGATGACGGCACGGCCTCGTCAGACGCCGTCAGGTCTGCGTGCTCTACAGTCATTTTCTGTGACACCGCGACGCCCGCGGTCGGCACACTAGTGAACTTCTTTGATTTACACGTCCCGGACGGTTCCGCACGGCCCCAGACAGCCCCAGACGCCGGCGCTGCATTCGTTTTTAGGAGCGAATCTCCTTAGGCCCGCACCCCGCCGTCGCCGTTGAAGCTCTCTCCTCTTTAAAGGGACTGTCTACCGTCCTTCATCGTTTTTCTGTTTTCTACCACAATCGAATGCGTGCAGCCTGAAGTGCCAACCCTGCAGTGGTTTCTCTGGAAAGTGAGTAGAAATTTTTAAAATATAATTTTTCGATCTGCGCTCGGTCTTCTTCCATTGGCGTGAAACATGCCCACAACACTGGTTGGTGGACGCGATGACGATTGTAGTGTCGATAAAAATTAAAACCGAAAGTACATGTTATTTCTGTAGGATTATAATATTTTCGCTGAGCACTATTGTAATGAATGTAACAGCCATTTTCAGCGCGCTAGCGGTTAAATGAAGCCTTATACGACTACAGAACACTTCTTTTGCTGTAATCGCAGACTATGCGTTTACTTTAGCACTGCTGCTGCAATCCAAGCCAAGTTAATTCATGAAAAGGAGATGCACGCCTTCACAGCGCAGCACATATGAGATTCCTAACAGCAATACAGCGGCACGGTACGACCAGCGCGGAGGGCCGCATGGCATGAGTTGAAGCAGACGAAATCGAAGGCGACGCCGCAAGCAGGGCCACCGGGTGCCTTTTTAGACGCGTGAGGAAAAAAAGGCAAAAAATTACTCTCTGACGCAACAGAAAGTTGCCTCAAGTGCGTAAAGTACAGTTTTAAGTTATAGACGTTTGTTTTTAAGCAAAATCAGTCTACCTGCAAGGATTTCTTGTCCTACCTGTAGATTGAACCACGTCGCCGTTGGGTGACGCTAGCGGTCATTCTTTCACGAATTTCAACATCAAATTAAAAATATAGTTCCTTTTTTCATGGGACAAAAGCATGCTCGTTGCCGCCGATGTGACGAACGATCTTCTCATTTTCACCACAACCAGAAAAATGTGTCCAAGCGGTAGACAGTCCCTTTAAGCATCGCTTTGGGTGGAAGCGGCCGGTGATTTAAGAGGAAATGTTTAGGCCTTGAGCGGTTCGGTTCTAGTGCACCAGAAATTCGAGGTTAAGTGAAATAAGCTCTGTGCACAACTGGCTATAATGGTCGTCTTCACTTTCATCACCTTTATCGTGGATCGTGAAATGACAAGCATAATTCTAGCGCACTGCGGGCGCTTTGTCGAAGGTAGTAGCAGAGGCTCTCCCCACCCGGAGCCGGCGCAAAAGGGGCAATGACCGCGCGCGGCGTTCCGCCGCCGCCGTCGAAGCAACCAGCCGCATCACCGCTCGCACCCCTCTCCCTGCGCTGCGCGCGCTGCACTGAAACGCTCAGTCCTTCCCGCCACGGAGCGCAGCAGACGCTCACCCCACCTTACCGCCTTCATGAAATCCAGCAGCGAGATTAGGCGCACAGTCGTTTGCGTGCCATTTCTAAGGAGCTTCGCTCATCGGTTGTATTCGTACACGGAACAACTGCTAGTTTCCTCGGGGGCCAACCGGAAGCTCCGCCCTCTGGTCCGGGACCGCTCGGATGCATGTTCATTTTTCGCGTGCCTGGCGGCCTGCGGACGGCCCGAAACTTTCCGAACGATTTCCTTCTGGCAGCTGGCAGACGACGGCGCGGTGCGTCACGCGTGCGGCCATCTTAAGTTGGACACGGGAAATTTTCGACGTCCTCTTGCTCTCTGCTTTTCTGTCCGCTCCTCGCATGTTGCCGGATTTCTCATTGTCTTCGCACCCGTCTCTTATCGGTGTTGCGGGCCACGTCGAGCATGTGCGTATTTCTGAAGGTCGGGGAAACACGCGCGGTGCTCTCCAGAAAAAAAAAAAAAAACAGCGACGCAACGCCCACACGCGTCTTTGATGCGCGCGCTCCAGCAGTTTACTTGGTAAGTTGTGCCACTACGCAAACAGGTATCATTCACGATCTAACCGCCGTTACGGTCGTGATTGGGTCGGCGTTGTGGCTGATGTTGCAGCCATAGACGGAGCAGACGGCGTGGCAAACGTCATAGGGGATGCGGCCGCAGCATTTCAAGCACGCAGTGCGCAGACGGCCCGATGCCCCTCGCGCGGCTCGGGACTCTTGGATGACGTGATAACGGCGCCACGTGACGTAGTTACCAATGAGGCGTCTGCGGGCCGCCGGCGACTGGTCCGGGACGCGTCCGGGACTTGGTGAATCGACAAAGCTCACTAATGGTACATTCGACTGGTCGTTTTCGAGCGCTCCGAAGGCGCTGAAAAAAAGTGTGTAAAATAGCAACTAACCATTGCTACTAACATTATCGGGTCAAAACATAATCAGGAAGAAGAAAGATGACTTGCATACCTGCTTGTTCTCGTTGAAAAGGTTTAAAGCTGTTGAATTCAACAGTTTCAAACTCAGTCAGAGCGCTCTGAAACGACCTGTCGAATGTACCATAAGTATATTCACGGCCGGTCTGGAGGCGCGCGCAAGGGAGCGAACGCGCGCCTCCAGACCGGCCGTGGTATATTCTAGGCACTGTAGCTATGGAGTGCGGAGCAGACGATGCGGCGCGGATGAATACACCGTGAGGAGTGCTCGCTCTTCCTGTTGGCTAAGCAGCCCCGTAGCTTCCACAGTGCTGCAACCAGCTTGTGAGACGGCGTATATCTCGAAGTTTCGCTCACGGACAACGTCGATTTTTCGCTCACAACCAACGACGTCGCCACCACCGACACCGACGCCGGAATTTCAGCGCAACGAGCTCTTTAACACTATCGCGTTAGTATTTTGCAAATTTTACAAGATGTTTTATGTTTGCATTTTTTTCTTGTAATATACTGATATGTATGAATATCTCAGTAATCAGTACTTACTTTACGGAAGGTACATTTCGCGTTAAAAATATTTTGAGACCACTGAAAGCTGTAAGTCTTGCGAGAAAAATGACGAATTTAAGAAAAACTTCATTTGGGTCAATATTGAGACGCAACGCAGACCCCGTGGTGCTTCAAATGAAAATCAGCTTTATACCTCAATCAAAAGAAAATGAGTGGTTCTTCGTATATGGCAAGTTTTAGCATTACATTTTTTGTTTGAAGCACGAAAATAATTTTTCAGGTTCCCCATTGACGGCAATGAGGAATTTGGAATTCATCAAAGCAAATAGATTGTCATCAACGGAACGAACTCGAACGTGGAATTGACGTTCTTAGCGTGTGCTTAGTGAAATATCATGAGTGAAAGATTGACGCATACGACGAAAAATGCTCACTTGAGTCCCGGTGGCAGGGCGAGCTTGTTCCTGACGTCGGCCAGTCGTTGGCCGAAGTAAGGCGTGTCGACGGTGAGGACCAGGGCCGAATAACCAGCCTGCTCGGCTCGCCGCACCAGGGCGCGCGTGACGTCGCGATCCCGGTACACGTACAGCTGGAACCAGCGGCGGCCGTCAGGCGCCGCCTCGCGCACATCCTCCAGTGACGTGGTCGCAATGGTGCTCACGATCATGAGAGTACCGGCGTCTCGAGCAGCTGCGCGCGTAGAGCAGCTTTCATTGCGCTAGATTTGGTTCGCTAGGAATGGCAATAATTACGAGCAGTAGTCACCAGCGAGCGTTCAACAATAAGTATACGTTCAAACAGGGGTGCGACGCACGATGGCCCGAGTTTGGCGAACCTCGGAATCTGTCCGAGCTCGGGCGACACTCCCTTATGAACGAACTAATAGTATGAAAAGATCCAATCCAGCCCTCAGCGCGCGCCTCCTTCCATTGAATGGTTAGTTGGTTGGTTCCTAGAGGAATGGCTCAGGCCACTACGGGGGATCGGCCATGAATCGTGCGGCAGTAGGATTTGCGAAAAAAAAAGGATAATTCTAAAAAAGATAATTTGTAGGCAAGCGAGAATAGTAGTTGCATTTACGGTTTCTGCATTAAATGCTAAAGAGAAAAAAAAGAGAGAGAGTGAGCTCAATAAAATAATTAAATAAAGAGGTAAAGGTAAATGAAATAAATAAATGAAGAAATAACACAAGTAAATAAGTACTTGAAATGTTAGCATGGCAGTCTCTTTGATTCTTTTATATAGTTAAATCTGTTGCAGTGACCCAGGGCCGATGCCCCCAGGGAGAGTCATACCGTTACGGAAAGCTCAAACCCATGTTTTCAGAAAGGAGGTTCGAGAAATATTTGCCTTAGATTTTGATACCTGCGACATTCTGTGAAAGAAATGCTCTATGGTTTCTGATTGCGTACAATAAAACATTAAGGAGAAAAAACAAAACCAGGCCTGTTTAAATAAGAATTTAGAAACGGAATTCTGCATCACAATTTAGTTAATGTAAGTGGTGAAGGGTTCCAGCAATTTCAAACACGAGCACAAGAAAGGAAACGCGCACGACAACGCTGGCAGGACAACGCCAGCGTTGTCCTGTGCGTTTCCTTTCTTGTGCTCGTGTTTGAAATTGCTGGAACCCTTCACCACTCATCATGTACCAACTGGCCCAGCAAACTACACTCCTTAGTTAATGTAACTTCTAATTGTCTTGAGCCACACCATGAGCCGTACTACGGAAACCCGAGGTCCTGAAAATCTGCACCGTTTAGAACAGAACATCTTGTATATTCCTCTCGAAAACAAAAAAATTCGAAATCGTGCGATAGTATTTCGGGAGGAGGGTCTTGGAACCTTCAGGACCAGGCCCTGAATTGATGCTGCCGCCACTGTGTCCGCTGCTTTATTTAGTTGTATTCCAGTATAACCTGGCACCCAAACCAAACTGAGAATACGTACATGATTGGGCATGTATATTTACAGTTCTGATAGGCCGCTCGGTGACTTTGGTACTGTCAAAGCAGCGCAAACTGACAAGGAATCGGTCAGTATAACCACTGAAGAAATAGACGCTGGGAGTTTGGGTAATGCCAGAATAATTGCGAATAATTCTGCCTGGAAGATTGGCGTAGTATCGGGCAGTCTAAGTGAAAAATACCAGTTTAATGCTGCTGAAAAATGCCCACTCCTGCCTTCTCATCTGTAACGGAGGCATCTGTGGCTATATCTGAACTTATCTGTAGACTCTTAAGGTGGTCTTCCAACAACCCGTTTAAATATCTAATGGGCAATACTTTAGAATTTTTGGGAATATATAATGAAATTCTATTATTGCTTTATGATTGAGTACATTTGGGAAACATCACGGAGTGTTACTTGTAACGGCTCCAATAGCTTTTCGACGAAAATTATTTGAGGACGATGTAGGCGAGACCACTCACGATAAAAAAATACGATTGCGATGGAACGCGGCGTCACGTGAAGGGCGGTCGACAAAGTTGTGGTAGCGCCATCAAACCAGTGGCAACTTCTTTCGTTTGTTCGTCGTTCCACTGAGTGCCGAACTGCACCCATGCAAGGAAAGCGTCAGAAATTTTTATACTCATATTTTGTAGAGGAACGGGCTGTGTAATTTATTTTCAAGCCTTAAATGCCTGCACTAATTATTCTTTGGAATAATTAGTGTACTGGGACATCTGAGTTTAGCTCCGGCCGAGCGCCTTTCAGCAGCGGGCGCCCGGTGCTAATAGCCGAGGCCACGTGTAGTCTTTTGCATATACTGCGATGGGACGCTACGGTTGTGCAATGAGCCAGCTAGATGGTGTCACGGGTTCGTGATGTCGACGAAGGCAGCAGTCGGCGTGTTAGACTAAACTCTTTATTTGGCTGCACCTGTGGCCGGGAAACGCAAAGTCAAACTACACCAATACACACTGCACAGTGGCAGCGGCGAACAGAGCGTCGGCAGTCGATAGAACTGAACCGCGGCAAGGCGTGTCGGCATTTATGCTTACGGCATCGAACATTCGAGCCTTATCGCTGGTGCCGCGTTAGTTCGAAAATGAACTCATCTGTGCGCGGTTGCGCGCTCAAGCATAACAGACGATCCTAAAATAAATAATTTCGAATGTTCTCAGACATTCTGGTGCGGTTTGCGCAAGACAGCAGCTGCACGTGCAATGGGCCGGTAACATAAAACATACAAAGAAAGGAGCGCGTGCGGCACTGCCCCCCTCTGAAAAGGCATCGTCCAGATGCTTGTAACAGAACATGGAAGGGGAAAAAAGTGCATACACAAAGTTCGTGCTCAGAGGGAATTGAAAAGTTAAAGCAATGCATGCCAGAAGAGACATGTCAAGCCCTTCGTTACTTAATTGCACCGCTGAGGTTGTTCACAAGATCCCGCTAAGCTGCTGTAAATGTCACATCGGCCAAATTGGTCGATGTGCCAACTACCAGCCCAGGGAGCGCTTGTCTCTAAAAGCTGTAGTGAATGGTATGCACCTACCTGCGTACGTCAAGGTGTGCAGTTGCGCACCGCTATTTGACAATGCAACAATTGTTACAATATCTAGTAACAGACTCGTGAGCGAAATTGCCGAGGTTGGCCAAATACACACACTGTCAGACATGTGCGGGAGTGTGTTCCGTAAGTCGCACTGACGGATTAAGAACTGTGCTATTTGGCAATGCAGTAGCATATCAGAAACGTTTCAGTGCGTCGCATATGATCTTAGTTTGTGACGACGAATGCGAGCTCACTCCGCTTTATTGGAATCTTTTCGATAAACTTCAGTTGTAAGTGAGCCCCTATTCTGTCCACAACGTTTCTTGACTACTTGTTAACTACATGCAGTTATGCATAAATGAACCACAAACATGAAATAACAAAGTAGAGTAGCTTTCGCATGCGACAACTTGAGAGTACGACTTCGCACTGTTAAATATATGGTTATCGCTGATGGTTTAGGTCTCGGAATTGGTAGCCATGCTTCATGCTTACATTACGCCTAACAGAAGTTGTTGGTGGGCTAGTTGGTAAACCTTTTCAAAAGTTATTTGAGCGCAAGCACACGGCACATTCACACACGCACGCATCCAGGCACCAAACACGTACATACAGCGCTCTTCGTAGAGTGCTGTACGTATTTGGTGGCTGGACGTATGCGTGTGTGAATGCACCGTGTGCTTGCGCTCAAATAACTTTTGAAATTACATTACGCGTGCAGGTGAAAACGAACACGAAAAACCGCGTTTCAATTGACTAAAAATTCATCGTATTTTGATCGTCTATAACTGTGATAATAATAAAAATTGGAGTTTAATGTCCCAAAACCACAATATGATTGTGAGGGACACCGTAGTGGGAGGCTCCGGAAAATCGGACCACCTGGTGTTCTTTAACGTGCACCTAGATCTAAGTACGCAGGCCTCTAGCATTTCGCCTCCATCGAAATGCGGTCGCCACGGCCGGGATTCGACGTCGCGATCATTGGGTCAGCACTAGAGTACTGTAATCACTAGACCACCACGGCATGTGTGGGTACAGTGATGCAGAAATGGCAATTATTGTGTTTATACAGCTATATTCAATTCGGCGTTGCGACATACAGAACATAGGTACAAAAAAAATTCAAGAAGCACACACATATCTACATAAAATCTGTCCTGACAGTTCATAAAACGCAAGTAAATAGTCGTCAGTCTACGAAAGCAGCAGGAAGGCAGTTGCTTCTGCTTTCAAATCCCTGTTGCCTGCCTTTATGTAGCGTTATCCGAGCCTAATTTGTCTATAAAATGCCAAGTCAGGCAGCGCAGATCTTTGTGCATGTGCGGTGAATGTTCGGCATTACGCATCAGACAGGGCAGCTATGCACGTACCTCTTGCGGTCGCTGCCTCTCCTTCCGGGTGTGCCATCTTCTGCATGGCGCTGGGTGCAATTCCTATTGGGAAGGAAAGCCGCTCGCGTCCACCCAGCAGCGTGACGCTCAGCTCACGGCGGCTCACATCTCGCAGCATCCGCGGAAGCAGCCGAAGCCTGTGCAGTAAATACCCATGTTTTTATTAAGGCGAAAGCCTTAGATGCTTCATCAAACTCAAAAATTGACCGGCGGCGGCGTCCGGCGGCGTCAACACGAGTGATGCAAAAAATCATCATCACGTGAGGACACCGCCCTATGACGTAAGCATGACGTCACAGATAGCCAAAATCTGCAAACGTCACATGATGACGTCATCACATGTCATTGCCGCTTGGTCAAAGGGGGCCGGTCACGGTGAGGTTCATCAAGCTTGCCAGGTGAGGTTTGGAGAGCTTGAAATCCCCGCGATTCGTCTAGGCAGTGCAAAACCACGCAAGACGCAGAAAGCTTTCGCAAGGGGGCAGGGGAGGAGCCGTACATCGACTGAGAAGAAACAGAAGAAGATGGCTTTCGCCTTCGAGTCGTCTATACCTGCAGGCGAATGCGTAAGAGACCCTGCGAGTTTATTTTCGAGTAAATGGCTTAAAGGGACAGACAACCGCTCAGAACTCGGATTGAGATAACCCCACTAATTGAAAGATTGTATATAGCATCGGCTAAAATGAGCCCTGTTTTAACACAAAAGTGTTTTATGCCGGGGTCCACCAAGACTTCAGTGACGTATTTCAGTCACGGAAATGATGTCGAAAAACTGGATGCGATCAGATGGCAAAGAAAAACTGAAGCAAAACGTTCCGTCAACGGGAATTAAACCCACGCCCTCTCAGTCCGGGACAAGAGACGCTATCCACTGCGCCACGGTCACACACTACGAAGGCTTTACAAACGAAGTGAAGTGATGCATCATGACAGTGGCTTCCGCGATTAGCTCCTGCAACGCGTCGTTGCTACGCATCCGTCCCATTCGGAGCGTTTAGAATAGAAGTGCAATTTTGTCAACGCCTTAACACACCGTGAGGTGTCGCCCTTAACCCAAGCCTCGCTCGTAGCGTTCATCCATGTTACATATAGCCTTGCAACGCGCGGCTGCCTCGCCTGGCTGTAACACCGCGTTCCCCGCTTACCCTCGCCCCGAGAACAATCGCAGTAGGGCAAAAAGGAGGCACGGCACGCGTTTTTCTCATTAGACGCGAATTTAAGTTTCATTTTTTTTTCACTAAAGCCCCTTTCGGCGCCTTACGCGGCAAAAAAGCGAAGATGCATATGATACAGATCACGTCACTTTTTAGATGCGAAGTATCTTAAGGCGGAGCTCAATCCGGTGGTGGTGGTGGTGGTGGTGTGCGGCGTGACCACCCTTACTGCGCATGCGCATACCCTCTCCACACACCTCCTCTCCACTCACCCTCTCTCCTCCCCCTCTCCGCTTTCCCTCTCCTCCTCCCCTCTCCACTTTCCATCTCCACTTTCCCTCCCCCCTCCCCATCTCCCCTCCCCTTTCCACTTTCCCTCTCCCCTCCCCCTCTCCCTCCCCTTTCCACTCTTCCACTGAAACGCGGGCTAGACATGCCGAAATTCTCTCCTGCGCAACGCCGCGATGGGCTCGAGCGCATGCGCGTCCCCTCCCCTTCTCCCTCCTCTCCTACGCTGCCCCATCTCGCCCGCCTGTCGACCGCGTTCCCCGCTCGCCCTGTGAGAATTAACGGCCGGGCTAGATGGAAGATACGACGCGCGTAGCGTCCCTCTTCGCGTTCCACGACGCGAGGTCGGTAGCATGCCCAACGAACGCCAACGAAACGCGATCGTGCAAGTGCTCCGGCTTCGCATCGCCTCATGGTCTCCTTTAGCGGGAGATGGTGTAATTTTTTATTGGGGCACGCGGGTAATGTTCTCTATATCAGTGTTGAAATACAGTACATTTTCTTACTATACTCTTTTCTAACCTAATATGTACCGATACAGATTCGTTTGTAGTGAGCAGAACACTGCATGGCGCCGCCTTCGCTTGACGTATGATCCGATGCTCATGAACGGCAACACGTAGCCTCCGCGATTAGCTCCGGCAACACGCCGTTGCCGGAGCTAATCGCGGAGGCCACGGGCAGCATGAAAGTTATCTGAAGGAGCAGCGGCACCTGTAGACAAGTTGGTGAAACACCAGTAGCGCCTGGCCCGCGGCGGAAAAAAGATTTCACGTGACGTCAATCGTTCGGAAAACTCATTCTACCGGCTTTTTATATAAAACGGTCGAAAATGTCAGAATGAAAGTGGCTAACAACAGTTGTACTCACTCCTGTGAAAGTAGAACGTTGAGCGCAATGAAATGTTTGCGAGGAGGGCTATCGAAATTGCTATCACTTCTGAGCGTTGCGGTTTTTGGATCAACCACTGCAGGTCTAACCAGTGCCGAGGGGGAGCTTTTCGTTGCGCCGTAAAAAACAGAGTCGAGAAAAATCTGTTGTCAGTCTCTTTAAGGCTGTCTCCCGCAGACCCCGGGAATCAGGATGGAACAGGGACCTCTCGGAGGCCCTATATAACAACGCCCAGCATGCCCGCTTCAAGCCAAGCTGGTTTTCACTTTTCAAGTGTTTTAACCCGTCACTGGGGATGTTCGATTTTCGGACTTCTGGCAGTTCGCTGGCAGCCAGAGCTAGCCAGAGGGTCAACCAGCTAGTTCCGGGCGGAAGAGGAAAGAGCGTCTTGGTCACGTGTGTGGGAAGGCTGAGACAACCCGAAGTTACCCGAAGATTGTAAAATCGAACGCTGGGACAGCTGGCGTAAACGTAAACAAACGCTACCGCCCTGGCAGCAAAGGAAACTTTGCGCCGCGTGCGCTTTGTTTTTTTTCTGCATTGCCCACTTGGAAATAAGTGGCTAGGTTTGTTGAAGAGCTGAAGTGATATTCTTGAGCATATGCATTTGGGATACGATCACGTACGTTTGCAAGATCACGCGCAACTCGCCCCGTCCGCGAACAAAACAGCCAGCTGGCGCACGGCACCTCGAAAACGATGCAAGGTGAGCTTCTGCGCCGCTAACGGCTTAAACAGCTCACGTCTGCTTAGTGGATGTAACAGTCGCTGCACAACACGACGCGAAATCTCGCGAAGGTGATCGTGTCCCCAAAAGAGCTCGAGGATCTATCGCGTACTACGTCGCGCACACGCGTTGACCAGCTTCAGTTTTTTCATAACTTGAGACATGCAGCGGTATCGGTACCACGAGTGCGCGTTATATCTAAAATAAACTTGTGTGACGCGTCTTCGACTCGTTTTGGCAGATGCTGCCTGCGCCTCTTCTCCAGTCCTGAGTGGCACTTCCAAAAATCTCATGTAGCTCAGCTTTTATTTGAGCTTCAAGGTGAGAACTGCGTACATATTGCACTAAGAGGTAGAAAAAGACAAAGCCGACGATGAAATAAGCAACAAAAGGTTGTATACATTTCTGAATTCATCTCCGTTTTTTCACATCGACGCGTCGTAGCATAACATAATACCATACCACATATACTGGCCCGTAGATCGAAGTACGTTCGCACGCCGTTCACGACCAACGAGCATCACACAAAAAATTGGCCGCGTATCTTCGTGCTTCGCTGCAAATGTCGTCTAAAGACGATAGAAGAGGCGCTGCGTGAGATATGAACGCCATCTGGCAATACGTCGGGAAACGTGAATGCTGTGTTGCGGGCTGGTAGTCCCGGCGCAGCAGCAGGCAAGACCGGCGGTGACCAACGCGACCGGCGGGGACGCCAGCCAGCCCGAACACGCGGTTTGGCGCGAAGCGCCGAAGCAGAAGAAACGTCCTCACTCAACGAGTACTCTCCACACACTCTTTTATATTCACGTCGCCTGGGTAAAGCAGGAATGCCAGAGCGGCGCCCCATGGCACTCGTACAGAGCAATACTGAACTGAAACCGAAACACAACAATGAGCTCGCGCAGAGGGCACGGAGGAAGCCAAGTTTCGGCGCAGTCGCATTTTCAGGGCAGCTTAAGAAACTAGGGTCTCTAGAATTACGTATCTATGTATTTTCTATTAAAGGAACACACCACCTAATACTTACCTAGTGATGTTGCGCCTCAGATATGCGTAATGTTTGCTTTTTGATCAACCATGTACACAAGTATGAACCTAGTGAGCCGTTCACGATGGCTGGCCCTTGTGCAAGTGGTTCAACTTTGGCCGAGTGGCTGAATCGAGGGACGTGCCGACAAACAGAAAGACAGACAGAAAGACAGACCAAAATTTCTGCGTTTAAGTTCCCCAAGAAAGACTATCGTCTTTAAAAACTATGTCGCGATCGCTAATATTCAATCAGCGCATTTTATCAACATCGAAGACCTTGTTGAAATAGCAGAAGGGAATCGAACCATCCTTTTTTTTTTAACTATAACTACAAGTGATGCCCATGGACTTTGTGATGGTCGAATAACGTCGCGTTGAATCATATCGTCAACCTATTCGGTAATAACTTGACGTTCCGCCGCGGAAACGCGGTATGGTCTCTGTCGCACAGGCGTGTGGCAGCCAGTGCCGATGTAATGAAGAATGGTAGAAGTTCGGCCAAGGGCAGGTTGAGCAACATCGAAAGATTCGCGGAATTGGTGCAGTAGCTGGAGAAGATCAGATCGTTCAGATGGCGACAGTCCGTCTGCGATCGACGAATTGAATAGTTCGGAAGCTGGTACATCAGAGGTGTTAATTGCACTGATGGCGTCGAGGTCGCTTCGAGATTGATCATGCTGGACAGTAAAAATTTCTCTTTCATCAATGGGCTGCACGCATCCAAGAGATTCACCCTTTAACAGTTTGATGGGATAGGGAAGGGGATTAGTGAGGCAGAGAGCACTGGTTCCACTAGAAATTGAAAGGGCCGAATAAGGCAGAAGAAGTTGCGTCCGACTAAGCAAGAGGCTCGATGGTTCAAAGAATGCAGCTCCATCACACACGCTGTTGCAAAACACAGGGAGCAAAGCAGCTGCTGTCAGGGGAATTTCGGTGTCTTCTTTGGCGACTAGTTTGTGTGCGGCTTGATCAGTGTGGTCGTAGGACTGGTCGTATAGCGGGAAGAGTTCAAGTTCGGATCTGGCACAATCGATAACAGCCTGATTACGCGACAGAAAATCCCAGCCAAGTATGATGTCGTGAGAGCAGGAGGAAAGGACGATAAACTCAACAATGTAGTGGTCCTCCACGATGATGAGTCGGGCAGTGCAGGCGGCTCTAGGCCGAACAGGTCCTCCATTCGCTGTACGTAAGGACATCGCATCAAGAGGCGTGGTCACTTTCCGAAGCTTGCGGCAAAGTTTCGCGTCTATAACGGAAACGGCAGCACCGTTATCGCCAAGAGCATATGTATGGGCGCCTTCTACAAAAACATCAACAATATTCGACGGCAAAGTTCGAGGACTTGAGCATTTCGACAGCGCAGTTCTTGCCTCCTGAACTCGCATTCCAGTTGAAACAAGGAGAAGTGACTAGTCGATTGTCAGCGCAAGGTTAGAATGTTGCTCAACCTCAAGAAGGTATTGTTAGGTGCTTAATGAAATACTTAGAAGGTCAAGTGGAATGCAGAGGAGGGTTGCTGGCAGAGAAAAAAAAAACAAAATAACGGCAGCAGAACTAGGGGCGTAGTTATAAGCCAGGGGCGTAGCCAAGGGGGGGGGGGGGGGTTGGGGTATTAGGCATAAGGACAGCCTCCATAGAAATCGGCATAATTATTGCTTCAGACCAGTATTGGCAAGTGGTGAGAGGTGTTGTCAGAAAACTGGAAGACAGGATGACCGCAGCAGAAACTTTATTCTAATGGACAGTGCAAGGTGAAGCTAACATATGCGCAGCAACAGAGGAGAAGTCAAAAGTAATGGTGCTTCACGTCAATGCAGAGAAGATCGACATAAAGACAGAACAACTAGACACACTAGAAGATATCAGACAGAGCAAGACCATTCAGGTGAAGACAAGAACGGTGCTTATTCATGATACTAAAGTCTTTAAAGACAGGGTTCAGAGAAGTGGATCGACGTACAGCGAAAGATAGCTTACTGCGCAACAAAGTGCGGTGATAAAAGTTGTCAGAAACAAAGTCTCTTCAGAAAAACAAATGCAGACGATCACAGCTGAAGCTGAGGCGCCATTCATTAGCAGGCCGTTGATACATGTGCACAGCGTCACAAATGAGCATCTGACTATTGCGAAGGCTGACGTAATAAGATAAAAACGTAGTCAAAAACAGTTTGTGAACATAAAGTCAGCAAAGAAGAAATCTGGAGAAACAAACAAAGCAGAATGGAGAATTGGCGCAAAAGATGGAACAAGAAATATTGCAAGGAATTGAGAGAGAAATCAAACGCGAATAAACAATATACAACTGTGCAACCAGCAGCTATCATCTTGGTCTGTGCACGACATATCCTTCTGGAATCTAGATCCGGTCATTGAGGTTTCTTCTCGAGTCGACGGGAAGCTACTGTCCTGCCTCTTAGAGACCGACGGAAAGCCTCTTCAACATCTTTACACACTTGATTGTTGTTAATCCTGGTGAGAAAACAGCTTCTCGTGGGCCGGAAGCTGTTGAAACTCCTACGAGACAAGAAGAAGAAGACGACGACTGCGAGCACCGAAGGCGCGTGCAGTAATAAGCAATAAAAAAAACAAGAATTTTTCTTTCGTTCGCATCGAACGCAGTTGTCTCTTCTCGTTTCCGCGACATGTGCCAAGTAATCAACATTCGGCAGATCCCACGCATAGTGAGAATCAGTTTCATGCGATGCAGCCAGCGAGTACAACCCTATGCCTTCCGCAGGTCGCGGGATCGAATCCTGGCCGTGGCGGCCGGGATTTGATCGAAATACGCTACGAAATCACGCTAAAGACATGTGCAAATGATATACGTATACACATATGTTGAAGAGTCACACATGTGTTATATAACCAGTTGTATACAGTTGCGTAACGATGCCAATAACAACATGGGCATTAACAACACCAGACACGGTAAGCTGATACGTAATGCTTATACTTGTCCGTTATAATGGAGAATGTACGCACGTTTCACGAACCCGGGTGCATGTGTGGAAGGGGTTCTTGAGAGTTCACAAGTAGATGGCGGCGAGCGGAATGTCTTTGTTATTGTAACTGATGTGCGCAACGCAGACCTCACCGATTCCGCTGCTTGTCTGTGTGTTCTAGGTCTGGCGGCCGGAGAAGTGGGATGCGGCCTACGTTGGAGTTGCGCATCGCCGTGTAGTTATATGTGCGCACGCCTCCGCACCTGCAATGAAGCCACCTGCGGTGGACGACACAGTGGGCTCATCGCTCCAGGTTTCAGAAAGTGCTAACACACCAGTTTCTGTGAGCACAACGTCATATCTTTGAGGTCGTGCACGTGCGCCTGTACAGACTGCACGTTGAGAGCGGCGAGCGTAAGGTGATTTTTGTGGTTGTGGCATCGAATGAAGGTGGTAGCCCAGTCCCAGTGCTGGGCAGTATCGCAGATACATGTATCTTCGATACCATCTTAGATACTTTTTGTGTATCTTGTATCTGCATCGCAATGCGTCTCGCAAAACAAGTATCTGTATCTGTATTTCTGATACATTGAAGGATGTATCGTGTGTCTTAAGATACAAGATACTGCGATCGCACCACCACCGTGTGAACCAATAAACGTTGGCTGAGCTTGAGCTTCTCGAGCTGATACTGCTGCCACTAAGTCACCGGAATAAAACTAAAGACATTGACGTTATTTTATCTTCCCGCAAGAGTTTTCCAACGAGGATAGGCGATAAGCTCTGAGCGCCCTTATATACTGCTTGAGCAGAGTTACGAGGTGGCGCTCGCGTCGTCTCGACAGACAAGAGCGCGAACGTCTGCGCCCAGGCGAATGTTTGTTCATCGTTTTTTTTAAGTTTTGTCAGTGCCATGACACTTGGCACTTGGCCACTCTCCTGTGACACGTACTAAAATGCGTGTGGCGTCTTTCGCACACATGCTGATGCCGCTGTGAATTCATTATCGAAGTTCCGTTTGTGTGATGCTTCGTTACGAAGTCTGAAGAATGCAAGAATGGCAGGTTGCTTTGCCTCTCGTGGCTTTCACAATTCGGCGATTTGAAGGATCTCGTGAATGCATGCATTACATGCAATGAGATTGACTTATATACAAATAAGATTCTGACAGCTATAGCACTAACGGTACCGATGCTGGATTTAACACAACAAGCATTCACCTACCAGACGGTATCTTGGCGTACGTCTGTCTTTCTTTTATTCAAACAGTTTTTAAGATCATAATTTGATTGTTAATAGAAGTTATTTCTTAGCTGTCCTTGTTTTACATCCCGTAGATTACCTATGTCCCTATATTGTTTTTTTTCTGCCGGTCTGCTTACTGCAATATGCCTTTAACGTGCTGTCAATGTAAGCTCTCTGCTTTATTCCTAGTTTTAACTCTCTGCGTCATTCTCCTGCTCTTCTTCAAGTGAATTATAAGTTTATATACTTATATTCCACTTGAATTTACTGTTATGTAAAGGTGATGTTGAGCACAAATATATAATAATCCGGGCGCGCCTGGAGTATACAGAAACGATAATTCTGCGTACGGCTAAGTAAATTCGCAAATTTGAGTTTGCATTACAATAACATAAATTCTTAGGCGCCGTCTTGAATACGTTGGCAAATATATTCGAGAAGCATTTTCTACCAAATGCTCCGTTTTTCTCATGAGCGTCCCAGAGAGTCGTTTTACGCCATTCTCCATAGGCACTAAATTTTAATGTCGTAGCTATTAGGGGTTACCCGCCGCGGTGGTGCAGTGCTTATGGCGCTTGACTGCTGGCCCGAAGGTCTCGGTAGCCTGATTTCGATTGAGGGAAAATAGTAGAGGCCCGTATGCTTATATGCACAGTGGGATACAACTTTAGAAGTCAGTGGCATTTCCTCCTCAAAGGAGGATGAACACAAGCCTGCACCAATGGGCGCGCACTCGAGACTGACGTCATGAGCGGGACGGCCGGTGGCAGCGCCTTCGGAGAACATCGGCGCGTGCATGAGCGGGACTATTTCTTTAGTCACGAAGGCGATCGGCTGCTGCGCTTCGGCCGTCTGGGCGGGGCCTCTCCTGACTTCTTAAATTGTATTCTACTATAGGTTTTAGAGCCCAAGTGGTCAAAATTTCCGGAGCCCTCCACACAGCGTCTTTCATAATCATATCGTGGTTTTTCGACGTAAAACGCAACAATTATTATCAACTCTTGGGGATGCCTCCCGTATCGTGTTTTATACTTATTCGCTGTTTTTGATACGGAACCGCTTTTCTAATTTACATGGATATATTTGTTTTCGTTCTTTAGGCTTCCCTGAACCCTTTTACTGTTGCTAATCACCAGGTAATCGGATCTATAAGTGTTAATAACGTGAATAGCGGCGGTGTCCTGCAGCGCTTTGCGCAACTGTACAATACGTCTGAAACGTTTCTGGGCTGCACATGTTCTTGGTGACGTACACCTGTCCGGTGATCCGTTATTGCGAAAACCGTAATATGTTTACCGACAAGGTAGAACTCTCCAGCGGTATTTGCACCATCGTGCGGAGGCTTCTTATTGAAGTTCATATGGTTACTTGGCAACCCGCTTGCTCGTCAGCAAGCAGAACAGCAACTAGCTTCCATCAGTTACGACAGCTACAAGCAAGAACCGCTATCAACGAAATGTATAAAGAACTGTCATGTTAAGCAGCTAAAACAACGCGAATAAGTTGTTTCGGAATGAAACAGATATACCTTGTACAAAGCTTTTGAGATACTAACAGAGTTTCCATTCAAATGAAACACAATTGGTCGCAGTTAATAAATTTTTAAGCGAACATTTATGTGCATAGGCGTTTAATGCTGCGTTATGTAGATATATATTAACAAATTTGAGAATGTATCGAATTATCTTAAGATACAATTGGAATGTATCGTATCGCGATACAATTTCAAAGTATCTTTGCCCAGCCCTGCCAAGTCCAAATGTTTAGACGCCTGTTTGCTAGCCGGGTCATGTCGTCGACAGACTGTCTGTCGATAGAGCCGGCGACATGTCGGAACATGGTCACCTTTTGAATTGGTGGGGTATAGGCAACACCACCTAGACTGGTAGCCTTGGAAAGTGCTACGCAGACCAACTTCAGTGGTTGGCGCTTCTTGAGCATGTGTGGCGCTTTGTGTCTTATATATAGTTATGGCGTTTGCTTGCGCAAGGGCAAACTGTGTTACACGAGATATTTTTCTGGCGTATATTGTGGTTGTGGTGGTCCGCACTGCCACGGGCACGTGTGGTAGTGATGTGCTTCGTCCAGGCTGGGACGAGAATGCCAACCGTGGAGGTTCAAAATTCAAGCCACAGTGGCACGAGGTTGCCGTGTTCGTCATGCTCGATGTACTACAAGGTGCCCGTGTTTCCATTAGCGAGGCTGTCGCTTATGTTGATGTTGGCCGTGATGATGTACGGCTTCACGATGCTCAGGAAAACTGAGGCCGGCATGCCACCCAAGTCGCTTGTGTTCATTTTGGCCATCTTGGTCAGGGCATCCCTGTGTACCTGCTCGTTCTTATAGCCAATACGTTATCGAATGCGGGATGACATAACACGTTGTCCGCAGCGTCGAGGCAACGTGTGCGTTATAGCGGTCGAAGCCCGCATTGCTGTAGTATAGCCGTATGCCATTAGGACACATTGCGGCGGCTTCTCCGCGTGTCACAAAGCGGCTCTCAATCAATATGACGTCATACTCGGTCAGCGTGAGGCCATTGCCTAGCCTTATAAGCAATGAAGAGAACACTGCGTCATTCTGGTGGACCACGTGGACGAGTCGATTGCAGTCGAGCGTCTTCCAGGTGAAGTTCTGCCTTCAGCTCCCTCACTTGCCTTGCGTTTCAATGTGTATTTTCGCGGTTGCTGTGTTGGTTGAAACCGTGAATCACCTGTGGCACACACCCGCATAGCATGAACTGTGGCATGGCGAGCATGAGCTACAAGTGATTGTTGAAAAGGGTTTCCTGACCTGCGCGACAGGCGTTTTGCTTTATTCATGCCGTGACCAGTGAATTGTGTTCGTCATACACTGATCCCCTGCTACGCCAACTTTGGTATATTACAAGTAATGGAGACGACCAGGAGAGTGCCCAGACATAGATAGATAGATAGATAGATAGATAGATAGATAGATAGATAGATAGATAGATAGATAGATAGATAGATAGATAGATAGATAGATAGATAGATAGATAGAAACGGCCAAAGTGCCTAAGGTTCGCTAAGAAATGCTTCGCATATAAAAAAATAAGGATGATATCAACAAGCTCATAATCAACACTGGTACCCGGTATGCACTTCTTCAAAGCGTCGTCAATTAAGGAGAGAAACGGCACGGTGTGCGCTTTCTAGTAATGGGTAGCCGACGCCTGTGCTCATGCATACATAACACACACCGCGCTTCAGCAACACGGGAGGTAGAGGTTCGTAGCCTGAGCCGCAAACGCGTGCGTCCCGGTGGCCTCTGTCTCGCAGGCGCTGCTCTCGCTCCACCAGGGCACGACATTCGCCCGTCGAAATCGCGTCCTTTCTGCAACGCATATTGCAGCAGTTTCGCAATTGAAGCAGTCGGCGGCGGAGAAATCCCGTTGGTGCACGTGGAATCTGCACTACTCCGATGAGCCGACGCACGCTAACACGAAGCCAAAGGCAAAGAACGTAACTGCGTCAAGGGCAAGGGTGCCTCGGCGACGCCAGCGCGGCCACTCTACTTCTCTGGTATCGAGACGCTTTAACCATGACCTCAGATATCGCGTGCAATCTCGGAGTAAGCGCTAGTAAGTGTCGGTCGTGAAGCATTACTTCTTTTCACCTCTCACAGACGGCGGCACCGCCCCGCTCCGCCCGCCGCGAAAGCGAATGTGTGAAAGATATAAGGCGCGTTCGCGCCGTGCCTAGCATGTCCCGAGATGGCTTAAGTGGTAGGGCGTCGGGCGCTTGCCGTCGCGGCCGCAACGTCGTGGGTTCGATTCCCAGCGGGGTATCTTTTTCTTGGTTTTTTTCTTTCTCACCCGTTGGTGTTCATTTTATCAACGTCATATCCGTGACGGATGTACTTGGTGGACCCCGGCATAAAACACTTCCGTGTTAATATACTTGAATCAAAGACATTCGAGTTGTGGTAGGTTCAGGCCGTACTTTTATACGTTTTCGAGAATTTCGTCATTTAAATAGAAATGTCGCAGTCGTTTTCCCACACTCGTGGCTACTTTTAGCTACTATTGCTGCCCTTGGCTAAAATTGCTACTTTTTGGCTATTTTTTCAGAATTTGAATCAAAGACATTCGAGTTGTGGTAGGTTCAGGCCGTACTTTTATACGTTTTCGAGAATTTCGTCATTTAAATAGAAATGTCGCAGTCGTTTTCCCACACTCGTGGCTACTTTTAGCTACTATTGCTGCCCTTGGCTAAAATTGCTACTTTTTGGCTATTTTTTCAGAATTTGTGGCTGTTTTTTTGTTTTTTCGACCTGATAATCCTGCCTTCTTTCTTTCACAGTGACCTTGCTGGCGCGGGTCGGTGTCGCCGTCTTGGAGAGGTGAAGTGAATTACTGCATCATGACACTAACGAGCGCCGACAGGACGCGCTTCGAGACGCCCTACTCAGCGCAGCAGAGGCTGGCTCCGTGATTTCCACTCGATTTCATTTGAATACAGTTTGAGTGCATGCTTTGTTGCAGTGAGACACGCCGGAGGGCAGCGGGACGCCTTCGCGCGTTCACGGCTCAAGCTACGAGCTCTGCCTCCCGCGTTCCTGAAGCGCTGTGTGGTAGTGTATGCACGAGCAGAAGTGTAAGCTACCCAATTACTGGAGAGAGCACGCCTAGCCGTTTCTCTACGCAAATGACGACGCTTTCCATGAGCGCATATCGAGTACTATTGATTATGTGCTTGTTGAGGCCATTTTTGCGCGGGGTTCACCGTACGCTGTATCCGGGTTTATGTTAAATACTACTTCACCTGCCACAATTAAATGTTTAATCTTGATCACTGACGTTAGTTGTCGGGATGGATATGTCCCACCAGGCGTCAACGTAGGTGCGTCCACATCAAATGGTGCTATAGCCGCCAAAGCCGCCAAACACCAAGCATTGCATAATGAACATTGAAGTACTTTTGTAAAGGCACGTGCGTTTCACTCTACGACGGAGGGAACAACCATGTTTTTCTTTCCTTTTCGTCAATAATTCATGCCCTAAATTTAGCGGACATGTTATATTAGGTCAAAGCTAATTGGGAAAGAAGTAAATAATTTTCTTCAAATAACTTGCTTGAAGTTATTCATTACATTGCTCATCAACGCGAAAATTGCTGAAATTCGATTACCGTAATTACTCCCTAGTCTCCCTAGGTTCATTCTTCCTTATTCTACCTAGATATATTGAGGCGTTCGACTGCGCCTAAAAGAAAAAAATAGAGGTGTGCGAATACCGAATACAGTGCAATTCACTTATGAAGATATTGACAACACTGGAAAGTTGGATCGTTATCATGGAATAGCGCTGTGTCCGGACCGGCAAGAAAGTAAGAAAGAGCGTGTTTCCCCAAGCATGTAGACTGTGGGGATTGTGGCTTGCCCGTCGCCATTGCGCGGGGTTTTCGCCTATTTCTGCCATCCTCATGTCCGGTCATGCCGCTCCCCTCCTCCGCCGTCCTACGGCGCTGGGCGAGCTGGGGTGACGTTAAACCCCCTCACCCCTGCGCCGGATCTCGACGGTGGCGCCGCGTTCGAGTCTAGCGTGCTCGCGTCTCGCGAGACGTTTTCCACGGCGGGAGACTCTCTCTGGACCTCGTAGGGTAAGCACGTATTTTCTTTCCCGTCCGTCGGCTTCTTTGTTTGGGCTCGCTCGGACGAAGTTCGCTAACGGTGCCTTGCGCCAGCGGCGAGCGCTTACCTTACGTTGTCCTTTCCGAACGCTAGGCTGAAGAGCAGTGCGGTGCATTCGCGCGTGGTCGTACTACGCCGAAACCGTACCTATCGAAGTCAACGCGAGCGGAGTTTGCCCTCACTCGAGCGATAGGGCCCTGTGGTCGCGTATCGTGAGAGTACGCAGCATAGTCGCGATTGTCCGTTTCCCTCAGCGGCGTGTCGCCGTGAGCCCTTTTGCCCGCGGAGACGTGCTAGCGGCACCCTTTGTGTTGCACTTTCGGCCGTGGCGTGGTTAAGCCTGTTTTTGCTTCTCCCGCCGCCTTTGGGAGCGGGCGTTGTACTGCGTTTGGTGGTGTTGCCGCAGGCAATAATGTGTTGCGGATTTCGAGAGCAGTACTGTGTACTTGCCGCGCTGCGCTCGGCGCCTTGTTTGCGCTCGAACGTACGTGTGCAGCGGCGCGCTAGTTCACGCGAGGCGACGGCAGACGCGGCCCTGTGGCTCGCTAAGTCCGAACCCACGCTAGTGGCCGTACTCCTGTGAGATACGTGAACACTACAAGACTTAGTCACTCATCAAGGATAAGTGAACCGGGTTGAACAATGGAGGTCATGGTAAAGAAGGCTGAACACTTTGCTACAGGCCAAGTAAGTAGCCGTAAAATTATGTAGGCAACCTGTTAAAAGCCAGAAATTTGCGAAAAATTCGAAATTCTTGAGGACATCTCCAGCCTCGAATTTGTCGACAGCGAAAGTCCATATGTTTTCGGGAGGATTGCAGCTTCGAAACGTAGCAGGAAATCTCGATGAATCTGCTGCGTCACCTCACGACACATGGCCTTGCACTCAGTGGACACCGTATTTCACGAACGTACAGACGGAATCAAACATGTCTATAGCGGCCCAGCCAGCCGCTTCAGCTGCCGTTCTCTGCAGAAATATGCAAAGACCGACGCCGAAATGATACCTAACATATTCATACCGTGTGCTAGGTCTTTGAGCTATAATTCAGGCGTGATCGGAAGCCGGTAGCTGACGTGCAGTAACAGCTGCGGACAACAACAGCGTCCGCAGCCACGCCGCTCTAGACAAGTGTGATTCCGCCTGTACAAACGGGCGGACACTTGTTAGAAACCCGGTATCGGCGTTACGCGCCTGCGACCAAGCAAGCTCTTCTTCCAATGCTTACTCGAGCGGTTGGGACGATGAGGTTGCCGAATGCAGCATTCCTTTCCAGGTTTCTCCACGGCGGCCTCTTTGCGGTTACGAGTTTTGAGGTTGTTTTTGTGAAAGCATTTTATTTTAACAGCAGAGCTGCTTACGCTGGCTGTTTGTCCGTGACGCGAAAACAGAAATGATCCTCATCGGGAACCTGCACGCGCTCTCTTCGTCCTCTTCTTCATTGTCGTACTCTTCTACTGCTTCGCTCCCAGAACACGTGCGGCGCTTTCTCCGGCGCGGCACAGAATAACCCGATGGGTAAGACAATGAGTACAGAGAGAGAGAAAGAAATAAAAAAGATAGAGAGAAATAGAAACATAAATTTTTGGCAAAAAAAAAACTTCACGAGGCGGGATTCGAGCCCGCGTACCCACGATCCAAAGGCGAGCGTCTATCCAGGCACGCTAGCCGAGCATAGCATAGCCTTGTATAGTATATAGTATAGGAAGGAGGTGGGAAAGGGAGGTGAGGGTGAGGAGGACAGATTTAAGGGTGAGGAGAAGGGAAAGGGCAGAGTAAAGCATAACATAGCATAGAAGATTGAGAAAGACAGAAATAGAGAGAAGGAAAGGCAGAAAAATAAAGAGAGAAAAGAAAGAATCAACGAAAGAGAGAGAAAAGAATAGACAGGGGAAACAGGCGAGAAAGCGAGAGAGAGAAACAAAAGGAAGAAAGAAAGAAGGAGCAAGAAAGAAGAGAGAAATTGAGGGCGAGAAACGAAGAAGAGAGTGAGAAAGGGAAGTGAAGCTTGGTAGGAGAGATGCGAGGCTGAGGAGGAGGAGGGAAAGGAGGACAGGAGAGAGTAAAGCATGGCATATATATACAGAATGAGCAAGCGAGAGAGAAGCAAATGTAGAAAGAGAAAGAAAGAGCGAAAGAGAGATAATCAAAGAAAGAGCGAGAAAGAAATAGAGAGAGAAAGGAAAAGAAAGATAGCAAGAAAGAGGGAGACAAGCCAGAAATAGCGAGAGAGAGAGAAGGAAGAAAGATAGAGGGAGGGAGAGAGAGCGCGAAAGAAAAAAATAGTAATAAACGAGAAAGGAAAACACAAAAGGCGGAAATAAACAGAGGAAGAAAGAAAGAGAAAAATAAAGAAAAACAAGGAAGGCCGCCCAGCTCCGCTCTTCCTTCGGGCTTGGCACCACTGGTGCGAAGCTGGCTTAATTTTTTTTTTATCTAAGCTTCAGACGAACGTAGCAGACAGCCTCGTCCGGGCGGCCAGGATTCTATCGTTATGCATTGTTTGTTTTACGAGGGAAAAATGGAAATATTGAGAAATCTGAAGAATTTCATCGTTTTAAGCGACATATCGTTATATATCTGGTGTCGTTATCGGCTGACTACAGTGTAGTAACTTTCGAACCGAACACCAAAAAGAATTTTTAAACATACGAATATCAAATCCAATATCCAATATATAAAACATGTTCACAAGCCTCCACTTTTACGAGTGCTCAAGCAAAATAAGTTTCCGTTGTAGAATATCGTCGCGGCTATGGTGTATTTTGTTTGTTTCCTCGGCGTGCGACATAGCGCTGGGGGCGGGGCGTGGAGTAGTGTTGTTCAAGTTACTGTTCTACGTGCTTGTCTAAGTTGCCGAACCAGCATGCGAGATTGAAAACGGCGCAGGAATATGACCTTTTTAACACGAAAGTGTTTTATGCCGGGTTCCACCAAGACTTCAGTGACGTATTTACGTCACGGAAATGACGTTGAAAAAATTTACACGATCAGATGTCAAAGATAAAAAGTTCCGTCAGCGGGCATCGAACCCACGACCACTCAGTCCGCAACAACAGATGCCGGGCACGCTACCCACTGCGCCACGGTCACAGACTCTAGAGGCTTTACAAACGCGCCTTTTATATCTACCACTCTCCCGGTCGGCGGCGTGGTGCTGCCCTCTGGGAGCGGTAGAGTAATTCGTCATTACTGTGGCCTCCCTGATTAGCACCTGCAACGCGCTAAACGTCCTTCCCATTCGGCGCGTTTTCAATAGAAGTTCAATTTTTGTCCATGCCTTAACACACCGCGAGGTGGCGATATTAGACCAAGCGTCGGCCTCGCTCATAGCGTCACGCTAATCCAAACCAAAAAAAAAATTGGCCGCGTATCTGCGTGCTTCGCTGCAAATGTCGTCTAAAGACGATAGAAGAGGCGCTGCGTGAGATATGGACGCCATCTGGCAATACGTCGGGAAACATGAGTGCTGTGTTGCGGGCTGGTAGTCCAGGCAGCAGCAGGCGAAGACCGGCGGTGACCAACGCGACCGGCGGGGACGCCAGCCAGCCCGAACACGCGGTTTGGCGCGAAGTGCTGAAGCAGAAGAAACGTCCGCACTCAACGAGTACTCTCCACACACTCTTTTATTTACACGTCGCCTGGGTAAAACAGGAATGCCAGAGCGGCGCCCCATGGCATTCGTACAGTGCAATACAGAACCGAAACCGAAACACAACAATGAGCTCGCGCAGAGGGCACGGAGGAAGCCAAGTTTCGGCGCAGTCGTATTTTCAGCGCAGCTTAAGAAACTAGGGTCTTTAGAATTACGTATGTATGCATTTTCTATTACAGGAACACACCACCTAATACTTACCTAGTAATGTTGCGCCTCAGATGTGCGTAATGTTTGCTTTTTGATAGACAATGTACACAAGTATGAACCTAGTCAGCCGTTTAAGGTGGCTGGCCCTTGGGCAAGTGGTTCAACTTCGGCCGAGTGACTGAACCGAGGGACGTGCCGACAAACAGAAAGACAGAAAGACAGCACAAACTTTCTCCGTTTAAGTATCCCAAGAAAGACTATCGTCTTTAAAACAGCTCTGCGACGCGCGCCTGCCTCACCTGGCTGTAACGCCGCGTTCACGGCTGACGCGCTCACCCCGAGAAAAATCGCGGCCGGGCTACCGGGGTGGCACGACGCTCTTTGCGTTTCCCTCTAGTCCGGCCAGGGTGTTTGTTCATCACATTTTAACATGCCGCGGGATGGCGACCAAGTTCTGCGTCCAATATGCGACGCTCTTCTGGCTATCACACCTTGTTCTCTGATTACGCGTTCACCGTTAACTACTACAGCTACCACAAGGGTTTGTTTAATCATTTAACATGGACGTTAGTCGTCGGGATGCAGATGTACCACCAATCATCAAAGTGGGTGCATCAACCTTAAACGGTGCTGTAATAATAATAATATCAGGGGTTTAACGTCCCAAAACCACGATTTGAATATGAAGGGCGCCGTAGTGTAGGGCTCCGGAAATTTCGACCGCCTGGGGTTCTTTAACGTGCACCTAAAGCTAAGTACACGGTAAACGGTGCTATAGCTGCCAGACATCAATATACATTGTGTAAACTCTCTTATATCTATTCAGTTACTTCTGTAAACATTCACTTACATTCATTCGCGTAAGGGCACGCTTTACTTTCGTGTTATTCCGATTCCTATAAAGGAGGGATCAACCATCTTTTTAAAATCTTGCCACGCGAACTTATTCCTTTATTTCTGACGTGATCGGGTTTCACCCACAAGAACTGTTACCCCCACTCGTAGCAGGCCGCACTGCAATATTTCAGACTCTTCAGACTCTTCTGTTAAAGAGAGCGACGTTTGGTTGGTCTCGCGCATGCGGGGCAGGCTGTTTTTGTTTCTATATATTGCCTTGGTGCCATAAAGACAAACGTTGTTAGTCAGCGCTCGTGTTGTCATCCTCTCTTATTGAGTGCCCGTTCGCTCTTTGTCCGTGTCCGAGGACGCGAGTAAACGAATTTGTTCTACAGCTAACGCGAGCAGCAGCGACATAGCGGGAAGGTTCGATAAGGGTGTATAAAAGCCGACGCATTTCACAGACAACCGACGTCTGTGCTTGCCGCTTTTGCTGCACCTTTAGTGTCGCTTCTTTTACTAGGCAAAAGTACGCCCAATAAAGCGCTTCGCTTTACCGGCAGCGTTTTGTTTTCGTCACTGTCAGTACCGCGTGACATATATGGTCGAGCGGTGCGGCGAATCCTTCGGAAGAATCGAATTATGGAGCGGTGACTGTATTAAAGAAGTCAAGTGGTAGATATTAGATTCGCGAATCGAGCTATTCGCTGAGCTACTATTCGATTCGTATTCGAGTATTCGCCCACCCCTAGAAAAAATATGTAAGCTTCCATTATATGCGACTGAAAACTTAGCAATGCTTCAAGTAGCCTTGTGATATACACTTCTCCCTGCATGCACACGGAAGCAACATATGATTGTATCGTTATGACTAAGCTGCAACAATAACAAAGAACGCCACGAATCCCCAACCTCAGTCCTGAGCGCTCGCTCGCTAAGGAGCGAGCTCTCACCTCTAGACCGCCAGTGTCCCGACATGGTATTTATTTTCTCGTGGACAAACACTAGAAAAGCAATTAATATTACTGTACACATCAGTGCAGGAAAAAATACAGCAAACAATTATTAAGTTTCATCGCGCTGTAACATTTTGAGCGCTGTGCCTGACGAGAAGTTACGAGCATCGGTACGTTTCTCCACGTGTAATGAAATGTCACAACTGTTTGTAGTCTATTAACACATGCTCACTTACAAAATGTTAGTACTTATTAAGCAAACATGTGCGTGGTTAACCATACAGAATTGTCTGCATTGAGATTCGCTAGTTGCGCCTGTGCAATCAAATATCGTAACTGTTCCTTGGTCACTCATTGAGTTAAGCAATGCTGATAATGAGTGAGCAAGTGTGTGCGGTTAAATATTGTGCAATCGTCTATGCAAGACTAACAGACGTGCGGGGTTTCCGGTTGCATGGATTAGTAAATTCATTTTTCTTTGAATTCCTGATCTGTGAGCCCTTCGCCGAACCTACCGAACATTCAGAGACCGCGTAGAATAGCGAGAGTGGAATGGGCGAGAGCTGGGCCCTTTTGAGGCGACTGACCTCCGGTAGGCGCTGGTGTTCTCCCCCAGCGTCTGCTGCTGGTCGGCTCCGCTCTGGTAGTAGCCGCGGGCGCTCGTGCTCATGCGGGCCGTGCCCAGGCGCTCGACGTCCGCCAGTGTGACCACGACGTCGTCGTCATTGTCGCTGCGCCTGCAGGCCATCTTTCCGAGCGTGCTTCAGGCAACGTCTTATCGGCGACGTCTGCCGTGGTCTGGCTTCGTTCTCGAATATTGGGCCGACGAGATAGCGGCGCACTCTCGAAAAGCGGCGCCCACTCGGCCGCTATCTGCAGCACCACGATTCCCATTTATGTTGCCATCAGCGTTGACACCGACTACTGCGAAAGCTGTTTATGTTTTTACGGTTACGTTGTCATCTTTTTGTTAACGTCTGAATCGTCGGCGTATCCGACGTTCCAAACTTTCGCTGCCTAGCATTTTTAGAAATGCTTGCCTTCATTGATGTTTTCGTGAAAGCTTCACCTACGAACAGTATAAATGAGGAATGTATTTTTCTACTAGAGTGAAATCGAGCCTGCACCAACAATTTTAAATGCATACGCATTTCTATTCCGTCTCAACGAGAAAACTGTCTGTCTGTCCCACTGCCACGTAAAATGATCGTTGCCATAAATAAATAAGTACATGGAAATATTCTCCGACTCGCAACCGGGCACCGAAGGCGAGTGTATTGACCTCTAGGCTACGCAAACACCCCCCCCCTTTTTTTTGTTTAGTGCTAGGCTACACACATCCATGCTTGCAGAATATGAATGTGACTGAATCATGTGAATTCGTTGCACCCGCGGTGCAAAGCAAATGTAAAAAGAGATCACTTTCTGTGGAGGCTTTCTTTGAATTTCGTGTTTGTGGAATAAATGCCCTCTGCAGGACAAGATCTATTGCATACACATCCGAAAAATTCAAATTCTGTGCAAATTTGATGCCAAACAAGCGTTTCGGTGTTCGCGGGATGCACGTGCCAGGAGGCCGTTTGACACGTTGACGACTGCGGAAACGATGAAAGACGCCTCGCCGACGACACCCGAAAGCAACGTTCTAGGGAAGGATACAACGTACTATGAAACTCTACGCTTGCGCATCACTTATGCAATACCAAAAAAAGATTTTACGTGGATTTTCGTCAGTGTGTTAATGTATTCAAAGCAACTCAAAGCGGCATTGCAATTGACATGCAGGTAAGCTACTACGGGTGTTATTAAAGAGTAAATTTCGGATTTCACACATGTAACATTCAGCTCAGTTTGGGGCCTGTCGTGGCTAAATAACATTGCACGAATAATTGCGCTGTGTATTGCGTCAAAATTAACGACATAGATGCTGCTTCCTCGGAATGTCAAAACGAAAACGCGACGCTATGCTTTCGTATGTGCTTATTCTTGCTTTCTGACACTGTATTCTGGTGTTTTATTCACACGAGCATAAGATGTCCATTATTATTATTCGGCACGCACTTGGGAAGTCGAGCATTTCTTTGGTTTTCGCTGGCGCATGTTACAGTACAACTTCTTCGAATGAACCTCAACCGCTTGATCTCTGCAATCATCCACTTCGAAAGCTCCGCCCTGAAACAAGAGCACAATAGCAAGGTAATTGGTCAAATGCCAAACCAGCACCAGGCGGCTCTGTTGGTTGATTCGGTCACGAGGCGTCCACAGAACGCACCCATTGGTCAAACGGGAATCTGGCTAATCTCGATTCAAACAGGTGCTCATTGTTTTATTCGAAAATAATTTTTCCAGTTGGCCTTTCTATCAATAATTGAAAGCAATTTTGATCTCCGTCATGGTGACATCAAATTTAGCACAGTTTCGATAATATATCTAGCACGTTTTGATAAGAAACTCTCCTAGAATGTGGCATACTATGAGGAAAGCTACATCACAAAATATGTTTTTATCGTCGTTACATATTAGAAGGATGTAAATGTCGTTAATCAACTATTTATGCTCTTCCGCACTTGCCTTTACCTGGCTTTGTTTTGTTCATTTTGCTTGCACTGCCATTAAATTTATTGCAGTGAGGCCCTCACCTTCATAGTGAATGTCATCCACATTAAGTATTTTCCAGCATAATATATTTTATCCTTGTCATATAAATTATGTTTCTCTTAATAAAGCCGCGAAGCAACGCTCAGCGCGAAATCAGTAAGATTATCTGCTTCATCGTCGTACAGGGCTTGTTATGCGTTTCGAAGTTTGCTTTGAAGCTGAGGCATCTTTTCCATGACCACGTTGAGCAAGGAGTGTGAGAGAACGGAATCATGAGGGGTACGAAGGAGTTATGGTGTCTTGCTGACCCATATTTACCAAGGCCAATTCTGGTCGTGCGGTTAGATGAGGAGGCTAGAGCGTAACATTTCTTAGACTGAGACCACCGCCATGGTGGCCAAGTGATTACGGTCCTCGGCTATTGTCTCCAAAGCCACCGGTCGACTCCGATTTCGGCGGTCGCATTTAGATGGAGACGAAATACTCCTTTTCTGGCTATGGGCGTGACGCCAATAGGCAGAAAAAGAGTGTTCCACACTCGCCGCCATGGCTTCGATCGGCGCTGACTAACACTCCTAGGTTTAAATGCACATATATACCACATAAAGTGGACGGGAAGATGACCGCCGCCATAGCTCAGTTGTAGAGCAACGGACGCGTTATTCGAAGGTCGCAGGTTCGGTCCCTGCCGGCGGCAAGTTATCTTTTTGTCCACTTTACTTTCTTCACACTTATATATCCCAATTATTACAAATAACATCTCCTATACTTTCCTTGGCATTATTGTCCGTTAGTTCTCGTTGATACTTATTGTTAAGTAACACATGTTCAGTGCTGGGCAGTATCGAAGATACATGTATCTTTGATACTATCTTAGATACTCTGTGGGTATCTTGTATCTGTATCGCGATACGTCTCGAAAAACAAGTATCTGTATCTGTATTTCCGATACATTCGATAATGTATCGTGTATCTTAAGATACAAGATACTTCTATCGCAACACAACCGTGCGAAACAATAATCGCTGGCCAAGCTCCGTTTCTCAAGCTGGTACTGGTGCCACTAAGCCATCTGAAAAAGTCTAAGGGGAGTGACGTTATTTCATTTTTCCGCCAGAGTCATCCAGTGAGGGTAGAGGATGAGGAAGACAACCACGCGGACGTCTACGCCCAGCCCACGTACCTTTTGTTTTCTCGATTTATTTTCTTTTTAGTTGCGACAACGCCACGACACTTGCTCTTAGCAACTGTCCTGCGCCGCGCACTCCGCTGCGTGCGGCGTCTATTGCTCAAATTCTGATGTTGTTACAGTATCGTTATTGAAGATTCTCTTCCGCCTTGCTCCGTAACGAAACGTGATGCGCGCAAGAATGGGGTTGCTTTCATGGGCGTCCGGAGGGGGGTGCAAGGGGGGGCAGCTGCCCCCCCTTGGAATTTTGGATAATAATTTTCTATGCAGTAGCAGTAAGCTACACAGCTTGATTGGCACACTCCAGTCCCGCATATCCGCGTGAAATATCATTCAGGATTACCAGCCAACTTTGCACGTTACATGCTGCTATGGACGAATCTTGCCGGTCATGTCACGGCAATGAAACAAAAGCTACCTATGCTGTATGCTCCCCTCCCCCTCCCCCACCCTCTGCTGATGCACCCCCTGGAAAAAGTTCTGCGGACGCCCTTGGTTGCTTTGCGTCGCGTGGATTTTACATAGCAGCGATTTGAAGGATCTCGTGGATGTAAGCTTCACTTGCATGCAGTGAATTAACTTATGTGCAAATAAGATTCTAACAACTTAAGCACCACTGGTACTGATGCTAGATCTAATAGAGCAAGCGTTTACCTAACAGAAAATATCTTGGCGTACCGTATTTTTCACTTCAATCTACATTTATTCAAAGAATTTATGAACTCATAATTTGATTGTTAGCACAAGTGCTTTCTTAGCTGTCATTTTGCATCACATAAATTACCTAGGTCTCTGCACTTTTTTTGCGGTCTGGTCACTGCAGTATGTCTTTTGCAACGCGCTCCCAAAATAAGATTTCTGCTTTATTCTTCTAACTGTCTGCTTTATTTCTACTACTATTTACACATTTACACGTTGCCAAGGCGATTGTCAAAACAAATATATTATTATGTGGGCGTGCCTTGAGTATATAGTACAAAATATTCTGCTTACCGCTTAAGAAAACAGCGAAACTGAGTTTGCGGCTACTTACGACGCAACTTTTCCAAAGCACCCTCTTCCTTAAAACTAATACATTATAAGTCTCTGATACGCTCCAAACTTGAGTATGCATCTGCCATATGGGATCCCAGTCATGCTAACCTTATCACCTCTCTTGAACTAGTACAAAATAACTCTGCTAGATTCATCCTCTCTAACTACAACCGCACTACCAGTATAACCTCAATGAAATATACCTTATCACTTATTCCATTGGCTCACCGACGCAAAGCCGCCCGTATTTCACTATTTCATAAAATTTTCCACCATCCAACACTTAGTAATGACCTCATACTCCGGCCTGTGTAGATTTCAAACCACGTTGATGATCGTAATAAGGTAGGAATCGCATCATGCCACACTAAGTATTTCTTTAAGTCGTTTATTCCCCGTACATCTCAGCACTGGAACCACCTTCCCTCAAGTGTCGCAACCATCAGTGATTGCAAACTTTCCCACAAAGCATTAGATAACATTGTATAACCAGGAGAAGCTGTTACCTGCACTCACTGCTTCTGTTTGTTTAGTTTATATGATTTTATTATTTTTTCTTTGAAATAACTACTATTCTTTGTATAACCTGGAGAAATGTTGTGTTACCTGAATTCACTGCACTGTTTAATTCTGTATTTTTCATGTATCGTATCCACTCCCCTCTTCAATGCCATTTGGCCCTGAGGGTATTATAAATAAATAAACTATAATAACGAAAATCATTAGGAGCCATCTTAAAGATATTAGGAAGGGGATTCGAGAAACGTTGTTTTACTGAATGCTCCGTTTTACTCATGGGCATCCCAACGAGCTGTTTCAGGCAATTTTCCATAGGCACTGAATTTTCTATTGTCTCAAGAGGCAAGTTGACGATACTTCATGCTGATAGCTATTAAGGGCGCCGTCTGTATTGTGTTTCTGTACTCATTCAATGTGAATGTTTGATACACAACCACCTCTCTATTTTACTTATATTTGTTTTCCTATTTTAGGCCTTAAATATTTTTCATATTACTAATCGCCACGTAATGGGAGCTATAGGCGGCAATAGCGCGAATAGCGGCGGTGTCCTGCGACGCTTTGTGCAACTATGCACAATACGTCTGATGCATTTCTGTGTTGGATGTGTTGTCTCGTTGAAGAAAAATTGCTAAAAGATTTCACGTTAGTGAGTATATCAACAAAGTATCCCTTACGCCAGTAGCTAAGTAGAACATGGAAATTCATTGCAGTTTTAAATCATCTATGTATACACCAGGGGTCTCAAACTCAGCTTACAGCCGGCGGGCCGCGGTCGCGAAATTTAGTTCCAAGGGCCGGGACAGTGAACATGGTGGGGTCAGAGAGAGTTTGAAAAAAATGACGTTGCCATTTGAAAAAAAAAGCATTTCACATATCTCATATAGGTCATTTCTGAAGGGGATTTGGAGTCAGGATTCGAGACACATCGATACCGATGAGCACAACGAGTGAAATCTGGACGCGGATTGAAATATAGAGTTTTCGTTCCACGGTTATATTTCAGCACATGGGGACCACATGTTCTTCACGAAAGAAATGCTTGAGACCAGTCATGTCTGTGTAGCTCACAAACATACTTATTTAGAAAATAAAAACAAATGGGATGAAGACGGTCATGTGTGCCGGCCGGGCCGCTAGCGAATGGTCTCAAACCCGGTATACACCATGAGTCCCCCCTTCCTCCCCCCCCCCCCCCAAAAAAAAAAAGGCGCTACCAGCGATGTTGCAGCTGCACACCTGTCCGGATATACGGTATTGTGCAAACTGTCTTTTATCGACAAGGTAAAAGTCCACACCGGTATTTGCGCCGTCGTGCGAAGGCTTCTTATTGACGTTATTCTGATTATATGGCAACCCGCTATGGCTGGTCGGCAAGCTGAGCAGCGACTCCCATTAAATGCAGAAATGACAAGCAAGAACCGCTGTCAGCGAAGTGTATGAAGAGTTGTCTTGTGAAGAAGGTAAAACAAACAAACCCCAATAAGTTGTTTTGGAAGGAAACTAATGTACTTTGAGCAAGAAGGGCAAGACTTTTGAGATACTAACAGACCTCTAATTCATTTTATCAAAGAACATAGGTCACAGTTCAGAAATTTTCAAGCAGAAATTTTCGTGTATAGGCGTTTTCTTCTACATAATATGTATCCATAATAACAAATTTGATAATGTATCGGAGTATATTAAGATACAAGTGCCAAGTATCGCATCGGATACAATTATTGCGCCAGTATCTTGTATCTGTATCACCAATACTTTTTGCGTGAGTATCTTGTATCGTATCGCGATACAATTTCAAAGTATCTTTGCCCAGCCCTGCACATGTTCTACTTTTGTTTAAAAATAATGAACTCTCAAGATTGAAATGTAAAGGCGATTTGTTATCGGTAATATTCATTCAGAGCGCAGAATTACAATTTTCTTTTGCATCCTGGAACGGGGCACATTGGAACGGCTCGTCAAACATGGTAGTGCCTTTGGCAAAACCATTCTCTGTACCAATACACAACACACTGAAGTTAAACGTGTCAGGCGTATCGGGCGACGAGTGAGTGACACGACAAGCCGAGTTTCCGGGTGAACAAGTGCCTTCATGTTTATTCGCAGCCCTTATATACATCAGTGAATGCTTTGACACATCCAGCGGTACTGTTGTACACTACATAGATGTTGTGCTACCATTCATTTTGTTGTGTACTGCCGTACACTGCAAAATGAACGCTACTTGTCCACTTGGGAAGCATGTACATGTACCAATGTGCACATCGCGTTTCAAGTCAGTTGAAGTAACACGTGGTGCGTGACAAGCCTCTACATTTGATGCGTAAACTTGTACATACTACCGTTGAAGGGGATATGTGATGTGCACGAAACTTCTAGCATAACAAAATAAAAAAGCTTGGGCGAGTTGGTGTTCCATAACTACCTGTAGAAAACTACCTGTCTCTTCGTGCATGTCATGTTTTTTTTTTTTTTCTTTTATGTTTCATGCATTTCATGACGTACAGGCTACTCGACAATAGGCCACATTCACACTACCAATGAAGTTATAGGGAAATGCGCGGAATGTAGCCAACCCTTACAGATAGCCTTCATAAAATACGAGAAATCATTTGGTTTGGTCGAAATCTCAGCAGTCATGCAGGCACTACAGAATTAGGGCGTCGACGAACCATGTATAAAAATACTGGAAGAAATCTACAGCGGCTCCGCAGCCACAATAGTCCTCCGTAAAGAAAGAATAAATTCCAACAAAGAAAGGTGTAAGGCAGAGAGACACGATCTCCCCAATGCTCTTCATCACGCACTTACACGAAGTCTTCAGGGCCCTAGATTAGTATTAATTAGGGATACGAGTTAAAGGAGAGTACCTTAGTAACCCGTGATCCGTCGATGACATTGCCTTAATGAGTAACTCAGACGACGAGTTGCAACTAATGTTTACTGAATTAGACAAGGAAAGCAGAGCAGTAGGTCTTAAAATTAACATGTAGAAAACTGAAGTAATGTTTAAGTCTTTGAAGAGAAAAGCGCTCTGCGTTGCTCTACGCTGTTCTGCGCTGTTAGTGACCGCACATCCGAACCATGAGCCTGAAGTAAGTAGAAGAATAAGGGTGGGGTGGAGCGCATTTTGCAGGCATTCTCAAATCAGAAATGGTAGTTTACCACTATCTCTGAAGAAGAACGTATATAACAGCTAAACCTTACCGCTACTTACCTATGGAGCAGAAACCTGGAGCCTTACGAAGGGGGCGCAACTTAAACTGAGGACGACGACGCGGGCCATGGAAAGGAAAATGATAGGGGAAATCTTAAGGCACAAGAAGAGTGCTGAATGGGTCGGGGAACAAATGGGTCCTGAGAATATCTTAGAGAGTGCTGAATGGGTCGGGGAACAAATGGGTCCTGAGAATATCTTAGCCGAAATCGAGAGGAACAAGTGGACAAAGCATGTAGCGCCAAGGCAAGGGAGCCATCTTGTGCACGTTCTGTGATGGAACGAAATGAAAGGTAATGACAGAATGAGAGGGAGCAAACAACCAATAAGCGAAAGGCGAGCGCCCCGGAAGAACGCGTCACGTCTTGATCGTCTGCTGAGGGAATTCAGAAATGTACTCAACGCATGAAGAAATACAGAATTACCATAACTGAATGTCAATATTGGGGGGGGGTATTGTTCTTCAAAGCTTCCAAGTGAAGAGCGCGATGACTTTAACAATTTATATGTGCTAATGTCTTGATTGGGCGCTAGGTTGTGTAGAAATCTACAGAGACGTTCGGGGGTAGCACTGGTTGCGATTTTCGCATACTATCGGCGCGGAATTGGAGTACGTTAGACACAAAGCAGGCCAATTCGATTCTCCGGCCCCAGAGCTTACGTTTCGATCCAATCCAAGTCGTCCTGAGGTCGTTCTGTATCCGTTGTAGGGTGACCAACTCTTCAGTGAAGGAAGGCGTACGCTAACATAGGGAACCAGCGAAATCAGTTTTCTTTATTGCGGTATCTTACAGAGAAATTCATCGTTTCTTTATCTTCTCTTGAAGTGGCACTTCGGCTGGCTACGTGCTGCTCGCATCTCGCAGCCACCGCAACATTACTTCGCGCGTGCGATTCGCGCTAACTTCGCGCTCCATCCCGTGACGCGCATTTTAAGGCGTGCGCTAGATCACGCAAACATTTCTTACTGGACGGTGCAGAACGAATCCCGGACATATAGCTGTCCCGACAGGGACGGCGTGGGACACGGGCTTCTGTATGAAAAGTCGGGACAGCCCCGGAAAATCCGGGAGGGTTGGTAACCCTACCTGTCGGACGGAACGGTTGTCTCTGTCGGTTCTGTGCCCGTTCTTTGTCAAAATTATTGACATCACTGCCTTTTCCGGTTGCTATTGTAACGTCTGACCGTCAGTCGAGCCTCGATCAATCCCATGCGGCGTGGTACTTGCTCGCTCTCGTCCTGTCGTGACGTTTCGTTCCCTTCTATGTGCATCGCTCCGTAAGACACCTCGAATAGCGGAAACGTATTTTCAATTTGTGCCTAAAATAACGAGAGCGAAAATTGCACAGGAGATTAATTCTGCATCTCCTGTGCAATTTATGTACATCTCCTGCAGGAGATGCAGGAGAGTAGCACGGCTTAAATAGGTGCCGAGTATTGTTTATGGACGTTTAAGATACATTTCATCGGGCGTTTCTGTTAGCAGCATTAAATCACTGTCGACCAATCGCGGCCCGTCTGCGTTTGTGATTTCCTACATCACGATCGCCTAGTGCGGGAAAGCCGAAGAAATGTCAGCACCCATCCTTCGGTTTTTCGCTATTTGCTCGTTTACGAAAGCTCTGCTCGCCGTAACAATGGTACCGTTGTAATCGTAATAAGATAATCTACCATCGAAGATCAACTTCTGGTGTTTCTTTAGTGTCCCTTTAAAAATCGCCAGGCCTGCGCAGAACACGCAGCACAGTCACAGCGAAAGCCGGAAGAGCAGCCTTTCCAGAGCCTGCTGTAGACTCTCTTGGGACGACCAATACAAGTAGACATGCAAGGCACCCACTATACGCCATAAGTTATGGTAATTTTCATGAAGTAGGGAAGAACCCACTATGCCATTTTTCGTCATTCTGCGGAGAACCGTGGTACCCGCTACACAACTGTAAAGCAGTATGCGCAGTTTGTTGATGCTGTGGCTGATGACGGTGAAGAATTATGGCTGAGCCCTTTGTAATGGGCGCGAAGCACTGCCTCGCTCCCATTACAAAGGGATTGGCCATTACAGGGTCGTTGAATGATTCAACGACCCTCTTGTTGCACAATTCGCATTATGTGACGCCTGGTTGTTATTTTACTCTTCTACGACGCTATATTACATATGTTAACACGATTCCTTGCCCGACATGACGCCTGTATCGGGTATTTTTGCGAAGGAGTTTCAAGCACACGCGTGCCTCTGTGGTAGAATATTCGACTGCCACGCAGAGGGCCCAGGGTCAAAACGCATCCGATCCTACAAATGTTCTAGGGGCGAAGCTCCTCTTAGTCTAACCTTGTCACGTCTCTGTTGTCCGGCGTAACCACCTTTGCAAACTGCCCACTACTTCGTCTTTGCAAACACCCCACTACGACCCATCACCGATCCTTTGCAAACTGCCCACTACTTCGTCTTTGCAAACATCCCACTACGATCCATCACCGATCCATTACTTCACCGACCATACAGCCGCTATAATGAAGGCGGAACGGATGCCACCTTTGCAAACTGCCCACTACTTCGTCTTTGCAAACATCCCACTACGACCCATCACCGATCCATCACTTCACTGACCATAAAGCCGTTATTATGAAGGGGGAACGGAAGCCACGTCTAGCTACCACTTACGATTAATAAAATTTCTTGCATAAATATGTACAGTGTTTGTCACGTCTCTGATGATGTACTGGGCTATCGCTTTGATTACTGCTGGGCGAAACCACTCAAGATTTCACGGTGTAACCATGATTGCTTCAGGAGCTTCACCCAAGCTCTTCATCATTCACCCGTGGATATGCGGTGAATTTTTTTCTCATTTCATTTTTTTCTTATTTCGTGCGATAGCGGTCACGGACACCGGCGGAGGTGGCGGACAACTACGGCGGCAAAATGGGTTGTTGTTGTGATCTCGTAACAGCTTGCGCTGTAATAAGGTCGGGATGGGCCAAGTTTAATTTGGGAGTCAATCAGCCTAATTTTAGGGTCGATCATGGAGGTGGGCAACGTATGGGCCAACTTGCGGGAGAAAGGTGCCATTAGCCGGATAACGTGCACGGGCAAGCGCCTCAGTAACGCCTTCTGCAGCTCGGCGAACATCGCAGCCCACCGCCGAAGCAGGAGTCTTCCTCGTGGAAATGCTGGCTGCCCGCGTTTGTTGCAGCCGATGGCTATTTGCCATTTCTATGTTTCACAATCCAAGCTGCAGACACGTGTGACACCCTGCAGACACGTGTGAAGGCTGACACTGGGCTCCGGTGCGTATGTCCTGCACTGCGGCACCGAGCACTGGCTTACCAGCAATTATATGGATACTCTCGGCTGTTTTCTCCCGTCGGCGTCACCACCATGTCCCGTATATATATATATATATATATATATATATATATATATATATATATATATATATATATAAAAGCCACAAAGAAATAATTCGAACGGGCGACCCCTCGCTCCGCAGCGCGCGGCGTTAGACTGCTGGGCCGCGAAACGTTTGTTCGTCAGCATACTAACGGCGAGTTATTTATACACACCACTTAGCGCTGGCGGTACGCCGATCTCGAGGGCATTGCAGCGTGCTCTCTGCATTACCAGCGAGATGGCGCGAAGGGCGCGTGCTTTAAAGGTCGTCGTCCCACTCGTTGTGGTTCGGGGGCTCCGCTGTACTTTGCCCTATACAGAGCGTAGTCGCGCAGTCGCCCGCGCGAGCGCAGTTGTCTTGTCATGGGGGCGGTTTGTTGCTCTTGTGCTTCTACCGGAAAGCTTGCGTTGAAGTGCACGAACGTCACTTCGCTCGCTGCAGCGGCCGCGTTTTGCGAAAGGAGCGCGCTGCTCTACCACAAAGAAATAACAACTGGGACAGTTGTTAGATTGCGCTCGTCCTGCGTATACCTGTGCGTTCGTTCTGTGCGCCCTTCTTTGTGTTTGAGCAGCGCGCTGCAAGTGTCGAGCTGCTTGCCCTTCTTCGCGTGACATTTCAATTTGTTGCTATCGGAATCATTGCTTCGGCCTTGCGGTGAAACAGTGGCTTTTTTATTTATTTAGTACATACTGCCAATCCCAATAGGGATTTTTGCAGGGTGCAAGAAGGACACAACAATTGTGTAAAGGTCAAAATTAAAAAGAAAAAAAATCATGCAAAATAACAGAACAGGTTTTTTTAGTAGCAATGTAAAGGTAAATAGGGACATTATACATGTGAAACATCTATGCATCCCTGCGAACACTTTACTGTACAACACAGATATACGATATCATACCAATATAATTACGATGATATAATCATAGTCACACATAGATACCTAAGCGTTACCAAAAAATAGAAATAAGTTATACGTTCGAAAAGTAGTTAATGGAACCTAGGTAGCAAGATAAATACTAATAGTAATACACATGTAATTTCAAGTAGGGAAAGAAAGGTGGTTAGTGACGAGGTATTGGTAACAGTGGAAGGCAAGTCGCTCCGCTGCCTTATGGATAGCTGGAAGAATGAGTATTTAAAACAGTTAGTATGAAATCAATATTTCTTTAGGGTGTATGGATGCTTTAGTCGAGTTATTCTTGTGTCTGCAATAGTGATGCACATAGAATTATTAACATTTAACTTGTTATGAATTAATTGATGAAGCAGTTTTAATCAGACAATCGTAGCGTGGTTTTCGATGGTGAGTATTGCGGCCGATTTGACTGAAGCACTTGGGGAGTCTGTCAGGTGATATTTATTTAAGATGAATCTTACTGCTTTTCTTTGCACTCCCTCTATAATGGTAATAATTTATTACTCGATGGAAACCAAGCAGAGGTGGTGTATTCTAGTACTGATCTAACGAGTGTATTTTAAGCCAGTAATTTAGTTTCACGGGGCACTTGACAAAGACATCGCTTAAGAAAAAAGTGCCACGTAAGTGCCGTGGAAGTAATGTTATTAACGTGGCAATCCCATCTATGGTCAGACGTTATTAATAGTCCAGGGCACTTTTGCTGTGAGACTACCGGGTCATCGTTTATGGCATAAGGAAACTCGTGTACGTGATGCTTCGTTGTTACTCGCAAAAGAACTGTTTTTTTAACATCAAGGGTCATTTGTCAGTTAGCACAGCATGCGGAGTACAGGATGCGGAAACTATTATCGCTGCATTAATTAAAGTGATGTGGCCGGTTGGACAGGCAGGCAGGGAGGCAGGCAGGCAGGCAGGCAGGCAGGCAGGCAGGCAGGCAGGCAGGCAGGCAGGCAGGCAGGCAGGCAGGCAGGCAGGCAGGCAGGCAGGCAGGCAACGAACTTTATTGGATCCCGAGGAGTTACTGACAGGACCCCCTAACGGGAGGCTACGTGGGCGCGGCCAGCGGTAGTCGGTTGGAGAAGTAATTTCTGTATAGAGTATACAGTCATTTATGTTTTATGTTGACGGTGATGTCGGTAGGTAAATCATTAATAAAGAATGGAAATAGTTCAGGAGCCAAAACGCTACCCTGGGGAAATCTAGAAGGGACATGAGCAAGTTTAAAATTGGTATGGTTAATTTGTACAAATTGCGTCTGCTTCGATAGGTAATCCTTTATCCGTCCACTAACGGGCCCCTTGCCTAATGTGTGTTCAAATTTTAGTATTAGTTTTTGATGTGATACGTGATCGAAGGCCTTCGAAAAATAAAAAAAAGCTCTGTCTGGTTTTGATTATCAATACTGCTCGAGAAGTCGTGTATAATTTCAACAAGCTGTGACTGTGGATGATACCTGCGGGAACCGATGCTGCGCCGCCGATAGAATGCTATTTTGCTCGAGGTAAGTGTTTATATGTTTAAGGATGATGTGCTCAAGCAGTTTACACAAAGTTCTAGTGAGGGAGTTAGGCCGAATGTTAGGAGGTTCGTTATTATTTCTTGACTTGTGGATTGGGATAATTTTTGTGATTTTTCAATCATTTAGTAGAGCACAAATGGTTAAAGATTTCTTATAGATGATTGTTAGATAATGGGATATTATCTCAGCATATCTCCTAAGAAAGGCGCTTGGAATTTTGTCTGGTCCGAGGCTTTTTTTGCTACCTAGTTTCAGTAGTAGGTTAAATACACCACCTCGGGTTATGTCCAAAGGTGCTAGAGCTATGTTAGAAAACGTTTTACAGTTCAGTAGGTGACCGTCATCTGCTGTGAAAACGGAGTGAAAGTATTCATTCGGTATGTTAACTCTGCTTTCATCTTCCCGTGCAGACTGGGCACTGGGGTTGGCCTTTGGTGAAAGGTAATTCCAGAATTTTTGCGAAGAGTTACCGAGGGTGTTACGAAAGTAATTACCTTTAGCTGCTTTTACCTTTGCTTTCATGGTTAGCGTGATCCTGTGTTTGTGAGTTGCCTCGTAACTTGTTTTCGTTTTCAAATACTTTCTTAGCCTTTTCAACTTTCTTTTTTCGTGGATGATGTCGCGTGTAATCCAAGAGTTACGTCTGTTTTTTTTTCTTTGTACGAGAGGACAATTATGTATGAATGCAGGTAAGTACGATTGATTTGAATTTTTGCCAGATAATCTCTACGTTACGGTTAGGTAGAGAGGTGGGCGAGTTGGAATTGATGCATACTACGTTACTATCGGTAGCATCGGCGTGATGTTCGAAGGCACTTAATTGGTAAAGAAGATAGTCGAGCATGCTGTTGTCATCTACATTGCTAAAATCAGAGTGAGTGGTGATTAGCTTTCGCGGTAAATTGCCGTCGTGCATAGGGAGGGAGCGTAAGGTGATTTTGTGATCTGGCATGCCATCAATAGGTTCAATTTTTGCACCGCCTGCCGAAACGTGGTCACTCAAGAATCCCAAGTCAAGAATATTAGAACTTGTTGCTTGTGTATGTGTATGTTCTGTCACGATCTGACAGAGAATAAATGAGAGCATCAAGTCTATAAGCATATCGGAACATGCGCTTCTGCTTCCCATAGGTTCAAATCGCCAAGTACGATTAACCTAGATCCAGGCACGTGTTTGATCATGTACGAATACAGTGAACGCATCACCTCGACATCGCAAGAAGGGCTGCAAGCTTTTACTCAGTTGCTATTCAACAATTGTCGGTTGTGTTTATCGAAGTCCCGCTGCTGACACTGACACCACGCTTTCGTTGTACAAATACATGCATAATCATCTTCGACAGGGTCGAGTAATCCTTCTTGGGGATTTTAATTTACCTAATATCAACTGGTTAACAATGGCGCATCATTCAGCCCCTTCAGATGTTATTTTTGATATTATGTTAGATTTGAACTTACACCAAGCAGTTAATATGCCTACTCGCTATCATGGGTTTGGTGGGAACATAATAGATGTGATTTTCCTGAGCAGTCACTTTCCCCCGGGAAGAAATAAAAAAAGAGGTAACAGACGGAATATCCGACCACAAGATGGTGATGTGTAGTATACCAGTCAATAACAAAGGCTCATATTCGGTGGTGAAATCCTTTCCCGACTTTCACAATGCTGACGATACTAGCATTATCGGCTAAAACACGTTGGCGGGCTAGTTGGTTTGAATTCATGAAGAGTGATAAGCGCGACTAGACAGGGACGAACTTGGCGGTCTCTTGAATTGGCGGTCTCTAAGATCATAACTTCATTCACAGAAGTTTTGTCCCCTTTGGTGTTGACGCCTGAACTGCCCGAGGGCAATTTCATCAGATTTTTAGACTTAGGACTGTACTTTTCGCCACAGAAAGTTTGCTGGAGTTATGAGCCGAGAGGGAACAAGCCCGTCCTGCCATTTTCATCCGCTCATTAAAAACTTGTGAAACGTTCAATAGTGGAATCTTGTTTCAATAATTCCCTTATGAAGTCATGTGGCCACAAGGTGGAAGCCAGTTTCCTGGATCAGGTCAAGCGCTTAGAAGAGTCTGGGTACCCATTAGGTATGCTCAGCTCCGTCGCAGAGGGCTTGAGCAACAAGCTGAAAAGCTCATCAAAGGGCATCAGCCGTGGTGTCAGAGCTAATAAAGTTGCCGTTGTGCTATACGTGCATTGCATTTCGCACAATCTCAGAAGAATTGCGGGAAAGTCGGGGGTGGACGTAGTCTTTTCCGCTCCTGACCGTCTACAGAGGTTATGTCATCAGGTAAATTCAGAGAGTAACAAAGTAAACGCATGTCCTATTAATCACCGAACACTTTTTGTAACCTGTAATCGCAACGTTGTCTACGCCATTCCGCTTTCGTGTCAAAGGACGTACGCTGGTCAGACCGGCAGATGTATCAACCAGAGACAGAAAGAGCATCACTATAACGTCACAAAAGCAATCTCAGGTCATTTGGGCATTCATTGCAGAGATTGTGGCTGCATACCCTTGTTTGAAAACACCTCTGTCTTGCATAAGGCGGATAGTAAAATGACTAGAGAAATTGTTGAGGCCTATGAAACTAATAGATTAGAAGAAATGTGCGTTAGCCAGCCTTCCCTCTCGCTTTCTCAAAAAGAGTTGCAATATCTTGCTTTGTCGCGTTGATACTTGCTATGTCGTGATATTGCCCTGTACACGTGTTTCGGTTCAGCGATATAACCACTGATTGTCCATTTGTTGTTTCTGTTGTTTCCGCTCGCTCGGTATATGTTAATGGGTTTGAGCGAAAATAAAATCAGTTGAAAGTAGCGCTGTGTCTTTGTCTGTTTTCTTTCTTCGTCTCTGTCTAGTCGCGCTTATCACTCTTCATAGCATTATATCGACCACCTTTCACATGTACTATCCTCCTTCAACGAAATTCCCTGCCAGGCCTCAACTGATATTGAAATATTGCCACGCCCACTTGTTCTTTTATTTTGATGTATTCGGATTTGACCAGCAAGGACGGTTACCAACGCTCGACGCTGTCCGCGAAGCAGTGTTCGCGAAATTTCGCGATTGTAGTAGATCGTTTTCTTAAGATTGCGCGCCGCACGCGAATGTTCCAGCTTTGTCAAGAGATAACGCCGCCACCAGCGATATCGCTGGAAAGTTCGATAGCGCCTGTATAAAAGCCGACGTGCTTGACCGCTTGTCAGTTGATCGACGGTCGACGCTCTGATCGCCGCTATCAGTGTATTGCTTTCAGTTTCCCGGCCACAAGTTCGGCCAAATAAACAGTTTCATCTCGGGCGTGCTGACTGCTGTCTTCGTCGACATCACGACCACGTGACATCTGGTGGAGGTGCCGGTCTTTCATGTTCCGGACGCCCCCGTCAAGCCGCGAACCAAGCCCGAGTCGCAAAGAAGACGTCGACGCCAAGGCCGAGCAGCGAGGAAGCCGCAGGCAACAAGGTCTACCGCCAAAGTATGGTCCTCTACCTGAAAACTCCCGGCAAACAAAGACCGTGACATCGACCACAGCGACGATGACAGACGCTGTGCCGCCCGCACCGATCCTTCTCCGGACGCCCAAGGAGCCGCCAACCTTCCGCGGATCGTCATTCGAAGACCCGGAAAGCTGGCTCGAAGCCTACGACCGAGTCGCCGTTTTCAATACCTGGACCAGCGAAGACAAACTACGGCATGTCTACTTCGCCTTGCAAGACGCCGCTCGCACCTGGTTCGAGAACCAAGAGCGAACCCTGACAACGTGGGACACATTTCGCACCAGGTTCCTCGCTACATTCACGAGCGTCATCCGCAAGGAGAGGGCTGAAGCGCTGCTTGAAACCCGTTTGCAGCTGCCAAACGAAAACGTGGTGCTCTTCACAGAAGAGATGACCAGACTCTTCCGGCACGCCGACCCCGAAATGCCGGAAGACAAGAAACTTCGCTTCCTCATGCGAGGAGTAAAGCAGGAGCTGTTCGCGGGTCTGATGCGGAACCCACCGAGTACTGTCCAGGAATTCATCTCGAAGATACGACGATTGAAAAGACGATGGAGATGCGCACCCGACAATTCAATCGCCGCTCGACGCCAGCTTACGCAAAAGTTCAATCATTCTGCTCGGACGACCTGCGTGAAACGATTCGAGTGATCGTGCGGGAGGAACTGCGAAAGCTTTTACCCCCGCCGCAGCATCAAGTGGATTCAATCGCCGACGTAGTCCGCGAGGAAGTCCGGCAATCGCTTGGAATTCCCGAAGCACCGCAAGCTCAGCCGGAAGCCATGAGCTATGCTGCTGCAGCTGACGCAACGCCCCCCCCCCCCCTCCTCGCCCGCGCCAAGACGCTGCGCCGCCGCAGCAGTTCCGCCGCCAGGCACCGCCGCCGCCACCACCGACGCCATACCGCTCGCCGCCAGGACAACGATGCGCCCCCCGAAAGACCGACGTTTGGCGTGCCCCTGACAACCGCCCGCTCTGCTACCACTGCGGGGAGGCCGGCCACACGTACCGCCACTGCCATTACCGACAGATGGGGCTACGCGGATTCGCCGTAAATGCGCCGCGCGCAGCCAGGCGAACGGCCTCGCGACATCGACGACTATCTCACCGGAACACAGTGGCAAGAACGACGACCTTCCAGCTCGCCGTCGCCCGGCCGCTACATGTCACCGCACCGCCGGCAGTACACTGGCCCAAGCTGGTGCCGGTCGCCTAGCCCGTATCCGGGAAACAAGGTGCAGCAACCGATGGAGGTGCGGTTGCTGTACGACGAACTACCGAAGATCCTCCGACGCCGACGACGACGCCGCGACGAAACCGTCAGAACACGACGCGAACCAGACAGACCCCTGACGACGAAATCTCGCGGACCGAAGAAGACCCGACGACGCAACATGGAAGCAGCGGAACAAACCGACGCAGCCGTGACCTGACGCCGCGACCACACCGCAACGCAAGACGACGAACTAGCGACCTCTACGTTCTCATCGACGGCCACAACGTCACCGCTCTCGTCGATACTGGAGCCGACTATGGCGTAATCAGTGGGCCCTTCGCCACGAAGTTGAAGAAAGTGAAGACTGCTTGGGAAGGCCCCGAAATCCGTACCGCTGGAGGCCATCTAATTACGCCGTCTGGAGTCTGCACAGCAAGTCACAATCAATAATCGCACGTATCCTGCGAGTTTCGTAATCTTGCAACACTGCTCCAGGGACGTCATACTTGGCATGGACTTCTTAAACCATCACGGCACCGTCATCGACTTAAAAACCAAGTCGATAACCCTATCGTCGGACAAAACGACACCGGGATACGAATCCATGTCAACATGCCCTGAACGTGCTCGAGGATCAAGTTACCATCCCGCCTCGTTCCAGCGTCATAATTCCTGTAAGCACCGAAAACGTTGAAGACATCGAAGGTGTCATCTAGAGCGACCAACGTTTGCTGCTAGACCGTGGCATTTCCGTCGCAAGGGGCATTGCTCGGTTGCATGAAGGAAAAGGAAGCGTGATGCTAACGAACTTCAGCCAAGAATACAGACACCTGAGCAGGGGCACGACGATTGCATACATCGAAGAAATCTTGGCAGTCAGCGATGCGTTTGCCTTTTCAGATTCCGACGAAGCTACGACGCCTACCCCAATACCTGAGCCACCCTTCGACGTAAACCCAAGTCTTCCCGCTCGCCAACAGCACCAGCTTCGATGCCTTCTGCAGGAATACAAGGTCTGTTTCTCGTCGTCATCGCGGGTCCGACAAACGCCCCTTGCTAAGCACCGCATGATAACAGAAGAAAATGCTCGACCACTCCGTCAGAGTCCCTACCGGGTTTAGACGCGGGAACGGGAGGCCGTTAAGAAACAAACAGACGAAATGCTACGCGACGACATCATCCAGCCGTCCAACAGCCCGTGGGCGTCTCCCGTAGTGTTAGTGAAGAAGAAGGATTGGACCCTACGTTTCTGCGTCGATTATCGTCGCCTGAACAAAATCACAAAGAAGGACGTGTACCCTCTCCAACGGATAGACGACGCCCTGGATCGACTCCACAACGCGAAGTACTTTTCGTCGATGGACCTCAAGACCGGCTACTGGCAAATCGAAGTCGACGAGAGAGACCGGGAAAAGACTGCCTTCATAACACCGGACGGCCTGTTGGAGTTCAGGGTCATGCCCTTCGGTCTTTGCTCTGCACCTGCGACTTTCCAAAGAGTCATGGATACAGTATTAGCTGGCTTGAAGTGGCAAACTTGCCTTGTTTACTCGGACGACGTCGTTGTGGTTTCCTCGAACTTCGACGAACACCTCCAGCGCCTTGAATCCGTACTTCAAGCAATCAAGAACTCCGGGCTCACCCTGAAACCACAAAAGTGCCGCTTCGCGTACGAGGAGCTCATGTTTTTGGGTCACGTGATCAGCAAGAATGGAGTGCGCCCAGACCCGCAGAAAACAGCTGCCATCGCCGCTTTCCCGCCACCCACCGACAAGAAGGCCGTACGCCGATTTCTCGGCTTGTGCGCCTATTACAGACGCTTTGTCAAAAACTTTTCACGGATCGCCGAGCCACTAACGCAGCGCACGAAGACCGACGTCGAATTCAGGTGGCAAACAGCGCAAGTCGAAGCATTTCATGAACTGAAACGACGCCTCCAGACTCCTCCGATACTTGCGCATTTCGATGAATACGCCGATACGGAGATTTACACCGACGCAAGCAGCGTTGGACTCGGCGCCGTACTTGTGCAGAGGACGGAGGGACTGGAAAGGGTTATCAGTTATGCTAGCCTGCCGCTGTGTAACGCAGAGGCCAACTATTCCACAACAGAAAAGGAGTGCCTCGCCATCATCTGGGCTACGTCAAAGTTTCGCCCCTACCTCTACGGCAGGCCCTTCAAAGTTGTGAGCGACCATCACTCCTTGTGTTGGCTAGCTAACTTGAAGGACCCTTCAGGTCGCCTCGCACGGTGGAGCCTAAGACTTCAAGAATTCGACATTACCGTTGTGTACAAGTTGGGAAGGAAACACTCCGACGCCGACTGCTTGTCTCGTGCCCCCGTCGACCCACCACCGCCCGACGACCAGGATGATGACAGCTTCTTGGGAGCCGTAAGTGCCGATGACTTCGCCGAACGACAGCGAGCCGACGCGGAGCTGAAAGGTCTAGTGGAATACCTGGAGGGCAGGACCATTGTTGTCCCAAAAGTATTCAGGCGAGGATTGGCATCATTTTCCTTGAAAAACAACGTCCTCGTAAAGAACTTCTCTCCGGCCCGAGCCAGCTACCTTATCGTTGTACCTTGGGGACTGCAACCAGAAATTCTGCATGCCCTGCACGACGACCCGACGGCTGGACACCTCGGACTTTCCCGCACGCTCGCACGAGTACAGGAAAAGTACTACTGGCCGCGCCTTGCCCCCGACGTCACTCGATACGTAAGGTCGTGCCGAGACTGTCAGCGACGGAGACACCGCCCACAAGACCAGCAGGCTTCCTTCAGCCGATCGAGCCTCCTCGGCGACCATTCCAGCAGATCGGCATGGACCTCCTGGGGCCGTTCCCAACGTCGACTTGCGGAAATAAATGGATCGTCGTGGCTACCGACTACCTCACCCGCTACGCCGAAACAAAAGCCCTGCCCAAAGGCAGTGCCGCTGAGGTAGCCAAGTTCTTCGTTGAGAACATCGTCCTTCGACACGGCGCCCCAGAGGTTCTCATCACCGACAGAGGTACGGCGTTTACGGCTGACCTAACTCAGGCGATCTTGGAATACAGCCACACAGACCACCGCCGGACCACCGCGTACCACCCACAGACCAACGGCCTGACCGAGCGTCTCAATAAGACCATCGCCGACATGCTGACCATGTACGTCGACGTCGAACACAAGACGTGGGACGCCATCCTTCCGTACGTGACCTTCGCGTACAACACGGCCATACAAGAAACGGCGCAGATGACGCCATACAAGTTGGTCTACGGACGGAGCCCGGCAACGACGCTCGATGCCATGCTACCAAACGTGACCGACGAGGAAAACATCGACGTGACCACCTACCTACAGCGCGCCGAAGAAGCACGACAGCTCGCCCGCCTACGGATCAAGAACCAGCAGACGACTGACAGCCGCCGCTACAACCTTCGACGAAGCCACATGGAATACCAACCCGGTGACCGTGTATGGGTATTGACGCCAATACGCCGACGGGGACTTAGTGAGAAGCTTCTTCGACGATACTTCGGGCCATACAAGGTTCTTCGACGTCTCGGCGCTCTTGACTACGAGGTCATCCCTGACGGCATTACGAACTCCTAGCGACGCCGCGCACGACCTGAAGTCGTCCATGTCGTGCGCCTTAAGCCGTTTTTTGCGCGTTAGCGATCCTGGGGACTGTACTCTTTCCTTTGTTATTGTAATTTATTTATGTGGGCACTTGATTTTTCTTTCTTTTCTCTTCTTTGTTCTTTCACAAGCATCGGGACGATGCTTTTTCAGAGGGGGGCAATGCCACGCCCACTTGTTCTTTTATTTTGATGTATTCGGATTTGACCAGCAAGGACGGTTACCAACGCTCGACGCTGTCCGCGAAGCAGTGTTCGAGAAATTTCGCGATTGTAGTAGATCGTTTTGTTAAGATTGCGCGCCGCACGCGAATGTTCCAGCTTTGTCGAAAGATAACGCCGCCACCAGCGATATCGCTGGAAAGTTCGATAGCGCCTGTATAAAAGCCGACGCGCTTGACCGCTTGTCAGTTGATCGACGGTCGACGCTCTGATCGCCGCTATCAGTGTATTGCTTTCAGTTTCCCGGCCACAAGTGCGGCCAAATAAAGTTTCATCTCGGACGTGCTGACTGCTGTCTTCGTCGACGTCACGACCACGTGACAATATTATGGCATATGTTCAAAGATATGGTCTCACATTGCATTCACAAGTTCGTATCCTTAAAAGTGAAGAAGGTAGAGAAACACAACCCATGGATAACGCGTGACGTCATTCACGCAAAACGAAAAGTGAAGAGACTAAGAAAATCACTTAAGAAAAAATTTACTATGTCAACAAAAAACAACTTTGATGATGTCATGATTAGTCTGAAAACAACGTTAAAGGCCGCTAGAGAAAATTTCTTTACTCACAAACTGAATAACTTCATAAAAACGTCACCTACAAAATTCTAGAACTACCTCAACCCTAAGTCATCCGACGAAAAAACAGCTTCCTCGAGCGAAAGCCTAGCTACTGCGAAGGCTCTTAATAATTATTTTCAATCAGTCTTCACACGATAATGGCAGTATGCCTCATATGGATGCATGGGCTAAGAAACATATAGAACCTCTTACAATCACTGATTCAGGTATCCTTAATCCTCTGCTTAATTTAGATGCCAAGAAAGGCTCTGGGCCAGATAATATCCCTAACGCATTTCTGAAGAAATAGCAGAATGGGTCGGAAAGTATTTATGTTTAATCTTTGACAGATCGCTATCAACTGGTAGGCTTCCAAAAGAATGGAAGACCGCTCGAATCATTCCTGTATACAAATCAGGAAACAAGTACAATGCAGCTAATTTCATGTCTATCTCAATAACATGCCCAGCATCTAAAATACTTGAACACATTATTCTCAAACACATAACATCGTTCATTGACGCTGAATCTATCCTAGCATCCTTCCAACATGGCTTTCGCCGTGGATTGTCTACGGTGGCACAACTTCTGGAACTTGTTCACGACCTGTCCCTGGGCATCGATTCCACAAAACAAATTGACCTTATACTACTAGATTTTTCAAAGGCTTTCGACCTAGCGACTCATCAGAAACTAATTTATAAGCTTAAGATAACACTAGGTGACGGCCCCATAATTAATTGGATGACTGATTACTTTAAGAGATCGTTAACAGTTTGTTGAAATTGACGGCCAGTCGTCTGATGCTGCCCAAGTGATATCCGGTGTTCCACAGGGTTGTGTTTTGGCTCCGGTTCTCTTTTTAATCTTCATCAACGACCTACCAGCTAATATTCATGTCAACATCAGACTGTTCGCAGATGACTGCATTATTTATAATGTAATTACTACACATGAAGATCATCTAGCCCTTGACTGCGCTTTACAAACAGTAACGAAATGGTGTTCCTACTGGCAAATGACAATAAATGCAAAAAACTCAACCCTACTCATAATATCGAGAAAAAAGAATAAATCGTTATTCCCGTACAAAATTATTAACACGGAATTAAGCGCCATCACTGAACATAAATACCTTGGATTAACAATAACTGAGGTCTTAAGATGGAGTAGTCATATGAGCCACATAACAGCGACCGCGCTCAAACGACTCTTTTTCATCCGACGCCGCCTTCGATTAGCGCCCATAGATACCAAACTGTTGGCTTCTAAAGACCGATACTAGAGTACGCAAACATCGTATGGTTTCCTTTTACTAAACAAGACATCGCTAAACTTGAAGGCATACAAAGAAAGGCAATAAGGTTCATTTTTAACAAGTATGGGCCACATGAATCACCTACGGTGTTAATGGAAACTGCTGGTATCGATACTCTTCAGCGCCAAGCCAGAATAGCTAGACTGAAATTTGTGTACTTACTTACACATAACAAAGTAAATATTGATGCCACGAACTTAATCACAAGCTTACAAACACGCCCTTCCAGACATAACCATACACAGATGCTCACTGAATACACCTTCCATACCGCCTGTTTCAAAAATTCAGTTTTTTCCATTGACCAGAAGAGAATGGAATAACCTTCCCCTACATATCATAGAAAGCACATCACTAACACAGTTCTTAACTGCACTTGAAAGCGAACCTTGAACCCTGTTAGATAGTTCTGTTTTCCCCCCCCCCCCCTCCTATTGATGTATGAAACTGCACCTGCCACCTGTTTTTTTCTAATGTATTTTCTGCTTTTATTTTTTCTTTTCCCATACCTGAAGCCCCACAGGATGCATTTGTCGCCTCGCGCTAAAGCTCCACTATGTTAAACTGCTTACACCATGGTCTCAAAATGTTTTTCTTTTCTTTTTTTCCCTGCTTCTTTTTTTCCTTCGATTGACTATGGTTTTATTATGCGAGCCTGTTTTCTTTATATGCACATACCACTAATCCCTCTCGTGTTGCACTTTCTTTGTAATTATTTGTTGTTTCCATTGTATCGCAATTTGTGTTATTTTGTATTCAACTACTGCATATGCCCTCCTGCTATGATCCCTTTGGGATTGGCAGTATTTACAAATAAATAAATAAATAAATCAATAAATATACGCAGCGGACAACACTTGGTTGAGGACTGAAAAGTAGTGTAAAAAAACCGCTTCCACGCCTTCTGCAATTGGAAGAATAGCGAAAGGATTTTTTCCTTTGTGAAAACTGCTACGCCACCGCCTCGAGTTGGTCTGTCTTTGCATACTACCGCACAATGTGGTGGAGTTATTTCGAAATCTTGAACATCTTTTGTCAGCCACGTTTCTGACACTGCTACGAAGTCGGGCTCTGTGCCCGACTTCGTAGCAATTTTGGAAGTATACTGCATGCATTCAAATTCAGGAAGCTTATTTATGTGCTAGATTCAGGCGGTGAGATCGCAACGTGCGTCTGTCTGGTTCTTCGTTTTTTTTTTTAGAACCAGGCATGTTAGAGGCATTTTCAACAAAGGTTACCTTGTTACTATGAGCGTCCCATCGATAGGTAGAACCGTTAGCACGAAGGTTATCGAATGCAAGAAAGACCTTGGCTCCAGAGTGTTTCTTTGTTCTTGCGAAGTCCCACAACTTTCTCCGAATGTCGCGCACACGAGGTGAGAAATCTTCTTCGATGGAAAAGTTAGTTCTTTTGAGTTTGTTACAGTTTCTTAAAACCTTCGTTTAATCACGGAAGTCAAGTAACTTCATGATTATAGGAATAGTTTTCCCAGGTGCAGGTTTTCCCTGTCGGTGGATTCGTCCCATTGAAACTGGTTGGAGTTGCAGAGGTTCTTTAATACCAGCCATGGTGGTCTGGTGGATACGGTGCTCGACTGCTGACCCGAAAGTCGCGGGAACGAATCCCGGCCGTGGCGGCTGCATTTTCGATGGAGGCGAAAATGCTTCAGATCCGTGTACTTAGATTTAGGTGCACGTTAATGAATCCTAGGTGGTTGAAATTTGCGGAACCCTCCACTACGGTGTCCCTCACAATCGTTGAACTCCCACAATTAAATATATATTACAGTATCTTTAACGATTTTGTCCTGAATTATTCCATCAAGAGAGTGGTCATTTTCGGCTTTCTTTTCTGGCACGCCATAAATAATTAGGTTGGATCGCCTCGTTCTGTTTTATAGGTCATCAATCTTTAGTTCTAGGGATCATACTTCTTTTAGGGAAGAAGCAACTCAGGACCTAGCTTTGTCGTCGGCACTCACTGTCCGCTGTGGCGGTATACAGTAAACCGTTGCTATAGTCGAAACATGTGTGTATGTTGCCATTACGATTACGATTGTAAAGTCTCAGATAAAAGTCATATGCAGCACTGAAAATACTTCTGAAATATCGTAATAAAAATGAAATTGAATAATTATCAAAGGCACTATGTTCCCGAAATCAACAAATCTGGCAATCACAATTCTGAAGGATGTGCACAGTGGGATGCGGAAGGTGTCGTGCCTGACAGTTTGTCGTCAACGGGAAAGCCTGAAGGAATGCTTTCGTAAGAGCTTGAGTCGTAGACAACTTTAGCAAGTCCGCGGAATTTCCTCCTCAAAGGCGAAACATATGTATGTATGTTGCGATTACGATTACGAAACAAAGTGCAAGCACAAACCCTTTATACTAGTCGGCGACTTCAACGTAGACATTATGGACAGCGACTGGATTTTGCAGTATATGAGTCTCGATATGCTCTACGATGCATTTCATATGACTGGAAACAATCAACAACCACCCGAGCAACATGCATAGACCTTGTCTTTGCCAACTTTAGATTAGATCCACTCGAAGGACCATTGGCTCTGCATTTCACAGACCACAAAGCAGTAATAATGAAGGGAAAACGGAATCCAGAACTCAAGACGATATACGATTTATGACAAGAGGATTAAAATAGAACATTAAAGAGAAACCAAATAAGTACATTTGTATATAGATACACATTGTGTCACTCAATTGACATTCGCAGTGGCAACGCGCGGTTGACGTACGGTGACATACCGGTACGATACCCAGTGCTTCGCCACTCGTCGGGATTGCACATTAGTGGAGATGCGGTGATTTCTTTGTAAGTGTGCGACCTGACCAGCACTCGTAGCAATTGCACTGTCCAGTGATTGTCAATTTTTCCAGCTCTTTCATCGATGGAGTTTAGCTGGTTTTCTTAATGTCTTTAATGTCATCAGCAATATGCTGTATATGTTTTGCCTAGCTGGGACACATCAGGACCAGGATTAGTCTCAACATTTCCCGACAAGAGCAATATTTCTTCTAATACTACGACAAGTTGCATACAGCAGCCTATGGCACGGCAGCACAACAAAGCAAAGATTACTCGAACAGAAGGAACTACTAAAACGTTTTCTCACCTGCACAATGTAAAGGAATGGATTATTCCGCATCTCTCCACTGCCACCGTGCCCTATGACAAGCTCGAGACGATTCCCTTGGTTTGTAGTGATCCGGTATGCCGGGAGCGCCACCGTCGCACCGTCAAATCTGGCGTCCGCGCACATGTCAGTACAAGCGCCGTGCTCGCGCCGCCAATTTCCTCCGCTAAGGATCGGCTGCACAGTCGGTCCGTTAGCGTGATGGTCGTTTCCGAAGATGGGCCACTTCCTTTCCATGCTGTTCATATCAGCATCAGTGTGCCGGTAAGCTGCACAATGTAAAGGAATGGATTATTCCGCATGTCTGCAGTGCCACCGTGCCCTATATAACACACCTTTGAATATAGTGGCTGTATATTGCAGTGCTTTCAAGTGTCGACCTGCGCTGTAATCAGAATTACAGCGGAGGTGGCATTCCTGAAATTCGTTTTCAGCGCGCGTCAGGTGCTGCCGAAGCAGATGACGCTGTAGCTATAATCGCGTGATCTTTCCCAGCACGTCACGCCGGTGGTGGCGCCAGCTTTTCCAGTGGTGCGCCTCACTCCCACTATTGTGTGTTATTCTAGCACTATAGTGCTAGAATTACACGCGATACTGGGCGCAGCGTGGGCATGTCGCGGAACCTCACGGCGTCCGCGGTAATTATGCAGATCACTATGCTCAAATGAACCAATGCACTCTAAGAAAGAAAAAAGAGTCCTTTGACTCTCTTTTGAGGGTTCTGACTTGCCACGTATATGACTGCCTTTAATGAGACACGTGAACTCTGTTTGGGGGTCATTATACGCTCGTCGGAGATTCGTGGCACCCACAAGAGCGTTAACGAGTCCCTTTCAAGAGAGTCGTATACGTGGCATATCACGGCTGAATTTAGCGCAACCGAGGGTGCACTTACGTTGCGCTAGATTCAGACACTGTGAAGTTTTTAAACGAGTGGTTTGGCACACTTCCATGAACTGCTTCATGTCTTCAACGCACCTGTTCGCTGGAGCCGTTGCGTCACACTTTCGTGTTGAATACTTCACACTTTCTTGTGTCATTGCACACGTCACCATTTCATTTTCTGTATATATAGATATAGGACGGAACGAAAGCGATTTAATAAAGGCTGTTGGTGCGCAAGGTCCTTGTCCGTTTTGTGCACTTAGTGTCACTCGTCTCTGTGCATCCATGCAGCGCATCGTTACGCTTCAGAATGCCATACCAGCTAGCCCCAGTGGAAGCGCCTATAATTGTACTGGCGCCGCCGACGCCGTCAGTCAACTATCGTGTTTGATGCGGCATCTAAAACTCTGGCTTTAAAAATAAAAAAATTTAAAAAATCTTTGCAGGGTCCCTTTAGGAAACCCATGTGGTCCGAATTTATCCGGAGCCCTTCGCTGCGGTGTCCCTCATAGCCTTAGTCGTTTTGGCACGTTAAATAAACCTTAAATTGAAGTAGTGGGATACCTCGAAGGCGTCGGCAAAAATTTGTCTGGAGTGCTTCTATAATTTTTATCGCAAGCATATAGGCTGATCCACATGGCAGCGCTTTGAAAAGGCCCGAACGATGCTCGATGACCATCGGCATACAAAATCATTCGCATGAGACGCATGACGCCGTTTCTCGCGGTATCTACACTACCTTTTGCTCGAACCGCCTACGCTAGGCCATGCCAGTAGAGGGTACATTCCTTACTCGAAGCTTATCGAAAACAAACATGGTCGACTTGTGGAGCGAGTCCCCAAGGGCGTCCGACTACGCGCCGGAGAGCGCCGAGGCAAACGTGCTCGCTAGGAACGGCTACATGCTGGGCGCCGAGATTGGGTCCGGCTCTTATGCCACAATCGCGTAAGAGTGTGCGTGTGTGCGTGTCTCTCATAGCATGCAAGTGAGGGATTTTCTTTCACCTGCCGGCATTCACTTAGCAATTATTAACTTCTTTTATGTACCTTAGCAAGATCGGCAATGACACGAAGCGCCTGATTTTGCGCACGACACGAGCTATGATGGCGTACCGAAATTCTCAACTCGGAGTTGTTGGCTGGTGCGTTTTCAGAGCTTTATGCTCGAGGTGGAGTGCACCTGACAAATGCTTCTTGCAGTAACTGCACGCATTGCTTTACGAAATGATTCCAAACTCCATTTTGTCTGCCCCAAGCCTGCTCCGAAACACATTTCTTTCAGCACCAAACCTGCTTCAAAAGCACTTCCTACTTTCGCAAATCTACTCCGAAACAGTATTTTTTTTCTGCTCGATGAAGGGAGCACAAAGACCTTATCACGTATATCATGTCGTACACGACATGCATAACATTATTTTTATGGCATGACCAGTGATTTATGTTCCTCATACAATCATGTCACGCGATGCCATCTATTTGCCATTTACGCCATTCACGCATGCCAATATATCCATTTATTGAAACGGCCGCGAGAGCACGGAAAACGCATCATGTAAATTATACCGTACATAACATGCACGACGTTATTTACATGGCATCACCTGTAATTTACGATCGTCATAAATTCACATCACGCCATGCCACTTTTGGTACATGCCAAGTTAATGGAACGCCCGCGAGACCGCGAAAACCGTATAATGTAAACCATGCCGTACATGGCATGCATAACATATTTTCAGGACATGACACGTAATTTAAGATGTCATGCCATGCCAACTTTGCTACATGCCAAGCACGGAGACCGTAGCGTGTAAATCATGTCGCGCATGACATGCATGACATCGTTTTCATGGTACAACCTGTCATTTATGTTCGTCCTAGTTCTCATGTCAATGAAGCCACGCCAGTGTTGATGTATATCAGATCAATGAAACCGCTGCAAGAATACGAATAGATAGATAGATAGATAGATAGATAGATAGATAGATAGATAGATAGATAGATAGATAGATAGATAGATAGATAGATAGATAGATAGATAGATAGATAGATAGATAGATAGATAGATAGATAGATAGATAGATAGATAGATAGATACGCTTAAAGTGCCTAGGGTTCGCTAGGAAATGCTTCGGATTTATATTCCGAGGAATTTCCAGTCGCCATCACAACACAGCTGAAGAACAGCTCGAACAGCCGCATCAACAAAGTATAAAAAACATCTGTAGGGGGCACTGCGCTTCTGGTGCGTTCAGAGTTAGTTCCGCCACTTGAGTCCTTATGGCTACGAAAGCTTCTTCTGTGGCGCTTCTCGGGGCTGGACCTGATGGCATAGATTTCGTGTGAGCCAGTCGTTATTCCTGTGGCTCAAGCGGTGTGGCACAGGAAGGAATGAAATGCCTGTAGAAGTTTACTGACTCGTATGTTCAAGTGTCGGCTGTCGGAGGCCTTATTAGGAAGTACCGCTACAGTCCTCAAGTTGGCTGTTCGAACAGTGATGCCGCTCGTAAAAGCCGGAATTATTATTATTGAACGGATGCAGCAGCGTGAGATGTACCCGTAAAGGAGGCGAACAGCATGCCCACTTTGTCATAATGTGGCTACCAACAAAGCCAAGTGGGTCTGCCTCGCAGTTGCGATAAGCATTCACAGTTTGTTACAAAAATTCACTGACGCACTTTATCACAATTTTTGTTTCCCTTTTTTTTACGCTTTTCGGACCACAGAATTGTCGCTAAAGAAAATCTCGCCTATGCCTGCAAGATTGTGAACATGGGAGAGACCTCCCGCGAGTATCGGACGAGGTTCCTGCCTCGAGAGATCAACATATTGGCGCGTCTTCGCCACCCGAACATCGCCCGCGTCTTCCAGATCATTTGTGAAGCGAGGAAAGTGTTTTTCATCATGGAACTCGCCACAGCTGGTGACCTCCTCTTCAAAATTCAGGTGAGTCGCAATTCTTGCCTACCTAGAACACTGATCGCTGTGCAGTGAAGGAGCGTTCATGGTTTCCTTCTATTGTGATAGCAATTATATGGACACTCTCGGCGGGTTTTTGCCATCGGAGTTGCCGTCGCCGTCATGATCTGTATAAAGTTTGAGTCGATAACATCGCCCCGCGCATCGCATGTTCTATACAGTAAAAGCGCGCGAGTGCTAGGGACGAAAGCAGCTGAAGCGAAGATGAAACGAGTTGGCCATCTTCATCGCGCGAAGGGCGCATGCGATAACATATGCCCCGCGTTCGAGGCCTGCCTTCGATGGCTCTTCAAGCAAAGAGTAAACGCCTCGCCCATCTTTCGTCGCTCGAAGGAGCATGAAGAGACGACGGGGTGTGGGGCTGCGTCGCTCGAGCAGCAACTGCGAACTTTGATCAAAAAGACGCGGTCGCGAGCGCTTTCTCGACAGACATCAGCAGACGGACTCGTGTAGCCTTGTACGTGCAGTGCTCTCAACACTTCTCGTTGAGACGACAGGCAGCACGAAAAGCACTTCGCGCCCTGAAGCGGTCGTATTCCCTTACGCCAGCGTGTCGTAGTGTTACGCGAGATCAGATCCAATAGAGCTAGCTGCTAGCCTTACTTCGTAGAAGATTCCAGTTTGTTGCTATCACATTCGCTGCTTTACCGCTGCGGCGAAACCGATTTTGTGTGCTCGAAGACTTCAGGTACGCTGGTTTGGCAAGCAGCTTAATCGGGGTAAGCACTTGGTTTGTTGTTTCGCTGCGTGCGGGATACTGCCTGCATAGGAATATTTGCTGTTGGTCTATTTTCTGAAGTATGGTTATAAGAAAGTACACAGAATCTTGCGCACATGCACCGAATATATAGGCGTACTCACAGGGGGAGGGTCGGGGGCGGCCGTCTCCCTACTCATCTAGAGACGCGCCAAGTCTGCCCCATAGATTTACTCAGACGGATCTGTACCGTCATTATCTAAAACGCAGGGATATTGCCACGCAAGCATTTGACGATAATGGTAGACGAGGTCCCCTGATGTTGCAGTCTAAGAACTGTTCACTTCGCACCCTCGTAAAGCCGGGAACCAATGTCGATGTCAGAATAAGCGTGTCATCGCATCATTTTCATTCTTGAACGTCCATGACGAAGCTTCTTTTCTTTCGGACTTGAGGAGGAAAGGGGGCTGCGATGGCCAGCGTTAACGGGGAATCTCGTGAACGCCTGTGAAAGCAGGGATAAATATTCGTCATCTTCATAATCGTCATTTTCAGACTGTTTTAGTCCACTGCATGACGAAGGCCTCACCCACCGATCTCAAGTTTAACTGTGCGGGCTGGTTCCATTTTATCCCTGCGACTTCATCACTCCATCTAACTTTCTGCCTTCCTCGACTGCGTTTCCCGTTCCTTGGTAAACATTCTGTTGCTCTTACTGTCCACCTGTTGTCTCTCCTACGCATTACGTGGCCAGCCATGGTCTATTTCTATTACTCGATGTCAACTACAATATGCGGGGCCTCTTTCTGTTCCCTTACCCATTCTGCCGTCTTCCGGTCCCTTAAGGTTACTCTTATCATTTTCCGTTTCGTTGCTTGCTACATTATCCCTAACTTCTTCTCTAGTTTCTTTGTTTTCTTCCATATTTCAGCCCTATATGTTAGAACTGGCAGTAATTGTATATTTCCCCCTTTAATGACCGCGGTAGGTTTCCTCTCTTTATTTGGGAGTGCCTGCCGAATGCGCTCCAGCCTATTATTATTCTTGGGTGAATTTATTTTTCCTGATTAGGCTTTCCTGTTAGTAAATGTCCTTGGTATACGTGTCAACGATGAGTTTTACTGTGAAGTGCCAAAGCAGCAGAGTTCGACGCGTACAGGGTTCGACGCGTGCAAAAAGAAATTCGCGACAATTGTATCTTGCACAATGACAACGCGCCAAGCGACACCGCCGTCATTGTCTCCGAGTTGCTGGCCAAAATGTGTGTGGCAAAGCTGCCCCAGCCACCGTACAGCACCGAACTGACAGCACCGGACTTATTTTTGTTCCCAATGATCAGAAGAACACTGAAAGGACCTCGGCATGGGACGCTGGAGACGACAAAAGCATCTGCGATGACCTCACTGAAGCAGGTTCCCGTTGACGGCTTCCAGGGCGCCTTCATTGATTGGGTGAAGCGTTGGCAACGGCGGCATCGAAGCAGAGAGAAAATACTTTGAAAAATTCTGAAAAGATTGTCAGCTGATACCGAATCAATGATTTATAAAGAAAATACCGGGAATTTTTGGGACAGACCTTGTATGTCCGACCAAGTAAAACGTTATTGCCGTTTATCTCGTGCACTGCGACAAAGAAACAGGAAAACGGCACGTGACTTGGTGCACATAGGGTGTCAGATTCGTTGAAGGTGACAACATTGCGCGGCACGGCACATCAAAACACGGACATAATTGGTTAGATTTTGTGCATCTTAGAAAGCGCAACAGAACAAACACAGAAGAACGAGACACGTAAACAGGACGGGCGCGAGCCCAAATTTCTGCTTTGAATAATTGCTTAGAATGGGCAAATAATGCGTTGCTGCGGCCTCATTGGGGCAGCCCTTTTGTGCAGCCTAAAAGCGAACAGTTCTCATTGATCCAGTGTAATTATTGAGCATATGCTTTCTGTGCACTGCGCTGTGCTCCACCAGCACTGCTTTCCTACAGCGGAGCCCATTAGGCATAGTGCCCCACCTGCGTTCCCTCTTGCTCAAGAATCCAGCAAGGGTTCTAAGTCCTTATATACGATGTGAACGGAATATTGGACAACTTTGCACAATCAATTCTTAAATCAAACACCAATCAATCAGTATATGCTGTAGCAAGGTTTGAGATTGGGCTAGTTGGTAATCCATCTTCAAAAAACAGTGCATAAGCGGACAACGGACGAAGAAAGAACAAAGACCAGCGCTGACTTCCAATTGAAGATTTATCGAAAAACGCACATGTATATACGTCGGCATACTTCACGTGAGCGCACGCAAACCGCCGCGTAACAAGCGTCAAGAAGCTAAGCAAAACCTTATCGGACGTAACAAAACACGCGATTACCAAAAGCACGAGAAAACAACGAAAAGCAAGTCAATGGTGTGGACCAAGGTTTCCGCCGTCAAGATATGCCAGTTCTTTTGGACTGAGATTTAGGTGCACGGTAAAGAACCCCAGGTGGTCGAATTTTCCCAAGCCCTCCACTATGGCGTCCCTCGTAATGATATCGCGGTTTTGGAACGTTGAACTCCAACAATTATTATTAGTATTATTATGAGTTCTTTTGCAGTCAGTGCAACCGAGGGCTTGCTGACACATTTACCCTTGGCAATAATCGAGGCCTCAATGATCACTCTTGTTTGATCACTCGCATGTTTCGCCAGGACCACAGTGTAGTCAAACACATGAGCGCAGTCACACTGAGCACATGTAGTGATGAGCAAGGAAACCGTCATTTCTCTTCTGCACCTTCAAATTGTGCTGTTGTGACCTGATTTTCAGGCATCTCGCCTTTGACCAACATATTTGAGGCCGCAGGAAGGGGGGACACCGCACACGACTTTGTCGGCGCATTCAACAAAATGGTTTTTGTGTTTTCCCTTGTACTAGTGTGGTGCCTGCTTTACTAGACATGTTCTAGCACGTAACTGTTGCAGTTTGCGGAAAAAACGAGATAAACCCCCGAGCGTAGGCCAACCTTGTTGAGTCTGCGCACGGTATACGTAAGGAATGCCTTCTGCCTTGGTTGTCCTTCAGCAACCCTGCTCTCCGATCTGATTCTCTTTCGCAGTGCCTCGACCACAGAAACCAGCAGGTAAGTCGGATAACCCGCTTCCTCAAAACCAGCTATTTGCGCTCTGAAGCTGCCGTCAACTGCGTGAAGGCAGGATCTCGTGAGGGCATTCCAAAGACACGTGTGCACTATAGCCCTTTTAAGCAGCATGCTGTGGGCTGAGCCGAACGGCAAAAGTGGCTTGTTCGCCCGCGGTTCGTACTTCAAACACAAGTGGTTACTTGAAAGGGTCAGCTTCAGGTATAAAAAACGAACCGAACCATTTTCCAGGACTTCGTGGGTTATCGCCAACGGACTCAGGCACTCTTGGAACATGGCCAACGCGTCCTGAAGAGAGGAACCGGAAGCAACGTCGTCACAATCTAATAAAATGAGGCAGTCGTCTACTAACCGAAAGCATTTTTGGACCCGTGATCCTGACAGCCGGCCGCAGAACTTCCGGTCGAGGTGTGCAAGAAAAAAGTCGCTTAAAATACGCTAGACCCAATGCACACGACAGTTTTTTGCAGGAACACTACCATTCCTTTCAACAAAGGTGGAGCGCAAGTGAACCTTCACAAGCTCCAAAAAACCGTCCGTTGCGACCCCACACTCATTGTGAAAGGCTACTGTACCAAATGCAAACATTGCCTCTTCAACAATCGAGAAAGTTCGTCGTGTGGTAAGGAGGCCTCTAAAAAGTTATATATATATATATATATATATATATATATATATATATATATATATATATATATATATATATATATATATATATATGTGTGTGTGTGTGTGTGTGTGTGTGTTGTGTGTGTGGTGTGTGTGTGTGTGTGTGTGTGTGTGTGTGTGGTGTGTGGTGTGTGTGTGTGTGTGTGTGTATAGACTGTTTCATTCGCATGTAATGTATACAAAAACTTGGAGGACGCTTCAGCTTCGCCTTCAAGAGTAGAACGCGACAGCGTAATCGGACCCTGTCCTCATCACCTTCTCAATCGCTAGCCTGGCTTCGCTCTTCGGTGGACATCTAAGCCGTGCCGCAAGGAAAGGAACGTCTGTGCGTCTCGAAATTGGCCCTTTCAAACTATCCCAGAATACCTACTGCAAGTACAGTTGCGAAGTGCCCACTACGACATAATTCTTCCTTTTGCGAGTTCGCGAGGTACCCACTGCGGGTCCGTAAGGCAACACGCGTACCTGCGCATCTCCACACGTTGTTGGTGCTGTTGTTTATATTGATAATTAATTATGCCTCTGTGCTTTGTAAGTGATGGGCCTTTAATCCAACCACTCGTCGCCGAATGCACATGTTTTGACTCCTGGTGTGATTCTATGCGTCTGCCACGGAATATTTCAGGTGTGACGCTCCTCGTACTACATAACATTCATGTAGTGTTTTAAGTGCGAAGCATTTCTTAGCGAACCCAAAGCACTTTGAGCGTTTCTATCTATCTATCTATCTATCTATCTATCTATCTATCTATCTATCTATCTATCTATCTATCTATCTATCTATCTATCTATCTATCTATCTATCTATCTATCTATCTATCTATCTATCTAGCCGCCTGCGTCTGGCTGCTCTAGTGATCTCCTTAACTTGGTGCAGACCAAAATTGGTATGGGAAGGTAAGAAGGTTTGACGAATATGACTGTCTGGCATGACACGAATAACGTGAAAATGCTTTCGCGTATGCCGTCAAACCCTTGCCTCCAGACACGTGCGGCACATACCCGTTTACAACGGGCCACGGTGTACGGGTATGCGCCACAGGCGATTGACAGTTTATATCTTCCCTGGAACGGCGAGAACAGACATTGGTGATTTTAATGCGAGAGCGTAAAGAAAAACCGACATCGGCAGCGTTGACCCGGCGAATTCAAACAATAAAAATCAGGATCCTCACAGGAATCGAACGCAAGCATTCTCCGTGGCAGTCAGGTATTCTACCACAGAGCTACGCCGCTTCTTGAAACTGCTTTGGAAGAAGACCCTGTGCAGGCGTAATGTCAGTGCAGCGTCAATTGTGGTTGCAGTGTTGGCTATCTAGTTTTATAACAAAGCAATAAACATTACATATGTACGTCTGCAATACAGGCGTCATGCCTTGTTAATGTGAACTATGGTCCCAGTGTTGGCTGTGCTTTCACAGAAGTCACATTACATTTGTATCCTTATAATTCAGCACTCTATATTCAAGCACTGCTCGACCCCGGAGGAATACGCTAACGAACGTTACGTATGATATTCACATCATCGCACCGTAAAGTGCACTTGGTTTCGATAATACTCACGACTGTGGTCTAAAGCGAGTGCTCACGTTACGTCAGACCATAACTTACCCTTTAAATGGCGGTGTAGTCCACGTTCCTGGTAAGCCCACGATGTGCACACAACTTCTACGCTTACGAAAACACGTCGATCCACCTCGCAACGCTTGGCTCAAAGCCAAAAAATGCATCACAGACAACTACTCGCTGATTGTTTCGCATGAAACCGATTCCCACAAGGCGTGGGATCTGCCTTTTTTTTCGGAGTAATTTCGAGCACGGGCGTGGCTCCGTGTTAGAACACCTGCTTTCCAGGCAGAATTCCTGGGTTCAATTCCCATTATAGCAGAGGAATTTTTTATTTTTTATTTGCATCTATCTCGAATTTCCGTTCACGGACAACGTTGATTTTTCACTTACAACCAACGATGCCGACGCCGGAATTTCTGCGAAACGAGCTCTTTAACGCTATCGCGTTAATATTTGCACACCCATAGGGAACACTCTTCCTTCTGAAGTTCAACTTTCGCGCACGCACGCACGCACGCACGCACGCACGCACACACACGCACGCACACACGCACGCACGCACGCACACACGCACGCACGCACGCACGCACACACACACACACACACACACACACACACACACACACACACACACACACACACACACACACACACACACACATCCGTATGCTTCGCGTCAAATAAAGAAACACGACGTGAAACCCACAATCGGAAGCGGTGGTCGGCGGGCACATTTTCCTCGGCTAAGCAGACGTCCCGTCGGAAGAAATGACACAATAATTTACAATGGCATCAGATCGATTAAACTGCAATTTTTTTAAATTTCAGCGCTGTGGTGCGCCAGCTCTTCCTATTCAAAGTGTCTGATTTCTGAGGTATAATACTGTATGTTTTCAACAGACGGCCTCAACCAGCGCTTGTCTTTTCCTTGCCGTGAGACCACACACACTCATGCCTGTTCGCATGGTGACACGAATATGGAAATAGTTGAACGCAGGGAATGGAACGCAGCGCTTGGCGACTGAGCTAAATCGCTCGGACAGACACTGTGAACCAGCACTACTCTCGCTGAGTTGAGTGAACTTGTATACGTTGGCCTTGGGAGTCACACATCACCTCGCCCAATGAGAATACATGCCGTCAAGCGATAAGTGCTCCAAAATTATATCAAGCATTAAATTTTAATTTTTCACACCTATGCCAAATATGCATGTGCATAATAAATCTATCGTATATGCAATAGGTCGGTTTTTAAAGCGTAAACAATCACCTTGACCGGCTCCTGTCCCTCTTTTCGCTGCTTCCCCAGAACTATATTCAGAGCATAAACAAGATTATGCGGGCGTCGAGGGAGTGTTTCGGGCTGGATTGGACTAAGGACGAGTGTGTGCTTCAGAATGCAGGGCGTCTGCATGAAAGAACAGCGCATCACATATTTGTTCAACTTGCATCCGCCGTCGCCTACCTGCACCGACACAACATCGCTCACCGCGACCTGAAGTGCGAGAACGTGCTCCTCACCACTCAGCTCGTGGTCAAGCTGGCCGATTTCAGCTTCAGCCGGTACTGCAGTAAGTGCGATCACACGCAACCGTGTTGCTCCTTCGCGGGACCACTCTGTGCAGTTCATCAAGATGAGACGCTAAAGAACGTAAAGCGATTCACTTGCTTGTGGCTGTACTAATAGTCTTAAGTTTAAGTTCAAAGCAAGCATTACTAACAAGACCGGCTTTGTGCTTCCCACCAGTTTCAATGTATTGGAGAAGCATAATTGCTTTCATTTCATCGGACAACCGTCCAAGTATATCGAACAAAGTTTGGCGTACTAATAAGATCACCTATTCTTAGATACCTTAGAATTTTAATTAGGCACCACTTTTTCACAATTTAGTATTGCAAGCGGGTATTGTTAAAATACCCATTTACACGGGCGAGTGCGTTGCCTTTAACTTAAACGCGTAAGACGATCACGAAATCGTCAACCACCTAAATCGTCACCACCTAAACAACCTCTCCGAGGTTGTTTAGGTGGTGTACCACCCTAAATTTGACTATATTCTAAAAACGACTCCTGAAGGGGCCCAGAGGCCAGGGTTTTCGTTGGATGGACTTGAAAAAGAGCCAAAACTGAAGTCAAAAGTAGTCAAAGTAGCCATGTCATTTATTATTATAGCCAAATTTGTAGCCAAACAAGAGAAGCGGTATTTTGAGTAGAGTCTTTAGTATTAATCAATAAATAATACCATTTTGAATACGCAATACCATAAAAAGCCACAGATAAATCGCAAATAAATTTAGTGACAAATTTCTAATACATTCATCGCGCGCGCCCGTTATTTACGTAGAAATGGTAAGAGTTCTTGCCAGATAGAAGGTTATATTAGAACACTACCTCCAGCTAGCAAGCCAGAAGGAACATTGCACGTTGAACAGATATTCCTTGAAGCTGCAGACCGAATTTCACTATTAGACTTTACATAACACAAGTCCAACCAGGGGCGTAGCCAAGGGGGGGGGGGGGGGTTGGGCGGGTTCAAGCCCCCCCCCCCCTGAAATTTTTCAGTTTTGCTTGCGTATATATAAACGCGCACATACAAACGCACGCACGAACATACATAAAGTGTGGTTGAACCCCCCCCCCCCCCCCCGAAAAAAATTTCTGGCTACGCCCCTGAGTTCAACTGCAGGTAATGAAATGTTCTTGAAGATTAACAGGCCAGCTTCTTTGCCACGCATCTCGGTTTTCTCAAGTTTAAACGAGAAGACGCACTGCGCATCAGAATTACTTGTAAGAACTTGCACGTAGGTTGAGCATAGATGGCGAGTAGCTTGAGCAGCGTGCTGGCCACGCGTTTGCCAACATGCACGCAACTTCGCCACTCCGTATATGCAGGCTTGCCAGGCGTTCAGTGAGGGTGTCTCGATACGCACCAGCCTGCTGGTGGGTGGAGGGCGCGCGCACGCATCGGCTTAAACAACATAAAGGCCTAAAACGAATTTATTTTTTCTCCAAAAAATGAGAGCAATGGCTACCTAATCCGCAAAATCAGAAGTTTAAAAGTAGCCAGAAAGTAGCCATTTATTTATTTATTTATTTTATTTTTACATACCGAAGCCTCAATGAGGCTATAGCAGGAGTGGGAAAAGAAAAAATAACTATAACAGCAAATCAACATTCATGAACAGGCTTCCAGAAATTCTTTTAGCAGTAAGCAACTCACACTTCCGGAAACAAATTCCAGGCTTTTATAGTTGCAGGAAAAAAGCTATATTTGAACATGTCAGTGGGGATGAAAAAAGTTGCAGTGTTAAGGGCGTGGTCGCTTTGCGTAGATAAAGGTCTGGAGAACTTAAGGTAACTGTCTAGAGTGTCGAGGTGGGAAGAGTTGATTAGACTGTAAAGAAATTTCAGGCATTCAGCATGGCGACGCTTCGCAAGTGTAGTGAGACCTAGTTGAGGAAGAAAATTAGACGGGGAAAAATCCCGGTCATATATTTTGCATATAAAACGCACAGCTCTTTTGTGAACGGATTCTAGTTTTTTAATGTCACAATTCTTATGTGGGTTCCACACCACACAACCGTATTCGAGAATGGGACGAATGAGAGCTTTGTAGGTAAGTAGTTTGGTTTCTTGAGGAGCAAGACATAAAGGCCCAAAAAGAATTTATTTTGTCTCTAAAAAATGAGAACAATGGCTACCTATTCCGCAAAATCAGGTTATTTACGATGTAAATAACCTACTTTCTTAAGGGCCTTGTTGCATGTGAGATCAATGTGTTCAGACCATGAGAGATTGTGTGTCACAAGGATACCGAGGTACTTGAATTCGAACACCCTGCAGAAACTAACATTGTTAAAACCATAGTCAAAAGTCAAGGGGCATGAACGTCGGGTAAGTGACATAATGACGGTCTTGGAGAAGTTAATATTCATTTTCCAAGATTTGGACCAGCTACAAAAGTGAGAGAAGGAATTGTTGAGAGTGGCATGATCCAGCGGAGATTTAACAGTATGAGATAGGACGCAGTCATCTGCGAAAAGACGTACTTTCACAGGGGTGTGCAAGGGGAGGTCATTAATACAAAGCAGGAATAAGAGGGGGCCCAGCACAGAACCCTGGGGAACTCCTGATGAAACAGGCATCGAAGGCGAGTTAGTAGAGCTGAAGCACACATACTGTGCACGCTGCGAAAGAAAGTCGGATATCCAGCCAACCAAGGATGTGTTCTTTAGTATAGCAAACAACTTGTGCAATAATTTAGGATGTGAGACAGTGTCGAATGCCTTGGCGAAATCTATGAAAATGATGTCAACCTGGTCACCTATGTCCAAAGAGCTGCTGATGTCATGAACGAATTCTGTCAGTTGAATAATAGTGCTAAGGCCGTGTCTGAAACCGCGTCTGAAGCCATGGGGCCGACTGGACATTTTTGTCGCCAAATGGAGTCGAAAAGTAGCCAGTCTGGCGGAGTGTAGCCACCAACGGCAACCCTGACTGAGGCCAAGAATTCTATAATTGAGGCCTGAATTCTACTACTCGCGATAACCCGTATGCGCGCCCCACAGCAAACGAGCAAACTACGAGTGCGTTCGGTGCAATAACTACCGATTGCAGCAAAACGGACGCAAGGAAAAAAAAAGTATATACATTAGTCAAACGTAATTAGCAGCTTTTCATTTTCACTCACAACGGAGACGAAAAAGAACGGTGCGTCTAAAACCCCAAAAACCATTGAAGAACGCATCTGAAGCCAGATGACGTAGATCATTATTGAACTATCAGTAAGGTCGTTTTTATTCGGTAGGCAAAGGAGGCACCCATAAAGCGCTTAAGTTGCTCTATACGGAGCATTCAGTTGTTTGCAGCTTGTGCACGTGCCGTGCTTTTTTAAACGCGAATAGCAGTTACCATGACCGCTTTCAGATGGGTGATGGATCTAAGCTCCGGTACGGCGTCAGCCACTACGTGCTCTATTCGCGGCGCTTGTGGAGCAGCTGCCCACGCAGCTGTGCAGGGAATACGTCTAATTAAGAGGAGATGTCACAGACGACGTGTTTGACTGAGGCATTAACCACCTCAAAATGTTCAAGTACGTTTCGTACTTCTGTATGCACTTTCTGTTGCGTGTGGTACTCGTTATTGGTTTTGACGAGTTAAGTAAAAGCAGTGGCGCCATCATCAACCACAGAGAAAGAGAATCGGGCATGATACAGAGACGGGCAGCATTTCACTGCTTCGAGGAAAGCCCCGTCGGAAGGCCCCGATCACGGAAACGCATCGTACCTGAAGGGAACCTTCGCAAAGTCAGAATTTTTATGGTATCAGCAATGTTTCAACTCGGCTTTACATGCTTCGGAGGCAACTTTTATTCCACCATCACGAAGTCTTTTAACAACGCCTCCATAGAAAGCGTTCTCCATTTCCAGTTATCTTGTATGGCTGGTACAACGCATATGGTTCAAATGTGTGCACTTTCTGCAAGCTTGGGTGTTAATAACAGTGGTTAAGACACTCGGCTTCGGAGCGTGGGGCCGCAGGCTGGTAACTGACCACCGCCAACGCGTTTCTTTTCCGAGTTTTTTTTTTCATACGTTAATTATTCATATGAGTTCGTCTTACATGACAGACGCACAGTTTTCCTAGTGGGGTCGGCGTCGAAATGCTTCCGAATTTAAAATTGCAGAGAGAAACGACTGCGACATAGCTGCATTTGTAGACTGCCACACACAAGAACATGCCTTGGAACTATTGAAAAGCCTAGCCTTTGTTTTGGAACACGAAAGCTCTGCACATCCCGTAAATTTTGATTCAGGCAAGTCTTAACACAGCTCAGAGCACTTCTGCAATAGCAGATGCCTTCAGACCCGGTGGCCTCAGCTTCTATTAACACTGCTGTCATCGCTAAGCTTCAACTCATAATGACGTTATCTCGTATTCTCCAACGCCAGCAATCTAGTTTAGTGTTTCCCCGTTCTTCGGGTAAGTCGTACATGATTTGGGCTGCCAGCAAGCGTACTCCTCCTTGCCAAGTTCCTTGGAGTGGTCCGCAAGTTTTTTCATCACGTCGCGACATCAATATCAGCAGAAGGCACTTAACGTCATAACAGAGGTTTCGGCGAATACTGCACCAGGCAGGCCAATAAGCGATCTGTTGGGCAATTACCTTCAGTCGCTTTCAAAACAGCCTTAAATATTGCCCCCTCACGATAAACCCCAGTCTCGGTGTCACCATTACAACTACAAATAATCACAGCATTGCTGGACGTCGCAGGCAGCGAGATGTAGATTACAGCCACCTGAAAATGGCTATCTCTTGGCCGAAAGCGGCGCAGTGATCTGTCAGAGCCTGGCTGCGTGAATGATGCACAACTTAGCAATTTCTACTTGACGTAACAATGCGGCGCTTTGATCACGCCGTTTCGGACGTTCTGCTCAGAAATCTAGTTCCTGCTCTGACAATATTGCCAGATAATTTGTCACGCTGCTGCTTGCTATTGCCGCTGGAAGAAGCAGAATTACGCATCAGTGTGCAAAAAACCGAGAGCGGCTCGATTGCGTGCTTTCGGGTCTCTGGGGCGCGTCATCGTTTGACAGCAACCTGGACCTCGTGTGCAGATGATCCGGTGGTGAGGAGGAAAAAATTGTACAGTGAGACGTACTGCGGCAGCGAAGCGTACGCCCCGCCAGAAGTGCTGCAGGGGATCCCCTACCAGCCCAAAAAGGCGGATATGTGGAGCCTCGGCGTCATACTCTACGTCATGATGACCGCCGCGCTGCCCTTCGAAAATGATAACATTGTGCGACAGGTGAGTGTGCATGGAAAGTTGGAAAGGCGTAACATTGTGCGACGGTTCATGAGCGTTATCGCCAAGCAAAGATGTCACACGATGACGCCATCATGACGTATGGTGACGTCACGAGGACATCACAGATAACCATCATTGCCCGTGACGTCATTGATGGCGTCATGTCACAATCCGACTTATGTGATTTTAGGTACGCTGGTTGCACGCACATTCACTTGAGTACCACGTGACCGTTGACTTACTTTTATTACTTAGTTGTTCTTCGTTTGTTTGTTTTTTTGCATCACTCGCATTCACGCTGATGAGCTCTCGCGATGTATCGTCAGGTCTCGGAAAAACCCGAATACTTCTTGAGTCATGACACATACGAGGCTTTCGCCTTAATGAAAAAAAAACGAGCACCGTAAACGAATTTGCGTTCGCTTAAAAGAGCATGCGACGTTCTACTCAAACACTTATCTCATGCAAAGAACACAGCACTCCGCGCATATATACTCAACAACTGTACACGTATTTCAGTACCGCAATTGCACTGTGCGCCACATCACCGAAGGTCGCCTGAGAGGAAGGCTTTTTCTTGAACACCTCGGAGTTCTCCTGTCAGTGGCTGCTGCAGTCTAACCGAATAGATCGAACTTCACGGGGTCTGGTAGGGTAACGGTGTCGTCTTTGTTTTAGCAGTATATCTCAGCAACCGTGCCACATTTTCTTGCACAATTTTGCCTGTTGATTACGAATGCTTATTGCCTTCTCATGGTGCACTTTTGTTTCCTATAGCCTTGTCACATTTTTATTGGAGAACCGAATTTCAGCCTGGGTTGTAAAATTTCACGTCCCTTTCTCGGAAACAAGAAAACAGCATGACAGTAAGCTTTTCCATAGCAATGCCACATGGTACTGGCTTTAATGACTTCCAAAAAGACTGCATTCCTAAAATTTCTTCGGCAGAAAGAAATATTGCCCTCGTTTATCACATACCCTAAGGCAGACCTTCCATTGCATGTTTTTTTAACCCGAGACTGTCTTATGCCGGGGTCCACCAAAATTTTCAAGACGTATTTCCGTCACGGAAATAAGTCAGCGAAATGAACGCCATCAAATGGCAAAGAAAAAATTGGCCGCCTATCTGCGTGCTTCGCTGCAAATGTCGTCTAAAGACGATAGAAGAGGCGCTGCGTGAGATATGAACGCCATCTGGCAATACGTCGGAAAACGTGAATGCTGTGTTGCGGGCTGGTAGTCCCGGCGCAGCAGCAGGCGAAGACCGGCGGTGACCAACGCGACCGGCGGGGACGCCAGCCAGCCCGAACACGCGGTTTGGCGCGAAGCGCCGAAGCAGAAGAAACGTCCGCACTCAACGAGTACTCTCCACACACTCTTTTATATTCACGTCGCCTAGGTAAAGCAGGAATGCCAGAGCGGCGCCCCATGGCACTCGTACAGTGCAATACTGAACCGAAACCGAAACAACAATGAGCTCGTGCAGAGGGCACGGAGGAAGCCAGGTTTCGGCGCAGTCGCATTTTCAGCGCAGCTTAAGAAACTAGGGTCTCTAGAATTACGTATCTATGTATTGTTATACATAGATACGATGGACACGATGATGCCGCCTTCCATGTACCCACCTACTGAGTACACTCAAGAAGCTATGGCCCGCGCCGACCATGCACGTCAAGTTGCGCGCGAGCGGTTAACCGAATCGCAAGCGGGCCAACAATCTCGCTACGATCGCCGTCACAGAAACGCCCACTTTCTTCCTGGATCTCTTGTCCTTCTTTGGTCTCCAGCACGACGTGTTGGGCTTTCTGAAAAGCTCCTCTTCCCGTACAACGGACCATACCGTGTATGCCGCCAAGTGACCGACGTGACGTATGAAATCGAGCCATTGTCTTCGTCCTCGTCGACTCAGCCCCGCACCGACATTGTTCACGTTGTCCGTCTGTAGCCCTATCACATACCGGAACCCACCGACGCGTGTGTATAGTGACCATCCTCGCGACCGTCTTTGCCCGGGCGCACCGAGTCGGTGCTTTCACCGCCGGCGGGTAATGTTATGTGCCGCTTACCTAGAGGACGAAGAGGAAGAGGACGTGTTCGTTGCTGCTTTCGCCATCTTGGTTGTCACCCCTACCTCTGTGTAAATACTGTAAATGCAGCCTTCTTCTGTCGTCTCCCCGTAACAGTATTTTCTATTAAAGGAACACACCACCTAATACTTACCTAGTGATGTTGCGCCTCATATATGCGTAATGTTTGCTTTTTGATCAACAATGTACACAAGTATGAACCTAGTCAGCCGTTCACGATGGCTGGCCCTTGGGCAAGTGGTTCAACTTTGGCCGAGTGGCTGAATCGAGGGACGTGCCGACACACAGAAACACAGACAGAAAGACAGACCAAAATTTCTGCGTTTAAGTTCCCCAAGAAAGACTATCGTCTTAAAAAAAAAGATAAAAAAAGGTTTCGTTGACAGCAGTCGAACCCACGACCTCTCGGTCCGCGACGATAGCTGGCGGGCGTTTAGCCCACTGAGCTACCGCCAAACACATGGCGGAGGGTGCATGAACGCACCTTTTATCTTTCACACTTTCCTCTCACAGTGCTTTTGCATGAATGGATGGATGGATGCTATGAGCGTCCCCTTTATAAAGGGGTGGTGACATGCGTGCCACCAGGCTCGAAAAAAAACGTGCCGTTGCTGCGACCGTCCCATTCGGCGCGTTTCCAATAGAAGCTTAATTTCGTTTAACACACCGCGAGGTAGAAGCCGTAGCCCAATCCTCGCTCATAGCATTCATCCATATCGAAAAATAGCTCTCTGACGTTCGCCTGGCTGTCGCACCGCGTTCCGCGCTCGCCCTGTGAGAATTAACTGCCAGGCTTGAGGGAGGACACGACGCGCGTAGTGTTTCTCTTCGCGTTTCATGACGCTTTGGAGGAGTGCATATCGAGTATCAATGTCAAGAACACATATGCCAAGAACTTCACCTACCGCAAGGGTTAAATCATGATCATGGGCTTAGTCGTCGGTGCGGAGATGTGCCACTAGGCGTCAGCGTGAGTGCATCCACATCAGGCGGTGCTACATCTGTCAAACAACAATAGAGATTATACAAGCTCTGATATACCAGTGCAATAAAGCAATTGACTCCTTCTGTGACGACACGTTTCACTTTCGTGTTATACCGATTCCTATGACAGAGGGATCAACCATCTTTTTTTTTCTTTAATTATAGTTCAGACATTTTTCGAAGTGTTATGTTCCAACTATTTGGAAGATATTTTGGTATAATCTCGAAATATTTCAGCGTACGTGGTCGGATAACTTTCAAGAAAAGGTACGTCTACGTTCAAAATTTTAAATGCGAAGCATTTCTTAGCGAACCTCTGGCACCTTGAGCGTTTCTATCTACGTATCTATCTATCTATCTATCTATCTAGCCGCCTACGTCTGGGTGCTCTCATGATCGCCTCCTTAAGTTGGTGTAGACCAAAACTTGCATGAGAGGGTAAGAGGATTTGACGAATATGACTGCCGGGTCATGACATGAATAACGTTAAAATCCTGTTGCGTACGTCGTCAAACCCTTTCCACTAGACACGTGTGGCACATACCCGTTTACCACGGGCCGCGGTGTACGGGTATGCGCCACAGGTGATTGACAGTTTATATCTACCCAGGAACGGCGAGAACAGACGTTGGTAACTTAAATGCTAGAGCGTTAAGGAAAACCAACATCGGCAGCGTTGACTCAGCGAATGGAAATAATAAAAATTAGGATCCCAGCAGGAATCGAACCCAAGCATTCTGCGTGGCAATCAGGTATTCTACCACTGAGCCACGCCAGGTCTATAAACTGGCTTGGAAAAACAGCCTACGCAGGCGTAATACGGTGCAACGTCAATTGTGGTTGTGGTGCTGGCTATCTAATTTTACAAGACAACAATAAACACTGCATGATACTCCTACGATGTGTACTCCTACGATACAGGCGTCATATCAGATGAACATCTGTAGTTCCAGTGTTGGCGCCTCTTTTATAGCAGCCTAATAACATTACATTCGTATTTCTATGATTCAGGAAGCAATATTGGAGCATTGCTCGACCCAGGAGGAATACATTAACGAATGTTATACATATGATATCCACATCACAGCACCGTAGAGTGCACTTCGTCCACCAGAACGACGCAGTGTCCTCTTCATTTCTTACGATGCTGGGCGATGGCCTCATGCTGACCGAGGATGATGCCAGATTAATTGACAGCCGCTTTGTAGACTAGGCTACGTAGGCCACATACGCCCAGGTAGTCTACGAATACGACAAACACCATCCACTGAAGTTGGTCTACGTAGCACTATCCGGGCCTACCAGCCTCGACGGCCTATACCTCACCAACACGAAGGGTGGCTTCAGGTTCGGACATGTCACTGGCTCTGTCGACAGATAATTTGTCGACGAGATGACCGAGGCATCCACGAATTCCAACAGCTCTACTATACCACATACTTCATTACACATGGACCCCTCGTCACCACGATCACGACCGGATCCTATAATAAGTCATGACCAGCTGTTGGTGCTCACTGATCATGGTGATGATGCCCTTGTTCAAGAACTGTCAAGAACTTCATGCACACATGCACACGGGTTCGTGAAACGTGCGTGCGTTTTCGGGACACGTATAAGCACTACATATCAGCTTACCGCTTCTGGTTTTGGTAATACCCACGTTGCCATTGGCTACGTTACCCAACCGTAAACAACTGGTTATATAACACATATGCGGCTCTTCAACATATATATGTGTGCGTGTAAAATATATACAGATCTTTAGCGTCATTTTGTAAGGTGTCGATCAGTAAAAAAAGTTACGCCGCGGTCACCTACCCGCCACATGCTTCGCAAACATCGACTCCCACGGTACGTGGGGTCTGCCGAATTTTTCAGAAAAGTGATGTTGAAAACGAAGTGCAATTTTGTTTAGAGGAACCCTGAAGCGGTTTTGACGATTTTGTACGAACACATTGGGCCGGTAGAGTAAGACTTGGGCCGGTAGAGCAAGTAACACGGCCCGGCCCACGGGCCGGGCCGGGCCCGGGTTTCCGGGTAAGCCCGAGCCCGTGCAGTGCTCTACTCCACCTCCTCTGTAACGTATTTATACCCTGGGGGTACTATAAATAAATAAATAAATAAATAAATAAATGGTAAGGATGAGACACTAGAAAATTTCGAAAAGCATTGATTCTTTTTTTTTTGTTTGCATAGGGCGACCCACCTTTGTTAAAACGAGGGACGCAAGGCCATGAAGGCAAATAATAGTGATGTTACTAACACTGCTGAATAGCTAGAAACATTAAAAGATCACATCGATTTCTCAATTAATCTTGGTCTAAGTACGATATAACGGAGTTCAATCGTGATAAAATACCGTAGAGGCAATGTGTATGTACAGGAGGGACGATGTCTCAAAAATGATGATCAGTGATACATAGGTTTAAAAGAATAAATTATAAAAAGTTCCGTGCATCGATACCTGTTTAGAATGAATGCGGTATCCCGAGCATCCTCACGTAGTTCAGCTAGACATGAGAACATTCGCGAGTATTCGCGCTTGTTTTGAACCTGTGCTTAATGTTGACATTTTATTTAAAAAATAAAGGAAATCTCGGCGCATTGACAACACAACTGTCCTCTGTGGGTGACTTCTGCTCTCGTAGGTTCGCCTCCAGATGAACCGCGTGATCCGTTTCCCCCGACACATGGAATCTACGCACGAGTACCGCAACCTGGTTCGCCTCTTGCTAGAGCCGGTGACAACGATACGAGCAACCATGGGCATGGTTGTCAAGCACCCCTGGCTCTTGCTCTATCCGGACCCCACGAACACGTAAGCTCTTCCCTTCGATGTGGCTGTTGAGCAAAAGGCGCATAGTTGACTTTCCATCGCCCCAGGTACAAAAGAAGGTTGTGGTCATGGTGACGTTAGGACCACGGTTGCTGCTTGTCCATTTAGGACCGTTTCTGCGTCTTGTTTTCAGGGGCATGTTACGGCCAGGCTATACGAGCATGTGTTACCGAAAGTTCGCAAGTTTAAAACACATGCCCATTTAAAAGTAGGGGGAGTACTGCCAGAACAGAACACCTTTGTTACTCTCGCCAGAGTTCTACCCACCTCGAAGCCTGGGCAACGTTCGCTGCTGGACTTACTGTTTCACTTAAGGCAGAGTGAAGTAAACTGTCAACAGAACTCCTCGTCAGTAGGGGTTGGAAGTCCACGCAACTGCTTCATACTAATGGAAAATTCCAAGCGGCTCTAACAACGAACACTAAAGGAAGGGCAAACAAACCTTTTGTCCATTCTTGCGCTGCTTGGATATTTCTCCGAAGGCCAAGCCACCGGCCGTCCCGCTCATGACGTCAGTCCGGAGTGTGCGCCCATTGGTGCAGGCTTGTGTTCATCCGCCTTTGAGGAGGAAATGCCGCTGCCTCCGAAAGTTGTATTCGACTATAGTTGGTACATATTCCTGAAACTAAAATTACAGCGCAAACGCGATTCTCTGTCCTTCTTACTTTTTCTTCACTCTCTGTCCCTGCGCCCATCTGAATATAATTTCATGTCTTCGCGTATCTAATACGCTAATATCCTTGTTACACGTTTTGGTTTAGAGCTATTGTTGTGTGCGAATGTGCGGTAAGTTTGCCTTGGGCTTATATATGCTTTGGCGTATGGAAGAACAAAGCAGTTGTTAGCGCTTGTGTCATACGTTTCTTTTCTTCGTGGGTGTCTTGTGCGTTTGCGCTGTAATATTAGCTCCAGAATACTGGTCACGGTGTAACATATATACTGTGATTCTGGTTCAGCCGTCTCGTTTCTTACCTCCAGTGGCATAAGCCTACAAGAGCGAAAGCGTTCCCACTAGCTCGCGCCACCAGGAGCCACAGCACGCTCTTCATTTTCCCTGGCGGACTGGCCATGAGTGGCGTGGCCCTACAACCTCAAAATGAAAAACTAGCGTGGGTCGCCAGCGATACGACGCAAACGCAGCGCGGGCAACGCTGCAATAACATGGCCCGCGTCTCGCATATTTTTATGGCATCTTCGACAAATCACCCCGGTGCGCACCGGGGCACCAAGGCGCTACGATGATTGGACGAAACGGTGCACCGGTGCGCACCGGTGCGATTTGATGAAGATGCCATTAATTTCGCCACGTGTGGCGTCCCGTGCGTTTCACCCAGCGCCGTGTGCGTTTGTCTTCTGCCGTTAGTATCAAGGAGGACGAATGAGGCACGGCGTAATGTTTTGACTGGGTACCTCGCATGGAATCACTGTTGCATATGAAGTAATTGTAGACAGAATGTACTTTCTTGTCACTGTTGAAAACTGAAGCCCTCCAATAAAGAAAAAAGAAGAGGCATGTCGTAATTGTCTAAGGCAAGGAGCTGCGGAGCGAGGGGTCGCAAGTTCGAAACCTCCGGGCGAGCGCTCCGGAATTTTTTTCTTCTGAATTATTTTTATTTATGGCTTTTATTTATATATATACGCATATACATGTCCGGGACATGACGGCGACAGCAAAAATCCGCCGAGGGTATCGAAATAATTGCTATCGCAATAAAAGCCATTTGCAAGCAGCAAAGTAACTAGTATGCTTACATTTTACTGTGTAGCCTTAGTCAAATAATAAAATCACACCATCTTCCGCTAAAGGGGACGATGAGGCGATGCGAAGCAGTGTTTCGGCATGTAGAGACCGCGTTTCAGAGGTGGAGTGGTGAGGGGGAAAGGGGAAAGGGGAAGGGGAGAGAGGAAAGGGGAGGGGGGAAGGGGAGGGGAGAGGAGGAGTGGAGAGGGGAAGTGGAGAGGAGATGGTAAGGGAAATGAGACGGGGAAAGGGAAGGGGAGAGGTGATGTGGAGAGGGAAAGGGGAGAGAGGGAGTGGAGAGGGGTAGTGGAGGTTTGCGCATGCGCAGTAAGGGTGGTCACGCCGCACACCACCACCACCACCACCACCGGATTGAACTCCGCTATAAGATGCTTCACATCTAAAAACAGCCAAATGATGTTGCCTTTCACATTGTGATCGAGACCGTATAAGGTACCAACAGGATTGTTTGGAGTTATTTTAATACTATGGATATGGATAAACCATATAGAAGGATGTTTTATCAGAAAATGCAAATTACTATAAGACATTTGTACTAATAGCACTGCTTGACGTGAACACACCCACGTTGACGCCTTGGGGCACGTCTCCGTCCCGATGACTAACGGCCATGAGCATGATTTAACCCTTGCGGTAGCTGAAGTTGCTAACGCATACCTGAACATCGCATTACTTGACGCCATGTCAAACTTGTAAAGTCTATTCTGTATTTTGCATTCATGATTGTCCGCCATCCTGCTGCATTGCCAACTTGTAACGGGGTCGGGACCTCGTCAAGCTCTCGAGCTTTTAGTCCTGTACTCCTCCTATTGGCCGCGAGATAGAGCGGAGTCGCCATCTAGCGGCTTCTGGCTGAACCGCGCCTAGTGTGGATTTCTCCGTGCGTCGTCTGCTAGCCCCGTTGTGTTTGCATGTGCGCGTACGTCATGCAGATCCTCAAAAGGCGGTTTGTTTTGTTGCGTTAGTGCAACTTTAACCGCTCGTACGTATGCCTAACACGGTGTAAAGAAGCATTTGGCCTTGATCAGCTGTATATGTACTGTAATAAGATCAGAGAGTGCACTTATCGAGAGTGCTGTGTGCGGTCGTCGTACCCTCCGTTCACGAGAGTCATATCAGTGTAGGTGCCGCTCTGTGGTTCAAGCGCATTGCAAAGTGCACTTGGCGTTGCCCTAAAGATAAGAAGTATTAAATCTCATGTGAATATAGCCTTTTGGCGGCGCGGTGGTAAAAAAAAAGGCACGCATATACTTGAGCGTTGTGGTTAGGTGTTGTTTATACGTTACGCGACGAGCTTTAGTTGTGTACGGTCCTGGTTTCACTAGAGAGAAATATTTCTGTTAAGTCACGTCTGACACCTCGGTACTTAAATTGTCCCCTAAAATGAACAGAAAGTGAAATGACACGGAAATCGCAAAACTGAGTTCCCTTGCGCAATTTTAACTTGTGGCGAAATTTACGCAAAACACCCGTGTACTTAGATTAAGGTGCGCGTTAAAGAGCGCTGATGGTCAAGATTAATCCAAACGGCGTAGTTTACATTTATGTTGTAGTAATTTCACGCGAAGCCACATTTTTTTTTTTACATTATCTTGAGCGTTTGTGTTGCGTTGTTTAGATTGGCAGAAGGCAGCGGACATTATTCGTATGAAAAAGCGTACTTTGGTCCCGTGAAATAACCGGACCTTTGTTCCATTACTGTCGTGCAAGTTACTGTTACTGGAATAAAAACAAGCGTGTGCGTGTTAAACATCTCCGTAGCGCTAAAGCGCTGTCAGCCACGTAGCTTTCCTCAGTAAACCTATAAACTGTCCTACATTTCACGGAGAAATGCGAATGAATATTTGGGCACGCAGTGCACAAAGTGCTATTTCAACTCATCGCGCAGGAATACGGGCTTTCTTTTTGTAGAGGGGCATCCAAATGAACAAGAAGTAAATAGTTAGTTCAGTCGCGCGATTCAGCAGTGCGTAGTAGGTGGAACACAAGCTAAACATGTACAAATAAAACAACAAGAAAACGTCACCCATTGCGAAAACGCCGACTGCCGCCGAAGGCGAGCAACCCGTTCGTTGGCAGAATGCGCTTCTCTCACAAGTAATTGTAACGTTCGGCGCGCTTCGTGCATTATTTGGGAATGAAGAGCGCACATATTACCACAAAGCTGCAGTCAACGCATTTTGTTTGCCGGAAATCGGGTCACATCGCTCACAACGAAGCGCTGTTGTGCACGTGTGTATACGCGCCGACAACCACCTATCCACACTAGCGCGGCGACGGTGCTGCCACCTGTAGCCCGATCTCGCGGCGAATTGAAAGGAAATAAATTGATTGATTGATTGATATGGTGAATCCCGCGCAAAGATGGCATCAACGAGCACATAGTAAAGACTCATACTCGATATGCACTCCTTCAAAGTGTCGTGAAACGGCAGAGAGCCTCGTGAGAGGCTCTCACAAGGCGAACGTGGAACGTTGTGCGACAGCCAGACGAGCGTCGGAGAGCTATTTTAGATGCGAAGTATCTTAAGGCGGAGCTCAATTCGGTGGTGGTGGTGGTGGTCGTGGTGGTGGTGTGCGGCGTGACCACCCTTACTGCGCATGCGCATACCCTCTCCACACACCTCCTCTCCACTCACCCTATCCCACCCCCTCTCCACTTTCCCTCTCCTCTTCCCCTCTCCCCCTCCCCTCTGCACTTTCCCTCTCCACCCTCCCTCTCCCCTCCCCCTCTCCCTCTCCCATACCCCTCTCCCCTCCCCTTTCCACTCTTCCTCTGAAAGGGGGCTAGACATGCCGAAATTCTCTCCTGCGCAACGCCGCGATGAGCTCGAGCGCATGCGCGTCCCCTCCGCTTCTCTCTCCTCTCCCACGCTGCCCCCCTCTCGCCCGCCTGTCGACCGCGTTCCCCGCTCGCCCTGCGAGAATTAACGGCCAGGCTAGATGGAAGATACGACGCGCGTAGCGTCCCTCTTCGCGTTCCACGACGCGAGGTCGGTAGCATGCCCAACGAACGCCAACGGAACGCGATCGTGCAAGTGCTCCGGCTTCGCACCACCACCACCACCACCGGATTGAGCTCCGCCTTAAGATACTTCGCATCTAATAACTGCTTCACCTCTGCACTTCGCAGATCCGCCGTTCATCACCATGTCATCCCCAGGTGAACGGCCTTGTCGAACGTACAAACACCCTTACTAATATGCTGGTTATGTATGTGCATCCAGTCACAAGAACTGGGATGTGATCTTACCGTTTATCACCCATGCGTGCAACGCAGCGAAGCACAAAACCACAGGCATCACGCCTTTGTACATGCTTTACGCTCGATCGCCACGCAGCTCGCTCGATACGATCCTCCCATTTACGCTCCATGCCCAGGACTCAGTGGCCGAAACATTGTGCCGTGCCGAAGAAGCGACTGAAGACCAGGCTTTGACAGAGTCTGGTCCACCAGACGAAACGTTAGTGAAAATATACAGTGCCAAACTAACGAAAGTCGTATTTTCTTTCTTCTTCCTCTTATACATACATACATACATACATACATACATACATACATACATACATACATACATACATACATACATACATACACACACACACACATACATACATGTGTGTGCGCGTGTGTGTGTGTGTGTGTGGATATCGTTTCCAATGGAGAATTAGCTGTAGTTATGCGCTGCCTCATGTTTTTTCTCTACACTGAGCCCGTATGTGGGCGCTGTAAATCGTATTAAGATGCTGTGCCAATTAGCCCACCAACTTATATCCTCGTAAAAATGCCAATATTCAATAGTGACTGCCGTAAGTAAGAGTAAGTACGCATGTACAGCACTAATACTATACATTGTACGTTTATATCCGCGCAAATCTCGGTGCAGGAAAAACAAATTCGAGGAAAAATTTGTCCTTACAGCTTACAGAAGAAATTTGCATAAGAGGCCGGTCATTTGGCTTCTTCTTCAAAAGCCAAGTTTGCCACGTCTTTGCCGGCTTGCCCCGCAACCTGCCAATACGTTATTCCCATTATTAGCGAAGTTATGTGAAGTAGGTAGCAAAAGTGTGAGATCATAACAAGCTTTAGAACTTTTATGACTGCCACAATATCGACATGCAGGCATAACTGAATTTCTGTGACGGCCACTTGCGCTATTCGAAAAATAGGAAGTCGTTGTCGCAGGCTGATCCGAGAAGTCGAGCCGCGAGCGGTGAGCCCCGTGCTGAGGGGTCCGGTGCTGGTCAGTGAGCAGCCGCGGCCAGCGGTGATCGACGAGCGAGGCAACCCGCTCCCCGCGCTCACCCGGCAGCCGGCGGCCGAAGACGTGCACACGGGGGCATTCGGGGCGGAGCCACTCTTTCCCGACGAATCGGAGAGCGATGAATACTTCGACGAAAACCTGCACACCGAGGGCCAGCAAGACTGGGGCGAGGCAGATAGCCCGCTGTTTCTCGAGACCGGCACTGTGGAGTTGCACGAGACTCCACAGGATGACGTTGACAACTTACCGCTTTCAAAAGGTATGCAGAGGAACGCACGGAAGAAATTTTCTCTTCTTTTCATAAGCGACGCCTCGCCCGGCACAGCAGCAAATATTGGTTAGATGCAAAATAATGTGAGGGATGGAAGGGTGCTATGACCATCCCATTTATATGGAGGCGGGGACCTGCGAACCACCATGCTCAATATTTAATTACACGTAATGCCTTCCTTAAATGGAAAGATCTTCCTTAAATAGGTAAACTTTAACACGTTCGCTGCGGCACGTTTCCTTGAGGTCTCGTTTTATGTGTGGAGTGACCCACCAGTGGACCATTCGGCATATCTTCCAGGTGCGCCGTTACCCACCGGTGGATCACGCGCAGTGCCTGTTTCCTGTGCTGCAAAGAGATGACGCTGCTTCCTTTGTGGCTGGCATTTGGCGTGTTTACTTGAACGATAAAAAAGCTCTTTTGCGCCTTTTTCGTGTAAACCTAAGCTGAAGTACAAAGTACCAGGCACCATAAAACAGAGAAATTCCGTTTATGTCATAGAAATATTTATTGTGTCGAAAAAAGCCGAACATTAGTAGGGAAATTAACTACGCATTGTAGTGTAAACCCTGCGCATATAACAGTTGACGCTAGCTTGCTTGTTATATCACTTGTGCTTAGCATTAATGTATGGCAAACTCGCGGATGGCTTGCCAGGGCATTGTCCACAAAAAGTGGTAACTTTTCTCGCTTTCGCCTAAGTGTCACTCTGCCTCCTACTGGTACTGATGGCTGCATAGCAGCCAGTGCAGCGCCGTCAAGTGCTGCGTGCCGAACCTTCAGTTTTCTCCAGCGTGTGGACGCGCTTTCTTCCGCGAGTTTCCTCGACGTTGTCTTGGCGGGAGCCGAACAGTGCACGCGCCAATTCTTCTCGAAAGTTTATCATGGGCATGGAGATTCCTTAAAGGGCCCCTCACCAGGTTTGACAATTTTCAGCTGACGAGCGCAATGCATGCACTGGGCGTTCACGATCACGTCTGTCAAAACTTGAAACGGTACGCGCCGCGGAAATGGGTCAAATTTCAAGCTGAACGCTGCTTGCCCTTCTTCTCGCGGGCGCGCGCCCAGAGAATGAGGGGATGACGTACACGATGGAATGGCCCTACGTAGATGGTAGTGCTGTGACGCCGCCAACAGTAGCACGTGACACTGTGATAATTATTTGACACGACGTGTAGCTTGTGTAATTTGTTGCTGGAATAGATGAATAAAACTAGGGAGCAATAATAAAACACAAAAGGAATGTGTGCCTTTTCTTTTTTAATCTTTACTGCGAATCGCAGCGAGATGCGAGACTAATCTACCTCCGTTTCGCATGCGTTCATGTTCTCGCGCTTTGAGCGTCGTGCCGACGCCACCCATTACAACTAAACTAATTTTCTACCGCGTTCCAGCGCTCTCATTTATCCTCCCGTGTCTAACTAGATGTCCATGCGGCACACCACTAGTCTCGCGTTCATATAGACGATTTTCCGCAGCGGCGCACGGGCGCTGCCATGCTTGATCACGTGATCGTAACTGGCCTTCCCCCAGTCATTTGCCCCAGCCAACGCATTGGGCCAGCGAAGCGGCCATGGCCGTACCACACAAGCTGGTTGCAGCAGGGTGTAAGCAAGTCATATGCTTGCGCAGCAAAACATACTAAAGACGATAGTCTTTCTTGGGGAACTTAAACGCAGAAATTTTGGTCTGTCTTTCTGTTTGTCGGCACGTCACCCGATTCAGCCACACGGCCAAAGTTGAACCACTTGCTTACCGCCCACCCATCTTGAAATAGTACGGCTGTTCATGCTTGTGAACGTTGTCGATCAAGCAGTAAATATTACGCATATCTGAGGCGCAACATCATTAGGTAAGTATTAGGTGGTGTGTTCCTTTAATAGAAAATACATAGATACGCAATTTTAAAGACCCTAGTTTCTTAAGCTGCGCTGAAAATGCGACTGCGCTGAAACTTGTCTTCCTCCGTGCCCTCTGCACAAGCTCATGTTGTGTTTCGGTTTCGGTTCAGTATTGCATTGTACGAATGACAGGGGCGCCGCTCTGGCATTCCTGTTTTACCCAGGCGACGTGTAAATAAAAGAGTTTGTGGAGAGTACTCGTTGAGTGCGGACGTTTCTTCTCCTTTGGCGCATCGCGCCAAACAGCGTGTTCGGGCTGGCCGGCGTCCCCACCGGTCGCGTTGGTCACCGCCGGTCTTCGCCTGCCGCTGCGCCGGGACGACCAGCCCGCAACACAGCACTCATGTTTCCCGACGTATTGCCAGATGGCGTCCATATCTCACGCAGCGCCTCTTCTATCGTCTTTAGACGACATTTGCAGCGAAGCACGCAGATACGCGGCCAATTGGAGACATACTGAGCAGCGCTGCCAAAGTCCACGGCAGTGGAATGGCCATGGAGACGGCCACGGTAGGGGGACGGCCACGGTGCGGTGGCGCCGTCTAGTTTTGATTGAACAAACCAGCTGCGGAAAATCGTCTATACTCAAGGGTAAACGTTCCCCTGAGCTTAAAATCATGTATGACGAGTAACAATCTCGGGGGAACCTCGAATGGAAAGACCATGAAGAGTGATTAAGAAAATAAAAGATTTGCAGAACTTTAAGCCGACTCATGGCTGCTTCGCATACTACTCAGGGTTCCCTTTACGGGGAGATGGTGCTCTTTTTTTTTTCTTTTTTCGTTGACAGCATTGTGCCGAACTGAGCGTTGCGTGTTCCGCAGCAGCCCGTGTGGCCGATATCGCCCGATGCCGCAAAAGGCTAAACGCGGAAAAGTATCGTTTGATTACCATTTCCACCTAGGGTGCCTCGATGTGTGCGCCCCCCTAAAGCGGAAAAAACGCGCATCGAGGCTCCCTAATTCCCACCGGTTCCACATGCAGCGCACCTAGCGTCGTGCATAGATTTCCTAAAATGAACTAGAAGGGACTCTGGCGCTGCAATCGTTCAGCCACCATGGGAATGATGGGTAGTACACAAATTTACCTAGTTTTCGTACTTGCGGGCTTCGAACGCACTTGTGGCTTTGTTTACTGCTCTGTTTTGGTTTTCTTTCGGATAAAAGAATGGATCGTTGTGAACTTCATGACCAGATTTGAAATGGTGAGCCTAAAAAAGTTAAAGTGGTGAAGTGGAACAGCTGACTTTTGCTGAACTTCGTTTTGCGACAAAGCGGATGCAGGCGACGCGGAGCCAAACGGAGCCGAAAGAACGAAGTCTAGACAAATCTGTGTACTGCCCATCATTCCCATGCTGGCTGAAGCGCCATGCGTTGCAGCTCCCATAGACACTAGCGCCAGAGTTCCCTCTAGTGTATCTATATGAATTTCAATGGCGTCGTGCCCGTTGTTTTGAAAATACACAAGTTAGAAATAGAAGTGATTCGTTTCTAAAAAAGCATAAAAATGGGGTTTTATTCTTTTTAGGGCTCAGTTACATGGCCTAGCTACCACCATATGAATATTACGAGGTACTTGTCCCGTAAAGCCAATCAAAACGCACGGCCTTTGTGGTCACTGCCACATGACGAAACGTCACTTCCCATCACAAAAATAGCCGATGTGTGACGCTGTAGTCCGAAATCAAGGTAGCTTATCTGGAGAAATAAAATTGTAACGGCTTCGTTTTCGGCGATGCCACTTGGCAAAGATGTCCGCGCAGTCCACAGTACCAGAACAAGCGTTGAAAACGACATGCTTAATTTGTGTCGCAGGGCCCCCTTTAACATTGTGGCGACCACTGCGCACAGACCTACGCAGCCTCCGTCTCGTCACCGATTAGCCCGGCGTGACACAGCTACCTGCTGCAACACGCTTCCGATAAAAGACAGCGCCACGCAGTTTCGTCGGAGGCTTACGTCACCACTGCTGGCTATATAACCCAAGCTACCAAGCTTGGTTTCCTGCTTGTTTCTCTAACCTTCCGAAGCGCAGCATCGGCATGCTTGCCCTGCTGCTGCTACTACGTTAATAAACATCGTTTTGTTTTATGTTGGGATCCGTCCTTCACCGACTCCGCATCCCACAACATCAACAGAGAAGGCGCTCACTCGTTTAGGCCACTCAGTCCGGAGGCAATCGCTGACGATGACTGGGCTCTTGATTCTACAAGGGTAATCGATGGGTAGGAATGCTAGAGCCCTCTGAACGTAGGATGCAAAAGGCCGCTGCCGCATACCACGCTCAGAGACGACGGCTCTAAAGGGGTTGCCTTTTATTTATTTATTTATTTATTTATTTATTTATTATTTATTTATTTATTTATTTATTTATTTATTTACAAATACTGCTGTCTCTTTGTGTGTCTTCACAGAAAAGAACGCAGAAAGGCTCAGGCCCATTGTCGCTTTCACAATCTTCGCCAAAGTGCCCCGCCACGGTGGTCTAGTGGTTATGGCGCTCGACTGCTGACCCGAAGGTCGCGGGATCGAATCCCGGCCGCGGCGGCCGCATTTTCGATGGAGGCGAAAATTTTTGAGGCCCGTGTACTTAGATTTAGGTGCACGTTAAAGAACCCCAGGTGGCCGAAATTTCCGGAGCCCTCCACTACGGCGTCTCTCATAATCATATCGTGGTTTTGGGACGTTAAACCCCAGATATTATTTATTAATCTTCGCCAAAGTAGTTAGTCCCATTTCGTCGCACAGTTTTGCCGCGACATTAGTGAAGCCTTCCACATTCAAGAGCATGGTGTTTCTTGTGTAAGCGTGCCCTCAATTTCCCTTCACTGCAGTGAAATTAGATATATATGGGGTACTAGTGTGACAGCTTCTTGATAATGTGCTCGAGCTGATTATCTTCGTTGTATGGCCTTTATCACATGTATGTGCATATCTGCTCATGTTTCCTTGTGCTGTGCAGACACCTGTTTCCTATATATCGCAGTTGTTTTGCAGTAAACATTGGCTCAGCGCCGTGTCTGTGTCTTCATGTCGTCCCGTCTTGAACGCTGTTCTATTCATCTACTGTGCACAAACTAGCCTAAGCAAGCACACTGCTCCAGTTTAATATGAATTGTTGGAGGATTTCCCACTGGTGGCGCAAATCATGCCCCATATTTACCTTAATTTCTCGATTGCAAATGCGCTGCTGTGCATAATATCGGCGTTTTGAACGTTGTGAAGTATTGATTCTTCAACCTGACGTGACATGAAAATGCTAAAGTGCTCAATTAACGGAACATGGCCGCACTTGGGGATTCCCTTTAATTTTCAGTACTGGCATTGTTGCGTTATTCATTTGACTTGACTATTCAATGCTTCAGAAGAAATGGTGCAGATATAATAGAAAAAACAGTGCGTACACTGTCATCAGTCTACAAGCTGTTTATTTTTTACTCCTGTGCTCGAGTCTCAAGAATACGGATGCTTCATCTGCATGAGCACCGCAAGTGCTTTTAATTGTGCCCACTTCTACAGGTGGCGCCAGCAAGAAATTCTTGGAAAATAAAGACGACGTCCTCACCGCTACTGTGATCCTGGACAGCGCAACAGACTCGCGCATCACCAGCGACGCCGGCATCGAAACTGGTGATTTAGCCCTGCAGGCGCGTGACAGGTGCGGTTTCCTTTGCTCGCGAGCTATCATGATCCCTAACACTTTAGCTCCTTGTTGCCGGAAGTTGAGGTGCATTCATGCGTGGATGTAGTTCCGCTACCACACGCTGGGCAGTCATTGCTGGGGCAAAACGACGACGGGCGCACTAGTTGTAACACATCCGTGAACAAGAAATACAGCGCTCAAACCGTTTCTAATCAGCCTTTGCTCGTGACATGGGCCAAACACGTGGGCGAGTAGCTTTCCAGGCCAATATTTCGCCTTGTGCATGTTCGGCACATGTGCGTAACTGCTGCCTCTTGGAAAAAAAAAAAAAAAAAACGCGTGTCTTTTAACCTATTGCTCACGGAGTTTAAATCGCATCATCGATTCAAGCAAGTCAGTAAGACGCTTGTGTAGCGATAAGTCTACTCACGGTTTCTTATCAAGTGTGGCGCTACGTAGGCAAATGGTTCACGGCAACGTCTCGATTGAGTAAATTAAAAGTAGAGGGGCTTTAGATCTAAAGCCTAATTTTTTATGCAAGGCGTTTCATCTCAGGTGACCTGCCAGAGCTCATCTTGGTTCCCAGTGATTTTTGATAAAGAACCTCTGCAAAAGTAGAGGGGTTTTAATATGCGAAGTTCTGCGCCGTGTTTTGCGCTCAGCAAGTTGCATAACTGGAGTGGAAGCATGTGTAACTTGCATATGGTCACGCATCTTCAGATATACGGGCAGGGTTTACTACAGACAGGGCTGTTGGCTCTTGCAAACGCGTCGGTTGGTCATGGCCCTCGAGCGTAGCACGCTCAAAATTGTTTTTATTTCTGCATGACTCTGCTCTAGCACTCCACCTACTACTACAGGTGGCATTAACCCCCTTGCCTCGAAGCTCTAGAATAACGGAATAAAAAGAATAAAACAATGTATGCATAAAACGAAAGTGCAAAAAAAAACATGGCTGATCCCTCTGTCATAGGAATCGGTATAACACGAAAGTAAAACGTGTCTTCACAGAAGTAGTTGAGCGTTTGTTGTGCATTGTTTCGCCCCGAGGGCGAATGGATGAATGCTATAGCAACAAGTTGTAATGCCACGCGAAGAACGGCAAGCAGCCCGAAACTTGAAACGCGCTGATCAAGCAGAAAGGACTCACGGAACGAACATACACAGGATGAGCGCGAACAAGCAACTGTCACAGCTCGACAGTTAAAGCGCGCTGGTAAAATACAAAGGAAGACGCACGAAACGAACGCACAAGTATACACAGGATGAGCGCAAACTGTCACGGTTGTAACTTATTTGCAGGGCTGGGCAAAGATACTTTGAAATTGTATCGCGATACGATACAAGATACTCCGGCAAGAAGTATTGGAGATACAGATACAAGATACTGCCGCAAAAATTGTATCCGATATGATACTTGGCAATTGTATCTTAAGATACTTCGATACATTCTCAAATTTGTTAGTATAGATCCACACAATATAGCAGCAAACGCCTATGCACGAAAATGTCTGCTTGAAAATTTCTTAACTGTGAGCTATCTTGTTTCACTTGAATGAAATGTCTGCTAGTATCTCAAAAGATTTGCCCTTCTTGCTCAACGTACATTAGTTTTCTTCCAAAATAACTTATTTGGGTTTGTTTTAGCTTCTTCACAGGACAACTCTTTGTACACCTCGCTGACAGTGGTACTTGCTTGTCATTTTTGCAATTGATGGGGGTCGCTGCACAGCTTGCCTACCATCTAGCGGGTTGTCATATAATCACAATAACTTCAATAAGAAGGTAAGAAGCCTTCGCAGGACGGCGCAAATATCGGTGTGGACTTTTACCTTGTCCGTAAAAGACCGTTTGCACAATACCGTATATCCGGACAGGTGTACAGCAGCAACAACATTCGTAGCGACATTTTTTTTCGGGGGGGGGGGGGTACGCATGGTGTATACAAGGGGTTTGACACCTTTCGCTAGAGGCCCGGCCAGCACACATGACCGTCTTCGTACCATTTGTCTTTATTTTCTAAATAAGTATGTTCGTGAGCTGCACAGGCATGACTGGTCTCAAGCATTTCTTTCGTGAGGAACATATGGTCAACGTGAGCCGAAGCATAAGCGTGGAACAAAAACTATCTTTCAGAATCCGTGTCCAAATATCATTCATTCTGCACATCAGTATCGATGTTTCTCAAATCCTGACTCCAAATACCCTTCAGAAATGACCTATATATGAGGTATGGGAAAAGCTTTCTTTCAAACGTCATTTTGTTCAAACTCTCAACGACCATCTTCACTGGCCCGGCCTTTGCAACTAAATTTCGCGACTGCGGCCCGCTGGCTATAAGCTCAGTTTGAGACCCCTGGTGTATACGCAGATGACGTAAAACTGCAATGAATTTTCATATTCTACTTATCTGCTGGCGTAAAGGAATCTTTGTTGATATACACACTAACGTGGAATATTTTTAGCAATTTTGCTTCAACGAGAGAACATGTGCAACACAGAAACGTCTCAGACGTATTGCATAGTTCCACAAAGCGTCGCAGGACACAGCCGCTATTCGCGCTATCGCCGCTTATAGGTACGATTACGTGGCGATTACTAATGCGAAAAATATTCGAGAAAGCCTAAAACTGGAAAACAAATATAACTAAAATAGAGAGGTAGTTCTGTATCAAACATTCACATTGAATGAGTACAGAAACACATTACAGACGGCGCCCTAATAGCTCTTGAGTATGAAGTATCGTCGACTTACCTGTTGAGACAATAGAAAATTCGGTGCTTATGGAAAATTGCCTGAAACGGCTCGTTGGGACGTTCATGAGTAAAACGGAGCATTCAGTAAAACAACGTTTCTTGAATCTCCCTCCTAACATCTTTAAGATGGCTCCTAATGATTTCCATTATTTTAATGCAAACTCAATTTCGCTATTTTCCTAAGCGGTAAGCAGGATGTTTTGCACTCTTTACTCAAGGTACGCCCACATAATTATATATTGTTTTCAAAATCGCCTTGGCAACGTGTACATGTCTAAACAGTAGTGGAAATGAAGCAGCCAGAAGAATAAAGCAGAGGTCTTATTTTGGGAGCGCGTTACAAAAGACATGCTGCAGTGACCAGACCGGCAAAACAGTGCAGAGACCTAGGTAATGTATGGGATGCAAGAATGACAGCTAAGAAAGCACTTGTGCTAATATTCAAATTATGATTTCATAAATTCTTTGATTAAATGTAGCAAGAATTGAAAAATACGGTACGCCAAGACATTTGCTGTTAGGTAAACGTTTGCTCTGTTAGATCTAGCATCAGTACCAGTGGTGCTAAAGTTGTTAGAATCTTATTTGCATATAAATTTCTATATATGCATATTATATATATATATATATATATATATATATATATATATATACATATATATATATATATATATATATATATATATATATATATATATATATATATATATATATATATATATATATATGCTTATATATATGCTTATATATATGCTTATATGCATGGCATATAAGTTTAACTTACATCCACGAGATCCTTCATCGCTGATATGTAAAATTCACACGACTCAAACGACCCCATTCTTGCACGCATTACATTTCGTTACGGATCAAGACGCAAAAGAATCTTCAATAACTACACTGTAGCAACATCAAAATTTGCGCGATATAAGCGGCGCAGGACAATGGCTAAGAGCAAGTGTCACGGTATTGGCGCAACTAAAAAGAAAAGAAATCCAGCGAGCAAAAGGTGCGTGGGCTCGGCGTAGACGTCCACGCGTATGTCTTCCTCATCTTCTGCCCTCACTGTTGCGCCACTGTTCTATGACTTATTCAGATGGCTTAGTGGCACTACTACCAGCTTGAGAAGCGGAGCTCGGCCAGCGATTATTGTTTCACATGGTTGTGTTGCGATAGAAGTATCTTGTATCTTAAGATACACGATACATTATCGAATGTATCGGAAATACAGATACAGATACTCGTCTTTCGAGACGTATCGCGATGCAGATACAAGATACCCATAGAGTATCTAAGATAGTATCTAAGATACATGTATCTTCGATACTGCCCAGCACTGCTTATTTGTTTGTGAGCACCGCGCTCCTTTCGCAAAAGCGGCCGCTGCAGTGAGCGAAGTGACATTCGTGCTCTTGTAACTTCAACGCAAACTTGCGGTGAGAGCGCAAGACGTACAAGATAAGCGCGCGCGCACGAGCGACCACGCCCTGTAGAGGCGCACGCTCATCTGAACGCGTGAGGCGACGACCTATAAAGCGCGCCCTTCGAGCCCTTCGCGCCATCTCGCTAGTGATAACGAAAACACGCTGATGTACCACCGATCTCTGAGTACCGCCACCGGCAACTGGTGTATATAATAGCACGCCGTTAGTATGACGAAGAAGGTGCTGTCTCTGGCGGAGTCGTTTAGCGCTGCGCACTGGGGATCGAGGGTCGTAAGTTCGACTCCCGGGGACGGAACTTTTTCTTCTAGTAGCGAGGACAACAAAAACCAGTAAATATTTTCTTCTCGCCACCAACAAACGTATGTGCATTCAATGCATAACAAGGCGAACGGGACATCAGAGTACTTTGGGAAGGCCTATGAATGCTTGCTCCTCCCTCCAAAGTTCGTGGAAAACGGAACTCGAAAAATAAATACAGGTACAGGGAGCGAGTCATTTTCGCAAACCCCGCTTGTCCGTCGCCGAGGACGCAGGTTGTACCACTTGCTTGGTGTTGTCGGTGACTGGGTGGCCAAGCTCTGGTGAGGCATATCTGGATCCCCAGCTGCTGCGTCTTGTGCATAAAATGGTTTCAGATCTGAGACATGAATAGGGCCACACGCTTGATTAGTTAAGCAATCTTTCAGCATGTACGAGAGCCTAGATTTCTGGGTGATTGTATACGGTCCGTCCCACCTGTTAGCTAAGGAAGCTGCAAAACCTTTCATGGCGTCGCTGAGCGGGTGTGTACGCTTTAACACCAAGTCCCCAACCTCAAAGCTAATGTTTTGTCGACGCTTGTTGTACTGTCGTGCCTGTTCCATTCGGGACAAATCGAGGTGCTGTCTGGCTTGTTGTACCGCGTCGGTCAGCCTCTGTCTCTGCAAACTTTGAATAAGGCCTCGAAGAAGCGGTTGCACATGTCAAAGCGCTGTCCTGCGGAAAGCTCAATTCTTTGCCCAGGTTAAGTTGAGCAGGAGTGAAACCCGTTGAGCGATTCACTGTCGTCCTAGTTGCGAACGCTATTTCTGCCAGTTTCAGATCCCAGTCTTTATGACGCCCAGTATGCGCGACAAGCATAGATTTCAGATTTCGGTTTACCCTTTCCGTGACGTTGGCTTGCGGGTGATACACAGACGTGCGCTTGTGACGAATTCCCAGGGCGTCACAGGAATCCGTGAACACCTTGCTGGTGAAGTAGGTCGCGTCGTCTGTGATCAGCTGGGCAGGGAACCCGAACCTCGTGAAGGTTTCGAGAAGGCAGCCCCATACTTTCTGCGAAATGAGATTAAACAATTCAACCTATTTCGTTAAATGGTCAGTCAGAACAAGCAGATACTGGTTTCGCCGCGGACTCATGGCAAACGGGCCCATTACGTCACATGCAACAATCTGCCGTGGCGATGTACTCTCAACTGACCGCATTGTTCCTAACGGTAAACCCCCACGTGGTTTCGCCTTTTGACAAACTGAACTGGAACGCGCGTAGCGTAGTACATCCTGTTTCAACCCTGGCCAGGTTACCGTACGACACAGCTTCTCGTAAGTCTTCTGCCCTGAAGAGTGACCAGCTAAAGCACTGTCAAGGTAGTACTTTATGAACAATTTGCGAAGTTTGCGAGGAATAACAACTCGATACGGTGACTCCACACTACCCTCATCAACCTGAGGAAAGTACCGGAACAAGATGCCTCCTTCTCCGAGCAGGTAGCAGTCGGTCTCCTCGTCGCTTCCGGTGTCAGTTGGATCACGAGCTGCTAGCTTTTCTGACACCTTACGACAAAGGCCATCGCCCTGCTGTGCTGCAAGAAGCTCCTGTTTAGTGGCCAAAGTACCCCAACGTGACTGCATTGTCACAGCTGGTGTCCTAACTGCACACACTGTTTCCGGCTCGACCTGGTGTTCAATAGACAAAGGTGCACGTGGAAGAACGTCAGAAACTGTGTTAGTGCTACCCTCTTGTACTCAATGACACATTCGTAGCGCTGCAAGGTAAGCGCCCATTGGGCCAATCGTCCCGAGGGATTAAGCAATCGTTTCAGCCAAGAGAGCGCTTGGTGATCAGTCTGAATGACAAACTGAGCCCCGTCCAAAAACATGTCAAACTTCTTCAATGCGAAAATGATAGCCAGGCACTCTTTCTGTTACCGAGTAGTTTCGTTCCGCCCCGGTCGGAGTGTGGCTTGCGAAAGCAACGGGCCTCAGAGCGCCCGCGCATTCCTGTAAAAGTACTGCGCCAAGTCCGTAATCGCTGGCGTCGGTCTGTAACAGAAAAGGTTTGTTAAGATCTGGCAGCTGAAGGGAGATCTGGTGATCGCTTTCAGAAGCCTGTCGAAAGCTTCTTGCTGCTCACCGCTCCAGAGCCATTTAGTTAGTGAGCCATTTAGTTTAGTTAGCAACTCAGTTAGTGGTCGGGAGATGTCTGCGCACTGCGAAATGAAGTCACGATAGAAAGCAATCATTCCGAGAAACCTTTGCAAGCTCTTAGTATTCTGGGGTGGGGGGTAATAGAAAGCAATCATTCCGAGAAACCTTTGCAAGCTCTTAGTATTCTGGGGTGGGGGGTAATCTGCAATTCCCTTCAGTTTATCTCGGTTTGGTCTTAGTACGCCGTTGTCGACAACAAACCCAAGAAGGTTGATTTTGTTCGTAGAGAGCTGCAGTTTTCCGGGATGAGCAGTTAGACCGGCGGCTGACATGCGCTGTACCACCGTATGCAAGTGTTCAAGATGCTCTTCAAACGTGCGCGAAAACACAGCCACATCAAGATACCAAAGCGCATAATTAAACTTTGCGTCACCCAAGACCATATTCATCATGCGCTGATAGGAACTCGGACTATTGGAAAGACCAAAGGGCATGCGCGCCAACTCAAACAAGCCTCTATGGCATGTGAACGTTTTCGGAATATCGTCAGGGTGAACCTTTATTTGCAGATACCCACGAGAGCAGTCGATAGTGGTGAAGAACTTTGCGTTTCCCAGGCCATAAGTGATGCTCGATATTGCTGGCAAAGGGTGGAATCTCTCAACGTGACTGCGTTGAGCCTGCGGTAGTCCACACTTAGAGCACTGCACGGGCCGGGCCGTCCGAAGCGTTTTCCGGCGGGCTCGGGCCGGCCTCGCGGCTTGAAATTGCGGGCCTGGGCCGGGCTTGAGGCTGCGGGCCGTACCGGACTCGGGCCCGCTCATTCATGACCGAACCCAGCTCGGGCTGGGTTCGGTCATGTACGCCCGGGCTCGGGCTGGGCCCGGGCCGAAAAAGCAGGCCAGTGCAGTGCTCTAGTCCACACAAAGACGTGCCGTACCATCTTTCTTTGGGGCGTATACACAGGAAAGGCCCACGGACTGTCCGAGGGTCGTACGGCTCCTGCATCGATCATTTCGTCCAGGGCTTTATCGAGGACGGCTCGCTTGCGCTTGCTCAGCGGTCTCGAGTTGCAGCGCCAAGGCCGGGCGTCGCCGGTGTTGTTGCGATGCACTAGGACGTCGGTCTTCCCAGGATGTTCCGCAAACATTCCCGAGAACGGTGTCAGCACGGCCTCTAGCTGCTTTCGTTGATGTTTCGTTCCCGTGAAGTCGCTGAGGGACTGCTGAAGGCAGGGTTGTGTGCATGGCTGCCACGCCTTCCGCGTGTCCTGGTACAGGCACGAAATCTATCTCCTCCGCAAAGAGTCTTGTCTCAGACTGTCCGTGAAGGCGGTAGCCTCTTGCAGGAAAGTCGAGTGTGAGCCCCTCGTCTGCAAGAAAATCTCGGCCAAGAAGCAGTGGCACTGATAAACCAGGCAAACAAACAAATCGCTGGCGCTTCGTTTTCCCATTAAAGCTTATCCGTAAACGAACACAACCTTCAGCGTTCGATACGTGGTTTGATGCTATTCTCAATTGAACGTTTGTGTTACGAAACAAATCGAATATGGCTTATTTTTAGTACGAGTAATCTGATTTAGAAAAAAGTTTGGTGGTCTGATGAGTCCGAGTGAGTCCGCTTCCGGAAAATTTTGGCGAGTCCGAGTCCGAGTGAGTCCGGTTGAATTATATTTCCGTGGGTCTGAGTCCAAGTGAGTCCGGCTGCGTTATATTTTCGCGAGTCTGAGTCCAAGTGAGTTCGTCTGGGCTATATTTTCGTGAGTCTGAGGCCGGGTGAGCTCAGCTGGGCTATATTTTCATGAGCCTGAGTTAGAGTGAGTTCCCATGAGGAAAATTTTGGTGAACTTGAGCCTGAGTGAATCTGGTTGAGGAAAATTTTAGTGAATCTGAGTCCGAGTGAGTCTGTTGAGGAAAGTTTTGGTGAGTCCGAGCCCGAGTGAGTCCGCGTGAAAAAAATTTTGGTGATTCTGAGTCCAAGTGAGTGCTTCAGCAAACTTTTGGTGAGTCTGTGTCCGACTGAGTCCTAAGTGAAAAAAAATACAGTGGCTTAGCTCAGCTATGCCAGGATATACGTAGCGTTAGCAAAGGTTCAGCTGATTATTCTTAGCTTTCCAGATTGTCTAGGATTATCTTGATTGTCATGCTTACTGCTGCTCCAGTGACACACACACTGTATACGTACTATGTGGCACATGCATATTTATTTTTGCTCAACGTCGGTTGCTTCTCTATTGCGACAAAGACGGCTCGGCGGTCAGTGAAGTAACACGCTGCCGTCTCTATGGCCCCAACACAGTAACCGCTAATTGCCAGGCAACTAATTCGGGATCCGATGAGATAAGCTTCTCGGCTCTTCTGCGCCGTCGAGCAGCATTTGCGCTCTCCTTCTCCATGGCGTTACCCACCTGCAAACGCCAGTCAGAGGCGCTATCAAGCGGCCCCAGCGCAGTGTCAGACGGCGACTGCACAGCGAAGGCGAATAGCTGCGCGCGCGCCGGCGCCACTGTGTCTATGGCTACGACGTCACTCCTCTCGAAGGCGGCGCAGACCAGCAGCGGCGAGCCGCGTGCGGCGGTGTCGGAGAGTGCGTGAGATGCCAGCTCCGGTGACCCAGCTGTGTGACATCACTGATCCTCGCGCATGCGCAGCACGGCCCTTGACGCTCCACGTGAAATTGGCTCCGGCTAGGCAAGTGTAGCTAACGCTACAAAAAGTAAAACGTCAGATCCCACGTACCGTGGGAATAGATGTTGCAGTAAAGTAGAGAGGTGGGACACAAGACGAGCGCTGACAGCGCTCGTCTTGTGTCCTCTTCTTTCTGCTCCGTCCAGTTCGCGCTGAAACGTTTTCAAGAATCGATGTTATGCGAAGCATGCGCGGGATTGTGACTGCGGCGTAATTTTTCACATTGAGCGGAAACTTACGGAATGACGCTAGTGAAATATTGAAGTAGTGTACGCACACTCATATGTCGAAGAGTCGCATATGTATTATATACATATGCGAGAACTACAAACAGTTGTGTGTAGTTGCGTAACAATTCCAACAGCAACATGGGTGTTACTAACACCAGACGCGGCAAGCTGATATGTGTTGCTTATATTGTTCAATACTGGGTAGCGCGAACCCAAACAAGACCAAGAAGGAACACAGATGCGCAGGACAGGCGTTACTCGCAACTAAGCTTCATCCTGGAAAGTTTTCCCTAGATATATATACACAGCCGAGTGGCACACGCAGGCGCACTGCACGTATGTTACAGTCACAGTTGCAGTTGTTGCAATTGCGTTACAGTTTCTATGCTTATACATTGGAACCTCGGTGATACGATCACGGCTCATACGAATTTCGGGGTGATACGAATTTTTCGTTGGTCCCGGCCAAGGCCCATTGGCCTGCAATGTAATGGAGTACGGCTGTTGCGAACCGATTTTCACCCAGCGACGTTTGATACGAACGTACGCTACCGCCCAGGTACGAAGAGGTGCTATCCGCGCTGTCGCGGAAGACGCGCCAAGCACGTGCAAGCGCGGGAACGCAAGCGTGGGCATGCGCGTCGCATCGCCAAATCGCCAGAATCACGGTGAAAGAAAAACACGTTTCTTGCGGTCAGAATAAACCTGCAGAGACGCGTCACAGCATCCAAGATTGTGTGCGCGAATCTTTGAGGCTATGTGCTTCCGTGTGCCTTCGCGTTTAGATTACAGAAGACATAAGCGCCATGTTTTTTTTTTCTAACGCGTCGACGTGGGCTGCTGTCGTTGTTACTGTCTTTTCACGTGCCTGCCTCGTGCATCAGACATTCTATGAAAGGTAGACGAGGACCGAAAGAAGGCGAGGACGGTATTGGCGAAGGAGTCAGGCCTCACAACGTCAACATGCGCGACCGTTGAGGTCGCACTTGTGCGGGCACGGTCGTAAATTTCCCAAAAAACATCCCCAACACCTCCGCGATAACAAAATCATAACACAGGACCGTGGTTCTGTAATTTTGTGGCCTTGATCCATCGCGTCAAAGCACTTCTTTCGTTACTTTCGCTGCAGTCATGCAAAAAAGCATGCTAAAATTTCGAAGGGGCTACTGCTGTCGCGGGTCACAACGCACCTGGTTCATTAATTAAATACGCGCGTACGGGCCGTATATTTACGAGTGCTGGTATGATTGCCGACATCTAAAAACTTATCTGACAATCATTCAGGGTTCTTCCTGACGTTGCTGGTTCCCTGAAAAACAATAAATGAAAATGTACGCCACCTTTCTTTTGTCGCATGCTAATTTTCCATGCCTTCTGGTGACACGAATTTCGGATGATACGAATTTTTTTGGTGGTCCCGTGAGATTCGTATCACCGGGGTTTCACTGTACTTATCTGTTATGACGGGAACGCACGTACGTTTCACGAACCTGTGTGTATGTGTAGAAGGGGTTCTGAGAGTTCTTGAACAAAGTCATCATCACCGTGATCAGTGAGCCCCAGCAGCTGGACCGGACTTTTTAATCGGATCCGTTCGTGATTGCGGCTACGGGGGGTCTAAGTGCAGTGTGAGGTATAGTAGAGCTGATGGAAATCCTGGATGCCTCTTACCATGAGATGATCTGTGATGCCTCCTGTCCTAGACGTGGCAGCGAAGTCTTTTGATGCCCTGTCCACACCCAAGCCGTCTTTCACGCATGATGAGGACCAAGTGTTGTTGGGTCTTTATAAATCAATGTTCAAGTCACTGGTAATGACGAGAGGTCTGGTTTTCTCGGCAGATTTATTGTAGAGAAGCCTTCACCCCGGATTTTCGTAATCCACGTAGTCCACGTTGCGGACCACGTGGACGAGTGCATGGTAGTTGAGCGTCTTCCAGGGGTGTTCTGTCTTCAGCTTCCTCACTTTCTTTGCGTCCGCCGCGGTAGTGTAGCGGTTACGGTGCTCCGCTGCTGACCCGAAGGTCGCGGGTTCGATCACGGCCGCGGCGGTCGAATTTCATTGGAGGCAACATGCTAGATGCCCGTGTACCTTGCAATCTCGGTACACGTTCAGAAAACGAGATGGTCAATTTTCCGGAGCCCTTCGCTACGGCGTCTCTCATAATCATATCGTGGTTTTTGGAAATAAAACCTCACTAATTATTATTATTATCACTTTCCTTGCGTGTCAATGTGTGTGTGTTTGCGGTTGCTGTGTTGGTTGAGACTCTGTATCACCTGTGGCACATACCCGCGTAACATGAACTCTGGTATGCGGATATGTGCCACACTTGACTGAGAGAAAGGGTTTCATGACGTACGCGACAGGTATTTTGCGTTATTCATCTCATGACCAGTGAATCGTGTTTGTCATACACTGATACCCTGCTATGCTATTTTTGGTATATTAGAAGTTATGGAGACGACAACGAGAGCGCCCAGACGTAGGCGGCTAGATAGATAGATAGATAGATAGATAGATAGATAGATAGATAGATAGATAGATAGATAGATAGATAGATAGATAGATAGATAGATAGATAGATAGATAGATAGATAGATAGATAGATAGATAGATAGATAGATAGATAGATAGATAGATAGATAGATAGATAGATAGATAGATAGATAGATAGATAGATAGATAGATAGATAGATAGATACGCCCAAAGTGCATGACGTTCGCTAAGAAATAATTCGCATTTAAAACGTTTTTTTATTTGTCGAGCCTGGTGGCACACTTGTCACCGCCCGTTATAATGGGGACGCTCATAGCATTCATCCATTCATCCATCCCCTATTGCATGATCAAGGAAGTGAGCAGCTGCGCAAGTTCGCTTGTTATCTTACGGTGGCGTGGTGGGTACTTCGCTGATTCGAAAAAGGAAGAATTATGGCGTAGTGGGCACTTTGCAACTGTACTTACAGTAGGCATTCAAGAATAGTTTTAAGAACAATCTGGCACCGAAGTAGTTAATCATGACAAACTTTGCGCAAACTACAAAAAGAACTGTGCACAGCTTGAAGAAAGACGCATACAATATACATCAGCGCAAACTATCAATTGTTTAATACGGTGATGAACATGAGATATATACAGAGACCACACACACGCGCAGAGATGCCCTCGCTACCGACGCCATCTAGCCTCGTTCATTAGCTCTATTTCCGTTTGGCTTAGTGCTATCGACGGTTGGCTTACACACGCACACTCTACTTCCATTTTTATATTCTAGGTTTCGACGACCTCCCTTTTATTTTTTGGTCCACCTGTGCACAGTTTCTAATTCTTCAAACACTGGACTGAGCATGTACCTTCTGCAGTGTGTCTCCAGAAGGCTGGTACCTTGCAAGAGGCCACATTTGTATTGGTGCTCATGCAGCCTCTCGATGAAGCACGTTCCCGTCTGCCCAACGTAATGAGCTTCGCAGGAAATTGTAACTGACGTTCCTTTCGCATTCAACAAATCTTTTCGCATGTCCGGTCGAGCACATTACGCTGTCGGTCCTGTTGCGGTCATCGTATATTTTTGCGCACAATCCTATTAGCTTTATCGGCGCAGTGAAGACCAGGGGCGTAGCCAGGGGGGGTGGGGTGGGGGGGCTCAAACCCCCCCGAAATTTTTCAGTTTTGCTTGCGTATATATACACGCGCACATACAAACGCACGCACGAACATACATAAAGTATGGTTGAACCCCCCCCCCCCCCCGAAAAAAATTTCTGGCTACGCCCCTGGTGAAGACCGTCCTCATACCGTACCTTGCAGCAACCTTCTTCATTCGGTGTGCCACCGTATGCATGTACGGCATTCTGATGAAAGGTGGCCTTCTTTCATCTTCTGGAAGTTGTTTTCTTTGTTTGCCTTAGCATAACAGACATTGTTGATGCCAAGAAATGACGTGGGTACCCACTCGTTTCGATAGAGTAGTCACGTTATTTTGTAGCGTTAGCTACACTTGCCTAGCCGGAGCCGATTTCGCGTGGAGGGTCATGAGCCGTGCTGCGCATGCGCGAGGATCAGTGATGTCACACAGCTGGGTCACCGGAGCTGGCATCTCACGCGCTCTCCGACACCGCCGCGCGCGGCTCGCCGCCGCTGGTCTGCGCGTTCGGGAGGAGTGGCGTCGTAGGCGCGGCAGACACGCTGGCGCCGGCGCGCGCGCAGACTCCGCCACCGACGCGCGCGGCTCGCCGCTGCTGGTCTGTGCCGCATTCGAGAGGAGTGACGTCGTAGCCATAGACACAGTGGCGCCGGCGCGCGCGCAGCTATTCGCCTTCGCTGTGCAGTCGCCGTCTGACACTGCGCTGGGGCCGCTTGACAGCGCCTCTGACTGGCGTTTGCAGGTAGGTAACGTCATGGAGAAGGAGAGCGCAAATGCTGCTCGACGGCGCAGAAGAGCCGAGAAGCTTATCTCATCGGAACCCGAAGTAGTTGCCTTTCAATTAGCGGTTCAGCGTACGAAGAATGAACAGAAGAAGGCTAATAATCCTAGACAATCTGGAAAGCTAAGAATATTCAGCTGAACCTTTGCTAACGCTACGTATATCATGGCATAGCCGAGCTAAGCCACTGCAAATTTTTTTTAATCGCTTCCAGAAGGCAGGCTGTACCTATGTTTCTTTGGACAATGTTTGAGTGCGCGGAATCAAACGGCAAAATATGAGTTTCCTCTCTCGTCTTGTACGTCCAACACGTGCGTCTGAATTCCATGGAGATGCACAAATCAGGACACCGCAGACGTTCTTCCTCCGGTCCCTCAAATGTGAACCGCATACGTTCGGGCCCTCTGTTCCGATGCTAATTCCTGTTCCGATGCTAATTCCGTCATTTTGGAGGAACGTGTACCCGCGAAAACTGACATACAGTGACTGTTCATATATATGCGCACTAAGTCGGCGAAGTTTTGCACCAACCGGCCGCACTCGCTCTGAAATTTTGTCACCCCTAAATCTTCAATGGTTTCCTCAACAACGTCGACTGTCACTTTCTGTGTAATGATGCAGAACATGTCAGTAATATCCATCAAAAATGCACATATCGGGCCGCATTCTTTCAGCAAACGCACACCTTCTTCGGAATTCCGAATCAAGAACGGGTCTTGCACGTCGAGTTTTACCAGGTGCTGTTGAAGGTATAAAGCGAGGGTCTTCTGTCATGTCCCCGTTTCTTCCACATTCCCTGTGAGACAGAAACCCGTCTTGTGGGTTTTTGCCATGAGGAAAGGACTTAGCGCTGACGTCTTAATTGCCCTGAATTCCGGTGATGTGTTTTGTATGGGTCTCTGTCCAAGCTGTGTGCAGTTCTTTTTGTAGTTTGCTCAAGGAAAGTTGATCAAAATAGTTTTGAACAACCAATGAACTCGCACAGACGTCCCATTCGTTGTGCACGGTTGAGGTGTCCACAGACAAGCGAAGCTAGGCTGGCGATTGAGAAGGCGATGAGGACTGGGTCCCGATTACGCTGCCACGTTCTACTCTTGAGGCAGAGCTCAAACATCCTCCGACTTTTAACGCGATAGCGTTAAAGAGCTCGTTGCGCAGCAGTTGTGGTGTCCGCGTTGGTGTCGGCGTCGTTGGTTGTGAGCGAAAATCATCATCTTGTCCGTGACAGAAAAATCTAGAAAGATGCAAATAAAAGAAATAATAAAAAAGTTCGGTTCGAGAGAGAATCGAACCCAGACCGTCTGCGTGGCAACCAGGTGTTCCACCACAAAGCCGCGCTGTTGCTTGAAACTGCTCTGGAAAAAAACACTATATGAATGCCATGTAGTGGAAGGAGTCTCCTTAACGCATGTGATATTGCATAGAAAAAGCGGAGAATCGCGCCAGGCGTCAAAACATGTGATTTGTGCAACGATTGGGTGTTTTAAAGGCCCACCCATTACAAAGCTCTCAGACGTATTTAATCATCATCAGCTGCAAAAGCGTCAATAAGGTGAGCAGGAGCGTAAGTTCGCGTGTTGCGTTACGGACGCGTAGTGAGCCTTTCGCCGATTCGCAAAACGAAGATTTACGGCGTAGAGAGGCACTTAACAACTAATTGCAGTAGGCATTGTAGCACAGTTTGAAACAGCCAATGTTTCGCCCACAGTCGTTCGTTTCTATGCCTGCATTGTAACCCCCTTTTATTTTTTTTAACCACGTTATGAATTCCTATATATTTCTCTTAGTAGGTTGTACTTAGTTAGCCGCACGCTTCTTTGCTATCCTGTGTACTTGGGGGGGTCAGGGCTCCTCAAGCTGTTCGAACAGCTTTTACCTGCCCTCCGCGTAACATGCTTTTCTTGCGGAATCAAATTTCAATTTCAATTTCCTTACGGCACGGTTGAGGCATGCACCAAGAAGCGAAGCCAGGCTAGCAATTGAGAAGGCGATGAGCACAGGGCCCGATTACGCTATTGCGTTCTACTCTTGAAGGCGAAGCTCAAGCGTCCTCCAAGTTTTGTGTGTGTGTGTGTGTATTCTGCTTTATCTCTTGATTGGGCAATATTATTTACCCACTTTTAAACCAACGAAGTTGGGCAAGAAATTCCAATGAGAAAGTGGTAGATGGTTTTGCATAACGTCCAGCCAGACAGTTTCTAACTTTTATCTATTAAATATTAGTGTTTTTATGCTTACTACAGATGGAAAGATTGGTGTCAGTTCTGCAATGCAAACATGTAAATAAAACGCATACTTTAACAGTTAAAAAATATCGCTCATTTAAAGATTTCGTTTGGCTTTTCTTCGCTTCTACAATGTCACACACCTCGCAACACCTGTGTGTGCTGTTGCGACCGGTATATTTTTAGATCCGTCCCGCCTCCGCAACCAGGTTGTTGCTACGATAGGGCAGCGTCGTACCCGGACTCCGTTTGGTAGCGTAGTCGAGTCTCCGGGTTGAGGAACAGATGCTAGCAAGTTGGGAAAACGATAACAGCATGTTTACTGGCACTTTTTGTACACTGACTTACATATTGACAAGTTAGATTTCCGCGACGAGCGAATTGCATGAGCCTGTTACCGAGGGCTCAGAGCCCCTTTGCTCACTTAGCACCGTCGTTTTAACCCCTCAGGCTGGCTCCTCCTTCTTGATGACCACCAACCACACACACGACACCACCCACCATGGCACAGCCCATTTCACTCTCGCTGAGGGGTCGTTGCACTCTCGGGTATGTTCATCTGCCTCTTTCCAGAAGGGCAGAAAATGGTCTGCGGCGACTCCTCTCAAAACATGCAGGTCAGATCGTCCCGGCAGCACACCAATCTAAGTCCAGGTGGCCCATTGTGGAAACGTCACCAACTTGGACGTCCTTCTGTTAGGTCGAGATTCTTCCCATGGTCGGTCGCTTCCCGTCCCGGGGATTCCGTTTCTAGGAAGGATGCAGGCGTTCTAGCAGTGTGAGAACGCATCGCCCGTCCATTCTCATGGTCAGCGCGCCGCGACCGACTGTCAGTCATAACAGTGCATAGGTCATTTATGCCGGTTGCAGAATGTTTGAACAGCGAAGCTGCTTATGACAGCCGTCCGTTGTACCCGCGAACAGCAAACTACCATCACTCATGAACTGGCGCGCGCTATCTGCGTCCTCTTCGTCCTCCTTTTCACCCTCTGCTTCGCTCCCAGAAAACGAGCGCCAATATGTCCGGCGTGGGATGGAATAACTATGATGCGTCAGAGAACGAGCAGAAAGATAGAGAAGGAAAGAGACAGAAGGAAAGAGAAAGAAAGAAATTCTTGGCGAGGCGGGATTGGAACCCGAGTACCGACGATGCAAAGGCGAGCATCGTAACCACTCGGCTATCCAGGCACACTAGCAGAGCATAACATAGCCTTCTGCAGTATAGTATACCAAGGGGGTGGGAAAAGGATGAGGATGAAAGATGCGGAGGTGAAGAGGAGGGAAAGGAGGAGGGGAGAGAGTAAAGCATAGCACAAAAAGAGAGAAAAAGCGAGAAATAGACGGAGACAAAGGGAAGAAAAATGAAGACAGAAAGAGAGAGGATCAAAGAAAGAGAGACAAATATATAGACAGAAAAAAAAAAGATTTGAAAAAAAGAGGAAGCGACAAATAGAGAGAGAGAGGGAAAGAAAGATGCCAGTAGCGAGAAATATATATATATATATATATATATATATATATATATATATATATATTTCTATTTCTCGCTACTGGCATCTTTCCTTCCCTCTCTCTCTCTATTTGTCGCTTCCTCTTTTTTTCATATATATATATATATATATATATATATATATATATATATATATATATATAGAGAGAGAGAGAGAGAGAGAAATAAACATAAAGAAGACATGAAAAAATAAACAGAGAAAAAGAGAGAGAACAAAAGTCACAGTCTCGCCGCAAGGGCGAAGCAATGAATGCGACAGCAACAAATTGGAATGTCACGCGAAGAACGGCAAGCAGCTCGACAGTTGCGGCGTACTGCTGAAACACAAAAAGAACACGCAGGTATACACAGGACGACCGCCAACTAGCAACTGTCACGGTTACTTCCTTGTGTTTGAGCAGCGCGCTGCTTGTGGCGACTATGCAGAACCCGACGCTCTTAGATACTTTTTTTTTTTCTGCGGCGCGTGCAGTGACCCTTCTGCATTTCCTGCCGCGCGGTGGCGTTCGACGCATTATTAGGCCGATGAGCCGGCTCATTACCACAGTCTTTGTGCTGTCGTCAGCCGTTTCGTTAATATATACCAAAGTTTTCACAGCATAATATCAGCATATGACGAGCATAAATGACAGGTCAGCACATGAAAATCGTGACACGCAGCTCACATTGTCCTGTGCTTTCGTGGCCGTGTGGTTTTGTATATACCACAATTTGCATGAGCGTATGACGAACATGATCTAGCCGCCAAGGAGTCCCCCAAGGGTCTATACTGGGGCCATTAATGTTCCTTGCCTGTATAAACGATATTGTTGATATACCTTATTCTCCTGAAATTATTATGTACGCTGACGATACGAATGTTTTCTTTTCATCAGACAATTTGATATCACTTGAGGTCAGTGTAAATAATTATCTAAGCCATCTTTCAAATTGGTTAAGGCAAAATGAACTGCGCTTGAATGCGAAAAAAACAACCTATATGATATTCCGACCTATAAACAAACCTATCAGTAACATAACTGTAAAATTTCAAGGAAATTGCAGCACACACGTTAGGGAACAAAAATTTCTTGGTGTATGGTTTCAGGAGGAATTAAACTGGAACACACATGTGAATCATCTGATTTACGAAATAGCGCGAACGGTTGGTTGTTTTTTCAGAACAATGCACTTAATCTCATTGAGGTTAAAAATAAGTATGTACTATGCACTCTTCCATTCTAAAGTAACTTATGGGATGTTAGTCTGGGTAACGACATCGCATGGGAATTACCATAAGCTAATAACTATACAAAAGAAAATATTGCGCTGTTTCGAAAAATACAGGGGAAACCTACAAGACTTGCGCACTGCTCCACTATTTATTAAACATTCCATACTCACAATGGATCAATTATATAATTTTAAATTGCTTCAGTTAATTCAAAAGAATAAGCTATATGAAGAAAGTTGTACCGAAAGACCACATTACCGTTTGCGAGAACAAAAGAAACGAGTTCCTAGAATAAGAACCAAGTATGGAAAACAAAGTGTTGCGTACCAGGTACCTCATGTTTTAAATACCCTTGCAGGTCAATTGAACTTTAGGGCTAGTAGAGCGGCCTTTAAGAAACAAATAAAGAACTTATTAATAACCACCGGTATACATTATTAAAACTACTTAGTGGAGTTTCATGCCTCGACTAATGCTTAAATTGTTTATAAATTTGTATTTTGATTACACTAATGTACAGTGTAATTCGGTGCATCTACATGCATTTTGCGTCTCTCAGTTTTGAAGTGTTTGATCGATTTCGTTTAGTTGTGTATTTCTACGAGAGCGACCTCTAATTCTTGAAATGTGTTATGTAAACTTATTTTGTTTGTGCGTGAATTTTATGTGTACTCTTGCAAGTTGCTTTTTGTCCAATTTTCTGAAACCAATGTATTGAATGCATATATTTTTTGGCTGTATTTATGTCGTAGTTTATGCACTCTCAGGAACTGCGGAGGGACAGGGGCCTTTTTCAGGCTGCTCGCCTTTAGCCCTTGCCCCTGCAGTGAGCTCTGTATTCTGCTTACTGTGAATAACTCTGTATTCTGCTTACTACTACTACTACTACTACTACTACTACTACTACTACTACTACTACTACTACTACTACTACTACTACTACTACTACTACTACTACTACTATTACTACTACTACTACTACTACATGAAAGTCATGACAAAAATATCATTACTTACGCGTCTTGTACGCCGCCTGCTTCGCGTAACACCCATTCCCACAGTACGTCGGAACCAGCGCCTCGAAGGCGTTATTTTAACGTTAGGCGCGTGGAGCTTCCAGTCTGTGTTTCCTGTCGCGCGGTGGCGTTTCACGCGTTATTTGCCGAACGCTTGCCCGGCGTTCCATATCGCGAGTGGGTACAGCAAGGGGCCACTTTTTCGTGCTTGTCTCAAGGGCAGTTTTCAAACTGAAAGAAAAATCTAGGGGTGTTGCTTTAAAGCGCGCCCTTCGCGCCATCTCGCGGGTGATAGTGAACACGCTGAAGCATTTCCAAGCTCTGCGTACCGCCGGCGGCAAATGTGTATAAATAGCTTGCCGTTGGCATGCTGGAGGATGTATATCGCGTGGTCGAGTTGTCTAACGTGGCGCGCTGCGGAGTGTGCGGTCGCAGGTTCGAATCCACGGTCGCGCGCTTCGCGGCATCATTATATTTTTACCTTTGTTTATCATCACCTTGATATGTAATAAGCAATACAAAGTACTAAGAAAATAAACTGAAAACAATCTGCTATCTATACACTACCTCTTTTTATGCAGCAGTTTCAGTTGGTTTTTATTGCCCCCATAGCAAAATAATGCAGTGGTGGGACTAAATTTTAAAAAAAGTTTTCTGTGCTAAAACGAAAACTACTTTGATTAAACTTTCTGTGGACAAAGTTATGATTCTCAATGATATGCGCTTTTCTGCTTATTTGTTCTTGGGTCACCTTAGGGTGCCACAGACGTCTCAACATAGACCCAAGTAGCTTTGTTGCCAAGTTTAGGATTTTATTTTAGAGCCTATGCGCCGTACACAGGTAAAACAATATTTTAGACCATAGTACGTTTTATGAAAAGTTCTATAAAAACAATATGCATTTGATCTATAATTGTCTTTTGTAAAAAAATTCCCGAAAACGCTACAGTTTACTGAACTTTACCTACGCGCTAAGGAGTAAAAAATGTAAAGCTACTATAAGGAACTGTCCGATAATTAAATTACGATGCTCAAAAAATGCAAAAAAAGTAGGTGTTGAAACAATGCTTGGAATGGTCGATTTATCGCAATTTTTATTCGTACCTGGTTTTCCAACGTTTCGTGAAGTTCAAATGGTGCTCACGTGCCCAGAAAAATTTTGCCGCTCAAATTATTTTGGGAAAATAGTGTAGAACAAACGTCTATATGTGTGTAATTTGCTCATATTTTTTTATAGAAGTTGATTTTTGTTGAGCGCCCGAATGGGACAGTTGGCGTGTAATGACCGCAATATTTTAAGGATAAACAACACCTATTATACTGCGAAGTGAAATAAGTAATTTCACGACGTTTGCATGAACAAGCGAACTTCCGCAGACAGACTATAAATATGACCCGTTGTTTTCCGCGAACTTTTTAATGAATGGTGCCATGAAGCTCTCGGTCAACAGCCTCGTAGACGGCCTTCATTTGATCATTGATGAAATATGCGAGGAACCGTGAATCTAGGGCGTTGGTGTGCAGCTGTGAGGCGCCCTGTTTGGCATTTCTAGGTGTGTAAAATCGGGCCAACAGGCGAACTGAATGGTTAGGCTTGTGTGGAACTAGGGTGACACGGCAATACCGGCACAGTGGAGTCATATTGATAATTATGCAGCCTTGGAGGTGCATTCAGTATAATGTGTACTTGGGGCCCATACAGAAATTACCCTGTGGCATAGTATCTACAGAGGGAGGGAGTGGGAAGGGGGGGGGGGGGTGTCACTAGCCCCCTCACTGAGAAAAGTTAAAACGGCGTAGCCCCCCCCCCCCCCTAGAGAGTGGTCACTCTCGCGGCACACTGGGAAACCGATAACTGAGGTGAAGCCTTCCTCCAAAACAGCAATTACGTAATCACATAATGAAACAAGGGAATTTCGAGGGCACGTTTCTTTGTTTGACACAACCTTAATGAAAACCAGCAGATAATGAAGCCAAGGAAGGTGTAGGGGATGTTAATTCTATTGTTTTAAGTGTATTGTAGTAATTGTGATATAGATGTGAAGAAAGTAATGTGCACGAAAAGACAACTTGCCGCCGGCAGGGACAGAACCTGCAACCTTACCTGCAACTTACACACAATTCTGAACAGTAGCGCAAAGAAGCACACGGACGGCGAGAGATCAATACGGGACACAGCGCTAACTCAGCGTTTATTCGCAATGCCCACGAACTATAGGTGGCGCGCTGTGCGATTCAAGATGGCGCCAGGAGGAGGGTCAACCCATTTGTTAGCGTAGGAACGTGGGCAGTATCGAAGATACATGTATCTTCGATACTATCTTAGACACTCTTTGAGTACCTTGTATCTGTATTGCGATACGTCTCGCAAAACGAGTATCTGTATCTGCATTTCAGATACATTCAGTAATGCATAGTGTATCTTAAGATACAAGATACTGGTATAAAAGCACCACCGTGCGAAACAATAAAAGTTGGCTGAACTCGATCCGCTTCTCATTCTGATACTGCTGCCACTAAGGCACCTGAATAAAACTAACGACAGTGACATTCCTTTATCTTTCCGCCAGAGTGCTCCAGCGAGCACAGGCGGTCAGGTCTACGCGTCCTTTTTGGTGTACCAGAGTCACGTGATGGCGCTGTAGCCATCTCTACAAAAACAAGTGCTCGAACGTCTACGCGCAGCGGGCCTTTTGTTTTCTCGGTGTTTTCTTTCTTTTTAGTTGTGTCGGTGTAATGACACTTTTCGTATAACCACGGTACTGTGTTGCGTACTCGAATGCGTATGGCGTCTTTCGCACAAATTCTGGTGCTGCTGTAGTGTTGTTACCGAAGTTTTTCTTGCGTGGTGCTTCGTTGCAAAGTCTCAAGAATGCAAGACTATGGTTGCTTTGCGTCGAGCAGCTTTCACACACCAGCAATTTGAAAGACTGGTGGCCCGTGCGCCGGATATTTCGCTCGAACCACGTTTGAGAGCGCTACAGTACGGTAGCGCATGAGCGTAGTGGTTTCATTTCACATTTCGCGGGATTTCTTTAAAAGCCAGAAAATATTCACCACGCAGCATGTACGTCGCCAAAAAAAAAATTGGATCGGTCGTTCTTAAATGCGCTCTACGACGTGACGAAGCCCACTTGGACCTGAAGTGCATATTAAAAATGTTGCATAATTGGCCTTAGTTAATTGAACAATTAGGCGCGCTATAAGAAAACACCATAACGAGCGCCACATCACGGTAAAACATGCGCCGTTGGTTTCATTCAGTCCCGGTCAACTACTTTTAAAAAAATATTTAGTTTTACTTACGTGAAACACCATGTATACTTAGTCACTCTAATTGTTTAATACGGAACTGCCACGTTGTTTGACCTAGATATATTCGTTTTCCTTTTTAGGCCACCCTAAAGATTTTTTTACTGTTACAAATCAGCAGGTAAGTAGAGCTCGAAATGGCAATAGTGGGCATAGCAGTGATATCCTGCGACGCTTTGTGCCACTACAATACGTCTGAGACGTGTGTTGGCCACACAAGTTCTCTCTGAGGAGATATGGTAAAAGATTGCACGTTAGTGAACATGTTTCTAACGAACGCTTTCCGCCAGCAGATCAGTAGAACATGAACGATCATGGCAGTTTTAGGAGGAGGATGAATAAACTTTTTTAAGAACCAGCAACTTAAGTGCCTTGGCCTATGCCTCAGGTAATAATATTGCCACGCCCGCTTCTTCTTTTATTTTGATGTATTCGGGTTTGACCAGCAAGGACGGTTATCAACGCTCGACGCTGACCGCGCCGCAGTGTTCGAGAAGCTTCGCGAGTGTAGTAGATCGTTTTGTTAAGATTGCACGCAGGACGCGAATAGTCTAGATTATTGCAGTGCTTGTGCGACAACCAGTGAAAGACTGGAAAGTTCGATGCGTTATGTATAAAAGACGGCGCATCCCAGCCATGAGCAGTTGATCGACGGTCGACGCTCTGTTCGCCGCTATCAGTGTACTGCTGTAGTTTGACTTTCAGTTTCGCGGCCACAAGTTCGGCCAAATAAACAGTTTCTTCTCGGACGTGCTGACTGCTGTCTTCGTCGACGTCACGACCACGTGACAATATTGTGTGGAACCGCTTTATTCAGCCGCGCTCGAGCCGAAATCACATTGATGATGATATATACAGATGACAAAGATGCACAAGTGATGATGATATGTAAAGAGGAGGAAGAGTCATTCACTTTTCGCGCTCACAATATAATAACATCTGGAGTTTAACGTCCGAAAACCACGGTATGATTATGAGAAACGCCGTAGCGGAGGGCTCCGGAAATTTCGGCCACCTGGGGTTCTTTAACGTGCACCTAAATCTAAGTACACGGGCCGCAAACATTTTCGCCTCCATCGAAAATGCAGCCGCCACGGCCGGGATTCGATCCCGCGACCTTGGGGTCAGCAATCGAGTGCCATAACCACTAGACCACCGCGGCGGGGCGCAGTTTTAGGTCCTCAGTGAATTGTCAGCACTGACTCTGTAGTTAATGTCTTCACATGATGCGTCACAAAAAGTATCGCTACCGGCGTTGTTGGTATTCCACACCTGCCGGGTGAAGCGGTATTATGAAAATGGTAATACGCTTACGCACAAGCTAAGACTGCAAAGCGGTATTTACGCCATCGTGCGGAGGCTTCTCGATTACGTTCTTGCAAGTAGATGGTAACGCGCTAGCTGGTCTCCAAGTAGATCAGCGACACCCACCAATTAGAAAAGTGTCAAGCGCGAACCACACACAGCGGAACGTATAAAGAGCTGTTCTGTTAAGTAGCCAAACAAATACCAAGAAGTTTCAGAATGAAACTAGCAGGCCCGTAGCCAGGGGGGGTGGAGGCAGCCCCCCCCCCTCCCGAAATTTCGGTCGAGTATGTGTTTTTACAAAAAAATAAATAATAAAAATAGGTGTTTTTCTCAAAAAGTCAACGTTTTCAGCAAGTGGACCCCCCCGAAAATAATTCCTGGCTACGGGCCTGGAAAATAGTATATGCTTGAATATACCCCGAGATCTATAACACGAGCATCTGTAAGGTCTGCCAGACACAGCTACGCTTAAGCATATGCTCTGGGAATGCGAGACTAAAGCCAAACGTATTAATCCCGATGCTCTCTCGGCGAGGTGGGAAGCCGCTCTGCGCAGCTCCAAGCTCGCCGACCAACTCTGGGCAGTCCAGCAGGCCCTTGAAGCGGCGGAGAGGCAAGGCCTTGACGTCCAGACATGGGAGACCTCAGCAAGGGCCGTTAATCTGCCGGACAAACAATAAAGTTCTTCCATCCATCCATTGAACAAGAAAGACAGAACTTTCGGGATACAAACAGATATTAGAACCGTAGTCCGCAAACAACGTTGGTCGCAGTTAACAAATTTTCAAATAAGCACTTTTGTACATAGACCCTTGCCGCTACAATATATAGATCTACAATAGCAAATTTGCAAATGTATCGAAGTACCTTAAGACACAATTGGGAAGTATCGTATCGGATACAATTATTCCGGAAGTATCTTGTATCTGTATCGCAAAGACTTTTTGTCCGAGTATCTTGTATTGTATCGCGATACAATTTCAAAGTATCTTTCCCCAGCCCTGTTAGGAACAGATAGGACGTGCGGACGCACGACCCGTGCTAATTTCACCGGATGAGGTCATGAACTGCACTGAAGGGGAGATGAGACCAAAATACTTGCCCAAACAATGGAAAGTGCGAAATGCTCGCTACCTCATTATTTTCCGCGGTGTTATAGGTTATATTTCGGCTCCGTTACTGTGCATCAACGATGCTCTACGAAATCCTGTGCGCGCTACAGAAAACGTATGAACTGAACGGCACTCCAAATATACGTACCGAGCCTGCCTGTCGGATTTGCCGTAGTAATAGGCTACTAGCGACTAACGCCATCGTTACTGCACAGGACCGCATGTTTAGCGTGACGATGGTTTCTAAACATGTTGCTCCGTCATCATTGCTCGTGTGATGAGGAGCGCGGAGTGCACAGTTCACTTCACTTGGATGTTACAAGTTTGACGAGCACCTCGAAACGAATGCCCACGCAAGCTTTTCGCAACGCCAAAAATTTCTGAACAACGAAGCCATTCCGACGGGAATGGTCAAGTTCATAAGAATGGAAGCTTGAGCGAGTTGGTATGCGTTCATCTTTGTAGAAACAGCGCTCACTAGACGACGAAGAAGTAAAAGAAGGCACAGGACAGCGCCTGTCCTGTGCCTTCTTTTACTTCGTCGTCGTCTAGTGAGCGCTGTTTCTACAAAGATGGTCAAGTTCATTTGGCAACCCAGCGGCGCAGCTTATGGACGACGCGATTGCACGTTTCGCTTCCGCTTATCGAGCTTGTTGGCAGCATGCGGCCACAAAAGTTGCGCGACGCGTACATCGCATCAGAAGAATTATGCTTTTATTTTGACCTCAACACTATCGTACATCAAATACAGTCAAAGAGACCTACGATTGTGAAAAGCTTGCCGCACAGGTGGCTAACCAGCAAAGCACGTTAAAGAGAATTACTGCTGCAGCATCTTCGTCGACGCTGTCGCTATCGGTGATTTCATAGCCTTCAATGTCCAGTGAAAAATCCTCGTCGTCAAGGTGCACGGTCTCTTTGAACATCACTGTCAAAATCAATCGAAAGAATTTCCTCCGACGAGAGCTGCCTCGCTTTCTTCGCGTTCTGGGCTCAGAGAACACTTTGCTTAGAGCTACTGTATATGCTACCTGTAGCATATACAGTAACTACAGCATATACAGATACCTGATTCTCTGAACGTCATTCATGCTGGACCCGACATATATGCGCAAGGAAGGGGCGACGAAACTTTCTTGAAACGTTTTCAGCTGATGGCCCAGCCTCTGACGAAGGCTGGTCCACCAGATGAAACTTTAAGTAAATCTACTTTCAAGAAAGTTTCGTCGCCCCTTCCTTGCGCATATATATATATATATATATATATATATATATATATATATATATATATATATATATATATATATATATATATATATATATATATAAACCGCCGACGGAGCTAGGGAGGTTTGCTCCCCTACTCGCGCACAAGTGGATACGCCAATGCCCTGGAGCGAGTAACGGGCTTTGCAGGGCTCTTCGCAAAGCCGCACTAGCTGCAAAGGCAATACCGCTCTACACTCTAAGCAAAAAGAGTAAGTGTGACTTTTTCGGAGAGTTCTGACCTGCCACCTGTACGACTCTCTTTGAAGAGATACGTCAACTCTCTCGGTGGCTGAGAGTCGGTGTGCTCTAGGAGTGTGCCCTGACTCTTTCAGGAAGAGTGAAAGGACTTATCTCAAGGATCACAGTACCACTGCTGAGGAAGGCAGACGGCTATCCTAAGTAACTCTCCTAAGGGGTTCAAATGACACACACAGGGGCGTCAAGCGGATCTATAACTATTTCAAGTAAATCAGTTGACTCCTGCTCTAGTGTCGTGCGACTACTGTTGGAAATAGTGAAGCATTCATTTTAAGCAAGTGCAATAAGGCTTGCCGCTATACCCAGTGACTGCAACAAAAAAGAATAGTTCAGTTTTAGCATTATTTTCATAAAACTCATTAACAAAACTCATAGGGTCTCTTATACATTCACCTAAGACGACTTGAAGGCGAAAGCCATCTTCTTTTTCTTCTCAGTCTATGTATTTATCCTACCCCGCCACCCCCCGAAAGTTTTGTGCACCTATAGGTTTTGCACTGCCTCTAGGATCGGAAGCACTTACCCGGTTTTGCAATGCCTCCGTGATCGGCACACCTTTCATCAAGTTGCGATGCCATGTGATATGCTGGCACCATGTAACGTCAAGTGACGTCATGCCAGAATTTTCGACGTCATGATGACGTGACAAAATTTTGATATCTGTGACGTCATCATGATGTCATATGGTGACGCCATCACATGATGGCGATTTTTTTCATCACTCGTGCTGTGCCCGACGCCGCGGGACGCTGACGGCCAATTTTCGCGTTTGATGAGGCATCTAAGGCTTTCGCCTTAAAAACACAGCTTTTCCAGCTGAGTATTGTATTAAGCGCGAAAAGGTCGTCTGTGGTTTCCAAATAAGCAGTTGAGGTAGACCTCGTCTACATGCTTGTGTGAATATAGCCAATATGTGTGACGGTGATATGCATAGTGTCCTATGCTGCAAAATACACTGAAGAAATCGACATGATGTTGCCATATTTATTCATTATGATTACGGATAAATAAACAAGTACTGATCGCTGGAGTCATCAGACTTGTGACTTACTATGTTGTCGCTCCTGTTCAGCGTCAGCAGCCATGAAAATTGGTATCTAAAAAACAAGACGTGATAGTGTGATGAGAAAAGGGCATTGTAGTAAGAGTTTACCAAACGCTACACAACAAGCGATATACACAGACACAATAAAGTCTCACAACAAAACAACAAATGCAAATAGACATGGCAACGTATACAATGTATTTGCCATTATCGTGTACAACACAACTTGTAAATAGTATCTTTTGCAATATGTCACTTGGTGACAAACTCGCTGCACGAAATGAGGTGAGCCTCTTTTAAACTGCACACGAAATTAGTAAGGGCTCCTTTGCGCGGGTGCCACTCATCCCTTTTTCTCCGTCGTCTTGTCCAACCAAGGGGAGTGTAGGACCGAGTACCTCGCTGACAGGGCGAACCGACGGGGCTCTCAAGTAGATTGAAGAGCCTGGAGAAGTGATTCGGGATTCTGAGAATAGCCGACACACGCAGAGTGATTAATTAAAACCAGCGTTGGTGCAACACACTGTTGCTGTACACAAATATGGCACGAGTGTTTTGCTTCAAATAATTTCTCAACGAACACACATTTTCACGTGAAATCAGGCGAGAACCTCGGTTTGCGATAGACACCGACTATGCACGAATGAAAGCCCTTCTTTTCCGAGAAATCGCTTCAAAATTTTCTCTCGTAATAACCGGCTTTGTGCGGGCATATTCCGACACCCAAGAGCATCCTCCGGCAGCCAGGGGCGCGCCGTGAGCGGTTATTCACCGCGTGTTTTACAAACGTATCCCATCCTTAAAGACTGAGATAAACACATGCGAGCGCGAGCGCCGAACGACACCATACATAGCTCCTACAGGCGCGTACACTCACTCGATTCTATTATAACGCTGCACGTCATCGCAGATGTAGGCAAACCACAAAAACAACAAGCAGAAACGAGGGGAAAGGAGTGGAAAGAATGCAATGCACTCCAAGAGACAGGGGATCGAAATAGAGAGGAGGTCCCACGGCACACAGCCTATACGAACGGCGCTGAACGCCAGCCACGTGATATGTGTGACGTATACGGTGGTGCTTTCAACACGGAAGCCAATCGAAACGCGCATCAACAGAGTCAAGTGACTCTTGCAGAAACGTTAACTCTCTTTTTCTGATTATACCTCCCAAAAGGAGTCAAATGGATAACCGAAGAGAGTCAGGGCGCCGTGACCCTCTTTTGACTTTTTTTAGACTGCGAGACGACACGCACCTAGTGCGAAGGCTCGTCTTGTTTTATTTCTCGACATCATATTCTTATTACTTTTGACGCTTCTCTGTAAGAATGAATAGTGCCGCCCCTTATTCTGCAGCTTTCCTTCTGTTTCAATTTTTCCGATGACAGCTTAGGGGACGAGCGCCATCCGGACCACAGCACTGACCTGGACGAGAGCTTTGGGATACGGCTGCCTCTGCTGGACGGGCACGACAACTCCGTGTTTGCGGTCGGAGGGCCAGAATACGAGAGCGCCGGATGGGGCCGCTCCAAGTCGGCCGATGAACGCACGTCGCCAGAGTCAATCAATTACCTCCAGAGGGAATACTACTGAACGTCTTGTGCTCTATACGTTAAGTTCAACGCTTCGATCGCGCAACGCACACTGTCCCTGGCTCGTGCTTGCCTGCACAAAATCCCAGAATACACATACAGATTTCAGACGCCAATCCAAGTATGCTTTACGCAAGGCTCTTCGTACATGACTACTTAAAGCTTTGTACGTGTTCATATTTTAGAAATACGAAGCTATTAAAATTACTTTATCTGCTATAAGAGAATGAGCCACTCGAATTATTCTTTACAGTCGTTCCAGAAGCATAAAACACGATATAAATTGAAAACCGATCTTTTTACGGAGGACGAAGTTAGAACTATACTTTTGCAGAAATTGTTGCAATTACAGGTCTAATTAAATTTATTTGGCGAGAGTGCGTTCAAATGGAGCTGGATGGATTTCGGTGTTCGCCCAAGTTTGTTAGCATCAACTCTTATTACGCACCAATGGGATAGTTTGGGCATGTTGGTCATCCATTTTAAAGAAGTAAAAGTGCAGAGAAAATATGGATGAAAACACACCAGGCCTACGCGGAAAGTGCAGCACGGTCACAGCGAAAGCTGGAAGAGCGGCATTTCTAGAGCCTGTTGTCAACTCTCTTGGGGCTACTGATACAACTACGCTAGCAAGGTACCCACTATGTCATGAATCATAATTTGGTGAAATTGGGAAGCACCCACTACGCCATTATTCGTCATTCTGTGGAGAGGCGAGGTACCAGCTGCACATTTGTAAGGCATTATGTGCACTTTGTTGATGCGACGGCTGATGACGATGAAAAATAATGGCTGAGCCCTTTGTAATGCGTTTGAAGCTTTAAACGACCCACTAGTTACGTAAGTCGCATTGTGTGACGCCCGGTCGCTATTTCACTCTCCCACCACGCTATATAACATACGTTAATGTGAGAAAGAGATGGGGAAAGAACTTTATTGAGACCCTGAGGAAATGGATCATGGGGGCCTTATTGGCTTCCTTGGCAACCAATGCAAGTGCACTTGCGTGGAACCCACTACGCTAGAAATCATAAGTTTTGTGAAGTAGTGAAGAAGCCACTGTCATTTTTCGTCATTCTGCGGAGAACCGTGGTACCTGCACCCGTAAGGCACTATGTGCATCTTGCTGATGCTGTGCCCGATGACGATGAAGAATTATGGCACAACCCTTTGTAATGGGTTGGAAGCATTCCTCAGCCCACTCTTTGCGCAATTCGCATTGTGTGACGCCTGGTGGTTATTCTACTCTTCTAACACGCTATATTACAGATGTCAGTGTGGTTCCTTGCAGACATGAAGCCTGTATAGGTTCTTTTAACAGCGAAGCTGTTTAGCAAATCGTTCCTTATCCGGCGAACCAAAAAACTGTCATCATCATGACGGGTAGTGCCACAGAAATTACTTAAATCCCACTACTCACCACGGGTCCACTAAAAATAAAGGAGGCAGCAGTTAGCTCAACAAGTGGCTGCGAAACAGCGGCGATCCGAAGACCCCGAGAGCGTACTATCAGCGTCAAATGAAACCCGAACAGCCGCAAGCATTCGCAGTGGTATTCGCCGCGAGATCGGGCTACAGGTGGCAGCACCGTCGCCGCGCTAGTGTGGATAGGCAGTGATCGGCGCGTATACAAACGCACACAACAGCGCTTCGTCGTGAGCGATTTGACCCGATTTCCGGCAAACAAAATGCGTTGACTGCAGCTTTCTGGAGATATGTGCGCTCTTCATTCCCGAATTAATGCACGAAGCGTGCCGAACGTTACTATTACTTGTGAGAGAAACGCATCCTGCCAACGAAGGGGTGGCGCGCCTTCGGCAACAGTCGGCGTTTTCGCAAATGGATAACGTTTTCTTGTTGTTTTATTTGTACGTGTTTACCTTGTGTTCCACCAACTACGCACTGCTGTAGCGCGACTGAATTAAGTATTTACTTCTTGTTCATCTGGATACCCCACAACAATAAAAGAAAGCCCGTATTCCAGCACGATGAGTTTAAATAGCACTTTGTGCCCTGCGTGCTCAAATATTCATCCGCATTTCTTATTCAGTTCTCCATGAAATATAAGACAGTTGATAGGTTTACTGAGGAAAGCTACGTGGCTGACAGCGCTTTAGCGCTACGGAGACGTTTAACACGCACACGCTTGTTTTTATTCCAGTAACAATACACAAAGGTAAGTGTACAGCACGGAACTTTCTTCGATTGATTACTTGCATGACAGTAATGGAACAAAGGCCCAGTTATTCGCAGGACCAAAGTGCGTTTTTTCATGCGAATAATGTCCGCTGCCTTCCGTCAATCCATAACGCAACACAAACGTTCAAGATAATGTAAAGAAAAAAAAGATGTGACTTCACATGAAATTACTACGTCATAAATGGAAAGTACGCCGTTTAGATTCATTTTGACCATCAGGGCTCTTAACGCGTACCTTAATCTAAGTACACGGGTGTTCTTGTATAAATTTCGCTACAAGTTAAAATTGCGCAAGGCAACTCAGTTTTGCGATTTCCGTGTCATTCCGTTCTCTGTTCTTTTTAGGGGAAAATCTAAGTACCGAAGTGTCAGACGTGACTTGACAGAAATATTTCTCTTTATTGATACGAGGACCGTACGCAACTAAAGCTCGTCGCGTAACCTGTAAACGACAGTGCCGAAGTTATACACCTAACCACAACGCTCAAGTGCATGAGAGCCTTTTTTTTTTTTTTTACCACCGAGCCGCTAAAAGGCTATATTCACATGAGATTTAATACTTCTCATCTTTAGGACAACGCCAAGTGCACTTTGCAATGCGCTTAACCACAGAGCGGCACCTACACTGATATGACTCGTGAACGGTGGGTACGACGACCACACACAGCACACTCGACAAGTGCACTCACTGATCTTATTACAGTACATATACAACCGACCAAGGCCAAGTGCTTCTTTACATCGTGTTGGACATACGTACGAGCGGTTAAAGCTGCACTAACGCAACGGAACAAACCACCTTTTGAGGACCTGTATGACGTACGCGCACATGCAAACACAACGTGGCTAGCAGACGACGCATGGCGCAATCCACGCTAGGCGCGGTTCAGCCAGAAGCCGCTAGGCGGCGACTCCGCTCGATCTCGCGGCCAATAGTCTTTCCGCGCGACGGGCGCACGGCTGAGGTTATGTACGCGCTGTTCATTCGTGAAATCTAGCGCTGCTAAACAAATTGCGAAAGCGCAATTGTGCAGGCACATTGTTATACAAGTTTAATGAAGAATATGGAGGGAATTAGATGTGTCCGAAATCATCGAGAAACTGACTTCTAGAGTTCTGTACGCCGATTGGAGTCCACGTTCTACGCAACGCGCTGCGCCTTTACAGCGCAGCTCTTAGGGGCCCGTTCCTGCGTTGATCGGCGTCGCCGTTGGCGTCGTCGGCATAACCGATAGAGCGAACGAGGACGAAAGACAGCGAATGTGGAGTCTGTCGATATCACGAACCTCTAACATCGCTTTCTTCCTCCGTCACGAGCGCTGGCCTTTCGGTCGGAGTTTGTGCGCATGCACGGCTGGCGGGTGCGCTGCGACTGTCCCGCTTGTCGTGGCGGGGATGTCGATGTCAGCGTTTCACTTGGTTCGTGACGCCTGCAATGCACAGAGTGGTGTGCGTATAGCACTCGAGCACTGGCCGTTTCTGTGCCAATATGTAACGAATGTTACAATGCGGATAGCAAGAACTTCAAACACAGTTGGCTTTGCCTCGAGACAAGGCTGCGCGCAGAATTCGCATGAGGGAGTATCGTATAATCATCGGTGACTTATCATGCTATGAAGACCTGTGGGTTTGCGGCTGTTTTGGTTAGTTTTCTTGAATAATTTTTTGAAGCTTAGGTTTAATAATAACGATTGTTACTCGTTACTAAGCGTCGACGCTTACTAATCTTTCTGACGCTGAAGATGTTTAGTACGGTTCGGCTGGCGCTTCTCTCCACAGTGATCTCGTGAGAAGCTTTTCGACCCTGTGATGATGCTCGCTCCGAATTTTGAGTTGAACTGTTGAGTGTACTATATATATAACATTGATTTCTTTATTTGCTTCAGGAGCGGAGTACCGCGGCGAGTGCGCAAGATCACTACAGTCAGAAATCGGAGCTCCCATGCTCGCGCTTTCAAGTTTCAACAGTATATGGGGGTGTTCATGCAAGCAGAATTCGCGCTGGTGAATGTCACGGTCATTAAAACATTTCTTTTAGGGCGAACGCCTAAGACGCCTCATGAAATTCAGAAGAGTGGTAAGTTGGGCTAGTTGGTAATGATCCATGCTTATTGTAACTGCGCAAAAAATGGACGGAAACACGAAGGGCGAGAAAAGGACAAACAAGCGCAGACTATCAACTGAAGTTTTATTGCAAGAACGAGGCAATATAAAGGCGAGGAAAAAGCGAAAGAGGGCAAAAAAAGGAGGAGACAAAAGGCACGAGGGACCAAATAAAAAAACTTTGGCCACATCAGGCATGGCACACCCGTCATACAAAAACAAGATAACTTAACTCTTTATCATGTATGGCTACAGAGGGAACACTAACGCAGGACTCAGAATTCTTTTGAATATGCACAGCCTCAATTAGTTCTCGCGCTCTTTGGTTCTTATGCCGGAACAACACAGAGGTATCACCAAAGAGCGGAGTGCAGCCGCATTTCTTACAGTGGGCTGCTAGATGAAGACCGGAGTGGCCATTCAGAGAATTAAAATGTTCTCGAAGTCTAACATTAAGGCAGCGGCCTGTTTGTCCCACGTAAACACGTTTGCATGACAAGGGTATGGAATAAACAACACCAGTGATACAGGATACATAATTATTGACATGACTAACATTACATGTATCTTGCCGAACATTTTGCTGATTTGCGATTCGTCTTTCTACTTTAGCGCATAAAGTGGACAACTTGTTCCTGGCAGATATAACCACTTGGACGTGATATCTTGTTAGGCGGTGGGTAAAACCGTGAACATATGGCAGAACAGCAAATTTCTTATGCTCCGCCTTCTCATCCAAGTCACATCCATCACCAGGAACTCTCTTTATTTTCTTAATCAACTTCTCGCAGACCTTTATAATACGTCCCGTGGAAAGCCTGCCTATCGCAGTTTTTTCACCTGCGTAGAAAAACTGCTTTCAACCAAATGCGTGCAGGTTTTCTTCAGCGCAGAGGTAAAACAGGAGAGTGCAATGGCATTTTTTACAAGTTTTGTGTGACCCGATTTATAGTTTAGCAGAGGCTTCACAGACCTAGGGGCGTAGCACCAACAGACATGCGTGGACGAGAACTGCAGCTGCAGATCCAAAAATTGGATACATTGGTCCTTTAAGTATTCCGAAGTAAACTTCAGGCCAAGACCACACTGCTCAAAACTCCTTAGGATGCCTGCCGAGATATCTTCAGTGCCCTTACGGAAAAAAACAATGTAGTCGTCAACGTAACGAAAAACTCTGATTATGGATGCCTGTAAAACCGGTTGGAGCTCGCAGTCAACTCTACTTAGAAAAATATCTGATAGAACCGGCGCCACCCTAGACCCAATAGGGACACCTTTCTTTTGCAGGTACACCTCACCTTGGAAAGAAACAAATAAAGACACCAGGTAAAAGAACAAAAGTTCTGTGAAGGAATCAACTGACATGCCACTTAAACCTATGAAGGCAAGTTCATCATTGTGACACGTTATACATTCCTTCACTGCGGTCAGGTGGTGATTATGGGGGAGAGAATAAAAAAGATCCTCTACGTCAATGCTCACGGCATCACAATCAACGGGGTTGTCAACTCGCAAGAATTGCACAACCGTTTCCGAGTTAGGAACAACGTATGGGTCATCTATATATAGAGACGATAGGCAAGTCTGCAAAAAACCAGACACACAATACTGCCACGAGTCACGTTCCGTGATTATTGCACGGAAAGGCATCCCAAGCTTGTGCGTTTTTGCAGTGTAAAAAAGTTCAAGCTGCAATTTGTTCGCCTTTTTTACAGACTGCGCAAGCTTCTGCAGGTTCATATCCAGCAACAGGGCGACAGCTTGTTTTTTTTCCTTTCCGTTGGCTTAATTGACGTAGTCCGGAAATTCTTTCGCACAGCTTGTAACGCCTTCTCGCAATACATTCCCTCCGGCAAAACAACGAACTGACCTTCTTTGTCAGAAACAAGTAGTCTAAGTGCATTGTTAGCTAAAAAATCAACCATCCCTTTCCAGTTAAAAGTCAGCCCTGGCTTGCCTGGCGTCCCACCTATAGCGTCCATGCAGTCTCTAATACACCGCTGTTTTTCAACCTCTGGTACATGGCGGGAAATATCATGCAACAGACTGACCTTGTCAACATTCGACAGACGAGGCTCAAAGGCAAACTTGGGCCCTAGCTCAAGAACCTGCCTGTGTTGGTCCGGTAGATGCGCATTTCCCAACGTGAAAACGTGTCCGTTTGTAGCAGAAGTCCTTTCACGACGAGGCAACGTCGGGCGGACTATATTCCAGAGCGCCTCAGTAGCTAGGTCGGCGGTAGCACACCAATGTCTGTGGAGTCGGTTCCTGTAGACTCGGTGGGACGGCGTACCACTCGTCACACTGCACCATACACTCAGGCAATCCTTGTAGTGGCGGACCTGGCGCCACCACTCCGAGCGCAAAATGCGGCAAAGCCGCCTCGAGTGACCTGGGGACGGCTGCAACCACCCACACCAGGATTGAAGCTCCGTTGGGCACGTGCCATGTCTGATGGGCCAAGAAGCCGTGCGAGCCTTCACAACACCGACGGCGATGAGCGAAGTCAAGACGGCCTGGATCATTAACAGGAAAATTAACACAAGGAAAAGAGCCCGATGCACAAGAAATGAAGTTCAGAAGAGTGGTAAGTTGGGCTAGTTGGTAATGATCCATGCTTATTGTAACTAAATGTAATGTTCGTCATGTCAATAATTATGTATCCTGTATCACTGGTGTTGTTTATTCCATACCCTTGTCATGCAAACGTGTTTACGTGGGACAAACAGGCCGCTGCCTTAATGTTAGACTTCGAGAACATTTTAATTCTCTGAATGGCCACTCCGGTCTTCATCTAGCAGCCCACTGTAAGAAATGCGGCTGCACTCCGCTCTTTGGTGATACCTCTGTGTTGTTCCGGCATAAGAACCAAAGAGCGCGAGAACTAATTGAGGCTGCGCATATTCAAAAGAATTCTGAGTCCTGCGTCAGTGTTCCCTCTGTCGCCATACATGATAAAGAGTTATCTTGGTTTTGTATGACGGGTGTGCCATGCCTGATGTGGCCAAAGTTTTTTTTATTTGGTCCCTCGTGCCTTTTGTCTCCTCCTTTTTTTGCCCCCTCTCGCTTTTTCCTGCCCTTTATATTGCCTCGTTCTTGCAATAAAACTTCAGTTGATAGTCTGCGCTTGTTTGTCCTTCTCTCGCCCTTCGTGTTTCCGTCCGTTTTTTGCGCAGTTACAATAAGCATGCCTCATGAAACGCGCGAATTGACTGGAGTCCCGAAGCTTCGGCGCCAACACGTGTGAGGCACAAAATCCTGTGATGACGTCACCAGGACATTGTAGATAGCTCAAATTTGGGAAGTGTGAACAACGTAATGCTGACGTCGGATTGCGTTGTGACCTCTGATATTGTCATCACATGACATCGGCACTTTGCACAGCCTCCGTGATCGCCCGCTGATCACGGAGGCAATGCAAGACCTGGGGACGAGCAGAAAGCTTTCAACGCCTCCGATCTTGGAGGCAGTAAAAATCTTGTGATTACTAGGACGTCATAGATAGCTAGAATTTGTGACGTCACAATGACTTCATGTTGACGTCAGCGTACGTTAAGTCATCTGATAACGTCATCACATGACATCGGCGCTTTGCACAACCTCCGTGATCGGTGGGCGGATCACGAAGGCAGCGCAAATTCGCGAAGTCATGTGATGACGTCATCGCATAAAAACACGTTATTCTACGTCATCATGACGTCACAAGCTTCGGTCGTACACGGTGACGTCATTACGTGATGGTTTTTTACATCCCTCATGTTGATGCCGCCTACGCGGGATGCCGACGCGGGCGGTCAATTTTCGCGTTTGCTGAGGCATTTAAAGTTTTCGCCAGAGAAGGTGCAGGACCCCTAAAAGGAGAGTGTTAAATGAAAACAATACTTCGTTCTGTTAGTCTGTGATAGCGGACATCCTGTTGGTTTACTTTACAAAATCATTTTTCTGCTCAACTTCTTCACGCTCTATACTTCCTAATCAGGAAATTTCATCAAGCACACGAGGGCCCCTTGCTATAGTATAAGAGCTTCCTGCACGAGCACAGACATCGTGCACTATACGTGCATGACTAAAAAGCGCAAGGCGCATTCGCTTAGCACAGAGGCGCGGATTAATTTACATGCGCGAATTAAGCGTGAAACTCGTAGCATGTGCACAAGCGGCAACACAGCGGTAAATGACACCATAGACTGACAGTCACAGAAACGCAGACCACATAACGTACAACATATATGCCACATAACCGCCGCAGCTGACGCGCGGCGGCACTAACCCGCGATATCGAAATAAATGTTCTCTCCACAACATCACGGCAACATCGCAATCCCGTGCTCAGAACGCGCGATAAATTCAGTAAATGCAACACATCAGGCTTGAGACTTATAGCGTGATCGCTGCAAATTTTCAATCTGCCCAAGCGTTCGAAACGCGAACCATAAAACTCCTTTTTTCAGCGTGACAAAATGATTTTTGAAGTTTGTGCACCTGAAAGGGCCCCATTGCACAACGAATAAGTTTGTTTTAATGGCATGCTGTTTACCATAGCAGCAATATTCAAGCGAAGCACTCAAGTGCGTATGTCGCATAACACGGAGCAGTCGGTCGGGGTCCATTTGCTGCGTCTGATGTTTCTAATCCAAAGGCGTCGTCGCTTCTTTTCCTTGGGAAGCCTAGAAAGGCAGAAACCTTGCGCGCTGCTGTTTCAGCAGCCAACCGCGCAACAACCGCCCACCGCACGCAACAAATTCATGCATGAATGCGAGGAGCAGTCGCATTGAATATGCGCGCGAGCCCATAGCTTCGCACTAGAGCTTCGCAACCTACGCGTGCTCCTCAGCAATCGTATGAATGCGGCGCGCCGTGCCTCGCAGTCGCGGCTCCGCCAGACTCCGCGCCGCGCTGCCGCCACTGCCGCCAGCCGCTGCCAGCGAGGAGAGAGGGAACGTCACGAGAAGAGGGCGGCGCTGGGGCGGGGCGTGGAGAGCGGCGAGATGAAAGAATCGCCAAACTCTCCCGAAGGGTATGTTGTGGGAAATCTCCTTTGCAGCCTTTATTAGCGCACTGCGCGATACCGTCCCAACATGGCGTACGTAAGAACAGTTCAAGCACTCCAGCCTCAGACCCACTTCTCCTCTTCTTCGTCTTTCAGTCCGTCCAGCTCGCAATTTCTACATCCTCCGCCCCAACAAATTTACTTGCATAATTCTAGTGGCGATAGTAGTTGTATCGGCCTCGTAATCTCCGCGCTGTTTGCTAATCGGATTCTGCATGCTCTAACGTGTCCATCAGTACCCTCGTATACCTTACTAATCCTTCCCATTTTCCAGAATGTTATTGGGACTTTGTCATCACGTATCAATACAATGTCATCAACACTTAAGGTGATTTGTTTCCCCTTATCTTTGCTGAAGTGGGCACTTCTAAGAGCTAGCAGGTAGTCCTTGTACCAGCGGTTCCAGAAAGCGGTTAACCTACGTTGACGGTCTTTCCAAAGGCGCAGTGTGTCTGTGCGCTTCATTGCTGTTACGTGAACTTCATGGTGAGGAAGGACTGTTAGTCGTCCAAGTGCTAGAAAATGAGCTGGTGTAAGAACTTCAAGCTCTTTAGCATCAGTAGAAACATATGTTAATGGTCTAGAATTGACCACTGCCTCGACTTCTGCTAAAACTGTGCTCAGTTGCTCAAAGTTGAAGCTACCTTTCCCTAGCGTTCTCCGGAGGCAGCCTTTAACCGTTCGTATCATCCTTTCCCAGAAGCCTCCCAACCAGGAAGCACGCTCAGCAATAAATTTCCACGTAATATGACTCATCGCACAAAAGTTCTGTACTTGCGCGTCTCGTAAGATCTCGTATATAGACTTCAATTCCCTGCTAGCTGCTTTAAACGTTAGAGAATTGTCGGAATATAAAACACTTGGTATTCCACGCCGTGCGACAAAACGACGAAAAGCCAGCATAAATGAATTGACAGTCATATCACTACATAATTCTAAATGAACAGCTCTAACTACTGCACATGTAAAAACAACAATATAGGCTTTCTCGGTGAAATCACCTTTCACAAACACAGGCCCGGCAAAGTCGACGCCGCTGACTTGAAATGGCTGTGACTGGGACACTCTGTCTTTGGGAAGAGGTGCTGTCGGTGTCGAAATAGCGTTAAGTCGAAATCGCGCACACACAACACATTTACTAATCACTTTCTTGACACACTGACGCCCCCTAAGAAGCCAGAACCTTTCACGTAGTTCAGCGAGCGTAGCACTAACACCACCATGAAGAATGCGTCGATGCATGTCGTTCATAATGAGGTGCGCGCAGTGCTGGTCTGGTGGTAGCAGTGCTGGGAATTTCACGTCGTCCGAAGTCGTTGCATTGTCGAGGCGAGTTTTGATGCGAAGGATGCCCCTTTTGTCCAAGAACGGATGAAGGTCTCGTATGCGCGAACTTTTCTCAAGTGTCCTGCCATTAGATAGTGCAACGATGTCTTTATCGAATGCCCGCAACTGCATGGTTTTAAGCCATACTTCTTCGCTTGCTTGTATTTCTTGAGCACGTAGGGGGCCTTCCCATTGTGGGTGGGTGTTCTTGCGACAATTGTGTATAAACCTCTTGACCCATGCTGTTATACGAACAATCTTCTGCCAGCTACTGTACTTGTTCGTGTCTAGTATGGGCTCTAATATTGTACAGTTAGACACCAATACGATCTCCATTTGTTCTTTCGCTTCGATTACTGTAGCTTTAGAATTAGCGGCCTCGTCTTCTCTCTTTGGCCATGTTTCCGGAGCTGCAGCTAGCCAATCGGGGCCATACCACCACAAGTTACTCTGTTTGAGAATCCGGGCTGACAAACCTCTTGTCACAAGGTCGGCTGGGTTGTTCTTCCCTGTACAGTGACCCCAGCAACTTGGTTCTGTATGAGCTTGAATTTCAATGACCCGGTTACAGACAAACGGCTTCCACTTTGTTGCTATAGACTGTATCCAGCACAGGCAGATGTTGGAATCAGTCCAACAGTAGTATGGAGTGCTCCGTGGTAGTGTGTCTCTTAGAAATGCCGTTAACCTAGCTCCGAGGCAAGCCGCTACTAATTCAAGTCTTGGCAACGTCAGCTGTTTTAGCGGAGCAACTGTTGCTTTGGCTAGAAGCTGCTGGATGAAGGTTCTTCCAGATGCGTCTTCTGCTCTCAAATACGCGACAACCCCCTATGCATGAGGGCTCGCGTCAGTAAATACATGTAGTTGGTATCGTGTATGATCACCTTCAAGATCATTGAAAGATCGTCGGCTGATGGAGAAGTCTTTAAGATATCCTATTTCTGCAACCCATTTGCAACATTCATCGCTCAGCGGTTCAGGCAGCGACGTATCCCAGTCTAAACCTTGGGTCCAGATTCTTTGAAAGAGCATTTTGGCTCGTATGGTGAATGGTGATAAGAAACCCAACGGATCGAAAATCCGGGAGGTAGTCTGAAGTACGACTCGCTTGGTATTCCCTGGACTGTCAGTCTTCAAGACCGAGTCCAAGTTAACGCTAAGCTTATCCTCTTTGGGGTTCCAGTACAGCCCGAGCACTTTGGTCCAATGAGACTCAGTCGGAAGTGTTTCTCCATTTTGCTGTAGGGTGCGTCGAAGCAGCTCACAGTTCGTCGCCCATTTCTGCATCTTCATGCCAGCTAGTTCCATTATCTTGTTCGTCTGTTTGTACAGCTCTACGGCTTCTTCAGCGGTCGAAACGCCCAGCACTAAGTCATCGACGTAAAAGCTCTTTTTGAGCTTTACGGCTGTTTCTTCGAACAGTGGTGCGACGTGGTTAAAGTGGTACTGAATAGTAGCAGCCAAAAGAAACGGACTCGACGTTGTTCCGAACGGCACTCTAGTCATTCTTGTTTCTTGTATTCTTGGTAGTGGTTTCCCCAAACAAGGCACCTCCTCGAACCAAAGGAAACGAAGTGCGTCTCGATCTTCAGGTCTTATGTAAATCTGTAAGAACGCCTTCTGCACGTCGGCGGTTATGCCATATACTTCCAAACGGAACGAGATAAGCATTTTGAGAAGGTTTGCGTTAAGGTTTGGCCCTTTTTCCAGTTCATCATTCAAAGAATGTTCCCCTGCTCCATGGGAAGAGGCGTCGAAGACAACTCGGAGTCTTGTCGTTGCAGAGGTTTTGCGGATCACAGCTCTGGTAGAGAAATCACAGCTCTGGCAAAATGTAGAGAAAAGGACAAGCCGCCGTCCCCATGATGAAGCCCCCCGTCGACCTCTTCTTTATTGTAACATGCCGATCTTAATGATGATTATGGCGCCACCCCTCGTCCTCTACACAATTTGCAACATCCTCCGCGCCCCCAAACGATGTCCGACGAAGAACACCACAATACACACGCACTCCAAGTAGATACTGTTTGTTCATCGGTATTTGTGTGCAGTCCAAGTCAATCCAGGTGGGATCATCCGGGTTTTCTCCTGCACCTGGTCTTCCAGCGGTGCTTCCGACGCTTGTTCCATAGCCGTGCTTTTGAACGCGTCGCCTTTGGTGAACGTGTGCTCTCGATGAGCAGTTTTCGTTGGCATGAACATCCACAATGCAGACACTTCCACGAGGTTCTGGTGTAGCCATTTCTGGGAAATTTTCTTGATTTCTTTGTCTTGGCTGCGTTCGCCTTGGAAGCATCAGGCTTCTTCATCTGCCTTGGTCTGGACTGTCTCATTCGTGCCTTTAACGCTGTCTCGGTATTTTGCATCTTAGCTGAAATAAGCTGTATGATCCGCATTGCCTTCGATCTTGCCGTCTGCAACTTTCTCGAAGAGCCGCAGCTATGGTCAGTACAAGGGGCTTGCTTTTGTGTAGCCATGGTCCTTCGATTTCTTTTCGCTTTATGACCTGGCCTTGATTTGCTTCCGCTAGGCACTAGTGTGCGCGGCGGTGAGGACTTGTCATCTGAATCTATTGTCTTTGGTTCGCATGCATCCTTATTATCTCGCCGACGACCTTTTGAATTGACAAAGGCTTCCCGCTTTTCGATGATAGAAATCTCTTCCACCACGCAGACCTGTGTTGTTGCAGCTGTCTTGTCATTAGCTTCTTGATTGTTGCACGTTGACAAGGATTCCGAAGGGATGCAGGACATCTTTAGAAGCTGAGGTTGTCCTCCTCTGTGGGTTTCTCGAATGGTCTTTTCTGTAGTCGAAGCGCTGATTTGTCGGCGTTCAGTACGTTCAGCTATTGGTTGGGAGGCTGACTCGTCTGGCTTCAGCGCGACAAGATTGCTGTTCAATGCGCATTGGCTAGATGGTGATGACGTAGACGGACAGAGTATTTTGCCCTGTACTTCTGCTTTAATTCGTTGCCTTACTGATTCCAAGTGAACCTGCCGAGCTTTTAATGTGTCCGCGATCTTGTATTCTGCTCTGACCTTTGCTAGAATAATCTGGCGCACATAAACGTCGGCTTCCTCCATCTCCGCTTCCAAATGAGCAATGTCAACTCTGTCTTCTACCTCGTTATCAATTCCTCTGAGAAGTTCGTACTGGTCAGTCAAAATTCGGTGAATATTCCTCAACTCACTTACTGATGGGCGCTCCACGTGTAAAAGGCTTTCGATGCTTGCGATGGCTTGCGTGACGGCCTTCCGTACTTGATTCCGCCTTTCGAATAGGGCCTCCATGATCCGGTCCAGTGTCAAGAACGTAACAAATCACTGGCCGGCAGCGTTGCGAGGCGAAGTCGACGTGGCATCCACCACACAAGTCTCGCACGACAAAGATCAATTAGTCGTCGGGCGGACACTTCATGATCTGGGTCTCGGGGATGGTTAGGCCTCGAACATCAGCTTCACCGAACGACGGCTTCACAAAAGTCCTTCATGCTACAGATCCGGTCCAGAATTCGTAAAGTCCGCTCGCTCTCACCTCTGAAGGTCCTTTCCCGGGTTTCGGCACCAAAATGTAGAGAAAAGGACAAGCCGCCGTCCCCATGATGAAGCCCCCCGTCGACCTCTTCTTTATTGTAACATGCCGATCTTAATGATGATGATGGCGCCACCCCTCGTCCTCTACACAATTTGCAACAGGGTATATATGGCTCTGCACTGTTCAATCAATCAAACAATTGGTTCATTTTCTCAACAAACTCAGCCGTGCTTGCGGCGTCTGGTGGTAGAACAATAAATGATATGAATGCTTCTATCGCTAGATAGACACTGTTGCTGAGCGCCTGAGAGGCCCACTTTCATGTTACCAAATGCACTTTTATAGATGTGCCTGTCGGTGAGCTTGGCTAGGTATTTTTAGTTTCAGGTGACGTGTTGATTCATACAAAGTCTTAATGTGCCCTCAGGAAGCAACCTTATCACCAATAGAAATATAATGCTTCCTCGGATTATTCCTCGTACATTTCAACCGGTGGGGGACGTCAGAAATGAAGTAAATATTCTCTTTATCGGTAATGAAGAAAGGCCTGTCAGGGCTCACACCAAGTGTCCTTGCAATTACGCAAGTGCTGCTACCCTGGTCACAAATCAATGCTTTCTCGAAGAGGCCACATGCCTTCAGCTCATTGATTAGCTTTTTCAATAACATTAAAAGGGGCCCCAAGCGAACTGCCGCCCTCCTATCAAAAAGGCTACTGACTGTATCCATTTCTGCGCTATCCCAGAGACTATAGCACAAGTGCTGCAGTGTTCGCTATGTGATTTCTTCTTTTTGTGGCATTATCAACATATCCATGCATGATGCCTTCCTTAAAGTCATACTGCAGATTTCTTTTTAACGAAATTTCGTCGAAAATCAGGCAGCAATCTTTGTCTTTAATTTCCCGATTTTTTTTCCTTTTCTTTGATTAACTCAAGAATCTGAGGCAGAACTGCTGTCTTTATATTTACGGCCGACAGCCACGTCCTTCAGGACTTTACTGTGGGTAAGGGCTCGTAAAGTAAACACTAAGGGCAAACTGTCTAAATTGCATCGGCCCATTTGCAGTGGCTGCAGATGCATTTGCACTCTTAGAATTTCGCTTCATTGCTGATCACTAATGCATGGTATTTGCATGCGAAGCTCACGGATGTGCGCTCTGTTGCTTCTTACTCATTATAGAGCCGGGGTGCCCGCTCTGTGGCCACCCCAAATGTACCTTACAACACATGCTGTGGCAATGCACTGCGTTGCGCGAGAGCAGCGAGTCTCGCTCTACGGACGCGGACTGGAACTCTCTTCTCAGTAGCCAAGAGAAAGGAGACCAGCTTAGGGCCATCCAGAGGGCCCGCGACAAGGCCGTGGAGTTTAACCTCCCCGTCCCGTCGTGGGAGTGGCCCACCGGTGTCACCCCCTAAAGGGGAGTCGAGCGCCGCCTCCGGATAATAATAAAGTTCTTTGTCTGTCTGCCTGCCTGCCTGCCTGCCTGTGTCAACTCGGAACATACGTAAACTTTTCTTTTTGGCATCTGACGCGCCGTAAATAACATGCGCTGAATACATATCGTATACGGAAGGGCAATAAACGTTTGTTGTTGTTATCGAACAACGTGATGTATGTATTTTGTGATGTGCGCTCGCTGCGTGCTAGTAGCTGTGTGCGCACTGTAATTACAAACTTTACGTGCACGACGCATAGACAATACAGCGGTGTCCTCTTTTCGACGTGAAGTTGCGTCAACTACTGGGCAATCGGCCAATAGATCGGGAAATCGGGCTACGAGAAAGGAAAAGAAAGGCCTAACGCCCCGCAGAACGCGTAGGTCAATATAATAATAATAATAATAATAATAATAATAATAATAATAATAATAATAATAATATAATAAAGTAATAATAATAATAATAATAATAATAATAATAATAATAATAATAATAATAATAATAATAATAATCATAATAATATCTGAGGTATAACGTCCCAAAACCGCAATATGATTATGAGAGACGCCCTATAGTGGAGGGCTCCAGAAATTTCGACCACCTGGGGTTCTTTAACGTGCATCTAAATGCACGGGAGAATGCGTAAGTCACTGCTAGGTGAGTTCGAATACGATGATGCAGGGGTCCAATGTTTTTGATTACGGCACGCACCGATACTTTCTGTACTGCTGCACAGAAACGCTCCAGGAAGAATTTCAGCACGCAGCGCTCAGGCCTGCCACGCACGAACAGCCTGGTAAACGTCTGCTTGCAAGATTTTACTGCATGCAAACCGCGTGCGCTAAGTTTACGCCGGGGCTACAAACTCACACAGAAGCGAACCAGCGCGGAGAGCACGCCGCGGGGCGTCTGCTTTTGTTTGCCCCATACCGGTTTGTGTGCCCCATAAATTTGACGTCACTTCCGCCACACTTTTCGCAATGCACTGCGATACGATAGGGCTTCTCCTGAGTTTTCCTTCCTCCATGCCCTGGTGCATCATTTTGTCCAATCACCGTAGCGCTTGGACACCCTGGTGCGATTTGTCGAAGATGGCACAACATGGCTCTAAAACGGACTTGCACGACGAGCGAGGCAGTCACCAATTTCTGAGGCCTTGTGTCTCCGCGTCCTGCAACAGATCACGAAACAGAGACAGATATGCCCTGAATCCGCACGCAGTCATCACAAGAAAGAAAGATTGGGAGGAAAAAGTCCCTCTACGTGCGTGCGAGACGACGATCGTAAGGGTGCATACTTACCGCCTTCTTTGGTAAGGGCCACTTTTGACTGAGGGGCGCGCAGTTCGTAAGCAATCAGTTCTCATTTTCATCTCAACGAGATAAACCATGCACACTCTGACTGCGGGTACGGGCGCGCACAGTGCATTAGGCCTTATTTTTGTTTAAACCTTGCTGGCTTTTTGAGCGCATTAGTCAACGAGGCTGCTTCTCTTTGGACGACGATGTTCGAGACATGATGGGAACAGCTAGCATGCTATATGAGCTCGTTAGGAGCTTGTTTTGTGGCTTTTCTCAAGAGGTAGCTTGGAAAAACGTTTAGCTCCAGTATTCCGTGGTTGTTAGCGAATAACCAATATTATTGCTTGTTTTAAACAGATGCATGCGGCTATCGAGTCACCACGCGAACAAGCGTCGCGGCGAAGCCGGCCTCCCTACTTGGAACACGTAGCATATGCGTGCACTGTAGGATCGAGGCGCGGCAATGCACAACAGATTGCTTATTTTCCCTGGTGGAGTTCATGGTGCCTACCGAACGTATCGCGGATGTGGCGACACACTGCGCACAAACCGGCGCAACCTCCGCCTCGTCACTCGCTAGCCCGGCGTGACACGGCTGCATGCTGCACCACGCCTCCGATAAGGGACAGCGCCACCGCAGCGTCACCGGAGGCTTACGTAACCGACAGTGGCTATAAACCCAAGCTGCCAAGCTCGGAAATCATCATTCCTTCGCTACCCGACTGAGCGCAGCGTCAGTATGCTCGCCCCGCCGCTGCTACTACGTTAACAAACAGTGGTAACGTTTTAGGGGCGAAGCTCCTCTTAGTCTTACCTTGTCACGTCTCCGTTGTCCGGCGTAACCACCTTTGCAAACTGCCCACTTCTTCGTCTTTACAAACATCCCACTACGACCTATCACCGATCCTTTGCAAACTGCCCACTACTTCGTCTTTGCAAACATCCCACTACGATCCATCACCGATCCATTACTTCACCGACCATAAAGCCGTTATAATGAAGGGGGAACGGAAGCCACCTTTGCAAACTGCCCACTCATAGAGTTTCCTACACTTGCCTAGAGGGAAAAGTGGCGCTGCGAGCTTTTGGACGCATGGGAATGCCGGGATATGTGAGCTTCGAACATGACTCGGATTCGTATCCTTCACGTAGAGCCCAGACACCTAGAAGCCGCGTCTGGCTTCAACGCGTTCCTTGCGTCGCAATGGTTGATTTTATACTAAAGGAGCACGTAGTGAGCTATTTGTTTTTTATTATTGCATAAAAACGAGTTTTATTTATGATGGGAAACTTCTTCGTCGATGTATAGTTTTACGAAGCGTAAAAAGTAACCAACGGCCGCTAAACTTGGCAGGCAGACGACGAAGGCAGCGGTCCCTCTGCCACTGTTCGTCCTCTGTTTCTTTCTTTCGCCATTTTGTCATGTCGTCAAGGTGAGGGGACGTTTATTTTAAAATATAATACGTGTAAATGACATCAGCTTATAAAAGTTTTGTTTTAGAGAAGCTTTATTTGCGCAGTCGTATCCGCTTTTGAGCCGAAGCCTCGCTCAACACCAGCCAACACAAGCCTCGCAGGCACATATACCGTCATCCCCAGCGCTCCAACGGCGCCCATTAAGAAATTCGCATAGACGGTGGCGCCAGATTTCCCTCTAGGTATTCTTGTAAGAAACTCTATGTGCCCACTACTTCGTCTTTGCAAACATCCCACTACGACCCATCACCGATCCATCACTTCACCGACCATAAAGCCGTTATAATGAAGGGGGAACGGAAGCCACGTCTAGCTACCCCTTACGATGAATAAAATTTCTTGTATAAGTATATACAGTGTTTGTCACGTCTTTGATGATGTACTGGGCTGTCACTTTGATTAATGCTGGGCGAAACCACGGAAGATATCACGGTGTAACCATGATTGCTTCAGGAGCTTCGCCCAAGCTCTTTATCACCTTCCTCGTCACCTTGAGACGCTCTATCATCGTCTTCGCCTCAACGCAGCATTCACCATTAGCTACATGTGCCGCCTTGGTTTGACCACTGACCCATACTGTGATAACTGTGGTGCTCTAGAAACAATAGAACATATTTTATTAGATTGCCAGCCATACAGAGATGAAAGAACTTGTCTCCAAAGTAGAATATGCTCAACTTCCCAAGCACCGCTAGATCTCAGAAATATACTCGCACCTACGTCTTTTCCTTCTGAGCAACGTAAAAATTTAAAATTTCTGTTTCGATTCTTCGAGAACATTCACCGAATCGATAAACTGTAGTTTAACTTAAATCACCATCATTACGTTGTGACATGTACATACCATGATCATATTATCTTCTTTTTTTTCCCCTTCACCTTTCCTGCCCTCCTCCTCCTCCTAGGGCCTTTTTCTCCTTAATCTCCTCCCCTATACAGATGAAAAAATCCGTAAAACAGGTGGTGGATGCTCGAGCCAACGTTTCGACAAGTGGACTTGTCTTCTTCAAGGCTGGAACTGATTTCCTTAGCTATCGTGTGTATATGCTTCGTGCCCTCTCCAAAAGAGGGGAGAAGGGGTGGGGGGGAGAGAGGCCACCGCGACGATTGGGTGAGTCATAAGGAACAAAAAAAAAAAAAAGGGGGGGGGGGGAGGACGGGAGGGTGTACGTTTCACTGAATGATTGTCAATGGAAGCACGTGGCATTTTAACAATAGCATGTTCGAAAGCTTAGAAGAAGGGATTAACTCTCATTCGTTTTCGTTGTGTATGTACCATAGCGAATAGATTCGAGAGCCCCCTTAGAAACGTTAATGCCTGCTGGCTGGAGTGTATTGAACTTGTGAATAAGGTATGACTCTGTATATTTTCTGTCTCTTGGGGACCGGAAGTTTGACTGAAGTATGTAAAGTTTGAGATCTTCGAAGTTGTGACCTGCTACATTAAAATGCTGTGCCACTGCTTTGGGTAACTTTTTCGCTGTGTCCGCGCGATGCCCGTTTAATCTAACATTAACAGGTTGTCCCGTTTCGCCAATGTACCGTTTTTGACAATATGAACATTCGATCATGTAGATAACGTTGAACTAGTGCAGGTGAAACTAGATTTTATATGATGGACGTAATCACTTCCGGTGCTTTTAACTATAACGTCATCTTGAAGGTGCTTACAAGTCTTACATCTTGGACGAGAACACGGTGTTATGTGGGCAGTAGAATGAGGGTTTACTTTTGCGTGCACTAACATGTCCTTAAAATTTTTATTGCGGCGATACACGACCTTTGGTACTCCGGGGAACGCTTTTCTAAGGCGCTCGTTGCTTGCCAGTATTGGGTAATACTTACGGAGGATATTATTTATGTTTGGTAGCGCATTTGAGTATTTGGTTATAAATGCTGGCGGCTGGCTAGGCTGTGCTACGGGGGCCCTTTGAGCTAGTGATGATTTCCTATCTAGTTGACATGCTTCGTTGAAGACCTTGTTTAGAGCATCATGCGGGTAATTTCTTTTAACTAATGTTTCCTTTAGGTTGCTTAAGTGGTGAACGTAGTCGTTGTCATCGCTACAGATCCTTCTTATACGCCTCGCCTGTCCTACAAATATCCCTTGTTTGCAGTGTCGCGGGTGATGACTAGTGTAATCTAGGTATTGCTGGCTGTCTGTTGGTTTTCTGTAAAGCGTCGTCTTTAATTTTCCTGCTTCAATAGATACCGTCGTGTCTAGGAAGTTAATTTCACTGGGAGAATGGTGCATGGTGAATTTAATACTAGAGTGAAACTTGTTACAGTGGTCAATGAATGCGTTTAGTGTACTTACGCCATGTTCCCATATGATAAATATGTCGTCTATGTAACGGAGATAGGTGGAAGGCTTCACTGGACATGACTCCAACAGCTCCGATTCTAAGTGTCCCATAAAATGTTGGCGTATGTTGGCGCAAAAGGGTTCCCATGCTAGTGCCGAAAGTTTGCAGGTAGTAGGACGAATCAAATTCAAAATAATTTAGCGTCAGGACTAGTTTAAGTAACGATAGGTAAACTTCAGCATTATGTGCTTGCTTGCTTTCTATGAGTGATTTTGAGACCGCTTCAATCCCTTCATCGATAGGTATATTCGTATACAAGGAGCAGACATCTAATGTTACCAGAATGGCCTGATCCGAGAGTGTTTGTGTTTCGTTAATAGAATCTATTATTCGAAGGAAATGAGGTGTATCTTGAACAAAAGACGGTAGGTTAGATGGTATTTTAGATAAATGATGATTTAGAAATGTTGATAGCGACTCAGTAGGTGTATTGTTGTTAGATACTATAGGCCTGCCCGGAATTTGCGCGATAAGCAGTTCATCTATGGACACCTTATGGATCTTCGGAAGAAGATAGAAGCGGCCTGCTTGCTTGTTTTTAGGCATCAGGAAGCGGTGCTCAGAGTGTGTGATTAATTCCCTAGCTAGAAAATCCGTGATCGTATGTTGTATGCTATTACTATATTCTTGAGTCGGGTCCGTGGCTAATTTTCGATAGTGCGTATTGTTGCTGAGTTGTCTGATAGCTTCGTTTTTATATTTTTCTATAGGCCAGATTACTATACTACCTCCTTTATCCGCTGGTTTTATCACAATGTCTTTTCTGTTTGAAAGTTGTTTCAAGACATCCTGTTCTGCGTAAGTTAAGTTCTTCGGCTTTCGACTGCGTTTAGCTGTGCTCAGAATTTCCCTTGAGACTAGTTTTATATATTGATCTAACTCTTGGCATTGTTCTGCATCTGGTGTCCAAGTGCTTGGCGGACGCAAACAGTCATTGCTTACGTCTTCCGTATCCGCCTTATCAAAAAAGAATTCCTTGATGCGCAAACGTCTTGAAAACTCAGTTATATCTTTGTGGAGCTCGTACTCGTTCACTGCATTGTTTGTCGGACAAAATGTAAGGCCGCGCTTGAGCAGATCTATGTCGACTGGACTTAAGCTTTGTGATATGTCTACCACTTCGCTGCGGCGTTCTGGGTGTTGGGCTGGGATTGCGGGGCTTTCTACCGTGTTCATAGAATTATTGAGGGCAGAGTTCGTAGCATGACTTTCTTTGCGCTTTTCCTTGATCAGCAATTTATCTTGTCTACGTTCTACAAACTGGGCAAGTTCTTCAGTTTCCTCTTCAGATAGGTTAACGCTATTAAGTTGGTTGGTGATTAAAGCAAGTTGATTTCCGCAATGTTCTTTTAAAATACCTATTAATGACAAAGACGCGCTTTCTAGAATGCTGTTCCATTTCGCTAATAGTTTAGGCGGTAGGGTACCAAGAGCACATCTGACCTTAATTTTAAGACCTTTCGGAATTTTCTTTTCTTTAATGTAGCTAGAGTATTTCTTCAATGCATTCTGTAGTTTGTTTGTTTTGCGGCGAGTTTACGGGATTGGAGAAAAGACGGAGATTTGCGGTTGCCTTTCCTGTCCTTGGTGTTTGTTAGTCATTTCTGTTGGAGTCGGGCAGACCTCCGGGGCACAACGTTTTCAGGGGGTGCTTTCTTACTACTCTTTGTGTTAGTGGTGAGGTCTGACCCGATGCGTGTTTCTGTATCTGTTTGTTTGCTAGCGTTCGCAGATGTCTCTGTTAGGGGAGTGCGTGAACTTGTTGCCTCTGCTTTTTGTGTGGGTTCTGTTACTGGTGTTATTATCACGTCCACCGTCTGAGTAGATGCTTCTTGTGTCTTAGCTACGGTGGGGCGTGAGTTGCAGCTAGTGCTTGTAGCATGTGGAGCGTGTTGTTCGGGTTTGTGGGACGGTCCATTAGATTGTGTCATTGGCTGCGTCTGTTTAAATTCATTCCTGATTCTGTACTTGATGTTCCTGCAAATTACACTGACGCCTGAAAAGTTAGGGTGTAGTCCGTCCCGAGCGAGCATAATGTCAGGGTCCTGATGAATTTCCGCGTGGTGGATGACATCAACGTTTTTGTGGGCGTGTTCAATGTCCAGAAGAAATTCGTTAACTTTACGTGATCCTCGTGCATGAGCTAGGAGTGTGCGTGATTGTGCAATGAGAGATCGGTGTTTGTTTGCGATCCTAGGCAGAACTGTTGTGAGGGTGAGTTTTGCGTCTGGTCTGTTGTTCTGCAAATCGTTTACCAGAGTCTTCAGGGCCTCCACAGTGACGTCGCCGTTGTTGTGTGTACAGTCGTTAGTGCCACAGTGAATGATGAAATGCGTTATGTTCTGTGGTGCAGCGGCGACAAAATCCTGAATGTCATGTGTCGTGGCTCCGCTTTTAAATCTAATGTATGGTGCATGTTTCCCTTGTGGAAAGTGGTGGTGTATGTACTTGTACTGACTGTCTCCAATTAAAGCTATGTGCGCTAACGAAAGTAGAGGACACTCACCATGTTTCGTCATCTTCCGTCAAGGAAATCCAAAAAACGGCAGGAAGTGGAAGATGGAAGCTGCGATGAAAAAATCCGTAAAACAGGTGGTGGATGCTCGAGCCAACGTTTCGACAAGTGGACTTGTCTTCTTCAAGGCTGGAACTGATTTCCTTAGCTATCGTGTGTATATGCTCTCGTGCCCTCTCCAAAAGAGGGGAGAAGGGGTGGGGGGGAGAGAGGCCACCGCGACGATTGGATGAGTCATAAGGAACAAAAAAAAAAAAAAAGGGGGGGGGGGGGAGGACGGAGGGGTGTACGTTTCACTGAATGATTGTCAATGGAAGCACGTGGCATTTTAACAATAGCAGGTTCGAAAGCCTTAGAAGAAGGGATTAACTCTCATTCGTTTTCGTTGTTATGTACCATAGCGAATAGATTCGAGAGCCCCCTTAGAAACGTTAATGCCTGCTGGCTGGAGTGTATTGACTTGTGAATAAGGTATGACTCTGTATATTTTCTGTCTCTTGGGGACCGGAAGTTTGACTGAGTATGTAAAGTTTGAGATCTTCGAAGTTGTGACCTGCTACATTAAAATGCTGTGCCACTGCTTTGGGTAACTTTCTCGCTGTGTCCGCGCGATGGCCCGTTTAATCTAACATTAACAGGTTGTCCCGTTTCGCCAATGTACCGTTTTGACAATATGAACATTCGATCATGTAGATAACGTTTGAACTAGTGCAGGTGAAACTAGATTTTATATGATGGACGTAATCACTTCCGGTGCTTTTAACTATAACGTCATCTGAAGGTGCTTACAAGTCTTACATCTTGGACGAGAACACGGTGTTATGTGGGCAGTAGAATGAGGGTTTACTTTTGCGTGCACTAACATGTCCTTAAAATTTTTATTGCGGCGATACACGACCTCTGCGAACGCTAGCAAACAAACAGATACAGAAACACGCATCGGGTCAGACCTCACCACTAACACAAAGAGTAGTAAGAAAGCACCCCCTGAAAACGTTGTGCCCCGGAGGTCTGCCCGACTCCAACAGAAATGACTAACAAACACCAAGGACAGGAAAGGCAACCGCAAATCTCCGTCTTTTCTCCAATCCCGTAAACTCGCCGCAAAACAAACAAACTACAGAATGCATTTGAAGAAATACTCTAGCTACATTAAAGAAAAGAAAATTCCGAAAGGTCTTAAAATTAAGGTCAGATGTGCTCTTGGTACCCTACCGCCTAAACTATTAGCGAAATGGAACAGCATTCTAGAAAGCGCGTCTTTGTCATTAATAGGTATTTTAAAAGAACATTGCGGAAATCAACTTGCTTTAATCACCAACCAACTTAATAGCGTTAACCTATCTGAAGAGGAAACTGAAGAACTTGCCCAGTTTGTAGAACGTAGACAAGATAAATTGCTGATCAAGGAAAAGCGCAAAGAAAGTCATGCTACGAACTCTGCCCTCAATAATTCTATGAACACGGTAGAAAGCCCCGCAATCCCAGCCCAACACCCAGAACGCCGCAGCGAAGTGGTAGACATATCACAAAGCTTAAGTCCAGTCGACTATAGATCTGCTCAAGCGCGGCCTTACATTTTGTCCGACAAACAATGCAGTGAACGAGTACGAGCTCCACAAAGATATAACTGAGTTTTCAAGACGTTTGCGCATCAAGGAATTCTTTTTTGATAAGGCGGATACGGAAGACGTAAGCAATGACTGTTTGCGTCCGCCAAGCACTTGGACACCAGATGCAGAACAATGCCAAGAGTTAGATCAATATATAAAACTAGTCTCAAGGGAAATTCTGAGCACAGCTAAACGCAGTCGAAAGCCGAAGAACTTAACTTACGCAGAACAGGATGTCTTGAAACAACTTTCAAACAGAAAAGACATTGTGATAAACCAGCGGATAAAGGAGGTAGTATAGTAATCTGGCCTATAGAAAAATATAAAAACGAAGCTATCAGACAACTCAGCAACAATACGCACTATCGAAAATTAGCCACGGACCCGACTCAAGAATATAGTAATAGCATACAACATACGATCACGGATTTTCTAGCTAGGGAATTAATCACACACTCTGAGCACCGCTTCCTGATGCCTAAAAACAAGCAAGCAGGCCGCTTCTATCTTCTTCCGAAGATCCATAAGGTGTCCATAGATGAACTGCTTATCGCGCAAATTCCGGGCAGGCCTATAGTATCTAACAACAATACACCTACTGAGTCGCTATCAACATTTCTAAATCATCATTTATCTAAAATACCATCTAACCTACCGTCTTTTGTTCAAGATACACCTCATTTCCTTCGAATAATAGATTCTATTAACGAAACACAAACACTCTCGGATCAGGCCATTCTGGTAACATTAGATGTCTGCTCCTTGTATACGAATATACCTATCGATGAAGGGATTGAAGCGGTCTCAAAATCACTCATAGAAAGCAAGCAAGCACATAATGCTGAAGTTTACCTATCGTTACTTAAACTAGTCCTGACGCTAAATTATTTTGAATTTGATTCGTCCTACTACCTGCAAACTTTCGGCACTAGCATGGGAACCCCTTTTGCGCCAACATACGCCAACATTTTTATGGGACACTTAGAATCGGAGCTGTTGGAGTCATGTCCAGTGAAGCCTTCCACCTATCTCCGTTACATAGACGACATATTTATCATATGGGAACATGGCGTAAGTACACTAAACGCATTCATTGACCACTGTAACAAGTTTCACTCTAGTATTAAATTCACCATGCACCATTCTCCCAGTGAAATTAACTTCCTAGACACGACGGTATCTATTGAAGCAGGAAAATTAAAGACGACGCTTTACAGAAAACCAACAGACAGCCAGCAATACCTAGATTACACTAGTCATCACCCGCGACACTGCAAACAAGGGATATTTGTAGGACAGGCGAGGCGTATAAGAAGGATCTGTAGCGATGACAACGACTACGTTCACCACTTAAGCAACCTAAAGGAAACATTAGTTAAAAGAAATTACCCGCATGATGCTCTAAACAAGGTCTTCAACGAAGCATGTCAACTAGATAGGAAATCATCACTAGCTCAAAGGGCCCCCGTAGCACAGCCTAACCAGCCGCCAGCATTTATAACCAAATACTCAAATGCGCTACCAAACATAAATAATATCCTCCGTAAGTATTACCCAATACTGGCAAGCAACGAGCGCCTTAGAAAAGCGTTCCCGGAGTACCAAAGGTCGTGTATCGCCGCAATAAAAATTTTAAGGACATGTTAGTGCACGCAAAAGTAAACCCTCATTCTACTGCCCACATAACACCGTGTTCTCGTCCAAGATGTAAGACTTGTAAGCACCTTCAAGATGACGTTATAGTTAAAAGCACCGGAAGTGATTACGTCCATCATATAAAATCTAGTTTCACCTGCACTAGTTCAAACGTTATCTACATGATCGAATGTTCATATTGTCAAAAACGGTACATTGGCGAAACGGGACAACCTGTTAATGTTAGATTAACGGGCATCGCGCGGACACAGCGAAAAAGTTACCCAAAGCAGTGGCACAGCATTTTAATGTAGCAGGTCACAACTTCGAAGATCTCAAACTTTACATACTTCAGTCAAACTTCCGGTCCCCAAGAGACAGAAAATATACAGAGTCATACCTTATTCACAAGTTCAATACACTCCAGCCAGCAGGCATTAACGTTTCTAAGGGGGCTCTCGAATCTATTCGCTATGGTACATACACAACGAAAACGAATGAGAGTTAATCCCTTCTTCTAAGCTTTCGAACCTGCTATTGTTAAAATGCCACGTGCTTCCATTGACAATCATTCAGTGAAACGTACACCCTCCCGTCCTCCCCCCCCCCCTTTTTTTTTTTTTTTTGTTCCTTATGACTCACCCAATCGTCGCGGTGGCCTCTCTCCCCCCCACCCCTTCTCCCCTCTTTTGGAGAGGGCACGAAGCATATACACACGATAGCTAAGGAAATCAGTTCCAGCCTTGAAGAAGACAAGTCCACTTGTCGAAACGTTGGCTCGAGCATCCACCACCTGTTTTACGGATTTTTTCATCGCAGCTTCCATCTTCCACTTCCTGCCGTTTTTTTGGATCCCCTATACAGAGTAGCATGTAGGCGCCTTTAGGTACGCCGGCAGAATTCTCTGTTTTTCATTAAAGAGCTTTCTCTCTCTCTCTCTTTATCATTCACCCGTGGATATGCTGTGAATTTTTTATGTTGGGATGCGTCCTTCCATCGACACGGCATCCCACATCTGGTGACCCGGAAACCGAACAAACCGCACCGCTATGGCCGACCCGGAAGCCCTTGCCGCTCTTCGGCAGCAAGTGGAACAAATTCAACAGCACCTTCAGGGACAGCAGCAGCGCATGCAAAATGAACCGCATTCGCCCGACGATTCCGCACAGCCTCTTGTGGACTACGCCCCCCAAAGCTTCGTTCCAACGGTCGCTGTCAACGCAGGCGCTGCTACCACTGCGGCCGCTGCCGACCTGGACGTCTGTCGTGTCACTGTCAAGCTTCCGCCATTTTGGGCGGACTCGCCCGAGGTATGGTTCGCCCAAGCCGAGGCCCAGTTCTCCCTGGCGCGCATCACACAAGACCAAACCCGCTACGATTACGTCGTCGCCCACCTGGACGCCCGCTACGCCAACGAGGTCCGGGATATCCTCGCCAACCCACCAACGGCCAACCTGTACGAATACCTCAAGACCAAACTCATCCGCCGGCTGTCACTCTCGGAAGACCAGAAAGTGCGACAACTTCCGCCCGCAGGACTTGCCGAGCGCAAACCTTCGCAGTTACTTCGCCACATGCGTGATCTCGCGGGTAACATGGAAGTCCAGGAATCTTTCCTGCGATCACTTTGGGCTCCAACTAGTTCCATTGCACATTCAGGCAATTCTGCGGTCTCAGCTGACGTTACCTCTCGACCAACTTGCCGAGATCGCTGATTGCGTCATCGAGGTCTCCTTGCCGCAGTTGTCGCCCACCATCCAGGCTGTCGCCGCACCGCTGAACACCACCGAGCTTGCGCGCCGTATAAACGACATCGACCGGCAGCTCACCTTCATTCAACAACGCCTGGGTGAACGTCTTCCGATGCACCAGCGCCGCCACTCGCAAAGCCGCGACCGTAACACGACTTCGTCGCGGCAACCCGATAACAACGGCCGCCTGTGTTACTACCACGGACGCTTTGGGGACGAAGCCCGGCAATGTCTACCACCCTGTTCCGCTGGGCATGCGGAAAACGCCAACGGCAGCTCGTAGAGACGGCCGCAAGCTGCCAACCCAGAGGCCGTCGCATCTTCGTCACTGACCAAATCACGATGCAGCGGTTCCTTGTTGACAGCGGTTCCGACATTTGCTGCTACCCGCGATCCCATCTTCAAGGTCCTCGTCCGCCTACGTCTTTCGAGCTCAGTGCGGCAAACCGCTCCACAATCAAGACGTACGGCTCGCTCCGCCTGCTCATTCAGCTCAGAAACTTACGCCGTGACCTTCACTGGAACTTTGTCATCGCCGACGTCGCCGAGCCAATCATCGGCTCAGACTTTCTGGCCCACTACAACCTTCTTCAGGACTGCCGCAACGACCTCCTCATCGACGCGACAACGGGACATTCCACACCAGTCCAGCGAACAACCGCCCAACAGCCAAGCATCAAGGTACTCAGTATTGACAATCATTCGCCGTACCACGCCATCCTCGCCGAATTTCCCGGATTCACGCGCCCCAGTGGACTGCCACGCAAAGTGCAGCACACCACCGTGCACTACATCCGGACCACTCCAGGCCCCCCCGTTTTCTGCCGCGCCCGTCGCCTTGCCCCGGACCGCATGCGCATAGCCAAAGCAGAGTTTGAGGCCATGCTCTGCGAAGGAATCGCCCGCCGCTCTGACGGTTCATGGGCCTCGTCACTTCACCTTGTTCCAAAGAAGACCGAAGGCTGGCGGCCCTGTGGGGACTACCATGCCCTAAACGCGCGCACCATCCCGGACAGGTACCCCGTCCACCACGTACAGGACTTCGTCCATCGCATTCATGGCTGCCACGTGTTCTCCGTACTAGACTTGGTGAAGGCCTACACAGAGGTACCCGTTAATCTGGATGACGTCCCGAAAACGGCAATCATCACTCCCTTTGGCTTGTTCGAGTTTCCCTTCATGAGCTTCGGCCTGAGGAACGCTGGACAAACCTTTCAGCGCTTCATCGACGAAGTCGTCCGCGGCCTCGACTCCTCATTCGTTTACCTTGACGACATACTGGTATTCTCCCGCGACGCCGAAGAGCACCACAGCAACCTTCGCCTGCTGTTCCAACGCCTCGATGACCACGGTCTACTCTTCAATACCCAAAAAAGTACGCTAGGCGCTTCCGTTGTCCACTTCCTCGGCCACGAAGTTTCATCTGAGGGAACTCGGCCCTTACCCCAACGCATCTCAGACCTGCAAAATTACCCTCAACCCACCACCGCTAGAGATCTTCGCCGTTTCCTCGGCACGCTGAACTTTTACAGGCGTTTCTTGCCACACGCAGCCGACTACCAGGCTCCCCTCCATGATGCTTTGGCTGGGCTACGAGTAAACGAACCCGTCACGTGGACACCGACGTTAAAGAAACTTTCGAAGGAATGCAAAGCCGCCCTCTGCACCGCCGCGCTCCTCACCCATCCCGTGCCAGACGCTCCCTTGGGACTCTTCACGGACGCATCTAGCTTCGCCATCGGCGCCGCCCTCATGCAACGTGTGGGCAACACCTGGCACCCCTTGGCGTTCTTCTCCAAGAAACTCGCAGCTCAGAAAACGAGCCCTTCAGCCGCCACTTCCACTGACGAAACTACGACCACCGCCCCGACAAATTTGCCAGCCTACTACAAAGAACTTCTGGCGAAATACGAAGCAGTGCAACACTTTCGTCATATTGTCGCGATCAATAGTCGACAGGACGACAGAGGACAAAGAAGCGAGCAGCACGAGCTGCAGCTGTGGGCTCTCTGAGGAAGACGACGTTGAGGCGTCTGCTCTTTTTGATATCTGAATACAGACTTGTCTTTCCTCGTCGCAACGTGGTCCTGTATCTTGTTATTTCCGCGTTGCGACACTGGTGGAGGTGCTGGACCTCTACGTCTGATGCTCGGGACTCCTCCAAGACCCGGCACTTCCAGTCCGACACCGGAACCTGTTCCTGCAGTGGATACTCCGGTCCACCGCTACAGTCGCCGACAGCGAGGCCTCAGTCCCGAGGCAATCCCCCTGGAACCTCTCCATCCAAGGACTCTGTCTGCAGAAATGGCAACTGGAGGCGCTTCACAGGTGACCGTTGAGCAGCCTCGGATTCCCGAGACCTTCCACGGCGAGGTTTATGAAGACGTCGTCGGGGAAACTCGTCGGGGAAACTAACAGCAGCGACCTTTGGGGGGAAGGTTGCCGCCCGTCGCGATGCTACAACACCCCCAACCGTACGATACGACGATACGACGGACGATGCGACGTCGCCGACCCCGAAGGAAATCGTAAGTGCCGACCTAGCTGTTTACATAGACGGACGCCCAGTGACAGCATTGGTGGATACGGGTGCGGATTTCTCAATTATAAGCCGGAAGCTCGCCGACTGCCTCAAAAAAGTTAAAACTTCATGGACGGGGCCCAACATCAAAACCGCGGGTGGTCAACTGATGACGCCGACTGGCAAATGTACCGCCAGACTTAACATCGGTAATTCGACTTTCGTTGCTACGTTCGTCATTTTGTCGGAGTGCTGCAAAGACCTGATCTTGGGAATGGATTTCCTGTCTGAATACGGCGCCGTTATAGACATTCCGGACAGGTCTGTTACATTTTGGATGGCCCCAGATCAAGTTTCGGATATGCGCTGTGCAGATCAGCCACGTAAACATCTGCGCGTCTTCGACGATGACGTGACCATCCCTCCGCGGTCAAGCGCTCTCGTGGCTGTAACATGCGACCTACTAGGCAAGTCCGACAACATCGCCGAACAAATTCCAACATTGCTATTCAGCCATGGCCTATCCATTGCAAGAGGCGTCGTAAGCATAAATTGCGGACACACGCAAGTTCTAGTAACGAACTTGCGTGTGCCTGTCGCAACGCGGAAATAACAAGATACAGGACCACGTTGCGACGAAGAAAGACAAGTCTGTATTCAGATATCAAAAAGAGCAGACGCCTCAACGTCGTCTTCCTCAGAGAGCCCACAGCTGCAGCTCGTGCTGCTCGCTTCTTTGTCCTCTGTCGTCCTGTCGGCTATTGATCGCGACAATATTCTCGAAGCACAGAAGTTCACCATCGATACAGACCACAAGCCCCTTACCTACGCCTTCTCTCAACGTCGCGACAAACTCCCGCCTGTACAGCAGAGCCAACTCTCGTTCATTGCACAGTTCACCACCGACATCCAACATGTCAGCGGAAAAGACAACGCGGTCGCCGACGCGCTTTCACGTGCAGCAGCCATCAGCTCGGTGCAGATAACAGCGGACGTCCTCGCCGAGGCTCAGACTACAGACGCCTAACTGCAGGAACTTCTCAAGGGCAGGTCCTCACTACAGCTGCAACAAGTCCCCATTCCAGGGTCGACAACCACAATCTGTTACGACATGTCGACAGGTCGAGGCAGGCCCTATGTGCCCCTGTCCCATCGCCGTGGTCTTTTCAGCCAGCTCCACAACCTCAGCCATCCCGGCATACGCGCCTCTACACGCCTCGTCGCTGACCGCTATGTCTGACCCTCCATGCAGCGGGATTCTCGCAACTGGGCGTATTCAATGCCAACGTGCTAAAGTCACCAGGCACGTCGCGTCACCACGCGGAACATCCTCTCAGCCCTCTGGTCTGTTTGACCACGTCTACCTCGACATCATAGGACCCTTTCCCCCGGCCGGACCCTATCGCTACTGCCTCACCGCCATCGACCGGTACACTCGATGGCCCGAGACATGGTCCCTCGAGGGAATCACCGCGGAAGACGTCGCCTCGGCCTTCTTCACCGGCTGGATTGCTCGTTTCGGCGCCCCCCGCCGCGTAACCACCGACCAAGGACGACAGTTCGAGTCGCACCTTTTCAGGCTCCTCGGGCTGACCATCGGTTTTGAACGCTTGAGGAGCACCAGTTACCACCCCTGAGCCAACGGAATGATCGAGCGATTCCACCGACAGTTCAAAGCAGCCATTATGTGCCCACCACAGCAAGCCTACACCTTTCGTGTTCAAGGAGCTAGCATCGTGCACGCACGCTTTCCTGCGCGACGACACCGTCCGCAGGCCTTTCCAGCCACCCTACAGCGGACCATACCTGATCGTCCATCGCGACGACAAAAACTTCACACTGCGCCTGAACGGGAACGACGTCCGCGTCTCGATTGACCGGCTCAAGCCCGCATACATCGCTGCGAACGAACCGGGCAGCACCACTCCATCGACAGGCATCTATCCACAGCCGCCGACGTCGCAGCCCGCTCCTTTCACGACACGCTTTGGACGTCTGGTACGCCTCCTGGATTTCTACAGACCCCGAGGGCTCTGCACTCCACGGGGGGTTGATGTGGCGACACAATGCGCACAAACCGGCGCAACCTCCGCTTCGTCACTAGCTAGTCCTGCGTGACGCGACTGCATGCTGCACCACGCCTCCGATAAGGGACAGCGCCACCGAAGCGTCACCGGAGGCTTACGTCACCGACAGTGGCAATAAACCCAAGCTGCGAAGCTCGAAAGTCATCATTCCTTCGCTACCCGACTGAGCGCAGCGTCGGTATGCTCGCCCCGCCGCTGCTACTACGTTAATAAACAGTCGTTACGTTTTATGTTGGGATGCGTCCTTCCATCGACACGGCATCCCACACGGTGATGGATCTAGGCCATCCTCAACCGATGTTGCGTATGCATGCGTGGCTCCCATCGTATGCGTGCGGTATCAAGCAGATATATATGAAACACCATTGTGAATAACTTATATGAACTCTGCTTAGCTGTAGTTTACGAAATTGTTTCTCATTGCTGTGCTTTTCACATATCCTACCATCCGTGAAAAGGAGGAACCGGTCCTATACAAAAACGCCAACAGCTCCTTAAGGGGTATTCTTCACGAGGTTGTTGACGGCGGCTTTCTTTTCTTCTGCTGAAAAAATTGTGCACAGCCTTTAAGACAAGTAAACTTTGGCTCTAATCTGCAGTGAGGCTTTGGTCATGTAGTCGAGTAATAGGAATTGAAATGAAGCACCTTATGATGTTGATCCTCTTTGTGTTAACGTAGAAGGGAGGTCATCATAGCTTTTTTCCCCCGAGAACAGAAGAGATGTCGCCTCTTGAAAGCGGCGTAGCCAGGGGCGGGGGGGGGCACACCGGGCCTGTGCCCCCCGCCCCAAAATTTTTTAACACGAAAGTGTTTTATGCCGGGGTCCACCAAGACTTCAGTGACGTATTTCCGTCACGGAAATAACGTAGACAAAATTTACACGATCAGATGGCAAAGAAAAAAGGTTCCGTCAACGGGCAACAAACCCACGACCGCTCGGTCGGCAACAACAGATGCCGGGCACGCTATCCACTGTGCCACGCTCACAGACTCCAGTGGCTTTACAAACGCGCCTCTTATATCTACCACTCTCCCGGTCGGCGGGGTGGTGTTGCCCTCTGGCAGCGGTAAAATAAAGTAATTCGTCATTATTCTGGCCTCCGCCATTAGTACCTGCAACGCGTTAGACCCGTTACACGACACGGTTCTCACACACGATGACGGGACTACATATCCTGCATAAACTGAAAATTCAGCCCATACACACCACGGGAGGCAGTGCACCACTACCTCCCGCAATCAGACATCACCTACAGATCAAACCAATGCCCAAAAACACCCTGGCGGGCATACACGACGCCAGGAGAAAAGCCAGAGCAGATAGGCTAAGCGAAAAGCACAAGCAAGACCAAACCGCGGTCTTCGTCGATGCCGCCAACCAGGGATACAACACATACACCCTGAGTGCCGTGGACGGAGAACTTAAAATCGTAAATGTGTCTTCCACTAGAGCCGCATCAATCAAGGAGGCCGAAGAAATGGCCATAGCGCTGGCCATTATGAATCCAACTACCCACACTGTCCTTAGCGACTCTAAGAGCGCTATTCTCAATATTGTAAGGGGATCGAAGTGTGGGACTCAATACAGCCAGGGTCCTGATAAACTTCAGTCAGAATGACAGAATCAAAATCAATCTGGTCTGGGTCCCTGCTCACTCAGGAAACCCCGGTAACGAGGAGGCGCATAAAGTGCCCGAGGGTAAGCAAACCGGGTCGCGCGGTCCTTGGAATCAGCCCCCCCCCCGATAGGAAAGGCAGGGACCTCCTATAACAAACTTACAAATATGTATTTGTAAGTTCACGAGAGCGCAGGCCACTATCCTCCGCCGAATTCAAACGAACACCCTAACCACTCCTGACCGCTTAGCGACATTCACAGGCGGAGAGGTTGACACAACATGCAAAAATTGCGACAAAAATGCCATAGCAAACCAAAGTCACATCCTCTGGGAATGCGAGGGCCTTCCTCCACCCAGAGAGCTTCTGTCAGCTCCCTCCGACCTTAATACGGTCCCCCGACGAAAAACTCCAGAAAGCAGTCATCGAATGGGCAGAAGAGGTCGCCGCAGACAAGCGGCCAGCTCCAAACCCATGAAGTTTCATTTAATAAAGTTGTATCCTCCTCTGCGACGCGCGCCTGCCTCACCTGGTTGTTACACCGCGTTCCCCGCTCACGCGCTCGCCCCGAGAAAAATCGCGGCCGGGGGGCGGCACGACGGGCTTTGCGTTTCCCTCTAGTCCGGCCGTGGTGTTCAATCACATTTTAACATGCCGCGGGATGGCGACCAAGTTCTGCGTCCAATATGCGACGCTCTCCTGGCTATCACACTTCGTTCTCTGATTACGCTTTCACTATTACTACAGCTACCACAAGGTTTTGTGTAATCATTTAACATGGACGTTAGTCGTCGGGATGGAGATGTACCACCAATCATCAAAGTGGGTGCATCCACGTCAAACGGTGCTATAGCTGCCAGACATCAATATACATTGTGAAAACTCTCTCATATCAATGTACAGCAAACATTCAGTTACTTCTGTAAGGGCATGCTTTACTTTCGCGTTATTCTGATTCCTATGACGGAGGGATCAACCATCTTTTTGCTATGGATACAGATCCCAAAATGACACTTGACCACACCTGCCTGCCCGGCCCCCACTTAAATCAAGGAGGTGCCCCCGCCCCGAAAAAAATTTCTGGCTATGCCCCTGCCTCTTGACGCTTGGCAGAGATCTCTGTGAGCGTTGTATCGCAATTTTGCAGTGTAACGTACGAAACTGTATGTCTATCGCTGCTATCTTCATCACGAAGGATCAGTCTCAATGCAGCGGAACAAATGAAATCCTCGTCCGGCGAGCGTGTAGCGCAAATTGAGGCATCAATCACGCTTCCGGAGGCCTGTTAAAATAATTTTTTAAAGTTATATGCATCATGTGGGAACCTCTAATAGCTGATATAACTCGACACTCAGATAGGCACTAAGTCTGCGTTCAATGAAAATAATACGATCATTATAGCTCATAAATTTTTTCTCGTCGTCACAGCGCTGAAATTACGCATAATGAATCGGAGCCTTCTGCATGAGAACTATGTAGTGTGCGAGAGCAAGCGACACTCCACCAAACAGCTAGAGAATTCGTTCAGAAGTATTGTTTTCTGCTTCTCATCATTATTATACTACTACAAACATGGCGACGTCGCGTTAAACGGGCTCAAGAAAACTGACGACGTCAAAATTCTAATAAAATTCACCCCATTCGAAAAAAGAAGATTGATATCTAGTGACCGGTATATGGGCCATATTGGTGGTTGCGCTCTGCCATCAGCCCGAAAATCGCCTCTCACACAGCTTTCAGGTCCAGCAGGCCTCGGACGCATGTTCTGAGACGATAAAAAAAAAGCTGCATCTTCGCTAAGTTTGGCCCCTCGCGGCTGCGGCCAACAGATCCGTAAAGCGAATGCAAAACGGTTGCTGCAGTAGGAGCAACTGCGCCAAACACCTTCCCGAAAATCCGTTTTCTCCCCCACCGCGATGGGACCCTTTGACCAGTCGGGGAAATGGTCCCCGTCTCCTCCTCCTAGACTGGGGAGGGGGGGAGGGGGGCTCGCGCCCACTCGCTAATCCGTGACGCCGTGGTCACGTGATCCGCAATCCCCGCTTCTCCCTCGAGGATTTGACCCTTGTGAATACTCCTTTAAACATAATATAATGAAAAAAGTCACAGTTTCACCGCAAGGGCGATGAAATGAATGCGATAGCAACAAATTGTAGTGTTACACGAAGTGAGGTAGGCAGCTAACTGTTTTGTATCCGATCTCGCGTAACTACAAAACGCGGCCGCTCTATGGGAGAGCTGCTCTCCGCATAGTCAGTTCGCGTTGAGAGCGCAGCACGTATAGAAGGGTACACGAGCCGCCCGCTGTGTTGGCTTTCGAGATAGCGCGCGCACCAGCGATCGCGACCGCGCCCTTAGATTCAAAGTTCAATGTTGCTCCTCGCGCGACACTCCCCTCCCCCTCCCCCCCTCGCGTATTCGCGTCTTTTAAGGCTCGTTAAAGACGGGCGGGGCGTTTCCTGTCTGCTTTGATGGCAGGCCTCCCGAGCGGGGTGATGTTATCGCATGCACCCTCCGAGCGGCGGAAATGGACCAGCTCGTTTCAACTCTGCTTCGGCCGCATTCGTCGCCCTCGCTCGCGCGCTTTTACACACGGTAGAACGTAAAATGCACGGGGGGATCTTATCAATTTGGACTTCATACCCGAAGGACATGACCGCGACAGCGACGACAACGGCGACGGCAAAAACCCGTCGAGACTGTCCATATAATTGCTATCGCAATAAGAAGTATTTGTACGCCAGGAAAATCAATGCTCCTCACCACATAATGCTTCGATGAATCCACCAATATGTAATACACAATATCGGCTAAGTGTGTAGAGTAAAACGCGAATACATCGAACTCGAAGGGCATCGCTAAATAGTTTGATATACCCGTAATTAAAAATGCATCATATGCCTGTCTGAAGCTTAAATATTCATGCGTCTCGGACAGTCCCTCCAGACAATTGCTCCTTCTAAAGCTGCTTCGAAGCCGTAAAAGTTTGCCTACTACTTATTTTCTTCAGCCTGCTCGTGTGAAACGCACGTATCAGACCAGAGAACACTATGCGCCATTGAAGCAACGTGGCGATATTCTTTCCCGCAACTACAGGTAGCACGCGCCACAGCATGGTAGTTAGCTTTCGTCGCATTACACGCCTGCGTAGCGCTAAAACTTACCAAAGCATTCCTTCATTGTAGCTCCTCCCTGAAAGGCTTCATAGGTGGCGGAACCCTCCCCTTTTCCCGTGGCGCCGGCCCGGGATATTTTTTAAGAGCTTGGCTTGGGTCCCCGTCCATTGACAACGGACTGTTTGCCGTCCTGTCTGGCAGCTACTTCAGATGGGGCTCTTTATGCCCGCTTCTTTCTTTTTTTTTTTAGGCTTTTAAGATTTGTATCACGTGCCAGTGACAAGTCGAAGATTCAGTGGAAATTCGGAAAATGCCCCTCAAACGGATTGATACGTGCAGAATATGTTGTGCTGATGAACAACTGACGCGACCGCTTAAGCTATGACAATTTAAAGAAGTCTTGAACCGCGTAGCGACTGGTTTTCTGAAAACAAAAATGCTTCTGAGAATACGAAGCATCTCCGACACAGTCAGTGAATGCTCTCGCACAGACTTGTTCATCAATAAGAAAGTGTAATTTCTTAGTTGTGTCAGATTGATACTCTTCGACATGCCTGCCTATGAAAGTGCCGAGAAATGATGGCATGCATTTTTTTATTTATTCGTAAAGGGTTTTACTACCAGTTCGGCCAATTACTCGTTTAGAAAACAACCTTTGGCAGAAAAATTCGTAACCGCAGCTTCGCACAAGGTGTAGCAGCAGATGGTATTAGCTGCCATTCGAGAATTATTTTTGGCCATCTTAAATTGAATTTACTGGCATAATTAAAGCTTCCTGTGCCAGCATTAGCCCCCTGTCTCCTGTCTCCTGTCTAGTGCGTGTTAACGTTTTAACAAAGTAAGCAAAGCATGACAATAAAGAAATTCGGCTGTTCCCACGCGTTGTGGGAATCGATTTTATGCGAAGCAGTCAGCGAGTAGAGGCCTATGCGGCCTTTTTCGCTTTGAGCCATGCATTACGAGGTGGATCGACGCCTTTGTGTATATATAGATTGAAAAATAAATCTGGAGTTTCCCACCAGAGCTCTGCGTAATGATATCGCGGTGCCGGCACCTAAAAGAATAGAGTTATATTAAATTCTTTCATTTGGAAGCCGGATTTCTCTCTCTCCACAGACTAGAGGTGTGTGCCGCCGCCGCCGCCGCTGCCTGTTTTTGGTCACGCCGCTCGCGCCGCCGCCGAAGTTCCAAGAGAGATCACGCCGCCGCCGCCGCCGCGCAATAATTGCGGCGCGCCGCCGTTAGTCTATTCTTTTAATTAGAATGGGGAATCTGGAAATAAAATACAGCACTTCGCCGGAGGAGCTCTTCTCGATGTGTCCATGTAACGAACAGTCCATTTTAGCGGCCGCTGAAGAGCGGGAGCTCGGCGAGAAGCGCGCCCCCTGTTTCCGGTTCTTGTTCTGCACCGTCATCATGACATCACGAAGCTTTCAAACACTCTCGACACAAATGATAGAGACGGAATGCGCTTCAATGCAATGAACACAGCCCTCAGAGATCCGATTTTCGGTGCACATGTCTTTTGATCGTGTTAGCCATCGATTTAGGTTTAATGCGGCCGCTCGCCTAACGCAGCTGTGAGGTCGGTACGCATTCCCTGCATCGTTCTCAAACATCTGGGACACATTCATATGCAAATTCAGACTTGAAAAGTTTCTGTTTCTGTGCATTTCGTCCAGTCTCTTACGCTAGGAATGTGCTGGCGGGTTCGGTGCGGCTACGTGGTCAAGAGCGAGGTGACATCACGGCTCACCGCTTTTTCGAATCACTAAATGCGCTCTGCCGAAATGGACTGTGAACACCTCCTTTGGATGAACGCATCGAGAATAGCTCCCCAGAAGTTGTAGTGTCTTTTTCTTCTTCAGAAATATCACGCGTATGACCTGACCTTAACGCTGCCGCGTCCTTCAGCCTTAAAGGGCGACGACCCAACTCGCTGGATAGCATATTCTTGGAGTCTTGGACCTCGTGCACTGAGCATAAATAAATAAAATAGATAAGTTTTATATATATCTCGGTGCGTTAGTACACTTTTTCCTTTCATTCTTACTCGAGTTTGAAGTTCCGATGCCTACGCTGCAGATATTAATTACGCATATCAACTAGACGAACGGCTAAGTTTAGGTGGCCAGCCGATACAGAGCCACACTAAAAACTTCCAGAAGGGATATGTGCTGATTTGCTTCTACACCATGTATATCGGACTGATTAGAAGGGCGATATCCCTTTGTGTCCCCCGCTTCTCTTACTGAGGCAAAAGGGACCTCCACATGGGTCCAATCATGCGCCTTTTATTGTTACCAACTCGGCCCTAAAGATATATTGACCATCCCCTTTTTAATTATGGGGGGTACTCAACTGAGCGAGAGTGACAACTCGTTAAGGCGATCGCATACGGCTTGCCCACCTGCTGTTTTCACCGTGAGAATGGTCCATTTCCTTGGCTCCCAGCCGGTGCGCCTTGCAGTCTATGCCTGGTTCCAGGTACATCGCGGTCTTCAACGACCCTGCCGTCGCCGCCGGTACAGGTACAAAGAATCAAATGTCAGTGGCGAACGTTCGAAGAAGAATACCCCTTCGGCTCTGAAGACAACCCTCCCATGGTCAAGCGGTCCCGCCGGTCAGCGGGGCAGCGCGGCGTCCGTTAATCGGCGTGGCGCCGGGTCGCAAAAATGGCAATCCGTGACAGACACACGACTTTTCTGCAAAGGGTCCTTCAAAGCAACGAAATGGGCTTACTATGATGTACTGTACTTTTCGCCCGAAAGACGAAGAGACTGTCGAAAACGACTCCCTGCTCTCCGTACAGGAGCAAGAGAACGGAACGTCCCTGGACAGCTGTCAAAGATGACCATCCCCTTTTTAGGCCCTCCGCTAGCACAATATCATCCTTTCAGTTCAAGATGTCCCCGCTGCAACGGTGTATTCACAAAGCGTCCGGCTAGTCAACAATAGTTACTCATTCTCGGTAACAAGGCATCAGCCTGGGAGAGCGGAGCCCGTTAATGAGCGTGTCTATGCGTCGCAAAATGGCAATTCATGGCACTACGCCTCTGTTTGCAGGGTATTTCTGACGGTCATGCGCTACGCAGCCAGCATGGCAGCCAGTTACATTGACAGGGGCTGCGGAACCGGGGGGGCAGTGGGGGCCGTCGCCCCCACAGGTTCAAAACCAGTGGGGGCATGCCCCCACACTAAAGGATGTTCACCCTCCCCCCCATCGCCTTCTCCCCTGGGGTACTACTCGTGAGGCTAGAGGCTCCTTTGACTAGTTAAAGGGTGCGCCCTTCCTTCAACAAACGAAACACAATTTGCTGGAAGCCTGTGACTTTTCTGACACTCTATTTGTTGGTGCTTTGTCTGCGTAAACAGCACTGCCTGCTTTCAAAATGTAGTAAATTCAGGGTGGTGGGGGATAAATCCCCAAACCTCCTACTGGCTTCGCCCCTGAACTTGTCGCTTAAAATGTTCGTTTTCTTCCGGTTCTGCAGACCATCTTGGTTCTTCCACACGTAATGACCGTAGTGAAAATCGGACAGGAAAAACGTGGCCCACAGTCTTGTTGCTCAAGGGTTGCTATCGAGAACTTTACCATCTTGAACTCATCAGGCATGTCAGCCTCCAAGCATACGGCTAGCTTTCGTGGGCAGACGCCAGGAAGAATTGACGATTTGAAAAAAAAAAAGAACTAATAGGTTTTCCTGCAAGCTTTCTTTCTTATTTCGTTTTCAGGCCAGAAACTCGTTCACAGACTACTTTTTTCTATCAAAGTGCGTTCCCTTTCCTCATTTTTCTCTCTGTGTATCAGTACTTTCCCAACATGTTCCCCGATCAGCGTGCATAGGATGGGGTTGACTATATGAAGCAATTTTTTAAAAGGCTTCGAGGTGTGGACGTCTGCACTGAAAGGGTAAGTGTCACGTGTGAACCCATTGTTGCTCACCAAATTAACATTCGCGCTCCTAGTCGGCAGAGAAAGTCGCCTTCTCAGAAGTGTTTGCTGCAGACGCGTGCGCCCGTCTTCGGTTCATTGCCTTTTCTAAGCTTTTTGAGCCATGTATAGTTATGTTCCTTATCCTTGAGATAAAACTGTATGAAATTACACCCTGCTCATTTGCGTGCGTGGTGCATTCATTGTGAACGCAACACCAGAGCACCATGCCGCCGAAAACATTCGCCATGCTTTCCAAGCTCTTGTTTCTAGATGCCAGTGCACATGAATTGGTTGTGAAATGAGGCTGATTGAGGAGGGAAACTCAAAGAAAAAAACGCCCTCGGGCCGTTGGCTTCCCATCGTCTGAGCAAGGTTCCGTGAAGCAGAAGAGCCAGGATAGGGGCCAGTTGGTTGTACATGGTGTAACCTTGTAGTGCGCAAAGTTTATTCCGTGAAGCAAGGTGACATTATGTGATCCAACTTAGCACGTCAAAACGACTGCAGCGCCCGTGGCCCTAGTGGAAGGCCTCGGGCACAGTAATACTAAATAGATAGACGAAGTAGAACGGCAAATTATGTTATTACGATGCCATTCATGCCATTATTACTGTGAACTGAGATTTAGCAAGAGAGAAAACAGCGAAATTTAACTGAATGATATAACGCCCCTTCAACTTTCTCGTATATTGTGATCACAAACGGAGTCCGGCCGCGATTCATCAAGAACTATTCATCGTGGTATCCTCCTCACTCATTTTGATTTTTCTTCTGTCGCTGAGCGCGGAGATAATGGCGGCAGCCAGCTGTAGTTTGACCCCAGCGATGTCGACGTCGTTTATACGAGTGAGCTTCGTAGTGATTCTGCGCTATATTTCACACAGGGCTTCGATGGTTTTGATCACATGGTACATTTCTCTTCATTCGCACCCTCCCACCTGCTCTTCGGATGCGTGCCGCATTCCACGGGCGGATTGTGTGGCCCTGCACGGCCAGTGCTCTGCCTCGCCTCTCCTCACTTCCACTTCTCCCAAAGGAAATCGCCTATAATAAAAACAAAAAAATGAAATACGTGTGTACAAAAACAGTATTCGGCAACAGGACGCCTCGCTTGCCGTCGACGAAAACGAGGCTTCGCTTTCAGTCGGTTGCTGCCAGAAGGAGCTGCCGCGAGAGCATGGGGATCATTTCCGACTAACTGAAATGCAGTCCAGCTTCTATGGCGAGATCTTTGCTGCGAGGTTCAAAGTCTACAACCACATCCATCGCGGCAATCACGAAAGCCGCGACTATGCAGGAGTCATCCGCACACGTGGTGACGTATCGTCGCACCTTCTAATTCGCTGAGAGCTATTAGATTCGTGACGACATCGTTTTAGCACCGAATCTGGGGCGAGAGAAATCGAGTATGAGACATTCGGTCTTTGCTTACAAATATTTCCACTAATAAGTCATCTTTTCGCACCCAACCAAAACTGCACGCATTCTTCAATGCCCTTGTTCATTTCAGTTCAACTTCATATTTAAGGTCCCTAACTTGCTATGAGCATCGTACGGGAAAGTTACACAAGAAAACATCTATATGCACATGTTCACTACCCCGGGAGAGAAGGCGGAGAAAGAACATTGACTTCACTGTCGGCTTCAATGACGCGGTAAGCTACAACGTTACTTCTTTTTCTGCTAATACAGCTAAAGATTTCGTGTTTGATGTTCCACGTAAACGCGTTACCAGCGTCATCTGGTCGATATAGACTCCGGGTGAGGCACAAAACACAAGAAAAAATGGCCGAGGGTACTGTGAGCGAACTAGATAGGGAGTGTCTATTCTCCCGGCAGCCGAGAAATACTTCAGAAAATAATTTCACTTGGCAGTCTCGTCATGTTGGTAATCGTAAACCTCGTCCTCATTCGTGATAAATACAACTCCACTATCACACACACACACACGCATATATATATATATATATATATATATATATATCGCCCCCACACAACAAATATACTTCCGGAGCCCCTGTACATTGACGCCATGTGCGCAGCAAGGACAGCCAGCCCAAATCAGCAATGTTCGCACCGAAGTGTCTTTTCGACTGTGGAAAAGAATTCTAGAAAAAATCCCGATAATTTCCAGCACAATCGGCTGGTTTGGTCGGTGGTACATGACACTACGAAAAAATTTCGGTGTGTGTGTGTGGGGGGGGGGGGGGGGCTGGGCTGTCCCTTGGCTACGCCACTGTCACATAGTGAACCTGCTGCACGATTGCGGTAGTGTGTACTAGACACTCTAATTGCGGAGAGCCGCTACGGATGTCTACTTCAAACGCCAGCTGCTACCTTTCAGGTGAAATATTAAATGCGCAGATGGTGGATTTCTTAGCGCTGGCTCATAGTATTAACAATCTGTATCAATCCGAACGAACACTCGCGATGTAACATAACAGAGCAGGACATACACAGAAATTTTAACGCAACGAGAGCCTCAAGTAGAGTGTACTAGAATAGGGGAGTGGGTCCACTGGGGCCGGCGGCAAGCGGCGCGGGTGAAGCAAAAACGGCGGAAAATTTGGTGGCGCTGCAGTCGCCTTCTCCTGAAGCTGACGTCAGTTACGGCGGGAGCGGCGGTTCGGGCCGCACGACGCGCTGGCGGGGACGCTGAGCGCTCGATGTTGTCGTCTGCTCGACGCGCCGTCGTCTGTTCGATGCACCGTCGTTCGTGCGCTGTTTTCACTATTTGTCTTCTGGTTCTTTTTTTTACACATTGTTAGAGACAAAAACAAGTGAAATGAAATAAAATGTATGTTTTTTCCGTGAACGCGTAGGTTTGTAGTTCCCTTTCAGCAAAGCCGTCTGGACAAAGAATACGCGGCAGACGGCACGTTTGCGTGCGCACATATGTGTCTGCTGGTTGCTTTGCGGAGTGTTCCAAGTTGCTTCAAAAGATGAGAGGATGAGCACGTCTAGGCGTAGAAATTACTGTTGTGTCGTGGGCTGCCAAACCGGATACAGCAGAGTTAAAAACCGGCCCAAGCTCTCACTCTTTGGAGTACCTCGAGACGAAGAAAGACGCCGGCTATGGGACCAGAATCTCAACCGCGCTGATCGGCCCTTGCAAGTCACCGATGCCATTTGCGAGCTGCACTTCGAGCAAAAAGTACATACTGAGGCATTATGTACATATTATCGAAGGCCGAGAAGTATATATAGAGCGTGGAAAGCCGGAGCTTCGCAGTGATGCTGTACCCACAATTTTACCTCATCTCCTGGAGTGTCCTGACGAGCAGCCCACACCGGAGCAGTCAACGAAGAAGAGAGCGGCTTCACCACCAACCTGTGAAGACAAGCCGTCAAAAAGAACTGTGCTGCTGTCAGTTGAACCGCAACTGAGATTTGAGGATTGCGAAAGTGCGAGGCAAAGCGACAACGCATTTGAACTTGGAGACGTTGTCCGGCCAAACGACCACTGGGCAATGCACAAGTTTTGTCATTACGACGGAATCGCTTATGTTTCGGCCTCCCTAAGTCGTGAACTTGTAAGCATCGAAAAGACCGTGCTCATGAATTACGGTACCGATCGCAGTGAAGTGATTTGTCGGACATATGTTCGGAAGACACTGGTCTCCGAAAAGGTCGCCTATAACCTTGAAGATGCCAAACAAGTCCTCGACTGCGCAGATTCTCTTCACCCTTGCAGAGGGGCAGGTAGAGCGAGAGACTTCACCTATGACGTTCTTACGAAGAAACTGGAAGCAGCAAATCTCTCATTCCGACGGCCTTGTCTTCAGTGTCACGTGCAAAGGAGCTGTTAAACAACAAGGTGAGTGCGCGCAAACGTTTATTGAGACCGTCACTTATATATTGTACAATTAATCAATGAGTAACCTGTTTAGTGCTAGGAAATTTATGTGACCCCTAATTTTTCCAGTACGCATTAACATATACTAAAGAATAGTTTGCCTACAGAAAGTGAAAGTGCATGAATTGCGTTTCAAGCATGCATGGTAGAAAACTACAAGCTCTTCATTCTTTTTTTTTTTCTCGTATACTTCCAGGTTCTTCATGCATTTCATGCAAGTACGTGAGGAAGATAATACTCACAAGAAAAAGCTACCTGAAACGAAAGGAACGAAGAAACCCAGTCTCCGCCAAACTGCGGGTCCTGAGCCAGAGGAACAAGCGAATGGCGGCAAGGCTGTTAGGACATTGCTGGTCGTCTCGAAGAGATGAGGGCAAAGAATGCGAATGTCGCGGATGAAACACTAGGACGAAAAATATCGTCACTACCGCGAAAGCAGCAGGCAAGTGTTCGCGCTTGCTTTCAAGCTGCCAAACGAAACCAGCAAGAAGGGCATGCGCTACAATCAGAGTGGATCCTCGAGTGTTTGACTCATGAAACCTAAGAGTCCCAGGCTATATCAGCACATCAGAAAGAACGAAATTCTCGTGATGCCCAGCAACACTACTTTGAAAAGATACTTGAGGTCATACCAGTCGGCATTCGGCTTTAATGCAGCAGTAATGAACACTCTAAAGAAAAAAACCGCGAGCATGTCAGACCTCGAAAGACATGGCGGATTACTGGTGGACGAAATGAAATTGTCAGAACACTTCAGTGTGACGGCGTCTGGCCAGATTCAAGGCTTCGTAGACCTTGGAGAATTTACGAAGCCCGAGGACAAGTACCAGCAATGTGATCACGGCATGGTCATCACGTTTGTGCCTTTCGCAGGGAGATGGAGCCAAATTGTTGGCGTTTTTGCGACAAAAGGAAATGTGAGAGGAGAATTTTATTGAAAATTCTCATGGAAGCTACCATCCTCGTGGAACAGGCGGGCTTGTTCGTCGACCACATCACTTGCGACGGAGCCCCTGGAACCAAAAGACGTGGAAGCTAGCGGGAGTGTCGGCGTCATCGAAGGAAATAAACGGCGCCATACAGCATCCTGTCGACGAGATGCGGAAATTGCACTTTATCTCCGATTTCCGCATCTGCTAAAATGCCTCAGGAATGGTCTTCTCCAGAAAGGCTTTGCAACACCAGAGGGATTGGTACATATAGATCCAATGGTTGACATTTTACAAAGATTGTTTCTCGCATACATTGCATTACCTCAACTTATATTTCTAGGTGTCCGTGCATCTAGTTCGGGAGGCGTACCTATGGGACAGAAGTGTTCGGACACTGAAAGTTATGCCCAATTTGACCGAGACGCATCTGGAACCAAACTCCTTTGAGAAGATGAGAACCACTTTCGCCTTCCAACTATTCGGTCCATATGTCCTACGGGGCCTGGCCTTCTACAAGGAGGACATCGAGAGAAGGTGTGGCAGCATCGAGGCAACTGAGCTGTTCTTCTCGTGAGTCGCGCTTGCGTTCCAAATGAATTAAGTATAATCGTAAACATCTCAAACGCATGATGAGCGCCCTTCTCACATACGTCCTTTCGTTTATTTTGCAGGAAGATCCAGCGACTGATCACCGTGATGACTTCCAGGTTTCGTGCCGAAGCACTGAGACCAGCTTCCACAGATGCGGCATTTCTGTCCGATTTTCTGGACTTCCTGAATGACTGGGAATTCATTCAGTGACAACAAGCGGCACTTTCTCAGCGAGTCCACTGCCATAGGTTTTAGGGTTACTATAGCAAATACCCTTTCATTGCTGAAGTACCTGCACAGAAAGGGTTGGTTTCAAATATCTCATGACATCTCGACTTAGCACCGATCCCGTGGAGCACTTCGTCGGCATCGTTCGCCAGTCAAGTCGCTGCAACGTGCACCCTTCTGCGGATGAGTTTCTAATAACCGTCAACTGCTTGTCCTTTTATAACTTGGCGCACAGTGTGGACAGTGGAAACGCAACCCTGACATGATAAACGCCCTTGTCACCGTGCATGACACACAGGGTCTAAAGGTCACGCACAAAAAAATGATGATCTTATATCACAGAGGGAACTAGACGAGGTCGAAAGCACGATTGCCACAATGCCAGAAAAGCTTGCTGACCACATCGATGTGACTTTGGAGAAGAGTGACTCGAGACTCATTTACTACACAGCAGGGTACGTGGCTACAAAGTGTGTATTGAAGTTGGCATGCGTACAGTGAAAAGAAGTGCTTCTGTTTGAGAAAGCTGTCGCGGTTGCTGATCGCAATTCACGAAGCAATGCGACTGGGGTGGACTTCTGTATCCCTCCTGACAGCTGTACGATTTCATTGCGCATGCGCACTTGAAAACTTGTTTACTGAATGTTTCAGTGTTTCGATGTTGCACACAGAGAGCATCTCTGACATTCTTTCATTGGTGAAAACTAATTTTCTGAACTCGAAAGCTGTCGGCTGTCCAGATCACAAAGATGCAGTGAGCACGAAGCTCGTTTCGTTCTACGTGCTCACTCGCCTTCACTTCTTAGTGAAGGGAATGGAACAGGGAAAACGCTTCGAAACGAGCGAGAGCAAATCACTTAAAGCTTAGCAGGACAACATAGAGCCTGACGTTCCTCGAGCAACGGTGTCGATGCTTTCGATGATATTTTCGATGTTTTTTATATTCTGCGAAGAGCTCGCGCAGTCAATCTAAAATAAAATATTTTACGTATTTCACTTCTCTTATTGGTGTCTCTCAGACTCTTACTATATATCCATAGGTGAGAACACGTTCATGTTTCGAACAAATGTTTGCATGGACACGTACCGCTAGACACGAAAATAAAAGGTAAAATATAACATATTTCATTATACCTACAACGTATACCAGCACTAGATGCCGAACGAAAATCCTATCACAAAGCCACTGCGACGGACGCGCGTCCGCCGCTATAAGTCATTTCTTACGAATAGCACAGTTGCCGGCCGGATGTGACTAAACTTAATTTGCCTACACCCTTACGCACGTATTGATACCAAGCGCAACAGGACTGGTTTAGTTTTCAGTAATATCACGCGTCCCTTACGAACAGCTGCAAATTTGCAGAAGGGTTCGCATATTAGCTTTATTGCTCAGTGATAACAGCTTGTAACTTTAGTCTTGCCTCATATTTAATTTGCTGCAGTGAGTCTAAATTTGCGCCAAATGTAAACTTAATTATCATATATCACAGTTATCTTAACATTCTTAGAAGCAGTCGCAGTTAATGCTCATATTACACTTTCGATGCGTGCGTTTTCGCAAAAGCCAAATTCAACTAACGCTCTTGAATGTAAGCAAATTACCGCGGAAGTCACGGTACTTGCGTACGTGACTACCTATACGAGCAGGGCGTTTCGCGATAAAACATTTCGATTTCGTTGAGCTGGCGCGGAAACGCGGTGCGACGCCGTTCACGGCCACGCACGCACGAACGCAGCAACAACGCTGCGAGATTGCGCCCGACGCGCGAGCAGCACGCGAACCGCGCGAACCATAGAATAAAGAATCAGTTTAGAGAAGGGAAACTGTAGCCTTGACAACGGTACGAAAGATAAGCAGCGGTAGCGCATGGAACTACCGAAGGCACCCAAGAGATGGCGCTGCGTAAACAGGAAGCGGAAAACAAAATTTATTGTTTATTTAGGTAGAAAAAAGCAAACGGCTGCCTTTTTTATTCCGTACCTGGTGCGTATGCGCATACGCGGGTGCCTCGGCTGGTTTTTTTATTCTATCCTTTTTAAACAGAAGTGGACGAAAGAGGCCGGGACTCGTGTAAGGCTACGGAGGTCTCGTTATCTTTCGCCCGCTTGTTTTGAGCGCGTCGATGCGCCGAGCAGCATGCAAAGCGCCCTTCGGACGCAGCACCTGTGCGTACGAGGTTACATGAACCGAAAGGCGTAGTACATTGGCAACTGGCACCAGTAAGAACAATTCACGAGTGAGTAGAAGGAACGATAATCTTTATTGACAGTGAGCAAGCGGTAAAAGGCCCTGTTCAGACATCGTGAGCTCGTAAACGACTAGCCTTCGTGGTACTTCAAAGAGACAAAACAAATTAGATGACGTTTGTTGCCCGTTTCCACCGTCAGCTAGCGCTCACAATAACCAACTTGTATTGTAGGACAGGCGTAAAGCATCAGCATTTTTTTGCTACAGTTTTTAGTACTTGCTTTCAACGAGTACGCCTGAAGACCCCGGGTTGTTGTTACTACAACGTATTGCGGTCAGCTGAGAATACCAAGCAGGTTCACGCAAAGAAATCACATTATAGTGGTGCCTACAGAATGGCAGAAAACATGAGCATTTTAACACGTGATACCGATGAAACAATCCATAAATGGGATATATGCAAGGCCTCAAAGAAGTGCAGAATACAGAGAAGGGAGAAACGATTTTCTATCCCGGTCATTCTCTTATTGTGACATCGCCACTGGAAAGTAGGCTTCATCAACAGTCTGGCCAAGTCGTGCTCATGCCATCGCATAATTCACTCGTTCATTTGAGCCCACCAGACCTTGCAAGTACAAGTGAAATAGCAGCTTTGTCCACACGTGTTAGCATACAACTCAAAAGCGAGAGCAGTGAAGTGTGATTATGCTAACGAGGTCACAAAGCAGAAAGAAAAACGCTGAGCTTGAAAGTACGTGTACCTGCCATCGTCGAGGAACCTGTGGAAACTGACGCCTTCGCTGGTATCGCAGCTCCTGCGGCACCATACAGTAGCACACCGACTGCCCACCATAATTGCAATATGATTACATCGGTGAATTAAAAAACTTCATGCGTATTTTAGACAACATTAACGATAGAATTCGCAAGAAAACGGGGAGCAACAACCAGCTGCCAACCATCGGACGATAACTGCGCATATTCTGCGCGTTATCTGCGGCACCCGAGACGCAGCGGCGCACTTTTTGCGCTTCGTCACTGGTCACAGCGACGGTTCGCTTGCTCGCTACCGCGCGCTGGCCGTCAGCGGTGAGCGACAAGGCCAGAGATGTTTCAATCACTAAACAACAAATTTACTCATCATTCAAACATTACTTTCAGTTACACAAGAAAAAGCACTTTTATGCGCAATGATAGCTGTATTTCTCTTAAATATTGCTTTTATTACGGCGCCTCTGGCGGATTTTTTGGCGTTGCAGAGGGCAGATTTGAACGGAGCACTATGGTTGGTTTGTTAGCTACGACGGGGTCGATTTTTTCGCCCCCCTTCAGCGATGGCTGGAACTTGAGACTTTCCCGAGGGCCTGCGCGAACTACCAACTGCCGCCCGCCGCGAAACCGCACGGCAAAGCGGGCTTGTAACCATGGCACCACGGCCAGGTCTTCAGGTGAAGGCGACGGTGCGCCACCTGGATTTTCCCGAAAAAAAACGCCTCAGCGTGGAGCCTTGAGTGGACCCACTCCCCCCATTTCTAGTACACTCTAGCCTCAAGTTTAACCTGACTGGCGACGACTTCCCAAGGGAATTTGCGGGCACACAAAGGGATTTGCCACCACGTAACGTGCTTACACCGCTAACTTGGCGATGTTTTGGTGGCCTTTTATCATGCCTTTTATTCTCGTGCGGCCGCACTGGTAGACCATCTCGAAGGCCGCGCTTCCTCGGAAACAGTTTCATTACTAGCTGGACAGATGGCGCAACCATACAAACGAGGAAAAACGCGGCTCGATTGCTTTTGTGTGTTTGTTGTTTGGCTCTACGGGTTCTCCCGCGACGATGCGGCTCTCGCGAAGAGCGGTCGCCGGCTCCTGAGCGCGAGCAGTTTTCCAAGTTGTCGCACAGCCGTCGTGCGAGGTGCCGAGAACCCAGTGCGGAACCCTTGTGCCGGCCGGGAAGGAGCGCGGACACCGGGACGTTCACATCTGCGGCCCGTCGCCCATTGGCCTGTGTGCCGTGGCGGATCACATTTTAAATTTCCGCGAATCGCTCAGGGGAAGCGACTGTGATGTTCCCGTGATGAAAACAGCTTTGGCGTGTTCCTAGCGCAGGATTACGATTGTGTGTTGTGGATTTGCGGCGACGACCGAGCACGGCGACCGAGTGGTGAGTGTTTTGCCGGTCTAGGCCTATTGTTAGCTCGGGGAAAATGAAGCGCATCTCTCTGGCGCACTGTTTTGCGGGGCCGCTAAGCGAGGCCCCGTTTTTATGTTTTCGTCGTCGGCCGTGCTGTACCGCTCCGTTTTCCCCGCGTGTTGTGGTTGCGACCTGCGAAACGGGTCCATCCGTTCCTGTTTCCACATGCGCGCCTGTTGTTGCGAGCGGTGCGAATCGCGCGACGACCTATTAATCGGTGTGGTCATCCAAGGAATCGGGAACAGCCGGGTTTGCACTCGGGGCTGCAATTAGTATTGCTCTGCGTATGCATCTTGCGAGTGCTGCTGTAGCTTTCTCGGCTTCCCTTTTGCCCGTTATACATTGAAGTGGTGTGCTTTGACTTTACCTGCGACTGTACAGCCGTCCTGAACTAGCACTACACTTACGCTTTGTGGCCCGAAACAAGGGGTGAGGACACAGGACACTTGCTAGGTGTGTGAACATGCCGAGGCTGCTTTTATGTTTCTTGCGGACCCTGCTGTTTGCTGCGGGATTGCCTTTAACTTTAGCACTAGAAATGCTGCCATTGTTTGTGGATCATTTTGGACCGTTTTGTGGACCGTGTGTGCACCGTGTTGGTTAGTTGTCACCTCCGGCATAAAAGGCAGAATCTGCGGCTCGTGATGGACAGAGCAGAAGTATTTAAACATCAACCATTCTTCCTGTGGCTGCCGTAAGCACGCACGCATCACAATTTGCTTTACTGTGGTTGCATATCTCTGTGACATTCAGCCATTGCTGCTGTGCATCCAGGTTTAATTTACAATCTATCGTCAAGTTTATTTTCGATTTACATGCATTCGCAAACATCTTCCCGGACCTGACAATATTGCTTAGGTTAAACAATATTCTTTAACATCCTATACAATATCGTTTAACATCCTATATTTACTTCTAAACAACTACGTGCTCTTCTTATGTGCAATAAAGTTGTTTCCATCCATCTTCTGATGTGGAAAAGGTATATGTTGCATAAGGAGAGCACATCGCAACAAAGACAAAAACACGGATAATGTAAGAACGCAGGTCAGCCCTCGATCGTACTTGGACAGCATAGCACACTGAACGAACACAAGGCAAGATGAAGACGGGACAAGTGCTTTGCCCTCGGTCTCTGTAATTATTTATGCAACCGTACCAGTTAGCACGTTTTTTCACTCTACTAATACGTGTTAACCCCAGCCCTGAAAGTGCTTTTCACAGTTTTCATTCTTTCAGAGATGGCTAGTCTCTAGCAGGAAACCTTCTTCTTGCTGATATGGTTACATAGCTTGCTGTATCACGATATATTCCATGCCACCTTAATGTTGTGGTTTGATGCTGATACAGTATAGATCACAGGCATACACTCGATGCGCCTATGGAAAGGTTTTTCTGCAGCTGTGATTCGTGGTACTGACAGCCAACAGTTTCGATGAAAAAGCCACACAGGCACTGCACAAGAACTTCGTGCCAGCGAAGTCGCAAGCATGCAAGGTAAAGGCCAAGGCTATTCTGCTTTGCAAGGATCTCGAACTTTCAAAACTGTCTAAGGCCATTAGCGCTTCCAAGCAAGTCACTCTGTGTTCTTCAGTGTTAAAACACATAAGGCAGACATGCCCTTCAGGTGCAGCGTGAGGGAACGCGACTCGTGGCAGCTGCACGTAAGCAGATTTCTGCTCAAGCATCTTAGGACGGTAGAGGTCAGAGATTTGTTCACAGTTAAGAACTCGAATGACGTTACGCAGACCTTGCAGCGCTTCCAGGGTGGTGCGTATGGCTTCTCAGTCGATGCAGAAGACCTATTCTATTCTGTGCCGCACTCTGAGCTATTTATACTTGTCAGAACCTGTATTGAAGTGAACGGAGTTCTAGTGTTTGAGAGGGCCGTAGGCATATCTCTAGATAACTCCATGACGTTGTTAGAATTTTATCTCACCTGGACTTTTGCATTACATGATGGCCTTCTTTATGATCAGCGAAAAGGGATTTGCATTGGCTCTTGTGTCACTCCAGTGTTGTGCAATATGTTTTTAGCTTCCTTTGACACAGAATTAGCTCAAGTACTTGACGATGCAAAGGTGCTGGAGGTCTTTCGGTATGTGGACGATTTTTTAGTTATTTTAAACACTAATCCTTGTTGACCACCACTAGCTCAGTGGATGAAATTCTAGCACTTTTCAGATAACATGCTAACGGCCTTTCGTTCACGCATGAGCTTCCCATTGACAATAGATTGCAATTTTTAGACTTGAGCATCACTTTCTCAGAGTGACACGTCTGCTGGGCCTATCACCCACGTTCGCGCAAAGAGCTGTTACCTTTTGATGCGGCCCATTCTAAACTTGTTAAAAGGGCCATTGCGACCATGTGTCTCGAGGGAGCGCTGGTGAAATCTTGTCCTCACAGTATGCAGGATAGTTACACGGATCAGGTTAGGCGGCTGCATTCAGCTGGCTATCCTAACTCTGTCGTTGTATCCGTTGCCGAAACCTTCCTTCAAAAGTTGAAGGGCACAAAGAAAAGCAGGCAGCCCATGGTCAAAAGACCTATGGTGGTACCTTATGTTCATAAGGTAGCGCACAACCTGAAGAACGTGGCTAACAGGTACAATGTGCTTGTAGTTTTTTCTGCACCACGTAAGTTGGCTGGCCTATGTCCCGTATTTCTAAACCACTGAGGGCCTCCACTTGTGGGAAAAACACGCTTTGAAGTATGTGGATTGCTCGGTGGGCGTGGTGTATGAAACCCCACTTAGTTGTAGTCGGGTTTACATCGGCCAAACTGGTCGTGTTTGAACGTCAGAGTTAGAGAACATGAGCTGTCACTTCGAAATAATTCGGCACATTTACCTGCACACTGCAATTCCTGTTCCTGTGAGGCGAGGTTTTCAAGCGTTTCTGTTCTTGCCAAAAGCTCAGATGCTCTGGCCCGGGAATTAATGGAAGCTTTTGGATAAAGAAAAAGGTGACTTGTGTGTAAGTGACACACAGTGGTCTTGCGCATGTCTGAGTTCCAATTTTGCTTGTCGTTGCTTGATTAGATATGCCTTTCTATTGACCTCGTGTATTTTTTAATGTGTAGTGACTAGGTGTGCGCATGTGTGGCGCGGCATATTATTTTCTGCGTTTCTTCTGAGAATAAACCAGTGGCGAGTGACGCTCTTTCCCTGTGCTTCATCGTCCTTCTTTCGGTGTTTTAGGCGTCTATTTTTTTCCCTCATTACGATGAACCAACTAGCCCAGCAAAAAGTGCTTCTATGCTCACCTCAGATTGTCGATATCTGTTGTGGATCTTGTGATGTAGTGCACCTTCTCATAGAACTCTTGTTGCACTTTATCCTCTCTGCAGCTGTAGTCATTTGCTGAAGGCACGTCTCAACCAACATATCAGTGGGCCATGATGGGGATGTTTGTTTTTTGTGACTCGCAGTAGTCAAAACTGATAGGCTAGTTTCTCTTCAACATGCCATTCAAGATGACGCGGTGCGACTAAGAATTGGTAGTTTTGTAATAACAACACGAGACACAAAGACAATGAAGAAAACTGGACAGAGACTTCAGCTAACAGTTTATTTTCGTTTGGTGTGCATATTTATGGGGAACCCCATCAATATCAACACGCTATCACGAGAAAGAACTGAAGAATAACAAGAAAAGCCGAAAACTTAAAAAAATCTGATAGTTCTTTGTTCATGGCCAATATATATCATCCAGCAAAAAAATAAAATGGGAAAAAAAAGGGTACGCAAACGTACTATCAGCAAGAAATGCCGATGGGCAGCTGACAAAACAATTTTCACTTCTTCCATTCACTTCTGTAATCCATTTTAGTTGGTTGGGCTGCATTTATGCCTTATTTATAACACACTCCATAGAGTTGCAGACATATGGATAGTGTGGATAGTGTGTCTGAGGATTCATTCAGTAGTAAGAGAGACTCGATAAAGAAAGTTTGGAAATGCATATCATGTAAGCCAGTCGGCAAAAAGGGTGCTAATACCGGAAACACTGATTCTCTTGAGATGGACGTTCGCACGCTGCTGCTTGAGATGAACACCAAGCTGAGCTCTCTTCTCTCTTTGCCTGAAAAAGTTGATGGCATCGAGAAATCGATTGAAATGCTTTCTGCCGAATTTGACAGGTTCACAGTGCGTCTTGATGCTCAGGAAAAAGAGACTAAGCAGCTAAAAGCGCGTGTGGTTAGCCTAGAGCAGGCGAGCGACATGAAATTGATAGCTGAAATGCAAGCAGAAATTGATGACTTGGAATGGCGGAGCCGGCGGCTAAACCTCGAGTTTCATGGCATCCCAAAAACGGAACCTGAAGACCTGCTGAGCAAAATTAATGAAATTGCGGCTCAGCTCCACCTTGACACCTTAGACACCCAAGACGTCGCCGCAGTGCACAGACTTCCATCAAGGCCAGACAGAATCCCGGGTGTTATCGTGCGATTCACTCGACAGGAAGTAAGAGACAAATGGCTAGCAGGGAGGCGGGCACTGCGGATCGCGAATAGCAATGTTTACGTCTCAGAAAACATGACGAAGCGGTCTCGTGACCTGCTCTCGAAGTGTAAAGAGTGGATTAAGCGGTCTGGCTATGCGTTTGCATGGCACACTAACGGAAAATACTTATCAGAAAGAAAGCGGGCGATGCCGCTGTTGCAGTTCGGTCTGAAGCTGACCTTGCGGCATTAACTGCGTAACTACACTCTCAGCTATGAATTACTTCGAACTTCTTCTACCACACCGCGTGAATTCTTGTCCTGAGATAACAAATGGTTTTTCTGTAATGCACTTAAACATTCGGTCCATCCGTAACAAGAGCGACGACCTAGATTATCTTCTGCAAAGCATGTCTTGCAATTTTGACGTAGTATTACTAACGGAAACATGGGCAGTGTATGATGCCGATTTCAAGAATATTCCTGGATATGCACATCATCATCTCAACCGCCCTTCACGAGGAGGGGGCGTTGCATTTTATGTGAAGCAAAAGTTCAAGGTTGAATTGGTCCCAGAGTTTTCTTTAATAACGCCAGATTATGAAATACTTACCGCAAAAATTAATGGAAAAATTGTATCGGTAGTTTATAGGCCACCATCTGGCAATATAATCGTTTTCCTAAGGTTTTTTGAAATGTTTCTTGATTCGTGTTGCTTACAAAACTGTATGGCTGTTACCGGAGGAGATTTCAATATTAATGTTATGGACCTGACAGGCGCTGCTTCCGATTTTATGTCTGTTATTTCAACAAATGGTTTCCAGAACCTTATCAAAACCCCCACGCGAGTCACAGCATCGTCCACTAGTACACTTGACTTATTTATTGTTGATGTGGCTTCTATTGTAAACTGTGCTGGCACGATTGCTTGTGACATCAGCGATCACTGCGCTATATTTGCCTGTTTTTCGTTTCAAACCGATGACAGAGCTTGCAACCGTTGTGTATATTCTTACCAGTGTATGAGTGAGCAGGCTCTCTGTCTTTTTCGCGACTGTGTGCTAAACGCCGATTGGTCCGCAGTTCTTGCTTGTCCTGAACCTGATCAATCATACGAATTATTTATTACTTCCATAAAAGAAATTTATGACAGGTGTTTTCCGTGGAAAACGAAAGTTAAAAACGTTAAATTACGTAAGCCATGGATAACTCCCGAACATACCAAGATGATTAAACGCAAGAGTAAGCTTTTCAAACGTTTTATGGTTACCCGCGACCCTGTTGACCTGAAGGTGTTTAAAGCTTATCGAAATAAACTGAACAAAGAGCTTCGAAGGTCAAAATCTGCATTTCAAAACTGTTTCTTCGAAAAAAACAAAAACAACTCGAAATTGTTTTGGAAATATCTAAACGACACATTTCTAAGGAGGAGTAAAGGAAACGCCCTTGGTGAACTGACCATCGAAGGTATTGCAGCCTCCGGGACTGAATTAGCTGATAAGTTTAACGAATTTTTTACAAGCTTTACGCCTTCTGGATGCCCACAAAAAGCGCTTAGTTTCGTTTCAAACACTGTTAGTGAGTCTGTAGTATTTCATGACACTGACAATGACGAGATGTTTTCCGCACTGATGAACCTTAAAACGACCTCCGCTAAAGATTGCAATGGGCTACAAATAAAGCCAATTAAGTTTGTTGCCGATATTTTAGTTCCTTGTCTAGTACATATATTCAATCAATGCATTGCATCGGCTGTTTTCCCCAAAGGAATGAAAACCGCGAAGGTTTCTGTTATTTTCAAAGGTGGCGAAAAAAATCTTTTATCTAATTATCGTCCAATTTCCGTACTTCCTTTATTTTCTAAAGCCTTTGAAAAAATTTTATTGAAGAAAGTAGACAGTTTTTTCCACAAGCATTCATTGATAACCGATTTCCAGTTCGGATTTCGTAAAGGGAAATCAACCGAGGTCTGCTTTGGCTGTTACAGAAAGAAATTATTTTGCGTAATATTGACCAGAAAAAATTAACGCTTGGAATATTCATAGATTTTACTAAGGCGTTGACCTCTTAAATCACGAGATTTGATCGATAGCTCAATAAATATGGTATACGAGGTCCTTGCCTTGATGTTTTTCGGTCGTACTGAAATCAACGTAACCAAGCAGTCACTGTTGATGGTCAGGTATCTGCTTCTGCGTCAATCAAATGCGGTGTTCCCCAAGGTAGCTTGCTCGGCCCTCTACTTTTTAATGTTTATATTAATGATATATTAACATTTCTAGTGACCCACAGTTCATTCTTTATGCTGACGATACAAGCATATTTCTTACCGGCACAACCCCGACGAGCTTATCTATAGAGGAAATGCTGTTTTAGAATCGATGAGTGAATGGTCAAGGGCAAATGGATTGCTCATAACACTAAAAAAACGAAAGCTGTCTTTTTTCGGCCCATAAATATTGTGGTTGCCCCTACAAACCGCCTAGTGCTTTACGAAAAATCAAATAGGTATAATAGACTCTTTTAAGTCACTTGGAGTAGTTTTTGACTCGTTATTGAGATGGACAAATCACGTAGCGTACATTGAAAAGAAGTTGCATCAGTCAGTTGGTTTCCTTTCCAGATGTCGATTTGATTTCCCTACCCGCTTAAAACTAAGAATCTATCATGCTGTCTTTCAATCGCACATTAATTATTGTCATTTGGTTTGGGGCACGACATCACAAACTAACCTAAACAGACTATTGGTATTACAAAAGAAAGCCGTGAGGCATGTTGCTGGCGTTAGTTACAGAGCACACACTAGAGAGTTCTTTGTTAAATATAATATTATTCGCCTTACCACAACTTTTGAACATCGGCTACTGTATCACTTTAGATTTTCACCACCCGCCTCAAACGAGTTTTTCATATCTTTAGCTAATTTAACCTTAAAAGACAAAGCTGTTTGCACTAGAAGTACTGATAAGTATACTGTTCCTCGCGTGAGAACTAACTACGGAAACCAAACTCTGCAATTTCTCTTGCCAACGATCTTAAACACATATGAAACAGCTCATAGCCACGTACTCACCTTGACACCTAAAGAACATAAAAAATATTTTGTAAGCTGCAGTGTATAGGTTTTCTTGTTTTTGCTTTCGTATGTCTGCTATACCAGTGGCGTATTTCATTTCATTTTTGTCGAAACTTGCGTAGATCTAGGTTGTAGGTCTAGCTTGTATGTAACCATACAACGCTATGTACAGTGTGATTATTTTACTTGTTGACTGCGTTTTTGGTATGTCTGCCATGTATATTGTATGAATGTATTATGTTGGGCCTCAGGCGCACTCAAGCTACAGTTTTGTAGCTTTTGGTCTGTGGTCCTTTCCCCCCTTTTTTGCATGGGAAAATAAAGACTATTTATTATGTGGTGTAACACTAAAGAGTGGTAATGTAAATCCTAAGAGGGCATGAACTTGTCGTTTTCAGGCATTGCTACAAGGAAGGACACGAGAATAATCACTGTTCCTCGTGTCCCTCTCGTATGTGTTGTTGTAGTGCTGCTCAAAAATAATAAATACGCTTACTAACACCTGCAAAGACTCCAGCGCTGCCTTGCTTCCCCACAAGAAAAATGAAATAATTGTGATCTAGTGAGGGGTTATACAGGGAGGTACGAATTCTCCACTTTTGTTCACTGCATGCTTAGAAAAACTATTCAGAGAGCTAGATTGGGAATAGAATAAAGAATAATGGAGCATGTCTTAGCAACTCGCAGTTTGCAGATAACATTGTGCTCCTCAACGTTAATGGCAACAAACTGCAACAAATGATTGGTGACGTACCTTAAGCCGAAAAAAGGTGTCAAAGTAAGGTTGAAGACAAATATGCAAAAGACACTGTTCAGTAGCCTGGCGAAGAGTTAGCATTTGGAACTGGTAGAGTGTGTGCATGCTATTTAGGCTAGTTACTCACAGGGGAGCCTGCTGATGAAAAGTAATTTCACCAAAGAGTGGGCTAGTGCACACGTGGCAGACATTCCCAAATCATGACAGGCAATTTGCTGCTGTCACTAAAGTGAGAAATGTGCAGCCCCTGCATTTTGCCAGTACTCAGACGTGGGGCTGAAACTTGCATGATACCAAAGAAACTTGAGAAGTTAAGGACCAGGGATCCTGCGATGATGAAATGTATAGTGATAGTGGCAATATAGGAAGTCTACAGAGTGGATCAGTTATCTAATAATAAACACCGGTACTCGATATGCAGTTCTTCAAAGCGTCGTCAATTAAGAAGACAAACGGCACGGTGTGCGCTCCCGAGTAATAGGGTAACCTACGCCTGTGCTCATGCATACACTACCACACTGCGCTTCGGCAACACGGGAGGCAGAGGTTCGTAGCTTGAGCCGAGAACGCGCGCAGGCGTTCCACGTCCCGCTGGCCTCTGTCTTACGGCGTTCCACGTCCCGCTGCAGCGCTTACTGCAGCAGTTTTATTAGTCGGTGCTGTCGCACTCGGCGGCGAACAACTGTTGGAGCATGTAGAAGCTGCACTACTCCGACAACGAGCGTCACACCCTAACACGAAGTGAAAGGCAAAGAACGTAACTGCGTCTAGGCAACTCCCCAATACTAGCGCGGCCAGTGTTTTTGTCAGGCATCGAGACGCTTTAACCATGGCCTTCGAGAGTGCGCGCCGGCGCGCGATCTCCGAGGCCATGCTTCAGTTGCGTCGTCGCCGAATCGTTCTCCATCGGCGCTGCTTGGTTGTAAAACTTTTATTATATATACTATTGATGAATGGGTGGAGCCCCTAGTCCAGGACCCTATTGGCTTGGGCCCCGGTCCTTGCGCGGGCCACCTTTGGACAGTGCCGCCTCCCACCCATCTCTACTGAAATCATTAAAGACATCTGTTTTGGACGTATTGCTCTGACACTCCCATGCCATGTGCTAGACTGTAGCTAGGTTAGTGTTGCACATTCTGCATGGTGTCATGCCGCATTATTTGACTTCCCCGCTCACAGACGGCGTCGCCACACTGCCGCGCCTAGCCCTGCCAGCAGAGAGCACCATGCGAGAGAGAATGTGTGAGAGATACAAGGCACGTTTGTGGAGTGGCGGGCATCTGCCTCGGTAGCTTTGTCGGTACAGCGCCTGGCGCTTCTCGCTGCCAATATGTCGCAGGTTCGATTCCCCTGGGATTCCCTGGGGGAATTTTTTTCTTAGTTTTTTTCCTTTTTCATCCGTTAGCGTCCATTTTATCAACGTCATATCCGTGACAGAAATACGTCACTAATTTCTTGGTGGACCCCGGCATAAAACATTTTCGTGTTAAATAAGCCCAGATTCTCAGCAGGTATTTACTATTTCAAAGGACTTTACGTTTCAAGAATGCTCTTAAAGATAGTGTAACTCTTTCTTGGCGAGTGCTATTGAAGCGTACGCTTACGCAGGGCACGGGTCGATTACGGTTAATGGCTTGACTTCATATTTTACCGATTTACCATGTTTTTTTTTTTCTTCGGTGCCGCTTATGTGTGCGCGTTTCTGAAGAAAGCGAGCCAGTTCAGCGCCTTGTTTGTTTTTCTTCTTATCGCCTCGTCACGGTAGTTGCGCGGTGGTTCACCATGCATTCGCCCTAGTTTTCACATTACTAAACGATTGCTGAAGCATGTGAACTTGAGCTTGTTGGTACACATTCATAGTAAAAAACAGCGCGAAAACACAAGGACGAGACAGATGAAACGGGACTAGCGCTGACTACCAACAAATGCGTTTATTTTTGCGGTGCAAATATATACGCTTTTTGAACAGCGCTAGTCCCGTTTCATCGCTCTCGTCCTTGTTTTTCGCGCTGTTTTTTACTGTAAACGATTACCAAAACTGGTTAAGGCTCTGGAACACGATCGCGCGCGCCTTGTTGTAGCGGCACGCTTTGTTGACGACGACGATGGCTGAGCCTCTTGTAAGCAGCTTTCAACCACCTTTCGCATGGCGTGGCATATTAACGCGGTAGCGTTAGAGAGCTCGTGTCGCAGAAATTCCGCTGTCGGCGTCGGCACCGTGGTTGTGAGCGGAAAATCATCCGTGAGCGAAAAATCGAGACAGTAGCAAATAAAATAAACGATAAAATCTTCGGTCCCAATGAGGATCGAACCCGGACCGTTCGCGTGGCAAGCAGGTGTCTTACCACAAAGCCACGATGTTGCTTGCAGCTGCTTCGGACAAAACACTACATAAATGTCATGTAGTGAAAGGAGTCTCGACGCATTTTGTTCGGCAGGTGTCACGACGAAAACGAGCCCATACGGTAGGCGCATTCGCGAGGCCATCAAACTACGTCGAGAAACGCCGGGATAGTGCAGCCATCGCCGCTAAATACACACGAACTTTCAAACAGCTCTAAAAATGGACAACTATGTCCATCTAGAGGAAAACATATCAAGCCAACGCAGCAAACGCTAGATAATGTGCTGCCATCTGTGAGGCATTGTGAGAAATATGTCTCGCCTTTTCATGGCTTCCGAGAGGGCCGCGCGCGGCGTATATCTTGGAGGCCATGCGACTCTTGCTTTAGATCGAAAGCTTGTAAAATTCGCGCGCGTGCGTGCGTGTGTGTGTAACAATACACATTAATAAGTATGCACTTAGTGGTTGAGTGCGCACTAGGGGCCGGATTTCGCTATCGCGTTCAACTCTTAAAGGCGAAGCTTAAGGGTCCCCCAATTTTTTTACGCTTTGGCACACCATATTTTGGCTGCGCTTTCTCCAGCAGTACGCCAGCACTCTGTCAAGTGTTTTTTTTTTTTCTTCCATATTTCGCGGGCTTTCCTTGCAACGCGCAAAAAGCACTACGGGAGACGTATCCCGCAGGAGACAATTCAATCGGTGGTTTTTGAAGGTGCTTTGCAACTCTGCGTCCATATTTGGGTCTTCAGCAAATAATTAAGCAGTCGTGTAATTACACATAATTAACGAGTTAAAAGAAGAGCAAGAACTAGCCTCAGTAATACAGGCTAATGCGAATAGTACGCGTTCGCTTCACTTATGTTCTGACGCGCCTTACAGTTTTAAGTCTTGGCCCAAGTTACGCGGGCCAACCTTACAGTCCAGCGCGATTTGAAGGTTATCGCTCGAGCGTCAACCGGCCTAGCGTTCCAGCGGCACGTTTCGTAACAGAACAGTGGGAATCAAGATTACGCAATCTTCTCTCCTTCATTGGCTGTTCCGTGCTACAACAATCATCCCCACGACGAACTGTGCATCCTTTCTCTCTATTTTAGGCTTTCCATTCGTTGCGACCAAGTTTGTATTACTTCGTTGGCCCTTATCGCGCCAGGACGGCAACGAAATTGATGGGGACGATATGGTGAAGCTGCTGCTTGGCCTGCTTCATTCAACGACTTGCTAAGTTGCACAGAATATAACGCGTTGCCATCAAAAAAGAAGTGAAAATGCGCCGTCCCCAGACAGGAGTGGTCAGCTAAGTGAAGCTTGCCCGTATACCGCCATCCCCTGCGACGTAGCGCTCTTGTAGTTCTTGGTCGACGCTCGCACGATAACCTTCAAATCGCGCTCGACTGTACTGTCGTCCTTTATGAAAGGGAACACGCGAGCGCGTGGCCTGCGCGCTGCGGCAGCTAGCGTACAGCACCATCAACCGACAGCTGAAGAAAGCACGCCCGCTTTTGGCGTCATCGCCCGCTGCGCGACCGAGCGGGAGCGTAATCTAGCAGCGCTTGTCCACCGGCCATGACGCGTTATTTTGTTTGCCAATAGATGACGCAAAAGCGGGTGCGCTTTCTTTCGCTCTCGGTGATGGCACTGTAGGCAGCCGCCGCAGAGCTCAGGCCGCGCGCTCGCGTGTTCCCTTTCATAAAGGACGACAGTACATGCTATTGCCATAGAACCAACTTGATGTGGCAATGCACATGGCACATATCAAAACAAAATAGGCCGCATACCTCTTGTTGGGTAATTGTACACTCTTAAAAAAAAAAAAAAAAGGTAGTAGTACTGGCTAACATTGGGGTTGTAACGGCTTGTCAACATGTTACTACCCTGTTAGTAAGTGCAGTTAGTAACGGCAAGGGTGTAATGTTACTACGTTTGCCGTTGCTAACAGCAATTAGTAAACTGTTACTACCCTAGCCGTTACTAACCATAGGTAGTAAAATAGAGGTTGTAAAAAAAGGTAGTAACCGATACTAACGCGTTTATTTTGACACATTATTAACAGTGATCAAATTCATAACTGTCCACTACGATACAACTTCGGGTAATCTTCCGTGGAGTGTCATGAACTAGAATACCAGATGCAACAAGTTCACTACGCTACAGTACTTACTAAGCGACATCCGGGGTATTTATAGCCCCTACATTCGAGATGCACGACTGGTACTGGTGAGCACCCGTGTTTCACGATGAATTATCAAAAATGTGACACTAAAATGTCATACGTACTACCGGATTATGTGTGCTTGGGGACGTAGCACAAGACTTTTAATCAACCGTATTAAAAAAAAACAATATGCCTGTCTATTGCTATAAAACTGCCGCAAAAAAGCATTATGTACAGCGGCCGAGACAAGGTACTAAGTCCGCTCACATAGCCTCAGTGCATTTCAATGAATTCCTGTGGCTAGTACATAGACAGTAAAACGCTAATAATTCAAATATTTCTTGGATTTACGTGCCAAAACCACAATATGATTATGAGACGCGCCGTATAGACTCCAGATAATTTGACACACCTGTGGTTCTTTCACATTACCTGTCATGCTAGTTTGTTGTAATTGATATTGTGTTCTAAAACGCGTATAGCACAGTTCATTAACTTTTGCTCCTCCGTTTTCAGAATAGCAGACCGATGCTTAGAAATCGCGGTTGTGTAATTTTAAAAAGAGAACTTGTATTTTTTTCTTGATGCATGAACATTTTATTTCACCAGTTTTCGAATAAAAATGATGTGTCGAGACGATTCCAGTTATAAATTAAACACAGTAGGTATTAACTACAATTTAGATTAAGTAGTTAACGGCCAGGTAGGAAAAGGTAGTAACGGATCATGAAAGTTAGTAACGCTGCAGTTACTACCTATTTGCTTGCAGTTACTGTCGTAGGTAGTAAAACAGGTAGGAAAAGGTTAGCAACGGTTGCGGTAGTAACTGTTTTCTAACGTAGGTAGTAAACAGGTAGCAAAAGGTTAGTAACGGTCCAAGCAGTTAGTAACCCCTGCAGTTACTACCTATTTGCTTGCAGTTACAACCTTTTTACTAACTTTTTTCAGAGGTGTAGTCAGCTAGTACTCGTGCGGTTACCAAGTTGCCAGTGCGGTTACTATAACGATTAGTAACCACCAGTAGTGTAGTCAGAATTGTTTCCGGGGGGGGGAAGGGGGAGTTCAGCCACCATTCAGGGGCGAAGCACCTTAGGGTCTCGGCCTGTCGGCGGCATCGCGTGTCCTGTCGTGATTTGCTTGATCGCAAGAGAGGCGCCACCGCCTCAGCGCTCGCCGTGTGGCGAGAGAGAGCGAACGCTATGGAAGCGCTCTTTCTGCATGCGATGAACGCTGAACTAACATATATATATATATATATATATATATATATATATATATATATATATATATATATATTATATATATATATTATATATATATGACACTGGATCTTGACCTGCAGTGTAGTGCCGGTGGGAGATTGCTCTCGTGCGTAGCTGAACAATAAAGATTCGCAGCGTGCACGTTAACTAAAAGCGGACTGCGGTCTATCTGTCTAATCTTTATTCTGTCTCACATGCCCATTAGCACTGATTTTGCTGTGGGAAACACCCTTCTCTACATGTTCCTCCCCTCCCCATTTTTTTGTATCTTCGTGCGTTCGTTTGTACGTGCGCGTGTATATACGCGTGCTAAACTGGAAAATAACGGGGCATTTTGAACCCCCATCGTCCCTTTCCCTGGCTACGCCAGTGTTGGTAACAAACGAACAGCTTGAGTTATACTGGGCGGCGACTTATCTTGGCAGTGGAGCGAAGGCTACGGAGGCGGGGCATCCGCACATTTGTATTGAAGTATTCCGGCAGCTTGCAGCCGAGTTCAGTTTCGGTTTTACTTGCTCGCAGCGCTAGCGCATTTACAGTGATTCCACTCCTGCGCCAACTGCGCCAAAGTGCGCCAAATTGTATTTACTGCGCCATCCTGATAATATCGACGAAATTTGCGCCAAACTGCGCCAAAGTCTCGGGTTGGGGGCGTCTATCACCGGCAATCGCACCCCCGGCGCGTCAGAACATGTGCAGCTCGATCTTGGGGCTGCCAATAAAGTCGCAATCATGGACCAAGAATTATTCCGCTGAATAAATAGCGCTCGCGCGTAGGTTCCGAGTAAGCCACGATGCCATGCACGGTGCCGACGCAGCTTCTGTTCTGCGAGTCGGCTCGACAGCAAAACGCGCTCTCCGCAGAGGCTCGTGACGTCTAGGCCTATCGGTAGCGAGAAAGTGCGACGGCACTCATCGGCGAACGTCGTTTGTTCCAGAAACGCTGCTGATAGCTCGTTTCAAGCGTCGTACGGCACATAACGAAAACAATGTTCAGTAATAACTACATGCGTGCCGCTAAAATGTCTGTCACTTCCGTTTCTGGACATTGCGGAATGAAATCTGGGATCGCTAGCAGTAGATATGGAACAATATCGAATTTTCCTTGCTTCGCGTTCATGGAAGAGCACGCGAACAGTGGGAACGCGTTGACACTTTTCCTCAGATATACTTTATCCATGGATCTTCATCCAGAAAGCTTTTGCGTAATTCCTTCCACCACATCCGAGTTTGTAATCACTCTGCGCTAAATACCCCTTAAAAGGCCCTGCCCTTTTGAGCTCACTACGTAGGGTTCCAATTCGAATTTTTCGCTTGCTTTTATAAAAATGTCATCTCATTAATAACAGCATATCTCCTGGTCAGAGCAGCCGCAAATGCGCAGCTGTCTGTAGCGGGCCCGTCACTGACGGCCCACAGTGAAGCGGCTACGCCATGTTATACACGTCCGCCCCTCGCTTTCGAGGGTCAATAGCTGACGGTTAGAAAAACTCAGTTTCGCTGAAGGGCGAAGCAATGAATGCGATATCAACAAATTGTATGGTTAAACTAAGCAAGGCTAGCAGCTAACTCTTTTGGATCCGATCTCGCCTAACTGAACAAAATGCTGGTTTAGGGGAATATGGCCGCTCCAGGAGCCGAAGCGTTTTCGTGCTCTTAGTTCTCTAAACGCGAAGTAACGTTGAGAGCATATATAGCAAATTCATGAGCCGTCTCCTGATGCCTCGAGATAGCGCGCGCGCAAGCGACCTGCGCCCTTCGAACGATACGGTCCACCCCCCCCCCCCACCCCCCCGCTTCCCTGGCGTCCCTTCGTGCTTTTACGAAAGACGGGCGGGCGTCTCCTCTCTGTTTGATGAGCAATCGACGGCAGGCCCGCACGCGGGAAGATGTTTTCTCATGCTCTCTCCGTGCGACGGAGACGACGGCCGGCTAGTTTAATCTCCGCTTCAGCCGCGTTCGTCGCCAGCGCTCGCGAGCTTTTACCCGCGGCTAGAATGAGCGTGGTGGTGTTATTAATTTGGACTTTATACGGAAAATTATGGCAACGGCGACGGCAAAAATCCGCCAAGTGTCCATATAATTGCTATCACAATAATTTTTTTTAAATTGAGGAGCTGTGAAGTGGATGATAAGCGAAGTTGTTTCACGCATGGCACAGAGGTGACATGGTGGAGGACAGTTTGGTATGTAAGACCAGGTTTAACGGCCAGGCTGTTAGCGTTAAATGCGCAATATTATTGCGAAAGCCTTAGATGCTTTATCAAACACAAAATAGACCGTCGGCGGCGTTCGATTGATGCAAAATATAACCATCATGTGATGTCATCATCACGTCATAGATCGTCAAAACTTGTGACGTCATCATGGCGTCATATATATCGTGATGTCACGTGACGATGTCATCACATGACATCGTCGCTTTACACTGCTTCCGTGTTTGGTGCGCCGATCAAGGAGCTAGCGAAAAACTAGGTGAGGTGCAGAAAGCTTGCAGAGAGGGAGGGGGAGGATCAACACATCGATTGAGAAAAAGAACTTGGCTTTCTCCTTTGAGTCGTCTCAGGGGAATGCATTAGGGACAGTGTGACTCTTTAGCATTGATGCACTGTTGTACGTCACGGCGTTTGTCTGCCACGCCTGCTGATAACCACGTAGATGTATTTAGAGTGTTATTTCATAAATTGCAATTTTATTGATCCGGAAGTTTGTTTATTTGCTAGTGTCAAAAATAATCGCCGAAGGGGTTAATTCAGAACTCAACTGCATGAGCCCTTATTTTTTCATTAGCGAGTGAAGTATGGAGTTCTCCTGAGATTATTTTTTCCATCAGATTTGCAATGAATCGAAATATTTCTAGCCTTCATAAGAGCCCCATAATAATATTCATGCTTGAATGTTAATGCAATGCTTCTGTAGTACACTCCAGGATGTAAAATTTGCTGCTCCAGAGTGCTCCCAGATGCAAAATTATCTGCTCCAAAGTGCTCCAAGATGAACATTTTTGCTGCTCCAAAGTGCTCCAAAACGGAAATTTTGCTGCTCCAAAAATTGCTCCAAATCAGAAGTCCTCGGTAGCATCACTGCATTTAGAAAAACGGAAACGCTCGTTAATTCGACCCTCGTTAATTCGGACGTGTTCCCTGGTCTCGGCCAGTACATGCATTGTTTAATGGCATCAAACTCTCGTTAATTCGGTCATACTTGGCCGCAACCCGGTTAGTGCGGTCGATCGTCGGAGTGCGCCGAGCGCGAACCGCCGCAAATGTCCGGCACTCGGTGGCTTCGTTCTGACTTGACGCAATGCGCGCGCAATGTCACTGAACTCAAACATGGCGGAAGCTGTTCAAGATGAGGAGCTTTCAGCCGCGGTCGGCCTGCTGGCACAAAACAAGCTCGCGATGGTTATTTGCTGGTTATTTTACCTGCGGAAAAAACTATCGTCGAGCGCGCGCGTGGTGGTGACGGTACGTATGCAATAACGGACAGGTGCAGAGCGCGTTTCGGGCTGTCTCGCGCCGTGGTCGAACTGTGAACGCACTCGAAAGATGACGAAAATTGCGGCTTTTACGTATGCGAAATAAGCACAGCATTTACGTACATTTCATCAAGAAAGGAAAGTGTATTGATGTCAATTGATGGAAACAGGGATGGGCGTAAAATTCGCTGCTTTATTTTTTTTCGCTATCCCCAGTTCGTATGTGCAAACTGAAAGAAAGACTTGACTGATTGTAACAGACTCTTGCTTATTTTTTTTCTTGATACCTTCGATAATTCGGCATTCGGTTAATTTGGAGATTTTTTTTCGGTCCCGTGAAATCCGAACGACGAGCTTTTGTTGTACATGCAAAATGTCAACGGGAGAGTGGCATTCTGATCAGAGTGCATATATGCATCTAACTACCGTATGTATTCAGAAAAGGTTTTCACAGCATTTTACATCCTTTATGACAGTGAAGTCTATAGGAACCGTGTATTTGTGTTCAGACATCAAAGTTGTGTGGCGCATGCCCAATCCCGGGATATGCGGGTAAGCGCCACATGATCGAATGTTAACATTTACAGTATTAAACCCCGGTACAGCCGAAATAGACAGCCGGCACGGTGCAATAGCTATGCAAGCTGTGTGAGATGACGCACGTCGCCACGCACACACCGCAGCCAACAGATGCAACTGGCGTGGGGCCGCTGTATTGGAAGATTCCAAGAGCTCGCGCTTAACTCAAAGTAGACTGATGCAGATTCCTCTATTGAGCTTCGCTTAGACATGCACCTTCGCAGATTGTGATGGCTGCTGAATTTTTTCCCATCTCTGTATACATGCAACCGTGTCGTAGCGCAGCAGCCTCGTCTTGCCGGTCACGCGTTTGTCAGCTTCATCCGATAAATTCGCCTTCTCGCGCTTGGGCAGCAACTGAGGCCCGCAGGGCTTCAGCCTTAATTCGGGCCACCGTTCGCTCACCCACTCCGGCGACACGGCGTTCGTCGGCAATTCAGGCTGACGGCACGTTACCCCAGCGTTGACGTTGCTGATAACAATGCTTGGTATGTTTTGACAGCCACTTTCTGTCACATTCGGAATATATTTTTCTCGGAGAACGCAACGGCGAGTTTGCGGCCGCACCTGGTCCAGCCGGCATCGGGGACACCGTGATTACTGCGAGGACAGGCGTGCGGAAAACGTGGCGCTGTACAAGAAAAAAAAGAAAGAAGAAAATATTAAAGTGTATACTATAATTTTTTCCCACCAACAGCTTCCCATACTTCATTGTTTTATTTTTATAATGAGGAAAACTTTTTTAATTGACCTAGGTAACTATAAAAATTGGAAAATGAAAATAGGTACTACCTCTTGGCGCAGGCAAGCGTTTCGGTCCTGTAGCTTCTTCCACTGCACTGCCAAGAAAAGTTATCGCCGTGCGCTACCCAACTAGGTGAGAAACTTCACAACCTCCAGCAAATGCTGAGAAGGTTGTGCTTTTTGGCAATAGCAAATGATTAGTAATTACTTAATGAATATGCCTACTTTTTTTTTTTAAACGTGTGGACTTTCGCGGAACAAGAACGTATGTTGACTTGCCGACACGTATTTGTAGAAGCATTTTGAAGAACGGTGATTTTGATGGCGGACGAAACGGCACTGCCCTATTTATACGGCGAACATTTTCCCCGCGAGCCTGTGCGGCAGTTGTATACGTCGGTGTGCCGCGGATCTGTCGCGCTAATTGGATGGCTCAATGACCTTGCGACGCCCTCATTGCGCGACCAAGCGTGAAGGACGATACCTTTCGATCAGCTCTTTGTGTACGAGGGCCGACCTGCCTGCAGTGTAAGCCTGTGCAACCTGTGCACCCAAGTTGCGCACTGAAATTTACCACAAAAGAACGCTCTCAGACGAGCCACCACTTGCTCGGTGGTCTTATGCATTTAAGGCAAAGTCGCATTGCTTGTTCACTGCACAGCTCAGCGTTGAGAAGAAGGAGCATCGCTGAAGGACCTCTTTTTTTTTTTTTAATTCCGAATAAGCTGTCATTGTGGTAGTTGAGAATAAGATACTTTTCTAACAGCCGTTTTAAGAATTCATTTTTGCATTCCAGTATGTTCACAACGTTACGCACTTCCGTCATTACATTACCCCTTATGTAGAAGACCTTATTTTTCATTCATAGACGCCACCATTGCGGGCTTTTACGCAAGTGATTTATCAGCCTAGAATTATAGTGATGCCAAGTGGTCACGAAACGCCAAACGCATCCGTGGAGTAGTGTTCGTGCCTGTCCGTTCATTTCTATACGACAAGTTATAACAGCCCAAGATGGCGGCAACGCATCCCCAAACAGTCTGTAAATGGTGTTTCCAAGTGGAGCATATTCCCATACTCGCTGCTGAGTGGGAACTATACCGTTATTTGGTTTGAACAGCGCACGCAGCGGGTTTGTGGCTTGTCACTGATACCCACTATATGCGATCGCTAACCACAACTTTATGCGACATCGCGTTTATTTGGATTTTCTTTTTTAATTTTGGTGGTATGAAATTTCGACACTATTTGGAAAGCGTCCGTGTTGTCTGATATCTACACCGAATAGAAAATTTGTTATTCGAGTTTCCAGCATTCGCACATCATATCATTACATTTATATATACCCTCAGGGCCAGAGGCATTAAATAGGGGAATGGTTCATGTGAAGTATAAAAAAAGTACAGTGCATAATATGAATAGAATTTATGAATAGAGACACACAAGTTCCTTCGTAACAATGTTAGTGGCACTGTATCAGGAAATCCTAGTTATACGATGTTAGCTAAGGTTTCGCGAAAAAGGTGGTTATCAGTCATACGTACGATATGAGCGGGAAGGTGGTTCCAATGTATAGATGTGCGAGCGAAAAACGACTGCGAAAGATAATTTGTGTGATAAAGGTAGGTTCCCACTTTGTGACGGTAATCAATACGGTGCCGCGATAAATAATGTGGGCTATTGAAGAATAGAGTGTGCAGTGAAGTGTGATGGTAAAGCCTATAAAAAGTGCTAGACGTGCAACGCTACGTCGTTTAGAAAAGGCACGTTTCTGGTGGCCCCATTAACTCTAGAAGACGTCTTCAAAGTAACATAAGAAAGAGGAGCCAGAGGAAGCGGACGCTTCTCGCGTAAAGGTGTACGGCCGAAAGAAAAGTAGTGCCGTACCAGCTGAAGCGATCAACAGTAATCAGTGGCAGTCGGCGCTGAAAACCGGACTCCTTGTGTGAACTTCGAAGGATGCCGCAACTTGTCGCGTGAACTTAGAGTATCCAGAAAACTTCAAGTCGATGCACAAGTCTGCTGGCATTGTTCCTTAAAAAAAACAAAAGCTTTTTTTTATTGCGATCGCTCGAGGTTCCGCGGTACTACGCTAATTTCGAAAAAGCCCGCCACGTCAGGAATCGAAATTGATAAATAAAACTATAGTGATGACTGGAAATAGACCGCTCGTGCCACTGCGGTCAATTTGATGACAGGCCGCCACGGTGGCGCAGAACCCGAAAGACGCGGGTTCGATCCCGGCCGCGGCGGTCTCATTTCGATGGAGGCGAAATGTTAGAGGCCCGCGTGCTGTGCGATATGTCAGTGTTAAATAACCCGCCTGAGGTTCTTTAACGTGCTTCCTGCATGCCGGTCCTTGCACCCTCATCAACGTGCTTAGCAGTAAAGCCCTTCACTTGCTACAGGCTACAATGAAATGGGGCGGTATGAAGTGACAAGGACAAAAGACCACATTGCCATATCAGAAACAGCTGATCGCCGACAAGCATCGACCATTGGAAAGCGGCGCATACAAAAAAAAAAAAAAATGCGCTGGTGATCGGTACATTCGCCGGCCCCGGGTTTTTCGCGCTCGAGGCCGCCACCGATATGTGTGACTCGTAACAAGCTTCGCCTGAAAATTACCTACGATTACGATACCCCCTAATGCGAAACGTGAGCGTAGCGGTACGCGTGCATTACTAGCCATTGGCTCTTGCTCAAGAAGGGGACAATATTATGCACTAGCTTTAGGAGTCATTCACGCATTCGACCTTACGCAGAAGAATGGTCATTGGTATAGATCCCTGGACACTGTGGATTGGCAGGCAACGAGCTTGCTGATGCTGAAGCAAGAGCCGCTGTCTCTAACGCCCCCACCGACGTGAAAGTACCGTACACGCGAGGTGACGTGAACTCTATTGAGATTGCTCATGCGAGAGTCCATAACGACCTATTGGTCTCAGCCAGATCATCGATACAGGCGTCTGCGAAAAACAGATCCTGAAATGAATTTCGCCTCCCGGCTGGAATGAACCGAAGCAACGCCAGTTTGCTGCACCGGATTCGTCTTGGAGCTCCATTCACGCGCCGCTATGCCCACCGTCCTCTGCCGTGCGGACAGCCCGAACTGTGACCGCTGCCAAATAGCACATTTGTTTTGTGATTGCCCACTTTAAGTGTCGCAACCAAATACGCTCGCTTCAACGTTGGCAGGAATCGGTGTGGCAACGCTAAGTGAGACTAGTATTTTGTCAGCAATGTGCGATCCGACAAAGTCAACAGCTGCTGTCAAATCTGTTATAGGTTTTTTAAAAAGTACAGAACTGGACGCCAGACTAGCGAAACCCCTGTGGTACACGGTTATTGTACATACGCATATCTTTTTCCTCTCCCCATCATCACCCCTCGTCAATCCTTTTTTTTTCCTTTCCCTTTTCCCCTGTGCAGAGTAGCAGGCTAGAGCGCACTAGCTCAGGCCGACCTCTCTGTTATAGACTACTCTTTGTGTGTGTATACATATAGTTCGTATTTTTCTTTGTTGTTTCCTCCCCCCCCCCCCTTTAAATGCGAAGCATTTCTTAGCGAACTTCTGCGACTTTGAGCGTATCTATCTATCTAGCCGCCTACGACTTTGTGCTCTCCTGCGCTTGGTTCATCGAATGTGCCCAACATTGGTATGGCGTAATATGACTGTATGACGAACATAAATGACAAGTCATAACATGAAAATCATGACACGCATGTCATGTACAGCATGATTTACATGCTACGCTCATGGTGCGCTGGCGACCGTTTCGCTAGTTTGATATACACCAAAATTGGTATCTTGTTACGTGACTGTGTGACGAACATAAATAACACGAGTTAACATGAAAATCATGACACGCATGTCATGCACAGCATGACTTACGTGCCACGCTCATGGTGCGCTGGCGGCCGTTTCGCTAGCTTGATATACACCAAAATTGGTATCTTGTGACGCGACTGTGTAATGAACATAAATAACACGAGTTAACTGAAAATCATGACACGCATGTCATGTACAGCATGACTTACGTGGCACGCTCATGGGGCGCTGGCGGCAGTTTCGCTAGCTTGATCTACACCGAATTGGTATTGCGCGACGTGACTGTATGACGAACATAAAAACTCGAGTTAACATGAAAATCATGACACGCATGTCATGTACAGCATGACTTACGTGGCACGCTCATGGGGCGCTGGCGGCAGTTTCGCTAGCTTGATCTACGCCGAAATTGGTATTGCGCGACGTGACTGTGTGACGAACATAAAAACTCGAGTTAACATGAAAATCATGACACGCATGTCATGTACAGCATGACTTACGTGCCACGCTCATGGAGCGCTGGCGGCAGTTTCGCTAGCTTGAATACACCAAGATTGGTATCTTGTGACGTGACTGTGTAATGAACATAAATAACACGAGTTAACATGAAAATCATGACACGCATGTGATGTACAGCATGACTTACGTGCCACGCTCATGGAGCGCTGGCGGCAGTTTCGCTAGCTTGATCTACGCCGAAATTGGTATTGCGCGACGTGACTGTGTGACGAACATAAAAGCTCGAGTTAACATGAAATCATGACACGCATGTCATGTGACTTCCGTGCCACGCTCATGGAGCGCTGGCGGCCGTTTCGCTAGCTTGATCTACGCCGAAATTGGTATTGCGCGACGTGACTGTGTGACGAACATAAAAACTCGAGTTAACATGAAAATCATGACACGCATGTCATGTACAGCATGACTTACGTGCCACGCTCATGGAGCGCTGGCGGCAGTTTCGCTAGCTTGATATACACCAAGATTGGTATCTTGTGACGTGACTGTGTAATGACATAAATAACACGAGTTAACATGAAAATCATGACACGCATGTGATGTACAGCATGACTTACGTGCCACGCTCATGGAGCGCTGGCGGCAGTTTCGCTAGCTTGATCTACGCCGAAATTGGTATTGCGCGACGTGACTGTGTGACGAACATAAAAACTCGAGTTAACATGAAATCATGACACGCATGTCATGTACAGCATGACTTACGTGCCACGCTCATGGAGCGCTGGCGGCAGTTTCGCTAGCTTGATATACACCAAGATTGGTATCTTGTGACGTGACTGTGTAATGAACATAATAACACGAGTTAACATGAAAATCATGACACGCATTGATGTACAGCATGACTTACGTGCCACGCTCATGGAGCGCTGGCGGCAGTTTCGCTAGCTTGATCTACGCCGAAATTGGTATTGCGCGACGTGACTGTGTGACGAACATAGAAAACACGAGTTAACATGACAATCGTGACACGCATGTCATGTAAAGCATGACTACGTCCCACGCTCATGGGGCGCTGCCGGCGGTTTCGCTAGATTTATATACACCAAAATTGGTATCTTGTGACGTGACTGTGTAACGATCATAAATAACACGAGTTAACATGAAAATCATGACACGCATGTCATGTACAGCATGACTTACGTGCCACGCTCATGGGGCGCTGGCGGCGGTTTCGCTAGCTTGACCTACCCCGAAATTGGTATTGCGTGACGTGACTGTGTAACGAAGACAAATAACACGAGTTAAGGGGGCCCTGCAACACTTTTCGAACATGCTCAAAAAGCGCTGCCGATCGGTAGTCGAGGCTCCCGAGAACACGCGAGCCAAATATTACAGCGATGCGCACGGCCTGGAATTTACAATAAATTCTCAAAGTCAGCTGAAAATCGCTCCCTCTTCTCTCGACAAAATGATGTATTAGTCCGCAAAATATGACGCGATTGTCGGCAGTTCCACCATTGCTGATGTTATAATCACGATAACACCCTCATTATTACTTTCGTTGTTAATTTTGAGTTCAATAAGTAGATAATATGTATGTTTATATTCTGTTATCGCGTTAAAACTGCGTTAAAAACACCGAACAAACATTAATATTAGCATTTCCGGTCTCACCGACAGCTCGTCTGCTCCTAGTTGCGTGGTTCCGTTTTCTTCGCCATGCGCAGTGCCGAAAACGTGAATATTTCTGTGCTTTTGACCATCGCCGGTTGCCGTTGAGAGTGGCAGCCGTTCGAGTGTTGCCTCGTCAGCTGAGAACTGCATCGTCGGCACGTTCTTACGACCGACCGAGGCACGGGCGCAGCGTGTCTCCGACAACAATGCTGCTGGCGTCCGGTAATGGCGGCGCTTCGGGGTCGTCTGCCAGTGCCGTCTTACGAGGCGGTGTATCGGAGTATGGGCCGAAACCGATCTCAGCTGTCTTCGTTCCAAACGAGCGCGCAGGTTTGCTTCCATGGTTGGCAGAGCGATGAAAACACTACGGCGTTCGACGTGCACACCCAACATTACCAAACCGACGCGCAGTTTTCAAGCACGCGCGATCGACTCCGCTCGACGAGAACGACGCCAGCCGACCGGAAGTGGCGGCACAGACCACGTGGTTGCACCAGACGTCAGAGAGAAAAAATGAAGAAAAAAACACCGCCGGCGCTCTTGGGCGGAGCCTCGCTCCTCTGCGCTGCCTCCCTCGACTCGCTGCCTAGCTTTCCGCGCGCGCTCGCGGCGTTGAGTTGAGGGAGAAAGCTGCGGAACGTGATCTCTATAATTTGGTAACACCACTTAGACTTGACGGATTCGAAAAATTTTTGCGGCTATGACTCGTGAAGAGTCATACGTCAATATGAGACTATTCCAATATAACTAAGAAAGGTGTTGCAGGGCCCCTTTAACATGAAAATCATGACACGCATGTCATGTACAGCATGACTTACGTGCCACGCTCATGGGGCGCTGGCGGCGGTTTCGCTAGATTATATACACCAAAATTGGTATCTTGTGACGTGACTGTGTAACGAACATAAATAACACGAGTTAACATGAAAATCATGACACGCATGTCATGCACAGCATGACTTACGAGCCACGCTCATGGGGCGCTGGCGGCCGTTTCGCTAGCTTGATATACACCAAAATTGGTATCTTGCGACGTGACCGTGTGAGAACATAAATAACATGAGTTAACATGAAAGTCATGACACGTATGTTATGTACAGCATGACTTGCGTGCCACGCTCATGGGCGCTGGCGGCCGTTTCGCTAGCTTGATATACACCAAAATTGGTATCTTGCGACGTGACCGTGTGAGGAACATAAATAACATGAGTTAACATGAAAGTCATGACACGTATGTTATGTACAGCATGACTTGCGTGCCACGCTCATGGGGCGCTGGCGGCGGCTTCGCTAGCTTGCTCTACCCCGAAATTGGTATTGCGCGACGTGACTATGTGACGAACATAATAACACGAGTTAACATGAAAACAATGACACGCATGCCATGTACAGCATGACTTACGTGCCACTCATGGGGTGCTGGCGGCCATTTCGCTAGCTTGCTCTACCCCGAAATTGGTATTGCGCGACGTGACTGTGTAACGAACATAAAAAACACGAGTTAACATGAAATCATGACACGCATGTCACGTACAGCATGACTTATGTGCCACGCTCATGGGGCGCTGGCGGCCGTTCGCTAGCTTGATCTACCCGAAATTGGTATCTTGCGACGTGACCGTGTGAGGAACATAAATAACATGAGTTAACATGAAAGTCATGACACGTATGTTATGTACAGCATGACTTGCGTGCCACGCTCATGGGGCGCTGGCGGCGGCTTCGCTAGCTTGCTCTACCCCGAAATTGGTATTGCGCGACGTGACTATGTGACGAACATAATAACACGAGTTAACATGAAATAATGACACGCATGCCATGTACAGCATGACTTACGTGCCACTCATGGGGTGCTGGCGGCCATTCGCTAGCTTGCTCTACCCCGAAATTGGTATTGCGCGACGTGACTGTGTAACGAACATAAAAACACGAGTTAACATGAAAATCATGACACGCATGTCACGTACAGCATGACTTATGTGCCACGCTCATGGGGCGCTGGCGGCCGTTCGCTAGCTTGATCTACCCCGAAATTGGTATCTTGCGACGTGACCGTGTGAGGAACATAAATAACATGAGTTAACATGAAAGTCATGACACGTATGTTATGTACAGCATGACTTGCGTGCCACGCTCATGGGGCGCTGGCGGCCGTTTCTCTAGCTTGATCGACCCCGAAGTTGGTATTGCGCGACGTTACTGTGTGACGAACATAAATAATATGAGTTAACATGAAAACCATGACACGCATTTTCCTCAATGACATACAAGACGATGTATGCAGCTCTTTGCTGGCTGCTTCGCATTACATCGATTCCCACAATGCGTGGGATCTGCCGGCTTTTTGTTTCTTGGTCAGCTCCGTGGTCAGCTCCTTTGGCAATCGAGCTTTCTTCAGCTGGGCATTAAAGTGGACAATTTGCTGGTGCTGAAACAATACCACCGGGCGCAGCAGCAACACACTGGCCGCCTGTGGTAAGCTTTGCTAGCACTGCCTTGCAGACTCCTTTCCATGCAGCGCATGGCGTAACGTATAGGAAAGTGGCGGCGGTGGGCGAGGTTCATAGTCAGCGGCTTCGGATTGAAATATTCCCTTAAAATCCATTTTTTCATATATGTATAGGCATCGTAGACCCTTTGCTGAAAACTGGAAACTGTTGGGTGACCTCCATCATTTCGCCTCCATCCAAACGCGGTCGCCGCGGCCGGAATCGAACCCGCGTCTTTCGGTTGAGCACTACTGAGCCATCTCGGCTGCGATGGTGCATTCTTGGCTGACTGATGAGGTAGGCGATTTATCCCGGACTGTTCGAATGGGAGCACGGCCGCGCACTTTGACGGCGCTATGTAGGCGCAGAATTGGATAATTGGAAACGTGGGGTTCACTTCCACTTCAATGCAAGTTAGCTCGCAAGTCGAAAATGAAGTTTTCTTTAAGTTGGTGTATGTTAAAGGAGTACTGACACGAATTGTAAATGTGTTCGGATTGTCGCTCTAAATAAAAACACTGGTGTCGAGAACCCTAAAAAAGACTATTGTGAGACCTGGGAATGCATCGAATATATCTTCTTTAATATCGCTAGCTTAGAAAAAAACATTTTCGGTTTCGATATCGAGGGAGCGGCTCCTCAGTGACGCGTCATAACAGTGTGACGTCACGGGGAGACAGCAACTCGCGACGTACTAGCGGCAGATCTGTCATCTTGTGGTGCACGTAAACAACGACGAGGGAATGGTCGTCCAGTGACCCCGACAGTGTCTTTTGCGATGTAGGCTGCATGCAGGACGCACAGTTCGCAAACTCAGTGGAACTGTGCTGACTCGTCGGGATAAGGTCCATTGTGGTGGGGCTGGCTTGCCGATGCTAAGCGACGAAAACTTTAAAATCAAAGTAAAACATTTTACACGTGTTTACTGACTCCGGTGTGTGGAGAGCGTTAACACTAGATACCAAGGAAACGAAAAACGTCCCTTTTAGGATGTCTCACAATTGTGTCAGTGCTCTTTATAACAGGATCAAAAAGCTCACTCGTCTTTCGTGAGTGCGCACACGTGGTTAACAGGTTAGCGCTTCCTTCGAGCATGCGCCACAGACAGACCTTCTCCTTTGCCGCCGCCTTGGAGTCCGTGTTCGCGCGCGTCTTTATTTTTTTGTGCCGCGAAATAGACTTGTTTGGTCTGCAGCCATTGCAGTGGTTGATACTCGGTCTGCACCGAGTGCTTTCGCTCGTTTGTTTGTGAAGCTTGTCGCATTCGTGGTGTTCATTAGATTTGTTTACGATCTTTATTGTCATCGGCGCAATAAAAAAGCGCAGTGCATAACGGCATTGCAGTTCTTTGCACCCTAGCACAGCCCCTGTTCATGAAAACTGTCCACCTGCGATATGCTGCCACTCCTCCGGCCTCCGTTTTACACCTCCCCGAGGGTGTTCTGCCCGATGGGGCGGCGCACCTGCTGCCCGCACCTGTCGCACGCCCGGTGGTCGCGCGTGACTCCCGAAACCTCGATGCTTTTGCGCTCTCATTGCGTTCACCACCGGACGAAGTGACATTTCTTTCGTTGATGACTGAATTGAAAAAAACAAAACAACAACAAAAAAGAGAACCCATCACGCTTTCGGTGCCCCAATAACCTTCCTTCTTAGAACCCTCGAAAAATCACTGGCGTAGCTCGGAAGCACCCTCAAAGACGCCCTCTAGAACTCTTCGAGCTCCTATTTTGTTATCCGTAGGTCGCTTCACGGACAGGTAAGTGTGTACAGCGAGAACGGCAGCGACAGGGACAAACAGTCGGAAGTGAGTCAACCTGGGAAATTCATTACACGCGAAGAAAGAAAGAAGAAACCGGCCCTGAACCGGAATATTTCGAGGTCTCATGTCCCCCCTTCTTTCACTCTAACGTGAAACGGTGCTGTGGGTTGCAGAAGCTGAGAGCGCTAACGTAGCGTAAGTTGCACGGTATGATTGCCCGTTCTATCAAGTCTACTGACTGCGCTGTCACCACAGTAACAAACATCGTGGACCCAAAAAAATAAGCTGGGCAACAAAAATCCGCCGTAGTGTTCACCTCTTCAACAACACCCGCTCCGCAAGTGCGCGTACAAAACGGGGCTGCTCTGATCAGAGGAAGGAAGGCAAGGAGGTTAACCAGGCCCGGTTGGCTACCCTGTACACACTGGGGGATTGGGGAGAGAGAGAAGGAGGGAAAGGAGGAAGTGGCGCTGCCTTTCCGGACATTGAAAGGGTGCTGACACGAAAATTTTCAGTTGCTTTTTTACGTCAAATGAAAGGTCAAGTCCTCAAGAGCCTAGAAAAGGTACTACTAAGCGCGAGTGCACCCTGAAAAAAATAATTACTGCAGTATGTGTTCAAAAGCTAGTTTCAGTTCCTACTGTACCATGTCACAACACGGTATGAGCTTCTCGTACGTCACGTGCTCGCACAATATATAGTGACGTTTCCACGGCCGCTCCGCACCGTGGCTCCGTTGGTGATGCACAAGCGGCCATCTTGGAAGTTATGGTACCTAACGTCATCACAACTATAGACTGATTCGTGAAGTAACCACAATTGGTACTGTAGCCTGACGTCAAGCAAGTGTAGATGTCGGTAGGTGCGCCATGGAAAAATCGACTTTTTATATCAAAATCAGCATTTGCGGACCTTCACACTTGCTCAGAGCCGTCTCTGCATACAGGATATTTGTATGGCAAAGTAAACTCGCCTTCGAAAAATGGTGTCAGTACCCCTTTAAGGTCTTTAGCAGGTGGGGTTTACCGTACGGATAAGTACGGAAATACAGTACCGGCGCGCTCAGCACACAGCTTTCTTTTTTTTTTACATGAAAGTGTTTTATGCCGGGGTTCACCAAGACTTTGATGACGTACTTCCGTCACAGAAATACGTCAGCAAAATGCACGCGGTCAGGTGCCAAAGGAAAAAAAAAAAACTTCCATTGACGGGAGTCGAACCCACGACTTCTCGGTCCGTGACGATAGCTGGCGGGCGCTTAACCCACTGCGCTAGCGTGAACACATGAGGGAGGCTTCACGAACGCGCCTGCCTTTTATGTCTTTCCTCTCACAGTGCTTCTGGTTCGTGGGGTGGTCTGCAAACGGCATAGTGAAGTAATGCGTGGCCTCCGCGATTACCTCCGGGCAACGCGCTGTTGCTACGACCATTTGGCGTGTTTCCAAAAGGAGAAGTGTAATTTCGTCGACGGCTTAACACACCACGAGGTGGCGGCATATATATATATATATATATATATATATATATATATATATATCACGGTGTGCAAGGTGATTGAGCAAAAAAATGTTGATGAGCAGGCCGGAAGAGCATTCAGGTACGATTTGATACAAGCAATAAGAAAAGCACCTTACCTCGCAACCAACACTGTTCTTTGATGGAACAAAGTTCTTTCGACCGATGTGCGGGAGCCACTGCTTTTTGCGCAAGCCAACACGCTTCCCTTGAGGTGTCATTAGAAGTACATAACCATTTTCACGCTTGTTGCTGCAGTTATACGCGTAACAGTACGGCATAGCGGCAGCACTCGGCGCAGAAAACAAGGCACGCAACGTTCACTACGTGGAGCCACGGCGAAAAATGGCATGAGCGAAAAAAAAAAAACCTGGCAGCTTTGCAGTAGTGGTACCAGGGCTTAAGGTCTCCCTTCACTGATGGTGGAGGTTGGCGACGTATATATATGCGCTGGTCACGTGTTTTCCTATTTTTTTGTAGTTCGAGGACTTTCTTTGCAGCTTGGACAATGCGTGAGACTTTATTGCAAATAATGCAGTGGGGGTTTGTGAAGACGCTCTTGAACTTTGCAAATCCCATTTCTTGCCTGAAGTCAATATTTAGCAATTTAGTTAAATAATCCTAATTACCAAATTAATTCATTACAAAGCAAACAAAATCTGTAGTGCGCAAGGTGGCTGTCAGCAATATGCAACTGATTTCACTCGCCTGCCTCTAATAAACCCTTGGCGCAAGTTAGCTGGGACACCCGGTTGTGTGTGTGTGTGTGTGTGTGTGTGTGTGTGTGTGTGTGTGTGTGTGTGTGTGTGTGTGCGTGCGTGCGTGCGTGCGTGTGTGTGTGTGTGTGTGTGTGTGTGTGTGTGTGTGTGTGTGTGTGTGTGTGTGTGTGTGTGTGTGTGTGTGTGTGTGTGTGTGTGTAGTCGCCATTCTCAGAGGCCACAGATGATCTGTCGGGGACGATCACAGTGTAGTGAAGGAGCCAACTGTCTCTAGAACTGAAGAAACGCTTATTAAGGTTATGCAAATAAATGTATAATTCCTAGCGTATTTCCGGCATTTATTCATTGTGCCGATGCAATCAGGCTCTAAGAAATTGGGATTTTGGATACGATTTTTTAAAAATAACTCGGGATGTAAAGTATTAAGATATACGGCCAAGTTGAAAAAGCGAATTTTTTTTCAAAACGTGATTTTTTGGTTTTTGACCATGTTAGATGTACAGTTTATCGCCCATCATTTTGCTGCATAAAGTTTCTGTTTACGCAATTTAATTCAAAAGGTACAGCAAAAATGTTAGACCCGTCATTTACAAAACCGAAAGTGCCAGTTTTGTGTGCATCATAAGAGTAGATTGATACGTAATATCTTGTTGGTTATTTAGCAATCGTATATGAAATGCGAACATGTAATAATGCTCTAATAGCACACGTATGTGCCTGCCAGTCATCAAATTTGCTTTGTATGACTGTGTGTCATTTCAATAATTAAAACAGAAGCACATTTGATATTTTGAAGTAAGTTGGCATATCGAGCCTGGCCTCTACACTGCAAAAGCTTGCCTCACAAGAATCCCGTCACAGCACTGATGCTGCATAGCATGCTGCCGAGCTAGCTAGAAAAAAAAAAAAAAAGCGAGGTGCCGTTCGAGCAAAGGCAGGCGAGAGCAAGGTCCAGGATGGAACTAGCTACAAATATCGAGGATTTTAGCGCTCCTGATCACCTTGTGTAAGCGCTGCACCTGTTTTAAATCTTTTTTTGTTGATTTTCTCAGAACTTATATTTTTGGCATTTTTCCGTACGTGCACTGTCATTACTTTTTTGCTCAAAAAAGATATTTCATTTAAACATAGCACACTTCCTTATCACATTAGGTGTGCAATGAACTTTAATAAGCAAAATCGTGCCACAAGAATATGGCTGCCTGTTATACGAAGGTGCCCCTAGTGCTAGTGCATAATTTTTTGGTTGTTTAATCACTATGTATTTAATATTCGCCTGATCTCATTTGTTTTGGTTGATTGCACTCAAGAAAGCTTCTTTTATGTCCCTACAAAAAATTAGATTTTTTATTGAGAGGAACTTGGGGTGGGGGAGTGTTGGCGTAAGGCCCATCTTTAGAAATTTTCAATTATGAAAAACTAACAAAAAAAAGGACTTGTTTTATAATGCTTACATGCGCTAAAAATGTAATGTAGACTAATAGTCTCTAGTGCTTATCGCTTTTTAAAAATATTTTCCGACACTTGGGCTCATACCTAATGGATATATGAGCTGAAAGCAGATAACTCGAGCTACAACGCAGAACGTACATTAGTTGACTCACTGCGCTGAGAACCCCAGGCACGACAACGCTATATTTCTTTCACACCTACTTGCATAAAAAAGTAGGGAAAATGCATGTGTCTTTGGCATTACACCAGGCTCGTAATGCACAACTGAAGGAATGAAAATTGACCGGTAACCTACTGAGACCGAAGGTCAACGTTCACCGATTCACGATGAGGTAGTTCCACGCTCACGTGCCTCGTGAAACAGTATGCTGTGCCAAGGAGGTTACTCTAACACGGTGGTAACCTGTGGTGTGCAGTGTCTCGGGAAACTGCATTCAGCTCTACGACAATACGCGTTTTTTTTTTTTTTGCGGACGCCACGTCAACCGAATAATCGCAATTAAGTCATTATTCGGAAAATTGGGGAGTTATAATTTCCCCGCACGAATTACTACTGGTAAAAACATAAGCTCCAGCGCTTATCAAATGGGTGCTTCGGAGCTAGAGCTGACCTGCCGAAGTGGGGGGCCGGACCCCTGCTTAAAGAATGGAGAGGGGCCGGGGCCCCCTGCCCCTGACTTTAAGCCCTGGCCGGAAGACACGTCGCGCCACATCAAGCGGTACTATATCTGCCAAACACCGATAGACATTGTGCGATCTCTCGTGTGTCAGTGTAGACTAAACATTCCACTACTTCTGTGAGGTCACGTTTCACTTTCGTGTTATACCGATTCCTATGACGGAGGGATAAACCATGTTTTTAAAGACTTTTTGGCCGCTCGACTTGCTTGCGGTTACTTGACGAGATGATCAAAGCGGCTAATCGAGGTTTTGCAGACTAAAAAAAGCTGCGTGGCGACTACGATGGTACGGTTTTTCTGTGCTTACCGTACGGTGTTACCGCCACTGCTGAAACCATGGTGCGTACGGCGTTAACCAGGAAATCTTACGGGATATATATTGGAAGAAGTGTGGGCATAGGTGACGACTGTATACAGCTTTTGAAGCAGATATACCGAGAAAATACAGTTTGCGTAGAATGGGAAGGAATGAGTAGCAAAGAGAACGTTGATATTAGGAAGGGGCTGAGATAGGGATGTATTTTGTCGCCGCTGTTGTTCATGCTGTACATGGTGAGTATGGAAAAAGCGCTAGAAGGTAGCAACATTGGTTTTAATCTGTCACACAAACAGGGCGGCGTGATGACTGAGCCGCATCTTCCAAGTTCATTTTATGCTGACGATATTGACTTATTTGCGGACAGTCGAGATGATTACAGCGGCTGTCGGATATATGCGGAAGGAAAGGACTACAGGATTTAGTTTAACGAAATGTGGATTGATGGTAGCATGACTAAATTTGATGGAGCCTTAGTCTTTCTGATAAGTTAAGGAGGTAGACGTTAGAAGACGGCTAAAGGATCGGTAGCGGAAAGGCCAAGAACAGTATAGCACGAAAACCAACTTTACCGTAAAACGCAGAAAGTTAAGCTATGAATTACCAAGTGTCTTTAAGGAAAGGAAAAAAGGTTATTCAAGGAAATTATATAGGGATGAGGCCGAAATAAAAAATAGAGCTTTGTGACGCGCAGCCCTCCATAAGAAGAGCCCCGTAACCCACCCGATATACGACGACGCAGCCGTCTGTCGTACGCATTCCGACGTCGCCGGTGCGTGAATAGCCGCGCTCCTATTTTTCGCCGGACGCAGCGGGACCGCCGGGCTGCGTTGGCTAGCTATCCCAGCATTCCTCGTGCGGAGAACTGTGGCGGTATTTTGTAAGCATTCCTAAAACGGACGGAGATCGTCCGTCCGTTTGAGTCGCACGCGATTGGTCAATGTGAGCCGTGACGAGCGCCGCGGCGAATCGCGTGCTCATATTGACTAGTCACGTGCGACTCAAACGGACGGACCGCCTCCGTCCGTTTTAGGAATGCTTACAAAATACCGCCACTGGTAATCGCGGAAGCGAGCGCACGCTAGCGAAAAGCCGCGGCACGCGTTGTTTACAATCAAGTTGAAAGTTCGCACTTGTTGTCCCCTCGTGCTTGTCTTGCGCATTTTATTTCCCTCTATATGTGTTGTATCCAGTAGCTGTCCACGCATGCGCCAGACGGTTGCTTGGCAGCGCGTGCTGTTGGCGCCGTTGCAGCTAAAGCCTTTGGTTGCAGCCGGTTGGAGCGCCACGAGATAACGGCCAATTTTGGTTCGGCTCACCCTAGCCGACACTGCGTGCGCAGAAAACGCTTGCCATATACAGCTGGAGTTCTCGCTGTTGCTTGCAAGCGAAGATGCGGACGAAAGCAGCTGCGACGCTCGCAACATCTTTTGACGATTTTTCCAAATGCGACGTAATTGTGGTTGTGTTCCGCGACTCATCGAAAAGGAAGAACACTGTGGCGCCAGCGGTGAACGGGTGTGGGCCCGGTTGGGAGCAGCGAGGCTGCTGTTCTAGCCGAATTTAGAGGACTGCCGGCGTATCACAAGAAGTCTCCGCGTTGTCACTGCGCTCTATAAATTCCGCCGTCTCCTTCCCCCGCGCCCCGCACGCTATTCCGGGCGGGTGGCTAAATACGGTCAAAAGGGGAGGCCGCGTGGCCATATGTGGCAGCTGCGACACGCAGGATGGCAATGCACTGCGCGACCGACGCGTCCGAGGTACCAATCGGAAGGACCTTTTTTGGCTCGACGTACGCCAGGTTGTGCGGTAATGAGACGTAATGTCGGCGAACATTTGAGACACCTCGGAGGAAGACACCACGATGGCGGTGACGAAAGGACGATGAGTGCTTCGCCGGCGGCGACTGCAGCTATACCGGACAGCGGTGCCGAAAGGACGGCCTCGAGAATCGTTTTGGCGAGAACGATTCAGGAGTGACACGCTGCAGGGACGGCAACACTTGGCGACGGAGTGTGCGTGACGGCTGAGAGAGATATATTGTAGCGTAGTGTTCTGGTCGCTACTTGGTCGCCGCCGGAAAGATGACACGTACAAACAGCATATCCATATACTTTCCCCTAAACTGATTTATTTGGCTTAAGTTTCCTAATTAGAGGTTGCACACACTTGCACGCTAGATAACTCTTGACAACTAACTCTGAGCAGCGCTCGCTGCAACCTGCTCTCGTGGCCTCTCCGGTGCGACTCCCCCTCGGCTCCTCTGGAAGCGTCCCGAGGCCACCGCAGAGACCAAACAAAAAAGGGCCACTCAGAAGTCTCCGTTGACGACACCCAATCGGGTGTCACGAATTCAAACAGGTACACCCAATCGCTGGCGGTCTCCACCGAGTTTGAACTCGATGACCACCGTCATCCTAAAGAATAAGGATCTAAACTAAAGTAAAAACACACAGAAAACTACCGCGACATCCGTTAGGCTTCCACCGTACAACTCACCCCGCATACCTTCCGGCGCCGCGGATGCAAAGCCGTCTGCGGTCTTCTAAATGGGGACCGGACCCTCGTAGGAAGGAAGATAATGCGCTCGTACAACAAAGCCGGTGAGCCACTCAAGGACACCACCGCAACCCCGGCTCTTGGGCTGACCCGCGACATTGGAACGAGCCAAAGTTGAAAGAAAATAGCTACATCAAGGTTTACGCGACACCTCCCCTATACGAACTAAGAGTGTCCCCACTCTGGATGAGCTGCAAGTAAACAAAAAACCACAAACAAGGACATAATGTGCTTCGCGCCCTCCCAAAAGAAAAAAAAAAAAAACATTTCATGTACATTTAAAAGAAAACGGTGACCCGCGACCAAATAAATCCACAAAACATTTTACATCTGCAAGACACTAAAACACTAATACATGATGACGAAGTACACATGCTCAAAATAAACTGGTTTAAAACAGTGAAACAAGGAAACGATAAATTGCTAACTACAGTTCTGACGCACACATCTCAGTACGAAAGCACACGCGGAGACACACAGAGTTACAGAAGGAGTCCTTCAATTCACTCACTCAACATCACTGGCTGTGTAGTAAATCTCGGTGTCACTGTCATAAGCCCATAGTCTTTTCGGTTCGGTGTCGGATGACTGGTCCCTATATTGTGTCCGCGGATCAAAGTAGACCTCGGTGTCACTAGTCGAATGTTCACTTTGACCGTGATCACTCGCGGGCGGAACTGCGGCACCACCCTGCGGCACTGTGGTGTCAACACGGACCGAACACTCGCGTTCACTCTCACTCTCGTCATCCGCGTCGTCGTCGAGACATGAACGGGGGCGACACAGTTTCAAACGCGCTACATTCACAATGTCCCTCTTCCTTCCGCTGCGGTCCACGACCTCCCAGTTGTTCTCCGCTACTTGTCGAAGGAGGCGAAATGGTCCATGGTAGCGGTGGAGGAGCTTTGTTGTTTTGCCCCTCGCTCGTGAGGGCGTCCACACGTAGACGAATTGCCCCGGTCGAAACACAGCACCCCGTCGTCGGGCATCGTACGCTCTCTTGTTTTTTGTTTGCTGGTCCCTCTCGCGCTGAGCCACGAGCTCCCGAGCTTGGCGAAGCCTGCGCGCCACTGCATATGCATTGAAAGCACCCTCATTGTCATGTTGCAGGTTGAGGCTCGCATCAATGGGCAAGGTCGGCTCGCGGCCATGCAACAAGAAAAATGGCGTGAAGCCGGTTGTCTCTTGCTGCGAAGAGTTGTAACCGAAGACGACATAAGGGAGGAATTCGTCCCAATCCCGGTGGTTTGTCGAAACATACATACTGAGCATGTCTGCAAGCGTACGGTTGAACCTCTCGCACAGGCCATTCGTTTGCGGGTGGTAGGCGGTGGTTGTGACGTGGTTGCTCCCCATTGCTCTGAATACCTCTTCAATGAAGTTACTGACAAAATGCTTTCCTCGGTCAGTGATTATCTTCGCCGGACCACTTGCTCCACAAAAGCTTGGGCTGCCTCAGCGGCCGTTGCAGCGGGGCAGGCGACCGCTTCTACCCACTTTGTGTGATAGTCAGTAATCACAAGCACGTAGCGATGGCCGCGTTTACTTTTCACGAAGGGTCCGAGAAAATCCATCCCGATTTGCTCGAATGGCCGCCCCACGGGGGGTATAGGTTGAAGGAAACCGACAGGTTTGCCGGGTGGTGGCTTTCTCGTCTGGCAGTCTGGGCATGTGAGGACATACTTGCTCACGTATGCAAACATCTTTGGCCAGAAATACCGGCAGCGTACTTTTTCCCATGTGCGCTTGACACCAAGGTGGCCTGCAGTGGTGTCGTCATGGCAGTGCTTCAGGATGTCCGGTCTCAGACACCTGGGGACAACAAGTGCCGCGCGGTCTTCCTGAAACCCTTTTGCCCTCCGATACAGAACACCATCGATCAACCGAAAACTCCGTGCCGTTCTTTTAGTTTTCCTGACAACGGGCGCGTTCGGCCGCTCGAGGTGCTGGATAATTTCTCTCATCCATGGATCTGCCCTCTGCCGTTCCCCAACATCCACTCGACCCAGAGCCAGCAACGGTAATTGATTTTCTTCGCTTGCCGGCGCGGGATCATGAGGAAGGCGAGAAAGCGTATCGGCATTTCCATTCTTCCGGCCTGGGCGGTGTCTCAGCGTTATGTCGAATTCCTGCAGCAACAAAGACCACCGCATGAGACGACCATTTGGATTCCGGACTTTCATAAGCCAAGCAAGGCTAGCTTGGTCGGTCACGACTGTGAATTTAGCCCCGAAAACGTACGGCCGAAACTGTGCACAGCCGTACACGACGGCGAGACATTCCTTCTCAGTGGTGCTGTAATTAATCTCAGCTTTATTAAGGTGCCGGCTAGCATATGCGATGACTCTTTCCTGAGATGCGATTTTCTGAACGAGCACGGCTCCAATGCCGTAATCGCAAGCATCCGTGTGCACCTCTATTGGCCGTCCCGGCTCAAACTGACGCAGAACGGGGGCTGTGATAAGCTTGTCCTTGAGGGATTGCATCGCTACTTCGCAGGCCGCATCCCAGACGAAAGGGGCATCTTTTTTGGTCAGGTTGGTCAGGGGTCGAGAGATACTAGAAAAATCCTTAATGAATCGCCGATAGTAGTTGCAGATTCCCAGAAAGCTCTGCACACCTTTCTTGTTTCGTGGCTGGGGGAATTTTTCGATCGCTGCCACTTTGTCGGGATCTGGCCGGATGTTTTCGCCCGTAAGAATGTGTCCGAGATACTTGATCTCCCTTCGCGCGAAACTGCACTTCTCGGGCTTTAGTCGTAAGTTCGCCGCGTCCAAAGCCGTTAGTACGCTTTCCAAGTCTTTCAAATGGGCTGCCATGGTCTTAGAGAAAATCACAATGTCGTCCAAGTAGGCCAAGCACACCCTCCAGAGCAGGCCGCTGAGAACTTTGTTGATCATTCTCTTAAATGTGGCGGGTGCGTTACACAGACCGAATGGGACAACGTTGAATTCGTAGAGTCCCCGCCCACATGTAAATGCTGTCTTAGGCTTATCCTCCTCTCGAATTCCAATTTGCCAGTAGCCTGATGTCAAATCCAATGTGGTGAAGTAACGGGATCCCTGCAGCACATCAAGAATGTCGTCGATTCTCGGCAAAGGGTGCACGTCTCTCTTTGTGACAGCATTGACTCTTCTGAAATCTATGCAGAAGCGCCAGCCGCCGTTCGGCTTCTTTACCAGAACCACAGGGGACGACCATGGGCTGTTGGACTCTCTGATCACTCCGTCATGAAGCATCTCATCAATCTGCTGGCCAATAACCTCCCTTTCGAAGGTGGAATGTCGGTAGGGATGTTGATGAATGGGAGCCGAATCACCTGTGTCTATGACATGCTCCGCGACGTCAGTTCTCTGAATTGGGTTATGTTCTCCCGTAAATAAATGGCGGAACTTATTCAAAAGTGAGAGCAGCTCAGCTCTTTCGGTAGGTTGCAAATGGTCCCCAGTGTCCACTTCGAAGTCGCCGCTACCCGCTGTGCAGTGCGGCGCGGCGATGCCGAGCTGCGCATCATAAATAGACGCAGCCCAGCCAAGCTTCGTTCCGCAGTTCAAAATTACTGGCGACATAGTAGGGTTAGCCACACGGACAATGCCGACACCACTCAACACATTCGTCACGGTTCGTGCCACACGCAACCCGTTTCTCAAAGTAACATTTGGCTCGATAATGTGGACGCCGTCTATGGGAACCTGTACAGGCACAATCGCCTCGGTGCGTGGCTCTATGCGGATCTGCTCCTGGCACCTCACTGGGACATCGCCATGAGTGACATTCTTCGGCCCTACTTGAAGATCAAACGCCTGTCCCCCAATCTGCAATTTCTCCGCAGAAAAATCGATAACTAACCGAGCTGCTCGGCAAAATGGGAGCTCACCCAGCAGCTCGTAAGGGCATTCCTTGACAATTAGAAATTTCTGTCTTATTTGAACGGTGCCAAATTCAAGAAGTATTTCCGCTTCCCCCATGGGCGATAGGATATGTCCTCCAATTCATCTAATCAAAATTCCATTCTCTCTCAGTTCTCGGATTGAAGTGATCTTCTGCGCGAAATCAAGGGAGACAACATTTACAGAAGAGCCGGTGTCGACGATTAGTCTGTCACTTCTTCCGTTTGCCTTGACCGGCAGATAGATCAATTGGTTTACCGCCAATGTGCAGAGTGAACGGCCAGGCTGGCCCCCTATGCCTGGCCGTTCCCGTTTCCCGAGTGAAGATGCCGCTCACCGTTGCCGCTTTGTTCGTCCCTTCTCTGTCGCTGCTGGTCCTCGTACTGCCTGTGACACTGTCGCGCGATGTGGCCGAAGCGATGGCAGTAGTAGCACCGGGGGCGCCCATCACCGCCGCGGGATGTTCTAGGAGGCCACTGGGCAGGCGGCCGGCAAACCTCGTTCTCTACAGCTTTCAACCTGTCGGCAAGTGAGTTAATCGACTCTGCGAGGGCCTTCAATTCCAGATTGCTCGCAGCGTCGCGTCGGTAATGTTGGGCGTCCGAAATGCATGTCGGCACGGCGTCCTGGTGCTCGCGAACGGGGGCGCTCACCAGAGAGGGCTGTCTCGCGATTGATTCCCCAGGAATGGCCGCTGACCACGGCTGCGTAACGTTGGCTGGGAGGAAGCTGTTGGGAGGTAGCAAATGGGCACGGGCCATCAACGCGGCATGGTTTATCCGCTGCAGAATTTGTAAAAATTCTCCAGAACTTGTCGGGTTGGCGAGGACCATTTTCTCTAGAGAATCGGCACGGAGTCCGCGCAAGAGATGACGTACGCGGTCTTCCTCTTTCATAGCTGGGTCTACGCGGGCGCAGAGCTGCAGTACGTCGTAATAATACTGCTCCGGGCTCTCAGACGGCAGTTGCACTCGATTCTCTAGTCTCAGGCGGGTTATCTCTGCTGCGTGGCGGCCAGTGAAGCTAGACTTAAGCAACGTGGCCCACTCTTCCCACGTATTAGGAGCGCCGGTCATAACTTTCGTAGTGTACCATTTTTTCGCGTCGCCCTCCAAAGCCAAATAAAGAAATTTCACCTTTGTATCGTCGTCCCATGAGTTGAGTGAAGATACATGTTCGTAGCAGGTCACCCACTCCGATACGGATTCCTCAGGTGTACCTTTGAAGATCGGGGGCCCGATGAAGGGTCTCGAGGTTGCAGCAGTTGGAAGGTGGGCCATTCTCGCAACGTCGTCCACGCCGTTCTGGCTCCTCAGAGTGGGCCACCGTACGGGGGGTTTTCGCTACCCCGCACCTCCACCACTTTGTAGCGTAGTGTTCTGGTCGCTACTTGGTCGCCGCCGGAGAGATGACACGTACAAACAGCATATCCATATACTTTCTCCTAAACTGATTTATTTGGCTTAAGTTTCCTAATTAGAGGTTGCACACACTTGCACGCTACATAACTCTTGACAACTAACTCTGAGCAGCGCTCGCTGCAACCTGCTCTCGTGGCCTCTCCGGTGCGACTCCCCCTCGGCTCCTCTGGAAGCGTCCCGAGGCCACCGCAGAGACCAAACAAAAAAGGGCCACTCAGAAGTCTCCGTTGACGACACCCAATCGGGTGTCACGAATTCAAACAGGTACACCCAATCGCTGGCGGTCTCCACCGAGTTTGAACTCGATGACCACCGTCATCCTAAAGAATAAGGATCTAAACTAAAGTAAAAACACACAGAAAACTACCGCGACATCCGTTAGGCTTCCACCGTACAACTCACCCCGCATACCTTCCGGCGCCGCGGATGCAAAGCCGTCTGCGGTCTTCTAAATGGGGACCGGACCCTCGTAGGAAGGAAGATAATGCGCTCGTACAACAAAGCCGGTGAGCCACTCAAGGACACCACCGCAACCCCGGCTCTTGGGCTGACCCGCGACATTGGAACGAGCCAAAAGTTGAAAGAAAATAGCTACATCAAGGTTTACGCGACAATATACTCGACTGCCCGCGTTACATAGGCTCCCACTTGTCGGGCGTGATTCGTTGTCGAACCGCTGATGCGCGGCCAGACGAGAACGTTGATTTTGTCATGGCTTACGATACGTATTCGTTCGTCCAAGGCACAGGTCTTGATGCATTGCACTCGCATGTGTCGTTAGTGGCGGATTTATTTTGTCGATGTGTCGAAGGACCGGAAAAACGCGAGTCATCGCCCCATTTTTCCTCGTCAAAGGACTACTTGATTCGTCCATTTTTTGACGACCTCGTGACATGGAGGAATTTGCGGAGATGGATGGATGGATGGATGGATGGATGGATGGATGGATGGATGGATGGATGGATGGATGGATGGATGGATGAATGGATGCTATGAGCGTCAACTTTATAACGGCGGCGGTGACAAGTGTGCCACCAGGCCCGACAAAAAAAAAAAAAAAAAAAGACACCCTTTACCCTTCTTTTTCTTAGTGTTGGCCTAGTGTCTTTACTTCAATTAAAACTATCTTACTCGAGAAAAAAAAAAACAAGTTTTCAGCTCCGTTCTCTGCCCATTATGTCCTTATTTTCTTTCCAATATTTATTTTTGTCCTTTCTCTCTAATTTTGTGCCACCAATACTCTAACCGTCTCTTACTTATTTCAATCGCGGCTGTGTTCAGCTTTCCATTGTCTCTAAAACCCAAGGCGTTGTAGGCTCGTGCCCAAACGTACACCTGGGTGGATGTCTCTGGGTGGAGGATGGATGGATGGATGCTATGAGCGTCCCCTTTATAACGGGGCGGTGACATGTCTGTCACCAGGCTCGAAGAAAAAAAAGAAAAAAAAAACTTCCTTTTTTCAAGTTGGCTTAATACCTTATCTACACTGATTAAATCTACGTTATTATACCAAAAAAAATATAAATTCACGGTCCATCTTTCTGCCTCTTAAGGCAGAATGACCTTATTTTTCCCCATTATTTATTTTTGTACTTTATCTCTACTTTTCTGCCACCAATACTCCAGCCGTCTCTTACTTATTTCTATCGCGGACGTGTTCAGCTTTTCATTGTTGTCCCTAAAACCCAAGGCTTCCTGTATACTCGTGCCCACACGTATATCTGGGTGAATATCGCCACATTCAATCAGTACATGTTCCATCGTTTCCTTAGTTCCTCCGCAGCATGTACATTGTTCTTCTTCGTTACTGAATCTCGCTTTATAACTACGCGTTCTAAGGCAGCCCGACCTTGCTTCAAACAGTAAAGCGCTTCCCCTTGAATTATCATAAAACCTTTCCCTCCTTATTTCGTTTTTTCCTTTTCGGTAGTTACTCAGAGCCGGCTTCTTTTCCATCGCTGCCATCCAATAAGTCCTCTCCGCCTCTCTGACCTTCCGCTTAATGCTCCTTGTTGCCATATCGCCCGCACTGCTAGCCGCATATTTACTGGTGAGCCTCCTAGTTCTTTTTCTCCACTGCGTGTCAACGCTTTTACCGCATATTTAGCCGCATATTTACTGGTGAGCCTCCTAGTTCTTTTCCTCCACTGCGTGTCAACGCTTTTTCTATACAAATACCTGAAAACCTTCTCTGCCCATCTACTCTTCTTCATTTTCCTCAGCCTCTCTTCGAATCTCATTTTGCTCTGAGCTTCCCGCACTTCAAAGCCTGTCCATCCCATATCACCCTTTACAGCCTCATTTGTCGTCTTCCCGTGAGCGCCCAACGCGAGGCGGCCCACCGTCCTTTGATTTACATCCATTCCTGATTGTACCTCTGACTTCATGCACACCACTGAGTTCCCAAATGTAAGCCCCGGGACCATCACACCCTTCCACAGCCCTCGAAGCATCTCGTACCTATTATACCCCCATAAAGCTCTGTGCTTCATAATTGCAGCATTCCTCTTTCCCCTTGCTACCGATGCTTTCTCTTGTACCTCCATATATCTATCCCCCTCATTTACCCATACTCCGAGGTACTTGTACTCGCTTACCCTCGGTATTTTTTGGCCCTGTATTACGACCGCATGGTCTTCGTGATCATTGAATACCATCAATCCACATTTTGTTGCACTAAATCCTAGTCCTAGAGCCTCACATTCCCTTCCGCATATATCTGCCAGTCGCTGTATATCATCTTGACTGTCCGCAAATAAGACAATATCATCAGCATAAAATAGACCTGGAAGCACCTGCTCAACCATCGTGCCGACCTGTTTGTGTGACAAATTAAATCCAATGTTGCTACCTTCTAGCGCTTTTTCCATCCTCACCATGTACAGCATGAATAACAGCGGGGACAAAGGACATCCCTGTCTCAGCCCCTTGTTAATTTCAACGCTGTCCTTGCTACTTATTCCTTCCCATTCTATACAAACTGTATTTTCTCGGTATGTGTCCCTCAAAAGCTGTACAGTCGTCCCCTATGTCCACTTCTTTCAATATAACCCACAAACTTTCCTGATTAACGTTGTCATACGCCCAGGTGATATCTAGATAAGCTACGTATAAGGGCCTCTTTTCTATTTTCGATATTTCTATACACTGGGTAAGAACAAACAGATTATCGTCTAACCGCCTGTCGATTCGAAATCCATTCTGTAGTTCTCCCAAAATATCATTTTGTTCTACCCACGCTTCTATTTTTAATTATACTGCCTGCATCGCTAACCTGTATAGCACCGATGTAATGGTTAGCGGTCTATACGAGCGAATGTTATCCTTTTCTCCCTTGCCTCTATAGATTAAGTTCATTCTACTTTTTCGCCAACTGTCTGGTATTTCCCTCTCCTGTAAGCACTTTTCTACGGCTTTCAGCAATGCTTCTTTAGTGTTATGTCCGAGTTCGTTAATGAGGCTGACGGGAACCCCATCTAAGCCCGGTGTAGTGCGCTTAGGAATTTTTCTTTCGGCCTTCTTTCAGTTGAAATTCTCTAGTACTACATCTTCGTCGGTTGCACTCCTTTGCGTACTTTTACTCGCCGGGGAAATCCCCTGGGCGACCTTTTTAAACGAATCGGCTGTTATCTTTCGGATGTAACCTAGCGCTTCATACCCTTCCAACTGATTCCCTCCTCCATCTACCAAACGTTGTTGCATTGTGACAGACTTCCTACCCAGCGCTCTCAGGTGGCTCCAAAATATCCTAGGCTCGGCCGTCTTCTTTTCGCGGAACTCTGTCTTCCACCTTTAATTTTTGCCTCGACTAATTTCTGCACTATGGATTTTTGCTCTAAATATATTTCCCATATTTGGTTGACTTCGTCCTGTGGCCGCTTCTCCTTTTTTGCCTGTCTGTGCTCCCGTGATGCCTCACGTCGCTTCTCGATCGCCTCCCGGATTTCTTTGTTCCACCAACTTTTTGACTTTCTCTTTCCTTTCCAACGAATAGCTTTCTTCTCTTTTTCCATTTCTTTCGTGATTACATGTAGCAGCTCACTATACTTCCAGTCTTTACCTGGTAGTTCGTCTACTTTTTCTACGACTCTTGCGGCTATATTTGTTATTTGTTTGTCATTTAGGTACAAGCTGCCAAACTTTGATTCGATGTTCTTATTTTCAGTTTTATATCCCATTTGTAATATTATGCGTTTATGATCACTACCCAAGCCGTTAATGCCTTCCTCGTCTATTCTCATCTCTCTCAGTTTGTCATATATTCCTTCTGTCATGAAACAATAATCAATGCTCGATTGCCTGTTTCGGCTTCGCACGTGATCTGCCCATCACACTTAGGCCCCACGTTAACTCTTTCAAGACTATGTTGCTCGCAGACATCTAGCAATAACTTGCCATTGGTGTCTGAATAACCGTCAAGGTCATGAATGTGAGCGTTCATGTCCCCTAGAAGGATTATTTCGGCATCATGACCAAATTCTTTAATATCGGTGCTTATGCATTTCACTATCTCCAGATTCTTTTCTCTGCAGTTATTCCCCGTCCACAAGTATGCTACACCTAGCCACGTTTTCTTTCCACCTACTGTGCCCGAAACCCATATGTGCTCTGAACATGTTTGTTTCACTCTGTCCCATTTTGTTCTGCTATGAATTAGCATTCCAACACCCCCACCTCTCCTTTCTGATGTGATCCTGTTACATCATTCCCAAATATAATTGTCAATATGTGGTGGCTCTTCCAAGTCTCTAAGGTGTGTTTCTGTAACCGCATAAACACCTATCTGTTCCTTGTTTAACTGCTCCTCAATCTCTAACCATTTTGCCTTTTTTCTGCCACCCTGCATGTAATGTAACTAATTGCAATACGCGCCTTCTCCCTTCTTTTACCTTTTCTCTGGTTTTTCGCTATACTGCCTGTCAAAGAGTCCCCCTGGTTGTTTTCCTCATTACAAGCTACCCTGGGCACCGAAGGGCCCGCGTGCCCCCCAAAAAAGCTACTGCGCGTCCTGGAAGTCGCCAACCCACCTCATGACCAAGCCTCCTATCGAAGTGTATTCCGTCTCTTGGAAAACCACCCCACCTGTGCACAATGAGGATAGCGAACCGAAGCGCCACCTGGAAGCGACGACAGGAAACACGATCGCTGCAGCCTTCGCGGTCATTGCGCCAGGTGCGGCAGCAAGAACCGGGAGCCATGCTTTCAGAAAAGTCAAACAGTTCTGTGGCCGCAGCGTCATCCGCAAAATGTGCCTCTAGCGTGAGCACACCACTCGCTTCATCACTGCGGCATCGCTTGCAAGCTTGTGCCACGCAAATTAGGGGCATGGTTTGACTTATTAAGCGCACGCAGACGAATACAAAAAGGAAAGCAACAGGAGAAGCGCTTACTTACAACTAAAAGATTTATTGAACAAGAAAGGGTATAAATACACCAAACAAGTGATCGACGCATGCGTGACAAGACAATTATGGTTAAAATGGCGATAAACTATTGCGGAAAGCTATCAAGAAAGACAAACTCCTTCTCATGCAACAAAACTGAAGGTTCGCTGACACACTGATTCCCTCTTTTTCTTATATGAAATGATTCAGTCATCTCCCGGGTTAGCTGATTGCTGCTTCGAAAAAGATAGCAGAAACAGGATAAAAAGATAGCATCTGCTATCCTGTTTTATGCTATCTTTTTATCCTGTTTAGCAGCAATCAGCTAACCCGGGAGATGACTGAAGCATTTCATATAAGAAAAAGAGGGAATCAGTGTGTCAGCGAACCTTCAGTTTTGTTGCATGAGAATGAGTTTGTCTTCCTTGATAGCTTTGCGCAATCGCCATTTTAACCATAATTGTCTTGTCACGCATGCGTCGATCACTTGTTTGTTGTATTTATACCCTTTCTTGTTCAATAAATCTTTTAGTTGTAAGTAAGCGCTTGTCCTGTTGCCTTTCCTTTTTCATTTTGAAATACTTGCGCAGGCATTTCAAAATGAACTTGTTCCAACTAGGCCGAATCGCAGTTTTGCTACTTTCCTTTTTGTATTTCGTCTGCGTGCGCTTAACAAGTCAAACCATGCATTTCAACCAACTAGCCCAGTTGTCGATTCTCTTTTAAATTAGGGGCAGCTATATACGCACAAGACTAAGGGAGTTGGTGGCGTTGCCCTCCTCCTCACCCTCACTTCCCTTTCCCACCCTGTCGACACATATTGCTATGCCTGCTCTCTCTTTTGTGTCTATGTCTTTTTGTGTGTGTGTCTGTTCCTTTCTCTCCCTGTCTATTTCTGTGTGTGTCTCTGTCTCTTTCTGTTTTCTTCCCTTTATTTCTCTGTGTGCCCATTAGAGATATTGCATCCAACGCCGGACAAATAGGCGCACGTGCACTTCTGGGAGGGAAGCAGAAGAGGACGAAGAGAGCGCGTTCATGGTTGGGATAGTTTTCTTGTGTCGCCACTCGGGATAACGAAAAGCTTCGCAGCTCTGCTGTAAAAATGTCGTTTATTAGCTCGTTTTTTTCGCCTACAGGTGGTGCCACAATCCGCAGTACGGCGCGATTTCGGCCAATGGCGTGTCCGGATTTCGATACATGGAGTCCGTGTGGGGTTTCGCTACTCGTATGATTGAAGAACTCTAATGTTAACCGAGAAACGGGCAAGATGCCCTCCGGCACTGTGGAAGAAAGAGTACTACCCTATAGTCGGTCATTTGCCCCAGCTTTAACGAGACTCGTGTTGTCCTCTTCTGTAGGTATGTACCGTGCGATGTTTTGATATATGAGCCTCTTGAGGGTACGGCAGAGCAGCAGTCTTCTCCCCTTTTTTCCCGCGCTGTTTTGGGGGGTTGCCGTTTCCAGATTGTTTAACTCTTTGTAGGACAGTGGTACAAATGTGTACCACTTTTTCACTGCCTTTCAAACACTCACGATAAAAAAAAAAAGCGGTCCAAATTAGCGCCGCTCTTACTGGTGGTACCAGCTACCGAGGTACTGAAGAAGGCGATTACGAGTTTTTACTTCGCTACGACGTGTGGCGCGGGCAGCAAATTGGATCATTTGCGCGTGCCTCGATTGCTGCTCACTATCCGCTGCAGTGGGCTAAATGGGCGCCTCGAAAACACTACTTCGACATACCTGTCCCATTTTACCCGTTTACTAAACAGAGCCTAGTGACTCACTTGCGACGCAGAAAGACATTTTTTCTGCGCTTATTATTGAGTTTTCTTCAGCGAACCATGATCGGGCTTGATTCCGGCTGGTGGTGTTAGCCCTAACAGGACAGCTATAGCACCGGTACAGTTGCACGTACGCAACGATCGCGATTGGCTCCTCAACGGAAGCTGCAAGAGGGGGCAATAACTGTCGATAAATTTTGTGCCGGCTCGATCGCCATCGGCCGTGCACCGTGTGACGCCGATATTAGGGTGTCTTGGCAGCGCCGGTTTACTGTACGGCAAGTACGGTCACGCCGTACCGTCGTGGTCGGCACGCCGCTTTACTGGTCCCCGTTTGATAATCTCGTCGCGTTATACCGTACACAATGAGCTACTCGCGCGGCTAGAACGTTTTAAAAAAGCCACGTGCCGACCACGACGGAATGGTAAACCGGCACTGCTAAAATAGTGTATTATTCACGTTCCGGAGCTTTATGTTTCTTCTCAGTGAGGACCTCGCGAAGACACGTGGGCAAGCACCGTTTTATTTTCCGTCTTACTGCTGCGCACGCCTACTTTACGGCTGCTGGCATCGGCACAAAGAGCATCTTCATGCGAACAAAGTTGTAAGTCAGCTTTGCCGCAATACACCACTGTCATGCGGCAACGCGTACTAAGACTTGGAAGGGGCCACCAGCCGTCACGTTACGTAGAGCATATCGTCCCTTAATCACATACGCGTGCGTACGCTGTATTATTGTCTGTGCCATTAAGATGGCAGGCGTCGAGAAGTATTACCTGGTAATCATTACGAGCCGTCTATGACGTTCCTGCGGCCCTGAGAAACAGTAAGTGAAAACATATGCGAGTCCTCTTTTGTCGCGTGCGTCCTAGTTTGCGGCTGGAGTGACGTTTATTTCCTATGGCGCCGCTCACTCGTTTGGACGTATAACTCAGTGCGGCCCGTACGAGTATTTCTTTATTTCTTTTTTTTTTCTACGCTCTGTTCTGTGCCCAACGCTGCGCCTGTTTGTATCGAGATAGAGAAGTTGCTTGGCCCGTTTCGGGACTCATAGAGAAGGGCCACCAGAGAAAAGCACTGATGAGAAAAAAAAAACAAGAAAAATGGGGAGGGGGATGTGCGACAGCAAATAAAACAAGAACAAGCCAACACTGGGCTGTGCACTGGCTTTCATTGTCTCCAGTGCTGAGAACGGGGGCGTGCCTTTTCGTGCTGCCCTCGTTAATAACAGCCGAGATGCCCTGAGCGTTAAGAAAGAATCTTCATTGTTCGTAATCACCCAAGAAGAAAGAGCGGCGTATGCGCAACGCGTCTCTTAGCCGTCGATGCAGCCATCGCGTCGCGAAGCGTTTATCTCGCGAATTTCTTTGAGCTAGCAACGTGATCGGGGCGAGCTCGCGCTGGGGCGAAAATGTTCTGTCGTCTTGGAAATTGTGGCGCGTGAACGCGTGGAACCGACGGTAGTTCAAGGCACCCGAAAGACGATTTGTGTCAATTGGTGGCCAGCGGGGTCCGAGTGCGACGCACATCGCAACAGCCGGCATCTGGGCGTCCACTTAGGGCGATGAAATTGCTCGCAATCGTCACGGGAAGCGCGGACGTCATAATGAAACAGTCCTCGGCAAAATACGCCTACTTCGAGACCCTTTTCACTTACTAATGAAATGGGATAACGCAGGGTGTTTTACGACTGTACCATCGCATTATAGTTGTATCACGTCGACGAAACGCGCACTCGTTGCGTTCACGTGAGTACCGCCACAAGGCATCTCGCAATTTTTCGCAAGGTATATCATCGTACGCTTCGTTACGACGACGCCTTGTCGTTCGTCTCGTTTACATCATCATCGCAAGGCATGCGTAAATAAACAGTACTTGACATTACGGAATCACCATTTTTTTTTCGATGTCGTTTCTAGTTCAGATTGCTAGATTTGTTCGTTGATAGGCAGTTCATTATCTAATGACGGGTTACGTGAGTGTGCACTTTCGTTTTATGTTTACCTGGCATAGTAGACGAGAAATGTGGTTGTCTAATTGGTCGTGTTGGTACATCCATTGCATTGGCTAGAAAAGAAAGCTCTTCTAGAGAGCGGCGTTGTCTTGATTTTTTTTGTTTTTAGTAACATCGCCGCCGTGACATTTGGCCGTACGCGTCGTGCCGCGCTTTGGTCTGCAATGCGTCCGGAGTCTCGCGGAAGTCTTCCACGGCTGGTTTAGTTGCCCAATTTTCTCTCGAGCGGTGCTGGCGTTTAGGAAGTCCGACGAATGCAAATGCAAGAGCGGTACTGTTGTACGTCGAATGGCCTTCGCGCGCGTTAGCGGTTTCAAGGACGTTGTCACCTTGGGCGCCAACAATGAATGAGTGGACGGCGCTGCTGATGGCAGATAGCGTTTGTTTTGCCCCGTGTGCCTGTTGCTCGAAAGAATCGAAAAAATTGTGGAGTACGCTACGTGATAGGGATTCTGCGACGTGCGAGTTAGCTAAGAAAGCTGCACGTGCAGGACAGAGTAGCGATCGAAATTCGCACGCCCATCCAACGAATCGCCGGACACGATCATTGCCTTGTGGACAGCAGGCGCTGAAGGGGCAACTCGGTTCCGCCACTTCCGTCGTTTTGCCCTAAGTGGTGCAACTCACACGCTGTTGCCAATAATTGTGGGAAGCCAGGCGAGAAAGTCGGCGGAAATAAATGAAGTTCCTTTGTAAAGAATCTGCGCATCTCTCCAGCCGGTAATTTGACATAAATGACGTACACGTGCAAAGGAACGTGCGTACCCAGGAAATTTTATTGAGATCCATTGACCTCAAAAAATCGCCGGAGTTGGCCTTAAGGGATGTTAAAAACACCTGTAAGATTTTATGGGTAGCGACTCATGCTGAAGCAAGTATATCATCCCTATAGCTGTGTACATGCTGAGAAAACCTGAAGAGAAAGACCCTTCGAGGTAGCATTGCTTGTTCAGTATAGTTTTTCAACCTCCTAGCCATACAGCCTCGCTTTAAAGCGTGCCTTATCCATCTTCAGCCTTCTTGCGGCAGTTGCGTGGGCAGCGGCCTGGCATGGCGCTTGAGTTCAACCGCCGCGGGGACATTTGGCGTCACCGCCGTCGATGCGCAGCCCCTTTCGCGCTGGCGTGCAGCCGCCGCGTGCTGACGATGCTCGAAAAACACAGCTGACTGTTAAAAAATATGTGAAATAAGCTCTGCCGATCGGAACAGTCGCGTCTTGCGAGTGGCATTTCGATGTTTTCGTCACTTTCTTTCCTATTTTTTGTTCAGTATCCCTCGAAGGGATGCTGGAAGCTGAATCGCTCGCGTGTAACATCAGCCGAGACGGCAAAGCGTGGCCGGAGGCTCACTGTCGGCGAGACCATCGCAACGCCGCGGAACGTGCGCATGGAGCTGCTGCAGTGAAACCATGAGCGCCCGACAGTGCACGCGAAAGGCATGGCGAGGCAAATGCAGCGAGGCAAACGGTCGCAATAAGAGGCACGAACGAGCGATACTATATACGTATACGGTGTGCACGCAGTATATTTTAATGAGAAGTCGGCATATAAAGCTGAGCTTAGAAATCGCAATGGGCCGGGCTGTTGGAGCAGCACTGCATGCATCCCGGACACACTTATAGCGACAAGTAATACTCCCGTATTTACATTTCATAAGAATTGCCTAGGTCTGCTCGCCTAGGCTTTTTTCTTTCATACCGAGTGACCGTGGTTTCCGCGATTGTTCGCCTGCTTCACGACCGCGTCGCACTTGGCGCTCATTTAAGGGCTGGCCGCTGCGTGTGATGATTTATTACGCGTCTGAGGGATTGCAGCGTCGTGCAGTTCGAGAGTGAAGCCGTGCCGGGAAAGAAGTCGTTTTGTGTGGCTGTACAACTAAGCGTGCTCATGGCACGACGAGCGGTCATTACTGGGGTGGCTGGACTTTCGCGAATCGCCCTCGTGCGGGCACTGACCCCCGCGCCCCCTTTCGTCTGCTTGGACTTCATTGTGCTTGGTCGATTCGAGCTTATGGAATAAGGAGACCGCAACTTCGGCTTCGCTCGGTTGGCGAGCCCCGACACGCGTTTTATACTCGACGATTACGTCGCGAGAGAATTTCACCGATGGAAAAAAATACTCTCCAGCCAGCTTCGGTTCATTGTTTCAGACTTGCAGCTCTTTGGGTTAGGTCGATCCAACTGATGCGTGGGCCATTCAGTCAGTATTCCACAGAGCCTTCTCCCAAACTTGTCACGTTTGTGGGCATTGCATGCATTGTAAGCAACTCGGGAAATAAACCGGGCAAATAATTACAGCGAAACCGCAAAAAGAAAAAAAAATAGTCCGCAGTTTCGCAAGAATAACGAAGCAATCAGTGTGATAGCAACACGCTGGAATACTCGTGAGACCTCCAGGGGCTTCCGCTTTGTGCTCCCGAACTGCAGGATTCTGTAGACAAGCATCCGGAGTAGACCAGCCTATACACCGAGAAAGCACTTCGGAGTCGACTCTTTCTTTATGAAGCGGTATGTAATACTTCTTCGTCTCAGCCATTTTAAGGTCGCTCGGTGTGAGCGCTCTGGTCGTCGCATGCGTTGAACATTCTCAAAGGTCGCAGTTCAGACAAAAGAAACTGCGCAAGCCACGATCGTGGAAGTCTTCGGTTTCCTTCTTTTCGGTGCACGTATACTTCCTATTTTAATAAGCGTAATAAACCCTCTGTGTCGGCGTAGGCGCGTGACCCGTTTCGATCGTAAAGAACTTTCTCCTATCAATTGCAGTGCCACGCAGCGTCTTTAAATATGTGGTGAGTTTCACATTCAGGTCGAGCGTGTCATTACACGTTTCGCAGTTGAATTTTTCTTTTTTTTGCCACCGAGTGTCGGTGCCAACCACATTCGTCCGACAAGAATTGCTTGGCTAAACTGATGTATTGATCGAGTGCTGCTTCGAGATATCTTTCTGGTTTACCCGGAATGTTCGGGGGTGCACCACGTCAGTCACAAAAGCGGAGACCTAGGCCCATAGCTCTGGCCATGTTCTTGAGCGGTCCCCTACCCACCGCGGCCCTCAATCTAATTAACAGTGATTCCACTCCTGCGCCAACTGCGCCAAAGTGCGCCAAATTGTATTTACTGCGCCATCCTGATAATATCGACGAAATTTGCGCCAAACTGCGCCAAAGTCTCGGGTTTGGGGGCGTCTATCACCGGCAATCGCACCCCCGGCGCGTCAGAACATGTGCAGCTCGATCTTGGGGCTGCCAATAAAGTCGCAATCATGGACCAAGAATTATTCCGCTGAATAAATAGCGCTCGCGCGTAGGTTCCGAGTAAGCCACGATGCCATGCACGGTGCCGACGCAGCTTCTGTTCTGCGAGTCGGCTCGACAGCAAAACGCGCTCTCCGCAGAGGCTCGTGACGTCTAGGCCTATCGGTAGCGAGAAAGTGCGACGGCGATTCATCGGCGGACGTCGTCTGTTCCAGAAACGCTGCTGACAGCTCGTTTCAAGCGTCGCGCGGCACGTAAGGAAAGCAATGTTCAGTAATAACTACATGAGTGCGGCTAAAATGTCTGTCACTTCTGTTTCCGGACATCGCGGAATGAAATCTGGGATCGCTCGCAGTAGATATATGGGACAATATCGAATTTTCCTTGCTTCGCGTTTATGGAAGAGCACGCGAACGGTGGAAACGCGTTGACACTTTTCCTCAGATATGCTTTATCCATGGATCTTCATCCAGAACAGCTTTTTCGTATTCCTTCCGCCAGCACGTCCGAGTTTGTAATCACTCTGCGGTACATACCCCCCCAAAGGCCCTGCCCTTTCGAGCTCACGTGCTAGGGTTCCAATTCGAATTTTTTTGCTTGCTTTTTTAAAAATGTCGTCTTATTAGTAAAATCATCTCCTGGTCGGAGCAGCCGCAAATGCGCAGCTGTCAGTAGCGGGCCCACAGTGAAGCGGCTACGCCATCTTACACGTCCGCCCCTCGCTTTCGAGGGTCAATAGCTAACGGTTAAAAAAAAACTCAGTTTCGCTTAAGAGCGAAGCAATGAATTCGATACCAAAAAATTGTATTGTGAAACGAAGTAAGACTAGCAGCTAACTCTTTTGGATCCGATCTCGCGTAACTCAACAAAACGCTATTTTAAGGGAATATGGCCCCTCCAGGAACCGAAGCGTTTTCTTGCTCTGAGTTCTCTAAACGCGAAGTAAGCGTTGAGAGCACAGCAAGTTTGCGAGCCGTCTCCTAATGCCTCGAGATAGCGCGCGCGCAAGCGAGCGACTGCGCCCTTCGAAAGATGCGGTCCCCCCCCCCTTCCGCTCCCCTGGCGTCCCTTCATGCTCCTTACGGAAGACGGGCGGGGCGTTTCCTCTCTGTTTGATAAGCAATCGACGGCAGGCCCGCACGCGGGAAGATGTTATCTCATGCGCTGTCCGTGCGGCGGAGACAGACGGCCGGCTAGTTTAATCTCCGCTTCAGCCGCGTTCGTCGCCAGCGCTCGCAAGCTTTTACCCGCGGCAAGAATGCACGTGGTGACGTTAATAATTTGGACTTTATACGGAAAATTACGGCAATGGCGACGGCAAAAATCCGCCGAGAGTATCCATATAATTGCTAACGCAAGGGTCAATGTACGAGGCAGATTTTGCGCCCCCCCCCTCTTAGGTGATTAGGGAGGGGGGGCGGCGGCCCCCCCCCTGCCCCCCCCCCTGTGCACGCCTATGTTCCTGAGATGATTTTTTCCATGAGATTTGCAATGAATCGAAATATTTCTAGCCTTCATAAGAGCCCCATAATAATACTCAGGTGCTTGAATGTTAATGCAATATGCTTCTGTATTGCACTTCAGGATGTAAAATTCGCTGCTCCAAAGTGCTCCCAGATGCAAAACTATCTGCTCCAAAGTGCTCCAAGATGAAAATTTGGCTGCTCCAAAGTGCTCCAAAACGGAAATTTTGCTGCTCCAAAAATTGCTCCAAGTCAGAAGTCCTCGGTAGCATCACTGAATTAATAATAGGCAGTATAGAATAACCCAAAAACATGCGCTGCTCTGGTTCCCGGGACACGCTGGGCTCGAGAGCAATGAAACGGCGGACGCGTTAGCTCGCGAATTTTATAACTGAGTGGCGTACCATCCACCACTGAACTATTAACATAAATACTCTATAGATTTGTGGCAGCAGCTCCGTATACTTTAATGACCACATAGCTGCATTTATATTTTTCGTTCTCATTATACAATTTTATTGACCCAGTATTCTGTTTCTTGGCTTCTGTAGAAAAAAGAACAGCCGAGGAGGTTATTCCGCAACATCCCATTGCTCGACGCCCTTCATTTATAATCAAGTGAAATAATGAGTGCTCTGGAGAACATTTTCTTCAGTGAGATTCGCAATGAATCATATATTTATGTGGCTCACCACAACAGTTCATAATAACCATCCATATGTCTAGGTGTGCGCAGGGTTCCCCATTAGGGAGCACGCGGTGTCATCGCCCCCCTCCCCCGTTGTTTGTCGAGTCCATGCCTCACAATGGATGAAAAAGAAAATGAAGTGATGACGCGCTTCTCACAACGGCCTGCCTTTGGTCCCTGGCTTTCCTGAAGTGGCTGAGAAGTGAACTGCTCTTGGAATGCAACATCAGTGTTCTTTGGCTGCCATTGTTGGCAAAAATCTGCGTGGCCATAACTGAGTAAACGTATGGGGCAGACTTTAATAACCTAGGAGGGGCGTCGCCCCTCCTAGGTTATTAGGAGGGGCGACGCCCCCCCCCCCCCCCCCGTCCCCCCTGGTCCCCTGGACGCCTATGCATATGTCTGAATGTAAATGCAACTTGCTTCTCCAGTGTACTGCAGAATGTGAAATTAGCTGTTCCAGAGTGCTGCCAAATGCAATATTACTTGCTCCAAAGTGCTCCATCATTAAAATATTGGTGCTCCAGGAATTGCTCCAAATGAGAAGTGCTCGGTAGCATCGCTGCCGTAGCCACGGGGGCCCTGCTCTTTGGGCCCCACCCATAATGTGCCACGTTCCCTATCGCCTTTTTACCTCTTCACAAAGCTCCTTCTTCTAGTGTAAGGGTCAGGGCCGAACCGTGCACGCACCATGACTGTACTTTCTGGATTTACGGATTATGTAGCTTGCTGGAATAGCGTGCTGTACACAACATGCTATTCCAGCAAGCAAACTTTGGCCGCACAGTGAAAAGACGACAACGCCCATTTAAAGGCCAACTCCGGCGATTTTTTGGCCATGTCAAAGTAATGGTGCTTTTATGTTCCTGAGACGCTCCTGTTACGGGCCCGATAGCAGAAATACTCGGCAAATTGGAGAATAATTTTAAATAAGCAAAAAAGCGCAACACCGAAACCGAAACCCAACCGAGTGTACTGTCTACGTATGACGTACACGTTGTTACGACCGAACCGGAAGTCGGGCAAGGCATGCCGGTCACGCCGGCGCGGAGTATGAAAACTGACAGCCGGGACGACCAGCGAAACGCCGGCCAAACCAACGCTGTCTGTCGCCTTGTGCACAGCAGACGCTCGCTGTATCGGCCTAAGCGTGAAGTTAGCGGTGCCCTCGGCTGCGTCCTTCCGCGCCTTGCCAATACTGACGTCACAGACGCAATGTTGCCAATAATGTGGGAAGCCAGGAGGGCGTTTGCAGACAATCTTTAAAATTCACTTGCAAACAATCTGCGCATGTCTCAAGGCTGTAATTTGGCATAAATGACGGAAACGTGCAAAGGAACGTACCCAGCGAATTTCACTGAGATCCATCGACCTCGAAAAATCGCCGGAGTTGGCCTTTAATGAAGCCGAAGCTTCGACTTCGTCGAGTTATTCATTAACCAGTGCGAGCTTTCTGTCGATGTTACGGGTTGGCCTTTGGCGTCATATGCTGCTCATAAAGTGGACCGAGTTATTGTTTATGTTTTTGCTAGCGCGCTCAATTTGTCATTTGTTCCGCTAGTGCCACCTCGGAGTTTTCTTTTAACGCTGTAGGCGAGGCGAAACTTATGGGCTGTGGCGCGTACCATGCCGAGCTTTCCGATGGCCTCTTGTTTTGGAACGAGCGCTTCCTGTGATCCCGATGTTTCTATTCATAGCGATGCATGATACTTTTGTGTCATCGTGTCTTGAAACACCGGGCGAGTTGAAAAATGCACAGTCAGTACTCGAAGCAGGTGACGTAGTCATCCCAGTGGAAGTCACGAACACGAAGACTGGTTTCAGGCAGGTGTTACCTCAAGGGAAGAATGTGCAAGTCGTCTGCGCTCCGAAATTTCCGGTGATAGGAAATGTTCAGTGAAGCCAAGGAAGCCTTCATTTTCTGTTGGCTTGATTAGGTTGTGTCTAACGAGCCCTCGATCCGTACCCCTTCTTTGGCACTTTACGCTGGGCGCTTGTATCTGTTCGGCGATGATACGAATGACTTGCGCTACCGGCTCAAAGCGTTTGTACGAGGTCGTGAAAACCTTTCCAGGGTCCCTTTAAGAGATGTACCGGGGCTGGAATACCTGCTCCATCTTCGCCATTCTTCTCCGTTGGAGTTTCACCCTACTCCATCGCCCGCCGTTTGCGCCAAAAATAAAACCTTGCGCCGCATGGCGCTACGCAGAAAATTTTGCTACAAATGAAGGCACTTGGGCTCTTCAGTTTCAGTTAGCAGGCAAGCTCGCATTTTGTCTGGCTACGGACGCTGCAGCATTTATTATTTTTTTTTCATAACACGACGGTAGTGAAGTTTGCGGCGACAAGTCCGCCTTGAGTGCACCAGCTAGATGCATTCTTTTGTTGGACGCGATGATCCGTGGCATTGTGATCGCAAGTGGTTGTTATATGTGCGAATGATGTGTGCTATGACAAGATAGCGCAGATTATGTTGGGTTCTTTATGGGAGACTACAGTGAAACAATAAATTAGTTAAGCATATAAATGATGCCCTGAAAACTGTAGTTTTCGCTAATTTCACACCCGTGGGTTTAATAGTAGATGAGAAAGTCTATGTTAAAAGTCTCACTTTTAAATTTTCGCCGTAATCTCCGATGGTGACGTCGCGGATTTCAAAGTGCTTTTTCGTATTCAGGCCACATTAGCCGAACTAAATTTCCTGAAACTTGGTAAGTCTCTATGTCCCTCAGAAGACAATTTACTTCATTTTTACCGATTAGGAACTCCGTAGGCCCTATAAACACCGTCAAACTCTATGACGTCACGATGGTTATGGCGGGACCTTCAAGGTTGGTGGCGTCACCACCCGCATTTTCTCTTTGCGCGTTTTCTCTCTTACCAAGCATTTTTCTCGCGGCAAGCGTGGTGATTTTGATATTACGAAAGAATAATTTACTGTTACGAGAAAAAATCATTTTTCTCTGTTGTGTCCTTTTAAGCAAATGTTTTTTCAAAAATGAATTTGTTGCTAGATTGCGCTTGTCCGTGTGTGCTCTTTTATTTCGTCCTTGACTCTAAGAACTGTGGCTCTTTTTTTTATACGTGTGGGAGTGACATGCGTAGCACTCTCTTAGAGAGGCACGTTCACTTTCCTTAGAGAGTCACATTGAATCTCTTTAGGAGAGTCAATGTGACTCTCTAAAGATAGTGCTACACGTGTGACTCTTGCATGTATAAAAGAAGAGTCAAAGGGCACTTTTTTTTTTTAGACTGCTGTTTGTTGCGGGCAAAGGTGCTAAAAAAGGAATTCGTTCCGGCTAGGCCGATTGGCAGTTTGGCACCAGCCAGTGCTGGGCAGTATCGAAGATACATATATCTTCGATACTATCTTAGATACTCTTTGGGTATCTTGTATCTGTATCGCGATACGTCTCGCAAAACAAGTATCTGTATCTGTATTTCCGATACATTGAAGAATGTATCGTGTATCTTAAGATACAAGATACTGCGATCGCACCACCACCGTCCGAAGCAATAAACGTGGCTGAGCTCCGCTTCTCAACAATAGACCATATTCATACTATCAATCAGGTGATAGAGAAATGCGCGGAATACAACCAACCCCTATACATAGCCTTCATAGATTACGAGAAGGCATTTGATTCGGTGGAGACATCAGCAGTCATGCAAGCACTGCGGAATCAGGGGCATCGACCGAAGCCTATATAAACATAATGGAAGACATCTACAGCGCATCCACAGCCACTATAGTCCTTCATAAAGAAAGCGACAGAATCCCAATAAAGAAGGGCGTACGACAGGGAGACACGATCTCTCCAATGCTATTCACAGCGTGTTACAGGCGCTTTTCAGGGCCCTAGATTGGGAAGAATTAGGGATAAGAGTTAATGGAGAGTAGCTCAGTAACCTGCGATTCGCTGATGACATTGCATTGATGAGTAACGCGGGAGACGAATTACCAGCTCCGATACTGACTGGATACGGAAAGTAGAAGAGTAGGTCTGAAAATTAATATGCATAAAACTAAAGTAATGTGGAACAATCTGGCAGAGAACAGCGCTTTGCGATAGGTGGCGAGACGCTGGAAGTTGTAACGGAGTCCTTCTACTTAGGACAGTAGTAACCGCGGAGCCGACCATGAGAGTGAATAACTAGGAGAATAAGGATGGGATGAGGGCTCATTCGGCAAGCACTATCAATCATGAATTGGTAGTCTACCACTATCTCCAAGAGGAAGGTATATAACCGCTGTATCTACCAGTACTTACCTACGGAGCAGAAACCTGGAGACTTACAAAGAGGGTTCAACTTAAATTGAGGACGACGCAGCGCGCGATGGAAGGAAAATGATAGGGTGACCTTAAGAGACAGCGAAGAGAGCAGAGTGGGTCAGGGAACAACGGGGGTTAAGGATATCATAGTTGAATTAAGAAGAAGAATGGATATGGGCCGGCCACGTAGCACGCTCGGCAGGATAACCGTGGTCATTAAGGGTAACTGACTGGATTCCAAGAGATGGCAAACGGTGAGGGGAGACAAAAAATTAGGTGGGTAGATGAGATTAAGAAGTTTGCAGGTATAACGTTGGCAGCAGAAAGCACAGGACCGAGTTGATTGGCGGAACAGGGAGAGGCCTTTGCCCTGCAGTGGCGTAGACAGGCTGATGATGATGATGATGATGAGCTCCGTTTCTCAAGCTGATACTGCTGTCACTAAGTCCCAGTAAATAAACCAGGCAGTGACATTATTTATCTTTCTGCAAGAGTTTCCGCGAGGTAGGCGATAAGCTCTGAGCGTCCCTATAATTGGGTTGCGCAGAGTTACGAAGTGGCGCTCGCGTCGTCTCGACAGACAAGCGCGGCGAACGTCGGCGCCCAGCCGAATTTTTGTTTTAATCGTTTTTTTTTTTTTTAGTTTGCCAGTGTCCTGACACTTGGCACTTAGCCACTCTCCTGTGCCGCGTAGTACTATGCGTGCGGCGTCTCTCGCACACATGCTGATGCCGCTGTAAAGTCATTATCGAAGTTCCTCTTCTGCGGTGTTTCGTTACGCAGTCTGAAGAATGCAATAATGGCGGGTTGCTTTGCCTCTCGTGGCTTCACCACATCAGCGATTTGAAGGATCTCGTGGATGTAAGTTTTGCATTTTATGCAAGGATTTAACAGAACAAGCATTCACCTAACAGACGTTATCATGGCGTAGGTCTGTTTTTCTTTATTCAAAGAGTTTTTAAAACCATAACTTGATTGTTAGCAGTTCTGTTTTTTTTGCTGTCCTTCGTTTCCACCCCATACATTGGCTATGCCTCTAATTCTTTTGTCTGCTTACTTTAACGTGCTGCCAAGGTAAGCTCTCTACTTTATTCTTACGTCTAACTGTCTACGTCATTTCTGCTACTGTTCTTCAAGTGGAATAATTTACTGTTATGCAAGGTGATGTTGAGAACAATATATAATAATCCGGGCGCTCCTGGACTACACAGTAATGATAATTCTGATTACTGCTAAGTAAATAGCAAAATTGAGTTTGCATTATAATAACGTAAATTACTAGGCGCCATTAATATGTTCGCAAATATATTCGAGAAACACTGCTATACCAAAGGCTCCGTTTTTGTCATGAGCGTCCCAAACAGTCGTTTTGCGCCATTTTCCATGGGCACTGAATTTAATTGTCTTAGCTATTAGGGGTTACCCGCCGCGGTGGTCCAGTGCTCATATATGGCGCTTGACTGCTGGCCCGAAGGTCGCGGCAGCCGGAAATCGATGGAGGCAAAATGGTAGAGGCTCATGTGCTTATATGTAGGTTTTAGAACCCCAGGTGCTCAAAATTTCCGAAGCCCTCCATACAGCGTCTTTCATAATCATATCGTGGTTTTTCGACGTAAAACGCAACAATTATTATTAGCTCTTGGGGGTACTTCGTGTATCGTGTTTCTGTACTTATTCGCTGTGTTTGATACGGAACCGCTTTTCTATTTTACTTGCATATATTCGCTTTCGTTGTTTAGGCTTCCCTGAATTCTTTTCACTGTTGCTACTCAGCAGGTAATCGGATCTATAAGGGGAAATGGTGTGAATAGCGGCTGTGTCCTGCAGCGCTTTGCGCAACTGTACAGTACGTCTGAAACGTTTCTGGGCTGCACATGTTCTTGGTGACGTACACCTGTCCGGTGGTCCGTTATTGCGAAAACCATAATGTTTACCGGCAAGGTAGAACTCGACAGCGGTATTTGCACCATTGTGCGGAGGCTTCTTATTGAAGTTCATATGGTTAGTTGATAACCCGCTTGCTGGTCAGCAAGCAGAGCAGCGACTAGCTTCATCAATTACAAAAGCTACAAGCAAGAGCCGCTATCGGCGAAATGTATAAAGAGCTGCCATGTTAATCAGCTAAAACCAACGCCAATAAGGTTGTTTCGGAATAAAACAGATATACCTTGAACAAGAAGTACAAAACTTTTGAGATACTAAGAGAATTTCCATTCAAATGAAACACAGTTGGTCGCAGTTCATAAATTTTCAAGTGAAAATTTGTGCTTAGGCGTTTAATGCTGCATTACATAGATATATATTAACAAATTTGAGAATGTATCGAAGTATCTTAAGATACATTGGAATGTATCGTATCGGATACAATCGGTGTTGCAGTATTTTATCTGTATCTCAAATACTTCTTGCCTGAGTATCTTGTATCGTATCGCGATACAATTTCAAAGTATCTTTGCCCAGCCCTGGCACCAGCTATAGCTTGCAGCATAGTCCTTCAAATACTATTGAGGGACTATGCTTGTATCCAGACATGCGGCGTTCAAAGCGGTCGGAACCAGGCAGCAGGATTTCAGCAACGCCTTCTATATATATTTTTTCTTTTATACTAGGCCAAACGAGAAATCCGAGACGCTAAGCCGTGGTTACAACTTTGCGTTTCCTTTGACTCTACCCATAGTTGATCGACGCGCTTCTTCTGGAGGGTCTTTTTTTTTTAATAATTTAGTGCACGCACCATTAAGTTGATATATAGCGCGCAAAGCTCTTGTGGGAGTGTCGATCGTTGATGGAAGAGCTACGTTCCCATCAGGAGCGGCACTCCTAACGGCGAACAGCGGCGATTTATTCGAAATGTACCCATGTTTGGCGGAAGATGTTCTCTTGTAGTCTTTCAAACTCAGATTTTTTCGACGGCTGCCTCCCGATATTGTGCTCGTTCGTCATTCTTTATCGTCATGGCTGCTTCAGTCCCAAAACATTCGGCGCTTGTTTACCGCACTATTGAAGAGACTGCTATTTTACGTGCCGAAAAAACTAACTACTCAGCGGGACGGATTTCCTGGACGGGTGGTGCGGCACAGGCTACTCTATCGTATCGAAATTTCAAGGGTGGAAGAAGGCACGCTTATCGGAGCTTCCGGCATACGTCACCGAGCGGCGCGATCGGTATGGTGGCATTAAAGGGACTAAAGGCAAATAACAATTTATGTCAGAGTGAAAGCTCAATGTGTGACAACGTCTATAAAACGGCGATATTATCAACAGCAGTGCCCTACTTACCGAGAAATTAAGCTAAATGTATCACACGATGAGCGCCACGAGCGGGACATTTTGGAAATGATTCCGATGACCTGAGGGAGTCCGTCTACAATTAATCATTCGTAATCGATCTGGCTGCAATAAAAAAAGAACCTTCTGTGCATCAAGAGACGTAATAAAATGCTCATGTTGAGAACCGTAAGGAGGTTGCCAAAGTGGTGGACAATGAGCCTTTCTAGCGGGCCAGCCCTGATAACCGCAGCAACACCTTCGGAGACAAAGTGATCCCTGTCCGCCTCCCCTACATATCGCGCCACATTCCGCGTAATGTCCATAGATTCGACAGTGTTCAACGTATCTAGGCAGAACTTTAGTCCTCTTTTTCACGTTCACTCAAGGAAACATCCCCTAGCACCACAAGTTTTCCTTCTGCGGGCACAACTTTTTTAGGCACAGGCAGGGTCGGTCGCACATTGTTCCATGCTAGTTCCGTGAGTCTGTCTGCGTGTGTGGTCAGTTTTCGAAACAGTCTCACGTTCAGCTTACCCGTAGTAGGGGACACACAGGCCACTCTTAGGCAGTCTCTGAAGTGCCGTACTTGTGTCCTACATTCGCCTCGAACCATCTTGCACAGCCGACTCGCATGCGTGGGCGAAGGGGGGAGAAACCCGAACAGTCCTCGGAGGGCACAGTCGCTTTCTGGGGTGCCAGCCATAGACCCTCGCCTTTCACTCACACAAGGCGATGATGGGGGCCAAGGCAGCGGGATTAGACACGTCCAGGTTATGTAACACGGGAAAGAGCTCGCAGAACTAGAAAGAAACTGAAGTAAGACCGAAAGTCGAGCTAGTTGCTACATATTCATTTTGAGAACCTTTTAGCGCAAACTAAGACAGGGACACGAAGGGAGGAAACAACACCAGTGCTACTATCAGCTGAAGGCTTTATTAGCCATTAAAAAAACAAAAAACATATACCCGGACTACGTCACTCGCGGCACATGCGCACGGTCAACGCTGCAAGCCAAGGCACTATCTCTTCGTATCTATTGTTAACCCCTTTCCTTTAGGAGCGAAACTTCTTTGTTGGAATCGTTAGTGACGAGTGACTGATGCAGATAATGCGTATGGAACAGCCTCTGCCAGTTCTCGCGTGGTGCGATCACGGTGCTTAAATAAGGTGACGCCGTGTCAGAAAAGCGTGCTTCGCATCCGGAAGGGAGAATAGGTTTTAGCAGATGTCAGCTAACGTTGAAATTTTAAAGACCTTTCTAAGATTTCATATATGGGTAATTTCTGAAGTGTATTTGGCGGCATGTTTCCACCAATATATCGATACCTATCTCCAAAATGACAAAACTCTGGACGCCAATTCTGCATCACAGTTTTGTTTCACGGTTATGTATCAACGCATGGTGGCTGCAGGTGGTGCCTCACGAAAAAAATGCTTTAGACCTGCATGCCTGTGTAGCTCAGACGCGACTTATAAAGGAAAAAAAAAATTAAAAAAATGGAACGAAGACAGCCATGTGCGGGCCGCAGGCCGCTAGCGAGAGTTCCGCGGGCCGCGTGTTCGAGACCCCGGCGGCCCGTTAGCTCAGGAGAGCTTGAGGCCCCTGATAGCGGAACAAGACGAACGCTCATCATATGTGAGCAATGTGGGCACACAAAGCAACAAAGCAGGCTGTGCATGTCCATCTCGCGTCACATGACCTCGGGAGCCTAGACGGAGCCACGGAAAAAATGTCTTTAGGGATTTTATGCAACGAGACGCCGCGCAGTCTTTTCGTTTTAGTGAAGGGCTGGAACTTGCAAGAACGCTTGCCCGCCTGGGGCTCCGCGATCGCACTTGCGATGATAAGTTATAGCTATAAATTTATTATATTACATTTATCACTGCGATTACAGAATTATATTTGGGATAAAAATAATAACGAATGCAATCGAGCACGGAATAGCGAGATTTAGCTATATAAGCGCCTGGCCTATTTACTTTCAGTTCGCCCGTTTTAGACAAATCAAGTAGCTCCGCATGCAAGAAGCGAAAGCAGATCAGGACTTGTCGTTCATAAAACTTCTCCAAATAGCTTGAGCCACATAAAAAAAAGAATCGTTTCATCGAATAAAATGTGAAACGTACGTACGCGCAACGTATGAGGAACACACTTGAAGGACAGACACTTCAAGAAAAGAAAATGCGGGTGCCGACGCCACCTTGAAAATCGGCAACAAACACCGTGACGTCATAGCTTCTGACGCGTCTACTGGGATCTACGTACGGTTCCTAATCGGAAATGAAGTACATTGACTTCTGAGAGGGGCCATAGACTTAACATACCAAGTTTCAAGAAATTTCGTAATGACCCAAAAATACGACAAATACAGTTTGAAATCCGTGACGTCACGCGCGAAGATTTCGGCGCGAGATTTAAAAATGGAACTTTGCCCTTGATTTCTCCTTATGATGGTGAAACTAATTACATTCGAGTTCACAGAGCACACTTTATCAGTCTTAACCGATTCGTGGTATCACTTTAGTGACCCTTTAAGAACGGAGCAAAGTCCAAGCCCGGCCCGATCCGAGCCCGCCACCTCAACCCGGAGCCCTAAGCCCGGAGCTTCAGACCCGAGCCCGGCCCGGGCCCGCCATAAAAACTACTCCCGGCCCGTGGGCCGGGCCGGGCCCGGGTTTTCGGGTAGGCCAGAGCCCGTGGAGTACTCTAGTCGAGATATGTGAATAGACTTGAGTAAACGTAAGCCGATATGAGGCTGATAGTAATGCTGAATATGAGTAGATAGGACCATAGGTCGGCAACAAAACTCGCAGGGTTCCTTGTATTCACCCTAAGACTACTCTAAGGCGAAAGCCGCCTTCTTTTTCCTACCCCGCCACCCTTCTGCACTTAGCGTGGTTTTGCACCACCTCCAGGACCGGAGGCACCAGTGGCGTATGGCACACCGCCCCCCGCCCCCTCAAAAAAAAAAAAAATTCTGCCTACGCCCCTGGGAGGCACCTCGGCTGGTTTTGCACAAGTGTTCCTCTTGAAATAAAATGGCCCAAGGTGATCAAGCCCCCTTATCATAACACTATCGTCTGGTCGTCGTTTTGTATATCATGCGTGCCCTCGAAGTAAAATAAAGTCGGCTGTGCTTCATCTACCTCTTCTGAAAGGGTAATTTACATTCTCCCGGCCTGCTCCAAAACTGCATTTTACCTGCTCTCAGGACTGCCCCTGGGCACACTGTGTCAATTCCAGCCAATCAGAGCACAAACGGGAGCAGCCGAGCAGCCGATATCTTAGCTCACATTAAGGCAAAGGCTGAGCTGACCGCATAATGCGCACGATAGCTGTAACGAGGGGTCATTAGAGCGCCAGAAGGGATGCCGAGGGATGGGAAAAGGCCAGCAGAGGCGGAGAGATGAAATTACGAGAGAGTCAAATGGGACTGGGTAAGTTGGAGATCATTGGCCGTCGTTTTGCAGTACATGGACACGAGAGAAGAGGTGCTTGCATCTCTGGGAAATGGATGACACTTGAAAGCGAATCGGGTCATCCTGCCTCCAAAGTTTTGAGCAGCCCCCTGCCGTGTTGTGTTCCTCAGTCTCTTACTCTGTATGGTTACAGGCCGAGCAGTTTGAAATCACCACATATACGTCTGTCCACGGCGTCTGACATCGCGCGACCTTCGTTCTGCGCGGACGTGAGGCGCGTTTTGTTGGCCTTTTGAGGCGCAGCCGAAATCGTGATGCCAGCCGGTGTTCCGCTCGTCCACGTCGTGCGGCGTCCGGCCTTGGGCCCTCGCTGACCGAGGCCTTGCGATGGTATTTGCGAAAGGATGGCGCGCCATTGCGGGGCCCCGCCGTTGATACGCGTAACCCTCGAGGGCGTCGGCCAGCCGTGGCGCGAAGGACGAAACAAAACGTGCGCCATCGCGTGTCTGGCTCGACCGAGGCAGGCCGAGCTCGAAGAGACAGCGTCGTCGCAAGTGTGGCTGCAGACGCTGCTTGGGCACCGATCTGCAGTATTGCGATAAACATATGTCGCTCGAAAAGCGATGAGTCGCTTGCGTCTGCGCGCCTCGACCCTCCCTTGTTTACGAACACGAAGCTTAATTGCATGGACCGACGATTTCGTGATTCCCGCATTCGTGCAAGTCTTATACTGCGTACGCGTGTGCGAGTCTTGTGCTGCGTAAAGGAGCGTTGTGTGAGGCACTGACGAGGTGAACATATGTGACAGGCGCGGCCAGAACAGCAGCACCCAAAGGGTCAAGGCGCAGTATCATCGTGAACAGGACCAATCGATGAGGTCGGTGCTACGTGATTAACGTTGGCCATGGGGAACATTACGTCACTTAGCAGGCATAGGTCGGAAAACTCACTCATGAGTTGACTACACTCATACTCACCAGACTCAGATCGATCCGTGAGTCTGAGTGAGTCCGGATGAGATAAATTTTAGTGAGTCTGAGTCCGAGTGAGCCCTAAGCGCAAAATATATTTCTTGAAGAGAATTGACTGTTGGGCTGGTTGGTGTCTAGACATGGGAACCATCGTTGAAAACGCAACACCACACAACACAAGAGAAGACCAGACGAGCACAGAGCACAGGTGACGTTGCGCCTGCGCAGCCTGTTGGTATATATACCTGGAGATCTGCCTTCAGTAAGTCAGTTGTTAGATTGCGAAAAAAAAAAAAATGCGCCTGTGCTCGTGTGGTCTTCTCTTGTGTTGTGTGGTGTTGCGCTTTTAACGATGGTTCCCATGTATATTTCTTGAGTGAGTCTTTGTGAGCTCCACATTTTGGTGCCGACCTACGGTGATAACTACTCGATCATTGCATCAGCCTTATGTTGGCTCGCGTTCATACTCACGTCTACTCACTAGTGATTCAGAACTATCGGTAAACTGACTATCGATAGTATCGATAGTTTTTTCGAAACTATCGATAGTGTAAACAACTATCGATAGTGCTACTATCGACAAACTATCGATAGTGCAATCGGTAGTACCATCGTAATATTACTAGCAATATTACTGCCACGCGTGTATATTGCTTTGTTTTCACTTATTCGGTTTCACCCACAAAGACTGTTAGCAACGTTTGACGCAGACCGCGCCGTAATGTTTGAGAAGCTTCACAATTGTTTGAGATCATTCTGTTAAGATCACGCGCCGGACGCGAGTAGTCAAGTTTATTCGAGAGCTTACGCGATCGCCAGCGATAACGCTGGAAAGTTTGATGACTGACGTATAAAGTACGACACGTTCCACCGATGATCAGATTACTTAACGGCTGACGACTGTTCCCGCCGCTATCAGTGCGCAGCACGTATCGCTTTGTATCTTGAGCTTTGATTTTCTGGGCACAAGTTCGCCCAAATAAAGAGCTCCGTATTTCCCACTCTTGCTGCAGCATTCTTCACCGTCACAGCCACGTGACAATACTATCGATAGTGGTGTGAATAAGGATACGGTTCCTGGCCGGCCATATTGCGAAGATATTTGCGATAGCCTACTACCAGGTTTGCTTAATTTATGAGCAATTGTCGGAAGAGAAATTAATTATTTCCGCAATGAAAATGGCGGAATATATCCATCAATAAATTCGTATCCAAAAACAAGCAGTTACACCTTACAATTAATTCTTCTTTTTTTAAATTTTGAAATCATAAAATGCAATATCAATTTGAAGCCACGCAGTCCCACCACATGTAAAGGCTTCCCTTCCGCCACAGCTGAAGAGTTTGACTTTATAATCATATGTCAGCAAAGCACTCTGGTGAAGAACTAAGTCATGGCAACTTTTTTGCCCTTCAGCCTGCTCCTCCGGCTCCCCTATGTACCACGAGAGCGGGGAACCAAGTTTATTCTGCAGTGAGTCGGGGCTGTGATTTTATACTATCGATAGTACCGTCGAATTTTTTACTATCGATAGCGCTCTCAATAGTATTTTTCACCATCGATAGTTCGATAGTGACTCAGCTATCGATAGTATCGATAGTACCATCGATAGTTCTGCATCACTACTACTCACACATACTTCAACGCACTAGCGTTCCTACGCCAGCTCAATATTAATTGATCAGAGGTGTCAGTTACGGGCGGGCGAGGTGTCTTGACGTCAACCCCGCAATCTCTTTCACCGTGAAAGAGATTGCGACTGAGAGATATTTTTATCAAGAATTTCCCGTGAATCATAGGATAGTTCTTGATAAAAATATCTCTCAGTCGTCTCGTTCAATAAAAATGTTGTTACTGGATTGCAACCACTCATAACTCGTACTTAAAGGTACGAGATGAAAGGGTGCCAAGTAGAGCATCGATTATGCGAGAGATTGCTGTTAAAGAGCGTTGACACCATGGTCAACAAAGCTAAATATACGCTAACGGACTCATGAGTCGACTCACTCAGACTCAAATCGAGCCGTGAGTCTGAGTGAGTCCGGGTGAGTAATGTTATGGTGAGATATGTAACCGAGTGAGTCCGGTTGGAAAAAAAATTTAGTGAGCCTAAATCCGAGTGAGTCCGCTTGCAAAAAATGTGTGGAGTCTGAGTACGAGTGAGCACTAAGGGCCGAATTAAAGTCCCTAGATTTTTCCCTGAAAAGGAAAAATCAAGGGACTTTAGACCGAATATATTTCATGAGCGAGTCTGAGTGAGCTCTACATTTTTTGCCGACCTATGTTAGCAGAGGACTGGTCAGCACAGGAGATGGGCGCGGGGATCGTTTTTCAAAATGGGGTGTCTGCGTGGCTCGCAGCGCTGTTATATTCGCAACATGCGATCACCGCGGCCCTCTGAACGAATGAGCGAGCTTGTTTGGGAGGTGTACATTTCAGACAGTTCCACGTGGAGAAAACAGTCGCACAACGAACCTTTCGTCAGCAGGCATTATTTTGCTCCTTAGTTTTGTTTTCGCTAAAGATTTCTATGTTTTTCAGATTAAGCCGTGTGGATCATGCGGGACGATATGCTCATTCACGGCCACGCTTGCACGCTACGGTAGCATTCCAGGGCGGCCGTGGCCCATTTCACTCGGCCACTTGCCAAAAAAAAAAAAAAACGCGTATTACTAGGCAGTTTTAGAGTAGCGTACGCTAAGCTTTGCGTTAGCGTTTGCAGCCACGGCGTATGCGTCGTACGCTGTCCTTTTGCTGGAACCCCGTTATGTGAGAAAGATGTCGGGCGACCGCATGCATGGACCGCTAACTTAGCGTACGGTATTCTAAAACTGCCGACTATCGCGGCTGAGCTAGAACGCAAGCAGCGTTGCAAGTGCTGTTGCTCTGTATGACATCCACGGCCGCAGCTCTCGTAGTGGCCCTATGCGTGAGCAGACGATGCAGCACTGCGTGCGCACACTCACGGAGTAAAGTATAATAGCGGGGCGCTGAGTCCTCTCCGGTTGACCTATGGTGCGATCTTGTACGCATTCCAAATAAGCACGGAGGCGTGGCGTTACATCCAGCCGCACGCGAATGGCCACTGTGAACCGCGACAGACGTCACGGCCCTGCATTGACCAATCGCGTGCGGCTGAATGTAACGCCACGCCTCCGTGCTTATTTTGGACCGCGTACAAGATCCTCCTCTCGCTCCCCCTCCCCATCCGAAGTAGCGTACAGCGACGCTGCTCACCTTCTCCCCCTCCTAGCGAGCCACTCTCGGCGATGCGCAGCCCTTTCCGCCTAGCCTCAGTCTCGCCCCGATGATCACGTGACCTGTGTGACGCCTGCTGCTACTACTACTACTACTACTACTACTACTACTACTACTACTACTACTACTACTACTACTACTACTACTGTAATGCCTTGAATATACTTACCAATGTGCCAACGACCGAGCGTCTACGATGGCACGGACTGTGATGCCTGCCACCGCGGATCACCAGACGACGATACACGTCGGGGTCATGCTGAACCGTGCGGCCTTCTATGTTCGGCTGCGATGCGTTGTTGTCGTTGCTGTCTTTTTGTGAGTGCGCAGTTTGCGTGTGTGTGCGCTCACCTGTGTGAAGAAACTTTATTCGCCCCGAGACTCGAGTTACTGAAACATTATTGGGCAAGTTTATAAAACAATTTGTACTGAATGTTCAAGCAAAATGCCCCGCAAGCAAAATGCCCCGCGAAATCGAGCGTAGTTGCCGTCAGGAGAAATGTTAGCCAGGAGCACGTTCAGTGTCAATTGCCCCTGGTGTCGTCTGCTAGCCATCAATGTGTACAACTGCATGCATGGCGAGGATTTCTTTTCCTCTCTGTTCTGTGGCCATGGCACACTCAAAATGACTTTCCGGCCCGTTCTCAGGGTGTCTACCGACCGGGAAAAACTGGGAATTCTCAGGGATTTTGGGTAGTCTGGAAATTCTCAGGGAAAATTCAGGGAAATTGTGCTCCCATCAGGGAAAATCCACAGTATCTTTATTGAAAGGCGACGAAAGTCGCGGTAGCGCTTGCTCATTATTTTGTGAACGCATTTTTCAAATCAAACGGCCGCTGCGGCTGCAGGGAAGTGGCGCACCTTGATGCTGCCATCGCCTTCGGAGCGGTGAAGTGGGAGAGAATCCGGCTAATGCGTAGCATGCGGGAACCGCGAACCACGACACATCGTATCGCGCAATGTTGTCAGGATGTTCTGGGAGTACGCGGTGTAGTTCTGTAATCTTTCTCGCGCGTGCTGTGCGTTAGTGCCCGATATGGTGTTTTTGTTATCGCCACGTGTCAAGTAACAAGCATGATTAGTTGTAGAAGCGGTAGCAGTAGATGTAACGAGCTTGAGTTATCTTGCAAGCGATCGCGATCGCGCAGGAAGCGGATGTCTTCGACAAGGCTCGTATCTGGCAAGCCATCCCGATCGGCGAGAAAAAAGACGCTTGTTGGCGGTTATCGGAGAGCTCACTCGCTCTGATCCCGAGCTTCAAAGATGCTATTTAGGACTCCGTGAAGAATATAATAAATTTCCAGGCGAGAGCTAGCGTAACTAACGGGCCCATTCACAGCAAGTGAAAGCTTTTTTATTTCTTTTTTTCCCGATCAGGGCACTGCTGAAACAAGTTTTAGGCAGTCGACTGAAATTTTGGGGGGCTGCAGCTGGCAATTACCAGCCACACCACGTGGGTGTTTGCTACAAAGCCGAATTGCAAAATTTGTAGAGCCATAGCGGCGACCGAAATTCGCGACACCGGCACGGGTCCCACATGCTCGATTCGGCGCGCGATGTCGGAAAACAGTAACGTTTCCACCATAATCGGATGTGCCGGAATTCAGGATGTTGCCGTGCTTTCATGCGATCTTAGCCCGCAGCTATATTGCTTTTTTTTGCGATAGCAATTATATGGACACTCCGACGCGAATTTTTTGCCTTCGCCATGATCTTCCCTATCAAGTCCAAATCGCGATTACATCACCCGCGCGTCGCATGCTCCATGTGCGAGTGAAAGTGCGCGAGCGCTGCCGACGAACGGGGCTTAAGCAGAGATGAAACGAGCCGACCGTCTCATTCGCGCGATGGGCACATGGATAGGAGCCGGCGCGTTGAGAGGGGGGGGGTGGCTGCGTGAGTCCGACAGGAAGTGCGTACTTTGTACCAGCGGGCGTGGTCACGTGCACCGCGGTATCTTTAGTGGGGATCAGCATACGGCTCATGCCTTTGTAGGTGTTGTGCTCTAATTGCAAAACTTCCGTTGAAGCCATAGCAGTGGCAGATCCGGCGGGGGGGGGGGGGGGGCGGTAGCGGCCGATCGTCCCCCCCCCCCCAAGCCAGCCCCCGCCCCACTCCCTTCAGTGCCTGTCGTCCACCTACCTTTGTCAGGCTTGCTTGTCCAGTTTTCCCCCTTTATCAGGTTGCTTTGCCTGCCATTGTCCAAAAGGGGTAAAGAGAATTTTATCCCTGCTCTCTACCTCTCATTGCTCTACCCTTTCCTGCTTCCCTATGCACATTTCCAACGAAGGCTTCTTAGGCACCGCCATAATCCCCTCTGGGCTGTTGTAAATATGCGTGACCCACCAAAATGCACTGCTGAGCGTTGGCTTCAGCCTTTGTACCCCCCCCCCCCCCATTATGTACCTGAATCCGCCCCTGAGCCATAGATCATAGATAGGGCACTTCTCTTAGTGCAGCGGCTGGGTTTCCTGAAGGAGCGAGCTGCTAGCCTATATTCATATAAAATTCCTTTTTGTTGCTATCGGATTTACTATTTTGCTCTCGCGGTGAAACTGACTCTTTTTTTCTAATGTGGGATGGTTTTCGATGTGCGTTCGTGGAGAGCAAATAGTTCGGTTGGGCAACATGGTAGCAAAGGCGTTGCATTACTCTGGGCAACGCGCGAGGATTTGACAACAACCCGCAGCAGCAGAACAAGCGCAATTCCACAGTGCATTAAACCCGCATTTGTTTCGTCTTTACATGTGACACTCTGGCAAGGCATCTAACTGTGATTGCTGCATCTCAGGCTCAACAAAATTGATTTTTTTACGCAAAAAAATTAAAAGAAGTTTTTTCATGTTGCCATATTAGTCAAGCATTCTTGTGGCCTTTTCAGTTTAAGATTAATTCTTCAGTAACTATGCCTTGCATGAAAGGTCGAATTTCAGTTTAACGAAGTTTCGATATAACGAAGTGAGTTGCCGCTTTTACCAACTTCGCTATATTGAGGTTTATCTGTTCTATGTACTATTAAAATGAGATTAAGTCGTTTTCATTTTCTAAAATGCGTATTAGAGAGTGACATCACCGAGCGATATGGTCTCTACCCCTCTTGACATAAAACAAAGTTCTGTTTCACTCAGGGCATTTCAGCAAAGACACTCAGGGAAAACCTGGAAAACTCAGGGAATTTAGAAATGTCAACTCGGTAGACACCCTGGTTCTCGAACACTGACTTCGGAGTTTGGGCTTCGGTTTCCGTGTCGGCGTTATAGCGCAATGTATATATGCAGCGTGTTGCGCGTGTTCTGTTGCCAAGCCTGCTCCTTTGGTTCAGTTCTGTTGTTCGGAGTTTTAAGTGCATGACAAGCGACGTGTGATGTCATTCAAGGAAACTAAGTGATCGTTACTGGCAACAACATTTGATTAGATCAGTTTTCAGCAGCTGCTGTGTAAGCGCGTCGTAAGTACTTAAAATTTGAACAAGAAATATAAAGATTGAAAGCACGAGGACAAATGGGATGCACAACGGGGATATGAAATATTGACAGCTTGTGCGGAGTTCCTTAATGCAAGATATTTTAATCCCTGCGTTAAAAAATTGACCTTTTCTGACTCGTTCACGGTCGTCTGAAAGTATGCTGAACAGAATTACTGTAATCATAGTAACGTAGATAAATACAAAGCTTTCACATCGTAAAGCCATAATGAGATGTACTTGCAGTCAAATGGTGCAAATCACTCTCAGTGGTCGACTCCTGATATGGCGTTGCGCGACCATTGTACTAAAAAAAACTCACGGGACCCTTATGCATTTGCCTAAGACGTCTCAAAGGTGAAAGCCATCTTTTTCTTCAATTGACGTATTCTTCCTCCCCCGACCCCCTCTGAAAGCTTTCTGGGCCTAACGTAGTTTTGCACTGCCTCCAGGATCGGAGGAATTGAAAGCTTTCTACACCTCGCCTGGTTTTGCACTGCCTCCGTGATCGGCAGTGCAAAACCAGCTCGATCACGGAGGCAGTGCAAAGTGGCGATGTCATGTGATGACGGCATGATGTGACATCACATTATGCGACGTCATGATGACGTCAGAACTTTCTCGATCTGTGATGTCATGATGATGTCGTATGGTGACATCATCACAGGCTGATTTTTTTTTGCTTCAGTCGTGTTGACGCCGCCGACGCGGGATGCCGACGGTCAATTTTCGCCTTAAAATATTCAATCTTGTTACAGCGCGGTAAAGCACAGCAATAATCAGCCAAAGGGGCCAAAAGAATAGTGGGAAAGAGCGCTATTTGTCCTCTTCCTGGCCCCTTTCTCCGATTTTTTTCTACTGTTTACCAAGCTGTACTATCGAATGTCAAGTGGAACATGAACAGTGGAGTGCATTGCTCAAGCATTAGGAATTGTGTAGTGTGCGTCATCTTCCCGTGAGCACCCAACGCGAGGTGTCCCACAGTCCTTTGATCCAGATCCATTCCTGATTGCACTTCTGACCTCATGCACACCACTGAGTTCCCAAAGCCCCGGAACCATTACACCTTTCTACAGACCTCGAAGCACATCGTATCTGTTGTATCCCCATAACGCTCTGTGCTTCATTATTGCAGCATTCCTCTGTCCCTTTGCTGCCGAGGCTTTCTCCAGTACGTCCATGTATCTGTTTCCCTCATTTACCCATACTCCGACGTACTTGTATTCGCTTACCCTCCGCATTTCTTGGCTCTGTATTGACATCGCCCATGGTCTCGCATTGCAGCACACCAAGCGGCCGGCGACTGCAGGCATCACTCTCGGTGCCACCGCAATGCCTGCGCTCGAAACACGACTAAGTGTATTCTAGGCACTATACCAATACTATTGCGGCGACAGCACGGGGTAAACTAAGACAGCTTTGCTGTAAGTCTCATGATGGTTAGCGCAAACGCAACACAGACGAAAGAAGAAGAAACGACGACACGTGTTGTGTTTGCGCTAACCATCATGAGCATTTTCCATCTCGCCCAATTCGCTACCCTCCTTGCGTGTTGGGGCGTGTTTACTGGCCCATTAAGGTCACGGTTCCCCAGCAGCCATCTCGAACGTACATTTAGTTCAAATGCTAGGAGTGTCCATGGTTTCAAAAATTCACTCCCTGAAGTGTGTAATCCAAGAGCAGTATTACACTAAGTATCACTGATGGTCGTACAATGATACAGCTTCCCGTGTTTCACTGAGGAAGCTTGTTCTCGTGCCCGTTGAAACTGTCTCCATAACGGATGCATGTTTTCGCCTGGCTGCGACTGGTACAAATCACTACTTGTGTTCTGTGCGTGGGTACTAGAAGAAAGCATTCAGTAGTGGTACCTGAATTGGCTAGAACACATAATTGCTCCCCCCCCCCCCCCCCAAGAACAAAAAGGTCTTCAATATTTGCAGTTAGTGTCAAACACTGCAAATATTCGTTGCTGCTCATTGGGAATGGTTTGGTTCCAGTTCAACTTTGACAATGGTTCCATTTAGTTTATGTTTGCTAAGTGTGTGTCAGTATAGTTTACAAATCATTCTCGCCAGTTGTTACCGGCCAGTCTCCCTCCATCTGGTAAACATTTTGCTGTAGTTGACTGCGATATTGCAGTTTCCTTTTTTTTTGTATTAACAGCATTCGCAAATGGGGCAGCGTGCTTACAGTTTACAGAAGAAAATTGAAAATTTAGGGTCCATTCTAGCGCCATATTCACGCACCTCGCCACGTGGCTGAAAAATCAATTGTATACCCCGATGTGAAAAAATTCTAACTGGTCCCAGCTGTAACCGTTTGAACTGGGTTATGGAACAAGTCCCAGCTGGAACCAGTTGCAAGCTGGTGCCAGCTTGATCCGGCTGTTTCCAGTTGGAACTAGCTGAATAGTTGAATATTTTTACCTGGGCCAGCAGTGTATGCAACTCTTATTACATTAACGCGCCTTTTTTGTCATGTAACACTAACCACATCCCTTTTCACTTTTCACCATATTTTATTGCTCGATGTTTGGCCAGAGGCCATTTCTACATAGTTGCGAGCGCCCTCGATAGCGCTAGCAAGGTAGTATGGGAAGCCGGAGTTCTGCACTCCTTGCTACAGCGTTCAAGCTCACGAGTATACGAGTGCGTTTTGCTGGAATAGCAGCTCTGAGAACTGTTGAATAGCTTTCTAACAGAACAGATGTACCTTGATTAATGCGTATATCGCAGTCACCAAGGAGAATCTTTCGTTTATTTTGCCAGTGGAGCTGCTGATTAAATCAGAACGGGTAGGAGGACTTGCACGGATGGCGTATGTAGTGAGCAGTCGGTCGCCGGTCTGCTTTCATAGCAGGAGTACTTTTTTATCATTTATTTACTGGTTAGGATGCCACTGCGGCTCTGTTAAGACCTCTTGCTCCGGCAAAATCGCTGTCAGAATATTTTCCTGTGATAGACTGGAGTTCATACACCACATGTGTGACATAGCTGGCTAAACTGCACCGTAATAAAAGTACTTCAAGTGGACTGTTGGATAGAAAGTATTGTAGAAGAACTTGTTCCTGGGCGAGATTGGGCCTAAGTTTGTTAAACATGTTATTTCTGGCGTAATGTTTAGAACATGAAGAAAGGTCGTAGACAATGTATTGCATTTCGGCTGTAGCTGCCGAGGAATCATGAATTCTGTCACAGTCACAACTGGGAAACAATAATCAGCTTTTCTTTAGAGGCATGATATATATACATGTGGGAACACTGGCGTCACTGGTGGCGTGTACAGTCAAACAGAAACCAAAACTGAATACTGCAGAAAGGAAGCCTATATCGAATGCTGCATGTAATAAACATGAGCCATCGTCACTTTCGTTAAGTGGATTTGCAGTGCTCGTGGGTATCATGCTCACATGTGTAATCAGTGCACATTACAGTGCATTATAGGGATTATGTTGAATACTGCAGTCACTCCACCTTATATTTTAAAAAATAGTGTGGTATTAGAGTGACCGATTATTCCATATTATAAGCTGTTGTGCATTATATCATAAAATCTTTAGTGTGTGATTGTACTACACATTCCAGCTTGCACTGCTAAGCACGAGTTTGATTCCCTACAAAGGAGACCAGGCGAAATCCAAAACACCCATGTATTCGGACTTAAAGAGCCCCCCCCCCCCCCCCCAACATTATTCAAGCCTCCATTTTTTACGTACAGGTTGCGTTGACTGAAGGATTTAAATGTTAATGCAGCAAGAACGGTAGTGATAGGGCGAAGCAGTCTGAAGGTATTCATCCTAGAAAATTCAAAATATACAAGAAAAAAATGCCTACCCTCAACTCGATTTTTACACAGTCACATGACCACATTTCACTCGCCGCTGACGTTGCAAGGTGCCGCCAATGGAATGAGCTGAAAGGTCCTACAAAGGGGAAGCTACGCACATCATTGTTGCCTGTTTCATCCAGTGCAGCAGTCACGCCGTTACCACAGTAACAAAGAACATGGCGCCACCCTTCGAGAAAAAGGGTGAGATCATTAACAATGCGTCGAGGTGAAAGATTTTCACCCTTTGAATGCCGCAATACTCACGAGTGCACAACAAAAGGACGAGGGGGGGGGGGGGGGGGTACGCAGGCAAGAAGAAAAACTTTTAAGGACAAACCTCATGTGTACATTTTTTTGTTATGCTTGGCGGCCACAGATTGAAAAGCAGACAGCACCCCTACCTTGTTTTCAAGTTCTTTTTTTTTTACAGCACTATATGTATGTGTTAGTATAAAAAGCACAACAAACAAGGATTCCTCGAACTCTAAGGTGGATGCCGCGGCATGTGCGAAACTAGACAGCTCGCGAACGTACACAAGCCAGAGTCACATGGACATCCGAGCCACGCAACCAAAAAGCCAGAAACAAAATAGCAGGCAGTGTTTTTGTCGTGTTTTGTATTAGTCTCTTTTTTTTTTTCAACAGTGTCTATTCGGCATTCAATGAAAATTATCCAAAAGAAAGCCCAATAATAATCTCTTTTTTGATGCATTGTCTTGTTCTCTTCTTTTCTGCGTCATTCCCGCCTGCAGTAGTTATGGTGAGCGCCACTACGTGTTGATGTGGTCGGCATTGATGTAATGATTTCATTGCATGATTAAAATAATAAATTTATCCATATCAGTGTTTTGACCTATGCTAAAATTATCCCCAGTCATCAGTCTACGTAACCCACAAATAAAAAAACGGGTGTTTCAAAAATGTTGGAGGGCCCCTTTAAGTGTATTTAGATTTAAGAATCCTTATTGGTCAGAATAAATCTCGAATCCCCCATTCCGGCATTGTTACGCTCTGCAAATTGTTTTGCTCGAAACAGGGTTGGGAGCAGGGTTGCCAGGTTTGGCCACTTTGCGCCAAATTGGCTACTTTTTTTAGGCTGGTGGTGGCAGGAAAATCGTCTTGGCTACTTGGCTTCTTTTTGGCTACTTTCTTGTCCCCTCGATTTGAGCAAAATTATGAATATCTGGTGATGTCGCAGCCACTGGTGTTCGAGTGTATGGTGCCAAAACATGGCAGCCAAAGCGTGCTTCCTGCTCCAAAAACTGAATTTTCCATTTTGATTACGCGGATGATGAATTTTAATAAAAAGGATGGCGCTGTGGCTTAAGCAGGCAGAAGGTTCAATGGTCGATCATAACATAAATATAAAAAAAACTACACGTGTATAACCTACCAGTCAAGTAAATAATGCTTTTGGATGCCTGTTCGGGACTCAGCGGGAACTGTTGCATGGAGCCTGTTTTTGCAGATCACCCATTGCTGAACGTGGCTTTAAACCGAAATTGCACGTGAACAGGAATTGAAAGAGCTCCGCATCGAGGGCGCTGTGCACTCATCGTCATTAGAAATAGTATATCCGACATTTCAAGTGAGCACTGAAAAACCAGGACACGAGAGGAAAAGGCGGTAACACAAGCGCTCACTAATAACAGCTGTTAGTAAGCACTTCTGTTGCCGTCTTTGCCTTTTCTGTCCTGTTTTTTTTTTCTTTGGTGCTCTCTTTAGAATGTCGTACCAACTCACCCAACAAACAATCCTTCTTATATATCCGACGAACTGCTTCTATCGTTTCTTAGGCTTAGTACAGACTGCGACTCCGGATTCGTCATTACGAAAGAAATTTTTGGGAAAAAGGGCTTCAATTTATGTTTCAGTGCAGTAACTCATGCCGTAGACTCAATTTTATTGTCGCAACTTCTTGTCATTCCAAGAAAAGTCACGCAAGGCACGTGGAGAGAGACTCATTTTTTTTTCAACAGCGTGAACACTATGTCATCATGCATGAAATGATTGCTAAAGTCAAGAATTTATGCTAAAATCTCAGGAATTATGATTTTGAATTGTCCAGGCAACACATATTTAAAATTTTGCCGGAAGGCTTTTTGCATTTAGTCATTTAAATACAAATGTGGAAGTGGATTTCATACATGCGTGGCTGCTTTTGGCTACTTTTACTGCCCTTGGCTCAAGTTGGCTACATTTTGGCTACTTTTTTCAATTTTCTGGCTATTTCTTGTATCTTCGACCTGGCAACCCTGGTTGGGAGTGCAACAGTGCATGAGCACAGTTATGCGGTTTTATTTCACATTTTGTGAGCGTTTTTTAATGCAGAAAAAAATCACTATGCAGCATGTATGTTGCCATAAAAAATTGGATCCATCGTTTTAGAATGCCCTCTACAGCATAATAAAATGCACTTGGCCCTAAAGAGAATATTAAAATGTTTGCATAATTGATTTTAGTACATAACTAATTAAGTGTGGTATAAAAACACCTTAACAAGCACCACATGATGGTAACCCATGCGTCGTTGGCTTCGTACAGTTGCGGTTACCCACTTCTTTCAAAATATTTGGTTCTATAGTCGGATACAACTTTAGAAGTCAGCGGCTTTTCCTCTTCAAAGGCGGATGCACACAAGCCTGAACCAATGGGCGCGCACTCCGGACTGACATCATGAGCCGGATGGCCGGCCTTCGGAGGACATGAGCAAGTGCATGAGCGGGACTGTTTCTTTAGTTGCGGAGGTTATCAGCTGCTGCTCTTCGGTCCTCTGGGCAGGGCCTCTCCAGACTCTAAAGGTATAGTTACGTGAAACACCACACACACACACCGCACGCACGCACAGCGCGCGCACACACACACACACACACACACACACACACACACACACGCACGCACGCCAGCACGCACGCACGCACCACACACCACACACACACACACACCACACACACACACACACACCACACACACAACACACACACACCACACACACACACACCACACACACACCACACACACACATATATATATATATATAGTCAGCAGAAGTCTTGCTAAACCCGTAAAACCCGAAGAAATATTTGCAAATGAAGGTACACACATTACCAAACAAAACACAACTGATAATTAATTAACTCATGTTGACATCGCCTTCGTTAGAGTGAATATGGTTACAGTGCGCCGTTGTTTTTAAGCCCTTAATAGTACAGCAGTCTTTCTCTTTTTTTTTTTTCTTGTGAAAGGGCTCAGAGGCAGAGGAATGCACACGGGGGGTCGCCACAAGTATGTGCGTAGGAAAGGTCATGTTTACAGCTTTTTGTTGAAATGGTAGCCAGATGTAGTTGGGCACATGCATGTACACAAAGACGTATCCGTCACAATCAGTCATAGCAGCTCACTGGAAAGCGTTCCAGTGGTAGAAAGGTCGAAACACTCCCACAGCCATAGGATTATCATCTTAGTGTGAAGCATAAAGCACGTGTTCCCCACTCCATGTAATTAGGCAGTGACCACATGTTCGAACACATGCTCTAATATGTGCCACAGTGGTCAATCAACAAACAAGAATGCAACAAATAAATAAACAAAATGAAAAATAAAAGAATAATAAAGAGAAAGGGGTACAAATGAAGAAACGTGTCCTATCTGCTTAAAAACAGAGGCCATCAAGGACGCGGCACAAGGGCATGTGATGCAAGCAGACCTCCTCATAAAAAAAGTTACTCTAATCACTAGGAAAGCAAGCTTGCCCATGCTTTCCAGTGATACCCGACGTGGCACTATTGAATATGATATAGGACTCTCGAATTTCGTGGTCATGGTGTGTATCAAAAACCCGATTCTAATATAGTTTCTTCTAAATCATTGAAGGAGTGACCAGGAAGGAAGATGCTCATGTTTCGATAGAGGGAGGTTCAGAGAATTTTTGCGTGCGCCCTGTGGTTATTGAATCGTATCTGAAACAGTGTTTCTGTCTGACCGAATGTATTGTTGACCGCATCTGGTACACTCGAGCAGGTACACTACATTCGTGTATCACATGTCAGTAGTTCCCTAAACGTGGATGGAAAAAGTTGGACGCTGTGCTTATTGCTTTTTTCCGTGCTTCACATGTGGGGGCATATCTGGCAAGGTGGTTATATTCAGTGATTCCACTCCTGCGCCAACTGCGCCAAAGTGCGCCAAATTGTATTTACTGCGCCAACCTGAATAATCGACGAAAATTGCGCAAACTGCGCCAAAGTCCTCGGGTTTGGGGGCGGTCTATCACCGGCAATCGCACGGCCGGCGCGTCATGTGCAGCTTGATCTTGGGGCTGCCAAAGTCGCAATCATTGACCAAGATTATATCCGCTGAATAAATAGCGCTCGCGCGTGCGTCCCGAATAAGCCACGATGCCAGGCACGGTGCCGACCAGCTTCTGTTCTGCAATCGGCTCGACAGCCAAACGCGCGCTCTCCGCAGAGGCTCGTGACGTCTAGGCCTCTCGGTAGCAAGAAAGTGCGACGCGATTCACGGCGGACGTCGGTTCTTTCTAGAAACGCTGCTGATAGCTCGTTTAAGCGTCGCACGGCATGTAAGGAAAGCAATGTTTCAGTATTAACTACATGTGTGCTGCTAAAATTCTGTCACTTCTGTTCCGGACATCGCGGAATGAAATCTGGGATCGCTACAGTATATATATGGAACAATATCGAATTTTCCTTGCTTCGCGTTTATGGAAGAGCACGCGAACGGTGGAAACGCGTTCACACTTTTCCTCAGATATACTTTATCCAGGATCTTCATTCGAAGAGCTCTTTCGTAATTGCTTATACCAGCACGTCCGAGTTTAATCACTCTGCGGTAATACCCCCTAAAAGGCCCTGCCCTTTCGAGCTCACGTGCTCGGGTTTCCAATTCGAATTTTTTTGCTTGCTTTTGAAAATGTCCTCCATTAATAAAGCATATATCCTGGTCGGAGCAGCCGCAAATACGCAGCTTCAGTAGCGGGCCGTCGCTGACGGCCCACAGTGAAGCGGCTGCACCATGTTACACGCCCGCCCCTCGCTTTCGCGGTCAATAGCTGACGGGTAAAAAAACTCAGTTTCGCTTAATGCGATACCAACAAATGTATTGTTAAACGAAGTAAGGCTAGCAGCTAACTCTTTTGGATTCGATCTCGCGTAACTCAACAAAACACTGGTTTAAGGGAATATGGCCGCTCCAGGAAACCGATGCGTTTTCTTGCTCTGAGTTCTCTAAACACGAAGTAAGCGTTGAGAGCACAGCAAGTTACGAGCCGTCTCCTGATGCCTCGAGATGGCGCGCGCGCAAGCGACTGCGCCCTTCGAACGATGCGGGTCCCATTCCCCCCCCCCTTCCCCCGCTCCTCTGGCGTCCTTTCATGCTCCTTACGAAAGACGGGCGGGGCGTTTTCCTCTCTGTTTGATGAGCAATCGACGGCAGGCCCGCACGCGGGAAGATGTTTCTCATGCGCTGTCCGTGCGACGGGACAGACGGCCGGCTAGCTTAATCTCCGCTTCAGCCGATCGTCGCCAGCGGTCGCGAGCTTTTACCCGCGGCTAGAATGCGTGTGGTGATGTTATTAATTTGGTCTTTATACAGAAAATTACGGCAATGGCGACGGCAAAATCCGCGGAGAGCGTCCATATAATTGTTATCACAATAAACATTTAAAAAAGTTGAGGAGCCATTTCACTCTGTGAAGTGGATGATAAGCGAAGCTGTTTCGCGCATGGCAAGGAGGTGACATGGTGGAGGACAGTTGGTATGTAAGGCCAGGTTGTTAACGTTCAATACGCAATATTAATGCGAAAGCATCAGATGCTTTATCAAACACGAAAATTGACCGTCGGCGGCGTCAATCGATTGATGCAAAAAATAATCATGTGATGGCGTCATCATCACGTCATAGATCGTCAGAACTTGTGACGTCATCATGGCGTCATATATCGTGATGTCACGTGATGACGCCATCACGACATTGTCGCTTTACACTGCTTCCGTAACCGGTGCGCCGATCATGGAGCTAGCGCAAAACCAGGTGAGGTGCAGATAGCTTGCAGAGAAGGGGGGAGATCAACCCGTCGATCGAGAAGAAAAAGAACCTGGCTTTCGCCTTGGATTTTTCTTAGGGGAATCCATTAGGGACAGTGTGGCTCTTTGGCATTGAGGCACTGCTGTACATCATGGCGTTTGTCTACAATGTCTGCTGATAAAACATAGGTGTATTTAGAGTGTTTTTCATAAAGTGCAATTTTATTGACCTGGTATTCTGTTTATTTGCTGTGTCGAAAATAATCGCTGAAGAGGTTAATTCAGAACACTCAACTGCATGAGCCTTATTTTTTCATTAGCGAGTGAAGTATTAGGAGGAGTATGGAGTTCTCCTGAGATGATTTTTCCATGAGATTTGCAGTGAATCGAAATATTTCTAGCCTTCACAAGAGCCCCATAGTAATATTCCGGTGCTTGAATGTTATTGCAATATGCTTCTTAGTGCACTCCAGGATGTGAAATTCGCTGCTCCAGAGTGCTCCCAGATGCAAAATATCTGCTCCAAAGTGCCCCAAGATCAAAATTTTGCTGCTCCAAAGTGCTCCAAAACGGAAATTTTGCTGCTCCAAAAATTGCTCCAAATCAGAAGTCCTCGGTAGCATCACTGTTTTATTACATACCCGCAGCCAGTACCACAGCTCAGGTTCAAGGTGGCTTTGTTAAGATGTCGCGTATGAATACTTCGTCTGTATATGGCACAAAGAGATGATTCTACGAGCACACGCCTAAGCCGATCACTTTGGGTAAATATTGTTATGTTTCTTAAGAATAGATGGTACATTTGGCACAGATCCAGAGTGAGTGAGGACTCAATTAGTGTGATGTTCCCTGACAGGGGCTGGTTTTATATATATATATAATATATATATATATCCTGCAGGAAAGGAGGACCGATACGATAGGTACATGTCGATTAAATGATCGTACAACAGGCACAAGCTGTTTCTGCAGACCTTCTTATGATGCTCGTACAGTTTTTGTTAGGATCATGACAGCCTGACCTTTGCAATTATTGAAATTGATCTGATTGTATGACCAGTTTCCCATTGGGCAAGTGGCCGTCACTGCTTCCGATACAGTTGTGGTCCAGCTGCGCTATTAATTGACACTTTGCAAAAATTTGAAAGTTGGCATTCCTGCAAGAATATTTCCCACACAAAACCTTTCAATCCCACACTGCTTTTCTCACTCTAAATGCGTTTGCCCCTGCATCGAAGGCGCACAAGCCTCACAAGGGAACTTTGCTGGTGCAACATCGCATCTGCGACATTTCAGAACACACTGCAGGAATGTCGCGCCTTATTGTAGCTCTATGGTGTACAGAGAGAAGGTGAGAAAATGAGAGAAGGCGGGGACGGCATTGAATGAAAGAAAAAAATAGATTTTCTCTAATCTGTGGCCAAGGCTGTTCGTGCGGTAAACGTACTTGCTCGTGCATGTGCAGTAACAATGTTGCAAGGTGTCAGTTCTATTTATCTGCGCCTTGCCACGCCCATCCGAGTGCAACATGTGCCAATTGCGCCAAAGTTCACGATTCCGCCTGCCTACGCGTCAGTGGAACGTTTTTGGCCTAATATGGCGATGGCGATGGGCTTTCTGTGTGCTATTCGTTTTCCTCACAATATTATTGGTTTGGCATAAAAGATGCCAACAGCTTTTCCATGATTGTTGCAGAAGCCCGGCCTGCTCCGTGTTTGCAGTAATGCGCTTTTTCTCATATCTAACCAAAGTTTCAGCAGCTCTGTGTGTGCTTGTGGCCGTTAGTTGTCCACGGTTCCACATGTTGTCTTTAGTATGGAAGCTTGCCACTCTTGGTGGGGAACTCGCAACAATAAAGAGACAAATAGGTTTTTTCATATCTTGTTTTAGCCTCTGTGCATCGAGCATGCTGGCTTTACGGCTACCGCTTCAAGTGTAGCATGGCCTAGACAACGTTGTCACGCAAATGAAGATGTGGATTTGCACATGACAATTCTATAAACAACGCTTATTTACCATGTGAGATCCTTTTGTATGGAAAGTCTGATTGATTACTACGTGCTTTTTAGGGCAAGAATAATTTCTGTCTTATCGCTTATTGACAGCCTGGCATAAACATGCTAATGTCTGGTGCTCAAAACAGCGCAGGGGCACCGCACTTGTTAGCCACGTTCTTGAGGCGGTACAAAAAGTTGTGCAAATATACCGAAAGGTGGGCTAGTTGGTAATTCATACTTCTTCAGCGTACTGGGAGGGCGGGAACACACAACAGATGAAGGAAGAACCACAGCACGAGCGCTCGTGTTCTGTGGTTCTTCCTTCGTCTGTTGTGTGTTCCCGCGCTCCCAGTAAGTTTGTGCAAATATGGCACAACGACCGGATATTTCTCTGGTCACGAAAGTGCAGTTTGCTGCCTACCACGGTACTTAACTTCTTTCACAAATATGGCACGGCTACCATATCACATCCTTTCTGTTGAAAGTGTGATTGATGGCTATTCTTTAAAGGGACACTAAAGGCAAATAACAATTATGTCAGAGTGAACGCCCAATGTATGACAACTTCTAAAACGGCAATATTATCAACAGCAGTGCCCTACTTACCGAGAATTAAGCTAAATGTATCACATGATGAGCGCCACGAGTGGGACATTTTCAAAGTGATCCCGATGGCGTATGGAAGTCGGCCTACAATAAATCACTAGTAATCAAACTAGCAGCAGTAAAAAAGAAATTCCGAGCATCAAAAGACGTAATAAAATGCTGTTTGCTCGTTTCCGCTTGATTCATGAAAACAAAACCTCCGTGGCGTTGCCATGGGGAACGGCGCGCGTGGTTCAAAGGTTCCGTTTTCCGCCGAACTGCGCCTCGCCCGTCTCAGTGGTAGTTTCGGGATCGTGTACTGCCGTGCTTGTTTTGCGCGCTCGTGAAAGTCGCTCTGACAGAAAGTTCGACAAAATGCCGCATGCGTGTGATATTGCCGGATGCCCGAATGGTGCACAACGCCAGTGCTGCAGCAAGGAAACCGGTGTCTTTTCACTGGGTGCCGAGGAATGAACCTTTGCGCCCGAAGAGGCTTAGTGTCATGCCATTGCGCCAGTGTGCTAAACAGTCAAAACCTCTGCGTGTGTGCTCGCTGCACTTTCGTACTGAGGATTACGAGACCAACCGCAACTTGGTGAAGGCTTTGAATGTGCCCATCCGAGAAAGTCTTTGCCGCAGCGCCGTTGTTGCTACTGTGGGTCCCGCTACTTCCGCTCGACTGCTACTAGTGTCGGCGGCCGCGCAGTAAAAGCGGGCAACGTTGGGCACGGCAGCAGTGACGTATGAAAGTCGTATTTTCAGGCGGGAGATTTGAAGCGCGCTAACACGATGCGGACCACTAAAAACGTGATTTTATTTCAAAATAAGCACTTCCTTGGCACAAAAGCAGCACTACGAGGTTTCTGGACCGCTATTTCAACAATAAACGTCGACTTAATATTTGCCTTTAGTGTCCCTTTAACGTTACAGACTTTCTATTCTACATCTCCAAGCAGTGGCATAGCCAGGGGCGGCGCACCGGGCCCTTTTATTTATTTTTTTATTCATATTATTACCTCTATTGTTTTCCAGTGTTCTGTTTTCACACCCACTCTACAATAGCCCCATGCAGTATGTACAAATAAAATAAATAAAACATCACTCCAATTCATAAATTTGAAGCTGAAAATATTTCGATTGGAACATGTGCTGAATTCCAATGGCGGAGTTGGGCCAAGTTTTTTTGCTCCTTTTGGATCAAATGTGTCCCAATGACAGAGTGAGTCAAGCGTTCCAGTGAGAGTCGGAGTGGATTCAGAGGGAGAGGCTCTCTGTGGAGTAGGAAAAGTTGCTCCCCATAAATCGGCAGAGTGGACCAGAACTCGGCATGACGTACTTTAACACGTTTGCCTGCTTGGGGGCACAACCGGTAGTGGCGTGTTTTGGCAGTAATGGCGGATGACTGGGCACATTGTGTGGCATTGCTTCCTCAGCTCGATAGCGACAGTTCTGAGTTGGAAAGCTTCAGTTCCTGCACGAGCGATTCATCGGATAGTGACAGTGACTCTGAAACTGTCACATACGAGCGGAAATTTGACACTATTCGACGGCAGAATGTAATAACTACACGCAAGGTATTCTGGGCAACTCGTCACTCGAAAGATAGCCACTTCCATTTCCACCTTGCTCCAGCTGCGCGTGTTGTGTTCCAATCGTGGATCTGGAGGCATTGCTCTACGCTAGAGTAGAGTGCTCGCTCACGGAGTCCCTCGGCTGCTCCAACTGCTATTAGAATTCAACAATAGTGTTTCAGTAGAGTAAACAAGATTAAACTTTTTCATAGACAATGAGTACAAATGATCGATAATTCTTGCAATATCACCTACTGAAAACAAGGTGTTCCAAAACTCGTTGGCATAAGTGATCTTAGGTTTGTTTCATGTTGTTCGAAATGCCACATCTCATGCAGCCACCAGCCTTTTTCAGTTCATTTGGGGGTGTAAGGGCCCATTCATTGCTTGCTGCTAAACCAGCCTCGTGTGAAACAAAACTGCTAACGAACGTGATGAAACATGCCGCGGTCATCATTCATGTTTGGCCGACGGCCTGCAGGGGATGCTGGCTTTCGCTGTTGACATGTAGATATGTCAATGCAATTTGAAGGCAAAAAGTAAATGAAAGAGAACTAGTTCATCACAGAGGAAGTTATTCTTCCTCTGGTGTCAGTAGGGCAGGTGCCCAACTTGGTTGATGTGGGGTCAGGCCTCGAACACAAAGATGGCTAAACTAGCCAAGAGGGGATTTTTATTACACACAGATGGGATAACAGGTTCACTCAACTCTGCCATTTCAGCAGTCTCACTCAGTGTTACTACTGCACTGTCAGTGTTGTTGCTGCTAAGATTGCAGACACTTGTAATGTGAGTGTTCAGGCAGGCAGACAATTACTTAATTGTTGTAAAGACCAATGGGTGGATATATTTTCATGACAATGCTCATAATGCAGTAGGCATTTTCACCAAATCTTTGGGAGGATTGACTGAAGTTTACGCATGAACTGTGGAATAAAGAGCACATTCAGTTCCTTGATATTAATCTAGCTATGATACACACCTACGACATGTCAGTTTGTACTGGCAAAGCTGTCCTAGTAGCAATGGCTAGAAGCTGAGGTGGAGGCCCAGCACTAGCAGAGCCAGTTGCGGTGACAGCTGGCTTGAGGCATCTGCACAAAATACGGTAGACCGTGTCTGGAGGCTCAGCCGCACCGGGACGAGCCAGCGCCAGATGCAGGTCAGTTCAGGCACAGCTCGTTTGGGGATACAAGCCCAGACCAGGCAACTTAGGCTGGTGATATGACTGGCCATCCACTAGTGCAAGTCACCAGGTCATTGCACCATCTTCATTCACCACACCACAATAGTGATGCACGCTTAAGCCCGCATTTCAAATAGTATCAGTTCCTTCACATCCACATTCTACGACGTACTACACCAAGTATCACAAAGATCGCTTTAGTTGTCCCTTTCAGATATCAGAAGCGATCATATCATGCAAAAAGAACGATTTAAAAAAAAAAACTGTTTATGGGTTTACTATGGGTCATTCTCTTTCAGTCATTTTAGTTTTCCAGCTCAATTATACAAGATGCAATGAGCTCAGTTAAGTAATTTGCTTCAGCTTGAAGTGCTTAGTGTGCACAACATAGGCTGCATAGGTTTCTCATAGGTTGCATGTCAGAAGTGTTGTAAGCCGTCTTCTAAGACTGTCTCATTTGTGTGCAGGTGGTTCGATGGGCGGTGCTGCGGCAGCTGTGCCGTGAGAGCATGTCTTCCTCAACACGGCCTCCCGGTCGGTCTACCCTGGCTCGATCCAAAAGCCTGCGTCTCCCCAGACCTACTGCGCAGCCACAGGTAAGGGGAAAAGTTGTGTATGCAATCCATGGCACCCCACGTGCATGACAAATGCAAAAGAGAAACACTGAGTTATTATGTCATGATACGTTTTGTATTTTTGCAGTGTTGTGGTAGTAGGTTCATTCCCGCATTCCACACCACACATTGCTTCTTTGTTTTATGCATGACTGTGAAAATGTAAATTTAACACTGTGGTAAAAATAAACTTCAAACTTGAAACTTCAAACCATATGTAGAAAACAAAATGAAAGCCAAATTTTTTGCTTTAATTTTGTGCCAAAATCACAATGCCACTGTGTCAACGAAGTGTTGAAGATTATATATTGCACTTTGCACTCGTAAGTTATTCGCACTTATCAAGTTCTTTCTCTGACTCCTTTAAGTATAAGTGCAGGCGATGTTTGCCAAATAGACGTGACTAAAACCCCAGAAAACATTGCCAAACACAGCTTGCAAAAGCCTGTGCAGAAGTGCAGACTTTTGCTTTTTTTGCTCTGTGTGGCCCTTCTTCAGATGCACCAATAAAATAATGTTCCGTGTTGCAAGAACCTAGGCTCTTTTGAATTTGATTGCTGTACTTATGACCGCAGAGGGCCGTTGGAGTGATGCTTGGACAGCGAGGCAAGGAGTGAGCATGCATGCCTAACTTGAAAAAATAACACCTTAAATTGCCGTTGAAGTTCACACTTCTCGGCATTGCGATGACGCACAATGGTTGAACACGAAGTGCTCCTGCGGCTATGATAAGGTGTTGGCTGGTGGATTTTCTGTACTGCTTAACATTTAAAAATTGTTGAGCTTGCGGTATTGCATAAGAACATCTGTATATCACTCTTGAAGGGCCCTTAACTTCTTTAGTAAGTATTTGTAAACTTCTCACTATTGTACTAAGGTTTTACTCAAATCCCAAACCCATTCGGCCTGGGAAAATATGTAGCACAATTTCTTCATGTAAAGCCTTGCCTATATCAAGCTTAAAGGGGTGCAGTAAAACTGAAAGCTGGGCGAGTTGGTATGAATTCATGTTGAAACTTTTTTTAGCGCGCACAAAAGACGGAGGACACAGAAAGAAGGTACAAAACGAGCGCCTTTTGTGCGCGCTAAAAAAGTTTCAACTTAAAGGGGTGGTGCCATCAAATTTCGAGGCTATAACAAGCCTTTTGTGGGTTTCCTCTGTATGCAAGGACACTCCACACGAAGGGTCGGACACAGCAAACGTTTAGAATATATTTTAATTCACTTCCAAAGTGTACCTAAATGCCCATTCTTCCGATCAAGACCCATCGCTAGCGTGCCATCACTGACGTAGCTCTGTAGGATGGGCAACGAAAGTTGTAGTGACATCACACCAGATCTGCTGCAGTGACGTGAGTGACCTCCGGAACTCCGCCACCTCCGTAACGTACGTACTGACTGTAGTGAACTAGAATATGTTCTAGTTCACTATAGTACCGGCAAAGCATCGGTTGCTACATCACTCGCCGAGTTTCTGTCGCTTTCTGGCTAAGTCGTCACAGCCTTGTGTGGTCACGTGACCAAGCCCCCTACACTTCTACGTCACTGCCCAACCTCGGCGCCCTGAAACCGAAACCGAAAGTTGTCCACATCAGAAGGCGATATTAAATTATTTAGCGAGAATACATGAATCTTGGTGCGTGCATCATGCTTCCTGGAGCTATAGGAAACGCCCACAGCAAAGAACACGCAAGCCACAAATTTGGTGGCACCACCCCTTTAAAAGACTACTGACCCGATTTTGAGACATCATAAAAGGGACGTTTTTCGTTTCCTTAGTATCCAATGTTATTGCCCTCCACACACCAGAGTCGGACAACACGCATAAAATATTTTACATTGATTTTGAAGTTTTCGTCGCTGAGCAATAGCAAGCCAGCACCACCGCAATGGACATTGTGATGATTAGGACGGTTCGAGCACTTCCCCTATTGTGCATTGGCGCAGGAAACAGACAGGGAGACGTATTTAAACATTTATGTACAAAATATAAGGATATGAACAGGCAGTGGTGGTCGGTGCCGTCGTGCGACCACCCAGCCCCCGAGGAGGAAAAGTCCGTGGTCCCACGGCTTGCGAGCAGCGGTGGTCGGCGTCTAGGAGATGCCGGGACCAGCGCGACCTCGGACCTTGTTTCGGACGTCCTGATCACACCCGAGCGCAGCGGTTCCACGGGCGGGTTCTGGCCAGCACAGCACCTGTCTGCGCCGTGCTGGAATGCTGCTCGCCACAGCTGCGGTGCGGCAGCTCATTCACCGGCGACCCACGCCTTGGCCAGGGCACCGCCAGGGTACAGCTCAGGCTCGCGGCCCACGTCTGAGTCTGGCGCGTCGCTCGGTACGGCTCGGCACCGCTCGGCAACCCTCGATGCAGTCAGCAACTCCACCCCTGGCACCTGGATCCTTGGCCACCCTGGACCTCGCACCGGCTCCGTGGTCCCACCGTGCCCACGGCGTCTCGGCCGGCAGAACGTCCCGCTTGTCCGAGCTCAGAATTGCACGCCCTGGCCCGAACACTGCGAGTGCGCCTCGTGCCACCGTGCCACCCCGCGCATCTTCTTTTCTTCCCTCCGTGCTCGGTGGTCCGCGCCGACGTTTTGGCGCTATTTACACGTGACATTTTACCCCCCACTTTAGAAAGTTGTTTCCCTTCACAACTTTTCATAAGCATGAGGATGGACAATGTTCACAGCCTGAAAGGCAAGAAAGTGTTCGCATGTTAACAATTTTTTTTTCACACGCATTCACAGATTGTTGCATACGCAGTTGACGAAGCGTTCCGCATGGAGTTGACAGAGTATTCACAAAAAATAACAGTCTACGTGTGCATGACGTTTCAAGTCTACACTCGGCTCATGTAGTCAGCTCCGACGTTGTCACTTCCTTTGATGTATTCCACCGTGAAGTCGTACTCCATAAGTGTCAGACTCCAACGCAGAATTCGGCTGTTTGTGTGCTTGGCCGAGTTGATGTAGGCCAGCGGCTGGTGATCGCTCTGCAGTACAAACTGTTTACCGAAGAGATAAATGTGGAATTTCTGGACAGCCCACACGAGCGCAAGCCCTTCTCGCTCTACGGTTGAGTATCGTGCCTCCGTGGAAGGAGCTTCCTGCTTGCGTAGGCGACCGGATGGAGAACACCGTCATAAATCTGCATGAGCACGGCTCCCACACTGGTAGACGATGCGTCTGTGCGCAGAACAAATGTCTTCTCCAAGTCTGGAGACCTCAAGATTGGACCAGTGGACAACAGTCGTTGAAGCTCGTCAAATGCCTCCTGGTGACGTTGTTTCCCATATCACCTTGTTCGGAGCACGCTTCCGAGTGAGCTCTGTTAAGGGATGAGACACGTGGGAATAGTTGGGGTACGAAGTCTCGGTAGTACCCCGTGAGACCGAGAAAGGAACGAACTTCTTTCTTTGTATGAGGTCTTTTTGCAGCTTGTATCTTTTAAAGTGTTTCAAGCTGCGGCCGTAAGACCCCGTGTCCCACGATGTGGCCCAAGAACTTCACCATCGTTGAACCAACTTCACTCTTGGATGGCTTGATTGTGAGCTGTCCACGCCGTACTTGTTGAAAAAACCTTTCGAGCGTGGCAATGTGCGTCTCCCATGTGTCTGTGGCTATAAGAACATCATCGAAGTAATGATGTACGTGAGAAATGCGAGCCACAACTTTTCTCATCAGTCTAGTGAAAACTGCTGGCGCTGTTTTGATGCCAAAAGGCATAAAGCGGAACTGGTAAAGGGCCGACATTGACTGGAAGGCCGTCATGCGTTTAGAGTCTTTGTGCATTGGGACCTGCCAGTATCCCTTTGTAAAATCAAATTTGGAGAAATAGCGAGCCTTTCCTAAGTTTGCGAACATCAGGTCCACTCGTGGAATAGGCTCATTATCCATCACGACGACTCTGTTCAACTGTCGGAAATCAATGCATAGACGCATGCTGCCGTCTTTCTTTTTAACTACGACAATTGGTGACTGGTAAGGTGAGTCTGAAGGTTCGATGATTCCTGCGCCAGCATCTGTTTGCACTTCCTCTACCGCCTGTTGAACAGCAAAGGGTATCGGGTATTGGCGTACGTTCACCGGCGCAGTAGATGTTGTCGTGATCTTGCACTCTACCAGGTTCGTCTTTCCCGTAACGTCTGAGAAAATATCTTGGTATTCGGATAGAAGCTTCTCGATCTGTGCCTTCTGGTTCGCGTCCAAGTTGTTAGCGACATTTGACGTCATGGAGGTCTCGTTTTGTTGAAGCGCGAGCAACGGTAGTTCCGGTTCTTCTTCCGGTTCTTCTGTTGTGACGTTACAGCCGCGCGGCCCACCGTGTCTGTCGAAGTGGTCTCTCCTCGTACTTTTAAGGAGGTTGATGTGGAACAACTGGTTCGGGTTCCCAGATCACGACATAGTCGATTTCGCTCCGCTTCATCTAGAACAGTGAAGGGCCTTTCCAAGTTAGAATCATTTGTTGGTGGTCGGAAGGTAGTAGGAGTACCCCTTGTCTCCGACGCAGAGTTGACGAGGCTTCGCTTTGCGATCGTAGTATTTCTTTTGTGTCAGCTTGGCTTTCTGGAGCTCTTCGTGCGCAATTTGACACGTCTCATACAAACGATCGCGAAGCTCCATGACATAGCCGTATGTAGTCTTCATTTGGGCATCCAAGGTTTTTCCGCGTCCATAATTCTTCAGTATGGACATGGGGCCTCTAATGTATCGACCATACAGGAGGTCGAAAGGCGAGAAAGCCGATACTCAACTGAGGCACCTCTCGTATGCAATAATAATGGTGCTAAGTAATCTGTCCCAGTTCTTTGGACTTTCGTGGCACATGCGCCGTATCATTTGCTTTAAACGTACCGTTAAAGCGCTCAACAAGGCCATTTGCCATAGGGTGGTATGGGGGTAGTTGGCAACTGTCGGAAAGACAGTAGTCTGCTAACTTCCTGCATTAAGCGTGACGTAAATGATCTTCCGCGGTTGCTTACGATTTCTCGTGGGATTCCAACGCGCGAGAACATTTCCACCAACGCTTCTGCTATCTTCTCCGTGTCTATGCTTGGTAATGCAACAGCGTCAGGATACCGCATTGCGCAGTCCACCATCGTTAGAATGAAACGATTTCCTTTTGCCGATGTCGGTGATAGTGGACCGATTATGTCAATCGCCACACGTTGGAAGGGCACGTCAATCACCGGCATTTTTCCAAGTGGGACACGTCCGACTAAGTGCTTCGGCACAGTGCGCTGGCAGATGTCACAAGAGCGCACAAATCGTGTCACCTCAGCCTGCACGCCCGGCCAATAGAATTCTTCTAGAATCCTATCAGTTGTTCGCTTAATACCTTGGTGGCCTGCCATAACTCCCTCATGTGCCATCCTAAGGACAAACTGGCGGAGGCTTTGCGGAACAACCAGTTGGTCAACTTCCTTCCTCGTGAGCGATCTGTAGTGTCGGTGAAGTATTCCCTTACGCAAAACATACTCTATGTTTGCTGATCGCTTCGTCAATCGTCTTTCCGATCGCCGAAAAAACAGCTCTCCAAGGTGCGATCTTCTCTCTGCAACTTTTCAAGTAATTGTGGGGTCACATCTAGTGCGTTCCGATGCCGCACAGGTAAACTTCATATCCCTGGTACCTTCGTGTTGTCACTGCATTCAGAGTCGGTGAGTTCTGGTGACACGCCTGGATGTGGAACAGGCTTGCCCTGCTGGTGCCGACTCCTTATGCAGTCTTGCGACATCCGATCCGCTGATTGGACGTGGTAGAACCAGACGGAAAGACTACCCCGTCGATGTTGCCGGAGAACGAAGTTCATGATAGTGGCTTTTCCATGCAGAGTGCCAGTGTCGGTCCTCGGAAGAACGGAGAGTCGATGTATACCTTTGCCTCGGGAGCTCCTGCCTCGACGAGCCGTCGAGAAAGGGCACAGTACGTGTGATACCGGGTGTGAAATTCTTTCCCGGTACCGAGCGAACGCTTGACCACCACCACGGTATTTTGCATCCTCGTCCTCTTAGCACCCGTCCCAGGGCTGTCCATCGAGATATCCAGTTGCCGTGGCATCTCTTGTCTTAGCAGACCAAGACAAATATCTTCTTTTGCCGATGATGTACTTTCCTCTGCTGATGAAGGGGTAGAATCCAAGTTCTCCTTGTTTCGGGACAACAGGCGCTACGGTCATAGTCCGGCAACAGCACTTGACGCCTCCTTGTTGCGGCTCTTACATTTGGACACTCGTCAAGCTTGATGGCCGTGCTTTCCTGCACTTCCAGCAAGACGAGGGCTTCGGCCCTTTTGACCGCGTCCAACAGTCTGCAGCGCGATGACCTTGCTTGCCACATAAAAAGCACTGCACTTTTGCTTTCCGGCCTCTTTTCCTCGGATCTTGCTCGGCAAGCCTGCTTTTTCACTTGGTCTTTCCTGTTTGCCTTTGGCGATATTTGTCAGGCCTTGCGCTTCCAAATAATGGTCAGCCGTTTCGGCTAGCTGATCGAGCGTTCGGCATCCTCGCTCTTTCAAGAAGATGGCGAGTTTTCTCATCGCATCTCAGCAAAACTGTTCGGATACAATGATATCCCTCAATGCGTCATACGTTTTATCTGTTTTTGCCATCTGCTGCCAATGATCGAAGTAACCGAGCAGCCGACCAGCAAATTGTCGCCCTGTCTCGGAATTCTCCGGCTAACATCGCGAAACTTTAGCCGCATATCCTTCTTCGGTGGTAACGAAACCTTTGCAGCAATCGTTTGCTTCAGCTTCTCGTGTCTGTTGCATCCTCGGCAGCCATACGACCGACAATACTCAAAGCTTCTCCTGAGAGGCAAAGCTTAATGAGAGCGCCCACCGGTCCCTTGGCCATCCCTGGCTGGTGGCTACTCGCTCGAAGCGCTGGATGTACGCGTCGAGTTCGTCCGGCGGCCTTCATTGTAGGGAGGAATTAGCTTGTGGCGGCTCCTGACGCTTCGCTGCTGGCTTCCACGCGCTCTCCACCTGTTCCAACCGTCCCAGCCGTGCGTCCTCAGCAAGACGACACTTAGCCTCCAGCAGACTTTGTTCCGCCGCCACGACGAGCAATCTCCTGTTAGTGCCTGCCTATTCGCGACGCGTCCCTATCCTCAGCACGTCTGTCCACGCTCTTTCTTCTGCTGCTCCTCAATCCACTCTTTCATTCATTACCCAACAAGCCAAGTTCCTTGCCAATCGGTATATACTTTCCAATCCATTTCCGCCCCCTGCACAAAAGAGAAGTGCGGCTCTGAAAGTTGGAGCTAGAGCTAGGTCCTACGTCGCGGACGCCAGAAATTGTGATGATTAGGACGGTTCGAGCACTTCCCCTATTGTGCATTGGCGCAGGAAACAGACAGGGAGACGTATTTAAACATTTATGTACAAAATATAAGGATATGAACAGGCAGTGGTGTCGGTGCCGTCGGTGCGACCACCCAGCCCCCGAGGAGGAAAAGTCCCGTGGTCCCACGGCTTGCGAGCAGCGGTGGCGGCGTCTAGGAGATGCCGGGACCAGCGCGACCTCGGACCTTGTTTCGGACGTCCTGATCACCACCCGAGCGCAGCGGTTCCACGGGCGGGTTCTGGCCAGCACAGCACCGTCTGCGCCGTGCTGGAATGCTGCTCGCCACAGCTGCGGTGCGGCAGCTCATTCACCGGCGATCCACGCCTTGGCCAGGGCACCGCCAGGTACAGCTCAGGCTCGCGGCCCACGTCTGAGTCTGGCGCGTCGCTCGGTACGGCTCGGCACCGCTCGGCAATCCTCGATGCAGTCAGCAACTCCACCCCTGGCACCTGGATCCTTGGCCACCCTGGACCTCGCCCGGCTCCGTGGTCCCCCGTGCCCACGCGTCTCGGCCGGCAGAACGTCCCGCTCGTCCGAGCTCAGAATTGCACGCCCTGGCCCGAACACTGCGAGTGCGCCTCGTGCCACCGTGCCACCGCGCTCTTCTTTTTCTTCCCTCCGTGCTCGGTGGTCCGCGCCGACGTTTTGGCGCTATTTACACGTGACAGACATTATCCTAACGCGTCAACACAGTTCCACCGAGTTTGCGAACTCTGCGTCCTGCATGCAGCCTACATCCAAGAAGTCACTGTCGGGGTCACTGGACAACAATTCACTCGTCATTGTTTACGTGCACCACGAGATGGACAGATCTGCCACTAGTATGTCGTGAGTTGCTGTCTCCCCTATGACGTCACACTGCGATAACGCGTCACTGAGAAGCCGCTCCCTTGATATCAAAACCGAAAATGTTTTTTTAAGGTAGCGGTATTAAAAATATATTCGACGCATTCCCAGGCACCACAATACCCTTTTTAGGGTTCTTGACACCAGTGTTTTTATTTGAAGCGACAATCTGAAAATATCTGTAAATCCTGTCAGTATTCCTTTAATATGTCAAAATGCACACAAAAGTTAGTGTAGGCTATGCGGCACTGACACTGCAATGTAAAAAATGCAATACAGTCAAAGCTGACAGTATCAAATTCTGGTAAATGAAACTATTCTTTGTAATAAACTATTTTCAAACACTACAATGGTTTAGCGTCAATGCATAGGGAAATCTACAGCTACATCGAAGAAAAATAGCCGGAACACTTCATACATAGCACATCGGGCCCCAAGAAGTTGGCTTTCTTCACGGAAGGGGGCTTTTTCGCATGAATTTGGGATAGCGAACTGCGTGACAGGCGGAGCGAGTAGAAACTACGTGCCATCACGTGCTTTCTCCCATGATTCTTTGTTGTGTAGTGGCACCTGTTGGCCGATCGTGTGCAGTCGCCATTTGCTCCCTTTGTTAACGCGATGGCTGCAGTGAAACGGAAAAAATCTCTGTTCTCTGCAAAGCGGTGATAATCAACACAATCAAACGTGGACAACAGAAGTCTCACATCACCACTGCATACAGCTTCTTAAGCCCACTGCGTTCGATATGAAGACATCAGAGTTTTAGAATAGGGTACCCAAAGCTTGCATCCTTTGCATTTGCTGCCACTGCGCATGCTTATACGCTATCCTCTGGGTACCCACGTTAACGCTAACGCTACAAGCCTTATTCTAAACTGCCTATTAGGTCCGTAGGGGACTGGAGGCTGCCGTGACCAAACGAGTATGCACAGCTGCTGATGAAGATGTTGAGGCACTGTTTACATGAATACCATTTTCTCGCATATAGCTGCACCCGCAATACAATACCCGGGGGAAAAAAAAAGTCCTACGTAATGTCTTAAAGGCGCTGTTCTTGAATCATTGTGAAATAGTGCTGGGAGGCCAACTTGTGGTAAGTTCTTCAAAATGTTGTTGCGATAGCAATCTATGGACACTCTCAACGGTTTTTGATGTCGCCATTGGTATTGCGGTCACCATTGCCATCATTTTTGTATAAAGCCAAAATTGAAAATAAACCCTCGCGCATCGTATGTTCTACCTTGAGTAAAAACCGTGCAAGTGCTGGTGACGAACGCGCTGTGAAGCAGTGATGGAACGAGCTGGCCGATGCATCGCACGGCGGGGGCGCATGTGATAACGTCACCCTGCGTGTGAGGGCCGGCTTCATCGCTCTTTGAGCAGAGAAAGGAACTACTCACCCAGTTTCATAAGGAGCATGAAGGGACGCCAGCGGAAGAGGCGGGAAGGGGTAGGGCTGCGTTGCTTGAAGGCAGCGGTCACTGGCGCTCATGCTATCTCACAGGCAATATGAAGTGGCTCATAAAATTGCTACGCTCTCAAGAACTTCGCGTTAGAGAAGAAGCGCGAAAACTGCTTGGCCCTGGAGCTGCCGTATTCCCTTAAGTGGCATTTTGTTGAGTTACGTAAATTGGATCCAAAAGAGTTAGCTGCTAACTTGTTGCTATATATTCATTGGTTTGCGGGATTTTTTTATATCGAAGTATACAATATATCAGACGATTCCATTTTTTTTTGTGAGTTCAATATATGAGTGTTGACTGTATGGATGTTTGTTGTGGAAAGAAAGTGAGGAGAGGTGTGTGGAAACACTCGCGTAATTATTTTTAAGGATTTTTGGCTTAACAAAGTGTAGCATAGTTAAAGAAATTCACATGTTTTATATTAAGAGTTGTTTTACTCTTATGTAAAGTGGGTCTCCCCAAGGCATAATGAATTGCCTTGTCTCAGTGCTTGCTTCACTGATCACAAAATGACAAGTATATCTATATATTCAGACATGCACTTCATGTGTGTCTGGGCATCTACTTGATTACGTCTCCAGACCTATTATGAAAAAACATGTCGTAACATAGCGCAAAATGTGGCCTTTTCTGGAGTTTTAAGGGAAACAATATAATCAGTGAATAAGTTATGTTTATAGGGCGAGGTAAACAACCCCGAGGTCTAAAAACTGTAGTGAGGAGAAATGTGTGCACTTTTGCTATGTGAACATGCTGCCGCAAGAATTTGCGAGTACGTGCTAATAAGGAAGTTACAGGGGTTAGAACATCCGTTCAGATGGTTTCAAATTTTCACACGGCCTCGCCACCCTTCTCTGCCAACAGGGAGGGGAAGGCGTAGCTCGTCGTCGGACTCCGCCGCTTTGGCAACGTAACCACGACGTCAGCAATTGTGTCATTGGCGAGCTATATCAGTCGCAATGCACTTCCGCTTGCTGCGGCTCCTGGTTGTTTATTGTACATTGTCGCATTGCTCCATAAGTTGACGGGCAGTTTCGGCTCTTCAGTATTTTTAAACCTTGTGTGACAGTTTACAATGCAGCAGGAATGCGTGCTTGCTTTCAAGACGTTGAAGGGGCGCGAGAGAGAAGCCTGGAGAAACGCGCTTGCCGCACGAGCAAGCGCGACCCGTGAGAGCTACCGGAGATTCCCCTCTCTCCGCTCGATTTGCAGCTGACAACTGAACAACGCTTCGCCTTACGTCGAAGTGAAGGACGTGCAGGTGCTATGCAGTGCATGGAATATACGTGCGACAACTGCGTGGCCGAAACCGCACCACTGCAGGGCCAAGAAACAAAGGCGCAGTTTCATGGCGATGGGTGGGAACAGGAACTGACATCAACTTGACAAACTGGTTTGTTGAGACCTGGTTTAGACCAATCGACGAGCTCAGTGGTACATCAAGTTGCCCATGGACAAGTTTGCGTCACTATGCGTACGAGGGGGATCGGTCAGGCGAAGGAAAGAAGCGCGGGATTATTTCGAAATGGAGGGTCTGTGCGGCGACAGCGCTGTAATATTCGGTTAAATGTGATCGCCGCGGTACTGTACGATTGGCGAGCTTGTTTGGGGGGTGTAAACAAAAAGTCGGAGCATTTACTGGCCCTTTACAGTTGTTTGAGTAGTGAAGGGTTCCAGCAAGTTTCAAACGCGTACAAGAAGAAAGGAACACACAGGACAAGGCTGGTCCTGTGCATTGTCCTGTGCCTTGTCCTGTGCGTTCCTTTCTTTGTGCCGCGTTTGAAACTTGTGGAACCCTTTACTCATCATATACCAACTGGCCCAGAAAACCACACTGCTAAGCAGTTGTTTGAATGTGCAATTTCATGTGCACTTGGTTCCTTGGTATAACGACAGTCATGCTTTCTACAAATTGGGGCACATTAAATTGTCCCTATCTTGTGTCACTGCAGACAGTATTCAAAGCATCATTGATCTCAATTCATATTTCAATGATTAAGGTGCCTGCTTCTTCGTTAGACAAAAGCACTCTTGTCCCTTCGAGGTGGTCTGCATTGCATAGCACATCTCTAGAAAGGGGAATGAAGGGGGTATAAAATTAGCGCTGTGATTTCACGTGCACTGTTCCTCCAAGGCTTATTCTCACCATTCCAGCTCATGTAGGCTGTGCTGAAGTACAAGTCTAAACTGTGCCGTGTCTCATGGCCTAGGCGTGAGCACTTGCCACCAGAACGATCACAGTTAGCCCCAAGGGTGAAGCAGCGATTGCGATAGCAACAAGTTGGAATGTTATACAACGTTAAGGCTAGCAGCTAACTCCTTATTGGATTCAATGTCGCGTAACTCTACAAAATGCTGGCACAAGGGAATATGGCCGCTCCAGTGAGGGAAGTGGTTTTCGTGCTGTCTGCAGCTTCAACGAGAAGTAAGTGGTGAGAGGGACCAACAACTGAGCAGAACATGTGATATATATAATGACAGATTCCAGCATCCTTTTGCGTTGTGAGTAGGATTTATGTTTTTAAATCGTGCCTAATGTAACAAAAACCATACGGTATGTTGCGAGCCTAGCGGAAGAGTCGAAGAGCCTTGAAGCTGGATTATGAAGTCGGGCACATTGCTGTACGTAGTCTGATGCTGTCATCAGCGCCGTAATTGGTCCTCAAAGTTAGAGTATGTATATTATTATCTATCCCCGCTCTGTTTGTGCTGCGCTACGAGGGTAAAAGGAGTTGCATGGTGAGAAGCGGCGCTGCCTTTGCGGCCGCAGTGGCCTGTCCAGCCGCGGCGCATGGCGCGAGTACACACATACAGTAAACCGCCGCATCGAACATGAACTGCTCTCGCTCACTGTTTGCAGCATGTGTTGTCAAGTGGGATAAGAACTTCATATTCGCCGCAGATAGAAAATTCAGATTAAAAAAATTTTCACGGCATTTTTCACGTTACCAGTCCGTGGCTAGATACTCTGACTAGTTAGCTTTCCTTGCGCTAAAGAAAATAGGGTGCCTAAAAATTGGTTGTCAGTCTTTTTAAGGGTATGGTCGATATCTGAGTCTCAGAAAGCACAGTGACCGCACCCTTTTGATCAAAGTTCGCAGTTGCTGCCTGAACAACGCAGTTCCCCACCCGTACAACCTACCTTCATGCTCCTTCACCTGATAGATTCGACATTTCATCTCTGCTTGAGCCGCGCCCATCTGCAGCTTTTGCAAGCTTTTGCTTGCACATAGACCATATGACGCACGGGGCGATGTTTTCAATTTGAACTTTATACGGAATATGATGGCGACGGCAAAAAAATGCACCTGGAGTGTCCATATAATGCTATTAGAATAAATGTCAAAGTTGGATGGCCATAGTTTTTGAGGCATCAGTCACAACACCTGACTTAGTGTTAAGAAGGAGTGAAAGCTCAGCCTTCTGCTTATGATGGATTTTTGTTTTAAATGCGAAGCATTTTTAGCGAACCTTGGCACTTTGAGCGTTTCTATCTATCTATCTATCTATCTATTATCTATCTACCTATCTATCTATCTATGTATCTATCTATCTATCATCTATCTATCTATCTATCTATCTATCTATCTATCTATCTATCTATCTATCTATCTAAAGAGTATTTGACGAATATGATTGCCGGTTCAGGACATGAATAACATTAAAATCCTGTCGCGTACGTCGTCAAACCCTTTCCACTAGACACGTGTGGCACATACCCGTTTACCATGGGCCGGGGTACGGGTATGCGCCACAGGTGATTGGCAGTTTATATCTACCCAGGAACAGCGAGCAGAGACATTGGTAACTTAAATGCTAGTCGTTAAGGAAAACCAACATCGGCAGCGTTGACTTAACGAATGGAAAGAATGAAAATTAGGATCCCAGCCGGAATCGAACCCAAGCATTCTGCGTGGCAATCAGATATTCTACCACTGAGCCACGCCAGGTCTATAAACTGGTTTGGAAAAACAGCATACGCAGGCGTTATCGGTGCAACGTCAATTGTGGTTGTGGTGCTGGCTGTCTAATCTTGAAAGAACGCAATAAACACTACATGATACTCTACGATGTGTACTCCTACGATGCAGGCGTCATATCAGATTAACGTCTGTAGTTTCAGTGTTGGCTCCGCTTTTATAGCAGTCCTATAAAGATTACATTTGTATTCCTATGATTGAGCAAGATATAGAAGCATTCCTCGACCCCAGAGGAATACATTAACGAAAGTTACGTATGATATCCACATCACCGCACACGTAAAGTGCACTTCGTCCGCCAGAACGACGCAGTCTCCTCTCATTCTTACGAGGCTGGGCGATGGCCTCATGCTGACCGAGGATGATGCCAGATTGATTGACAGCCGCTAGGTGGATTAGGCTACGTAGCCACATACGCCCAAGTAGCTTACGAATACCACAAACACCAGCCACTGATGTTGGTCTGCGTAGCACTATCCAGGCCTACCAGCCTCGACGGCCTATACCTCACCAACGCGAAGGGTGGCTTCAGGTTCCGACATGTCGCCGGCTCTCGACAGACAATTTGTCGACGAAATGATCGAGGCATCCACGAATTCCAACAGCTCTACTATACCACATACTTCACTACACATGGACCCCTCGTCAGCACGATCACGACCGGATACTATAACAAGTCATGACCAGTGCTGGTGCTCACTGATCGCGGTGATGACTCCCTTGTTCAAGAACTGTCAAGAACGTCTTCCACACATGCACACGGGTTCGTGAAACGTGCGTGTGTTCTCGGGACACGTATAAGCACTACATATCACCTTAACGCTTCTGGTGTTGGTAATACCCACGTTGCCATTGGCAGCGTTACCCAACCGTAAACAACTGGTTATATAACACATATGCGGCTCTTAAGCATATATATGTGTGCGTATAAAATTTTTACAAATCTTTAGTATCATTTTGTAACGTGTCGCTCACTAAAAAAAGTTACGCCAGTCACCTACCCTCCTCATGCTTCGCATAACATCGACTCCCACGGTACGTGGGATCTGCCGAATTTTTTTGTCAGCATGGAGTCTGTTACACAAATGTAATGCAGTGGACCACAATTCTTGTCTTTATACTGCAGTCAAAGGATGACTTGGCACAACCAGAAGGCGGCTGTCAACTGCGGCGCCATGGCAGCATGCGAGCTATTGGTGGTGTGGCACCGGCAGCGATGAGTGCTTCGTATCATGGCACCCTACAGTCTGAGCCACAGCCAGCACGCAAGCCACAGCCAGAGTCCGCACGCAAGGCACCACTCCCACCACAACACCCAGGGCGCAGCAAGCAGAGGCCAGAATCCAAGCCTGCATCTGGTGGTGCGTTGTTTCTGTGCATGACCGACCAGATTTTTTCTTGCAAAAAGGCTGGGCGTGCAAACACAGACACAAGAGAAAAGTCCAGACACCACCCCAGAAAAAAAAAGATAGAGAAAGAAAGAAATAGAAAGAACAGGGACAAAAAAGAGAGAGAGAAAACAGAAAGGAAAGACAAAGAGAAAAATAAAGAAAAACAATGAAGGCTGCCCAGCTCTGCTGTTCCTTCAGGCACGCTATTGCGAAGCTGCCTTAATTTGTTTTGAATGTAAATGAGTAAGCACCAGATTAAAGCTTTGCAAAACAGCATCCTAATGAAAATCTATACTAAAATATGCTTTTCAGAGGGAAGGATCGTACGTGTCAGCAACCTTTCTTATGTTTCACGTGTCAGCGTAATCTGTGATTTGTTCACTTTGTATCAGCCGAACATTCAGTACAAGGTGCACAGCAACAATACCGACAGGGCAAGCTTCACAAACAAAATTTGCTTGGCAGCTTGCCATGGTTATTTGCGCAGCATCTTTATTTGTTTCTGGGGATAACTTTCCTGGGAGAGTCTTCAAAGGGCCCCTCACCAGGTCTGACCATTTTGAACTGACACGCACGATGTTTACATTGTACGCTCACGATCGTGTCTGCCAAGATTTACATCGCTATGCACGCCGAAAGAGCTGAAATTTCAAACTGAACATCGTCTGTTCTTCTCCTCACGGGCGCTGTGCTCCAAGATGGGTCGATGACGCACAACACCGAGTGTGTTACGTAGGTAAAAGCAATGCACCGCACAGCAAACAGAGCCTCGATGTTCTCACCTGCTGCACGGAGAGGCGGATCAGGAGAACATAGAGGCACTTTAGTGCAGCATGATCTCGGAGAGAAAAAAGAGGGTTCATCTCGCCCACACATCGATGTGGGCATGACATGCTCATGCGTGTGTGTCACGTGATGCTCCGGTACGTGAGACACAGGGAAGGAGTTTGGCTTGCATGGGCTAGACAACACAAGTGGCAGGGGCCTCCTCACGTCAGAGTTGCGCGCCACGTCAAAATATTTTTTATCTCTGCTCGTAATGAACCAATTTGAAAAACTCTTGTGGCAGTCTATTGGGCACGTAACAACTTCCCGTGCATAACTAAAATTTGCTGTGTGGCCTGCTGAGGGGGCCTTTAAAAAAATGTTTTGTAAAAATTGAGGATGTATGATTGTCCACTTGTTCCATGTATCTACCAATAGACTGGCTTCATCACACATGCTGCATTGGAATGATTAGAAAACTGTATGCTCAGAAAATGGTTGCAAGTTGTTTCTCAGCTGTAACAGTTTGTTAAAAAGCATGTAAAAAAATTTAGCATAGGCCAGCAGGGAAGTGTAGGGCATTCTGTGTCATCTTCAGTTGAGAACTGTTCCATAGAGCACTGGTCTGTTGCATGAGAAGTCCTTTTTTTTTATTGCAAATATGCATTGCTCTAATACCTTTTTAAGTGATTGTACACGGTCACATCGGAAATGCCAATATGTGACACACTAATTCACAGCACAAGGTAGGTTGCTGCCATTGTTGATCAGTTGACTGCATGCTGTTCTGGGAGGTGTGCTTGCGATGTGCTTGCAAAAAATGCAAAACTATACAGCTGGGCTGCTTTGCCAGCCACTGTGCAACACTTCAATCATCAAACTGTTTGGGAAGCATGAAGGAGTGTAATCCATAAGCCTTCATGATGTCCTTGATTTCATTGTCTCCACACCTTCAGGTAAACACTAGTCTTTGCTCATTTGTTTGTGCACTGCTTGCAGTATGGACAACTTGATCGCCTCTCCATCCTTTCATGGTGATTTTAGGATGCTATTGAACTCTGCAATGAGGTAATAAAGTCAGTTGTGAATGCATGGGACGCTTGTGACTTTCAAAACAGGTTAGCATTAGAATGACAGAGAGCTGAGCTACTTGGTAGGGCTTTATCGTGCGAGAAGTTGGGCGTTATACGTTTCCCTTCCTTATGCTGCAGAGAAACGTCTAAGTGAGCTCAAAGAACTTGTTTTGAACAGGTCTCATTGGTAGGGATATATTCATGATGTTACCAGCAACTTGACCATAAATTTCCAATCATGTGTTGCATATCTTGGATGTGCCAAGACATTTTATTGTCTATTCGATCGCCAAAAGACCATCATTGAGGCTTGAGAGGTAAGCATATGAATAACTCTCAGTTCTGGCAATGCAGCAGCAACAACGGGAAAAAGCAGCCCTGACGAGGACGAGACCCCCATGAAAGAGCATTTTGCACGCCTCGTCCAGGAGCACGACCGGCTACAGGTGGGCACTACATTCTTAATTGAATCTGTGCATTGACATAGAGTTTCATATTACAAAAATAAAATCATTCTGGCAAGGCAGTCACCATGGGAATGATTCCAATGGCTTCGGATTGGATTGCGTTGGCCAGCAAACTGTCTTCAGGTCTTATATCTAGGATAATAGTTCGTTACACCTGCAGCAGCTGTATCCAGCCGTAATACGTACAGTGTTCTCTGGCTTAGATGTTGGGTGCGGTGCAAACTGCTCAAACAGTGCCTTCATTTTTGAAAGTGGCTGGAGCACGCTAGGTCTCCCGGTTTATGCAAAATGTTCCAAATTGGATTGCGTTGGCCAGCAAACTGTCTTCAGGTCTTATATCTAGGATAATAGTTCGTTACACTGCAGCAGCTGTATCCAGCCGTAATACGTACAGTGTTCTCTGGCTTAGATGTTGGGGTGCGGTGCAAACTGCTCAAACAGTGCCTTCATTTTTGAAAGTGGCTGGAGCACGCTAGGTCTCCCGGTTTATGCAAAAATGTTCCAAAAGCCAGGTGAATTCATGATTCTAAAAGACGTACTCTGACTTAACTCAACAGGTACTAACAAAATAACACATGTTCACCACCTATGCAGGTGGCATCCTCATTATGCACTGGCAACGAATGAGCGAAGGTCACTACTAGTCGCATATGCCCTTGTAAACGTCTGGTAGGGGCCGTGGTTCTTGTTGCAAGCCGATACGCCGCTACGGATGAACCACGATTCCAGGAGTTTTCTTTTCCTCCAGCTTTGTTCAGGAACCAGCATCGTCGCATTGTTCAAGTCAAGGTGTGCCCTGTTGTCCAGCAGTGTTCAACGAGCTCCGTCTTGGAACGCACGGCATGGGTGACTTTAGTGACATCCCCTCTGTGTTCTTTAAGCCTCATTGATCTTTTCCTGCCTGTTCACTGATGTAAGTTGCGTCGCAATCACCGCATTGTACTTTGTAGACGACCCCGTTTCATTGTTCGCTGGTGTGCGCTCTTTGGGCTTAGCGAACACCTGTCCCAAGGTGTAATGGGGCTTAAAAATGGCTCATATGCCCAGCGGACACAAGGCCCTCCGAAAATAGTCTGATACACTGCGAACATAAGGAATAGACAGAATGGACGTCGTCTTTTCTTGTGACGCACTCCCCGTTCCTCTTCGCATGCGCTTCTGGGTATTGTTAATAAATGTTTGGGTAATGGCGTCGTTCCAGTGCACCAACCACATTGCCGGACGAGTCGTCCGCTCTTCTGCCACAGTATTTGTGTTCCGCGTCATCGTTTCCAAACGCTCCATGTGAGATAGCCAATCTATTCCGCCCTTGCTGGTATCAGCGGTGCTCATCACGAGACGCAAATTTGCTATTGGCAGTTGGCGCGTGTTAAGCTGGGTTCGCGGCAGGTACCGAATGTATTCACAAGAGCCTGGGTGCACACCAAAATGCCTGATAAGTGTACTGGGAGGCATTAAAGCTATTTCGGACATCGCTGTGGTGATTTGACCACTTGAGCAGAATAAAAGAAGCATGAATTCGTTCTTTCGGATGATTTCGCAGTCCCTACAGATTCCGAAAAATTGGACGTTGACTGTATTTATGTTCCGGAAGTTTGAATACTTCTAATAGTTAAAGTCCGATGCGAGTCGAATCGAATAGCAAACACTATTAGAAAAATATTCGAAAGTTCGAATATTTGCACACCTGAAATTTCTAAAAACTTTATTTCAAGAAGTTGATACGTATCAGGCCTGCCAGAGCCACATAGCACGAGCGGCAGCGCCTGGCAACAGCAGAAGCAAAAGTATTTGTAAATCACAGTCTTTCATGGTCTTTGACAGTCTTTCATGAAGTACGGCACAAAAAAGAGAAAAACAAACGATTTCCTAAGATGACTAGTTAAGGGGGACGTGGCAATGAAAACTATTTTTTAATTTATGGAGATGAAGTGCAGATGTTATTTGTTGTGCTGATATCATAACTGAAATTGGTTTTTAGCTATCTGTTGTAGTTTTTGAGTTACAACACTTAATAGTCTGTCATCCTAAAATTAATTAATTAATTACACATAACTTCGTCAAAATTCTCACTTAAGGACACTCACAAGGGCCCATTATGTGCCGTAAAACTTCTGTTATATTTTTAATGTTGAAATAAGCACACAAAAAATTTCTAAAATGTCCTGTCTGTATTGTCTTACTAACAACTTTCACAAAAAGCCAATTATAAAATCTCATGATGTGCGGACAAATATGGACAGCTTTACAGCTTTCACCAATGCCTCAGTATCTAAGTACAGAAAACGGAATGGTTGTATCTTGTTGTGAAATGACACTGGGATGACTGACAGCAACTGCTCAAAAAACGAAAGCTGAGAAAATGGAGCTCGGAAGGGAATTGGTTTTATTTTTAATTGGAGAAATGCAGCTTTGTGGCTGTCTTGAGCTCTGATCTGGCCTCCTTACGATGATGCCAAGATGGTGGCACTGTGCCGAGTGAAAGCTGGAAGATTTGCATTTTGTAAAACCCAATTTTCTCATAGTTTTTGAGGACAGCCACTAGTGAAATGGTTTTTCTCTACTTCTACTGCTTATTGTGGTCTAAAGTTTCACCATGACGTAAAAGATGGTCTCAGGATTGCAAAAAATTTAAATTGGAAAATGAACATTTTTGACCAAATTTGCCATTCCCATTGCCACGTCTCGCTTAACAATTTGCCCTAGTGCCTCTTCTAATGTAGTAGGGGCAACTTATTGGAACACACAGTAGTCCCTTTTTCTATACATTGTTCAGTGCCTGGGTACAAGGAAAGATCCTTAGGACAACTGTTTTGATGCAGGTGAAGTATGGCCGCCTGCGGGCTCACCTGGTGGAGCGGGAGTGTCGCAAGGAGCAGCAGCAGCCAGGCCCAAGGGGCCCCTGGCGCCCATCCCCGAGGACGAGGCAGACTCCCTGATGGGGAGCTGCCACCATGCGTGCGTGACTCCCCGCTCCTGATGGGGCTGCACCTGGAAGCCCAGAGGCTGCAACAGGAACTGCGCAGGGCACAGCGCGCATACTGGGACCTGGTGGGTGGGCTTACATACTTTGGGCATGTTGAATTATGGTCTCCGTAATAATGCGCAGGAAACTTTAAACCAGCCACTCGTTAAGCAATTCACACGGTGCCTGGCGCGGTTCTATGCTTCTGCCTTCTGCTTCCTTTTTCGAAGAAATTTCAAGCACTGGCATGACTGGCAGAATGACTGGCATGACTGGCAAGAATGACTGGCATGACGACTGCCACGTGGAATGCCTGGTTTCGATTCCAGCTTGAACCCTGTTTTTGCCCTCATTGTGTGTGATAGCTGCAATGGACCCCAGCAGTGGCAGTGGCAGCGGACAACATCGCCACAAAGCCGGCTGTTGTTTTGTGCTCATAACTTATGCTACAAAACCCTCCTTTCAGGCACCAGTTATAGGGTCCTGCAAGATCATGGAGCACATTATTAGCTCTCTAGCTCCCCCCCCCCTCGAAATTTGGTGATGTGTTTTTACCAAAAATATAATAAAAATAGGTGTTTTTCTCAAAAAGTCAAATTTTCAGCAAGTGCTCCCCCCCCCCCCCCGCCCCGAAAAAAAAAAATTCCTGGCTATGGGCCTGCTGCAAGCCTTTTTCCTTTTGCCAAAGTGGAGAAAAGATTCTGGTACTCTCGCACGACCATCCGATAGTGCCGATAGCGTGCGGTGGCAACGCCAAGGAGCATTTCGGAACTATTACAGGGTCCGGTATACGCAGTGACCGACAAAGCTACAGAACGGACAGTGTCGGCTTTCCGTGAATTATGTGTGTGCATCTGTACCGCAATCTGCTACTGAACGAAAACTGGCGCAGTTCCAGTGAAACGCGATACGGCTGCATGGAGCCGATCGTCGCCTGGCTAGTTGCGTGCAGCGCGTTGCCTTCTCGGCTCACGCCGTCACTGCCGGGCGCTTGCTGTACCGCAGGCGCGCATTTGTCCTGGAAGTGTTTTCGTACCTACTTCGCTCCAGACCGTGCACAGATGCGGCGATGACGAAGTAAGCGATGCGCACTCCGCGACGCTCTAGCGGTCCTGGCAGCAGACAGAAGCGCGTTTGGGTGGTCGCCCAATAAAAGCGTGCAGTATGATTACAACAGCGCTACGCTTGCTGTACCGTACGCGTGCGTTTAGCGTGATAGCGTCAATGCAAAAAGGTTTCCCGTCGCCCGCAACCAGCAATGCTCAACTCCGCAACAGCGAGCTGCTTTCATTTCTACAAAGCGCCGTGCGCTTGAACACGGCCCACATAACGAGGCGGCAGCGATCGGCGGTCCAGCGCGTTCAGGTTGTCGCCTATTAAAACATGCAGTAGGCTTAAAGTAGTGCTGTGCCGCACCCATGCCCGAGCAGATACCTGAAAATACTTATTGTGATAAGGTTGTAGGCAATAAGTCATGCTGGCTGCGTTCGTCTGTGGCCGCCGCCTCACCTTCATTCTTTCCCGATGCTGACCCGCAAAGGCGTCGCCGCAATCACGTGGAAGTCGGAATTCAGCGATGGACCGATCTACGCACTTCTCTAAAAGACGGAAAACCTTTGGCAGAACATTGTGGCGTTGGGAAATTCAGTGGCGCAGTAAAATTTTATGGCACAAAAGTTATCATGGTACGCAGTTCCAGTGAAACGCGATACGGCTGCATGGAGCTGATCGTCTCCGGCTATGTTGCGTGCAGCGCGTTGCCTTCTCGGCTCACGCCGTCACTGCCGGGCCGCTTGCTGTACCGCACGCGCGCATTTGTCCGCACGCGTGCACTAAGCGGTAAGCATAGGACGAAGCACTACGGCTTAAGCGGTTAGCAAATGCATTAGGCTCTATGACACTCGGTCGGGAATTCGTCGCAACTACGTTTTAACCATTAGTACGCTTAAAGGGGGTTCGTATTAACGAGGTGTGACTGTATGAGCATTACTTATTCCTAAATTTTCATGTTTTAATCTGCGAGTACTGTACATGTGGCCACTGTTTCCATCAACTGAAAAAAGTGGGATTCATCAGATGCCACCTACGTAATGAAACTCACCATGTGAAAGTATTTCGAGAATCCAAGACATGTCTAATTATCATTTTATTATTTCCAAATACTGTTGGCCGTCATGGCCGTAACAGGGTGGCTAGAGTGAATTTACAGATATAACAGAACAAAGTGAGTACAACATACTATAATGAAAACAAGCTGTAGAAAAATACATATTTTTCAAAAACAGAATACGAACTGTAGAAAAAAAACATACAGACAGACATTGTGACGGTGGTATAGTATGAAATAACTACAGGATATAATTTCGAACATCATGACAGTGTACGTACAACACTAGCAATAATCAATTTTATAATGGATTTTTAATGCACTCTTCAAAACTTCCAATGCTCGTTGAAGTCAATACAGACCACTGCAAATCGTTCCACCTCTTTATCGTTTGGGGAAAACAAGAACATGTGTACACGTCAAGATAGCATTTTGGAACCGAAAACAAAATTTGATTGCTTGATCTGGCGTTGCTGGTTTGCCTGGGAATATGATAAGGTTTAGTGTCAATATTAAGGTGTCCTCTTGGTAAGAAAGAAAAAAGAAATTTAAGTCTAGCAAGTTTCCGGCATTGAGCCAGCGTAGGCAATTCAAGCAACCGAAGCATTTCAGAAACAGAGTCATTTCAAGAATAGTACCACCATAAAGTTAGCCTAGCTGCTTTTTTCTGTATATTTTCAATGTGATTTATCAACCCCGATTGAAATGGATCCCATACTGCCCTAGCATATTCTAGCGTTGGTCTTATGCAGGTCAAATATGCAAGCAGTTTAACGGATGGTGTTGCTAGCTTTAGTTTACGGCGAAGGAACCATAACTTTTTTTCTGCAGCTGTACAAATCTGGTTCACCTGTGGTTTCCAACTTAAGTCTTGAAATTGTTAGGCCTAAGTATTTTATCGTGTCGCTTCGGTAAGAGTGGTGTATTTCATTTCATAATTACCTTTAATAACTTGCTTTTTTTGGTTGGTAAGTTTGAGCATGACTGATTTGATTAGCAATTGATTTTCATTTCCCATTTAGCAGCCCTACCTTCTACTCCTATAAGAGCTCACTTGAGTGATGTCTGATCATTATGGTTATTCATTTCTCAGTATATTAGGCAATCATCTGCAAACACCTAACAGTTGTGCGAAATTTGGGAGTAACAGTATGTGCAAAACTCAGAAGTATGCGTCCCCTCATCTGGTCTCAATCCAGGATTGCAAAAAAAACTCATCCATTCACCCTATTCATATCACACCAGCACATTCATAATTAAAAATGCAGTAAGTACAGTTAACCATTTGAGGGTCAAAGACGTACTTGTGTGCCATTGCCTGTGTGTTTAAAATGCACGTTTTTTTCTATCATTTCTCTTGCTTGACATGTGCTGCCACACAGCAGGAATACGTCGAATTTTTTTCGTTCTTTGGCCGGTTCCCGCTTGTTGCACCCACAAAAAGTGACCAATTTGTTACTTCCTTGTTTATTGCTCCCCGGTATGCGATTACGCCTGTTACCGTGCAGGCGCTGACTGAATCAAACGATGCCGCTGTGGTTGCATTTTCTGTTTTGGGGACTCACAAAAACTGCTTTCATCTCGTTGACGGTAAGATGAATGATTATTATAGGTTTCGGACTTGTTCTTGCTTTCCGGATGTGCTCACACTACACAGTTTTCTTGAGTGCGCTCACCCGCGCAGTTTGCATGCGCATGGAAGTGCGCACCGGTTTCCTCTGCCACAAGTGAGTCAAGCGGTGATTCCTCCAAATCACCGCTCGACTGCCGAATCAGAATCTGATTCAGTAAATGTCAGCCCTCATATGAGAAGTTGCTTATGAGTTAAGACTCAGATGTGATGAACGAGTGACATCTCAAAAGCGTGCGCGGCAAGACAACGCTGACTGGATCACAAGTGGCTTTTTCTCCCTTGTGTTTTCATTTAACGCCACTTTGTGCGCTTATTTTGTACGTCTCTGAGCCACACACGCGTTTATTTCAATGGCATATCCTTAACAGTCGTATAGGTTTTTTTTAGAATTATCTGCTGTTACTCGCTAATAAACCGTGGGTACATAACAACACAAATGATTTTTCGGTCACTTTACGGTCACCCAAAAAATTTTAGACAATTTTTTCCTAATAGATTTCGTATGTGAATAATTTAATTCAGCAATAAAAAGGTCCAGATATTTTCCCGTTTTCGGGACCGTAGTAGCCTCGGGGCACACGAAAAAAGCATGATGCGGCTATATTCAGCGGGCAAATAACTTCCCTTTGTCAGGCGCTTTCACATGAAAGTGGAGCGTCACAATTTGTACTTCACAGGAACAGAACCTACGCGAACTGACAATGAAATGTGCTTGTTTGCCATTGTGTGACGGCGGTGACAACCATGCATCTGACTCCTCTGGCGGGAAGCTGCTGCTAACGCTGTGAACACGGCTTCAGTTTTCTACTCGATTATAGTGTGCAAGCAATTTTGTTGACATTGTCACTTTCGTTTTCCTTGTGTACCCCATCCTTGTGTTTTGCCTCTTTGCCCATGGCCAATGCGATGGCCCTACTGGGCCCCAAGTTTTTGTGTTCTGTACTCCTTTGTACTCCAGCTGGGATCAGTAGAACGCTGGGAGAATACGAAAGGATACAATAGCTTGGCGCTCCCAGTAGTAAAACTCCCGACTCCGTTTTTTTTTTTTTTGTTTCCTTTAGCTGATAATGCCTGCGCCTTCCCACCCATGTGTTGGGGGCCTTCATTCTTGGACCTTTCGTTTTTGCTTATCATGCTCCCTCCCTGCAATGTGTGATTCGCTTCACGTTTTATTGTGATAGCAATTATATGGACAGTCTCGGCTGATTTTTGCCGTCGCCGTCGCCGCCGTCATGCTGCGTATATGTATAAGTATGTATATATACATCAATATCCCAAAGAAAAATAAATCAGAAAAATTCTTCCGAAGCGCGGAATCGAACCAGCGACCTCTGAATTAGCAGCGCGGTGCGCTAAGCACTACACCACAAAGCGTACATCCCTCAGGTGGCTAACGGTGAGCGTTATATACACTCCCTTTACCGTTTGCAGTCCTCCGAGACGGAGGCGCTTATAAGCGTTTCTTCATTACCAGCGAGACGGCGCTAGGAGCGCGACGGGCGCACTTAAAGGCGTCGGCCAGCTCTCTCGCTTCTTCTTATATTTGCGCAGGGAGAACCTTGCCCTTCCGCTGTCTGCTCGCGCGGGCGCTCGAACAAGCTACCGCGTGTTCATGATTCTCAGCAGATGGAGCTACGTGGTAGCTCTCACCGCGCGTTGCGTACGTGTAGCTAAAAGCGTCTCAGATTGTCGTGCACGTAACGTACGTGTACTTTTCACGTTTGCGTATGAGAAGTCCCTGCGTACGTTAAATTAAAACTGTCTAGTAGACTGCTGTGTAGTGATGGACGCACGGTAGTTGCAGCATGTCCATCACGGGCCGCTTTTCTTGCTATCGCATTCATTGCTTCGCCCTTGCGGCGAAACTGTGACTTTTTGCACCAGTGAGTGCTTTATTATTATTATTATGGCGATAGCAATTATATGGACACTCTTGGCGGATTTTTGCCGTCGCTGTCATGTCCCGGATTGTATATGTATGTATATATAAATAAAAGCCAGAAATAAAAATAATTCCGAAGAAAGAAATTCTGAGGTGCTCGACTGGGGTTTCGAACCTGCGACCCCTCGTTCCGCAGCTCGCTGCCTTAGACAATTACGCCATGCCTCATTCGTTCTCCAGGATACTAATGTCAGAATACAAACGCAGGTGACGCCACTCGTGGCGAAATTAAAATTATGCGAAACGCAGGCCATGCTGCATCGTTGCCAGTGCTGCGTTTGTGTCGTATCGCTGGCAACCCACGCTAGTTTTCCATTTTGGGGTTGTAGCGACACCCCACTCGTGGCCAGTTGGCCAGGGAAAAAGAAGAGCGTCCTGTGGCTCATGGTGGCGCAAGCTAGTGGGAACGCTTTGGCTCTCGTAGGCTCATGCCACAGGAGGGAAGAACGAGATGGCTGAACCAGAATCACAGTATATATGTTACATTGCGACCACAATCATGAGGCTAAAATTATAGCGCAAACGCACAAGACCCCCATGAAGAGAAGAAACATACGACATAGGCGCTGACTAACAGCTGCTTTATTCTTTCATACACCAATGCATATAAAGCCCAAGGCAACCTTACCGCACATGCGCACACAACAATAGCTGTGAACCAAAACGTGTTACAGGGATGATAGTGTATAAGATACGCGAAGACATGAAATTATATTCCCATGGGTGCAGGGACAAAGAAGTAAAATCTGCCTTCAGCTTGTACTTTGACATACAGGGCGTGGTCTACCGTGCTCACACAATTATATCTTGAGGGGGAGTTTTGTACGTCTTGTGCTTTCACTGCAAGGTCTGCGTTGAAGCTATAGTACACCACACGAAGGTCACTTTGCTCACTGCAACGGCCGCATTTGCGAAATGAGTGATCTGCTAGCTAGAAGAGCCAAAGTATAGGTTCATTGAAGTAACAAATGTGACAGTTGGTGCTTGTCCTGTGCGTTCTTCTCGTGCCTACTTCTTTGTGTTTGAGCAGCGCTCTGGAAGTGTCGAGCTGTGACAGTTCGCACACAGCCTTGTGTGTTTTCTTTTCCTGCATCCTTTGTGCTTTAGTAGCACGCAGCAAGTTTCTAGCTGCTTGCTATTCTTCCTGTGACGCTATCTCGCTATCTATTTCTTGCTATCGCATTCATTGCTTTGCCCTTGAGGCAAAACTGTGACTTTTTATTATTTTCTATTTCCCTCAGTCGCCTGATTGCCCCGCCTGCAGTGTTCACTGTGCAGAATCGCACAGCGAACAAATTGAAACATCGCACAGGGGTGCAACAGCTGCACCAATTGTGCCAATTTGATACAATTCCTTATTTTTGCACCAAGCTGAGCCAAAACCATGAAACTTGTTGAAATTGTGCCACGCTGCGCCAAAATGCCCAACCAGCTTCAAAATTTCACAGTTGTGCAAATTTTAGTGAGAAATGGAGGCCGCGTTGGTCATCTGAAGTGCGGGAATCATCCATTACAAACACGCAGACCCTAACCCACAACCCCCCGCGAAAGAAAAAGAAAAAGTCACAGTTTCAGCACAAGGACAAGGCAATGAATGCGATAGCAACAAATTGTAATGTTATCCGAAGTAAGGATGGCAGCAAACTCTTGTATTTGATATCGCATAACTCTACAAAACGTTGGTGTAAGGGAATGCGGCCACTCCAGGGAAAGATTCTTTTCTGCACAGTGTCTTCGCATTGAGATACGAGCCGCCCGCTAAGGCTGCCGAGAAAAGCGCGCGTACCAGCGATCGCGACCGTGCCCTTAGAACCAATGTTCAAAGTTGCTGCTTGAGAGACATCCCCCCAGCCCTCGCGTCTTTTCATCGCTCGTTCAAGACGGGCGGGGCGTTTCCTCTCTGCTTCGATGGCAGGCCCTCCCGAGTAAGTGTGTTGTCGCGTGCACCCTCCGAGCGACGGAAATGGGCCGGCTCATTGATCTCTGCTTCAGCCGCATTCGTCGGCCGCACCCGCGCGCTTTTACCCGTGTAGAACATATTGTTACGTGAGTGACAGTCGCTTTTACAAGTCGCTATTCACAAGATATATTTTCAAGAACTGCTGCAGCGCTGAGCAATCCGGCTCCGAGCTCGAGCAGCTAACGACCTTCGTCCTCTTCGTCGGGCGCACACGCGCGTCGACAATATGGATTCCGGCAGCCTACATGTAGCATAACCCCCGGCGCAAAGGCGCCGTCTCGGCGCATCTAGGCGTCAACGTCATTGGGCGAGTGGTACTGCTTCAGGCGTGCGACGTGTACGATGTCGCTGGCATGCGGGGTGGATGAAGACGACGAGTCAGCAGGAGCGATTTCATAGGTGACGGGAGTCACCGCACGAAGCACTCGGTATGGCCCTGTGTACCGAGAGAGCAGTTTGTCGGACAAGCCAACGTGCCGGGTCGGAGACCACAGCAGAACCAAAGAACCGGGCGAAAAGTGTACGTCGCGGTGTCGTTGATCATACCGACGGCGTTGGTTCTCTTGGGAGGCCAGAAGGCGAGTACGAGCGGCTTCGCGTGCATGAGCGGCCCCGGCTGATAGCGTCCAGGGCGTATTCAGTGGTCGGAGCTGCTGGCAACGGAATGACTGTATCAAGGGCAATGTGGGTTCGCGGCCGAACAGCAGGAAAAATGGGGAGTAACCAGCCGTGTCATGGCGCGAGGAATTGTAGGCAAATGTCACGTACGGTAGAGCAAGGTCCCAGTCGGAGTGGTCTGAGGAAACATACTTTGAAAGCATGTCGGTTAGGGTTCGGTTCAGACGCTCCGTGAGGCCATTCGTTTGCGGATGGTACGACGTAGTGAGCTTATGCCGCGTTTCACATGAACGCAGGATGTCCGCTATGACTCTCGATAGAAATGTGCGGCCACGGTCCGTGAGCAGCTGGCGTGGAGCACCGTGTTGCAAGATCACGTCGCGCAGAAGAAAATCGGCGACATCTGTGGCGCAGCTTGTTGGAAGAGCTCGTGTGATGGCGTAGCGTGTGGCGTAGTCTGTGGCCACAGCTATCCACCTGTTGCCAGCAGAAGACAGGGGAAAGGGCCGAGTAGGTCAAGCCGACGCGAAAGAAGGGTTCGGACGAAATGTCGAGGGGTTGAAGGCACCCAGCCGGAAGCGTCGATGGTGTTTTGCGGCGTTGACATTTCTCACACGCCGCGACGTATCGTCTGACGGAGCGTGCGAGACCTGGCCAATAGAAGCGACGGCGGATTCGGTCGTATGTGCGGGACACACCAAGGTGACCGGCAGTTGGAACGTCGTGAAGTTCGTGGAGTACAGCGGAGCGGAGGTGTTGGGTACAACAAGCAGCAGGGATGGTCCGTCTGGATGAAAGTTGTGGCGGTATAGCGTACCATTCTTGAGTACGAACGAGCGATGAGATCGGTCCGAAGGTGAGGCTTCGAGGCACTCGATGATAGCCCGTAAGGATGCATCACGGCGTTGCTCGTCGGCTATGTGGGTCAGTTGGGAAACGGTGCACACGCAAGCGTCGGTGTTAGGGACGGTGCGCGACTCGCCAACCGGATAGCGAGATAGGCAGTCGGCGTCCTGATGCAGGCGTCCAGACTTGTACGTCACTGCAAAAGTGTACTCTTGCAGTCGCAGAGCCCAGCGACCAAGTCGACCTGTGGGATCCCTTAATGATGAAAGCCAGCAGAGCGCGTGGTGGTCGGTGATTACGGAGAAGTGAGTGCCATATAAATATGGACGGAACTTGGAGACCGCCCAGACAAGAGCAAGGCATTCTCTTTCGGTGATCGAATAGTTGCGCTCCGCAGGTGTAAGGAGGCGACTAGCGTAGGCGATAACGCGGGTCGTGTCCCTGCTGACGTTGGGCGAGGACGGCTCCGATCCCGTGACCACTGGCATCAGTTCGGACCTCAGTCGGGGCGGATGGGTCAAAGTGGGCCAATATAGGTGGCGTCGTCAAAATTGTGATGAGTGAGAGAAGGCGGCAGCTTGAGTGGACCCCCACGAAAATGGGACGTCTTTCTTTAGAAGATCAGTAAGTGGTCGAGCGATTGCTGCAAAGTCCTTCACGAACCGCCGGAAATAGGAACAGAGTCCCACAAAACTCCGAACATCTTTGGCGGATTTGGGTACTGGGAAACTGGTGACGGCACGAATTTTCTCAGGGTCCGGCCGCACACCAGAAGCATCAACGAGGTGGCCCAACACTGTAATCTGTTGGCGGCCGAAGTGACACTTCGACGAGTTCACTGGAGGCCAGCATTGCGGAAGACGTCGAGAATAGCCGACAGACGCTCAAGGTGGGTCTCAAATGTAGGTGAAAATACGAGGACGTCGTCTAGGTAACAAAGGCATGTTGACCATTTGAACCCTTGTAGCAGAGAGTCCATCATGCGCTCGAACGTGGCTGGGGCGTTGCATAGACCGAAGGGCATAACCTTGAATTGGTACAGGCCATCGGGAGTGACGAAGGCGGTCTTTTCTTGGTCTTTCTCGTCCACGGCAATCTGCCAATAACCGGAGCGAAGGTCTATGGATGAAAAGTAGCGTGCGCCATGGAGACAATCGAGAGCGTCATCAATGCGGGGCAAAGGATACACGTCCTTTTTCGTAATTCGATTTAGATGCCGGTAATCGATGCAGAAACGCCACGTGTTGTCTTTCTTTTAACCAGGACGACGGGTGACGCCCAAGGGCTCGATGAGGGCTCAATAATGCCTTTAGCTAACATCTTGTTTACTTCTTCTTGAATAATCTGGCGCTCCGATACGGACACCCGATACGGTCGACGGTGAATGGGAACAGCATCACCTGTGTTGATATGGTGCTGCACAAGAGAAGTTTGGCCGAGTGGTCGATTGTCAAGGTCAAAGATCTCGCGGTAAGAAGCCAAAAGGCGGATGAGGGCGGCTGATTGCGCTGGGGGGAGGTCTGGGGCAATCATGGGGCGTAATGCCATGTCGAGGCTTGTGGTATCGGGTGGGCGACAAGGAATATTGGAGCATACGTCTGCTGCAAAGAGGTGACGTGGTCATCGGCTAAGGACCGCAACGTGGCGATTAAGATGCCTTGAGGGAGGACTTGCTTCGTGAAGCCGAAATTTATGACGGGGAGATGTACCCGGTTAGCGGCTATAGTTATGACGCAGTGAGGCACAGTGATGTCACGTGCCAGAAGTACATCAGTAATCGGCGTGACGACGTAGTGCCCATCCAACACGGATGAAGTCGTTGTGAATTCGGCGAATGTTAGGGCTTTAGGCGGTAGACGGATGAAATCTGAGGTGCAGAGGCTGTGTGGGAGGTCGGGGTGAATATCTGGCTGAAGAGGAAGGTCCAAGCAAAGAGTACCAGCGGAACAGTCTATCAGGGCAGAATGGGTCGACAGGAAGTCCATCCCTAGGATGAGGTCATGAGGACAATTATGGAGCACCGTGAAGAGGACAGGAACGTAACGGTCGGCTATGCTTATGCGAGCTGTACACATTCCAGTGACAGGAACAGTTCCGCCATCGGCGACGCGTACAGCTTTTGTAGTAGCAGGTGTGAGGACTTTTTTCAGTCGGCGACAAAGACGAGCACTGATTATGGACACGTGAGCTCCAGTATCGACTAGAGCCGTCAAAGAAATACCGTCCACATGCACATCGATGAGGTTCTTGTCGTAGGAAGCGTCAACGGAGGATTTGGTTCAGAAGGAGATGATGCAGCACTACCTCCAGGAGCTGCACGATCTAGTTTTTCCGTCGGGTACGATGCAAAGTTGGGCGGCGAGGGGTGGCGGCGGGGTTGGGGGCGACGGGGAACGACGGCGTTGAGGGGACGGTGAACGAGCAGGAGGGGCGGCTGTTAGGTGTGTCACCAGTAGGGTCTGTACGGCTGGGCGAATACCGGCGAAGATCTTCATATGGGCGGGAAGGCGAGAAAAATTGGGTCCTATATGGCGGCGTCCAAGTGGCGCGGCAGTAGCGGGATACATGACCAACGCGGTGGCACCGGAAGCAGATGGGTCTGTCGTCGGAGTACGCCATTCCGCTGGGTTGCGAGATCGTGGAGGAACGAATGGGTCACTTCGAGGTGCATTCATGGGCATTGGTCGGGACGAGGGGCGAGAGACGGGGCAGGCGACAGGGAACCCGAGGTTGGCGAATTCTTGTCGTACGACCGCCTGAATAACGGAGACCGCGGGGGTTGGTTGTATAGTGGCATGGTCGAATGGAGAGGGCTGGAACGGCGCTGGACTTGCCGCTTCAAGTTCCCGTCGAACGATACGCGTTACACTCTGCTCAAAGGGCGGTGTAGCGGCGGAATCGGGGCAGGTGGACGTGGCAGCCGTGTTTGGCAACCGAGAAAATTGAGGGTGCACACGACGGCTTTTGGCCGTTTCGAAACGGCGGCATTCTTGAATGATGCGGTCGATAGTCGAGACGTTGGTGTAGACCAGCAAATGGAAAGCGTCGTCCGCGATGCCTTTCAAAACGTGACCCACTTTGTCAGCTTCGGGCATTGCCTCGTCCACTTTCCGGCAAAGAGCAAGTACTTCTTGTATGTATGAGACATACGACTCAGTAGGTGACTGGACACGGGTAGCGAGCTCTTGTCGTGCAGCTGCGTGGCGACCGGTCGGGTTCCCAAAGATGTCACGTAGCTTCTCCTTGAACGTGTCCCAGCTGGTGAGCTCGGTCTCATGTGTTTCGTACCAGATGCGCGGAGTTCCGTCCAAGTAGAAGAGAACATTAGCGAGCATCATGGTAGGGTCCCACCGGTGAGTTTGACTGACCCGTTCATACAGGCGAAGCCAGTAGTCGACGTCGAGGCCAGGTTGCGCAGAGAATGTCCCAGGATCGCGGGGGGTGGGGACCGCAACAAAGGTTGTCGTAGGAGCCGCAGATGGAGATGGGGACGGGTTGTCATTGGAAGCCATGGCGAGAGGCTGGATGACGCGGCCACTGCGGAGCTGCGTGATGAGGACGGGGAACGTTCCACCTCCACCAAATATGTTACGTGAGTGACAGTCGCTTTTACAAGTCGCTATTCACAAGATATATTTTCAAGAACGGCTGCAGCGCTGAGCAATCCGGCTCCGAGCTCGAGCAGCTAACGACCTTCGTCCTCTTCGTCGGGCGCACACGCGCGTCGACAATATGGATTCCGGCAGCCTACATGTAGCAATATTATGCGCGGGGGGATGTTATCAATTTGTACTTTATATGGGACATGACGGCAAAAACCCGTTGAGAGTGTCCTCCATATAATTGCTATCACAATAAAAAAGGACAGTGGTTCTCAAATTTCCTGATGCTTGTTTTATTGCACCCAGAACGCTTTTTAGGCCACTTTTGCCGCAGTACACTGGTGTCCTGTGGAAAAGCGTACCGAGGTTTAGAAGGGATTATTAGTAGAGCTGTGCGAATAGCAAAATTTTGGGTGCGAAGCGAATTCGAATAATAAAGATTGAGTGCGAATCGAATCGAATAATTTCGAATAATTTTAGAATATTTCTCAAACATTTTTCGAATAATTCGAAGTGAAATTGCAGAAAAAGTTGCAGAGAATCCCTATGTTCTTGTGAGATAGCAACATGAAAGTGTTTCTTTTCGCTAGGTTGATGAAGCGCTGGTAGGGTCATATTTCTTTCTTATCTTTCTTATCAACAGTGAGGCAACGTAGAGGCCAAATTGTATTTATGTACATGATTTGGTGCAACCAAAGTGCTGCCGACAACACTTTACACGTGATAGGCAGAGATGCCATTTCCTCAGCCTCTCCTCCTCTTTCAACTGCTGTGGAAGGCTAACTGATGTGGCGGACAAGGGTGTGCTCCCTTCAAGTCCGGAGTTCCAAATCTGCCTTGTAGACGTCGATATATAAGAACATCTAAAATTTTGGATGCTAAAAAGCTTCGGCGTCCGATTTTTCGGACTTCCTGCCCAAATTTCAGGTCCAAAACAGCATTAATTGAGCCCCAAACTCTGCCACATCTTTCATCTCCATGTTGGAACCAGCGTTTTCTTGAGTTAATACATTCGCGACCGTAGCGGAGCTTGAAAGGCAGCTTTACCGCAATGCAGGGGTGTGATGAGGTGAAGCATATTGAAAATTTAGGGACCACTTCCAAACGGACGTTGACTGTCTCTTGACTAAGTTCGACCGCAACGGACCTTGAAAGGCAGCTTTACCGCAATACGGGTGTGTGAGGAGGTGAAGCATATTGAAAATCTAGGGACCACTTCCAATCGGACGTTGACTGTCTCTTGGCTAAGTTCGACCGTAACGGAGCTTGAAAGGCAGCTTTGCCGCAATACGAGAGTGTAATGAGGTGAAGCATATTGAAAATCTGAAGGGGTCACTTTCAACCGGACGTTGACTGCATTTGTTTTTGGGAAGTTCGAATAGTTCGAATAGTAAAATTTCAGTGCGAATCGAATCGAATAGCAAACACTATTCGAAAAATATTCGAAATTTCGAATATTCGCACACCCCTAATTATTAGTACTAGCTGTCAAGGACACAGCACATTTTATTCCTTAATTACTCATTCATGCACCTGCCGTGTAATTAAGAGTACTAGTATGATCGCTGGCGTCTAAAAAATTATTGGTAGTCATTTGGAGCTGCTGTGTACGGCGTTTCTGCAGCGTTGGGAAACAAATAGACAAAAACGTAGGCAAGTTTTCTTTTTTGTCCCCCCCCACTTGCTCCTGCTTTACGAATGTCCCGAATTTCGAGGTTGCCAGGTTCGCAGGTCCACATTAGCATTTGCAGTGCCTGTCGAAATATTTGACAGAACCTGCAAATGCTAATGTGGACTTATTCATTGTTCGCACTGTCGGCCGGCTTAACACAACGCTTTTATTGAAATAGCAGCGTTCACGTGCACTGTGCACGAGTTAGCTGATGTTGAATGGTGTGTACATATTTTTGTTTTCTTTTCTAAAAGTAAGCCTTCTTTGTTATACTGCTCCAAATTTGGTATTTCGTGCTAAAAAAATCAGGCTTTTCTTCGTAACCTGCTCCAAATCTGCATTTTTTTGCTCCAAAAGCAACATTTTGCTGCTCCAAAAATTGCTCCAAATCCTATTTCAGCTGTTGCACCCCTGATCGCAGCAAAAGTTCATCTTAACAGAAGAGTGCCTGTTAGGCGGTTTGTCTGAAGAGAATTTTTTTTTGCATTATGTCTATGGGAAACCAAACAAAGGTCCCCATGTTGTTTCGCATAAGCAAGCATTCGTCTCAACTGAGTTCGTCTTAACAAGAGTGTACTGTAGTTTGTAAGAGCTATGAGTATGGGAAGGATCGGAGACACTAACGTTTGTCTAAAGAATCAAGACATGCCGAGGTAATTCAAAAATTGCACATTGCAAAAATCGCCTGTCCATGAACTTTTGCTGAGTATGTGAGTGCAGATGATATTCTTTGAATGTATGTGGTCACGAATCAGAAAATTTCTCATGGAAACTCCATCCCTGGCTAAGAAAATAAACACGGCCCTTTCAAAAAGCCACCGCCGTGGATGTAGCTGTACTGTGCTGTCACCAGCCTAGTTTCTTTAAGTAGCTGTGTTTGTGAGCTTCAAGCAGTTCTCTGCAGTCAACATATATATTCTGTAAAGTGTACTCCCCTTAGGAGGTTATTTTGTTCCTCAACACACCTTTACTTTCTGTAGTAATGCAAACATATAATACTGCTGTGTCTGGGATGTCATCCACACTGCTACTAACAATTCACACACTGCATGATGCAGCTAAGAATCACCCGAAGTTGCGCTGGACTTTTATGCTTCTTTACGAGGGAACACCTTTTGACATATCTGCAGGGGTGGAAGTGCTGCGCCATTTGCGCCACGCTGCGCCAATGCGCTTCTGCTGCGCCATCCTGCTCCAAAACGCATTATTGCGCCAAAACTGCTCCCAAGCGGTCTTTGGTGCACGGCCTCCGCGATGGGCTCCGGTGCGCTGCCGGAACCGATCACCGAGGCTACGTTTGGTGCCTTCATGTGCCGCTGTCATCCGTGTCATGGCGCGCCCAAGCGAGCTTATATCATTATATCATCATCACGTCACTTGGCGCGCTCTCGCGACCTTGTCGAAAGCGCAAAAAACCTAGCGAAGAAGAAAGTGAGTTGTGCAGCCATATGGCCATATTTCGATTGTGACGCCGGCGGCAGCGGAGTTTTTTGGCGCGCTGCGCGCACGAGGCGGTTGTTGTCATCGTGGCCTGGGATTGCGAACATGAATAAAAGTAAGTGCGTTGACGCTTCATAAGGTCGGAAAGGTTCTATTTACTGCGAATATTTAATTTGATGTGAAGCCATGAAGATAGTGCGAGCAGCTGCCGCGAACGTAAACGCGCGACCATTATTAGAAACTTTGCATTAGGAAACCACCGTAAAGCTGATTATGTAATGTGGATTTTGTTTCATAAGTCTGTATGAAAACGAAAAATCTGTTTAATCCGTTTGCGGTCTATGAAGCCACTACCAACTGCGAAATCACTCACAGGGCTTCAGTTTGTGTTAGTCGGTTGGACCATTTCTGAAACTCATTTTTTTTAGCGAGAGCATGCCTATCCATGTGCAGAATTTGTTGCATTGCACACAAGCCCTTAGACGTTATAAATGCAGCATGTAAACGCGCTCGTGCAGCGACGAGCTTAGTCTCGCTGGTGCGATCGGTCGCGTTGTTCGATTTTGGCTCGTGAGAACCTGCGCTCGGCTCGTGGTCGAGTACGCCGTAGCTCGTACCATCCGCAGCACAACATGACATGCCGCTCGCCGCCGTGGCTGTGTGTGGCTTGGTACATGAGGTGGCGAGTGAAGAAATATACAAAAAAGAACAAGATAGACACTTGGAAGTTTATTACTGAAAAGACGAATGTGTGGTAGTACGAAAACAGAACCACGGGATACAAATTGTGCACTTGCGACATCTAGTATCATCGCACCTCAAGTGCCATATTTGCGTGCATATAACCGACACCAACAATTGACAAATCTTGGAACTTGAAGGGAAAAGGTGGAAGTGCATGGCTCAATTTTTGGCGCGATTTACGCGCGTTTGGAGGGACGCGCGCGTTTTTTGACGAACGCCTTCGCGAAATCGCGCTGTTGCGTCCCGAATGTCTTGATATCATGCGCGACTGACGCGTGGTCGGAGGGTCGCACGTGTCATTTTGATGAACGCTATCTCAAAAATCACGCCGCCGCGTCTTCCTACTCGAAGTAGAAAAGAAAACGCCTCGCGCGGCGCATCGCCCGCTCGTCCGAGAAGTGGAGTTTAGGGTGCAGACGCTTGTTTGTTTGGTTTCTTCCAATGCCTCCAGACGGCGCTGACCTCCGCGCATTTCGAAGGAACTTTTTGAAGCCGGCGTAGGCTTTTGACGAAAATGCAACCCGGCAAACGCGGCGCAAGAACGCCGCTGCTGAAAAACGTTCATTACCATGAACGTTTTTCATTTGTCAGTCTAGTCAAGTGTAGCTATTCAAAACATCGCTTATCTCGTTTTCCTGAGTCATTGCTCTATCACAGCTGTGATGTTTTAATGATAACACCTACGCGTGCGTGTGTATATATATCATTTGTTTAAGTGCTGTTGGTTCCTCAATATTGAATGTTTTCTAAAATCGTTGGAATTTCTTGTGTTTACCAGAAATAAAAATTAAACAACAATGATGTTTGACCCTACAATTCTGCTCCAAAACTAACTTGCATTGCTCCAAAACACACATTTTGGTGCTCCAAAGCTGCTCCAAAACAGCATTATTCCTGCTCCCTGAGCTGCTACAAAACGCTCACGCCCGCTTCCACTCCTGTATCTGTCATCAAGTAATCTCCTGTTTAGTTACTATAGCACAAGCTGTCCTGTTCACATGTTGGAACTGAAACAAATTTGGCATGCTTCCTTTCTTGCTTTTACTGGAGCTTTACCAGAAGTTTCACTGGTGCACTGCATTTTTTTATAATGAAAAGTCGTGTTTCAGGACTTTTGTCCCGGTATTTTCATTGGAATAACCTGTTGGGATATAGGAAAGAAGATGACTTTTAAGGGCTCGTTTTTCTTTGTTAGACTTTTCTTTGTAACAGACAATAATTTCCTTGGCATTATTGTCTGTTAGTTCTCATGAATACTGTAGGGATATAGTGATGATGTGGATCAGTAAGTTGTTTGTACTCTTTCAAAGGCTCATATTTCAGCAAAAACTTTAACCCAGCTGTCAACAAAATGTGTTGGCGGGCTAGTTGGTGAGAATCCATATTGCTTTTTTAGCGCAAAAACGACACAAGCGCTGTGTTCCAGCTGTCAACATTGTTACTGTTTGAAGACACAAGCTGTCTTTTAATTGAAATGATCAGAAACGGTCGAATCTCACTGCAACGAATGCTGCTACAACAAAATTTTCACTTAATGAAAATTCTATGATTCTATGTTAGCTGCTGACAAAAATATGATAAAATCTTTGTTGCAACAAATAATTTTTCTCAGTAACTCCACTTAAACAAATTTTTCTCAGAGGTCACCAGATATGGAAACAGCACCTGCTCAAGACTGCCATGAAATTCTTATGGCAACTTGACAAGTTCTCACATGCTCGGGATTCATTTTGCAGGTTGACCAAGTCACAAGACGTGATCCGTCTCAGACACGCTTTCCTCGGCCACATGCACCTCCTGTGTGCACGGTAGAGGAAATAGTAACCCGGAGTTTTGGAGCACACTCCGCACACTTACAGAGTCATCCAAATAATAACTCTTAGTGCAGACAAATATGTCCGAATTGGCGAGAGTTTTGTGCCACTGAACAGTGCATACACTTGCGCAGCCTATGCATAAAATGTTGCTGCAGCGAAATTTCACTACAGCAAATTTTTTCGTCTGTCCTGTCAGTTTCAATTTAGTGGGATTTGTTTGTTTATTCATGAAGGATGTTATATTATCTAAATGTTTTCATACTTGCATTTTTAACTGTGTTCTAACTAACTTGACCAAAATAACAGTTCCTGTGTGGCCACAGATTGATGACTGCAAGAGTGACTCTTGACCCTTGCTTCAGGTGTTGGGCAGTGACTGCGGGGACGACTCGGCCGAAGTCGTGGTGGACCTGCTGTCACAGCTCGAGAAGAGGGACACTGGTGCGTGTTCCTTCAATGCACTTGTACGAATGAGAGCTGTTCAAGCTGCGTTCTGTTCATTGTGGACTGGATTCATGTGATGGGGGATGGACAGGCATGTCTTAGCTTAAGACTACCGAATTGCACTTGGCACAAGCTGCTGAGGTTCTTTCAACTCAGCCATGGAAGTGCTATGGGGAGGAAATGCTGTGCCGTTGCACCGTATTTATGTCAAGAGCAATCTTTGGTGCCATCCTTGGCGTCACCATCTTGGAGGTGAATCAAGTGGCCGTAGCCACGGACACATCCTACACCATCGGTGTTCCATTTGCTGTTTGTGCTTTTTTGTTGTATTTTCATTTATAAGAGGTTTAAATGTTCCTCTGTTATGTGGTCTTGTTTCGTGCCGTTTGTCTTGCAGTTTTGTATGTCTCATTCTATAGTGTGTTGGGAAGCTTGGTTGACGAGGTTGTCGGATCAGAAAGTGGCTTCGGATAATGTTTGCTCACGCACAGTTTGGCACAGTTGCTGATGGTGCCTCTATGGAGAGACCTTGCACATGCATAAATGCTGGTAAAAGGAAGGCAGTGAAAAGGAGAAACAGCAGGTTAGCAGAAGTCCTTGTCATACTGCATGATCCCATGGCAGTTAATAAAGGGACTGAGAACTGGTTGTTGTCGACCAAGCTTTTTACAGCTCAACGAAAAGCTCCTCCTCAGTAGTGGTTAAACGTGCAGCGGTTGATGCCAAAAGCACGTGGATATTTTGTAAGCAGAATTTCTCCCTCTGAGAAGCCACTAAAAAAAGTACGAGTCTCTCCTCCAGCAACACTAAGAAGGGACAGCAATCTCGATAGACCTCCTCGCAAACTGTTCATCACGCTCAACGTTCTACTTTCACAGAAGTGAGTGCAACTGTGGTTAGCCACCTTAATATTAACATTTTTAACCATTTTTTAATATGAAAAGCTGGTAGAATTTTGCAAATACTGATCTTCGCGTGAAATCCCTTTAGTGCCTCGCAAGCCACTACAGCTACCACTAGTCCCTCAGCTAACAACTTTCATGCTGCCTGTGGCTTCCACGACTAGCTCTGGCAACACGCGTCCGTGATTAGCTCCGGCAGTGGCAAGTTGCCAGAGCTAATCACGGAGGCCACATGCTGCCGCTCATGAGCATCGAATCGCACTTGAAGCGAAGGCGGCACCACTGTTCTGCTCACTACAAACAAAGGTGTACGGGCAATATTTAAGTTATAAAAGATTATGATACAGAAAAGTGTGCTGTACTTCAACACTGATATAGGATCATTAACCGTGTGCACCACTTAAAGGTCACGTGATCAGGATCATATCTTCACTTTTCTGCCCCGTGGGGCACCAAAAGCAACTTCAGTGAAGAAATAATAATATAAATCTGCGCCTAATGAGAAAAACACAACTCCTTTTAGCCAGTACGATCGACAATCTTTTCATTAGTGGGGCTATCTAAATTCGAGTTCTGAGTGGTTGTCTGTCCCGTTAAACCTTGATATAACAAAATTCTTTAGATAACAGATATTTACTTTTTTAAAACTTCATGCCTATAGGCATCATGTATTTTTAACCTGAATGTATTGAAGCTTGATTACTCGTCATTTCAGTATGATGAAATTTCATTGCTGCCGGAAAGAAAGACTGAGGCAATAAACTTAGACTTCTGTTGGTACCAGTGGTGAAATGGTTAAATTGCATGCAGTTTTTTGGGAAGGCATTTTTCAAATAACATGCCACACACACATTGGAGAGCGGCCGTCAAAGTAGAGCAGCGCCTTTAGTGGCTGTGGCTGGGAGGCCAGAGGAATCGTGAACGCTTTCCTTGCCTCTGCAGAGGGATAGCATGCAGGAGGCTAGGCGCATCCTAGTGTGCACTAGTCTACGCAGAGCAGTCTGCATTCTGCGTCACTTGTGCCTCGCATCAGCATGTGATTTGGGGTTATTGCTAGGGGTGTGCGAATATTCGAAATTTCGAATATTTTTCGAATAGTGTTTGCTATTCGATTCGATTCGCACTGAAATTTTACTATTCGAACTATTCGAACTTCCCAAAGACAAATGCAGTCAACGTCCGGTTGAAAGTGACCCCTTCAGATTTTCAATATGCTTCACCTCATTACACTCTCGTATTGCGGCAAAGCTGCCTTTCAAGCTCCGTTACGGTCGAACTTATAGCAAAAAAGACAAAGTCCGGTTGGAAGTGGTCCCTAGATTTTTCAATATGCTTCACCTCATCACAGCCCCGTATTGCGGCAAAGCTGCCTTCCGCTACGGTCGAACTTAGGCAAGAGACAGTCAACGTCTGATTGGAAGTGGTCCCTAGATTTTCAATATGCTTCACCTCCTCACACCCCCGTATTGCGGCAAAGCTGCCTTTCAAGGTCCGTTACGGTCGAACCTAACCAAGAGACAGTCAACGTCCGTTTAGAAGTGGTCCCTAGATTTTCAATATGCTTCACCTCATCCATCACACCCCCGTATTGCGGCAAAGCTGCCTTTCAAGCCCCGCTACGGTCGCAAATGTATTAACTCAAGAAAACGCTGGTTCCAATATGGAGATGAAAGATGTGGCAGAGTTGGGGGCTCAATTAATGCTGTTTTGGACCTGAAATTTGGGCAGGAAGTCCAAAAAATCGGATGCCGAAGCTTTTTAGAATCCAAAATTTCAGATGTTCTTATATTGGCCTCGAGGCCCACCACTGGAAACGCCGGCGCCACCGTCGGCGTGACGTACTTGGCAGGATCACGTGGTCTCCGCGGCCGCGTCGGCTACTTGTGGCGCACTGCCGCGTGCTCTGAAAACGAGTTTCAAGTCCCACATGCGCTGCGGTCTGTTCAAATTAGGAAGTTTTCTCTCATTTTCTACTAAATTGAAACCATTTTAATAGAGTGGCTGCCTCCGAAGGCGACGAACATGGGGCTCTACCGCTCGGTGCCGCAGCGCCGCGCTTACGCAAAGGAGCCCAGTGTCAGCCTGCACTGGTAACCGCGGGACAAGAAACAGCGTGAAGCATGGGTTGTAAAGCTCAGAACCGGCAAGTAGCCATCCGCTACGAGTCTTGTGTGCAACAAGCACTTCCACGACGAAGACTTTCGTTACTGCGTCGGGCCTGCGATGTTCGGTCAGTAGCAGACAGCGCGCACTGAGACGATGGCTCGCGCGCGCTTCCCGCCGGCAAATGATGCTTATCTGCCACAGGATGGTAAAAGCGCTACATTTTACCACGTGCGATGCCATCTCAGAACCCTCCAATGCGACCTCTTGATCGTCGGCCTCGTGCTCAGCGTCCACAAAATCGGCTGCAGATGCACAAGTCATTGTTTAGATACGTTTAATTAACGCACAGGGTCCCTTATGCATTCGTTAAAGATGACTAGAAGGCGAAAGCCAGCTTCTTCTTGTCAGTCGATGTACTGATTTTCCCGCGTTACTGTATTTTCTTTCTTTTCCTAGGCGTCGCATGCTACTACATGCTCGGTCTCGTAGACTGGTTCTCCTTCCACCAGCAATCTCGAAGTGGTCAAGCTTTGGTCTATGAATTTGTTGATCACAGAGAGCGGCAAGTTCACTGGAATGCAAACGGAACGATAATAAGGAGCATTAAAAAAAGGCATCGCATTTGCTCTACGTTTTGTGTGAGCACCAAACGAAACGAATGCGCTGAATAAAGAAACAGAAGCAGCGGCATTTGCCCGCTGAGAAGACCGATCAATACGCAGTGCGAGACAACTTGTCAAATGACATTGAAACGTACCAGAATTTAGACCGAAAAAGAAAAAAAAAACACTGAATCGTCAGGACGGCAGATCACAAAGTTGTCATGCGCACCGAAGCCGCAGTTGTAAGGAAATTGTTTTTGAACTGCTCTGATAGCGTCCGCGCAACAGTAGTTGTTTGTTTACTCACAAATTCTCATGTTACAGCGAAAGCTGTTATGAGATCATTTCACCGGCCGTTTTTGGCGCCGTAGTTGTCCGCCGCCGCCGCCGGTGTCCGTAACCAGTATCGCTCGAAATAAGAAAAAAAACGAAATAAGAAAAAAATCAAGGATGGAACGAGGTTAGAACCTGGGCCCTCTGCGTGGGAGCCCAGTATTCAACCTCTGAGCCATGCCGGTGCTTGAAACTGCTTTGCAAAAAGGTCCTATACAGGCTTCATGTCGGGAAGGAACCACATGAACATTTGCAGTATAGCGTGGTAGAAGAGTAAAATAAGCACCATTCGTCGCACAACGCGAATTCTGTAACCAGGCGTCACACAATGCGAATTGCGCAACGAGTAGGTTGTTGAATGCTTCCAACCCATTACAAAGGTCTCTGCCATAATTCTTCATCGTCATCAGGCACAGCATCAACAAAGTGTGCATAATGTCTTACATGCGTTTAGCAGGTACCACGGCTCTCCGTAGAATGACGAAAAATGGCACAGTGCCTGCTGACCTACTTTTCAAAAATTACAGTGATTTATAGCGTAGTGGGTTCCTCGCAAGTGCACTTGTTATGGTTGCCAAGGAAGCCCATAAGCGCATGATCAATTTCCTCGGGGTCTCAGTAAAATTACAATGATTTATAGCGTAGTCGGTTCCTCGCATGTGCGCTTGTATTGGTTGCCAAGGAAGCCCATAAGGGCATGATCCATTTCCTCTGGGTCTCAGTAAAATTACAATGATTTAGAGCGTAGTGGGTTCCTCTCAAGTGCACTTGTTTGTTTGCCAAGGAAGCCCATAAGCGCATGATCTATTTCCTTGGGGTTTCATTAAAGTTCTTCGCCCCCCCCCCCCTCTCTCTCTCCCACGTCAACGTATGTTATACAGCATGACGGGAGAGGGGAATAGCAACCGGGCGTCACCCAATGCAAATTACATAACTGGTGGGCCGTTTAAAGCTTCCAACCCATTACAAAGGGCTGAGCCATAATTCTTCATCGTCATCAGTCGTCGCGTCAACAAAGTGCACATAATGCCTTACAGACGTGTAGCTGGTGCCTTGCTTCTCCGCAGAATGACGAATAATGGCTTAGTAGGTGCTTCCCAACTTCACAGAAATTGTGATTTATGGCGTAGTGGGTACCTTTCTAGTGTACTTGTATTGTAGCCCCAAGAGAGCTAGCTTACAACGGGCTCTAGAAACGCCGCTCTTCCAGCTTTCGCTGTGACTGTGCTGCGGTTTCAGCGCAGGCCTGGCGTTTTTTTTTTGCGGCCTAAAGTTCACAGCGCGGTGCCAAAACGCGCTCGTAGCAAAAGCGAAACCATCAGTACGAACATACATGCAGACGCTCATACATGTAGAGGCACTGTCAGTCGTCGCGAACCCGTGCGATCGCTGTCTTGAGGCTTCTTTCTGTTATTCTCCGTTTGGTTATACAGGCAGTCTACTCTAACGAGATATTTCACATAGTTTGCACTCAGCGAGTGACTACCTTTCACGCAAGAAGCCGGTTCAGGGGTCTGACAGCGTGAAGCGGGTGCTCGGTTTTCTGCAAAGAGACAGCGACTGTAGACTATCTTGTGCTTTCAGTTCGTCGAAAATGATTATCTTGACAGTAAAGAACACAGTTCATTTCGAAAGTACTTACAGAAATGCCCTGGAGGGCTTCCGCGAGGTGTTTTTGTAGAGCGCCGACAGCAAAACCTATGGGGAGCGCGCCGGCGGCATCCTGCCTAGCACGCAATTGAGGCGCGTCCGATAGAGGGCGACTCCGTAACTCCTCGAGGCCAATATCGACGTCTACGAGGCAGATTTGAAACTCCGGACTTGAAGGGAGCACACCCTTGTCCGCCACTTCAGTTGGCCTTTCACAGCAGTTGAAAGAGGAGGAGAGGCTGAGGAAATGGCATCTCTGCCTATCACGTGTAAAGTGTTGTCGGCAACACTTTAGTTGCACCAAATCATGTACATAAATACAATTCGGCTTCTACATTGCCTCACACTTGATAAGAAAGACAACTATGAAATATGACCCCACCAGCGCTTCATCAACCTAGCGAAAAGAAACACTTTCATGTTGCTATCTCACAAGAACATACTTAGGGATTCTGTGCAACTTTTTCTGTAATTTCACTTCGAATTATTCGAAAAATGTTTGAGAAATATTCGAAAATTATTCGAAATTATTCGATTCGATTTGCACTCAATCTTTATTATTCGAATTCGCTTTGCACCCAAAATTTTGCTATTCGCACAGCTCTAGTTATTGCTATCATTGCATGTCAAGTGACTAGCATGGGTAACTGTAAGCTTAGTTTAGTACTAAATGCAATGCTGTGTGCTGCATTTGCAGTTTCCATTATTTAATAGTTTTCCAATTGCTTCTATGGGAATACTGTGGCGAGATGCTCTTTTTACTTACCCCCCAAATTCTGACAAGAATTTTTACTTGCTCCAAAAAATGCTTTGAAGTGACCCAGGTTAGTAGCATCATTTTGAGTATAGAGCCACTGGCTCAGTTTAGTGTTTTTGTGCCACTCAGGGCAACACCCAAGGTTTTGATAACAAGCTGCAGTAGCATAATGGGCACAGTAGCTCTGCTTACACTGATTACTACAGTGCGTAGGACTTGCATTTCTTTTGGCATTATGTGTGCTGTGTGGCCACTGTGAACAGAATTATGTAGGTGTGACTAAAACCTTAAATGTTGCCACTGGCTTTCAAGTTCAGCAATATACAGTGGGCTCTCGATAATTCAAACTCGATGAGACCTGAGGATTTCCTTCGAATAATCAGAAGTTCTCATAAATATGAGCCGGGACAACATACCACAGTATGTTGTAATGAAACATGCACAAATACGTACATACCGTATTTTCTTGCGTATAACCCCCCCTGCATTTAAGCAGCACTCCCAACGACAAACTGCACAAAAATACAACTAAGAAAATAAAATCCCAGGGTATTGTTTTAAAGCCACCTCTCGTGCGTTGTCGTGAAGTAGTGCCGTGAAGCCGACTTGCACACTGAAATTCACATGTTACTCGAACCCGGACTTTAGCTCCGAATTTTCTATATATTTTACCTTATATGTAAGAAAATATGGTATGCACCAACCTGGGAACCACAAACAGTGGGAGATTCGTAAATGTGGGTGGGGGGAAGGTATGTGTCAAAAGAAAACTGGCGTACGCTTTTATTTTGAGCGTCATAGAAAACCCTGAATGATTGCCACTAATGTTTTTAGAGTCAGCACTATCACACTGGTGCTCATCTTATAGTACGAGTGGTAACCTGCGCACACTTGTGTAATTAAAACACCCCTAAAAGCGAATTTTGGTTTGTGACTTTTTTACTGTAAATTGTTGCTTTGTGTCTATAATCCCAAAACTGAATCGTGAATACTCTAAGGTATCGTATCATTAATGCTAGCACCGTTACTTGTGACCAATGTTGCGTCACCTCAAAACGCTCTTGAAAGTGCAGTTTTTAAATCGGGGCTTTGCACACGATAATGAATAAAATGATGTGGGTGCTTCGGTATGTTAAGCCTGTGAAAGTGCGTGTCCCCGCAGGAAAAAAAAAAGCATTCCTGGCCTAAGCAGCTAGAACTACTTTGAGAGCAGCCCGTGCCAGGTGCCAGATGCAGTATTGTGTGCGACCCGCAAATCTTCTGTGACGTCGACAATACTCGCTTTTCTTGTGGAACGTCATGCAGGGCCTTGATCTACGTCACAGCAGTGGCGATGTCGCGAGGTGCTGACAACTCAGATGAGCACTCATACTTACTTTAAAACCAAATTAAAATATCTTAAAGCTAACGTCCTCCACAAATAATCAGTCAGACGTTCCCCCGCATACAGGACAATCCAACAACTCAAACATCTTGAGGTTTCAATTTTGGTGTCAGGGTTCCCTTAAGGGACAAAATGTGTTGTGACCCGTGGCAGCTATACTTGCGGACAACTTTTCTTGGCAATGAAGGGAAAGCTTTGGGGATTGAGCTTCTTCACATGTAGTCCTATGCGAAGTAGTCTGGTTTTGTGCGCGTCTCATATGGTTTCGCGCAATCAGTGTTGCATGCCGACACAGATACCACTTAGTGTTTAAGGTACACATAAAAGGTGGGACTCTCTCACATGTCCAAAAACACAAAGTGACAGCGTATAAAGTGAAATAAATCGAAATATTTCACTGGTGTGTGCTGTGTTTTGTCTCCAAGAGTAGCATGTAGAAAATAAAGGAGTAGTTTTTATATCTCACGTAAAAAATACGGATGCAATTGTGGAACTACATTCATTAGCAGTAGGATACTCGCAAGTTGGCACTGTAGCCTTTGCTTCATAGATAAGAAAAGTTGTCCTTGAGTATAGTAGCCCTTTTCCAATCTTAGTACGCTTTTCCACATGACACCACAGTACTGTAGCGAAAGTGACTTAAGCATTCCACACGTTATGAATCAAGACCAGACTGTCTCATTTTTTTTTGAGACAGTCTGAGGAAGTGCTGTCCTTGTGTGTAAATGCAGTAGGTCATCAAGTTGTTTTCAACAGGTTGTGTGAAGCATGCTGCCTCACCTCTAGGCCAACGCATTTTGGCTTCGCAGAGCTATCGCGTGCTCGTGGCCGATGCGAGCGGCTCTCCGAGGCCCTGGCCCAGAGTGAACGAGAGGTGGCTGCATGCAGGGATGCCTTGCACGACTACCAGCTGCAGATGGAAGCTCAGCGGGCAACCCACGAGGCACAGCGCTCCCGCGTGCACGACTTGCAGGTGACAGAGGTCTTTGTCTCGTGCAACACAAAAGCATGATGAGGCTATAGTTTCTTCCATGTATTACTTCATATTATAGAAAATTTTGTTGAGGCGATGTTGCCAAAATACGAAAAATGCACTTGGAACTCTGTGATGTCATGTGCGAAATTTACAAATGAAACTTTGACCTTTATTTTCTCTTTTTTTAATTAAAGCTTGATGCTGAAATTAACGACATTAGAGTTTTCAGAGTGATATTTATCAAGTTAGACCGATTCTATGTTTCACTTTAGTGTCCCCTTAAGGTTGCTGTATCGGGGATGCATGTTACGTGCAGGTGCAACTTGGTGAGGCACGGGAAGGCTGCGAGTTCCTGCAGGCGGAGCGTGCCACCTTGGCGGAGGCACAGCTCGAGTCCGAGGCCGAGATGCGTCGCCTCCGTGGTCTCCTCGAGGCAGCCCTGGAGACGTCGCGCATCCTCTATCAGCGCTGTGCCAAGCTCTTTGCAAAGTGCCAGCAGAAGAGGTGCTTATCTCAACTGCATCTTATGCGTTCACAACACTGCGATTAATGCATGCCGCTAAACCCTAGGCAATGACATCGGGTGTGGCATCTGTGACTGCCACATTAACGATTCTTGAGTGTAAGCAATCGCAGGAGACAAGACACAATCATGTACGCATGAAAGTGGCATGCTGTTAACTAATGGAGGCACGATTTGATGAACAGAAGGACAAATGCGATCTTGCAGGATGGCACATTTCATGTTTGCTGGTCTGTGCCAAGAACTAAAGGCATTTTTCACTGCTGTTTCCAGGCATTTCAGGAAAGCTGAGAACTTTCCTTGCTAATTGCATTCTAATAGGGGACAAATTATTTCTTTGACTCTCTCACATATTTTTTTTTTCTGTCCTGCCTGAATACTTTTATATTTTTATGTTCTGCATGATATTAAAAAAAAAAGATAACTGTGTGGCACCTTTTTAGCAGCACATAAATTTACTAGGCTTGTGCGAATATCATTTTCTTGGTCTGAAGCAAAGTTGAAACAAATAGCAAACACTATCAATTAATTTCTAAGTGAATTCGAAGAGTGGTACAATCTCCATAAAGCCCCGACGCCATTGCCAGGTCTTCGGAAATAAAGCTGGATATAACGAAATGGACCAATTCCCCCAAAATTCGTTATAAACAGGTTTTTGTTGTATCCAGTTTCAGTACGAAAATTCGGAAAAGAAAGGCACAAATTAAACACAAGGGGAATTGAAGCCAGAGCTCACCCAAAACATTTATTTAGTGGCAAAAAACTGCTTTATTTTTCTCTATTGCTTGTTTGTGAGAGATGGCAATACTGAACGTTCGTAGGACATTAATACAACGCTGCTTCGTCATTGTCTAGTCATGGCCTCCGAGATTGGCTCCCGCAACGACAGTGCGTTGCCGGAGCCAGTCTTAGAGGCTAAGGTCTCGCGAACCTGCGGCGCGGCACAAGACGGCAAAGCGCATGACGACAGTGACAAGTCGACTTCGGAAGATCAGTCATTGTCACTGTGGTCACGGACAGTTTTCACCGGCGCCTAATCTGACATCTCCTCGGTAGTGACGACACTGTTGTTGCCATTAAAAAAAATCGCAAAAGTTGCACGTCATCAGGGGCACTGAAACCACGCAAACGCCCACGGTGTCGAAAACAAAGAGCGAACTCCATATGTGACGCGGCCCCACATATACGGCACGAACTCAAAGCGTAACAACACTGAGCAAGGATTTTTTTTTTAGTGTCAAATTAACAAACTGCAGTTCAGAGACTACTGTAAGAACCGAAGAGTGGCGCTGCCAGCGCAAAAGTTAGTTTTCTTTCTTTTTTTTTTTTTAAGAAAGCCGGCGCGGTTGGCGTAGTGGCACCCGCGAGCGGCTGGATGACTTTTGAGGGAGAGAGGGAGGGGGGGGCACGCCTGCGCCTGCGCCCGCGGCAGCAAGTAAGCGTGCTTGCGCACACCCGCACGCACAAACAAGCTCTCACCTTGCAGTCGCCGGGGCTTCGAGCGTGCCATGTGCGCCGCCGCTGCTTCGCGCTCTCGTTGGTGGGATAACTGCAGAAGATGCATGCGGCTCCTGCTCGTGGCAAAATGACAATATTTGGGACGAAGTCCCTAGGTTGTCGACGGCAAAAATACCTTATATCAAGGATGTCTCTCGCTGCCACTTTGTTACAGAGGGGGTTGCAAATACATGTGCTTCTATGGAGTAACAGTGGGGAATAGAAAAACTTCGTAATATCGAGGAATTCGTTGCATGGAGGTTCGTTATAGGCAGGTTTAACTGTATATTAAAAAAGTCCTTTTTATTGCGAAAAACAAAGCATCTCTGGAGTCAGTTTTCAAAATTCAAAAATTCTTGTGCAAGAACACTTTCAGCAAATCTTGCAACTCCAGCATCAGACAAAATTCATTTACAAGCCCTTGCTCACTGTTGTGGCTCGGCTTATATACAGTTAATTTCGTGGTGGTTGAGGTCACGGGAGCATTTTGCATTCTCCTGTAGTGTGTCATCATGATGCTGTCAAGTGAAGCAGTGAGTGCACTATGCTTTCCATCTACACGCAAGCTGGACCTATAAAGGGGTCAGAAGACCCGCTTCGTTTCAAGACTTCAGAATTCAAATAAATTAGCTTTACGTCGTTTATTCTCTGTCAAAATTCCTGTCAGCATTCCTTGCAAGCAAGCAAAGCTCCTGCTGTAGTCAGTTTCGTGTCACGTTACTGTCTGATTTTGGTGTCTACACTGCTTTAAGCTCTTCTCAGTTATGCGTATACAGTAATACCTCGTTAACTCGAACTCGCATGTCTCGAAAAATCGGCTAAGTCGAAGTTTTCCGCGGTACCGAACAATTACCCATAGGTGCAATGTATTTATTGCCCTTTATCTCGAAGTATTTCCGTGCCCACTTTCGGTTATCTCGAAATCTCGACTGAGAATGGAACCAAAACTTCGCCGCCGAACCGTTTCACAAAATACTAGCGGCAAAATGCCATACGTTTCACAAGGTTCGCGCGAGGCTGCCGCGTTTACGGCGAAGTGGACACTGTTCCCGAAAGTAAAGTCGGAACCTAGCGGCATACCAACTTTGTCGAGCAACCCTGTGTCACGTCATGTGACGCTATAAACGTGTACATAAGCAGGCCCTGCAAAATAGCTCGGGTCGTACACGTTTTGTTTACCGTCAGAGATGCGATTTTAGGATTTTATTTACGCAAGGCACGTCGCGTGGATTTTTTTCATCGGCCATGCGATGTGGTGAGGATAACGCCACCAAAGCAAAGCAAGTCACTGATGCTGCAAAGAAAGGTAGCCCTAATCAAAGAAACGGATTCGAGGCTCGAAGTTTCCGGACGTCAAAACGGCGCTGAATGTGTGGCATCGTGCGAGAGGAGCCCCTTCCAGTCACATCGACAGATAAGGCCGATTCTCTGGACTTAGCGGTGGGCTAAACTGATCTAGGCTGCAACATCGGCTGGTTTGACCATTTTCTTAAGCCAAACAACGTGGCGTCACGCACAGTGATCGCGGCAGCGTCGACGCAGCTATTCGAGGGGTTGACGACATCCGCCGAAACAAGAAACATGCTTCGCTTGATGCGAAATAAATTTGAGTGCAGTGGCGCGGATGATCGACATATGCGCTGTGTTAAGCAACTCGAGAAAGCTTTGCTAGGTGCAAGTGTTACTGAGAGGCAGACCAGCCTTAGTCGGTCTCTCTGCACTAAATAAAAAGGCAGTGCCGAAAAACACAGCTGGTTAATAGCGCTGGTATGTCATTATTTTTCTTCAAAACCTTTACAAAGAGCCAGTTAGGCGCTCCTTGTTAAGAAACTGGTCAGTAGGGATAACGTTTCTAGATAGAACTGAACTTCTCAATGGAATTTGCCCAAGTTTGCTTATCTCGAAAATCTGCTTATCTCGAAATTTTTTCTGGTTTTTACTACTTCGAGTTAACGAGGTATTACTGTACAGTGAAATCTCGGTATAACGAACTTCAGGGAACCGCGGATCATTTTTTGACGGGTGCAGCGCAAACTCTGCGTCACGAACGATACTAGACCGTCCGCATTTTTATGCGCCGCTTCGGTCGCTGTTCCGCTTTTTTCTATGAATATGCGGAGTTTCCTCAAGTAGTCCAACGCATCTGTGGCCGACACGGACTCGTCGCGATCTTCGGGTGCTACCGTGACATCGTCGTCCATGTCATCGATGCAGTCCTTTAAGGCCCAACTGCATGCACGCGAGTTTTGAGCGACGGCCGACAGAAATTGCTGTCGCGGAGGGCCATCCATCGCCATCGCTTGTCGCGTCGCAGGTTTCTGGAAAGCCAGAAAACATCGCTTGTCGCCCGGAAGTGAGCATGACGATATCCGGCAACATGGCAGCATCTCTGACCTTCGCTTCGGTTGCAGTTTGCTCGTGATGCTTCCAATCGGCGCGTACTTCAAGGAATGCAAGTTATAGACTACCTTCTTTACAGCCCCATCTCACGCGGAGAACGAGGCAGCGACCGTATTTTGTCGTTAATTTTGATCGACGGTTCGTTTTGATGTTTCAGTGGTAGCTTGCTGCACTGGTGGTAGCTTGCTGCAATGTCAACGCAGTTTGCAAAGTGCGACGTAGCGTAGGCAGCGTACGCTTCCGGGCGCCCCATGCGATCACAGCAGATACTACTGTCGCGGTTAAACATAAGATTGCGAAAAAAGAAAGTCACGAAATGCTTTTATGGCATCCTTATCTCAAACAAGACAATAATAAATTTGGCATTATGTCATTCATCTACTCTGTAATTCTTTTTCGTAATTTGCCTGTGTGCACGCAATAGTTTTCAATCAAGCAACCGTGACACTTTGTCACGAACATGTGGGTGCTCCCGTCGCGACAGCGCGACGGAGCCCGTTTGTTGCAGTCGCCTTCGCTCGAAAGTCGCGTGGTAGTCACGTGCAATGCATGCGGTTGGGCCTTTACAAAACCTGATGCGTTGTCGCCTCCGCAACGGAGGGGAAAAAAAAAAAGTAGTTCTCCGCCCGTGGCCTTCTCCTCCCGCGCCATGTCAGGTTTTTGCGGGAGGGCGTCCGCTCTTCGCGCTGCGTCGTCTGCTACCTTACAGCTCCGACTGCCATGACCGATACACTGAAATCTAAGAATCCTCGCATTTCGGGATATAAGTTCGTAGTACTGAGGTGTTGTTAAGATTACACGGGAATTAAATAACGATCGTTATTCTGAAATGTTTGTTATTCTGAAGTTCGTAGTAGTGAAATATTTTTACATTGAAACTATAAGCAGTCGGCACAGGATTTCTTCAAAGTTCGTTAATTTGAAATGTTCGTTAATGTGGTGTTCATTGAAACGAGGTTTGACTGTATATCTTGCGCGATCCTGTGAGATTTGTATCATTAAAGCTTGTACCGTGAAAAAGTGTCGGTCTACAAAATGGGCAGGCACACACGAAAGTTCGAGTTTCAAATGTTGGCTCATTCACCTTCAGCTTTATGATGTGACGTTGTAGCAGAAGCATGCATCATCTACAGACAAAAGACACATTTTCACTGCACTGCCACACGTCCCATAATCTCGCATGCTGAAACTCTTTGGCATCTGAATTTTTAGACTTTCTGCTGTGATGGAAGGTCTGAAACAGCGTTATTTGAAGCTGAAGGCTGAAATATTTTTCAGCCTTGAGCTACTGCTCTTGTGTGCCGATCAACTTGCAGCCTAGGGTTTACCAGAAGTCAGTTTTGCCACAATGTAAAGATGCCATGCAGTAAAGCATACCAAAACTCAGAGCGGGCCATTGTCACGAGTGTGAGCTCCTTAACCCTTTTGCTTTCCATGCCCCCCCCCCTGCCACAGTGTCACTGACGTACTGTTATGTTCTCCATTGTGGGTTAAAAAATTCGCGCGAAAGTGCAAAGTAAGGCAATTCTTTTGGTTGCGCCATCTGTAGAATCTTTCTAGAGCACATATTTTTGGCCCTCGCTGTGTTGGTACGTGTATTGGAAGAGTACAAAGCAACCAAGCCCATCCTTCTTTGCTGGGGCACATGGTCACTCCGTACACGCTACTCTCTCGAGCTGAGCTACCATGCGGTGCGTGTGCAGTTATGGCTACATGGGTTGTTCTGCCATCTGCTGCGGGTTCGCAAGGTTTTTTTTTTTTTTTTCTGTATTCTGTAGGCGTGTCTGCCACGGTGCATCAAGTTCAGAGGCGCTCGCTGTTGCCTCTCCAACAGACCAATACATGACTCTGTCGCTGCACTCGCTCGCTCGCCGCAGCCTCGCTTGCTGCTATCAGCAGCAAACAAGGCTATCGTATCTCCTAACCATCCCTATCTCTCATCTTGACTTCACAATGTGCCATTTCTCTGCATTTCAAGCTTCTCCGATATTCCCGAAAGCAAGCTGACACTGGGGGTTTGTCATGGCCAGAAACACCCGACAGTGAAAGGTTTAATAGACCTTCTCAAGCCATCCCAGAGCGTCCCATGGGCAAGCGGAGTGCTATGGGAAAAGTGTGTAAGTCAAGCAATTTGACTGCTCATTGCCCACTGCTTGTTGGCACCATGGGAGCACGAAACAAAAAGAACGGCTTCTTAACTATTTATAGTACATTGTAAATAAAGTAAAACTCCTCGTTAGTATGTACCCACTTCAAAACATACAAACGGATGAAACGTACCTGCAACGAATCTCCGACCAAGTCTCGTAGAGCCTAATGTATCTGCTGACTACTTAAATGGCTCGTCCTATGCCTACTGATTATTGCTTACTGTGGTAACTTTTGATGGGAAGCAGCTGTGCTCGACCCTACCTCCCGTGTGAGACGCCGTCTACTCTAGTTACCGTTCCTCCCGCTGGAGGCGCTTCTCAAAGAATTTCTTGAAGAATCCGCTACAAGGTGCTGGTCCGCGCGCCATAAACCCAGGTTGCGCGCGTTGACACTCAATGACCTTCAGTGACACTCAGTGGGAGCGCACCGGTATGAGCGGTAAACAGCAGTCTGACTCATCCGCAGCTGCTGCTCGGCGCACTCGAGCCGCTGCCGCGAAACAGCAGCGGCGCCAAGTCGACCCTGAACTTCTTGCAAGGGAAGCTGAAGCTCGACGGAAACGCCGCCACGCCGCTTCTGAAGAGACGAAGGCTCGCGCAGCTGCAGCAAAACGTTAGCACAGGGCAGCGGACCCGGAGTTCCACGGTCGTGCAACTGCAGCGCAACGTGAACGTCTCTCAAATTCCTTCCACCTCCAACAACACCACCAACGCCTCTCCACTTACACCCACACAACCCAATATAAATGAATTACACACATCTCCCCGTAAAGGAACCGTGATGGGCATGCGAAGCAGCTGGGGGCGACGCCTCACCAACAACAACAACAAACAACAACTACACCCTAACCACGAACAACCCATCACCGAGGTGCACCAAACGGAACACATTTACGGGAACCTCACGTCGTCCCTAGCTGCTTCGCATGCCCATCAGGGTTCCCTCATGGCGAGATGTGTGTAATTTTTTTATTGCATAAAATTGACTGCGCCCTTCCACTCGCCGATGCCACAATGTGCCGCAAAAGGCCTTCTGTCTCTTCGACAACTGCAGAGACCAGTCGATCAATCATTCCAACTTCCACACAGTTACATTGATGCTTTTATGGATAAGCATTAGAAAAGAACGAAGGTGAAATGAAGGCCACCGACGATTGCGCCAGTATGACTTATCACCGACAACCATAGAAAAACAAGCATCTTCAGCTATCTGCTCAGCCACGTGTGTGGCATAGCGTTATTCTGAGCTTACTGCACGCTTTTAAGAGGCGACAACCTGCCACCTCGTTGTGCGGGACCACTTTCAAGTGCCCGTCGCATCGTAGAAACGAAAGCAGTTCACTGTTGCCGAGTTGAGTGGCTTGGGCACCGAGAGACCTCATTATAATCATGCTATTATCATGCGAAACGCGCACGTTCTGTGCAACAAGTGCAGCGCTGTTGTAAGCGCTTTTGTTGGTGACAAGCGAAATGCGCCTTCCTCTGCTATAGTATCGCGGAGACGCAAAGTGTGCATCGCTTGCAGGAAGCTTGCCGCCACCGCATAAGACCCAGCTAGCTGCTTGCTGCATCTGTGCATGGTTTAGAACGGGGCAGGTACGAAGAGCACTCCCACAGCAATCGCTTGTGCACAGTACAGCAAGCAGCCCGGCAGTGACGGCCGTGATGGCGTGAGCAGAGTAGGAAATGCGTTGCACGCAACTGGTCAGGGCCGATCGGTCCCATGTGGCAGTATCGTGTTTCAATGAAACGGTGTCTATTTTCACAAAGTATATCGACACGTGCTTCCCTATGCTCTGTCAGTCACTGTGTTTCTCAGACCCTGCAATAGTTTCGAAATGCTTACCGTATTTATTCGAATCTAGGCCGATGTTTTTTTTTTTTTTTTTTTTTTTTTTTTTTTTCTCGAAAAAGACGATGTGCGAAAGTGGGGGGTTGGCTTAGATTCGAGTATAGATTCGAGTACAATGATTAAGTTTTTTTTTTTCTGGCCTTGCGAATTTCGGGGTTCGGCTTAGAATCGGGGCCAGCCTAGATTCGAGTAAATACGGTATTTGTGTCGCCACTGCGCACTATTAGACAGGCATGCTCAAGAGCCAGAATCTTTTCTGCAATCTGCCAAAAAGAAAGAAAAGGCGTTGTAGCGGGTGTGTTAGGCAATATTTGCTGTGGCGTCGCATTTCTTTGTTGGTGGCAGCGGCGCGCGTCAGGAGATGCAAATTGCACTGGGCGGTTATTCTGTACTGCCGTTTATTGCATAGTTTTGCTGTGCTCCTGGCAGGTACATATTAACGAGGTTCTACTGTACTACAATATCCGAACAGAGAGAGAGGGAGATAATTTATCGGAAGGCAGAGAGGAATATCCGAACAGGTTTGCGTGTATGTCTAGTCACGAAACACAGTTGGTCTAGGTATTACCAGACAGATGTGTATCGGATCATGGCCTAACTGGAGAGGCTTGCGATCGTTCCTTCTAATGGCCTTCGCAGTGCGGCTGTTGCAACCTCCCGCCGCACCACCAGGGTGTTGCTGTGATCCTGCTGCTGCGCTCTCCACTGCTGTCCAAGCAGTGTCAACGCGAGCATGTGTTCGCACCCCTCTCAACCAAATATGCTCGCATAACTGCATGTCGTAAGGCTTTCTGGCCCTTATTCCTGCACAACCACTGCATAGTGATCGTCATGCCTCTAAATGGGTCTAAGTCAGCAAAGAAATTTCCAAGTGAAGTGCAGTGTCTGCACGGTAATGAACCAAACGCTGAGCTTAAATTGTCGTAGCTCTGAAACAGAAATGCTGTAAGTTTTGCTTGCGCAGTGCTGGCATTAAAAACAACTAAGGGATGGTGCTGCACAATCGGAGAAAAGACTGCTTGCAGCATGGTAGGCTGCCTCCTCTTGAATATATGCAGTTTAAAAAAAGACTTTTGAGATTTTGTTTAGGAGTGTTTTTCAGTCACTTGGTGACCAGTTCTGCATTACTCGCAAGCTGAAGGGAGGAAATTTCACGAGTCACTGTGATTTACAGTGCACAGTACAACAGTGCTGCCCAGTCCGCAACGAGCCATTGAGTGCTTCGCACTGTAAAGCATGTCCCATAGGACATAAAAGCAACCAGCAAGTATCACAACATATCTGGCTAGCGGCTCCCACACTGTGTGAACTGTGCACTTTGCAAGCAACACACGACACAGAAGAAAAGTCAGAACGGCAGCAGCCAGCAAAAGTTCCTTTAACAGCAGGGTCGCTGTGCCCTGTGTGGTGAGCAGTGGCATCAGTCATGACAGCCAGCGCAAACAGCACAAGAGACAGAGAAAAATACACGACACAGTCACTGTGTCGTGTACTTTCTTCGGTCTCTTGTCTTCGAAGTTCTAGCGAAGGCCGTAGAAAGGAACACCTGCACGCCTCTCCTGTCTGGCCATGATCAGATGTAGCAGTTGTGAAGCACGCATGTTATTGCGTGCCGATACTGTCAAGACACACTATCATGTGCAATATGAGCTGGAACACCGAATTCATGTTTATTCAACGATTTCTTGTAATGCACCGATATAAATGTTACATACTGAATTGCCTGGGATAACTGCAGACATGACTGAATAGCGTAATAAAACCACAGACAAGGTAGTGACGACAGACAGGATGGAGCACAAGGAGGACCCGCGCTCCATCCTGTCTGTCGTCTCTACCTTGTCTGTGGTTTTTTGCACTATTCAGTCATGTCTGCAGTTAATACGCACCAACTAGCCCAACTCACGTCTCTAATTATGCCTGAGATACCTTTCTTCTTGAGCATTTAGTGTCATGAACACTTCTGCGCTTGCCAACTGCGTTTAGCCACTATTACATTTAAAAGATCCTTTCAGTGCTCCATCTCGCGTCGCTCACACCAAACACATGAAAACATAACAGGTGTATGTAAAATTGAGCACCTGCAATGAGTGTCGACAAAAGTGATGAAAGCTTATCTTTTGTTACCTGTGGTATGAGCGAATGAAAGAAGGGGAATTTTTTCCAAGGGCTCGTTTGTATGTTTGACACAAACAAATGAGTCAAACAGACAATGAGGCCTGGGAAAGCGGAAAGGAAGGCAATTGTTGTCTTTTAACTGTACTGTACTAATAGTGATGTAGATGGAAAGGAATCGGAGATGATGAAAAATCACCCTTTCCGTCAGTGGGATCTGAACCCACAATCTTCGAAATACACGTCCGATGCTCTACCAATTGAGCTACATTGGAAGACTTTTTTCCAACCGCTTCGTTGGCTATTTCTGTGAATGTAATTCCCAGGCAGTGTTAGCCAGCGCCGCTCGTAGGCCAAGTGGAGAGTGTGGAACACTCTTTTTGCCATAGGGCGTCACGTGGCATGTGATTTAATTCACTAAGGTCTGTGCTGCCAGTTTAATATATAATGAAATAATGTTTTCATTATTAGTTCATTTTAAAAGTAATGGCATAGTCTACATAAAAACTGAGTTCATATTTCATATCAGTACATGAAAATACACGATCACTGAAGTTTTCATCAGCCCAGCTTAAATAATAAAACACTTTTATGTCTGAAAACTGCCTCCCCCCTTGAGAAAGTGTGCAGGCTTGTCTTCAAGCGCTGGTTATTTGCCCGTAGAAACTTTTTCTGACTGACATGCAGCTAAAGATCTCCCCTTGTTTGCACCACTTATGGACACTGGTCTCACGCATGCAAAACAGACACGACACAGGCTGTCTGGCAGCCATCTTCAGCAATCAAGGTGACTTTCCTTTGACGTGCACTTTCATAAAGAAAGTGATGCATCACCATTCCCACTGTATTGGGAACAGATAAGGTCACACACGAGCACAGAATGAACCTACGCGAACTCGCATCAAAGTGTTCTTCGTCAACATTTGCACGGTCATCTTGTGATGGCAGTGACCCTGCATCTGCCCTTCTGATGGTCGGCTGTTGCCATTGCCGTGAAGACGGTCTTGTACTCGATTGTAGGGATGGGCAAATATTCGGGCGTTTCGAATATTCGAACGAATATTACAGTATTCAAATTTGCTTCGATACGAATTTAGATTATTCGAAATTTCGAAGTATTCGAAATGTATACATTTGACCACGCATAACCCCCTGTAAAGGTGGTTTCACTGCAGCCTCTGGTTGCTGTGCTGTGAAACGACCCATACAGGAGATATCTGCACTGCCGCGAAGCCACACTTCAAGGTTAAATGTGCATATATTTTTTTTAAAGTTTAAAAGCGTGTTATATGGGCTTATATGCGCTAAGTATAGTAATTTTTAAACTGTAACGTCCACTTATAACGAGCACCCTACTGCTATTCAAATCTTGATACTATTCAAGGCTGCTTTCACTTCATTTCAAACCAAAAAAGTGACATTCACTAATGCCTAGTTTCAATCCTTAAAAATATTGTGCAAGGGTCATGACAAAAATGTTCATTTTTCTTGATAATATGCGGTAAATACTGTTCAAACTATTCGATTTGAAATTATTCGACCAAATCACTATTCGCTTCAGATTCGCTTCGAACCTCAAATTCACTATTCGCCCATCCTTACTCAATTGTAATGGCATGCACCGGCAATTTTTAGGCTCGCTTTATCAGAAAAAACGTGCACGTTAGATTCAAGTAAATATGATACACATTGTTAATTTGAATTTGTAGCAGTGACTTGCAGCACAGCTATTCTTAATCCGAGTACTATAATGCCACATGCCATCATGTACTATGAGCCATCCGCTGTGGCACGTACGCGCGAGTGCAGGAAGAAGGGAACGTGGTTGTTGCTGGTCCGGTTCTGGGGAAGACGTCAACTTCTGGCTGTCTGTCTTATTTCGCCCGTCACAATATGTGTTTTTAGTTATTGCACAGAAATCTTGGCTATTTTGCGATCACTGAACTGGTTTTGTTGGGCATTGTTGAAGTGTAGATAATACCTTGACTCGAGCAAGTTGATTCATACTCGGAGAAATTCGGTGTGACTTAGGCGAAGTTCAGAGACACAGATGTGTCTGTGTTTCCTGTCTTCTAAGTCGCACTGCATTTCTCTGAGTCAGGTTTCTTATCCATGGTGGCTGCCACCGTGCTTCCATGCTTATGCACATGCCTTGCACCGAATTGAAACTTTACTGCTGATGAAATAATAGCTACCTAGTTATGTGACGATGGATGGTGATCATGCAGTTCTGAAGGCACCCAGCCAACATGTCATGCATGGTGATGAATACTTAAATAAGGCATCCCTCTACAATTCCTGTGAGTGACTGTAGCAGTTAGGACTCCTCATCTTTTTTTCAATTTTTGCTCTTTTGTTGTTATTCGAGGATCATCTAAATTGATCAGTGCCCAGCCAAATATGTCTGAATGAGTTGCAGTTTTACGCCGTACTGTCTGCTCTTGCATTCTGAATTAATAAAGGAGAATAAGATCTTACGTACCAGTAAAGAAGCTCTTGCAGTGAGTGAAGACCACCAGAAAAGACACAGAAGACTGCCTTGAGAAGTTCCCGCGCCAGTGTGCCATATAAATAATTTTGATAGCATCTACACAGAGCTTTGTCACTTATGGCTAAATATGGATGACATCATAATTTAAAGGAGCCAAAAATAAATTTAGAAAATGTAAAGTATTGTGCCAAGTCGACCAACACAGGAGAAATTATACTGAAGCTTTGATGCCACAGGCACTGGGCTTTCGGCATGAAATTGAAGTAGTGGAAATGCGGCCTCCTTTTTCTGTTTTAGTAGCTAACCCCTTCCCGCAGCATTAACGTGAAACTGCCTGCTATATTTTGCAGTGTGCGGCTGTCCCAGCTTGAATCGCAGCTGGAGTGTCAGCGGCCCATTGCCGAAGCCACGGCCAGCAGCGGCCAGGCACTGGCCCAGCTGTCGGCCAAGCTCCAAGCCTTCCTCAAGACCAGCGTGCTCTTCGCTGCTTCACACTTGCAGCTTGACTCGGAGGTGTGTTGGACATCCTCCATTTGAGCTATCCAGGCATCAACTCAAATGCAAGGCCTGTCAAGGGCCTGTGCAGTCTAGCCCCGGCGTAACAAAAGTGTGACAGCTCTACATAGCCAAGGAAATCGGGGTCGCTGTTTGCACAAAATATCTTCAAGACCTCATTGTTGCATAGGGCTCTAAAGAACTTTCATTTTATCCAATATTCCTTCTACGGACGACAACCTAAATGCACTGCACCATTTGCAATCGCCTCCTTTCTGACGTTCCTTTAAAGGGGAGATGCGGGTCGAAAAACGCAAGTTTTTTCAAAAATTATCGATTTTTTGTTTTCACCTGTTTTGTTAAGATTAGTATCACTACTGTTCTGAAAATAAAAAACAAAGTCGAGACTCAACTGGAAATGCATTAAAATTGCGTCTAAAGAGCACAAGGTGGCTGTTAATCTTGACCGAAAGTGTGATGTCTTCTAGCGCCTCGGGGCCGATAACGCGCGGCCGCTTGCCATTGGGGATCACATGAGGAGATCTCCAAATAACCACGGTTTCCCGCGCTGCAGAAGCGCAAGAAATAATAAAGAAAGCATGCTTTTGCCGCGCTTTTCGAGCGCTGCGACTGGCTTTTAAATCACGTGGTACGGATCGGGGCCGCCATTGGCCGCTGCACGCCTTGCGTGTTGCGAAGCCTGCTTGCAGGGTCCATGTTTCATCGATCTGCGCAGCTGAACACCGTTTCTCTCGTGTATTTATTTTCATCATGGACGAAGAGAACCGTAGCAACCGCAGTCACAGGCCAGTGAAGTATCGCTCGGTAAACAAATTTTGAGGACGCCGGCACAAATTGAAGCCAAACACTCGCCGAACGGCAAGTGCGTCTGCTGCCGCGAGGCCTAGCGATGGCTACGGCGATGCTTCCGACAAATTTGGCGTGGCATTCGAGTATGTCAATGTATCTCAAAGAGAAGATCGGTCTCTTCAACGAGGAAGAAAGATCACGGTAGAAAGAGTCTTCCTTGATCCCTGGCATAACAGCATTGAACATCCTCGTGATCGGTGCAGTGTGTCCAACGTGTCACCGTTCGGCAATACGCGTCCGGGAACCAGCTTACAAAGGCAAAGGCGTCGTTTCTGGAACTGCAATGCGAGAACAGCGAGTGCCCCGAAAGTATGCTTTCGATGATGCATACGTTGCGGCGAGTTGCTTCGAGCGAGGAGGCCAGTGTAGGGGCGGCGAGTGACGGACCGATCGCAAGCAGAACCTACGGCAGCGGGAGCTCGCGCAATAGCTACTCTGCTCGAAAGAACAGTCAAGGAGAAACTTATGGCGCTGCCTCATTTTAGTGGCAGTGGCTACTGGAAGAACAATTTACCTCTTTTGTGTGCAATTTCGAGCGGATTTTGTTACCTCTTTCATAAATAAACATCCAATTTTAACTTTAAACTTCGTTTTTCTCAAAACACACTTTTTGGCAACTTTTTCAGCGTGCCCCTCTTGTTTTTGGTGCTTCTCCGATCTGCATGAAACTTTGCCCAAGTTTTCTCTAAGGTGTGAGGAGCGCATTTATCTCCTTCAAATCTCAATATTATTTATGCATATTAGAAAATTTGCAAGTAAACATTTACTGGGGTCTGGGTAATAATGGATTTCCCATGTTTGAATTTTTCACGTCTAGTAAATATTTTCTATGCACTTTCTGGATAGTTTTCGGCACTCTACAGTTCAAATGGAACAGTATGAGCCATTAACTGTCAAAGTGTCTAGAAGTTTAAGGATTGAAAAAAGGGGCTACAAGGCCTATGTTTTACATATTTGTCATGATGCAGAACAAAAAGTATGCAACTTACAAGAAACCTTAATATATTCGAAATCAGCATAAAAATCTCTACAAATACCCCAAGTTTCATTGCTCTAGGATAAATATTTTAAAAAAAAGTGTCTTCGAGCCGCATCTCCCCTTAAAGTGCACGTCGCCTTGCCTTGCTCATTAACAGCGAGCTGCTTGAATGAAAGCAGCTCACTGTGACAGAGTTGGCTGAACAAGGTACTTGCCGCATTCGTGCACGATCAGGAATGGCGTGAGTGCGGTAAAACCTCCCTGCACTGATGCTACCACAGCAATTGCCCACGTATGGTGCTGCAAGCATACTGCTGTTGTAAGTGTACTGCATGTTTTTAATATGCAACAACCCACACCTGTTGCCTGCTGTTCATCGCCGCCTCCTTGCATAGGACTGCTAGGGCATTGCTAGCAAGAAGCTTGTCATTGCCCCGTTAAATACTCACTGCACTTGTGTACAGTCAGGATTGGAGCGGGTACAAATAACACTACCACAGGCAGCAAGTGTGCCGCATACAATACAGCAAGCATCCCGGCAGTTACTGCACAAGCTGAGTAGGTGATGTATTGCACGGAATTAGCCAGGGACAATCTGTTGCACACAAATAGTGGCACTGCGCTTCGGTGAAACAGTGCTGTTTTCGCTAAGTACAGACGTGCACGCACATCTCGGGGAAGGCCAATAGCTGATACGTGTGTCCACTCACTGTGTTTGGGATCTTTAATGATTTTGAAAGGCTGTTTGCCATCGCCACTGCATGCTGTCATGCGAGAGATCTGGAAGATTTTCTGCACTTTGGTGTAAAGAAAGAAAGGGCCTTGCAGTGGGTACATTAAGTGACATCTACTTTGCAGTGCACTTACCTCATTGTTGGTAGCGCCGATGCCTGTCAGGAGATGCACTTGATGGTTACTGTGCATAAAGTGCGCATTGCCCTTTGAGGGTCCAATTTTTTCGCCAAATGCAGTCCAAAAGTGTGTAATTTTTTTATTGCTGGAATAAATTCTTCAGAAGAAAAAGATTGTCTAAAATTTTTTTGCGTGACCGTAAGGTGACAAAAAAAATCATTTTTGTTGTTACATATGCATGGTTTATTCATGGTAACATAACATCAAACAAAATCCTAAAAAAAAAACAACTTATACGATCTTTTATAAATAAAAATGATGCATTGTATTAAACATAGCTCAAAGACATACAAAAATAAGTGCACCAGAGTACTTCTCTGGTAAAAAATGTTCGTGCTCCCCAAAACAGGAAACGCAACCACAGCGGCGGCGTGTGTGTGTAATTTAGCGCCACATGGAAACAGATGTAATTGCGCCCCGGAGAGCAATAAACGAGAGAGTCACAAGCGGTCACCCTTTGAGAAATTAGAAACCAGACAGCCATCAGCTTTGCGGGCGCGAGAAGCGATAACCACCCGAAGGACGAAACCAAAACCAGCCGCACTGTGTGCACGTGTTTTGATGCACAAGTGAAGACTACCGAGCCGCTTCTGAAAGCAAAAAAGAAAAGAAAAAAGAAAAAGTCAACGGAGAGACATCAGCTCATGAAAAAAATTCCACGTATTCCCGAAGCGTGGCAGCACATGCCAAGCAAGAGAAATGATCAAAAAAGGCGCGCATTTTAAACATGCAGGCTATGCCGTACATGTACGACGAAAACCCTCAAAGGGTTATCTTCAGTCTCTGCATAAACCTACCTACAAGTCACGTTATGTTGAATAATGGCTTTTTTTTTTCTGAAAATACCTGCATAACAGCACTTTGATTGAAAATAAAGTGTTTCCAAAAAGGGAAATAGTTTCCATCTTTGCAAGTAATAAAGGACCTCTTCCTGTTCTAGATTCATCATTGTCCAGGTGTTGCATCAAAGGATTGAAGAAATATTTAAGCTAGTGACTTTGAGATTATTGAGTACTTTGCAGTGCCACTTCCATCTCTTATTACTTCTACGATGCAGGTGTTGGATGAAATCATGGACGACCTGGAAGGTTCTGGAGACGAGCACCCACCTGCACCAGCAGTGCCACCACCAAGCAAGGACAGACTGGCACCGCTGGATGTCTCCTTTGCTAACGGAGACTCCGAGCCAGACTCGAGTTATGGCACGCCCGTCGACGAGCTTCCACCGAGCACCTCTGCCGAGCACAGTTCTCTCGTGCATGCGATCCTGCAGGCAGCCGCAGGCTCCCAACTCTTGGCACGAAGTGAAGACTTGCCCATCAATGGCGAGAGTGAAGTGCACGACAAATTGGCCGAGCGAAGAAACTTGTGTGTTGTGGAGCGCACCCTGGTGGATTGCAATGGTGTGAGTGGGGAGGGTAGACTCGGGGGCCAGGTGCCACCTGCGGGCTCCATAGCAGAAGAGGCGGGTCTTCAGTCTGCAAGGAGTCCCGCTGTGTCCCACACCAATGGATTTCGTGTAGATGATGGCGCAGTGATGTTCAGGTATGAATACACAGCTACTCAGGGAGGCATGAACAAGAGTTTTTTAGATGATGACGCATTCGTAGGATGCTTTTGTTTCATACCTTGTTCTTAACGGTGCTGTGTGCTGCAAATTTAAATCGAATCTGGCCCTGATACAAAAGAACATGCGAAATGTAGGATCCGGCTCTCTGCAGTTTTGGGTATGTGATATAGTGCATTGATACACAGGCCTCCAATGCCTCTTATCAACATTATATTCGCGAGCCTATTGCCTTCTGGGATCTGGTCCCTTCATGGTAGAATAATTTCTAAGGTGTTGTGCTGCTGTGCTCAAGAATGTGGGTTCAACTCCTGGCCATGGAAGTTGCATTTCGATGGCAATGAAATGAAGAAATATTCAAGTCCTTAGATTCAAGTGGACACCAAAGAAACTTGGGTTATCTAAATCAATGCGTAGTCACCCCACTACAGCATGTCTCATATTAACAATGTGCCATTGGAACTTAATATCTGGAAATCTAACATAATTGGGACGTTAAACCCAAGATATTATTATTATTATTATTATTATTATTATTATTATTATTATTATTATTATTATTATTATTATTATTATTATTGGCTGGCGGCCGTCTGTAACTGAAAATGCAAAATATACAGGGTGTTTTTTTATAGACAATACAGATTTTTATAACAATCCTATGACAGTAAAGCTCTTGTCGTTTTCGCACACGCACTCCACGTCGAGGCAGAAATACTTTCCCGCAGTTATAGTGACACTATTACCACTAATTAACAGACTCGTTAATTAACCTTTTAATTATTTACTTGAGGGCAGGTGTTTATATTAGAAAGTTGTAATGCATATCAATTTATGGCATACCTATTTTTTACAAATCACAAAAGTTGCATTAGGTTCAAGATATTCTTCATCGAATGTCAAGGGCGCAATCGAAACTGATCGCGTAAGGCACTCATGAAGTGCGACTGTTCTGCTACATCAAACCGGAGCTACTAGTCACAAGGGAGCGACGAAATTTGAATGAAGGTGCACCGCGGCCGTATGTTTTTATGAAAAGCTGCAAGTTATCTCACTTGTGCCCGCGAATCACCTTATTTTCATGCGTAGTGTTTGGTGCTTATCCATTTCTTTCGAACTCTGCACAAGAAAACCACGATATCAACCTTTTCTTTGTCTGGTAAGCATAAAACTCAGGGGCTGCCATTTCAGCGCTTCTTCTTGCAGACAGGCGAAATCGTTATTCGCACCTCTTTATAGTTTAAGAAAGAAACACATAAGCACTACCCATTGTACACAAACATTAAGCTGTCTACTTGTGTATTTCAGAACGCTTACCAATTTTTCTGGCCAGATTCTGCTTCTGTGCACCTTCATCCAAATTTCATCACTTGCCTGTCATGTGTCGTCCCGGTGTTCCACCGCATTTTGTGTGCGCCGGGTGCGATCAGTTTCGATTTCGCCCTTGAAATTTGATGATGAATATCTCAAACTACGTGCAACTATTGTGATTTCTAAAAAATGGGTGTGCCATAAATTGACACACACTACAACTTTCTAACATAAACACCTGCCGTCAAGTCAATAATTAAAGGAGCACTGACACAAAATTTTGAAGGCGAGATAACCCGTGCGATGGATTTGTGTGGACACACACGCATGATCTACAAAATATCAACAGATAATATAGCCTAAAACGTATTTAAAATCGCGTTTAAAGTGCGCGTCGCACCACTCCACGCGAAACGCGCCTTTGGTGTCCTTGTAAACAACCAACCACCACTTGCGTCACAAGTCTGTGTTGGCTGCCACGATTGTTGCGGGCGCTCTCTCCCAGCAGACCTTTTCAACGGAAAGAAGGGGAGACTTGCATGGGAGTACAAAGGCTGATGTCCTCGCCTCGGCAGTGCATCTTGGGGGGGTCACGCATATTTACAACGCCTCGGAGGGCGTTGTAGCAGCACCCAGGAAGCCTTCGTTGAAAAGAGTTGTCGACGCGGTGCTCACGTGCACGCGGTTTTGTGTGCTCACGTAGCCAGCTATGTTTACATAGCCACCACTCTGGGTCCTGCCTCCCTCGGCGCTTTCTGAAACCGAAACTGCGACTGGGTGCTGTAAAACCGTCTCCAAATAATTAATGGTTGCGCACTCGAGCAAACGAGCTTTCCAGCCGTGATAAGTGGGTCGTTAACTACTTATCGCAACAGAAAAAACAAGATGCAAAATTTCAGTGTCGGTGCTCCTTTAAAAAGTTAATTAACAAGTTTTTGTTAATTAGTGGCAACAGTGTCATTTTAACTGCGGCAAAGTTTTTCCGCCTCGACATAGAGTTCATGTGCGAATACAGCAAGAGGCTGACTGTCAGGATATTTATAAAAAATCTGTATTGTATAAAAAAACACCCTGTATTTTGTTGTAAAGCATGGCGTTTTCCACACCTTGCGTTTCGAGGTGCATTTTGAACTGGCAGGCATACGACGAGACACAATGACCTGAGCGATCAGTGAATACATCTCTATGGTCATTAGGCTGGTTGAACGATAACAGACACCTGTGCTCTTGGTTGACTACTGGCGCAGCCACCAGCTGCCTTGATACTGTCTCTTCTAGGCAGTGTCAGCAGTGTGTCATATTTTTCTCAGTTTAGATCATAAACTGTGGTGTGTGTTCTCAAATCCTCAAATCTAAGCTGACCTTAGAGTTTCGTACAACGGTATTTGAAAGGAAAGCATCTCTCGGCCTAAATTCGAGTAAATCCAGTATGCTTGATTATGGAGGCACTTTCATAACATTGAACTTAATTATACCTAGGTCTGACTGCACAGACTCTGCTTAATCTTGTGGTCAGAGTGGCTTGTTGGCATTGAGTTGGTTTCAACAGCTCAGATCTTAAAGTGAGGGCCAACAGATTAATATTTCATTGAGTGAAACACTAAAGAGGGAAATGCTTCTGCAGTGCCAAAAGTCACTGTTACTATGATCGAAGGCTTGGGAAGCCGGAGAATGCGGTCGAGCAAAGCACAGTGAAAAACTACGAAGGTTGTACCAAAAGTAAGGTTCCCACTGAGCTACAACCTTGCCGTGCGCAGTTCTTCCCCCTCTCTTGAGACTGCCCGTCCGCAATTCTCTACGTCGCTCAGTGTTTGCTTGGCAGCCGTCAGAGATGGAAGTGTTGATCGCCGCTCCTGCCAAGTGCGAGGTTCGAACAGTAATCTGATTTCTCCATGCAAGGAAGTTACCACCCATGGAGATTCTTGGGCAACTGACTGAGGTTTATGGTGAAGAGTGCATGTCTCTTCAGCACGTCCGCAAATGGTGCAGAGCTTTTGCTGGGGGTCGCACGGAAGTTCAGGATGGAGAACGAAGTGGAAGACCGCCGGTTTCGGATGCAGTTGCCCAGAAGATCAACAGTGAGCTGCTCAAAGATCAGAGGGTCACTGTCCCTGAACTTGTTGAATGAATTCCTGAAGCTTCCCACGGCACAAGTGAAAGAACTTTAACAGAAACGTTGAGTTTTCGCAAGGTATGTGCTCGCTGGGTCCCCCGGATGCTGACTGATGGACACAAGGAGCAACGCCTTGACTCTGCTCGCAAGTTTCTTCAACAATGTGATGGGGGAGGCAACAAGGAGAAGTTGTTGGACTCTATAGTCACAGGAAATGAAACGTGGGTGTTTCATTACACCGCTGAAACAAAACAACAATCTCATCAGTGAAACATTGACCAAACTTCGGCGAGCAATCCAGAATCGCCGGAGAGGACTGCCGACGGAGGGAGTAGCGCTTCTTCACGACAATGCTCGACCCCACGTCGCTCGTCAAACACAGGAGCTTTTGAAGAAATTTGGGTGGACTGTTATGCCCCATCCTCCGTACATCCCTGACTTAGCCCCCAGCGATTATCACCCCTTCCCCAAGATAAAGGAACACTTAGGTGGCAAACGCTTCAAGAGCGGTGATGAAGTGCAAGCAGAGGTCACACGCTTCCTCAACGGGTTGGTGGGAAACTTCTTCAACTTAGCAATACAAAAGTTGGACACCGTCTTGAAAAGTGTGCCGAAAAAAATGGAGACTATGTTGAAAAATAGACAAAAGTGTAAGCTTTTCAACAATGTGTAAATTAATGACAATACACAATGTCTTCTATTTATAAAAAATGTGGGAGACTTACTTTTGGTACAACCCTTGTATTTGAGGAGAGAAATATGCCCATGCGCAAGTGGTACGAGAGTTGTGGCTGGGCGAGGAGGCTTCATGAGAGAGCACGAGAGATGTTGCATCATCAGTGTGCTGCCATCATTTCATGAATGCCTCGTCTATGTGACCAAGAAAAATATATATCACAGATATTGTATGCCTTTTCAGATATAAGGTAATATCAAACAACAGAAGTGATGCCTCAGTTCAGCGACAGTTATTACCGATAATGCCTTAAATACCCGCTGTGCCATTCTTCAAACGAGCTACACTTGTCATCCCAAGCAGACAACACCTGCCATTGGATCACCCACTGAATGGCCTTGAAGCGAGCGAACATCTGCGGAGAGCATCCTGCATGATTTGCCATCTCCACAAGCCAACCACCATGGACAGGACAGATTGGCATCAATCCCTTGGCAGTGATTTGTTGAGGCAGCCAAGCAAGCTCTGTTTCACCTCTAGCTAATTTTTGCTGCTCCTGCAGACAGGCCTCTCTCTTCCCACACCAGCTTTCCTCAGATTTCCATTTTCTTGGCTAAAAATGGACTCCATTTTAGCAACTTTCGTCATTGTACTGAGTAACAATCATGCAAATACAAAAGGATGGTTTGAAGTCATTGATGTCCGTGTACCGGCGCTGTGATTTCAGCACCAGACTTTAGAATTGATGTTGGCTTCATTTTCAATTTGTAATGAAACCTGGTGCCATAAATGAAATAAATTCTAAATTTGAAACGAAATACTTCATCAAAACTCATCATGTTTCATTTTAGTGTTTGTGGGTATCTCCATTAGCATGAGCTAGAGTTGCCTAGAATAAAAATGAAGGTAAACCTTATTTCTCTCTCGCAGTTGCACAGTAGCCAGTACAAAAAAACTGCATGTGCAGCGTGAGGATCACCCTTTGATCACTCGACAGTGGTGGGGAAACAAGGCTATGACAGCTGAGTGTGATGCATTTCTGTGGAATACAGAATAGCAGGGTCTACATCAGTAGTGCATTGATGTGTTCGCAGCAGATATCTGGTTGTCTAATGTGGCCCATCCTTCTGGCATTATTTTCCTTGTCCAACCTTCATCGCGTATACATGTTCAGCAAGCAATTGCAAAGGTTTCCATTGGGACTTATTTGCTACTCATTCAGCTGCAGTTAGGGTTAAAAACTAGTTATATCTGTCGTTAATTATAGCAAGCTTGTGGTGCCTATGCCCTGTAGCATGTGCAAGTGTAAGCCACATCACTGAGGAATACTGAATGCAGAACACCCAGAATATATTTGAAGCCTTCTTATGCACAAACAGGAGACAGGGTTGCTAGGTCAAAAAAACAGAAAATAGCCCAGAAATTAAATAAACTAGCCAGAATGTAGCTAACTTGACCTAGGGCTGTGAAAGTAGCCCAAAGTGACCACGCATGTGTAACAACAACTGCAACTTTTTTTATTTTAAATGACTCCATGCAAGAACCTTTTCATGGAAATCTAGGGAAGTACAGCAAGAACCCTTCAAGATCATAATTGCTGAGATTGAAGTATGAATTGTTGACTTAGCCTCATTTCGTGAAGGATTATGAAGCTTCTATCGCTGTTGCAAAATGAAACTCTCCACGTCTTGCTGACTTTTCAAAGTGTCTACTACAAGTGCCAGCCTTATGGCGACAGTAAACATGAGGTGCTCAAAATACAGTTAGTGGGATTGAGGCATAAATTGCAGTCTCTTTCACAATCGTTTCTCACATGATGATGGAGTCCGCAGTTTATATTCCGAGTCACAGTTGGTACCTAATCCAAGAAATACCACAGACAATTTCTAATGTTGATGAGTGCAGAGCATCCTGGGTTCAGATCGCTTTGGTTGTCCTGCACTTCCAATTACAGTTTAATGTTGTGTTCAGCAATACGTGGTCACTGAGACCATGCAACAGTTTTCCTACAAGGGCCAACCACATATCCAAAGTATTTATTTTGTGTAATGCAAGGACCAAATTCAATTTTCAAACTGGAAGCACTCCTATGACGCCATGTTGTGATCCCGCATACTCAAATGCCAGTGGCTGCGATCATCACAAGATAGGATTATTGGTTCAAATTGAAGGGAACGAGAAGTAGCCAAAATAGCCAAGTAGCAAGATGTCTTTTTTGCCACACCAACCTAAAAAAATTACCAAAATGGTGCAAAGAGCCAAACCTGGCAATCCTGAAGGACGGACTCTGTTTGCATGCCATTCTTAGAATGCATAAAGAGACGATAATCATAGCTGTGGCAAACGTTCTATCAACATGTTTCCTGCTTCCTCTTTGCTTCTCTTTATAGTGGGTGTAAAGTTTGAGGCAAGAACCAGTCGACTGATACGGGGCTTGTCTGTGCAATGCACGGGTCCTTCATTCCCTGTGTTTGCGGCGCAATAGCCTTATGAATCTGAGCTGTGAGTGAGTCTGATGTGTCACCAGATTTAGCAGCCCACTTGCACTTATGGCCGTTGCATTACACAGGCCAAACCAGTGCTCGCTACCAGCCTACCTGGCGGTGGTGGGAGCGGTTCCTCGGAAAATGGGCTGGGAGGTCAGGGACCAGTGACGAAGACGCAGCCCAGTCATCATCTCGGGCAAACCGGTGGGCACGGTTCCACCCTTCGCACAGTGGCAGCCACCGACAGCAAGACCCCAGGGGCAGGTGGTGCTGGTGTCGTGTGGGCCGAACAAGGGCTGTGGCAGAACTGGCATCCCTGTCGGGC